>NC_052623.1:291576756-293006756 GCF_016161935.1 Mauremys reevesii
TTGGGAAGGGCTCTGGCTGGGGGTGTGGGCTCTGGGGTGAAGCTGGGACCGAGGGGTTGGTGCAGGAGGGTCTCCGGGCTGGGATGGAGGGGTTTGGAGGATGGGAGAGGTCAGGGCTGGGGCAGGGATGCGGGACGGGGGCAGGCTTTGGGCAGCACTTACCTCAAGCAGCTCTTAGAAACAGCAGCATGTCCCCCCTCTGACTCCTATGCAGAGGTGCTGCAGGCAGCTGTACGCGCTGCCCTGTCCGCAGGTGCCACCCCTGCAGCTCCCATTGGCTGCGGTTCCTGACCAAGGGGAGCTGTAGGGGCAGCAGTTGGGATGGGGCACTGTGTGCAGCCCCCTGGCTGCCTCTACATGTAGGAGCCAGAGGGGGGACATGCCGCTGCTTCCGGGAGCTGTACAGCATGGGGCAAGGCCTGCCCCTGCACCCAGGCTGGAGCACGGAAAGCCCCTGACACCACTTCCCAGTGGGAGCTCAAGGGCCTGATTAAAATGTCTGGAAGGGCTGGATATAGCCCCCAGGCCATAGTTTGCCCACCCCTGACAATAGGGTGTGCATGTCTTATGCCTTGTAATAAGAGGGAAGGCCTGCAGAGTGCAAAAAATGCTCCTGTTACGGAGAATGAAATTAATGATGGTCCTTGTCTACAAGGCACAATGTATCCTGTTCCTATATGGCTGTGCTGCAAGTGACTGCTGAGCACCAGGGGGTGGGACAGAACCGAGCCGGCAGGGAGAAGGTAAAGAACAGCATCGTCCTGCGCACACTGTCCTGTATTTCTGAAACAGGGTCGGCAACCGGGCGCTACTGCTATCGCTGGCTTGCCAACGCCAAATGGTCAAACACTGAGTCGCGCCCCCAAAAAAATCTCCTCTTTGTAGAGGCCGCTTTCAAGCTGCCCTGGGGCGGGAGCCTTGGGGCTGCACGTGGCTCACTGGTCCAAGATCTTCCCTACACCCGGCAGCGCCAGGAACTGATTTTTTATCAAAGGAAACTCGCCTCCCGCCCTTGGGCTAGAGCGCCAGGGGCTGTCCCCGCCGCGTTACCCCAGGAGCGCGCGCCCAGCGCGGGGCTCGCACGTGCTGTGCGCGAGGCGGCGGCACGCGGGCGGGCGAGCCCAGCGCAGGTGCCAGGTCCGCGCTCCCCCTTGGCGCGCGCACCCCACACGCGCCACTAACGAGCGGCTCGGCTCAGAGCGAGGCTGCCTCCGTCGCCGGCCCCGCGCGCCTCTGGGAGAAGCGGCACGAACTGGAAAAGGCGGCCGCGGGCTCGGCCCAACCGTATTGACCCCGCCCCTTAGCTGGCACGTTACCGCGTTCAAACGTGATGGCGTCACGGCGCCTCAGGGCCACAGCGGCGGGCGGTTTCCATGGCGTCCGCGGCGTCCCTAGACTTGGGGCGGCTGGTGCAGGAGGCCGAGGCGCTGGCGAGCGCGGTGCGGGGCGCGCTCGGGCCGCGCGGGGGGCAGGTGCTCGTGACCCGCCCTACGGGAGAGACGCTGCTCACGCGGGACGGGAGGCGAGTGCTGGAGGCGCTGAACCTAGGCCCGCCTACGGCCAGGTAACCCCGGCCCGGTTACGGGCCCGCGCCTTCCCGGGGCTGCCGGAGCCGCCTCCGGCTGCCAGTCGCTTGTGGCTGCGACCCCTCCCCGCCGTGAGCGCCTCGGAGCGCCGCTGTGGGGGTCCCGGATTCCCGGGCCGCAGCCGGGCCCTGAAGCCCTGGGACTTCCCAGGGGGCAGAGTGGCGGCGGCGGCTTGTCCCCTCGCAGCAGCCGGGAGAAGAGAAATCAATGGAGCAGCTGCTCCCCCTGGGCAGAGACAGCACAGCCCCTTCTGCCAGCGGTCCCGGGGCTTCGTTACACCCCTTTACACCCAGCTTCACCCTCCCCTCCATGAGCCCGGTGCTGATGGGGACGATACAGTCCCCTGCCCTGCCCCCGGCATCGGCCAGGGCCAGGATCCTCGCCCTTCACAGCACCTGGGGACACGGAGGAGTTTGGGCTTCTCGCTAGGATGCTGTGGCCTTTTGCTGTCACTGGTGCCTGCCTGCCTCTTGTCTACCTCTGTGTCTGGCATGTCTTTCAAGCTCTGGGCAAACCTTGCCATTTGTTAAAATGACAGCTGGGGAGAACCTGCAGTCGGTCATGAGTAAGACTACGTTTTAAGTCATGGACAGTAAATAAAAAATCACAGCCCGTGACCTGTCCATGACTTTTACTGTATACCCCTGACTAAAACTGGGGGGGGCACACCACGGATACTCGGGGGGGCCTGGCCTGGGGGCATCGGGGGGGTGGGATAGAGGCAGGTTCCCTACCTGGCTCCTGGGAAGCAGCGACCTCCAGCTCCTAGCTTCTCATGCTGCTTCCGCTTCGTCCCCAAGCCCCTCTCTGCAGCTCCCACGGGTTGGGAACTGCAGCCAATGGGAGCTGCAGGGGTGGTGCCTGTGGGCAGAGGCAGCACTTGGAGCTAGGAGCTGAGGGAGGGGAGTTCCTGTTGCCCTTCTGAGGAGTCCCCACAGTTAAGCATCGCCCAGAGCCCCTCACACCCAAACTCCTGCTGCTGGGGGTCGGGAGGGGGTGGGGTGCAACTGGCCCAAGGGCTGCCCGAGCTGCTCAGGTGGCTCCCAAGCCAGCCACACGAGACACTGCAGAAGTCAGAGTCACGGAAATCTGCAACTTCAGTGACAAACACGGAGCATGAGTCATGAGTGGCTAGTATTACCTGTTGAAAAGTGAATAGTTGAAACACTTTTCTGTTAATAAATTGAAGCTATTAATTAAAATCTGTTGGTAAAAACCACCCTTAATTTACTTTTTCTTTTTTTCTACCAGAATGATAGTAGCTTGTGTCTCCAGTCACCACAGCATGACTGGAGATGGTGCTAAAACATTTATCATCCTGTTGTCCAAATTACTCAGAGGACTTCAAGCAATTCTTGATAAAAGAGAAGGATCTCCATTTTGTGAGGATATTCAAAGGAGCAAGAGAGATCAAAAACATTGTCACAGTCTGAAGCAAATATCTCAGTCTCTTATGACATTTCAGACTCACATATTGGACCACATCATGGCACAAGACCTAAGAAAACATTTTCTATCTGCTTTTTCTAGTTGGGAAGGAGAGATAAGTAGGGACACAATGGAGTCAATATTAGAAGCTTACTTTTGTGGAAGAATAGGAAATAGTCATCAGAAGCTTCTTTCCCAATTGAGTTGTGATTTCTATTACAGGTGTATACCTTTCAAAAATGGTAAAATGAAATGCTGGATTTGGTGGATAAATATTTTGTAGAATTGCATTCTGCTATAACAGGTCTTCCTGTTTCAAATTCCAGGATCTTAGAGGGACTTGTTCTTCACAGAGATTTTGCTGTGTACTGTCCAGCAGATGGTGACATAAGAATGTTAATTGTAACGGAATCGATCGACTCTGCTCTTTCTGCCTCTGGTTTAGAATTTGTTGTAAATGCAGAAGTTCAGTATCAGGCTTCCCAAGTCTGGATTACAAAAAGAACAGAAGCTATAATGAAGCACTTGCAAAACAACAATATAAAAGTATTATTGTCAAGTGTGAAACAACAGGAAATAGTTATTTACTATGCAAAAATAAGTGGTATATCTATTGTAGAGTGTTTATCATCAGAAGAAATCTCTCTTCTCTGCAAGACCACAGGTATCTCACCTTTTATACCTACTCAGGACAATATACGTAGTGAGATCTCTGAAACCATGATAGCAACATTTTGTCAGCCTCTTGTACTTGGCTCCAAGAGATATGTTCATCTTGGTTTGACAAGGACATGTGCTTTTGAGCCTCATTGTGTAATATTTTGTGGACCAGTGCGTGGTGTCACTGAGCAGCATGCCTCTGCTTTTCACGGAGCATTTAAAATGTTACAACAACTATTTAAAGAAGTTGATCTGAGTGACGGATGTGAAGCACAACCTGAAAACACAAATAATGCTTCAAAAACTGTACATTGTAGTTGGCAACAGTCAGCTACTCAACAAAAATTCATAATGGAGAATATTTCTTGTAATAGGGAAAAGGTCAATGACCAACAACTGAAAACATCTATGGCTGAAACAGAAAAACAGTTTATAGACTCTTCTTCATGGGTAGATGAAAATCCATCATGTAATCAAACAGACTTGAAAAAATCTTCAGACCTAGCCATGCCCCTTGTAAAATTAGAGAGTGATTTTATGTTTCCAGCTCTAATTGACAGAGGTAGTTCTGTAAGAGAGTTACAGAAACCACCACTGAAATGCAAGCATCCAAGTGAAATGTGGGTAATGAATAATAGTGAGCCAGTTGTCGTCAACCACAGGATTTGTAATGATGCTATGACAGCAATAGAAAACACCAGTACATCAGTTGTGTCCAAACAGCTGAATGCTGCTCAAGAGTATTGGAAACCAGGCAATCCTATAGTTCCATTTGAGTATGAGAAGAGTTATAAACACACAGTCCAAAGTTACACCAACTTGGTCATACAGGCAGGATCAGTTTTGCCAGTTGGAGGTAACTTTGAGATCCTGTTACATTATTATCTCCATTCCTATGCAAAACAATGCCAACAACCAAAAATAACTGTTATTTCTACTGTAATTGCTGATGCATTGCTAAGCATTCCAAAAATCCTTTACAGGACAACAAAAGAGAACAGTTTTACTCAGGTCTATTTCAAAGCCACTAGTGCACTTCAAACTAATCAGCAGCTGCCCATGCATCAACAAGGTCTAGAATCGGTGTATTGTAAATATCAGTTAGTAGCTTCTGTTCTTCATTGTCTTACAAAGCTTCTCACTATTGATTTAATAATTGGTATTAAGAGACCACCTCAAAAGACCGAGGTTAATGATTCAGAAGAAGATTTATGAAAACAACATTTTTGTTTCTCCTATGTTGTTACTGGAAGATTTTGATTCAATTATATTAAGCCAATGATGTTACTTTAGAAACACTCAGGGCTGGCTCCAGGCACCAGCTTAGCAAGCAGGTGCTTGGAGTGGCCACTCTGGAGCGGGGTGGCAGGTTCAGGTATTCGGCGGCAATTCGGTGGAGGGTCCCTCACTCCCGCTTGGGCGAAGGACCTCCTGCTGAATTGCCACAGATCACGATCACAGCTTTTTTTGGCTGCTTGGGGTGGCAAAACCCCTGGAGCCAGCCCTGGAAACACTGCTTTTAATTTAAAACCTTTATTTCCAATTTATCTATTGGTATTAATAGGTATTAAGGTTGTGGCCCGCCCTAACGGATTTTCCCAGGAAAGTCACAACTAGCTAACTTTCCTTTGAAGGACACGGATACAGCCCTCCGCTCAAGAATAGGCAACAAGCAATAAATTATTCAAAAACAAAAATACTTATTTAGAAGTGAATAGTTACAGTAAAAGAGTAGAGATAGAGGTAATAGAGTTACAGTATAAACATGAAGCAGCGTGGCAAATAGACACAGCCCTAGTATTACTGTTTCAATTAACTATCACATATAACAATATGATCATTCACTTTATACCTTATAACAATATTTATTACATATACCAGTTAGGGGCTGTCAAGTGATTAAACAATAATAAAATACTATTTATTTAAATATTTTTGGATGTTTTCTACATTTTCAAATATACTGATTTTAATTAGAACACAGAATACAAAGTGTACAGTGCTTATTTTGTATTTATTTTTTTATTACAACCTAATACTGTAGTGCAATCTCTTTATAATGAAAGTTGAACTTACTGATTAGCATATGCTAATTAGCCACTTGTACAGAAAGCTCCTCCTCTGTCCCATAGACTTCTATGGACTCAATGCAGCCTTATGGGGTTTTTCAGCTGACCTTTGGATGAGCCCTAGCTACTTCCTGTCTGGACATCCCATTGGTTTCTATGGGGTACAGTGTACTCCTATGGGGTTTTGCTGAGTCATTCCCCACAGGAAGTGATGCAATACTTTGCCTTGATTGCATCATCCCTATTCATTTCTGTGGGCTCCAATGCATTCCTATGGGATTTCCCACTACATTACCTAATCCTATACTATAGCTGCCATTACTGTATTTTCTAATTTAAACTATTCTTAATTTTTATTTCATTAAAGCTTTATTCTTAGAACTAATTAAGCATGTCAAAGCATGTCAAAGGGTCCTCACACTACCACCACTCATTTTATATTCAATTAAGCAATTTAAAATTTTGGCAAATTTAAACCCTTTTCAAGGTTTTTCTGTGGATTTCCAGTTTAGGGTTTGGTAAGCCATTTCGGGCAAGTGAGACAAAAATCTTTTGTCACAATGTGTCCTGGTCAAGTCTGGATGCCCAAAGCTCAGTGCAAGGACAAATACTTCTTTCTGTAATAAAGAGGGAAGAAAAAGCAGATCATTGCAGGTTTGTATTGCTGTTGAACTCAGGAAAGCAATTTCTGTTGTTTTATCAGGCAGGTTTCAAACACAAGCAAATGTAACAGTATGCATTTAGGGTTACATTGATTCTGGCCCTGTGCACCATATTGTGGAGGGTCTTGAGATTCACCATTGGGCAGACTCGCACACCTCATTTTTCACATTTTAAATATTTATGCAAACTAAGTGAATTTTGGTTTCCCTGGCAAGTCACCTGTGGTTACCTGTAGTTATCTAATTTTTTTCTGTCCACTATATTCTTATAATCCATTTCACATCAATATTTTCACTGTTAAGACAGCCATCCGTAGACTCTAGGCCACTGTAGTATATTCCTATAAACGACTGTCTGGCTGAATATGATATCTAGAATTTCTATTCTTTATCTAATAATTTTGATCATAGTAGCAATAGTAGGAAGTAAATCCACATTATGACTGGCCAACATTTGATCTGTCAAATTGATTTTACATGGTATTCATGGCTTCCAATATTTTCAGCTATTCTGGCTTATGTTCTCATGGTGTCACTATAAAAATAGGCTGAGTGTAGGAAAGAGGCTGTACTATTAAACTACTAAACATCTTTTCAAACTGTGTTGATCATCAGTTTTCTTCAAGTTTCTCATCCTAAAACTTACTTGAAGATTAGTCTTAACTTGATGCCTTAATTTACCTGTTTTTTTTAACTGTCTACCATAGTGATGCATGGAGGAAAGAGAATACTGAGTAAATGGGCAGCTGCAGCTGGGGAAAGTGATCATATTTGTATCCCTAGTAATAGTATTAGGTATCAATACTAATATCAACAGGGATTTTATAATCATTAATTTGAAGTATTATGGGAAATTTAAAGATCTTATGTTGTAAACATACTTTTCTCTCTCGTCAATAACCACTTACATGATTAAAACGGAATGTTAGGTTTCTTCATTTTTTGTGCTGTTTGTTTCCCTTTTACATTTTTCTCAGTATATTCAGTGGTGATTGATTGAAGTCTTTTTCACTTTCAGGTCCTCCTACTGCCGTATTTTGTTTGCAAATACAGTAGCAAACTTTATTTAAATACAAATTTCCATTGGAATTAAAAAATCTTGCCAAAATTTCTATTAATTTGGATTTTATAAAAGTTTGTTTTACAGCATGTGAATTTTAACCAAAAGTTGAGTTGATACTGTACCTTGAACTTTAGGAAATTTGAGAAAAAGAGTTAAACTGAAGCAAAAAAAAAAGTTGCTTAAACATATTGTGGTGATAAAGTTGAACTTTTTGTTCTAAAAAAAAAAAAGTGAAGCTCATTGTTTTAAAATGTGCCCCAAGGCTACCTTCATGTTTAATGAAGTGGTAGAGCCCACAGAGATTACAGGATCCAACATGCAATTCTCCATTTTGACCCCGTCATGATGGGAGCTATAGTCTCTGGGCTGGACTGTCTGAGTAAGATGAGGGCAGGGCAAATGACACCATTTTATGCACATTAGTGTAGACCAGGGGTCCCCAACGCGGTGCCCGTGAGTGCCATGGCGCCTGCGGGGACATCTAAATGTGCCCGCGTCCTGGCCAGCAGTGGAACACTCGTTGAAATGCTGCCAAATTTCTGCGGCGTTTCGACAGCAACGCCTCTTGATGACATCACTTGTTGGCAGCAAGTGACATCAAGAGGCGTCACCGCCGAAACGCAGAAATTCGGCGGTGACGCTTTTGCCGCTGACAAGTGACGTCATCGAGAGGCATCACCGCTGAAATGCCGCAGAAATTCGGCGGCATTTCGGCGGGTGCTCCACCGCTGCCAGGGTCCTTCGTCTGGCGCCCGCCAGATGAAAAGGTTGGGGATCACTGATGTGGACCATAGGCTCCAGTAAGTTGCCAGTGCAGCTCTCATTTGGGAAAAATGTGGATGATGCCTTGGACTGTTCTAACACAAGGAATATCAACTGTAATGACTAACAATTTTTTTTTAAAATTTAGGACCTAGTCCTGCAATCATCTCCATTTGGGTGGACCCCTGCACTTGATTCATTTGAAAACAGTGGGTCCCAGTGTAGGCGTAAGTGTCTGCCTTTACAGTTCTCAAGGCAGGCTAAAGGTCTAAGTTCTCTTTTGCTAGCATAGTCACTTGTTTGGGGGTGGGGGGGTTAGGAGGAAGGGCTGGAAGAGGATCACTCTGGCATCCCCCTATTGCTACAAAACTTAATTAGGTGCTTGAATACATGGTGATGGGTGCAGTATAAGTAGAAATCACCATTCTAAAAGACCTTGAATTACAGAGAATTGTATGCAGCTCACCCAGCATGCTTCAAGGCCACTCTGAGTACCTTCTGCTGGCCTTCAAGCTACCATCTTGAACTTGGATTCTGTGTATTAACCTGATACTAGATTATTAAAACTGCCTAACAGGTATGCAGGTTCCTATGTATCTTGTGGAAACTGGTCCACAACTTTGGTGAAGGGCGCAAAATCTGCAGCCCTCTGAAGCTTCCACAGAATAAACCATTTACATTTTAAAGTTTGAGTTTTTATTAAACATGAAAATGAGTAATTCAATCAGGACTCTGTCCCCTGATGTTATTTATGTTGACATTCAATTTATTTTACACTGTTGTAACATTTTCAGTTTATGTACCACAGATTTTTGTATAGATAAAGGAAAATTGTACTGTAGAGTATGAAGGGTCTGATAGCTGGATAAAAGAGTAGTTAGGATTCCTGGCACTTGGGGAAGCAATTTGGGATTAGCTCATTACCTATCGTTTGCCCCACAAGATAAGAAAAATATAATCTAAATCATTTTATCATGGTTAAAGCATTAAGGCTAATTAAGAAGTTGGCAAACTTGATGTCAGGTGTAAATAGTCTGTCTTTGTATACAAAAGTTATGTGGGAGAATTTACAAAATAGAATGATATACTGTCTCTGTGCCTCAGTGGGTCACATAGCTGAGGATGCCAGATTCCGGAGAAACTTCTGAGAAATAGAGCAGACTTACCCTAGACTGGTGGTTATTCTACCATTAGATATACCATGCCAGTAACAAAAATAAAGGTCTAGCTCACTTCACTGTTTAACATGAAGTCTAAAATGCAGTTTCCTTAGGCATTCCAGCATTTATTTCACCACCCAGACACAAGACTTTATGATGAGTGGTAAACAATTTAATCAAACAAAGGGTTCTACTGATCTCAAGAGACCAGCCACATAGCCAGATCAGTATTGGGTAAGATCTGAGTTAAATATAATCAGAGTGCTGCCAATCCTTTAGTAACTAAAATCTAAAGATTTATTTATAAGGAAAAGAAGCGGAGAGTTAAAATGGTTAAGGAAATCATATACATACAAGTAATTGCAAAATTCTTCTGTTAGGTTTGAAACTGTGATGGAATAAACTGCTAGTCTGCAGATGTGTCTCTGGAAATTACCCAGACAGCTTGGGGGTCATCAGTCATTGTTTAGAGCTTCCTTGTTAGAAACCCAGTTCAGAGAAATGAAGCAGGAAATTAAGACACAATGGAGATGTTTCCAGGGTCTTTTATATCTTCTCCCAATCCCATGTGGATGGAATTTTACTGTCCCAAACAAAGCTCCCAATCTCAGATTGTGGAAAATTACAGGCACAAGAGGGAGTCCAGGGTCACATGAGCAAGTCACATGCCTTTACATGCTTTGATGACTCTCAGGAGCAGCCGTTGCCCATATTCTTTCTAAAGTGTCCATAGGAAGACTTGCTGGGCTGGATGAGTTTCTTCTGTGTCCCATTGCAAGAGTTAATCTTCTTTAATGGGCCATCAACACAAAGCTGCCTGGCTTCATTGTATATTTTACCTGGTGGGTATTACCCCAGGAACAAACACATTTGGGATACAGATCTATAGCCAATGTTCATATCTTCATATACAAAAATGATACATGCATATAAACAGGGTAATCATACCTGGCAAATCATAACTTTACATCGACCCCTTACATGATATACTTTGTTGCAGTTGTATAACGGTGGTAGCAACAATGATATACATAGTCACATTTCAATCATATGGCATCACAATACCATATAATTGTTTTAAGATACCTCTCCACTGATTCTTTCCACCTTTCCCTCAACATCTGACCCTGCTTTATTGCATCTCTCACCACTGAATGCCAGTTAAGTTGGGTATTTGAATGTTACTGCTCTTACTTTGGGAACCATCTTTTTTCACTTTTGAACTACGAAAGACAGCTGAGACCATGGCACTCATTTTGTGAAGACAGGGACACAACTCTTCCAAGAAGAACACTAGTTCTCCTTTCTGGATTGGCCATTGTGAGGCACTTATCCAGCATATGACTATTTCATTTTCAATCCTGGCATTATGATCATTTTGTGCCTATGTTCCACAGGCTCAGGGAAAAGAGAGAAAAGCATTAGTCCAGCCTTCTGGGATGCCACCAGGTTCACCTACTGATCTGACTGTTTCCATAGTAGAATCCTCTGCATTCTAGATCTGTGGTTCTCAACCTTTTCCATACTGTGACCCCATGTTAGAACAGAAAAATGTTTTGGGACTTCCCACCTTCTGTATACTCATAAAGGGAGGATGGTTCTGTGGTTGTAACTCCTCAAAACCTGTCTGAGACATTCCATGTCCTAGATCAGGGCTAGTGTCTCCCCACTGGTATTTTCTCCTTGAAGCTTCTGTCCATCTCCACTGGGTGGTGTATGCACATTTTTAAGTGCTCTAATCTGTGCTGGCAGAGGACATTCACTTCACGCATGTGACTTCTTAAAAAAATATGCAAGAGTTTTAGCCACATATCAAGTAGCATAACAACAAATAGAGGCCACATTTTGAAAATGTGGCTCATACAGTACGTCCAGGAACTGAAACTGTATCTCTTGTAGGTCAACAGTCAGGATGTGATGGGCTTTTAGGCTGGCAATAATTCAATTTTTGAATGTTGCTGTTTGGGAGTTTTTCCAGTCTTAACATATTAATGGGTGGTGTGACATTGCACCCCATATTCATCATAGTAATATTATTATGATATGATTATGACATAATTATGATGCATTTTGTAAAAGATAAGTAATGTGAGGTGCCACTGAAAACGTTTTTTGCTTAATATGATTATCCTATTTGTATGCATGTATCATTTTTGTATCTGAAGTTATGAATCTTGATTATGTATCTGTATTTCAAATCTAGTTATACCTGGGTGACGCCCACTAGGCAAGATGCTTTCAGTCTAGATCGGTGTTTCTCAAATGCGGACACCAGAGCCTTTTCTTGCAGCCACAGTCATCTGGGCTGTGATTGGGGGCAGGGACACAAAGCAATGGCCCCTCGCCCAGGGCCTACAGCAGTGGTTGGGCCTTGACCCCTCCAGAGACACAAACGCTGGAGGTGCAGGCAGCTGGTGAATCCCACACTTTCCCAGGGGTAGGGGAGGCAGGCTTCGGCCACAGGGCTTCAGGCTCAGTCCATGTGATGGCAGGCTCTGGTTCCAGGCTCCGCTGGGCTCCACTGCCTCCCTGCCCACCTCCCCATCCAGGGCTTAATTTGTGTCAGGGATTTCTGGGGTTAAGTAAGTCTGCTGTGATACAAATATCACTTTTCACAGCAGAACACTTACCAGCTAGCAAGTCTTAGGGGGAAAAAAACATGCAGCCAAAAAAGCAAAAGAAACAACGAAAAGACAAGAACATGCAAAGCGCCTTATTTGTGTTTCTCTTCTGTTTAGGTCCAGTAAAGAACAGAGACAAATGTAAATTATTTTTATTACTGAGTCTGAAAAAAAACCCTACATAAATAACTTACAATGATTTGGACACGTGTATGTGCATATTTATTTGTTTTTCCTAAAGTTAATTAAGTATTTTAGGAAAAATTGTCACTGCGGCCACCAGCAATAGTTGGTGGCCACATTCTAAGGCCACCAAAACATTTCTTGTGAGAATCCCTGGTCTAGATATTTTCAGAGTGGTAGCCGTGTTAGTCTGTATCAGCAAAAACAATGAGGAGTACTTGTGGCACCTTAGAGACTAACAAATTTATTTGGGCATAAGCTTTCATGGGCTAGAACCCACTTTATCAGGAAAATACAGAAGGAGGTATAAATACATGAAAGGATGGGAGTTGCCTTACCAAGTATGAGGTTAGTCTAACGAGACAATTCAATTAATAGCAGGATACCAAGGGAGGAAAAATAACTTTTTGAAGTGGTAATGAGTGGCCCATTTCAGACAGTTGACAAGAAGGTGTGAAGGTCTAGATAGTGGGTGGGGAAGGGCCTGTTCAAGGTAATGAACCATTAGGGAAAACAATAGGCCTTAGAAGAAGTTTATCTCCCACCTGGTGAGCCCTCCTGAGAACACTCCAGACAGCCTGTAAAAAATGGCTGCTATGACTCTACAAGGACATTTGACCAGGCCACATGATTCTGGACTTCATCTTGGGATGTCAGTATTTTTCCACAATCAGTGTGAGAACCAAGTTTTGAAACAAAGGGTTCCCTCCATATGATAAATCTATATAAGGCAGGGAGTGACACCATCTGTTGTTCTTCCTCCCCACACAAGAAGACGCCTGGAAACACCTGAGAAACAAAGACTGAACTGGTGGAAGTCCTGGACCCAGGCTAGAGGGATTTCTAGCCTGTGTATGAAAGACTTGGGGATTTCAAGCTGTAAAGCAAGTGCAGCTTCTCCCTTAAGATTCCCCTAAGAATCTGCAGCCTGCTTGTATCATCAGCCAGGGTGAGAATTTGCTAAGTCATATCCTAACTTAGACTTAGTTTGTGTCTTGTTTATTTACTAGGTAATCTGCTTTGATCTGTTTGCTATCATTTAAAATCTATTTTTTGTAGTTAATAAACTCGTTTTTGCTTTATCTAAATCAGTGAGTTCGAGTGAAGTGCTTGGGAATCTTAGCTCAGAGAGGCTGTTGCATATTCCTCTCCACATTGAGGGGTGGGGGTGAACTCTATGAGCTTACACTGGACAGTTCCCTATGCAGCACAAGATGGTATAATTTTGGGTTTATGCTCCAGAGGGTGTGCGTGCCTGGGGAGCTGAGAGTTACCTTGGTTTTAGCCTTTCCATTGTTGGTTTGTGCAGTGGTTAGTCAGAGAGCTTGCATGTAACTGCAGCTGGGTGTGTCCTTCTTGTGTGTGTGCTGGTGGAAGTGTAAGACTGGGAGCATGTCTGTAGCTTGTCACAGCAGCACAGTCTGAGAGGGAGCCCATGCTGGTGGATCAGAGGGCTCAGTAGTACCCCAGTTCCAGGCAGCACCCCGGCGGAACCCATCACAGATGGCGTTGGACATACTTCTAGATACAGTGACACACAATTTCCTGCCTCTTTTGTGTGGTTAACTTGCCCAGGTCCTCTTTTTTGGCAGGTGTGGCCATATAGATTGCTAATGGGGACAGATTTCTATATGGACTACCATATAACCATCTGATGATTTATAAATGTACTAAATGGCTTGAATATATTGTTACTTATATATTGGGGGCTTTTTCTCCCCCTCTTTCTTCCCGGAGCAACTGATGCATAAAGAATTTTGTCATGCTTGGAAAGGCTGATGGCTAGAAACTTGACTTATTGTTGTGAAAATGTGTTACTGGTCTGATGAACAGTAGGCAGCAAGTGGAAGTTCTCAGTAAGAAAGATATGACAGTGGAAAATTGTGCTCTTTTTGCTTGATGGAGAAAAATAAGGTGCCTACAATGGTGGCTGTGAAAAGGTCTGAGGTATCCAATCTAATTTCATCCTCACCTTCATGCAGATGTGCCTATATGGAACAACACACATTTGAAAATTGGAAACAAATCTATAATTTGGAAGAACTGTCGGAGCAGGGGCATCATGGATTTCCCAGTTAGTCACTGATGAGAGCTTTGTCTCCTTTCTAATGCAAAAGCAATGCTGTGGCCTGCCACCCTCAGCATAGTGTCCATACTTACGACTAAGTTCTTGTCTACACTACAGAGTTTTGTTGACGCATTTCATGCTGATGATCAAAAACCAGTATAATTACATCGCTTGTGCATGTTCAAACAATGATCTTTCTGTCGGCAGAGCACATCCACTGTTGTTGCTCTAGCACTGACAGTGAGAGCAGTGCACTGTGGGTATGTATCCCACTGTGCTACTTGCCACCTTCTGTGGCCAGTTGTGGGAAGGCAGAGTAGATTGCAATGCATCATAGGTGCATGCTCAATGTCCCATGATGCAGTTTTTTCTTTCCCATTATTCCCATCATTCCGTGGGCTTCCGACTCAGTTTCTGTGGCGGGGTGATAGATTTCACACACAACCCAATTTTGGGCCAGGACTATCTTGTGATGGAGTACATCAATAGAAAGGAGTGCTTCTCTATGGTATTGCAGGTGCTTGTTGATCACTGACATCAATGTGGGCTGGTCCAGGAAAGTGCATGACACACACATCTTCAGGAACACAGTCCTGTACAGAAAGCTGCAAGCAGGGACTTTCTTTCCAGACCAGAAGATTCCAGTGGGGGATGTCTAAACGCCCGTAGTGATCTTGGGAGACCCAGCATACCCCTTACTCCAGTGGTGGGAAATCTGCAGCCTGTCAGGGTAATCCACTGGCAGGCCATGAGAGAGTGTTCACATTGACCGTCTGCAGGCACAGCCGCCCGTAGCTGCCAGTGGCCATGGTTTGCCATTCCCAGTCAGTGGGAGCTGTGGGAAGTGGCGGCCAGTACATCCCTGTGGCCCGCACCACTTCCCACAGCTCCCATTGGCTAAGAATGGCAAACTGGCCACTGGCAGCTACGGGTGGCTGTGCTGCAGATGGTCAATGTAAACACTATCTCACAGCCTGCCAGCAGATTACCCTGATGGGCCGGCCGCAGGTTGCGCATGGGTCATGCGCAACCTTACATGGGAAACCTGTAATGGCAGCAAAAAGCCCTTCAACAATAGGCTGAGCAGGTGCAGAATGACTGTAAAATGCTGGCACTGCCTTTATGGCAGGTTAGACCTAAAAAAGGAAAATATTCCCATGGTCATAGCACCTGCTGTGTGCTCCATAATATGTGTGAAGCTAAGGATAGAAAGTTTCTCCCAGGGTGGAGCGCGGAGGTGACTGATTTTTGAGTGCCATTAGAGAGGCACAAGGGAGACTATTTAAATCAGGGAGGATTTGAGGCACCATTTTGACAATGAGCACCAGTAATGTGTCTTTCCATACAGCACACTTCCATATTTTAACTTGCCACCTTTCATGAAAATTTTGATTCCTGACCATGATTTGTAGTCACCAAATGATCAAAATTGCAACTGTATCTTAATTCCGGCAGCAGCCACCGTGTTTAGGAGACAAATAAAGATTGGTTATCTTTCAGAGAATATGTTTTTATTAAATACCAATGAACAACACACACAAAAGCCTCAATGAGAAGGGAGATAACAGTGAAGGGCAGTGTCGGCTCTTATAGCTGTCTGTAAGTCCAGCTATCATTTTGGAAGCTGTCCGAAGGGGTGGAGTGAACGGGGTGAGGAAGTTGCAAGGAATGTGTGGGAGGAGTTGGGGAGGCCATGGAAAGCAGTTCTGTATTGGTTGCAGTGGGGGCCGAGCATGCATTAATTATGCCTGCAGCATGATTGGGGACTTCAACATCTCTGGTTGCTCCTCCATCACTTTTTATCATGCACTCCTGGTCCATTAAAATTCACTCCTGGCTCTCTCTTCTGTCCTGCCTGTTTGTTTTCTAATTTTCTTTTAAAGTCTCTCTCCATGCCCTGTGTTCCTGTTTTTTGGCCTCTGAGGATTGGAGCACCTCTCGAAATATGTCCTCCTTGTTCTTCCTTGGTCTCTTCCTTATCTGGCAGAGGCGCTCCGCTGGTGTGTAGGGGGGTCCCCTGAAGGCCACATCTGCATAAACAGAAGAAACAATAAACAGAAGCATGATTGTTAGTGCACACACACAGCATTGAATCATTGTGGTAAAATGAATCTCTTTTAAAATACAAATCTCACTGTTCCTTGGCAAGCACACAGCTTGGCAAATGCTGTAAACATGGAGAATTCAGCTGGGAAGGGAAGGATGCAGGGGGCACTCGAGATGGAGGAAAGGGTCCTGTTGTTTTTTTTTAAGGGGATCACTGCAGGTGACTCGGAACAATATTATAAATTCTGCCACCACTTTCCATATGCAGGGGTCATTGAAGCTGATGTCTCACTCCTAAGGGTAAGTAAGGGTGCATCTGCTGCATGCGTGTGGCTTCAGACCGGGTCTTTCTGCTGCTTGCTTGTGTGCTGCTCTGGTCCCTGCACAAATGATTGCTGATTGGCACAGGAAACTGTCCTAAACCAGGTAAAGGAACAAAGCAGTTCTGCCAAGCAACCTTCAGCAGAGGATTGGTGAGTACCTTCAGGAAAGTTTCCTAGAGATGCCTCTGGAAGATTCCCATATGAACTCTGTGTGCATTAACACACTGTTCCACTGCACTGTTTAGCTGCACAGGGAAAAGTGAAGCACATGCAAACACAGCTAGTTGTGTACATTTCTATCCCTTCACCCAGTGGTGAGCTGGAGCCGGTTCCCACAGGTTCCCAAGAACCGGTTGCTAAAATTAGACCTCCGTGGAGAACCGGTTGTTAAAGGGCCAGAGGGTGGGCAAAGAACTCTGGTCCACGGGCCGGACCATCCTGTTGTTCCCAGGATTCCCAGCTGGGGATGCTGAGGCTCCCCCGGCCCTTCCCCCGCTTCCCTCCAGCTGCAGCATGGCCAGTCGCCGGCATCAGCTGGGCAGCTCAGCTGAGCTCCGGAGTCGTCTTGCTGCCGCTTTTTGAGAGGCCCGGCAAGGTGTGGGGGTGGGTCCTGCTGCAAGCTCCAGGGCTGGCCAGAGGGGAGGGGGCAAGTGGGGCCCCTGGCCCCACGAGGAAGTCTCCCTCCAGCCCCCCCCCCTCCACACACACACAGCTGCAGCATGGCCAGCAGCTGGGCAGCTCAGCTGGGCAGCTCAACTGAGCTCCTGAGTCATCCTGCTGCTTTGAGCTGCTGGCAAGGTAAGGAGGGAGAGGGCTGAAAGCTCTAGGGCTGCCCGGGGGGCAAGTGGGGCAATTTTCCCCAGGCCCTGTAGGGGCCCCCGGCCCCACGGGTATGTCTCCCCCTGCCCCAGCCCCTCCCTCACTCCCCCCCTTAAATCAGAACTTTTTATAGGGAACCGGTTGTTAAGATTTTGGCAGCTCATCACTGCCTTCACCCACTTCTAGATTATACAAAGCAAAGGGCAGCTCTACCTCATATAACTGAGCAGCATCAACTCAAAAAGATCACTTACCAGAGCTCTTCTCTCCTGCATCATGCATGCCAGACACTGACTTCTGGGACTGGCTAGACCCCGCTGGAGTAGAAAAGAGATCCTGACTCGCCGCATCACCGGACGACCCTGCCATGTGCTCCACATCATCCTCCAACTTGATCTCCTTGTCTACTACTTTGTCCTCTAGGTTGAGTCTGCTGTTCACTGTCTCCAGCCCCACCAAAGTATCCACAGAGCTCTTGGCAGCGGAGGTGGGGTCACCGCCAAGGATGGCGTCCAGCTCCTTATAGAAGTGGCAGGTCATCAGCACAGCAACAGCGTGATGGTTTGACTCCCTTGCCTTCTGGTATGCCTCCCTTAGCGCCTTTATCTTTACATGGCACTGATGTGTGTCCAATTCGTAGCCCTTATCCAACATGCCACAAGAAATCTGACCATAAGTATCAAAGTTTCAATGGCTGGAGCGGAGCTGGGACTGCACAGCTTCCTCTCCCCACAGTGCCAGCAGATCCAACAGCTCAGGTATGCTCTGAGCAGGAGAGCGTTTGCTGCATGGAGCTGCCCTTGTCAGCTGGGAAGATGCAATGTGAGCTGTTCTCCCCGAGCAAACAGGAAGTGGAGTTTCAAAAATTCCCAGGCCTTTAAAGGGGGAGGGGCAGATGCCTGTGTATCTGGATGCAGCAGAGTTCGAACTGCTGAACAGAGCTGTCAGGATGGGCATTGTGGGACACCTCCTGGAGGCCATTTACAGTGACATAACCAAGCGCAGTGTCTACACTGACATTTTGTCGATATAACTTTGCTGCAAAAAGCTCTATGTCTCTTGTCAAGGTGGTTTTATCTTGTCAGCAAAGCAGGGAGTTTTGTCAGTGGAAGGACCATTGTAGTGTGTACACCTTTGGTGTTTTGTCGACGAAAACTGACTTTTGTCAACAAACCTTTGTAGTGTAGACAAGGCTGAAGACGCTTGCTTATATATCAACTTGGCTCATACATCCTAGGACTTCCAGAACCCCAGAATTACTGGGAGCTTTAGAAATACTTCTTTAACTCCCCAGGCCCACATCCATTGTGTATGCTTTATTAATAAAAACTCAATTAATTGATTTTTTTGTGACAGCGTGGGAAGGGGATTTATCACAGTCCTTAGAAAACTGTCAATGACAGAGCATGTTATGTAATGTTAAAAATGCCTCTGTGGATCTCAGGTTAAGCTAGATAAAACAGAAGATTTTATTCAGAATGACAGGGTACCATAGAGGTTGCACAAGATAAGGCATTGTCATCTGACATTTCTTGGCATAATACCATGGACTGTTCAACGGTCAAGCAACCGTGGAAAGAAATGAATTTAAGCTAAAATGGCATTTGACTTCAACAAGCCAAACTTCCACTGAAAATTATGTCCTAGGATACTTACCTGTTAATCTGGGTTTAACTTCATTGCAGAACCTGTGGTTTTTGAGGGCTGCAGTGATCACCGGATGTATGATTTAAGAAAAATAGAAGAGTAGAACAGAGGTATTCAGACCTGTCTGTGCTGCAAACAAAGAGAGAATAGTTCACCACTGTAAACTAGTGATGTGAATTAGAAGAAATTTGGACAGTTTCTAGATACATTTGGATAAAAACCTTGACTGCTTGACGAATGCTAAACCTCCATTGCACTTAACCTTCCCCTCCTTTTCTCTCTCACTGTCCGTTCCTTCTCTATTCTACACTGTCCACCCTATTCATGCATGTCTTCTGTTTTATTACTGTAACCCCCATCCGAATGTGATATGTAGTATTGTAACCCCCATCCTAATGTCTGTGTAGTATTGCCTTGTATTTGTGCAGCTTTAACAAGTTGTAAAATTACATAACTCTGTTGGAGCTCCCATTAAATGTACAGTATTTGGGAACATATTCAACCTGTAACTTGGCCTCTTTTTTGTATTGTCTGTTTCTTTACAAAAAATCTATAAAATATTCATCACAAAATAGTGGAAACTCTCACATTTAGTACTGGTAATTAGCAAGTTCACCTGTGTTCATGTTTTAATATATTTAAATCTAAGGCATATTTGCCTGTAAAGGTGAACTTGATCATATTTAAGGCACATGCTGTCAAAGATATTTATTTTTGACAAGACCGCCTTAAGAGAAAGCAGAGTGGTAAATGTCTTTGTTATACAGTATTTCTACTGTGTATCTGTTGTTCAGTACAAAACATTCTCTGTATCAAAAGTCAAGGTGTGTAACAAGGATTTTGTATTGTTCTACTATTATCTTTACAATGTGCCCTTCCAGTGTCCCCGATGATTGATTAATCAGCAGGGAACCCAAAAAAGGCCAAATTCACCTCTTGCATTTAATTAGGTGCCACCCCCTTAACTGGAATGGAATTGTATCCACTTTTACCTGTGGTGAATTTGGCTTTTATTACCTGAGCAACAAGGTTGTTAAATAAAGGCAGAGACCATAATTTTCTGTTGGCTAAATGTATTTATATACAACTTAAAGGTTAATCAGACCCATTTGTGGCATCTTTTTTTGGTAAGTTTCTGTGCAACTTCTTGTTAGTTGGGCAAGTATGTTCATATATTAAACTAAAGAGATATTTGTGTTGGCTGAATTAGCTGCTCTTCAAGTATGACAAATACAATCTATTTGTCATGATTAAGAGTGAAGTCTGTGTGCTATTGGTATTTGCCAAGCCGGCTATATATATGTAGATAAAAATCAACAAGATCTTGTTTGAGTTTATAAAATGTAGCTCTTGCAATGTGTTGGCTATAGCTAACATTATTAAAACATTTGAGTAGCAATTTATATAAGGCAACATCTATATTCCTCTGTTAATGACTATAAAAAGGGACTTTCTGTGCTATGAATATAAATATCATTTTCCTCTGACTTGAAACCAGTGATTATTTTCAGGAATAACCAGGGCATTTTAAAACAAAACATAATTGGTAGCAACAGTGAAGTTGCTTTAATATAGGATTATATACCTGTTCTATAATTCAAAAAAAGAGACCAGACTATGGAAATAGTGCTAACATATGTGATCAATCTGGAGTAGGAAGTGTTATTTAGTATTTTATTTGGTTAAAACACTATGACAAAAAGAATACAAAATAGTTCTGCTACAGAAAATGCCCGTTCAGCAACCAATTTATCCCACATGAAATCACCAGCAGATAAAATAACAGCTGCATTGAAGCTCTTATTCAGTGCAGGTTTAAGGACACATCAGTAACATTGCTTTCCACGTGGCTTCATCCTACCCTGCCTAGATAAAAGCTCACGGTATACCATTATATCTCCATTTTTAAAAAATATTGTCTCTTAACAGAGCAAACCGCAGCCTGATCCCTTATGTGGAGAGTTGCTATTAACAAATCTAGCAAGACACATACTCTCTTTGCATCATAATAATAATTAATAAATATCATTAATAACAACAATAGGGTTTAGAAACTGACCTACATTTTAGTCTGAGTCTTCATTTTCCAGACAGAGCATCAGATTAAACATTACTTTACGAAAAGTAACTATACAGAGTAAACACATGGCAGATTTTACTGCACTGGGGAAGAAGACTCATATTTAAGAATTATGTCCAGGCAGATTTTAACATTAATAGTCATGTCTAGTAACATAGATGAGGATTATGTTTAGGCTTTAGGGGCAATGAAAATAATTGTTGAGGGTAGTGGACCATGTTCATGAGGAAAATGTGTGTAGGATCCTTTTCATAACAATATAAATATTAACTCAGTCCCTTGAACACACATGCAATATTGGAAATAGTTCTATACTGCTGTGAAAGTTTTGATGTATGATCAATTTCCAGTTTATTAGAAGTGTATTTTATTAATGGGTTGTTGGGTTTTGGAGGGGTCCTTTTTCTAATTAACCGACTGTGAAGGCAGAATCTAATTCTTAAGGGCCTAATCCTGCAGCTGTGCTCTCATTGATATCAGCGATAGTTCTTGATGGAAAGCAGCTGCATAAAGAGTGAACTGTCTAAACCTGAAGGAGTTTCAGCCTTGATCTTGACTTTTCCAGTGGTGACTGGTCGAAGCAGGTCTGTTTCAGTAACTTGTTATTGATAGTGTAAAATATAACAGTGCAAGTCACTATTTAAAATGCTCAGGTGATGTAATCTCCTAACATAAGACACTTTTGTTTTTATAATTGAACAAAACTATGAAGATTCCCCATAGTGTATTTCAATATTGTATGTCAGGGTGGTAGAACTGCCTATTATTAAGGTTGCCCAACACTTCCCATTATAGGACCCTGTTTTCAGTTGCTTATAATTTTGCCTAAAGTTCTATTTGAGTTGAAATTTTCCCCTCCAGGTGTGTCTCAGGCTTCCTTATTTATTTAATTTCAGCCAAAATGTTTTAGCTGTTTCTGAGAATGAGGCTAGGGGGAAATATATTGTATTGTCCTTGTTAAAATTCTGGTGACCTTTGAGAAGATGTAGTGCCTCCATGCTTTGGAGCTGGGAATTGAAATTTGGCAGGAGGTGACCTGTGGCAGGGATGTGCCTTTATCATCCCTATGAAATTTTCCCAAATTGGGCTTACATTATAAGCCATTGAAAAATTGCAGTTTTCATGTACTCAGTAGAGACTTACTAGACCTTCACAGCTAAAATATCTGAAGATTGTCTGGGGTGGAGTGGGGGAAGAGCGAAACTGATTGGGAGTGAAGGTGATTAAAACTTGTCTCTGTCACCAACAGAAGATGATCCAATAAAAGATACTATCTCACCCACCTTGTCTCGCTAATATCCTGGGACTGACACAGCTACAAAACCACTGCATAGTAACACATGCATTCTTAACTATGCTTCCGCTCTGCAAATTTAAAATCTCCACTCCTCTTTGTCAGGTGGCCCTCTGATCAGTCTCATCACATGATCAGTCCTCCACCATGTGGTTCACTGCCTGATTACCAGTCCACTTGAATACACTGTTTTTTCTGGGAAGTAACCAGCTCTTTGTCCAAGGGGGTTTCTATGTGAATAGAGGATCATCAAGGTTTAACAACCTTCCATTGTTAAATGTGTGTTCCTTGGAATTTCAGTTCAGCACGAATGTAAAAAGAAAATTGAGAAGGCAGAGAAGCCCCACCTTCAAAATGGAGTTTATAGTGTGACATACAGAGAGATCATAATATTAAACTGGATTTTATAAATGGTACCTAGAGAAATTCCCTGACGGAACTCCAGGGTGTCCACAGGCCCTGCTGATAAACTCCTCCCCCTCCAGAGGTGCAGCAGGGCTAAGGCAGGGTCCCCTGCCCTGGCTCCACCCTGCTCCTGAAAGTTGCAGCATGTCCCTGCGGCCCCTGGCTGGGGTGGGAGGGGCAGGGGGGTCTCCACACACTGCCCCTGCCATGAGTGCCAACTCAGCAGCTCCTGGCCAATGGGAGCCTAGGAGCCGCTGCCAGAGAGATGTGCCGGTCGCTTTCGGGAGCTGCTTGAGGAAGTGCCGCACCCCTCACCCCCTCCCACACTCCAACCCCCTTCTCCAGTCCAGAGCCCGCACCCCCTCCTGCACCCAAACTCCCTCCCAGAGCCTGCATCCCAACCCCCTGCCCCGGCCTGGTGAAAGTGAGTGAGGGTGGTGGAGCTTGATATGAATATGACATAACTGAGATATACTCTATGCAAGATGGCCTAGTGAGATATCATTGGAAAGGTTATGATTTACTGAATGTGATTATCCAATTTGTATGCATGTATCTAAAGTTAGTAATATGGACTATGCAACCATTACAACTGGGTGTATATTGGGAAGACACCCACCAGATAACAGGCCATCAAATTTGATGAGCCATCAGGAAGGAACAACAAAACCATGAAGATACTAGGCTCTCTCCCTCTTAGGAGGCATCTGGGGATGTAACTGTGACACTACTAGGTCAGGCGGTCTTGTCACCTGATACCAAACATTCCCTGGGACTTCTTGTAACTTTCCACTAAAGAGAAGGAGGGCCAAGTTTGGGAAACAAAGGCTTCCTGCCTTAGGGATAGCTCAGTGGTTTGAGCATTGACCTGCTAAACCCAGGGTTGTGAGTTCAATCTTTGAGGGGGCCATTTGGGGATTGGCCCTGCTTTGAGCAGGGGGTTGGACTAGATCATCTCCTGAGGTCCCTTCCAACCCTAATAATCTATGAATCTATTTAAGGGTGGGGAGGAAGGCAAATGGGACTCCTCCTCTCCATGGCTGTCTGCCCAAGAAGAAAGCAACCTGAAGGGAAGGTGTTGGGGGAGTCCAGACTGAGACAGGGGTCCAGTATGAAAAGAAATATAACTGAAACTCTGAACCACAGAAACTTTGCAACCTGCCTAAAATAACATTTAGGGTAAGAAATTACATTTTGTAACCTGTTTCTTAAATATATTGAGCTTAGCTTTTGTCCTTTGGTTTATTTCTCAGTAATCTGCTTTGTTCTGTCTGTTATCTCTTATATTCACTTAAAATTCACCCTGTGTAATTAATAAATATATTTCTTGTTTATAACATAACCCTGTGTGTACGATGCATAAGTAAAGGAGGAGAGGGGGGTCACAGGCTGTGCATACCTTCCTCCACATTGAGGGAGGAGGTGGATTTCATAATATATCTTTGGGTCTGCACTCCAAGGGAGGTAGACACCTGAGTGAGCAGGCAAGTCTCTTAAGCTGAGCCTTCCCAGAACTGATCTCAATGTCTGCTTCATTCTGCAGTTTGGTTTGGCCCTGTCTCTGTGTGTGTGCTGGAGGAAGCTTAATAGCTTGGCTCAGCAAGACAGGTAAAAAGGGTGCCCACGTTGGCATTACAGGCAGGCTCAGTGGTATCTCAGCACATCAGATGGCATCCAAATGGGGGCAACCTGCCACAGCCTCAATGCTGAAGTTCCTAACTTTAGTCTCTAGAGTTCTAGGTTCCCAGCCCAGCCCTAGATGCCTCAGGTTGGGAGCCCACAAAACTGAGACAACCCTAAGTTAGTGGGCATGTGACAATTTTGTCCTTGATCTTCGTGTCTCAATTTTCCTTTTTGCAAATTGGGGAAAACAGTACTTACCAGTTTTAGAGTTATTGCATATTTTATTCTGATTTTTCCTTGTGAATTTAATAGGAAAATTGAGATTTTTGATGAAGAGACAGAAGTGAAAGCTCCCTTGTATTAAATTCTTTTATTTCTTTTCATGGTAATCTATATAGTAGATATATAGATTTTTGGAAATCTATATAGTAGGGTGTAGCAGGGTAGTCACCTCGCTCCTGCCTGGAAGGGTTTAAAGCAGCCCAGGAGAGGGCTGTGGCAGAGAAAAGCTGGGCTGATTGGAAAGCAGCCACAGCTGTAGCTAGTGCAATCAGAGCCCAGCTGGCCCTTATAAGATGGCAGTGGGCCAACAGCACAGATAGTCTCTCTAGCTGTAGAGGGAGATGGACTTGGTTGCAGGGACCCGAGTAGAGGACCTGAGTGGAGCAGGGCTGGGAAAAGGCAGAGGAGCTGGGGAGGCTCCAGCCTAGCAGAAGGCCAATAGATTCTGGGGGTTGCAGAGGGCAGCTCATGGGTAGGCAGAGGCAGCATGTCCAAACCCTCCTTGCCAGTGATGAGTGGTTTATACTGGAGTCTGCCCCAGGAAATGGGGGCTAGTTGGTGACTGGCAGTAGCCCACAACTGATGCAAGGTGAGGATAGAGGGTTGGGGGTTCCCCGGGGAGGGGTGACCCTGAGAATGAAGGGTTACTGCCAGGGGGCAGCACCCCAGATAATGGGGCACCGGGTCCGGGAGGGACACGAGGGCCAAACAGCAGCGGGACACCGGTCTGCAGAGGGTGCTCCGGAGGCTGGACAAGCTAATTCCCGGAGACAACCAGCAGGAGGTGCCGCAGGGGTGAGTCCCGCATCGCTACATAGGGATTCTCCCTCCAGTCTTTCATTCCGTGATACCTTGCAATATAACTAACCAAAGAAAAGACAGCATGAGGAGCTCTTCCTTTTCTTTGGATGTGGCTATATACTTGATTCATCAATCCTTGGAGCCATTAACCAGCTTTTGAACTCTAAGCAACTCAGAACAAACTGTAACTAGAATATCTGGCATAAACAAGCATCCAGTAGGAACATTCCCATCTGTTATTCTATGTGTTTGCAATTGTAGAGAAACATAAACAATTACACTTGAATTTCCCTTCTGCATCTGTGTGTTCAGAAGAATGCTCTGGTTACAAAGATGAGATGTGATTTGGGGGTGGGGGAGAAAGACCCATTGCTATAGTCTAAACATGGCAGCTTCTCCTAACACTTGTAAAGAAGTCTATTTCTGGGGTTCATGGACCACCAGTGATTTGTGGAGTCTTTCTCAGAGGTCTGCAAAGAGAAACCAAGCAGGGAGGGACTAAAGTGTTGACCATGAAAGGATTTTTCTCTTGCAAGAACAATGGATGCTGTAAAGAGGACATGGATCCACTTTTTTATTATTCAACAAGGTCAACAGTAACATCCTTAAGATGCATTGCAGTAGAAAGAGAGAACCTGAGGGGTTGCAGAGGGCAGTCCATGGGTAGGCAGAGGCAGCAGGTCCAAACCCTCCTTGCCAGTGATGAGTGGTTTATACTGGAGTCTGCCCCAGGGAATGGGGGCTAGTTGGTGACTGGCAGTAGCCCACAACTAGGACTGTGCTTCGTCAACAATAAACTGGCCGAGTGCTTTTGCTACTAAACGGTGTTTGTGGTTTTCTGGGGAAGTTCTATCAGAGCCTGCTGTACAGGCTGTCTGCCCAGAGCCAGTGCAGTGTGCAGAGAGAACATGCACACGCAGCCAACAACTGACGACATGTGGGGACCAGTTGTTACCTTCTATAAAACTGTTCTATCCACTGTATCAAAGGCATTTTGGAGATCTATAAAGATCATATATAGCAGTGACTGCCATTTGATTGACAGTTCTATGATGATATTTAGAGCTTACTAGTAGATCTAGACATGATTTCTCCTGTCTGAACCCTGTATGTTCTTGTAACTTTAAATCTACTTTCTTTGTTATGTGTAAATTCCTTACCTGGTAGTGACAGCAGTTGAATAACTCTCCAGTTTTTACACTGACTTAGGTCTCCTGTCTTTAGCAGTTTTACTATATGACCCGTTGTCCAATCATTTGTTCCCCCCTCCCCCTTTATCTTTTGTAAGAGGCCTATCAAAATGCCTCCTGGTGTTCTTCAAGTCTGCCTTAAGAACGTCCGTTTTAATTTGATCCTTTCTACTTTTTAACCAGTTGACTGCCCTTTCTATTTCTCCTTGGGTGATAATCCTAGTTCAACATCATGATCTTCTTCCTCTATATCTGAGTGATTCGCCACTGACTCACTATTTAGTAGTTGACTAAAATCATGCCTCCATATATTTGTTTTGATGTCTTCATTGTTAAGTTGCCCTCATTCTCTTGAACTGGTTCATTGGTATTTATTTTTCTTCCTGACAACTGTCTAATGAAGTCTTCATGTCTTTGTGCTGCAGTGGTCTGTGCATCTGTTGCCATTTTGATTATAAAGCCTTGTTTGTCTTTCCTAGCATTCTTTTTGGCCTCTTGGATCTTTGAGAGATTCCTCATGGAGTCACTGTGTCTGTGTTCTAGTTCTTGCTTGATTTAGTTCATTTAATTTTGAATCTTTCTTCTATTTTCTGCCATATATGCTCAGTGTGCATTCACTGTGGTGTTTTTTCCTGAATCCCAGCACTTCTTCACAATGTAATGAAAGTTTCCTTTAATACTTTCTATTTGCCTTCTACTGTTCCATCATCTTCATCTTCAAGCACCTAGTATCTATTTGCTAGCACAATTCTAAACTCTTGTGTTGCCATCTTTTTTAGCTTGGTGATGTTATAACGTGGACATCTGTTGTTCAGATCTCTTTTTTGTTCTTATTTTCATTCTCAATTTAGCTACCACTACTACATGGTCCTAGAAGATTTACTACCACCATTAAAATAATAAGAAACCCATGGCTCCAGTAAAGATCTGCGTAATACTCTCATTTATCTCTGGTCTTTATTATTTTATTTCTGCCTTCTCAGACCTTCCAAGGTAATTTTTTGTAAAGGTGTAAGCTCTCTAAGTCCAAACCAAAGCCCTGGCTTTATACAAACAACCCCAGATTTTGGGATGTTTGGGATCTGGATTCATATTTTTTAGTTTCAACACATTGATCCTAGTTTACCTAAAAGAGTCCTATAAAGATAGGTAGTACTTTCTTTCTGATTCAGTGCCAATATGTAAGGGCAGCCATTGGTGGAGTCAGAGATGATCTGGTTTGCATAAGAAATACTAAACTGACATATACTGTATCACTTCAATTTCTATACCTCCATATATATATATCTGGTACATCTTATATCTGTTCTAGAAAAATATTCACAGACATTTTGTGTGCACCTAGAAAATCTTTCAGTTCTGACTTTGGACCTTAACATAGCTAACCTGATACAGCATCCTAGACTGAGATATGATTGTACTAAAACTGTGATGTCATAATCCTGAACATTGCATTGCTAAGCAAGAAGGAACTGAATCTTGTGCCACTAGCAACTGAAGCTGAAGCCTTAATTTTCTGCTACAATATACTGACATATTGGTATTCATAAAACAAAGGGGACACACGCAACATATTTTGGTTAAAATCCAAATTCTGTAGCAAAGGAAGTTTACTGAAGAGCCACACTGTTACTCATTATGCAGGTGACATTAAATGTCAGAACAGTGATGCAACTCGGAAGTGAGTGTAGCTTTTTTGTTATTTTGTTTTGGCTTTGCCATGACCAGGAGACCTAGAATAACCTACTTCCATGGGTTATGAATAGTTGGAATGCTGCCTTTGCTTCACTGGATACAGAAATAAGTCCTTTAGAAGGATTTGTCTTGACAGATTATAAAAATCAAGATGAGGAAAGAGGAGCCTTAAAATTCCACATATACTGTGGGGAAAGAGTGGGGAGTTGGCTTTTTTTGGTTTGGGGTATGTTTTAACAGGCACTGTCCTTTAATAAAATTCATTCTTCAGGGCAGAAAATCTCCCAGAGAACAGGAATTTAAAGGTTCTAGGATTGTTGGATGCCTTGGTAGTCACAAGACTGAAGGCTAAGGGCTTGAACCCAAATTCGAAGGCTCCCATTGACTTCTATGGACTTTGAATTGGGCCTTAAGTGGCTTCATTACTGCCCTTTTCTCTTGTTACCCTGACTTGATGTTAGGCTGTAAGATTAATTTATGTATTATGTGCCAAGGAACATTAAAATACTTTAAGATAGTAAAATAGAAGCTATTAAAGCTGTAATGCAAGTAGGGAAACACAATAATTTGTATAATAACTGAGGTGGGCTTGATAATAATAAATAGAGGCCTATTGTAGTTTAATAGTTAGCCTAAGTAGCAAAAGGGTTAGTATGACTGTGTAACCTAACGTTATAAGATTTAGCAATATTTTGCAGTGAGTACCTTGTGACACACACACACACACACACACACACACACACCCCACAATACCATGAAATAATGGATATTTGGGTGGGGATAGGGGGTGATTTGTAGTATTTGTAACCATGAGGTTAACCACATTAATGTATTGGAAATCATTGGGAAATGTATTAACCGAGTATTGATGCAGAACCCCGATTATGGGTACCCGGATTGCCATATATGCATAAGGGGCCAAGACTTAAGTAAAATATGGTCATGGCTATGTAAATGTATGGAAAAGGGAGCGCACATGTTCACAAAGTGGGACACTGGGAGTGAATGAGTGGGCATCAGTTCAAAACACTGTCATCTCTTGCAGTGCGCTTGACTGACTCTATGCTTCTAGTGGCCTCCATAAACTTGTAAATATGCACAAGGTTGTAAGTATGTCAACACTGGGAGATTGCTTTATCTTGTACCAGCCAAAGGCTGCACGATCCAGAGGGTCATTTTGCTGTACTTTACAGACTATATCTTAGTTTCTTATTGTTTCGATTATACTCGTCAGTACTAACTAAAGCTCATAAAATCTGTGTGCATGTCACCAATCTCAAACGCAAATAAAAGTTCTTACATAGCCAGCTGAGTGGTGAACCTGTTGTTTATGATAAATCCATTTGCACCCTAAACTAATCCAGGCTGAAACCTGCTATTGTTACATAAAGCTTCCCTAATCAGGTATCTAGGGATTCATCTGGCCCGAGGGAATCTCTTAATACCATGTTACCAGCATAGCAAGCCTAGCACCACCCCTCTCTGGTTCCCTGCTCCCAGTGTATCATGTGGAAGGGGACATGGCCAGAGCACTTCAAAGTTTTACCTGAAAATTATTTATTATGTTAGTGGGTGCAGGTCTGTTGTGCTAGGCACTGTACAAACACAGTAGCAGGCAGCCCTTATACCTTTCAATCTAATTTATGTGCTTGTCTCTTTAAATTTTGCAATGAGAAAAGCCTGTCTCACAGCCTCCTCTATTCTTCCTGCTTTCTTCCTGGCCTCCATATGCAGTACACCGGGTCATCAGCCTCTCCTTGATGTGCTGTAGCTATTCTGGAATGCCATAAGATGCAGCAGAGGAGATGGCCACCTGAGGACCACAGGCTGTCTCAAATGTTCTCGGGTGCTCTCAAGCAGCAGGTCCTCTCGCCCCTAGGCTCAGCTCAGCTACCTCTATCCCACACTGTCACAGGATAAAAGGAAACCCTTTTTGTCTCTTTCCCGGAGGCTCTTGCCTTCCCAAATCAGAATGCCTGATAAGGTGTAAAGAATGCAATGTTGAAATTCTTGAAATGTTATCAAATGCTGAAGGAGGAACATGGAGCCCTCAGTACCTGAACTGAAGTCCTCACTGATAAACTTACAAATGCATTTATTTGTGTGTGTGTGTGGGGGGGGGGGGGGCTAGGTCTGCAACTGTATTCTGCTAATGATTTGGAATGTAAAACTCAAAGGTGTTGTAGGGTATTTTAAAAACACTCTTATTTGCATCCCTCAAAGTATTAGACATCATCTTGTCAGGGGAAGTTACAGAAGGAAACATTTGCATAGATATTTCAATCTAAGGGTAAGATCAGAAATATAACTGTCATAAAAAGGGCAACTTTGAAGAAAGTAGGGAGCTATTTTCTGATTTTTCATATCATTGATAACTTAAAAGTAGATTTCTTTTTTAAGCATCTCAGTTTTTCTTCCCTTTTTAAAACTTTTTTTCTTATCTCTGGTCACCAGCAGCTCACATTAAAGTATTTTGTCTCATGCAGGCTGCTGCTTGCTTTGGGCTCCTGCAGCCCTCTAAAGTGTTAGATAATGTTTTCACTCCTCAGCCACGAGGCCGAGAAGCGATATTCAGATGAAGTTAAATTCTAAAATGTAGGGGACAAGATATTTTGCATTGTGTTTTTTTCCCCTTCTTTCTCATGGGTGTTTTGATAGGTGTGTTGCTAATGAGTTCTTGTCTATATGCTCACAAATATGTATACAGATGCAAGCAACTTGGACTTGCCATTGGCCAGTCAGGTCATATATTTACATAATCTTGCCACTTTATCGTAAAGATTATGCATCAGTCTGGATTCTGTGGATCATATATAGGCAGGAAGCTGGGATCATATTTTATTAGTATCTAGGCAGCCTGCATTTCAGCCTTCATATGTCCATCTAAGACTAAATGGCACAGGAAATACCATATGAGCTACAGATATAGCCAGATATCATTGACAGTATCGGGGGGAAGGAGGGATGAAAGAGGAAAGGAAACAGGCCATGCAAATTAGAGATCATGTCTGCTGCTCCCTAACAGGTGAAAGCCAACAAGAGTATATACTTTCTGACTATCCTATAGCAGATTATATTAAAACTACTTGGTTTAAAAATCCCACTCCTGTTTTTACCTGCTATTGTTACAAATAGCCCCTGAAATTACTATAATTAAAGTAGATTAAAGAAAAAATCTCTCTTCAGTTTGTCTATTTGACAGCACCTTGTGAACAGTCCATTGCATTGTTTCCCCTGCATAGTTAGTCCAGTTCCCCTTTGGTTTGTGTGGGTAGTTATTTGTTCCTGGTATTGCCCATCATGTACTAGCTCGTTTTCAAACATATGAGAAAACACAGTCCCTGCCTCAAAGAACTTAATAAATGCAGACTATTGGCTGAGGCTCTTAGAGGCAGCTGTAGAACCTGACATGTCAACTAATTTTTTCAACGCTGACAACTATTCAGGTTCATGTTGGCCCTTTAACTACGATGTTTGTATTACCTAAAAAATATTCTATGTGGATCCATTATCAGGAGGGTGTGATGGTTCTTGGGGTACCAAGGAGTGTGAGTCATCTTGTTATCTTCCGGCCTCCAGCAAGAGGGAGACTTGCTTGTGCTTAACTGTCAGCTTCCTGACACCCCCAGCCTGTTAGCCACCCAAACCATCTCCTCCAGACTATGCCAGCCCTTACTTTGCCTTGTAGGTTAACAATAGCTGTACCTCAGTCTCCAGTTCCCTTTGAAATGTTCCTCTGTAGTGTCCAGCCCGATCTCCACTGAACACTCACAGAAATACCAGGTCTGCTGTCCCCAAGGGAACAGTGTAGACACCAGGTTGTAAGATTCAACTCAGGATCAGCACCTTGTTTACTAACACAGCACTGAGATATATGTATAATAAAAACAATACATTTATTATCAAAACTTCAAGAGATAGTGAGCAAAGATAATGGAAACAAAAGGTTCACATATAAAAGAAAATCATAACATGCTTTCTAGAGACTAACCTTAACTGGCTAATCTCCTGTCAAAGGAAGTCTTATCTCACCCAAAGTCTTTTGCAGCATCTTCCACCAAAGCAGGCAGAGATCCTGTTTTCATGAATGTAAACGCGCTGCCTGTTTACTTCCTAGGTACAAGATAAAGTGATGTCTTTTACCAAAGTTCATTGTCTGTACACAGACAGTAAGCCATTCTGTCACTTGTTTTTCCTGTATTCTGCTTCCTCCCTGTTGATTTCACATCCCCCGTTGAATCTATATGTACATGTGCAACCTTTGGGTTGGCTTACAATACTTAATTTACAGTTGACCGTCACAAGTGACAGAAACCTTGTTTGTCAACTCTGCCTATATAGAGACTTTAAAACACATCTTCAGTATAAATACTTGACTCCTTACATAGTATCTGTACATACATTTCACAATGCTATTAATGACCAGTGTGACCCAGTTCTCATATGACATTCTTTGAACCAGAATATACCAGGATGAGGATATTCTTGTAACTCTCTAGCCAGTTGGCATTGAGATGTTTCTGGGTCTCACAGGGTCTTTGGAAATAATAGAGCAGCATGATATTGAGGGAGATTGGTTTATAGCAATAAGGATGAAATATGTAGCCTGCATATTAATTTTTTTACTAACAGAGTTTTAGAGCACAGCCTGCAGCTGATGGTAAAAATTTGAAGGGGCGGGATTCTGATCTCATTTTCATGACTGTGAATCTGGAAGCTGGCAATGGAGTCATTCCAGATTTGCACAAGTGTAAATGAGATAAAATAGTTGCCTCTAAAGTATATTTTCCTCTCAATCTTCATGCCTAATTTTAATTAGCCTCTTGATGTAGATGGGTAACTCCTATTGCCTTTAATGAGTTACACCTGCTCATCAAGGATGGAACAGACTTCTGTTAATGGCAAACTATATTCATGGTGTGTAATGCAAAAAAGCCTAAGAATTCTTCAGATCTGATTTTCCAAGTGTGATGAATAAATACAGCAGCTATTCCATGGAAAATCTGAGGGAAGGGTATTAGTAATTCATGAATGATCTGGTCCATTTGTGAGCTCTAAAGCCCAGAATTCACTGTAGCATAGAGAACATCAAACAAAAAACCCAACTGACTGTCATGCATTTAAAACAGGGGCCTAAAGGCTTAATCTTGGCTAAAAAAAACCCCAAATATTCACTGTGATTTAGTGAATGAAACTAATGGATGAAAAAGTTAAAAACTCGCTAGGAAATATGTTGAAAGATGAACATAAAAAGGCAGAATTACAACTAATGCAAATACAAAAGGATTATCAATGACAGTGAAATTGGGATGTGTACAAAGCTGTTCATAGATCTCAAGATTCATAGTGATCATCTAGCCAAGAGGTCCCCTTAGGAGGGTGCACCCTCCTACGGGGACACAGAGTAACATTCAGCACCCGGGCCAACCCCCATAGGGGAAAAGGAGAGTGTGACTCCCAGCCCTACCCCAGCCCCAGCCATGGCCCTGGCTCCCGGACATGGGCCTGTCCCCATCCCCAGCCTTGGCATAGCTCCACACCTGGCTGGGGGCCTGACTACTGGCCCCCGCCCCCAGGCTCCCTGCAGCTCCATTCCTGGCCCAGGGCTGAGGCTGGGGGCAAGGCCAGGCCTGGCTGCTGAACCCCAGTGCAGCCCGGCAGCAGCTCTGCTCCCACCCCCACCCCCAACCCCTGGCTGAGGCCCAGCCTCTGCCCCCTTACCCCTGTTTGCTTGTCTCCTGAACATATTCTTTAAGTTACTATGTACGTCTCTATTAGTTCCATATGCAGAATTCTTGTTAGCAACTTACTGTGCACATGTAAGAGATGATTTCCCAAGGGAATGTGGTCTAATAGAAGATATTACCTCACCCACCTTGTCTCCCTTAATTCCCAACAGAATTGCTTCACATTTGTCAGATGCCAAAGAAGACAAAGTGCAAGTAAGTGGTTTTCAGTACAGCAGTTCTGAGTGCCAAAATAAGTACTGGACCTGTTTCCTTAACAGGTAATGGTTGCTCTGATAACTCAGCCAAGTTTCAAAGTTTACCTTGGAGCTAAGAGCCACCTGGAGAATATTTAAGCTCGGTGTAAATTTCCTTCGTGAAGTTGCATGCACCAGTGAACAGAAACTTGGAATGAAGTGTGCAAGGCACCATCAAGCTAAGGCCATAGGCAGTGGTATAATAGGCCACGGGAGGCTAAGCTGCCCCTAGTGCAGCCACCACCGCCAGACACCAGGCTGTGGGTTTTGGCGGTTTGCATGGGCTGGGCGTCCACCAGAGGAAGTTTTTGCTCGTTATTATGCCCCATGCAGGTTCCGGGGCAATGGAGGAAGTGGTATCTGCTATTCAGCTTCCTGGTTCATCAGTAATCGACTGGGACTCCAGAAAGATTACTGATGAACCCTTGAGTGCAGATACTGCCTCCTCAGCCGCCCCGGAAGCTGCATGGGGCATATAAAAAGCTCAGGTTCTTTGGGAAGAGCTTTTGCTTTTCCTGCCGGGTGTCTTGGGGTCTCAGGAGGGGAGGCGTGGCGCAGCTGAGGTGGCTTGGGCTGGCCCGGGGCTCCTCTGGCCACGGGGGGATGGGAAGTGGGGAGACTCAGAGCTCTGGCCAGCCCAGGGCTCTGGGCTCTGGCCCCAAGGGCCCTCTGGCAGGGGGATGGGGCAGAGCCGGGGTCTAGCTTCTCCAAAGTCAGGGGCGGCTCTAGAAATCACGCCCCCCAGCGCGCAGCGCGCGCGCTGCACCGCCCGGTCCTGCGTCCCGGGTCCCTTCTTCCGGGCTCGGTTGAGCTCCTGCTGCTGGCGGGGGCGGGGCGGACGAGTGACCTGGAGAGTGGACCTGCCGGACCGGGCGGCGGCGCGGTCCGTGGTCCGGCCCGGTCTGCCCGTGCATGCCTGCGGGCGGAGGTCCGGCCGCCAGCCAGGCCGCCGCCCCGCCCCCTCGGCAGCGCAGCGGCGCCGCAGGTCCGCCCTCCCGCCCCCCCCGGCGGCCGCGCCTCCCTTTGCCGCCTTTTTTAGCTTGTTTTTTTTTTGCCTAGAGTGTGTGTGTGTGGGGGGGGGTCCTCCCACCGCCCAGGCTTAGGGCTGTATTCATGGGTACTTGCCGTACTGAGGTAGGCTTCCCCCTCTGACCTCAGCATGCAGCGGCTAAGCAGTGACACACACATCCCACGTTCGCGATACAGGAAGCCCTCCCCTTGCAAGGAGACATTTATAGTCAATGTTTTATTAACACAGTTATTTTACAATTTCTTCTGTAAATCAATGGTGTGAATTTGATTCTCACAGCTATAAACCAGTGCTAGTCCTCTTAATTTTTTTAAACATAGTACAGTGTATACAAAGCTATACTAGACCCTGCAACGTCTATTGGTTGTTAAACCTTTTCACTCATGGTGTTGTTATGAACTCTGTACTGAACATATGGTTACAAGGTGTGCTCTAAGCTTTACCCATACAATGCCAAAAAAATTAATGTGACTGTATTTGAAATGCACTAGATATCTAGTAAGCCGCAGGATCAAGTGACCTTTAACCCTATACCAATCAGCATACGTTCATTTCTGAAGGTACAATGAAGACATGTTGTTTACTGAGTTGCCATGAAGTAAAGTCAGTAGCTATACCATGAATTACTATTCTTTCTATCAGAGTTAATGGATAGTTATTGTGAATTGTACAACAAAAGAACTACTCCCATTCATGGCCCTGAAAATTGAATATTATCTCTTCACAGTATGACACAGAAACCTCCACTGATGTTAGCTTCAATCACACACAACCTTTTCCACCCAGGCCACTATCTCAAAGCACTACTCCCTTTTTAATCCAGCCTCTACTTGTTTATTCAGCCTAGCTTGGCTGTAATGTGATGGTTCTGGAAGTTGTGAAACAATCCAGCCACACTTTCAAACATGAAGGAAGAAAGAGATGTTTGTTCGTTACCTTCTGCTGCACAATAAAAATAAGCTCTCTTGCTTTTTGAAGTGTATTTGGAGTAGATAGCTTCAAGACTGATCATATACCTGAAGAGCAAGAGAGGTATGAATCAATCCCAGCAGGAATTTATTACTTGGTATACTCCAAAATACTCCAAAGAATTAGATATCTTTTAAATACTGCACAGCATTTTTCAGTGGCTCGGTAAACAGCTTGCATCACCGCTGTACTTAGAACTGAGTCAGAGCTTCATAAATTAGAGGTTACTAAACAGCATGAGAGGAACTAGGCCTTCCTGTAGCTCAGCTGAGTAAAGAAAGTGACTTACCACTGCTGGAACTATGTATCTTTTTGGCCTTATCTTCACTAGGAGAAAAGATGTATTTTTTTAAAACCCATGTTAGCTACACCCATCAGCAAACATGTTAAAATTACAACTTGTTTTTCTACCCTAGGATTTTAACTTTATGTGTAGGTAACACGGGTTAAAAACACACATTTTTTTCCTAATGTAGATACAGCCTTCAAGTTTGAAGGCCAAGTACCACAGCCTTGGAAAATTCCAAGAGCGGTTTTTGCCTTTTTATCTCTAGGTAACCAGTGTAAGGCCTTGATTTTGCTCTGGGATCTGCTCATATGACACTATGTATGTGTGAAGAAAAAGGGACTCTGTGGAGGAGGAGGAGGAGGAGAAGGTCTATGATAGTAAATTTTGATGTAATGTTGGGTGATAAAACTGGCGCAGGTGAGTTAACAACTCAAACCATCAGTCAGTGACATTATTAGAACAAATTGTGTCCCATTAGCTGGCACCCACAACTGTTTCACAGGAACTGAGAGCAAGTCACTGGTTCCCATCAATATTGCAGGAGTTTGTCACTGGACTGAAGTAGCCCGTGATATTTTAAATGGACACAAACACGCCTACTGCTCATATCTTTGGCCTTTGATTCCTAGAGACTCTTTGCCTTGGATTAAGCAACAAGAATCTGGCCAAGAAGCATCAGAATGGCTTCATGAATAAAAGGTTAATTTAAACAATTTTCCATTTCTTAGAGAACAGCTGACTTGTACTTCCTTTATTATTTTACTTTCCTACCTGTGTCTTTCATTTGTCTCTACATTTCAGAAAATCAATTTCCTCCTTTCCTTAACACTAGTTACCGTGGCTGCGTAATCATCATCTAGGGAATGTGCTAGCCCAAAAGCCAGCACTTCTTGGAACACAAACCCAATTACTAAGTGAGACATTTACTGTTTGAGGTTCTTTTCTCCCCTCGAGTTGAGAACTGAGCTATTGCCAAGCACTGAAAAAATATTTGCTTCAAGCCCTTATCCACCTCTGGTTCTGCCTCCATTGGAGATAGGACCAGCACAATCATGGCAACTAGAAGAGCTGTTTCTGACCATCTTATTATTGTAAGTTTTAGTAGACTCCCTTGTTTTTTTCTGATTATCATGAGAATGTCTTGCTTTTCTACAGCTTTTTCCGCCCAAGGAGCTGAAGACACTTTACAGGAGTTAACACCCATATGACACTGTTATGGGTTCTATTCATTTTACAGCTAGATAAATAAAGGTACAGAAAAGTTTGTGACTTGCCTGAATTCCATGAGTCTTAGTCAAAGCAGGGAACAGACTCCATCAGCCCTAACTCCCCAACCTCTGCTCTTAGGGCTCATGCTACATGCTTCCTCCACCCCAAATTGCTGCTTCATGCAGGAAGATTGCTCAGCCAACACTTACCGGTATTTTCTCTCAGAGTTGAAAACAAAACTAAAAACCTCAGGAGACTAATGCAAACAAACCTGAAACCACATTATATGGGGAGGGGAGAAGGGGTGACGAGGCATTTTGCCTCTCTCAAGCACAGTGCCTCCAGGAGAGCAGCCACTACTGCACCCCACTCCCCCATCCCCATGTGTACCGGCACCCCCCACTTCTATTCAGCCACTGTCCAGTCTGTCCCCGCCCCACTAGCCTCCCTTAACCCAAGTCCATGACCCCCCAGAATCCCCATGTGCCCAACACTATCTGTCCCCCCATATCCCATGCCTCCTGACCTGGCCAACAGACAAGGCCAGCTCCAGGTTTTCTGCCACCCCAAGCGGTAGGAAAAGAAAAAAAAAAAAAAGCTGATTGGTGGCAGTGCAATTGTGCTGCTCCATTCTTCAGCAGCAGTTTGGTGGTGGGTCCTTTGCTTCCTCTCTTCCTCTGTGGTAGCACTTTGGTGGCAGCTCAAAGAGGAAGAGAGAGACTGAGGGACCTGCTGCGCCTGGGTGTGCTGCCCAAAGTGGATGGTAGTGCTGCCCCTTTGTATTGGCTGCCCCAAGCACCTGCCTAGAGCTGGTCCTGCCAACAGACTCTTCTCTTCTCTATCTGGAGCTGAGGCTCCTCCTGCTCAGAAGTGGCTGATCTCTGTTCTGGTGCCACAGCAGCCCCTGGTGGGTGAAAGGCATAATTGCAGCACCTCTCCAACAGAATGTATGTTGACCTTGAATTCTGCATATGTGCAGTGGCACAGAATTTCCCCAGGTGTAGAATCATAGAATCTCAGGGTTGGAAGGGACCTCAGGAGGTCATCTAGGCCAACCCCCTGCTCAAAGCAGGGCTAATCCCCAGACAGATTTTTGCCCCAGATTGCTAAATGGCCCCCTCAAGGATTGAGCTCATAGCTCTGGGGTTAGTAGGCTAATGCTCAAACCACTGAGCTATCCTCCCCAGGGGGAAAGTAGATAGTGCAAATCTGCTGGGAAGCATTCTGACATCTGGGGGATTTACAGGGAAAGGGATTCACATCAGGGAACATAACCTAGATTCAAATGAGAGGGAGTTTCTGATTAAAGTGTTTCTGATAAAACTCTGTTATCTGTATTTGTGCTGTGTGTTGCCACATTTTAATGTAGTGAATTTAGGATGAACATCACCTTTCATTAACTTTTTGTTTTAGAGCTGCTGGCAATCCAAGGCATCCCAGTCTTCCTGTATCTCATCAGCAAAGCAGTCATGTGCACCTCTAATCACAACACTGATCAACCTAGACTTTTGACAGTAATGAAATTCCATTAATCACAAACTCTGTTTTATTCCATGATTTTTGTCCTCTTATCCCAAATGTCCTGCTACATATTTTAAGCTACTTATCACCCTTCCCCACTTTAAATCGTAAGTTTAAAGGAGGAAAAAAGACTCGTCCATTCTTCTTATGATGAGTAAAAGGAGGCTTGTACTTTTCTTAAAAGTTTTTTTTTAAAATATTAGCAATTTAGGTCCCGTGTAACCTAAAATACTCTATAGTTAATAGAGAACTAATGAAATGACATAAGAGTGGAGAGAGAGTAAGTTCAGCAACTGAGAAGGGAGAGGATCTTTATTCAGACTGTTCAAAACTTCATACTTTGTTTATACTTATATAAAAACTAACTTGCTGGAGAAAGAATGTATTGGTTTAAAAGTCAACATCCTTCCCCTTCAATTAAGGTGTGAGAACAGAAGCAGTTCCCAAGTGCTTTTATTTTTGGTGGAGAATCTCCATGATCTCCAGGGTTCTGATGTGGGCATTTGGGGAGTGTATGGGAGTTAGAGCACATACTTTGAGTTAACATGAATGTTACTGCATGCTATTAAACGAATAATACCAGCATGAATAGACATCAGAGTCTGAGAGTAACTATTTGCATTGAATGACAATCAAGGTTTGAGGTGTCTGCTGGGGTGGGGCAGAGAACAAAAGTTCTATTCACATTCCCATGTTGTTTTGGACAAGTGCCATTGAAATGAGCTAGTAAAATTTAAAGTAATTCCCTAAAGTCTATTTGCAAAGGGGAGATAGTCCCCACTCCAGAGAGCTCATGCCTCTCTATCTTCTTTATTACGTGTCTATAGGACCCTGGTTTTAGATTGGGATTACTAGGAGCTAGATCAGAGATGACTGGTGCCTGCCAAAAGTGGGGGGGAGAGCAGAATGAGGGCAGCTGACTTCAGCAGAGTTTCTGAGCATGCTCAGTCCATGTGAGTATGCTCAGTACAAGCCAAGCAGCAAATCGGGGGCGAGGGGGGGGAGAGATGTGATCCTGCAATCCTCCCAGCCCCAACGTGTCACCTCTGTAGACGATGTTGAAATGAAAACGACAAGCACCATTTTGTGTGTGTATTGCAGAGGTCAGAAATAGAAATGCTGTCAAATTCTTATTTGATGTGATAACTACATAAAGTTACCCCATTTTTGGCAGACCTTATTCCAGTTCTTTCTAGGAGATCAATTCAGGTCTAAAAATTTAGGGCCTACTTTGGCAAACACTTATGCAAGTGGATAATTTTATTCACATTTGTAGCTCTGCTGAAATCAATGGGATTGTTTGTGTGAGTAAAGTTATGTTTGTGGGATTGGGCCCTTATCCCCTGCCCTTGCTGCCCTTTAAGTCAGTTAGCAAAACTTCACAAGAATAATATAAACAAGCGGTGACTAATTTGGTAATAAGAATTTCCTAAACCTATCACTCTATTGTTAGGTTGGCCTACAGCAGGCAAATGTACTTAACTTTAACAGCAAGTTGTTACATGGTAATCACTAGTACTTGTTTGCTAGACTGATAATTTGAGACTGACAGCTCTCTCTATTCCATGTCCATCATTGCAGGCCTCTAAGACCCTGAATTGATCTGTCTGCTTTGATAACTCTGCTCTTTAAAACGCTCTTGTTTACACAAATCATATTCTCCAAGCTCTGCCCTATTTAACAATCCCTATCTCCCGCTTTGGACATTGGTGTGGGGCATTTAATTTTGAATGACTTTGTTGAGGCTCCAATAACCTATCTTTTGGAACAAGGTTGAAGCCTAAGTTTTTTCTCAGGAAAATGGGAAACGTTGATCTTGATTCTTACAATGGTGTAAATCGGAAATAATACCACTGAAGTGAATGGAGTCACATAGCTGCCTATCTATCTATCTGTGGCCTGAAACCAAAACTCTTCCTGAAGGAGTGGAGTAGGCATTTTGTCTCTTGCAGACTCATGGTAGATTGTGTGATGTTCACTGACAGCTGACCCAGCAGACACAAGATGGAGAAGATTGATGACTTCCATGAATAACCTCTCAAATGGGGCAGAAAGGAAAATCCAGATACATTTAACTTGCCACTGAGACAACCACTGATAAATATAAATAGAAGGCAGCCCTGGAATGCTAGTAATGACATGGGAAATCAGGCAAACACCAGAGAAACCGTGGTAATGAATTCTTCCACCCCAATCCGATTTTATATTGCTTCGTTAATTACTGTCTGAAGTAGCAGTATCATGGCTAGCAACCGGTCATCTGTGAAAGAGGTCCACTTTTAGGAATGCTGGAAGATGGGTGGTTTAATTGAATTTTTTTGAAAAATAAAAACCTTAAACATCTAAGCTGCCTGTGAAGAGGTTTTATTTTTCTTTTCACTCCCTCCCTACATTCCTCCTAGTCCTCTTGCCTTGCTGCTCCCTTCATCTCTATCTCTCTCACTTTAACTTGTCTCTTGCATGACAAGTAGTTGTTATACTCTGCAGACTCCTACCTTGTAATTGGTTTCTTCTCTCTATAAAACTGCACACAGAAGAAAGCTATAAAATAGAGGAACAATTCTCACAAATTGCATAAGAATGGGTCAGGAATTACACGTATTTAGAAAAAGTTACAAGTGGAAGCTATTTGTCTTTTGAACTTTTAATGCTCAGAGAACAGTAAAGGATCTCAGAAAGACACACTTCCATTGGTTCTGCTGTTTGCTTTTAATAAGCACTACACAGTCACAGTGTACCAATAAACAGCTTCGTCAAGCCACGCAGGCGCATCCATTAAAACTGCCGTGACATCTTCAAGTCAGATACCACAAATAATAGGTCTGTACAGAGGGATTCTGAACAAATGGATATAAATTGGTCATCAACAAGTTTAGGCTTGAAATTAGACAAAGGTTTCTAACCATCAGAAGAGTGATGTTCCAGAACAGCCTTCCAAGGGGTGTTGTGTGTGTGTGAACCTAACTGGCTTCAAGACTGAGCTTGATAAGTTTATGGAGGAGATGGTTTGATGCTGCCTACAATGGCATGTGACTGTGACTGCTCGTAGTGAATATCTCCAACAGCCAGTGATGGAACACTAGATGTGGAGGGCTGAGTTACTATAGAGAATTCTTTCCCAGGTGTCTGGTGTCGGGTCTTGTCCACATGCTCAGGGTCTAGCTGATTGCTATATTTGGGGTCAGGTTCAGATTGCCTGAGACCTTGGGGGTTTTCCACCAGCCTAGGGCAGGGTCATTTGCAGGTTTAAACTAGTGTAAATGGTGGATTCTCTGTAACCTGAAGTCTTTAAATCATGATTTGAGGACTTCAGTTACTCAGCCAGAGGGTTGGGGTCTATTACAGGAGCGGGTGGGTGAGGTTCTGTGGCCTGCAATGTGCAGGAGGTCAGACTAGGTGATCAGGATGGTCCCTTCTGGACTTAAAGTCTGAGAGGCTATGAACACACTATAGGCAGAGCTCACAGTGCATTGCTGAATGAGGGGAATGGCTTCTCATTAGAAAAAAACATAGGCAATCCCAGTCATAATAGTAGAACACTGCCAAGCACTGTGTTCCCAGAGTCTGCTACCAGAATTTGCAGGGTTAGGCGGGCTGTGAATAGCATTTGAAGAAAGGAGCAAGCACTTTCATGCTTCAAACCGAAATGAAAATGGCAAGTTTGGTTCCGGTTTGCCTACTTTTTGCAATCTTTCCCATTAGAATAAAAAATAAATGTTTTTATTATGTCCTGCAGTAGTACTCTCTGTCATGGTGTGCTAGACAACTTCGACACCTCCATTCCAAAAAAAAAAGAGCCAGACATGAAGAATAACTCATTGATTAACGGGCCATAAGATTGTGATCTTTGAATTATTTGTGGCTGTGATATTTAGACTCCTTCATAGACGGTTTATGTTATATGCACTTCCCTCCTTTTTGTATGGTTAACTAAATGTATAATGCCTTGTCTTTTGACATCATATTTCACTGCAGCAGACTGTATGCTACTAGATATTGCATGTCTAAAGACCATTTGACTTTCCTAGACAGGTGTGAAAATCACTCTGTTGAGGATCTAAACAATCTCAGTTGTGGAACTAGTGCTCTGCCTTTTCAAAGGGAACCTCTTCTCATCAATGATGGAGAATGACACTTCCAAACAATGAGCTGACCTTTCATAGGACACATACTGCTAGCCCCTGATTAACTCTATGTTAATACTTCTTCTTAACATCTCCTGTGGCATAGGAACAGTGATGGGGACATGGCATCTACTGTAGAAGGAAGAGATAAAGGCAGAGTGGAAGCTCTAGAACCCTTCCACCACGACATCAAACCCTATATCACTGCTGGTGCAAGGATGGAGGAACATGGGAGATTTAAGTTCTTTGGGGCAGGGACTCATTTACTGTATGTTGGTATAGCATCTAATACTATGGAGTCCTGACCTGGTCGAGGCCTCTGGGCATTACCCCAATATAATGTTTAATAATAATCAGAGCAGATACCTTGGCATAGGCCTCCTGCCTCTTTGTGAGAAAGGAAAGGAGCCACAGCTACCACTATTCTGAAACTGACTATTCATAAATCATTTTCCTTCATCTCCATTGTAGTTACCACAGGACACTTGAATGTTGGAAGCTGGTGGAGTGGATCAGCTTGTTCAGTAACAGACTGCATCTACTTTGCATCTACTTTGCATCTATTTTGTTTTTCTTATTATAACAAAAATTTGAGAAGGAAAACTTGGCTGGCAAGTTTTCCTTCTCAAATTTTTGTTATAATAAGAAAAACAAAATTTTAAAAATGGTTTTACATGCATCTAAAATAAATGGAGGCAGGGGGGAAATGACTATCTTAGGGTACAACTATCCTATGGTCTGAGTAGAGAGCTAAGTCTTGGCTCAACTGGAAATTAAAAAATATTAATCTTTCCTGTCCCATCACAATTTATCTGCAGAAAATGTAAATCTAACATGAATTACTTAAACCCAGATGCTAAATCCTCTTGTAACATTTGTAGGTTTAATAAGCATCCAGCAATTCCTATCTTTGAAATACCTGGGTTGGAATATCTGTTAACTTTCTTCATTCCCTGAACTGCAGCACCTTAGCTATACTGACATTTTACGTCACCACTCTGACACACTCTTTAAGAGTTTCTGTTTGGTTTAGTCTTGCTACCTGATGTTTCTTTGCCCATAAATACCAGTTCCTGCATGCAGCAGCCTGTTACTTACTCCTGAGTTTATGGTAGGAAAGGAGTTTGGAGTTAATTAGATAAGTTGATCCCTGGCATAGCTCTGCTAAAGCCACATGAGTTAACACCAGGGTTATACTTGGCCCACTGTAACAATTTGACATGAGACAAATCATGCAATGTATCACTGTTGGCATGAAGCCAAAAAGATGATGTCATTGCTGCATTACCGGAATCCCTGCTGCAATATGCACTGATTGCAGAGAGAGCACAAATGAAGAGAACAGTGTCTTGTTTTGCTAGTTTAAGGGGGGCAAGCCCATTTGAAAAGAGCCCTCTCTCTGATGCATTCCAGCAGTAGTCATGTACCAAAATAATTGACAGAAGCCTGCAGATCAAATCTGAACAGCAGCAAAATCTTAATAATCCTTCAGTGAAATATTTGATCTCCAAAGTGTTGGGATTGTAGGACTATTGATCTATAAATTCCAAAACAGAGGGACATAATTCTGAAAAACTAAATGTTTTGAGGGTCAGGTAGGTCTCCTTAACACACATTTTTCTTTGCTTTGAAGATATGTTTGGGATTTCTCTTAAAACAATAGCAGAGAGTGTGGTAGGAGTTGTGGTAAGGGTGAGATTGGGGAAGGTTTCAAGCAGAAGCTCTACAGTGAAGTAGAGATGGAGACGGCAGCTTTAGGGATAATTATTCTAATTTCCTTATTCTTACACTGCATTCCTTTATTCTAATAAAGATTGTTATTTTGTTAGAAAAAAGCAACTCCTTCTGTGACTCTTCACAGTTGTCACAAGACACTAGTTACTTGTTTCTTCTCAAAATCTCCTGACCCTAGTTACGTGATTATTCTAAAAATCTGAAATCTCTAGATATGTATTTTATGTGGTCATCTGTTTCTTTGTACTGGTTGTCTCTCCTCTGTTTATAGATTTCTCCATTCTCATGGAGACAATTAGTGTCTAGTTTTTCCCTTCACACTGATACCAATGGAGTTCTAATGGATGCTACTACAGTTTGAAGAACAGGAGTACTTGTGGCACCTTACTCCTGTTCTTTTTGTGGATACAGACTAACTCGGCTGCTCCTACAGTTTGAGAGTCTTAGTCAAACTGACATCAAAGCACCCGTCTCCTACACTTGCATAGCTCCCCAGTAGTCAGTTCTGCATAAGCCTCTTCACACTCAGCATTATATTAGGAGGAACATGAGTATTGTAATGTTATTTCCCCCTTTTGTTTATGTCACTTGCAAATAATAGCATGAGTTGAACTTTGCAGATCTGGTCGAGAAAGGTTAGTGATCTTATTGTGGCAAGTGGATGGATTCCAGAGAACAAAACAGAGGGAGGAGTGAAGTGAGGGAACCTGTCTTAAGGGCTCATGCAGTGGACTAAAAGGGTGTTTGTTGTTGGACAAATGTACTTACGGGGTTAACCAAGAATCTTTTCTGAAAGCAGATATGCTGCAGTAGAGCACAACAAAATTCTCCTGCCAGTGAGTATTTTCTTCCTTGCTGATCAGATATCATCATCTTGCCATTAAAGAATAAGGGCTAGATTGTGCCTTTAGGCACAGCTCTGAGTAAATGGTCATGCAAAAATAGCACCATCCCAGGAGTAGCCCTGGAAACCATTGTGCCTCAGAAAGACACCTCTGATTCTCATTTCCCTCTGGCTTCGGAGCAATAATAATTTACTGTTGGCCTTTACTAGAAGAAAACTGACTCCTGGTTGTCAGCTCTGCTATAGTGGCTAGTACTGAAGAGGGGAGCTGATCTTCCACTCACTTGCTCGGAGCGGTGGAGAGTGACTGAGTGCACAGCCACCCCTCAAGGTCCAGGTAGGCTATTCAGCGATGTAAGGGGTTTTCTTACTCTCCCTTGCTCCCCTGCATGGGTGTATAGTTCAAGTCACAATCTAGCCCTAAGTGTGTACAATAAAATACACAAGTGTGCCCAGTGGTCTTCCACCTGCTATTTCACATGGCAAATGTGTGCTGTAGATAGCTGTACCTACAAACGGGTTACAGTAGGGGGAATGGTGGGAGGAGAGCTGCTCCCACCCCTTGCTAAATGATGAACAAGAGCTTCCCCTCCTCTCCCTGGCTTGGGTAAGGAGTGCTTCCCTGATGCTTCCTTTCCTTGTTGGCTGATGCCGTGAGAACTGACCTTCTTGTTTCAATCTACTTTAAACACAACTGACAAATGTGCTGCTCATTCATTTTGGCGGATCTACTGAACCTGTCGTGTGAGGGACTACAATGGCCTGCAAGAAGTTAGTTAGTTTTTAGGTCACAGCTTCTCAACCATTGTCTCAGTGTTTTTACCTTAAGGGACCATGAAATATAGATGTCTTTGCTGACATATATTTCTTAATTTGGAGTCATTTCCTCACCCTTTCCCCAAAATAAGTGGGGGGAAATATTGTGCATTTTGTGGCAGGGCAGACTGTTAACTTGTGTCTCTTGCTGGGTCATTTCCACATAGTAGAATGATCAATATACTAAATAAAAGATTTGCTTTTGGTCTTAAATAGAAGGGTTTAAGAAAAGAAAAAAAAATCCTGATTACATTTTCTGATCTTGCTTGAACCACCCAGATCAGAACCTTTCCAGGGAGGGCACCTCAATAATTTGAGAAGCACTGGTCCAACTGATTTGAATAATAATTGGCCATTAAACTTCCAAAGGAGAATTGCAAAGGAATGCCTTATATCATAGTCTCTTGCATCAAATCCTTCTGTACCATAGGTTCTTTGTTCCTGGTTTTAAACTAACAAATATTCGATCTGTGTCTTAGAACCTCACAGTTTTAGCTCATTTACCTTTTGCAAATGATAAAAGTGATAGTAACCTGCTTTATGGATCTCAAAGAAACTGTAAATGTGCAGATTAACCAGAATATAGATTTTAGTGTTAGTTTCCATGTTTTTCCTGTACAGTATTTAAGTATTTCCAAGTCCTTGCTAGTGTCCTCCCTAGCCCTTCCCTAGCAGAATCTGAGAAACTCCTTGCTTTTTTGTCTCTATTATGCATTCCCTCTTTTTTTGCTTGCGCTTATATTGTGCATTCAATCCATGGACTCTGCAAATCAGCACCCTGATCCTTCAGCAATCTCCATCCAGGCAGCCCCATACACCCTCATAGAGACCTCAGTGGGTCACAGGAGCCCTGCCTGTGGTGCTCATTGAAGGGTGTTAACATAGCCTTTCTTTCATTAAAAAAATACAGTTAACATTAAAGGGCGGCAGGTAATAGTTTCAAATGCACCTCGGTCTCATTTTCCAAAGCGACTTAGGGTATATCTACACTGCAATTAGACACCTGCGGCTGGCCCATTCTAGCCAACTCAGGTTCGCAGGCTAAGGAGCTATTTAATTCCGCTGTAGACATTTGGGCCCAGGCTCCAGCCATGGATGTCTAATTGTAGTATAGACATATCCTTAGGGGCTTAACAGCAAAGTCTCATTGAAAGTCTTAGGCCCTTAAGTGTCTAAGTCACTTCTGAAAATAGGACTTGGCTCCAAAGTCACTTAAGCACTTTTGAAAATTTTAGCCAGCACCCATAACTGTTTCGGATGAGCTACAATATCAGGTCCAATTAACTACACAATGGTGACAGGCTGCACTGATCACCATTTGTTTCTCTCTGGCCTCACAGGAGAATACCAGTTATCCTTGGATTTATTTTCCCACCTACATCTGGTGCTGGCTGAAGTCCTTCATGTAACAATACAGATTAGAGTCATATGGAGTGCTGATTCCTCTCTAAGTCTTGCAACCCTTCCTCATGTGAGGAATTCTTCCATAGCTCCAATGATACAGAACTATGCCAGGAAGTAAAGGATTGCTTATGTAGGGGTTACAGGCCGGGGGGCCTATATGCTAGACCTTGTCTTGGTTATTCTGTTTTATTACCTGTATTGAAACTAACATTTAAATCTGATTAGAGGTGGGCTCAGCCAACTCAGAACTGCTCAGGTACACTACCCTGAATATAGTTACTGTACAGGTTTATTGAGTTGTTATTGCTGAGGCAGTTATCAGTGTTATATCGTGTTAGGGTGACCAGACAGCAAATGTGAAAAATCGGGACAGGGGTGGGTGGTAATAGGAGCCTATCAGGGGCGGCTCCAGGCCCCAGCACGCCAAGCGCGTGCTTGGGGCGGCATGCTGCGGGGGGCGCTCTGCCGGTCGCCGGGAGGGCGGCAGGCGGCTCCAGTGGATCTCCCGCAGGCATGCCTGCGGAGGGTCTGCTGGTCCCGTGGCTCCGGTGGACCTCCCGCAGGCACGCCTGCGGGAGGTCCACCAAAGCCGCGGGACTAGTGGACCGCGGAACCAGCGGACCCTCCACAGGCACGCATGCGGGAGGTCCATTGGAGCCGCCTGCCACCCTCCCGGCGACCAGCAGAGTGCCCCCCATGGCATGCCGCTGTGCTTGGGGCGGCGAAATGTCTAGAGCCGCTTCTGGAGCCTATATAAGAAAAAGACCCAAAAATCGGGACTGTCCCTATAAGATTGGGACATCTGGTCACCCTATATCATGTTCACCATGGTACTAACAGAAATTAAGGGCACCAGTTAGGTACAACAGAGCGATTTACAGCGTATAGCATTAAACTGCTACTACTGCTAAAAATACCAGCCATAGTATCAAGATATCAGTGGTTTGAGCATTGGCCTGCTAAACCCAGCATTGTGCGTTCAGTCCTTGAGGGGGCCATTTAGGGATCTGGGGCAAAAATCTGTCTGGGGATTGGTCCTGCTCTGAGCAGGGGGTTGGACTAGATGACCTCCCGACGTCCCTTCCAACCCTGATATTCTGTGATATAAAAACTAAGTACAAGACAAACCTTCAGTCACCCAAAAGCTTAACCAAACCAATGTGTCTTGAGTTGTACCCCTAAGGCAGCCATATGTGGGATCCAGGGAACTGTGCTGAGTGAACCTGAGCATCTGCTCAGTCTAGCCCAGAGGTCAGCAACCTTTCAGAAGTGGTGCACCAAGTCTTCATTTATTCACTCTAATTTAAGGTTTCGCGTGCCAGTAATACATTTTAACATTTTTAGAAGGTCTCTTGCTATAAGTCTATAATATATAACTAAACTATTGTTGTATGTAAAGTAAATAAGGTTTTAAAAATATTTAAGACACTTCATTTAAAATTAAATTAAAACAGAGCCCCCCCGCACCGGTAGCTAGGACCCGGGCACTGTGAGTGCCACTGAAAATCAGCTCACTCAGGAGACTCTGGGCCGTATTCAGCTGGGAGTCTAAGGAAGTCAATGGAAAGAACCCTATTTGGTCTGACTTACTGTGGTGGCTCTCGGGTCCCCAGGATGGTGAGTCATCTTGTTACCCCCTGCCTCCAGCATGCAGAAATGTGCTTGGCTGGGTGCCAGGTCTCTAACATCACCAGCCTTTTAGCCACCCAAACACTCTCCTCTAGGCAATGCCAGCCCTCACTTTGCCTTGCAGGTTAACACTAGCTGCATCCCAGACCCTGAGTATTTCCCTGTAGTGTCCACGCCCTTATCCATTGAACACTCGCAGAACTACCAGGTCTGTGTCTCCAAAAGAACAGTGAACACTCCCGCTTGTATGATTCAACTCAGGCCCAGCACTTTGCTCAATAGCACAGCACTTATTCCTGTTTTCATTATAAATTAGGGCTGTCAAGCAATTAAAGAAATTAATCATGATTAATCGCTGGATTAAAAAAATTGAGATTAATCATGCAATTAATTGCACTGTTAAACAATAATAGAATACCATTTATTTAAATATTTTGGATGTTTTCTACATTTTCAAATATACTGATTTCAATTACAACACAGAATACAAAGTGTACGGTGCTCACTTTATATATATTTTTATTACAAATATTTGTACTTTTGTATTTGTATTTTTTCAATTCACCTAATACAAGTACTGTAACACAATCTCTTTGGAGGAGGGATAGCTCAGTGGTTTGAGCGTTGGCCTGCTAAACCCAGGATTGTGAGTTCAATCCATGAAGGGGCTACTTAGGGATCTGAGGCAAAAATTGCTCCTGCTAGTGAAGGCAGGGGGCTGGACTCAATGAGCTTTCAAGGTCCCTTCCAGTTCTAGGAGATTGGTATATCTCCTATTATCATGAAATGTAGAATTATGTACAAAAACACCCTACATTCAAAACTAAAACAATGTAAAACTGTAGCGCCTACAAGTCCAATCAGTCCTACTTCAGCCAATCGCTCAAACAAGTTTGTTTACATTTGCAGAAGATAATGCTGCCCGCTTCTTGTTTACAGTGTCACCTGAAAGTGAGAACAGGCGTTCACATGCCACTGCTGTAGCCAGAATCACAAGAATTTACATGCCAGATGCACTAAAGATTCATATGTCCCTTTGATGCTTCAACCACCACTCCAGATGACATGCATCCATGCTGATGGCAAGTTCTGCTTGATAATGATCCAAAGCAGTGCAGACCGACGCATGTTCATTTTCATCATCTGGGTCAGATGCCACCAGCAGAAGATTGATTTTCTTTTTTAGTAGTTTGGATTCTGTAGTTGCTCTTTTAAGACTTCTGGAAGCATGCTTCACACCTCATCCCGCTCAGATTTTGGAAGGCACTTCAGATTCTTACGTCTTGGGTTGAGTGCTGTAGCTATCTTTAGAAATTTCACATTGGTATCTTCTTTGAATTTTGTCAAATCTGCAGTGTAAGTGTTCTTAAAACGAACATGTGCTGGGTCATCATCTAAGACTGCTATAACATGAAATATATGGCAGAAAGCTGGTAAAATAGATCAGGAGATATACAACTCTCCCCCAAGGAGTTCAGTCTCAAATTTAATTAACGAATTTTTTTTTTAATGAGCATCATCAGCATGGAAGCATGTCCTCTGGAGCGATGGTCGAAGCATGAAGAAGCGTATGAATCTTTAGCGCATCTGACATGTAAATATCTCGCAACGCCAGCTACAACAATGTCATGCAAATGCCTGTTCTCGCTTTCAGGTGACATTGTAATTACGAAGTGGGCAGCATTATCTCCTGCAAATGTAAACAAACTTGTTTCTCTTAGTGATTGGCTGAACAAGAAGTAGGACTGAGTGGACTTGTAGGCACTAAAGTATTACATTGTTTTATTTTTGAGTGCAGTTATGTAACAAAAAACCCCTACATTCGTAAGTTGCACTTTCATGATAAAGAGATCGCACTACAGGGCTTGTATAAGGTGAATTGAAAAATATTATTTCTTTTGTTTCTCATTTTTACAGCGCAAATATTTGTAATAAAAATAATATACAGTGAGCACTGTGCATTTTGTATTCTCCATTAAAATTGAAAGCGATACATTTGAAAATGTAGAAAAACATCCAAAAATATTTAATAAATTTCAATTGGTATTCCATTGTTTAACAGTGCCTCCCTCCAAGCCTGAGGGATCATTACACCTTCCCTCATAAGGTAGTTGTGAGACTCAATTCATTTATGATTGCAAAGTTTGCTGAGATATGCTCAGTGAAAGTTCTACAGAGCCAGAGGGCCAGACCCTCCACTGATTTAAATTGTCATACCTTTTCACAACATGCAACAAAAAATTAAAGCTTAATAAAAGAAAAGCTCATTGCTCCCATCCCCAAAAAGCAAGTAAATAACAAGTGATTTTTTTCTTTTCCTTGTCTAAGTGCTCTGTCAGTAACACTTGCCTTCATAAAATGTTTTAGCTTTATTTTCTCGCCTAATTCCTATCTCTTGTCACTCTTCCACAGTCACTAAACAGGTTGTCATGACCCTGTACAGAGCAGGAGCAAAGAATGATCATGAATGGTCCCTTCTGGCCTTTGTCTGAGTCTCTGAGCCTCTCTACCATTCCACTTAAAATTTAATTGGCCAACCTGTCAGTCCATCATGAACGCAGCTATTGACATCATCCAATTATGGGATCAGCTCCAAAGTTTTAAAGAGAGAGTCACCCCATGTACATGAACTGTCATTTTTTTTCTTGAAGAGGAGCTTTCGTCTTCTCCACTCACAATCTGTTGTGTAATTAACTCCGATGTCACAAATACAGCATACTGTGTAACATATCCCATGTCACGAAGCTGCCAGGTAACTGGGTCAGAGTTTTGTAATCAACCCTGTCATCCCTGACACCATGTTACAGGCTCGCTTCCTCATCTGCATCAGAGCTCTGCATAGCTGTAAAGCATCTTTTTACTCCCTCAGTTCCTGGGGCTACCAGGGGCTGGTCCAGTGCCTGGCATAATAGGGAACATCCTGAGAGGCCATTCTACAGGCAGGGATCATTGACTTCCACCCTCCCCAACATCTGCCTCCCCCAGTTCCCACATTCCTTACCCTGACATGCTTCTTACACTTGTGGGCTGGAGAGGGACCAAGAAGGGCAGGTGGCATAGAGACAGACAGAGCCTTAAAGACTTTTTTATTAAAATCAATAATAGTAAGTAAATGGTAAAATAATCAGAGTTACAAAGTTACACTTGCATTACTGCTATTCAAAAGATACATATGATAATATAGTAGTATATGCAACAAAGCTTTGGTTAATATACTCACACCCTTCCTTAATGACCTGGTGTTAAGAGACACAGGAACAGCCTTGCGGCTCAGGTTTCTCAATTCTAGAGCGAGGGATGCAGTGCTTAGAAGAAATTAATGCTACGAGCTATTAAAGCGAACTTAGGGTTTACTTGACTAACAAACTTAAAATCACAACCTAATAAACAAAGAATAAAACGTAGGGAAACCAAGCTTAGCCTAGTTCCTTTGAAACTTAAAGTTTAAGAAGAAGGAGTACAGCCTATTAATAACAGCAGCCATCGTAGATAGATAGAATAGATAGAGTAGAAATAGAATAAGTAAGTGAGAATAGAGTAAAGTGAGAACTGGAGATACTCTATTGAGGTGGGTCACTTCTTTTATAGGGCAAATGCCAGAAATTCTTCCTCTTATGCCCAAATGTCATTCCTCACCCACAGAAATGTTAGGGTACACTTACCCCATAGGCTAGTATGTATGCACGTATTGATGACAGGTATGTCCGCACATCAGTCTCTTGTGGTGTACTTGTTAAGTCTGTGGGTACAACATTGAAACCCCCCCCTATGCCATTCTTCATTGTCTATTGGTCTAAATAAAAGGTCATAGGCATAGATACTTTATCTATTTGGGTATAGGAAAAACAAAGGTCAACTTTGCTTTCTGGGTAAAAGGGCACAGGATATAGATATGCTTAACATGTAGGTTTTGGCCTGCAGGTTTCTTGCATTACAGCCAAACTTATTTTTAATATAAATCTATAAACCTATTACAATACTTAAACTATAAGAAAAGATATAGATATATGTAAGCAAGCAGGTTAGTCCTATAGGCTACAGAATGCAATTCTCCTTCTTTAACAAGGAAAACCATTTAGAGCCTACTCCAGTGCAATAGGCTGTGCAAGCCATGAGGAGCTGAGGTTACTGACACCACAGCAGACCTTGCTTTCAGTAGGGTTAGCCTGCTTCACAAGGCCTAACATGGTAATGCTACATCTCCCAGTCTCTGTGCTTGACATCGTCCAGTTCTCAGCATAGTCGGTGTCCTGGGAAATTCCCAGGGAGTCAGTCCACTGCTAAAGTGGTTGTAAAAGCCCCCTGAAGAGCTGTAGGAACCTTCATTCCTTCGCACCCAGGGAGAGACCTTGGAAGATTGACCAGTCCAAATTTAAAAAAAATGAAATGACCTCATGAGTGAATTGGTGTCCTGTACCCCTTTGGGCTGCTGAGTGGGGTCTCCCACCCTTGCCCATGTTGTGATGAGGGAAGCATCCTAGCCTAATGTATTTATGGCGATGCCCAGAGGCCCAATCCACTGAAGATCCTGTGGTGGTGGGTGCTGTCCACACACACAGAAAATCCCAGTTGCAGCCCTGAGGAGATTTCCGATTGTGGTGCCTGCTCTACTGGAGTGGGGAGTTGAAGTCAGCGTGTCCAGGGACAGTAACCCCTCATCATTCATTCATTCATGCCCGTCACCCCAACCGGGGTATGGGCCGCCAACCACAGATCTCCATAGTCTTCTATCCTGGGCCATTCGCTCTAGCTGGTTCCAGGTATAGCCCATTTTTTTGCTATCAACCTGAAGGTCGCGTCGCCAGGTATTTCTTGGGCGGCCTCTTTTCCGCTTGCCTTGGGATTCCATGTGCCGATGGTAATCCTCCTGGTTGTAAGAAGGGTGCCTGAAATCATGTAATCACAGTGTTAGCAGTGCTATGCTAGTCTGCTATGGCATCTGGTTAGTAAGAGGGGGCAGTCACTGAGAAGACTCTTTCCAAAGGAAAAACCCTGTGGTTTAGCTGAAACTGGAAGAGGCAATGTGCTGTCATGTCTGGAGTGCATTAGCAGCTCTTGCATCACCCTGAGGCAGAGGGTGAAGCAGCAGAGAATAGCAGAGATTTGTGGTGGGACGGGTAAGCCAAGAGACAGGAGCTTGAGTCGGGGATGCTTGTCCATTTAGTCTTTCAAAATACCAAGAAATGAAATGCAAAATGCACACCGAGGTAACACTAAAACGGACTCCATAATAATGTGGGAGCAGCTGGACAAACACTGAATCTAAGGAAATAAAAATCTGTTCTTGCTGCTGCAGAAAACTGAGCCTCACGCTTAAACCTTTGGTGAGACAGTCAGGGTTTTCTGAATGCAAACATCAGTTGGGCACATCAAACACATCCCTTACAGACTGTTGTGCATACCCTGGTGATTGATTAATTACAAAGAGCCAGCATCAGGGGCCTCCAGTTGCCGGGATGAGTGTGCCACTATTAACTATTCTAATTTAGTCTGTTCTACTTATTCAGGTTTTTATTCTGTGCTCATCCCCCATAGTATCAGCGCCTTCCAGTGTGCATTAAGCAACGTGACTACACATCTGAAGGATGCAGTGTTATTGTAGCTGGCTTGGTCCCAAGATATTAAAAAGACAGGGTGGGTGAGGTAATATAAATTGGTCCTATAAAAAATATTACCTCACCCTCCTACACATCTGAAGCAGCAGCCTCATTGGTTCAAACCAGCCTCACCCAAAGTTCCTTACACTGTGGTCAGTGCTTGCTGGGCTGGAAAAGAAAAAGGTGGGGGTGGAGGTATTTATTTATTTTAAATAATCCCCTGTCTTTACACTGAGATTAATGCACCTTAATCCCATAGACACCTGCAGCTCCTCCAGTGTGATTTCCCTGAGTTCCCTGAGAATATGTGTAAAAATTCAGCTTGATTGCAGGAAGGACAGTCAGTAACTTCACATTGAAACAAGAGAATGCGTTTGGAAAAGCTGAGATACACACATCCATACATGCCTAAGCTCCAACGTGAATGCTGACAAATTGATGAATAGGCACCTAGGCTATCACATGCTCAGTTTGGCCATGACACTAACCTAGCAATTTCATCCTTCAACCTTAGGCCAAGGTATTTGTTCGAGCTAGATTCTCTATCCAGTCTGGTTTATCTCTCTTATTTACCATTCTCATTGCTGGGATAGCTGAATGTTTGCACAGCTGATTTACTTTTAATTCTTCTCCACTCAGAGTAGCTCTTTTCTGATCCTGCATCCCTTCAGCTCACTTGAAATCAGTGGGAATTTTATGTGAGTAGGAGTTGCAGAACAAATGTTACATGTTCGGTACAATGGGATTCCATAGTTCAGACTGTTCAGAGAATGAACATTTCAATAATTTCAATAATTTACCAAATTTGAGTCCTAAGAATGAAAGGAAATCATAACTAACAGCTAATATCACTTTGCTTCTAAATGAGATTATTCACACCTCAGGAAGGGGAAGGCTGTGTTAATGTGCTTTAATTTATGTGTATTAACTTCACAGCTTTAGTTACTTCATCTTAACTGCTGGTGTAGACAAGCCCTTAAGTTTCTGGAGGATCAGGCCTAAGGGAAGAATAGACTGTAGAGATGATAGTCACCAAGTGAAGAGGATCCACAGCCCAGAAGCAACAGAATCTTTTTAATTTTTGGTTGATTTACATGTCACACTTTGTCTTACATGTCTGCAAACCAAAATGATTCAGAAACCTTAATAAACCAGTTGTGTTTGGTTGTTTATTGTTGGTCAAGGTAAAGAACATGACTTGTAACCGTATCTGTAAAACAAAGAGAGGCTACATTCTACTCATTTTATGATTAGCATGCCAGGAAAAGGAGGTGACTTGGACTCTCTTGTATTAACCTTCAAATACTGACTGAAACATTATATTTGTTTGTCACTTCTAAAGCACAGGATGAGTTCTTGCATATAAAAATGGACATTTTCTTTTCAAAATCCTAATCCACATCTTAATTCTCATTTGCATGTAAGGAAGGAGGAAGCTTTGTAATCATTAAAGTGTCTTTATTTCGGAGTACATTTAGAGTAGCAGAAGCGCTTATAACAAGAAATAATGGCATGGAATTAACAGATGGGAAAAGTAGGCCTAGTACCAAGACACACTGCCTGACAGTGAGCTGTATTAGGCTGTGGAATATTCTCCTGAAGTAAATGATGGCAGCTCAGTCACTTCATTAGTCAAATCACTAGAAAATGTGCAGTAGGGAATAAGAATCCACTGGCAGAGAGTTGGATGGATGTTCCAAAGCTCATTTCCAGTAATTGTCACCAGGAACATCACTTTCATGCCCCTGGGGCTAAGTTGTGGGTAGCAGATCAAAGGCCTTTCAAACCAATGATGCTGCGCATGCAAATACTGCAGAAGCTTCAGCAACAACTGGCAAAGGAGTCTTCATGGCGGAGTCAGGGCTGCTACTAGAGCGTGAAGGGAGCAGCAGATGGAGCTCACTGCTCCCCTGTACAGGTATGTAGGATTTATACTGTACATGGGCCTACTGGTCTGCCACAATTCCCCTCCTCCGCAGTGAGCTGTTGAGATGCACAAAGAGTTCCAGCAACAAGTGAGATGTGAAATATCCCGGCATGGGTTTACAGCTGGATTACTATAGTCAAAGTACTGTGGCCTAAGCTTTTGAAGTTAAGCTCCTAAATCCATATTTAGCCCCCTAAATAAGTGGCCTAACTTTCAAATGTGCTGACCACCCTGCGTGTTCAGCACTTTCGACAAAAGAGCCAGGTGTTTGGGGGGATAAATATGGATTTGGGGGCTGAACTTTAGGCCCCCATTTTTGAAAAGCTGCTGAAATGTTCCATGGAAGTGGCAGCCCTGGAAGAGATAAAATGGTATCAGTAACAAAGCATTAGACTCATAGGTTTTGGGGCTCGTAAGCCATCAAATTCCTATGTGGGTGAAGAACTGCAACTGCTTTCCTCTGCCTATGGATGTGCTACTGTTTTACATTTATGGTATGCAGCCGTAAACGAGGGGCTTTCACACAGGGGAGGATTCAGACCTATCAAAAGCTAGATCTAGTTAACTTTCCTGGGTTTGACTAATTGACGTTTTTCTCATTTTCCAGGGTATTTTAGTTAAGCAGAGGTTCTCTCTCTGTCACTCTGGCTAATCCTGCAGTGAAGTCATACGTTTGAATTTTGATATCACAATTCCTTTAACTCTGTCCTTTAAAATTCTGATGCTGCAGGGTGTGGTGGGAGAAAAGGGGCTGTAATGTATTTGACCCATATACTAGGAAGTGTTATTTGCTCTTATTCTAAAGCTTGTAACTCTACATGTGTGGGTCTACATCAGTAGTTCTCAATCAGGTGTACGTGTACCCTGGGGATATGCAGAGGTCTTCCAGCGGGTACATCACCTCCTCTAGATATTTGCCTAGTTTTACAACAGGCTACAGAAAAAGCATTAGTGAAGTGAGCACGAACGAAAACTTCATACAGACAATGACTTGTTTATGCTGCGCTATATACTGTACACCGAAATGTAAGTCCAATATTTATATTTCAATTGATTATTTTTTATAATTATATGGTAAAAATGAGAACATAAGCAATATTTCAGTAATAGCGTGCTGTGACACTTTTTTGTATTTTTATGTCTGATTTTGTAAGCAAGTAGATTTTAAGTGAGGTGAAACTTGGGGTATGCAAGACAAATCATAGTCCTGAGAGGGGTACAATAGTTTGGAAAGGTTGAGAACCCCTGGTCTATGTAAATGAGAGTCACAATCACTATCCTATGCAAAGTCCTGTTGATGCAATAATAATTTCACCATTAAAAGGTGAAAAAGGATAAATTAAAAGAAAAGGCTGGGGGAGGAAAAGAAAACTTTAAAGCCACACTAGAAATCTGTAAAAATAGCAGCGGCTGCAGAACATTAGTGGCAAAGAAAGGAGCCTTTTCCATGACTGTTCTGTTAGTCACGTTTACTTTAGATACGCTGATAAAGATAGGTTGGAATGGAAATATTCAAATCCCTGTGTGGAAATGGGGCTAGCCAAGCCACATTGTACTCAATGCTGTGCAAGGCAGGTCTCCAATAGCCAAAGAAATTTTATGAAAAGAAACTGCCTAGAGTTGGAAGAGAGATTATTTTATCAGCATTGAGCACTGGTGGCAAAGGATAAAGGAGGTGAAAAAACAAAATATATGCTGGAGGGGAATGAAAAGGACAGCAGTATGAATACAATGCTTCTCATTGGACTATGAGTTAGTCTCTCCCCTGTCGCTATTGGGTGTAGCCTAATCCAGGCTACGACACATGAAAGAGCTGGTGTGTTGTGTGCTCTGCTGATGACTCAGCAGTAACATGGGCACTGTGCATTAGAGCTGGGTGAATGTCTGACTGTGTGAAGGGCTGAGGGGATTTCCAAAACCATTGTGAAATCAGGGAGTTGGATAATCTAAGTTCTGCAGGGGCGAAGCCTGAGTAAGATTCTCAGGGCAGAGGTGCACAGTTGTGGTCTGGGTGCCCTGGGGAGTGCAGGGCTGCTCCCTCGCTATTCTTCTTAGGGGTGCCCAGTGCCCCACAGGAGATGGGAAGGCGGAAGGACCATAGTTCTATTCCTCATGGCATGGCCGGCAGAGCCAGTGAAAGCAAGCTGCACTCCTGTGGGCTAGTCCCAAAGGGCCCAATCTAACCCCAAGGGAGGAAATCACAGGGAACATTTCAATTTCAATCAACTGATTCTGCAAAAGTAGGCAGACTCAAGCTGGTGGTTATCTTACTTTTATTATTATTTCTGTAGGGTGAGACCAGAGGCCTCAGTGGAAATAGTTGTGTAGGGGCCAGGGTGCTTTGACATTTTCTGGAGGACAGGGCTAACTCCCTGCAGAAGAAACCAATGGTCTTGCTCCAAACCTCCACAGAGCTCAAAGATCTCCTATGGCACAGGCTTGTGCCTTTGCATTGGCTTCCTGTGATTTTGATGAAGCTTCTTGGCTTCACATTGCACCCCAGCTGGTGTCTGCCATGGTGTTCCCCACCCCCTTTAATAGCGGTCTCCAGTGTGAAGCAGGATCTTTGGAAAGTTTAACGCAGTATCTGGTGTTTGTACCAGGTGCTGGGGTGGACAATGCTCTTCCCAAATGGCTTCCTGCTGCCTCCCAATGTGCAGAAAAACTCCATGTGCTTAAGAGAAGGTGGGCACACCAGTGAAGAAGAGCTGTTCTTGTGGCATTTCTGGCCTGAATACAGTCAGGATGCAGCAGAAATCCGATCAGAGAGCCTGATGCCCTATTTCCAGCCCACAAGTGGCTGGCCCGACTGGATCAGATAGTTTAAAGGAACATCCAGTTTTTTGGTATTTATCAGAAATGAACCTGACTCCAAATCTTTTACAGCTGGCCCCTCTCTTTAAATAACTTGTTACAAATTGGATCATTGAGCAAATATACACAATGAAGTGCCTACACTACTAGCTTCATCGATTCCAAGACCAGAAGGGACTCTAGTGATCATCTAGTTCAGGGCTGGCTCCAGGGTTTTCGCTGCCCCAAGCGGCCGGGGGCGGGGGGGGAGAAGCTGCGATCGCGATCGGCAGCAGCTCCACCACGCCGCTTCAGTCTTCGGTGGCAATTCGGTGGCGGGTCCTTCCCTCCGCCAAATTGCCGCCGAAGAGCTGAACGTGCCACCCCTCTTCATTGGCCGCCCCAGGCACCTGCTTGCTGCACTGGTGCCTGGAGCCAGCCCTGATCTAGTTTGATCTCCTGCATAGCACAGGCCATAGAACTTGCCCCAGATAACTCCTAGAGCTGATCTTTTAGAAAATATCCAGTCTTGATGTAAAAATTGCCAATGATGGAAACTCCATCACAACCCTTGGCAAGGTGTTCCAATGCTTAATTACCCTCACTGTTAAAAATGTACATCTTATTGCCTGTTTTTAGCTTCAACTTCCAACCATTGAATCGTGTTATACCTTTCTCTGCTAGACTGAAGAGCTGCTTATCAAATATTTGTTTCTGATGTAGGTACTTATACACTGTAATTTAATCACCCCTTAACCTTTTCTTTGTTAACCTAAATAAGTTCAGCTCATTGGGTCTGTCATTATAAGGCAGGTTTTCTAATCCTTTAATCATTCTTCTGACTCTTCTCTGAACCCTTTCCAGTTTATCAACAGCCCGAATTCCAGCAGTGGTCCCACCAGCGCTGAATACAGAGGTAAAATAACCTCTCTCCTCTACCTGAGATTCTCCTGTTTATTCATCCAAGAATGGCATAAGCGCTTTTAACCACAGAGTCACCCTGGGAGCTCACATTCAGCTGATTGTCCACCATGACCCCTAAATATTTTTCAGTCACTGCTTCCCAGGATAGAGTCCCCCATCCTGTAAGTATGGCCTGCAGTCTTTCTTCTTAGATGTATATATTGACGTTTAGTCATATTAAAACATATAGCGTTTGCTTGTGACCAGCTTACTAAGCGATTGTTTGCTTGCGACCAGTATCAGTGATCTGTCGTCTTCATTATTTAGCATTCCCCCAATTTTTTGTCAGTTGCAAATTTTGTCATTGATGATTTTATGTTTTCTTCCAGGTCATTGATAAAAATGGTAAATAACAGCTCCAAGATTCCCTGTTTTCAATTACATTTTGAGACCTATGAGTTAGCCCATTTTAAATCCATTTAATATAACTTAAAATGTGTTCATATTTTAATTTTATATCATTCTAGTTTTTTAATCAAAATGTCAGGCGGTACCATGTAAAATGCCTTACAGACGCCTAAGTATAGTACATCAACACTATTACCTTTATCCTGGGAACACTTTGCACAATAATGTTATTTAATGTCATTGGCGACAAGTTCAGCTAAGTGAGGTTTCAATTAAAGAAGACAATTTTCAGTGTGATTAATAGATGTTGGGGAACATGGCTTTATTTTGGATAAGGCAGTGGGAGTTCTACACACAGAGAACTTGCAGTACAGGCCCAAAGAATACATTTCTATGTCCAACCAACCAAATATATATGGAGTCAATGAAGTGCTGTTAACAGAAGGATATTGTTTAAAGGGACAGGCATGGACTGGTGGAAGCAGAAGTCCTGGGATGTGACTGCCATTGATTTGGTGTGTGACCTTGGGCAAGTCATTTAAGTTCTCATTGCCACAGTCTCCTAATTTGTAAAGGAGAAAGTAATGTTTTCCCACTCTACAGAGCACCTTCTGATAGATTAAAAGCTTTCCCTAGGCACTAATATTATAGTTGTGGTGGTGCTTTCAGGTTTCACCCAGACCAGCAAAGGGTGCTGTCACCACCTGCCCTGTAACCCTGTGTGCTTCTGTGCTGCACAGCTTTGGCTCAGAGCCCTGACACCAGCAGCTTGCTCGCAGCTTCCACTGGCCTGGTCGCTTCTTGCAGGGTGACACCAACAGCCCTTCCAGTCCCGAGTCTCCCCAAAACCATCTCCCCTGCAGCATCCAGAGCCTGTCACTGGATACTCATGGAAGCTATTAAGCTCACTGCATCCAGAGAGACATAGCACACACCAGCCTGTTTAGTTTAGCTGAGGACTTCCCCCTTCAGCTTAACACACAGACAAGGTTTTATAATAAACTAAGTTTATTAACAAAGAACAGGTATTTAAATGTGTTTTCTAGTCTGCTTTATTCTCAGATATGCTTATGTAAGGGGACTGTTGCCCCCTTACTCATATTCAGTGGGGGTGTTTTGGTTGGCTAGCTCCCAGCACTAAAAGATTGGGGCGAGGCCAATGCTCCAGGTCAGCCTCAGCCTCTGAGCCTGATTGACAGGGTGGGCAGGCTAATCAGGGAGTCAGGAGGCCAGGATGGTCCCATCCTCATTCTCCATGTGAGCTGGAATTGCTTGGGTCAGACAGAGTGGGGCCGAGCTAAGGAGAAAGCGGGAGCCCAAGCTGAGCTGGGGAGCAGAGCTGTGCTAGATCCAGAGGGGCCAGAAAAGCAGCTCAGGAAGCAGGTCAGAGCTGGGAGCAGAGTCACAGAAGCAGCCCAGGGGGGAGCAGATCCTGTGCTGGGAGCAGAGCTGCAGACACGGAGCCAGGTGTGGTGAGCAACTGGGACCAGCCAAGGGGGGACCTAGGGCAAAGAGGCCCAGCGCAGAAAGACACCCCCAGCCAAGGGTCCTTGCAGGCCAGGCTGGGAGGGGGATCTTAACCCGACGGGGGGCTGACGCTGGGAGGTAGGGTCCCACCACCCAAAGCCCACAGGTGTGTGGCTACCACCATTGCAAGTGTCCAACCCGCAGCATCCCTGCAGCACAGCCAGGGCCTGAGAAGGAGACCTGGGACCTACAAGGAACAGACTGTGAACTGCCCTAATGTCCAGAGACACTGTTTGTAATGTCCCCTGCCACAGAGCACGGTGATGTTTTCCTTTAACCTTTCCCATTTTTCCTTATTCTTTTTTTAAATTAATTGTTAATTAAACAACATGTATTTGCTTTAAATTGTCTGAAGTGATCAGTGGGTCAGGGAGGTGCCCAGTGCAGAGAGGGTACCCCGGAGCAGGGACACCCTAGCCCCTGTCCTAGGTGACCACAGCAGGGTTGGGGGTCGAGCCCCCCAGGAATCCTGGGCCCAGCCTTGTTGGGGTTACGAGGACTCTGCCAGACAGGAGAGTGGAAGGGGAGTCCTCGAGGGCAGGGAGGCCTCTGGGTAAAGAAAGTGGGAGCGAGGACTCAGATCCTTTCACTAGCCCACTTCACCGGGGTAGTGCAGAAGCCAGGAAAGTTCCCCACAATAGCGGGACCATTCCCCCACTTACACTTACAAGGAAAACAAAGCAAAACACGCTTTCTAGTGATTAATACTGAACTTCAGCAAATTATAATCTTTGTTTAAGCAGCTTTCTCAGCTCTAGTTAGTTCCAGCTAGTCTTGGTTTCCAGGCCAAAAGGATCCACTTGTCATGAGCTCAAAGGGTGCTGCTCCCCCATTGTCCTTGAGGTGACGGATGCCAAAATGGCTTTTGCCTTCTGCTTATATTTCCCAAACTCTATTGTGTCTCTTTCAAAAGCCAGGAAGCCTTCTTGGGGTGCTAGTTCCATGCCCATTGTGATTGTTATTGGTCTTCCCTCCCGCTCATTTATCTTGATCGTTTTGTTTACCTTATATGTAGATGCACTTTTCATTGTCCTCTGAAGTATTACCTGGCTCAATTTACATTGGAGACACAGGAAAACAGGTGAAACAACATTCCTTTGTCTGGAACAGACTGAGCTTATGCACTGCTTGCAAAACACCTCCTAACATATTTACAGCACATCTATAAGTCTTTGTACATTGCCAATACGTACATCACACAATCATATTAATGACCAGCATGTTACTGATTTGCATCGTATACCTTACCTGATGCCTTTTAGGTACAGATTATGACAACATTATGACAACAGGAGCAACAAGCGTGTCAGGCTTGATGTGAGTTAAGATATGGTGTGCCCACTGCCAGTTGGTTTTGAGGGGCTCCCTCGCTCATGAGAGCCTGATCTAAATCCCAGTGAAATCAGTGCAAGTTTTTCCATTGACTTCTGTCAGCTCTGGATCAGCCCCATAAGTATCAAAGAATCAGACCATGAAATTAAAATTCAGTAAAACATTGTCTTACGAAAGAAATGCATTTGTTAAGTAAATACATTTCCTGTGTGTGAAATTAATTGTTTGAGTGAGACCTAGTCAATGAATTTCTATTTATTAAATGCATTTTCTAGGCAAATAAGTGAGTGTGGGAGAACAGAAATGCTATAAAATGGAAGCCAAATTACCAAAGGGAGGGGAAGAGTGAGAGGAGACAGAGAGAAAAAGAGAGAGTGAGAGAGAAGAACAGCTAAGTGCTGAGCATTCTGTGTAACAAAAAATGAAGCGCAAGGAGAAGCACCAGAGAGCCACATCACACAGGGCTGTACTGACAGCCATGGCACAACAATGGAATTAAAATACAGACAATGAAGTTCCTTAAAAAGACTCAATGAATCTTACCACTTCCTACAAGGAGAGTTAAGTGTCTTCTATTCTTGTTTTAAAATTTTATATATGTAAACTAAAATAACACCCTGCAAGGTTTAAAGTTTAAAAAAACACAAAGATTACATTTGTATACATAGGCTGCACGGTGAAGTCGAGTGCATGGTTTCCAGTGGAAAATTCCAGTTGCCTGCAGCGAAAACCTTCCCAAGCTCTGCTAGCTGCTTGCACAGTTTTGAGTATGTGACATATTTGTGCAAGAAACGTGCACCCACTGAAAGTCTTGTACATTGTACAGCCAAATTGCTTTTAGGCACCCAATGTTAAGGGCAATATTTTGAAAATTCAGCACAATGGGATTTCAAAGATAGCAATACAGGCCGTGATTCTGCAACAAGCTCTGTGTGGCTGACCTCTGCAGTACGGAACTCAATGGAGCTCTGTGGAAGTAGAGGGATCTGCTCACACTAGAACGGGTCACAAATTCTTGAAATTTCAGTGAACTTATTTTTGAAAAAGCATTAGATTTTTTTTTTGGTGGGGAGGGCTGTTTTTTGGCCAGTTTATATGGGAATTTAAACGTTATGAAACTTTGTAATTTTGATCAAAAAATGTTTATGAAACATTGATTTTTTTTTTTCAGAGAAAATTTTCTCTGTTTTCCAGTCAGTTCTAGCTGCATGGAGCTCATTGCAGGATCAGGGCTGCTGTATGTGAAAATAGGATCAGGGTCTCTGTGTATGAAATCTTTCTGACAATGATTTGCACTTAAACCTAAGAATAAGAACAGAGATTTTCTACTGTGGTTTCTCATTTGCTGGAAAACTACCTTTATTAAGACAAAGCAGCGTGTTAGAATTTATCTAGCAGAAGGATCCCCAACGTGAAACTCATGTAAGAAAGCACTTTCCAGGACACTTGAACTGAGCAAATTAATCTACATCATCTTTCAAACTATATTCCTGAAACAGAGTAATTATGGTTTAAATGTTTTTAGATTGCTTGATTAATGCCAGAACTCTCTTCACATCACCTTTTCATAAGGTTGTAGATACTCTCTCTTGAAAAAAACCACTTGATTATATGACGAGGTGTTCAGAACACACAAATCTCAAGGTGGCTTATTTCACAAGGCATTTTGTCGTGGAACAACAAAGAAGTGCTAAGCAGAAATTATATATGAATGTGCTTTACAAGAATCAACAACCTGATGAGGGTTATTGCTAAAGCAAGACAAATGGCTAAGATGATGTGCAATGAAGCTATTAAGACAGAGAGAAAAGCAACACAATGATTAGTATTGTGATTTCCAGTTTCATACCCTACTGCTAATAATAATTAAAAAAATAAAAAGTCAGCATTTGCCAAGAGTTACCAACCCGTGGTATCTGTGTTTGCTCCATACTTAAATAGTAAATACCCATAGCAGGGATCAGCAACCTTTGGCACACAGCCCATCAGGGAAAGCCCCTGGCGGGCCGGGACGGTTTGTTTACCTGCAGCGTCCGCAGGTTCAGCCGATCATGGCTCCCACTGGCTGTGGTTCACCGCTCGAAGCCAATGGAGGCTGCGGGAAGCGGCGCGGGCCGAGGGATGTGCTGGCTGCTGCTTCCCGCAGCCCCATTGGCCTGAAGCAGCGAACTGCAGCCAGTGGGAGCTGCGATCAGCCGAACCTGCGGACACTGCAGGTAAACAAACCGGCCCGGCCCGCCAGGGGCTTTCCCTGATGGGCTGCGTGCCAAAGGTTGCTGATTCCTGACCTATAGTCATTGTATGATATAGTTCCAGATATGGGGGCAGCTTCTCAGCAGTGTAAATTGTCAGAGCTTAACTGACATCAGTGCATTGTCATGGAGCTGTGACAATATATATACCAGTTGAGGATCAGCCCCATTGATCTTTTTTGAAGATGAGCAGTGTACATGTAACAATAAATTATAAGAAATGGGAAGAAAGAAAATTCTATATAAAATGTTGAAGGAGAAGGGATTTATGACATACTTACAACAGAACCTTTCCGGTTTTTTGCAATTGTCTATGGCAATCATCAGTCAGGTTTATTTCTCACTATATAAGAGCTAAGTTTTATTATTACTATTTTATTTAGTTGTCCTGTCTATTTAAATTGTACCTATTTGTGATATTTGAGTGCCATAAAAACACTGTGTAAGGGAATATATGAAATTCTTGTTTTCTCTCTAACCATCCCCAGGCACTGGGAATTATTTTTTTTTTTGAGTGTTTTTCTTTGATTCGTTCTTAATGCTGTTACTGTGGGGCAGAAGCAGTTCTGAAGTCGCTGTAGTTCAAGGTTGTTCTTGTCACTTCTGGAAGCAAGTTCCATAGTTGTGGGCTCTTGAGGTTGGCTGTCCCATTGTTCCAGTAGAACGTAGCTGTTATGGGAGGCTGTGATCATACAGAATGAGAAAAACTTGGACCAGTCTGATGGAAAGCATCAAAAATGAGAATGGCTTCCTTTGAATTTGGCTTGGTATTGAACAGGGAGCCAGGCAGAGAGCGGAACACTAGGTGTGAGGAGTTTTTGCTGCCCTGTGTTGTTCAGTGGATAGGCTGCTGCATTCTGAACCATTTGTATCTCTTTGGTTCAGTATGTTACTCTACTCAGGTGCCTGGAAGGCACAAATTATTATTATTATTTTGTCTTACAGTGGGAGCTGAAAGTATGAACCAAGATGAGGTCTGCTGTACAAACATTTAGCAGGAAATGGCCCTTGGCCCAAAAAGATTCCAGTCTAAATAGACGAGACGACAACTGCATGGGAGAGAGAAGATTATTTTTCCTATTTTACAGAAGGGAGACTGAGGCTGAGAGCAATTAAATGCCTTGCCCAAGTTTACACGAGAAGTGTGTGGCAGGGCTGACAATTGAACCCAGATACCTTGAGCACCCGTCCAGTGCCTTTACCATAGGGGCCTTCCTCTCTACAAATGTGCTGCAACAACTAGAAGGAAAATAAAAATGAAATATCTTTTTATACGACATTTCTGCTAATGAAAAGCATGACTCTGCAAGGTGCTGGGCACCTTCAATTCCCATTAACTTTAGGATTGGGCTCTAAATAATACAGAAGAAAGAGAGAGAAATACCTTTCAGCATACATAAGATCAGTGACAGAAAAGCAATAAAATCTTTGAAACATAAATTAGAATTTCAAGCCATAAAATTAGAAGGGATGGCAATAAAATACTATAAAGGGCATTTATTTCCAATGGATGTGTCAAGACGTGAACCTTCAATTGCCTGCAAACCAAAGTGCTTTCTCTAGAAAAATTCTGGGAATCATTTTGGATGCTTTAGATATAGCAAATATTACAAATTGGACCCAGCAGGCCAGATTCTCTATTCACATTTACCAGTGTCTATCAAGAGTGACTCCACTGAAGTCAGTGGAATTACTCTGGTGTACAAGGAGAATTGGGTCTAGCATCTCAAACTCTTATCCTTTGTCCCTGTTGCTTATGGGGCTGGAGGCTAGCAGCTACTGTCTCGTCCCTATAGATCACCTTTCAATCACTGATACTTAAAGGCTGCCTCCATGTTCATTCGCTGCCAAAGGTGGAAGCCATTAAGGATTCACATCACTCTGTCATCAGTAAGGGAAAACCTTTTGAGGCTGGAGCCAGACTGCTTTGACACACTGCAAGAAGAAGTGAGATGAGCCAATCCAAGGTCACCTCAGATGTTCCCATTACCACAGCAACACCATTTCCCGTGGGACAACCATGCAACAACCACTTTTGTGTTTCATTGCCATTGTCTGTCAGTCATTGGTCAGGATTTTTTCTAGACATCTCGTGTTCTGAGTCCCAGCTAACAATCTCTGGCAACAGTGACTGATAGAAAGAAAATGTCTTCCGATTTACATGCCTGTTTAACAGCATGATAAAAATGAGGTAATACCTGAGTAGCTCACTAGACTTCTCAGTACTCACCTCTGGAGTGAAAAACCAAGTAAAAAAACATGTAATGAAAAAAAGGATAGAAGACTAGATTGATGGCAAATCCCAGAGATAGAAGGCTCATAGTGAAACTAAAGAGGATACAAATGTTTTGCTTCAAAATACACCATGAAGAGTGCAAGGCTAACATTGTACGGCATTTGCTGTCAAGGGGTTACTGTCTCAGGATCTCAGTTAATGATGTTTCTGTCGTGTTACAAGTGTGTGGGGTAAGGGAATAAGGAACCTCCACTGTTGCCACGTAGGGCCTACTCAAATTGTAGTTTGGGACGGGGGGAGGGGTGCTGCACACCCAGTATGTTTTCCTGAAAGCAAGGGGATGGGATGGGGTGGAGCCATGGCTCTGACCCAGCTCCTCCAATCCCTCCCTCCCCACAATGTGCTGGCAGCACAGTTTAAAGAGAAAACTTGTTCAAAAAGTAGCAAGGTTGATTTTAAAGTTCTTCCTTTGATTAGGATAGCCGCTGTCCTACTTTCCAAGTTTCATCAAGAAATTACAACACTTTGGGACTTGCAAAAGGTCAGAGAAGGCAAAATCATTGACTTCAACAGGAGCAGAATGGTATCCCAAGACAGAAAATTAAGAATTCAGGAAAACATAGGCTCCATTTCTGAGCTGCATTTCCTGAATGCCACAGCTCAGGGGCACAAACTGGCGGGCCAAATATGGCTTTATGCCATCTTTGTGTTCCCAGAGATTGGACTGATGCGGGGGGCGGGGAAGGGCTCCCAGAGTAAATTAGGGCTTATCTACATCATGGGTAACGTATTCTGCATTCTGCTAAGCATTAATTAGTCCATGTAGACTCTTCTGGTGCATGCTAAAGGTATCTAGTGCAGTTTAAACGAAGTACTGCTTCAAAAAGCACTATTTTAAAGCATGCCAGCAGGGTCTACATGGACCAATTAATGTGTAACATGTTAGTGTGCTTTAGAAATCCTCTCCCCTCCCCCCGACCAATACCCCACTGTGTCGACTAGCCAGTAGAGTCCCACGGGCTGCTTTACCTATGGCACCCTTACCTGTGGTGCCAATGGGCTGCAGAATTGCCTATAATTTCCAAAGTACTATATGCTAGAGCTCTTCCCTCTCCTGTCCCTTGTTGGCCCCTATAATGGGCACTGACGGGGGGAGGGGAATTCTAGAGAGCTGCTCATAGCCCTATGCTGCTGCTGCATTGTGGGAACTCTCCTGCGCAGGTGTGGTTCCTTTAGGGCCTCTGCACTGCCAAAGTGGGGGGCTGCAACCTGGTCCCCCATCTTTGAAGACAGACATGTCTGAGTGTGGCCAGGGCTTTTTAAATTAAACATAGAAAAGAAACTGCATAATGGATTTTATTTTACGCTGTTACTAACTGATGGAATAAGCAAAATTATTATAACCTTTAAATCTGGATGATTCTTCTGCTCCAGTCTAATAGCAATTTGCAATTATTAGGCTTGAGCAACATCTTCCAATGTACATCTGCTCCTGGAGTTGAAAATAAGCTAGTCATTCAATGTGCACAGCAGACTGGCCACAGCACTTCACCTGTACAATCTCTGACCAATCAAAGTCACTTTCCCAGTGAGGTTTTCATTTGGGTTCTGAGGAGGACTGGATTTATTTAGCTTATTTAAAACCATGTTGGACTCCAGCACATTTTTTTCCTCAGAGGCAGACGACTGTGGAGGAAATCGCATTGGAATCAAACCTGAATTTTTGCAATGTGTTGGCTTCACTTCTGTGAGACCACTGTTGCCTTATCACTGTCACCATGGCACTCACTAGAAAAAACAAAGGTATCAGAGGAGTTGATTGTTCTTGTTTCTGACTGCTCCTGCCTTTTCTGCTAAACCATCAGCATAGGGTCCAGTCCTGCTCTCACTCAGTCAATGGGAATTTAATCTGTGACGTCAATTGGATTTCCTTCGTTACTTCTGTATCTGTCTAATGGAGAGCTTGACCTTGAGCTGTGTTAGCATCTAAACCTCACATCATTGACTCAACAGGAAATCTGCATCTCCCAGGATCAAGCCACAGCAGACAGGCGAAGGGCTGAATTGACAAGGAAACCGGACCATCCTCTCATTCATACTGATGATCCCTCTGGGTCCGGGTTAAGGCATGTTGGTGGGGTAATGTAGGGATGCTCATGTTCATATTTAACTTGATCCTGCACCATTAAAATTAACATGATTTTTTGTCCATTGACTTGAATGGGAAGCAGGATCAAGGCCATTGTCCCTAGTCTCTGGGGTTTTCAATCTAACCTCCTGTGTGAGCATTAAATTAACCCAAGAGGTGTGAGTTGGGTTGTCTTTTTAAAGACAGTGGAGGCAGAGCCTTCCAATACTCTTCAGCTACATGTGTGAATTTTCACTGAAGCAAATACAAAGTCTCCTCTTTGGGAACCATGGATATTTTTTGTTGGTGCATGCTATCTGTAGCATTACATAAGCTGTGACATTGTACACAATAGCTGTGTTCAGTGTGGCCCCTGAGGGCTTTTAAAAGGTAGAGGATGCATCGTCAGCATGTCAGTTTACTCAGGTTGAAAATAAAAGCACTAAAAATTAAAAATTTTTGAGGCAGCTGCAGTAGCATGTATGATGCCTAATCAGCCCTTCATCGATGCTATTCCTGCTAGAAACTTTCTTCTGTTGGTCGTGATCCTGTAGAATAGCTACACCGCCACAGTGACTAGTATAGTTCTAGAAGGAAAGAACTGCAGGGTAACTTCAGTGCCATCAGCAGGCTTAGCTAAAATTGGTTAAGATTATTAAAGTTAGGGGGAGCGAAAGAGGAAAGCAACAAATGACTAATTGGTGACAGATTGGGTCAGCCCCTTCCTCTCTACAGAAGAAAACTGTGGCAAGTGCATTTACCAGGAACAACTGACAAACTGTCAGGTGTATGACCCTAATGGGGAATATCATATAGTGACTGGCAATAAAGGCTGTTATATATATATATATATATATATATATATATATATATATATATATATATATATATATATATATATATATATATATGAATATATATAAGGACTTCTGGTGACTGTCTTGTTTGGTAGACTTAATATTTCCCATTATTATTATTTATTTATTTATATTACAGTAGGGTCTGGAGGCCACAGCTGAGACTGAGGCACCATTGTGTTAGGTGCTGGACAGACAGAGAGAGAATCTCTGCCCCAAAAAGTTTACAATCTAAATAGACAAGACAGACAAAAGGTGGGAGAATTGTTGGCTCCATTTTTTTAAAAATCTGACAGGGAGGTAGATCTCCAGTTGGTGTAAATTGTCATAGTTCCATTGGTAGATCTGGGAGCTAGCGAATATTCTAGAAATACAAGATATAACAGAGTTGCTGGTTTTTCCTCCCAGTTCCAAATCACTGCCAGACAAATGCTTGATATCTGCCTATCAGCTACAAGTATGAGATCTCATGCAGAGCAACATGCCAAATATAGTAGCTGATGTTTTGCAAAAGGGACATCTTTCTCCGTTTTAAAAGCACGACTAGTTCTTTGTCGGTTACTTGAATTATTTTATGCACCATCGATTGCTGTAGCAGCTAGGGGCCTATTACAGAATTATTGCAGTAAGCCCCCTCTTTCCTAGCCCCCTTCTCTGCCTAATCAGACCACGTACACTGTTCTGCTCGCTCAGCAATTATATAACCTGTGTTGTCAAATGAATATAAATATTAACATAAGCAGACTCTTTTCTAAGGCTCTGATCCTGCAGTCATTGTTTACATGAAATCAATATATTACTCACATGATTAAGGGCTGTAAGACTGGACCCAATGAATGCCCTTCCACCTTTGTGTTGCTGTGCAGATGAGAAAAACACCTGGAAATTGGCCAAAAGGGGGATACTAAGATTAAAAAGCATGGAGAAGAATGTAAATAATTACAGTAAATGTGGGCCACTCTGCTCAGTGCATATGGGCAAAGGAGTAGTGAAAACAGAGGTGTAACTGGCAGGGTAAAATGTTAGTATAAATTTGGAAGGGGAAATTGCAGTTTTATCATGGCGGAAAAGTAATAAGTCTTGGAGCTATGGTGGAGAAATGTCTGGTTATGTATGTGTGTGAGAGACAGAGATCGATCCACTTAACTCTCATTTTACTCACATCACTTATTCATCCCAAGGTGAACTTGGGCATCTGTTTTTTTTTAGCTGAGTTGTTGATGGTAACTTTAGAATATTTGAGAGATGCTCATTTCCATTTAAAAGAGCATAAGGAATTAGAAATGAAGGCAGTGCTATGCGGTTGCTGTGCAAGGCTTTATGTCATCTCTAGGAAGGGGCTGCCTAAAAGAGAGGAGTTAACTTTTTTGATCTTTCTCCTGGCACTCTACTGTGTTGGTCTCTTGGGGTATCATCTCCAATTCATGTTCTTGAGGCAGGTCCAGACATCCTATCCTTTACCCTTCTCTGAGGAGTCTAATGTACAGAAAACCTATAAGGTATCCCTACAATGGACTTACGGCAAATTTAAAGAGGATGTGAATATACAGAAGATAAGATATGTTCCAGTATAAATGTCTGCTACTAATATCCCAGATGGTGCTGAGATCTTTCTCTCTAGAAGCAGATGTGATATTCACCTCTAGCCTCTCCATGTGGCACAAACTGGCTGCAGCTGCCAAAGTCCCACAGTCCCTGAAACTTAGTGAGGTACATGTGAGGAATGTAAAAAGCAACAGTGAGTCCTGTGGCACCTTAAAGACTAACAGATGTATTGGAGCATAAGCTTTCGTGGGTGAATACCCACTTTGTCAGACGCATGTGAGGAATGTATTACATTTTCTTTTATAGTTGGTGATGTGAAAAGTGTCTACAGTGGCTGTAATACATCAGTAAGATTTACAATTTAGCTCTATTAAGATCTCCGTTAGATGGATGGGGGAAGGATCCAGGATCAGAATTAAATTTCGGTGTAGAACCTCAACTCTGAATTTCCCACCTTTCCAATATATGTTTCTTGCTAACAGTCTATAATATTTTAAATGTACAAACCTTAATAATCTCCATTTATAATGTAATATTTATTTATTTAGGATTATTTCATCTCCACATGTTCCCAGAGCAGGAAAAAGTCTCCTGTGGAGGCCCAGGGAACTGACATGCATAACTTCCATTAATGGTAATGGAAGAAATACTTGTTAAATCCTCCGCCATGAGATAAGAATAGCTCCTATTGAATTTAATCACATTTAATCCTACAGTGCTATCCTATTCTCACAGAACAAAGAGCAAATTTTCTAGCCAAATGTTATTTTAAAATGTCAGTCTGTATTCTCATCAGATTAGCTTTTCATAACGTGGCAAGGTGGCATAAACAATTATTTTGTGCTTATTTTTTAATAAAATCCACTATATGTCCTCATCATATGGAACTGACACCTTTACAAGACATGGAAAAGCGTTTGTATCTGCATACTGTACTCAGCTGCAGATGTGAGACAGGTGATGGGACACAGATTTACAATGTGTGCAAGATATCTGTATTCTAGAATGTGGCACAAGGGAAGTCAGTGCCATAAATACTTCTCTAAATGCAGGTAGTGGCATTGAAAGATCTGTCTGAAGTCAGGGCTTGCCAAGTTTTTAGAATGGTGCATGCTGCTAAAATGTCCCTGAGATGCCTTTCCAGTGCTGTCAGTGTTAGCTGAGGACATGTAACTGTCAGGGGATCAGTTTAACCACTCCTGGCATCCCATCATTCAGGTCTTAATTTCCCCCTTCAGACAAGCTCCAACACACAGGCCTTTCAAATAATGTGTCCTCCCCCTTGGGTTCCAATTTATTAAAGCCAAACAAACACATTTCCTTTGGCCCACCCTGGCGCAAGCAATTCCTTCTCTGCACAGCAGGGTTTCACAATCCTTTTTTACCCCTCTGGGCCTAGTTCTTTCTGCCCCATGCTAGAGCTAGGTTGCAGGTTCCTCCCCCCATTCCTACTACCACAAGGCTCTTCCCCAAGCCCAACACTGTCCTTTTTCTGGGCTAAACCATTCCCTCAGCCCTGGAAGGTTGAGCTACACACCTTCATCCTCTTCCTGGACCTGCTAAAATCAATCGCAAAACTCCCACTGATTTCAATGAGGCCAGGATTTCACCCAGTGGTCTCTTTCACTACTGCTGTCCCATGACACTTGGTCACCTGAGTCAGTTGCAGTCCATAGTCTGAGACTTAACCCCTTGCAGGCCTTCCCTGTAGCAGCAGCACAGAAATGTTTCCTATTGGGGAAAAAAAAACGTATGGGAGCAAAAATGTACAAGGGTATTTTTACTAGCAAATGTTTCCCCATCCTCTTTGCATTTTTATATGTGCACAATGAAAATATCTGCAACATTATCATCCTGAACAACATTTCTCAGGTTAGACCTTAAGGTCCTGCCCCTGGGAGCTCCTGAGCATATTAGTTCTCAAGATAACCTAGCACCTTGCAGGATCAGGCCCCTAAATGACATAGGAATGTAGGAATTGCCGTATTAGAACAAGCCAAAGGTTCATCTAGTATGGTATATTTCTCCAGTAGTGGCCTATATCTGAAGCAACAGGAAGAAAAAAACATTGTAAGCACTTGGACAATTTTGCATAACTATGTGCCATGAGGAGAATTTTCTACCTGATCCCAGCTGGCGGCCAGCTTATGGAAATACAAACATATCAGGATTTTATAAGACTATAAAGGAACTTGGAAAAATGTGGTAGCTACTTTATGCAGCAGGAAATGTATTTCTTGGTTGAAATCCACAACAAACCTTGTATCTTGGTATTAACTACAGGAAATTGGCTAATCTCCTTAAGTATTTTTTATCTGATTGCTAAGCATTGTGTTTTGAAATTTAAATCCTGGGTGGAAGGGCTCTTTCCCCCTCCTTGTGTCTGCATTGCTTCCACTAGAGTGAGAAAAACAAGGGCATAGAAGTGCATCTGTGGTAGCGTTTTCTTGCTCTAAAAATGCAAATTGCTGTCAGAAAAACTGTAAAGCTGTTTATTTCTGCACAAACTAGTTCACAGCATCATATGAAGGAACAGCCTATGTCAGTAGGGAGGCCTTGGTTGAATATGGTTTCGAGCCCACGGAGCCAGCTGATTTATATTGACCAGGGGCTGATCCAAAGCCCACTGGAGTCAATTAAAGTCTTTCCACAGATCTCAGTAGATCCAGCTTTAAGTAGAATAGGTGTGTGCAGGGACTTCCCTTCATCCAAAAGGGGCTTAGAAGGCATAATGGGGGTGTATAAACCCTACTCTTCCACAGCCACTAATGGGTTAGGGGACAGACTAGCTACCTCTCCAGCTGTAGCTGTTTGACCAACAAGAGTTGGCATAAGAGGCCACAGCCCAGGCAGATGAGGTGGGTGTCAGAGAGGCTGTGAGTTGCTCTGTCTCAGCAGCAGACACACAGAAAGCCACTAAAGAAGCAGGATCAGAAGCCTTTGAGAACTGGGTGAGACTGCTGGGTGAGGGAGAGAAGGCCTTAAGAAGGTGGTACTCCTCAACTCTGCAAGCCAGAGGAGAACTGGACATGCTAGGGCCCTGTTACCAGGTCTGGGAGGATTATGACTTGAGGTACATCTACACTGCAACATAAGACAAGGGTTAGTAGAACTCAAGTTAGCAGACCCTGGGTTTATTAACCTAGGGTTTATTAACGTAGAGTTTATTAACCTAGACTCATTTGTAAACTGCAGTATTTGGGCCCAAGTCCAACCACCCATATCCCGGACTTCTTATCACCCTCCCAAAATGTGGCCTCTCTACCCTTATGTTCTTGGTGCAGTGTGGGTAAACTTGACTGTCCACCAAACTTGACTGTCCAGAGGACAAAGAAAGTCAGCCCGTGGGAGTGTGGGATACTTTTGGTGGACTCTCAGGGTATGTCTACACTACAAGAGTAGTTCGAATCAACTTAAGTCGAATTTGTAGAATCGACCTTACAAAGTCAAATTTGTGTGTCCACAGTAAGGACACTAATTCGACTTTGTGAGTCCACACTAACGGGGCAAGCATCGAAATTGGAAGCGGTGCACTGTGGGAAGCTATCCCACAGTTCCCGCACTCCCCGCTGCCCATTGGAATTCTGGGATTTCCCCCCAATGCATGCTGGGGGGAAAACTGTGTCGAGGGTGGTCTTGGGTAACTGTCAGCATTCAACCATCACTCCCGCTGGCGGGAAATCAGTTCGCGCACTTTTCCTGTTAGTGACAGTGCAGACGCCACAGCACTCCACTGCGATCATGGAGCCCGCTGCGATCATCGCTGCACTTATGGCCGTTGTCAACTCCTCACACCTTATCGTCCACCTCTTCAACAGTCAGATGCTGAGAAATCGGGCGAGGAGGCTCCGGCAGCGCAGTGAGGACATGAAGTCTCAGAGTGGCACAGACCTCTCAGAAAGCACGGTACGCTGCCCCGTGGAGATCATGGTGGCAATGGGTCATGTTCATGCTATGGGACGGTGATTCTGGGCCCGGGAAACAAACACGGACTGGTGGGACCGCATAGTGCTGCAGGTCTGGGATGAATCACAGTGGCTGCGAAACTTCAGGATGCGTAAGGGCACTTTCCTTGAACTCTGTGACTTGCTGTCCCCTGCCCTGAAGTGCAAGGACACCCGGATGCGAGCAGCCCTGACTGTGCAGAAGCGAATGGCCATAGCCCTCTGGAAACTTTCAACGCCAGACAGCTACCGGTCAGTAGCGAACCACTTTGGCGTGGGCAAATCTACCGTGGGGGTTGCTGTGATGCAAGTAGCCAACGCAATCGTTGAGCTACTGCTCTCAAAGGTAGTGACCCTGGGAAACGTCCAGGTCATCATAGATGGCTTCGCTGCGATGGGATTCCCAAACTGTGGTGGGGCTATAGATGGGACTCACATCCCTATCCTGGGACCGGCCCACCAGGCCAGCCAGTATATTAACCAAAAGGGCTACTTTTCAATGGTGCTGCAAGCAGTGGTGGACCATAGGGGACGTTTTACTAACATCAACGTTGGGTGGCCGGGCAAGGTTCATGACGCGCGTGTTTTCAGGAACTCTGGTCTGTTTAGATGCCTGCAGGAAGGTAGTTTCTTCCCGGACCACAAAATAAGTGTTGGGGATGTGGAGATGCCTATAGTGATCCTTGGGGACCCAGCCTACCCGCTAATGCCCTGGCTCATGAAGCCCTATACAGGCGCCTTGGACAGTGACAAGGAGCTCTTCAACTACCAGCTGAGCAAGTGCAGAATGGTGGTGGAGTGTGCTTTCGGACGTCTCAAGGGGAGATGGCGAAGCTTACTGACTCGCTCGGATCTCAGCGAAAGCAATATCCCCATTGTCATTGCTGCTTGCTGTGTGCTCCACAATCTCTGTGAGAGCAAGGGGGAGACCTTTATGGTGAGATGGGAGGTTGAGGCAAATCGCCTGGCTGCTGATTACGCTCAGCCAGACACCCGTGCAATTAGAAGAGCCCAGCGGGAAGCGCTGTGCATCCGGGAGGCTTTGAAAACTAGGTTCCTCAGTGAGCGGGGTAACCTGTGACTGTTCAGTTTCTTTACAGAGAAGCTGAACCTGCCCCTGCTTCAGTTACTGTTACTTTCTTCTGCGGTGATATACCCCGTTCACCACGTTTCCCCCCTTCCAACACACGTTTAAAAATAAAGTTAATGGAATATTTTTAATTAGCAACGTTTTCTTTACTAATGAATTCGCGTTAAAGGGTTGAAACAGGGACGCAGACTGTGGTGGGTAGGGTGTGCAGTGATGTACAGACCGCTTCTACACTCTAGGAATGACAGGCTCCTTCCCCTAGAGTGGTCTGCACTGCCGGACTGGTTGTTTCAACGGAGACTGGCATCCCTCCTTTTCGGGACTCTGTGTGCGGGGGCTATGTGGCCTTGTGGCGGGGGAGGACTGTGGGCAGGACATTTACAGGTGGGTGTGAAGGAAGGGGTGAGGGGTGCAGGCTCTGGGCTGGGGTGGGGGGCGTTGGATGGGGTGAGGAGTGTGTGGGAAGGGGGAGGAGGTGTAGGGGGATGAGGGCTCTGGCTGGGGCTGAGGTTTTGGGGCATTGGAGAGGCTCAGGGCTATGGTGGAAGGGCAGGGTAAGGGCAGCTTGCCTTGCCATTTGTGGATGGCAGGCGCTAGGACCCTGGGGCACCAGACAGCATTTCTGCGGGGAGCCGCTCTACTGTCAGGCAGGTACGGAGCACGGCGGGGCGGGGGAGAGACCCGTGGGGGCCAGGGCCCGATCCAGGCAGGAGCAGGGGAGAGACCCAGCTCCAAATATAGCTGGAGCAGGGCACCTTCTGCCTATGCACAGAACATGAAAAACACCTCCCAGACTGACCAGGGTGCCTAGTGACTGCACTATGTGTGTGTGACCTGCTGTAGATCCTGCCCCTGTGTATGTATCCAGGTAATGGTGACCATCCTATGCAATTACCAAACCCCTCCCCCGCCTTCACACAAAGTCTTCTGTAAAGAAACATGATGGAAACAGTAATGAACAGCAAACTATTTTTAATAATCAACTACACAGTGAGGGAACGAAACTGGGTTTTGGGCTTGGGTGATCCAGGAAGGGAAGGACTTCTCAAAATTTAGCGAATGAGAGCTTTTTGGTACTTGAGCACTCTGCTGGGGTGGAGTGACAGTTTTCACGGCTCCTGGCGCACCTCCTTCTTGTTATTTTGGGTGAGGGGGGTATGGGACTTTGTGGCGGGGGAGGGTGGTTGCAGATACACTGCAGGGGGGCTCTGTCCTCCTGCCTGCGGTCCTGCAGAACATCCACAAGGCGCCTGAGCGTGTCCATTTGCTCCCTCATTAGTCCAAGCAGCGTTTGAATCGCCTGCTGGTCCTCCAGATGCCATCTGTCCTCCCGTTCGCTGTGTGAGCGCTGCTGCTGAGAGAGGTTCTCCCTCCACTGGCTCTGCTGGGCCGCCTCGGCTCGGGAGCAGCCCATAAGTTCTGCGAATATCTCGTCCCGTGTCTTTTTCTTGTGCCACCTAATCTGCGCCAGCCTCTCTGAGGGGCATACTGGAGCAGGTCGGGATACAGGTGCAGCTGTGTGATGGGAAAAAGGGATTGACTTCCTTATAAAGATACATTTCCGCAAAGAGGAAACATAGTCTAGTCAGTCTCTGTGAACAAGACCATGTACAGCACTCACTCAGGGAAAGTTCGAATTTTCGGAATTCGCTTTCATTGCCTGGGGGATTGCACTGCAGACCAGACAAGCGGGGCGGGACAGCAGAATCCGTGGAGCAGCCAGGCATGGTAAGCCAAAAACTTTTGGCTGCTTAAAAGTCAATGTATACCACTGTCCTCTTGCTACAGGCAATCCTGAAAGCATAAACTCTGCCCCTGTTGCACCCCCTCGCATCTGTTCCCTGGGAAAGATCCCTGTATAATGCCACTCTGCAGCCTCCACCACGTGGCTGTAAAGTGACGCTCATTGTTATGCAAAGGAACAGTGAAGCACTCCCAATACTAATAGTACACAAATTACTGTAATTAAATGCAGGAGTCTCTGAGCGAGATCACCCTGAGGAGGGTCACTGAGGCAGATAGAGAGCGCATGCTGCGTGAAAGCCAGCACAAACCAGGGGCCTATGCGGCCATGCTCATGGAGGCAATGCTCCCAGAGTACCTGATGATAGCCTGGCGCGGAAAAGTGTGCTACCACGGAGCACCCAATAAGGCAGCTCTCCCCAGGAACCTCATGCGGAGGCTTTTCGATTACCTGCAGGAGAGCTTCTCGGAAATCTCCCAAGAGGATTTCTGTTCCATCCCCATATATATTGACCTTTTCACATAGTTAATATTCCTGTTCTGTTAGAAAAAATGTTTGCATGTTTAAAGCACTTACCGACTGATCCTTCCCCTGATTCACGGTCCGGGGTAATGGCTGGGGAGGGTTGGTAGGGGATCTCAGTGAGGCTGATGAAGAGATCCTGGCTGTCGGGGAAATCAGCGTTGTAAGCGGTGTCGACTGCCTCGTCCTCCTCATCTTCCCCGTCCGCGAACATCTCCAAGGAACAGTCCGTCAACAGTATCCCATCCTCAGAGTCCACGCACACTGGTGGGGCAGTGGTGGCAGACCCACCGAGATTGGAATGCAGTGCCTCGTAGAACCGGCATGTCTGGGGCTGGGCTCCGGAGCGTCCGTTTGCCGCTCTGAGTTTTTGGTAGCCTTGTCTCAGCTCCTTGACTTTCACGCGGCACTGCGTTGTATCCCGGCTGTATCCTCTGAGTGCCATGGCTTTGGAGACCTTCTCGTAGGTCTTTGCATTCCGTTTGTTGGAGCGCAGCTCCAAAAGCACAGACTCCTCGCCCCACACAGCGATCAGATCCAAGACTTCCTGGTCAGTCCACGCTGGGGCCCTCTTTCTAGTCTGAGATTGCATGGACACCTCTGCTGGAGAGCTCTGCATCGCTGCCAGTGCTGCTGAGCTCGCCACGACGTCCACACAGGAAATGAGATTCAAACTGGCCAGACAGGAAAAGGAATTCAAATTTCCACGGGGCTTTTCCTGTGTGGCTGGTCAGAGCATCCAAGCTCGGACTGCTGTCCAGAGCGTCAACAGAGTGGTGCACTGTGGGATAGCTCCCGGAGCTACTAAGGTCGATTTGCATCCACACCTAGCCTAATTCGACATGGCCATGTCGAATTTAGCGCTACTCCCCTCGTCGGGGAGGAGTACAGAATTCGATCTAAAGAGCCCTCTATGTCGAATTAAATGGCTTCCTGGTGTGGACGGGTGCACGGTTAATTTGAATTAACGCTGCTAAATTCGAATTAAAGTCCTAGTGTGGACCAGGCCTCAGTGGAGCTGCATCCACACTGCAAAGCAATAGGGTTTGAAGCCTGGGTCCTGGCTTGACTCAGGCTCAGACTCCCCACTTCTGTGGGGTCCTGGGACCCTGGGTGTTAGCCCTGGGTTAGCATGCTTTGTGTGTAGACTGAAAGGGGGATAGGCATGAGCCTGAGTTCGAACCCTGGGCTTATATTGCAGTGTAAACATACCCATAGGAATCTGGGGATAGTTGAACTAGAAGGCTAGAAGAGCAAGGTCTTAAAGGACCAATATACTTCCAAGAAACCAGCACATCCAGTGTCACATTGTCAGGGTTAGGCATGTTCATGTAAGTAGTAAATTCCCCTTTCAGATTTGAAATTTCATCTTTAGTGGTAAATGGTTGGAACACTCTGGAATAACAGTCATAGTCTGCTGCAAAATTCACCTTGAGGAAGGGGTGCAACACCTGGATGACATTCCAAAAAGAATCTTTGGCACCAAACACTTTGAGATTCAGATTATGGGCCACAGTTGTCTCCCCTTTCTCACTCAGCATTGTGTTGAATTTTGGTTCTCTCATGTTCTGGGGTTGGAAGGGTTTGTAGAAACAACTGGATTCTCTTGCTATGTGTTTCTCCTGCAGCTTTTGTACTCAATTCAGCTGAGATTTTGGTTGTCAGGATCCAGTAAACATCTGTATTGGCAAATGAGTTGACAGTAGTCAGAGAAAACGCCAGTGTTTTCTGTGTGTCACACAGTGGTTCCAAGTTTTCAACAATCAACATTACCTTGGTGTGCAGAATTTGGCAGTAATTTTGGTTATTTGCCAGTCTCTTCAGAGTTTCTGCTTTAGAACCAACAAACTCAGGATGATCTAGCAGACACATTAGCACAGTCCATACATTATTTACATGACAGGCAGCAAAGTATAAGCTCATCCACCAATGTGGCACAACAGGGGCAAGTAATTGGCAGTCGACTCTGCACCCATCTTGCACTGTGTAAAACAAAACCTTCAACTTGTCTGCATGCTTGAAAATGGCCCTGAATCCAACAATGCAAGATTTCACATCTTTCATTTCTTCAGTAGCAGTAGCTGCTGACAGCACAACATTAATCAGATGAGCAGGCAGGTAATATGTAGCAGCTTCGGTTTCTGATTTGAGTTTAATCTCCTGTGCAAACTTAGCCATATAGGAAGCAGAATCCCTGTTAGTTGTGGCCACATTTTCCCAAGTTAGTTGGTACATCTCAAACATGTCAGTTTACTGTTGCATGGACAAAACGGGTGTCAGCAGAAGGGATGAATGTCATAATCAACACAAAACAATGAGGGTTTATTCACTTTGAAATCAAAGAATGAAAACAAAAGGCCAAGACTCGGATGGTCCAAAGCATCAGGAGTCCTGTCAAAAATCAGACTAGACACCACATTTCCATCAATTTGTTCTACCAGTTTAGATACGAAAGCACCGTCATTTTCATTCAGACACTTACGAGTGAGGCTGTCTGCATTATGAAGAGATTATGCTGCTGGCCTCACATAAAGTCACCAGCAGGCCCCTCTGCAGTTAACAGTGGTTGTCCAGCACCAATTCATTGACACAAAATTGTGCTGTGTCCACTCTTTCATTAAAGCCCCAGTGAAGGCTCCTGATATGGACCGTGTATCCTGACGCTCACTTTCTTTTTTAAACTTCTTGCGTCACTTGCTTTCGACATGCTCCTTTATTCTTTCAGGGTGAGTACAGTGCAATGTGTTCTCTTCACACCCATCTTTACTTTCCTGGAAAATTTGTAAGCACTGATTTTCTTGTTGGCATTCAGGCATAGATTTGTATTTTCACACCATGTTTAGCTTTTTTAATCTTATCTTTATCTGTGGAGGGTGGTTTAAATTCAGCACTGCACTAAATGGATGCAAAGAAATAGGCAGGCCACGTCTCCTTGTGAGCCAATCATAGTACAATATTAATGTTGTTTGATTTTCCGACTTCCACCACGTGTGTGTGTGTTAGGGTTTTACACTTCAGAACTGCTTGAAACGCAGTCCATTAGGACACAACAATTGCGTAAAGCATTAGTGTTTAACAAAAATAAGTACCCGAAAAAAATTGAATGGATTAGTAAACAGGTATAAATCAGTAAAAAACTCAACTGCTTTAATAAAAATTGGTGAAAATCAGTAGAAATTGAAAACACGGAACACTACCCATGAGACACATGCAAAACCCTGCCTTTAAAAGCACCCATTTCTTCTATGGAACAGGAGAACTGTTTGACCAGGAGCCAAAAGGAGGCATTGCTTCCTGGGCAGCCTCTCTGAATTGGAGAGCCAAATAAGTACTCAGGGCTGGTCCACACTAAGAAGCGGGGTCGAACTAGGGTACGCAAATTCAGCTACGTGAATAGCGTAGCTGAATTCAAAGTACCCTAGTTCGAACTAATCACCCGTCCAGACGCTGCGGAATCAAAGTCCGCGGCTCCAAGGTCGACTCCGCCACTGCCGTTTGCAGTGGTGGAGTACCGGAGTCGACCGCGGCGCTTCCGGAGTTCGAACTATCGCGTCCAGATTAGATGCGATAGTTCGAACTCCGAGAAGTCGAACTCACCGCGTCGACCCGGCTGGTAAGTGTAGACTAGCCCTCAGAGAACCTTCCCTGCTTGCAGGTCGGTGGCACTGTGTGGGAAACCTGGCAGTCCATGGAACACGCGGTCTGTGTTTGTTGTTTTAGCCTGTGCAATTGGTCAGGTGCAGGGACCAGAACACTAGAGCAAAAAATTGTGCACATGGTCGATAATTCCCTGGCATACCACGCTGGGCTCTAATACAGGGGAAAACTCCTATTGCCAGGCAGCCACTTGACAGAGAACCACAGAGTGAGTACAAATTGTCTCTCTAGTTCACTTAGACTTTTATAAAGGCTTTCAAAGTGTAACTCATTAAAATTAAAAGATCATGATGATGTTTGAAGGAGCAGTAAAATCGCCACAAAAGAGCAGTATATATAAAATAAATCTAGACCTGATAAAATGTCCTCTTGGTCACATTTTGTGCACAACTAATAGACGCAAGGTTTAAATAATGGAGGATTCAAACCAGTGCGTCTCAATGTGCTATATTAAGCTCTGTGGGCCAATCTCTCTGCGGATGTAAATTGGTGTAACTCCATTGAAACCAATGGAACTGTGCCAGTTTGCACCAGCCAATGACTTTATAAATAGGCTAATCTGAGTTCAAAATATGGACAGTGAAGATACAGCTACCGAAAAGTGCTGCAGGCTGAGTTGTGCCGCTTGCAATGTCCTGTCAAAATATCTTACATTAAACAGTTGGAGAGGAAACTGTGCAGTTGGCGTAGCCTTTCCTACTAAATGCATTTCAAGAAAATAAAAATAACACTGATCTATATTGATTTTGCAGGGTTTTTTTTTTTGATAATTCTGATGACTGGCTGGGCAAGCAACCTTTGCAGTACAGCACACAACAGCTTCCCCGGCAGTATATGGACCACTTAGCAACAGAGACGTGTAACCCTCAATGGAGTCAAATGGACAATGGCTGCTTAGAGGAAAACGAGCTGTGCTCGCCTTGTGGTGCCACAAACGCTGCACTCATGCCAAAGGTGCCTCTCACACTGGAGTGCTCTAGCAATTGTGGCCAAAGATGCTGCTAAGTCTGACATATCATTCAGTTCCAATCAATTTCATATCAGCCAGTACCTGCCTGTCACATCTAAAATGATAGAAAAAAAAAGCAATAAATAAAATATAAGGGTCAAACAGAAACCAATAAAAGCCAAGATATTCAAAGCGAAGGTAGGAGGTTTGCTCAGTGAGCAACTGGCCTCTTGACTCACACAGAGAAGGCAGCAATTGGAATTTGCACTTGCAGCATTTCCTCAAAATTCTGTGGTTGGGGGTTGAGGTCCCATCCCTTCCTTTCCACCTCACAGAAGTAGCAGAGGGTTCAAGGACCCAAATTAGTGGCTCTCCTGAGATCTAAGTATGTCCTGTACCTCTGAAGTGATTCTCAGCTCTCTATATGCCCTGCCAGCCCAGCCAGTGGGGATATGATTTCCTTTGGGTTGAGAACATCTTACAAGGGAGCAGGAGTTTTGCTTTTCAGTGCTACATGCACAAACATTCTGAACAGTCTGGTCTCCTGGGTAATGGGGAAAAAGTGTGTTTTGACCATACAGTACATGATGCATAGACTCTCTGATTCTGAAGACGGTTTCAAGTGTTTTTGCAGCTTCCCTGAAACACTGCTGCACTGTGCAGGCACTTAATAGATAGAATTACCCTGCTGAAACAAGAGCAAAACAATTCACTCCGCAGTCTGGTTTCTTTTCAGTGTCATGTTTGAGAAGCAGTTTGCTACGGCTCTCATGCCACCTGTAACACAGCACAGTCTGGTGCCATTGAGCTGGCTGGAAGCGTTTCTGTCCTTATTATCATGCTTTACCAGGCAGCTCCTGCTAACAGAGAAATGCGAGAGTTCACATTTCGCATCTCATTCAGCAGGTCACAAGGTATCTGAGACCACTTCGTTGACAAGCCGTAGGAGGTGACAGTTGCAATGGAGAGGCAGGAAATGTTCACAGAGGGCTACTGGAGGTAATTACAGCAACCTCTTTAAAAAGAAGGGAAACTAAGTAGACACACTGCAGGGGCATAGCTGCAACTGCCTTGTACAAACCAGGAGAAATGGTAGGGCTGGAACAATGCAAAGCAATATCAGTGAACGGATGGTCAAGAAACCCACCCATATTCTCCCTGAAGGGTTTGGAACTAGTTGGGCTTTTTCACAGTAGAACATATTACAGGGAAATAACAGTTCTTTGACATCCAGGTTTTATAACGGATTCTTGTTTCTTTTCTTTGACACTCATTAAGTGTCTAGGGCTTCTCTACACAGGGAGTTGGTACAGGGATAGTTAGTCCTGATTAACTCACTGTGCGGATGCTTTTATTCTGGAATAACAGCAGCCACCCAGGGAGTTAATCAGCAATAGACATTTTGCTTTAAATTCATGCCCTACCTTAATTAATCTGGATTAATTTCCTTGTATAGAGAAACCCTGAGTCCTACCAGCATTAATTAATGTGCCCTGACAACAACTCTGTGAGGTCGGAAAGTCTGGTTAGCCCCATCTTAAAGAAGAGGAAAGTGAGGCAATGAAGGGTTAATAACTTACTCAGGGTCACTGAGGAAGTGTGGGGCAGGGCTGGCACATGAAGCCAGATCTCCTGGGTCCCACTCCAGTGCCTCAAAAACAAGCCCAGCCTTGGCATAGCCAAGTATTTACCTTCATTTATGGGAACTGGAACATTCTGAACAAGTCTTAAAAAAAAGGCCATTTTTGTCAGTAAATAAATAAATGGACAATTTTTTTAACCAGCTCTTCTGTGAATTAAAGCACCGGACTGTGAGTCAGGTGATCAGGCTTCTATTCCCAGCTCTGTATGAGCGAGTCACTTCAGGGTCAGTTGTCGCTTCTGGTTGCTGGCCTGTGGTGCGGGAAGTGTGGTGCTTCCCCAGTCAATGGAGAGCACTGAGGGGAAGCACTGGTCCAAACAGATCTCTCTCACACACAAATCTCCACACTCCCCACCCCCTTACAATAAGTGTAACACGCTTTCCTCAGAGCTAGGAAGTGTTGAAGGAGAGGGCTTGGCTTTGAAGGAAGCATGCCTGTGATGGGGAAGAAGGAAGGGCTTGCTGATGGAACTGGGCCCAGTGCACAGACACAAGGAGGGAAGAATGTTCCTTGTGCTCGTCCTTATGCACAGGGGCCAAACCCAATCTGGCCCTTTACTTCCCTGTGTGTCACGACTGGGACAAGGGCGGTCAGACAAGTGATCAGAGCAGGCGTTGGGAGCCAGGACAAGTCAGGTACTGGGAAATCAGAGTCTGAGACAGGCCAGAGGGCAGACCGACATTCAGGCATCAAGAGGCAGGTAGGGTCAGGCTACCAGGAGATCAGGGTCAGATGCCAGCCAGGTTACAGACAGCAATCGAAGAGCAAAGTCAAGGACAAACCAGGATGAAAAGCTGTAGTCTAGGGTCTATTGCAAGCAGGGTCCAGAGTGGAGACAGGCAGTCTGTTGTTGTTGCTCGGACAGCTTCCCATCATAGCTGCCTGGTTTAAGTATTAGTACCGGCCAATGAGCGGGCTGTGAGGGGCTGCCACTCAGGTCCTGCTGGGCAGTACTTTCTGCTGAGCCCAGTCTCACAGGGTCCTCCCATGGGCCTCACAGGGTCTTCCCATGGGAGGCTAGATTCCTAAATCTTCAGTGGTGATGCAGAGGCAAAATCAGCCCTCAATCCTCATGGTCCAGCTCTGCAGGTTCTTACATCATTCTCCCCTGCCAGGCACCCCTTCCAGATAGTGCCGATCCAGCTTTGTCTAGGGGAGCCTTGTGGAATTCGTTCATCAAGTCAGGGGCATGGACATGGAAGTCAGGATCCCATGTGTGTTCTTCAGGGCCATAGCCTTCCCAGTCCGCCAGATAGTACAGGCAGCTGTGTGTCAGTCAGGAATTGAGGACGGCATGTACTTCATATTCTTTATGACTCTGGATTTTGTCTGGTGGAGGCAGTGATGCGGTTTGGTCAGGGAAGGGGTTCTCTGTGTAGGGCTTCAGAAGGGAAATATGGAAAACGTGATGTATTCTGAGAGACTGCGGAAGCTGAAGTTTGAAGATAAACAGGTTAATCTGTTGTCGTATCGAGAAGTGTCCCAGGAAATTGTGGTCCAATTTGCAAGAGGGCCGCCTAGATTGGAGGTGTTTGGTGGCAAGCCACACCTTCTGGCCTACCATAAATACTAGAACTTCTCGTCGCAGACGGGCTGCATGCCTCTTGTAGGCCTTTTTCACCTGTTCCTGAATAAGATGAATCTGTTGGACCCAGTTGATGGTAACAGAGTTCAGAGAGGCTGCTTTTAATGCTGGAGAACCCATAATTAGTGAAGAAGGGGCTTCAACCTGTTGAGGCATGGTCAGCGTTGTTGAAAAAAAACTCTGCTTATGGCAGGAGCATGGACCAGTTGTCTTGATGATAATGTATGACGCATCTCAAATACTGTTCCAGTTCACCCATTCTGTTTGTCCATCGGTTTGTGGGTGGTATACAGTGGAGGTGGATAGGTGGACATCCAGTAGTCTGAGAGCTTTGCAACAGAAGCAAGAGACGAACTGTGAACCTCAGTCAGACATGATGTGGTCTGGGAATCCATGGAGCTGGACCAAGCTGTATAGCAGGAGTTGGGCAGTAGACTCAGCAGAGGGTAGCTGGTTGCAGGGGATGAAGTGGGCCATTTTGGTCAGGTGGTCCAGAACCATTAAGACTACGGTGTGGTCACCAGCTTCTGGGAGTTCCACAATAAAATCTAGGCTGATGGCCTAGCTAGAGCCTCTAGGGGTACTAATGTGCCAAGGCGTCTGGTTTGGGGTGGCTTGGTATGTTCACAGCACTTGCAAGAATTGACATATCCTGGGACCTCAGCCTGCATGTGGGGCCACCAGAAAAAATAAGAAACCATGTGGGAGGTTTTCCAGCTGTTGCATCACATCGGGGTCACCATTTGTTGCATCGCAGGAGCAGGAACGAAGTCTGACAAACCAAGTGTGATCACAAGCAGAGAGCTCGTTTATTCAACTCCAGCATGCTCTTATATACAATTATATTAAGCAATCAGACAACAACTAACAGGTTAATTAGATCTACACAAGCACAGCTGTGACCTCATAGGATAATTATCATCCTACACACCTGTCTAACTTTCCCAGCACAATCAACTCGTCCCAGAAGCCCAAGCGTCTTACATTCCTTTTCCCACACCTCCCCCCTGTATTCAAAATCAAAAAGAAAGGGAAAAAGAAAGAAAAGAAGAAAAGAGAAGAATAAAGGTATTAGCAAAACATTTCCAACTCATGACAGCATAACACTATAATCTATCACAAACCAAAATTAAAACTTTATAAAACCAACCTATGACCATGCAATCCTTAACATATAACCCCCAAAACACCAAACAAACGAAAACAAAACACAACAAACAAATGATATAAATTCTGCAGGATTCCCCCCTCTCTGTTGCACACCGGCTTATGCTGTTACCAAAGTATCCCTCAGGTGTCAGGCGATCAAACTGACACTGAGGGTGGGGGGATTCTAAAGAAAACACATCAAACCACATAACAACACAACCACAATTCTGGCCAGAAAACAGACAACACAAAACACAACAACATACTCTAAATAATAATTGCATGGTACACTGAATGCTATACAGCCAACACAACATCTCTTTCAGGCACAGCAAAAATCATTTCAAACAAGTAACTCATTCATGGAGGATCAAACAGGAAAAGTCCTGGCACAGCTGACAAACAGTTCTCCTTCGGGGGCTCTGGTTCCACGGCGATCTTTGCATCTCAGCCAGTCTCACATCCTCTGTCTCCCAGCAGGTGTGCACTCCCTGCTCCAGAAACAACACTTGCACCTCATCGTTCAGCTGATTGTGCTGCTCTACCAGGCCAGCGCACTCCCGCCCGCCATAGGCGATGTAAACTCTCTGTCCTGGATGGAGCTGAGAGCGGTTCAGGTCTAGGAAGCTGGGCATCATGCTATTCTCCTCTCCCTGCACCGACCACCCTCATACAAAGCCAGATGGAAAAAACACTCTGCTGAGCTCTACCTGCAACACAGGGATCCGGGCTGTCCCCAGCATCCTGTCTGCCAAGGAGCTGGGCGTAGAAACGCGGGCGCCCAACAGGGAGCACTTCCCCAGGCGCCTGGACAGCACGCTCGCCATCTTGGCACTCTCCTGCTCCGCTGACACAACGGTTCCCATGTTAGCTGCTCACCTCTGGGTTCGGGTGTGCCTCCCTTTTCAGACGCCCTGCGGCTTGCTGCTCAACACTGAGCTCAGGTGCGCCCCTCTTTTTTGGACGCCCTGCGGCTCCTAGCCGCTCAACACTGAGACTCAGGTGCGCCCCTCTTTTTTGGACGCCCTGCGGCTCCTAGCCGCTCAACACTGAGACTCAGGTGCGCCCTCACGGCTCCCAGCCGCTCGACACTGAGACTCAGGTGCGCCTCCTTTTTTCGGACGCCCTGCGGCTCCCAGCCGCTCGACACTGAGACTCAGGTGCGCCTCCTTTTTTCGGACGCCCTGCGGCTCCCAGCCGCTCGACACTGAGACTCAGGTGCGCCTCCTTTTTTCAGGCCACCAATACTATCCTCAGAGAAGGCACCATTTGTTGCATCACATCGGGGTCACCATTTGTTGCATCGCAGGAGCAGGAACGAAGTCTGACAAACCAAGTGTGATCACAAGCAGAGAGCTCGTATATTCAACTCCAGCATGCTCTTATATACAATTATATTAAGCAATCAGACAACAACTAACAGGTTAATTAGATCTACACAAGCACAGCTGTGACCTCATAGGATAATTATCATCCTACACACCTGTCTAACTTTCCCAGCACAATCAACTCGTCCCAGAAGCCCAAGCGTCTTACATTCCTTTTCCCACATCCAGCCACCAAAGTGACCTGCCAATGGAGCATCATAGCACAGCTATAGCACCTCCAATTCAGGGTGCTCTGAGGGCGCATATATCCGCTCATTAAAGTACATTATCCCATCCCATATGCAATGTTGCATCTTTGCCCCCAGTGGCATGGACTATATCCTTTGGGCAAGTGGGTTGTCTTCCAAGGCAGATCAGATGAGGGAAAGCAGGTCTCACTGAACTGTGGCTTTGGCAAAGTTAGCAGGCTTCTGGCAGTAGAGGGGCTCAGAAGTCAGTTCTTTGCTTCCCTGGAGGTATTCCCCCTTCTGCAATAGAACATCAGCTTTCCCATTTTGGTTTCCCAGGCAGTAGTTAATGGTGAACTCAACTGAGGAAAGAACAGGGCTCACCTTAACTGCCTCTGGTTCAATGGTTGGGCCTTGCAAAGGTACTCAAGATTCTTACGGGAGGTGAAGACTTTTATTGGGTGCTGAGCTCCCTCCACGTGGTGACACCATTCTTCCAATGCTGTTTTTATGGAAAGCAGTGCCTTGTCCGGTATTTTGTAGTTCATATTTGCCGGGGTAAGTTGTTGAGAATAGAATGCTCCAGGGTGCAGAACTGACTGGGGTCCGAGCTGCTGCGAGAGTACCACCCTATCAAGAGGGCCACTCACCATGAGTGGTGGCTTTCACCTGGTTGCTCTGGGGATTAGCTGTGTGTCATTGCACCCTCCTTTGGCAGTGTCTCTCCTGTCATCCTCTCACCTGCGGACCCCTCTTGCTCCAAGAACTGCAAACGCCTCTTCATGACTTGGCCCTCTGGTGAGGTCACTACATGGTTCCCCCTTTCAGGGGGGTGTAAAAAAGTCCCACTATACAAAATGGCAGTCTTCCCTTCACTGCTCTGACCATGCCACTCCTCCAGTGGCTGGTAGGGGAACCTGAGCCAGTCTGCTATTCTGGGTTCCAGCTCAGGGGCCCTCTGATCAGCAGCCAAGGTCTGCACTCCTATTCCTTTCTGCTTTTCCCCTGAGCCTTTTCCTACCTTCCTGGCTTCCCCCGTCTCTGCGTTTGTCAGCCTCCCAACTCCCTCCTCCCAGGAAGTAAATATGAACTAACCTCTATAATCCCAACACACCTCCCTTCAGCCAGGGAATGACTGCAGACTACCTCCCTGCAGCCCTTTTCTCTTGCCTGCTACTTGGCTTTATACAGGCCCCTCCTGTTCCAGGTGAGCCTCATGTCTGATTAATCAATCCCTGCTCCCTGGCTCCTCGTGCAGGTGCCTCCTATAGATTAATTGGGCCTAATTTACCCTCTCAGGGCCAGTGTGGGGAGTACACCCCATCACACACCTCTAGAGCCACATTGGATGCATCTGGTTCTACTATGAAGGATGAGCCAGATCAGGGGGTGCCAGGATGGGGCCCTGGTGAAGACAGCCTTCCATTGGTCAAGAGAGAACATGCCTTTGCAGAGGAGGGAAGTCAGGGGAGTTATGAATTGGGAGAAGCTGGCGATGAATCTCCTATAAAAATGTGCAAAACCCAGGAAGTGCTGAAGTTCCCAGAGGATCTGGGGTGCTGTCCCATTATAGATTGCTTCCACTTTCTGTGAATCCATGTGGATTCCCTCTGAGGGGATGTACTTCAAAAATGCAGTGGTGGCTTGTTCGCTTGTACGCTTGTACGCTTTTTCCAGTTGGGCGTACAAACCATGCTTCTGTAGTCTCACTAAGACAGACTGAACATGGTGGTAGTGCTGCTCTAAGTTCTCAGAACATACCAGTATATCATCAAGGTAGATGATCATGTACTGGTCCAGGATATCCCTGAACATATCATTTTTGAAATGTTGAAACGATGTGGGAGTATTGATATACAAGCATTACCTTGTATGCCTCCTGAAGATCTAGTTTAGTGAAGATCTTGCCAGCAAGATCTCAGGTGTTCCAGCAATTCCAAAATGAGGGGCAAGGGATATGGGTTATGAATGGTCACTTAGTTCAATGTGTGATAAGCTACACAGAGGAGTAGTGACTCATCCTCTTTCACAAAGAGGACTGGTGCCCCCACTGGAGAGGTGAATCGCTGAATAAAGCCTTTGTCTAGGTTTTCCTGTATATATCCATATAGTGATTCCAGCTCTGGTTCAGACATGGAGTATATCCATCCATTAGGACACCTTTGCCCTGGGCTGGAGGGCTATTGGGCAATCATAGTCTCTGTGTGGAGGTAGTGAGTCTGCATTTTTCCTCTCAAACACATCAAGGAAGTTGCAGAACTTGTCAGGGAGGCTGAGATTCTGTCCTGGATTACTCCCAACTGGCTGTCCCTAACCATCTGAGGTTCTGCTTCCGACAGTCTCCTCCCATCCTGGGGCCTTGGGTGCAGGTACTTGGGGGGTTGGTTGCTTTGTTGGAGGCATACTTTTTTTACAGTATTTGGAGGGGAACCTAGTGGTCCTCCACCACCAGGAGATACACGGGTCATGCTGCTCCAACCAAGGACTTCCAGGAATTTTCGGGAAGAATGGAAAGTGGATCACATCAAAGCATAGTGTTTCTTGGTGCTCTTCCACTACAGCCTCTAAGGTGACAGTCTCTTGAGCCCCTGTCCCAATGATAAGATCAATCGTCTGAACCAGGTCTGATGTGGGTTTTGGCCAAAGGAGAATTTGGAGGGTTTTAGCTGCCTCAACATGTCTAAAGATGGCAGCAGCCCTACAGTCTATCATTTCTAGTTTGATCTTGGGGCAGGCAGGGGGATCTGCTGTGCCTGCCCCAAGATCTGCAACCACAGTAGCAACTGGAAATGTGGGGAAACACCATGATACCCAGCTCAGGGTCTGCTTGAGGGCGAAGAGGTGGTGGTTCCAGAGCATGGAGTTGTGAAGGTGCCCAGGCTCCATTCCCCTATTGGGCCTGGGCTGGTCCATTTCCCAAGTTCTTTTCAGATGTCCAGGAGGCAAGGGAGTGTCCTGGTCCCCCACAGTAAAAACAGAGGTTCAGTTGTTGTCAATACTCTCTCTCCTCCGGAATCAGACATCAGCAACCCAGGTTGACCTCCATGTGTTCAGGACTCGGTTCTACAGGCTGCGGTGTGGAAGACCCATGGGGGGCTGTCAGGCCACTTCCCTTTCCTCCTTCTGCTCACACAGCCCAGAATCAATGCGCAGGGCTAGGTCAATAAAGGCACCTACATGGGTGGGGTTTTTGGTGTGAGCTAGCTCACCTTTTACATCAGTGAGCCCCCTCCAGAACTGGTAAAGTTGGGCTGTCTCATTCCATTCAATATCAGCTATAAGCTGTCAGAAATGGATGGTGTAAGTGGTGGCTTGCCCTTGCCCTGGCAAGGCTTCTGGAGGGTAGCCTCTGCAGAGCGGATGGGATGCAAGTTGTAAAAGATGGTCACAAAGGCTTGCAGGTAGGTGCCCCAGTGGGAGAACACTAGGCTGTTCTGCTCCAACAGTGGGGCGGCCCATCTGAGCACTTCATTGGAGAGCAGGCTGACTACTAGTCCCACATCAGTCTGATGTGTGTGGGGGTGGAGCAGGAAAAGCAGCCTGCATTGATTCAGGAATCCCTGGAATTTCTGATGATCCCGGTTGAACTGTTTGGGCAGTGGCAGTGCGGGGGCTGGTTCAGGCAATGCATAGTCTGTTCTGGCTCGTAGTGTTGCTGCTTCTCCCTGTGAGTGTACAAGCTGCTTGCACAAGGTCTGTCTGTGCCTCGGCAGTGACCTGTGCCACCTGAGCCTGTGACCAGGCTAGTTGCTTTCACAGGGTCTGTGCTTCGACTGCACACTGCATAGCATGGGGCTGTGGTGTGAGATTCTCCAGCTGCAGGTGGGTGACTTGGTCCTAGAGGTTCTGGGCCCTCAGGGAGCTGCTGGTTGGAGGGAGGTCCACCCCTTCCATTGTCTGTGGAAGGGTTGGATAGATGGCGGGGGGGAGGGAGAGGGAGTGGGCAAAGGTGATCTGAACAAACTGTCATGACCAGGATGAGAGCAGGCAGACCTAGTGGTCGGAGCAGGAGTCAGGAGTCAGGCTGAGTCATGTACCTGGAGGTCAGAGTCCGAGATAGGCTAGAGAGCAGACTGAGATTCATGTGTCAGGAGATAGGCAGGGTCAGGTTATCAGGAGATCGGGGCAGGCACCTGGTTACAGACAGCAATTGAAGAGTAAAGTCAAGGACAAACCAGGGTCGGAAGCTGGAGTCTTTGGTCTATCACAAGCAGGGTCTAGAGCAGAGACAGGCAGGCAGACTGGATTGGGTGCTCAGACAGCTTCCCATCATGGCTGCCTGGTTTAAGTACTGGTACTGGCCAATCAGTGGACTGTGAGGGGCTGCCACTCAGGTACTTCCTGCCAAGCCCAGCTTCACAGGGTCCTCCTGCGGGAGCCCAACTGAAACCTCTAGTGGTGAGGCGCAAAAAAGGCAAACAGAAAAGCCTTTTGTTACAGTTATAATTTTATAACATAGCTAATGTTTTAACTTGGCTTTTTGCTTCAGAAAGCCAAAAGAGAGAGAGCATCAGAAGCGTTGCATAGTTTTCACTGAGTTACGTGAACTTTGCATTTGCATTGGCTGTCTCTTCTGGGATACATTTTTAAATTCTGTTACAATAGCAACCTTTTCTTCATCTGAGCTTTCTGGGAATTCCCAGAATTATACATGTATTTGGCCTCTCGCTGTTTCTTCTGATACAGACAAGAGTGCTCTAAAGGTAATTTCAGCATGGGACATGGAGGATGACAAACTCTGCCTAGAACAATTCTACCTTCCTCTATGCTGTGGGAGCGCATGAGGTGGGCTAAATCCCTTTCCTCATCTGCTCCCTGCCTTTTCCATGAAATGAGATTCTTAAAGAAGACTGAGGCTTATTTTTGCCTGTAGCTCTGTTCTCACTGTGACCTGGCTGTTTGTTTCATGAACATGAAATTGGTCTTCAGTATCAAACTATCCAGACCACCAAAACCACTGGATAATTTACTTTCATGGACTAAATGGTGTGTATGGTGATTTATTTATATTTATTTAAAAATTAAAAGAAAAAACTCAGGAGTTTTAGTTGGGTTGCTGGGTGGGTGGCTCTAAATATAAATGAAATAGGTCAGGCTCTGTGCCAGAACAGGTGCCAAATTTAGCCAATGACCAGGTGTGGGGGCAGCAGCATCAGGAAAAAAAAAGAGGGAAAAGGGCTGGGCAAGAGGCTGGGGGCTGGGGCCTGGGCTAGGGCAGTCTGCAGGCTAACTATGTAGAATGGGAGGCTGAGAGAGGGGGGAGGGCAGCTTGGGGCTGAGGCTGGCTGGCTGAACAGGCTGAAAGGGAAAGCCTGAAAGTTATGTTGGAAAATGACGGAGAAGAATCAAGGGGTGAGGAATGGCATCAGATTAGGAAGAAGAAAAACAGGAATAGAAGTATCTGAAGAAGAGGGAGCAGATAAGGATGGAAAAAAGAGTGAGAAAAAGTATCAACATCTTATAATAATCAAATGACTAGCTGAAGATGTAATGATAGGAGATCTTAATCCCTTGAAAAGAGTGGAATGGGTTAAGCAAATATGGGAGATATATTAAGAGCTACAAGAATGCCGGGTGTGGATTTATTAGTAGAATGCACACACAAGGAAGAGGCGGATGAACTTCTTAAAACTACAGTTTTAGGGAAAATAGAAGTAATTTGCCGGCTACCTAATTTATGACAGAAGCAAGAGGGGTAATATATGGTGTTCCACTAGGCATGATAGAGGATGAAATTAAAAGCGGCATAGGCAAAGGTCAAGTGCTGTTTGTTAAGTGGCTGATTAGCAGAAGAGGAGGAGAACACAAACCATCCTCAGCCACCGTAGTAACATTCAAAGGTGGAACACCTCCTGATACAGTTAATGAAGGATATCAATTCTTCTGGTCTAAACCATATATCCTGGCCCCTTTGAGATGTTATAAATGCCAAAGGTTTGGGCATGTGGTGGTTATCTGTAAGGGGAAAACCAGGCGTGGAGGAGAACACGCATATGAGAACTATATGGGAGGAACAGAACTGAAATGTAGCAATTGTGGGGATAAGCACAGTGCAGCATACAAAGGATGTGCGGTAGTGGAATGAGCTAAAGAGATACAGGAAATTAAAACTATCCGTAAAATATCCTATGCAGAAGCTAACCAAAGACATTAACTGAGGAATGTGGAGGAGGAAAATGCAAGTGAGTTACTGGTACATCACACAGTTCAGGGCAGGAAAGATAACATAAAGGGAACAGATGAAGTTGTCCTACTTGTAGGCAAAGAGAAATTTATAGCATTTATGATAGAAGTCATTAATTGCACTTTACAGACAGGGAAGAAAACTGAAAGAATAAACATTGTAACACAAGAGGCAGAAAAATAGTTGCATATAGACCATCTCTTGATAGACTGAATTCATGCGATTTTAAATGAAAGTAATAATGTAGTTTAAACAACATGGTTCTATTGTTTTTTTGCTGGAACGCACATAGTTTAATAACACATGGTCGGGAATTTTAAAAAACCCTGTTTTTTGAAATGTAAAACAAACCTGGTATGATATGTGTAAAAGAAACATGGTCAGTGAGAAAACTTATGTTTAGGCTTTCAGGATACGATGTAATCATACGTGACCGAGAAATAACAAGAGGAGGAGGGGTCTGTATATTTATCAGGGAAGGTCTTAGCTATGTAGACATAGAAGTACAGTTTTGAGTACAATGCTGCTGAGATTCCTCTGCAGAATAATAGCACCTTTATATGAATCTATAATGTTTCAAACCATGTAAAAAACTCAACAATCTAGACTTGGAAGAGTTAGTTAAGAGTGTCAAAGGCCTGTATATTATTTGTGGAGTCTTCACAGCCATAATGAATTATGGGGAAGTGGGAAAACTGATTATAAGGGGAAATGCCCGGAACAGTCCATTAGGAAGACAAGGCGGGTGAGGTAATATCTTTTATTGGACCAACTTCTGATGGTGAGAGGCACAAGTTTTTGAGCTTACACAGAGCTTTTCTCACCAACAGAAGTTGGTCCAATAAAAGATATTACCTCACCCACCTTGTCTTCCTAATGGACTGGGACCGACGTGGCTACAACAACAGTCCATGGAACAGTTCATTGATAGCCACAGTCCGGTATTGCTCAAGACTGGAGCACCTTCAAAGTTTAATTTGGTGGATGAAACCTTTCCATGTTTAGATCTGGGAACTGCAGCAAGAATATAGCAAGTAAATGCAGCTTAGACATCTATAAAGAAGATGGAATGGGATGTGATCATATTCCTATGCTAATTATATATCAAGACCAAGGTAATGGTGAAAATACTGAAGGAATTCCTACCTGGAGCCTTAGAAAAGCAAACTGGGGACTCTTTAAGAGAAAGTGTGCTGAGTATCTGAGTACTAGTTGTATAAGTGATACACTAGAGGAATTTCATGATAAAATGATAAAGGTAATGTAGCAGCAGCATAACTACCTATATGTAAGACATCATATTGCCACAAACTCAGAAATCCAGTTCCCTAGTGGAATGAAAATTGTAAAGTAGCAATTAAAGGAAGAAATAAAGCATACAAAGAAGCAAAAAGTACAATGAATAGCAAGGACTTAATGAATATAAAAGATGTAAAGCAGTGGCACAAAGAATTATTAAAAAGGCAAATAAGGGTAGTTGGAGAAAATATTGTGGGAAAATGAACAAAGATTCCAAGGTGTCAGAAGTCTATAAACAAGTTAAAAGAATGAATGGGATATGGAGTTAAAACAAAATGTATAGCTGCTCTTATAGTAAATAATAAAGTTGAAAGTTCTAACTTAGGAAAAATGGACATTTTAGCAAAAGAGTTCCAAAAAGTTAATAGTGATACAAAGCGAAGTAAAGAGTTTTGTGAAGAAAAAAAGAATGTTTGCTGAGGAAAATTGTGAGCACTCTTAGAGCAGGTCTTCACTAAGGGCTAATTTGACCTAAGTTACGCAACTCCAGCTATGTTACTAACATAGTTGACATACCTTAGGTCGACTTATTGCGGTGTCTATACCACGCTGGGTTGACGGGAGAAACTCTGCTGTCGACTTACCTTATGCTTCTCATTCCAGTAGAGTATCGAAGTTGACAGGAGAGCGATCGGCGGTTGATTTAGTGGGTCTTCACTAGACCCGGTAAATTGACCCCCGGTGTATTGATTGCCATGCGTTGATTCCCCCGGTAGGTGGAGACAAGCCCTTACATGACTGGGTAGAATATAAAGATGATGTATTGAATGCAAATTTCAGCCTACAGGAACTCAAAAAGCTATCAACAAAAGTTAAAAATACAGCCCCAGGTAAAGAAAGCATATGTAATAAAATGCTCCTACTGGAAAGTAGTTAGAATCTTATTGAAATAATATATGTGGAAAAGGAATACTACCAGCAGAATGGAAGCAAATGATGGTTATACCAAGAGGAAAACCTGGCAAATTACTCACAAGACCTCATGCATATAGACCTATTATCCTCACAGTGTGTGGAGGCAAAATTATGGAAAGAATGATAAATGACAGTTTAGTGACATACTTGGGGAAAAAAATTAATTATAAACTGTGTACAAAGTGATTTCAGGAAAGGAAGATGCATAGTTGAGCATATTGTATGATTAGAAACAGAAATACACAAAACTAAGAGGAATAGAGAGTATGATAGTTGTCTTTTGGACATTGAAAAAATGTGTGACATGCTATGGAGGGAAGGCTTGCTGTATAAACTAGCTGCCAATGAAATAAGAGGAAGACTGTTCTGGTGGCTAAGAGACTTCTTAAGTGAGAGAACCATACAACCGTACTATCTCTTCAGTTGTGGATTTGGAATTGTATCCAAATCCACAAACAAAGGGAAGAGCTGGACTGTCAAATATGAGGACTATGATTTATGAGTTTAGATCTGGCAAATGGTGTCAGCATTGACAAATCTATACTGAGTATACTATCATAGAGTATTATTAAAACCAGTTATAGATTATGGATGCCACACCTTTAATTCAGCTTCTCAATCAATACTAAAAACATTGGACCCAATCCAAAGCCAAGGTCTGCCAATTGCATGTGAAGTGAGTATTATGACTCCATTGTGTGTGCTGCAGGTAGCAACTGGAGAGATGTCTGTAAATTTAAGGATGAATTTGTTAGATTTAATCTTTTGGTCTAAGAAACAATGAAGGTAAAAGTACTATGTAACAGTGCTGCAATAACAAATGTACAAGGACTATTGGGAATTAAGTAGACAAGAAGTAACTGGGTGCCACAGACTCGCACATGCTAACAGGGTCAAAAGGTGGGTTAAAAATGTAGATCTCAAAGAAATTAAAATGTTTAGTCATGGGAGATCAAACTATTGTCTCTCCAATTGTGGATTTGGAATTGTACGATAAAAGAAAGGAAAGAGCAGGACTGTCAAATACGACAGCTATGATTTAGGAGTTTATACATGGCAAATGAAGTCAGCATTGCCAAATCTATACCAATGGCTATAGAGATGCCAGCACAGGTAGAGTGGGAACATCCTTTTGTATCCCTGAATTTGGAATTAAGAGATCTATGAGATTATCCAATTTTGTGGCCATTATGATGGCCGAATTGATAGGCACAGTTTTGGCACTGACCTGGGTAAGGGATGTATGCCCAGCTGTGATTGTTATCCCATCTAACTCTTTATTGGGTGTGTGACGGGTTCAGTCACAGAGACCCCCTTGGGACTGTCACCTGATGTGCTGAGACTACCTCTGAGCCTGTTTTCTCTGCCATTTTGGGCCTTCAGAACCCTGCCTTGTTGAGCCAGACATGCAAGCCTGCTACAACACAGACCCAGGGTCTGAACCACGCCCCCAAAGCTGCAGACTTAAATGAAAACAGCTTAAGAAGTGCTCCTATCTCCAGCACTCAGACAACCAGCTCCCAATGCGATCCAAACCCCCAGTAAATACGTTTTATTCTGTATAAAGCTTATTCAGGGTAAAGTCATAAATTGTTCTCCCTCTATAACACTGATGGAGAGATATGCACAGCTGTTTGCTCCCCCAGGTATTAATTAATTACTCTGAGTTAATTAATAAGCAGAAGTGGTTTTATTAAGTATAAAAAGTAGGATTTAAGTGGTTTCAAGTAGTAACAGACATAACAAAGTAAGTTACCAAGCAAAATAAAACAAAACACACAAGACTAACTCAATACACTAAAGATCTAGTTACAAATACTAACTTCTCACCCTAGATGTCATCTCAGGTACAATCCTTTTCAGACCAACGTTATCTGCAATCACTCACACCCCCGTAGTTACAGTCCTTTGTTCCAGTTTCTTTCAGGCATCTCTTTGGGATGGAGAGGCCATCTCTTGAGCTAGCTGAAGACAAAATGGAGAGGCTTCCAGGGCCTTTTATATTTTCTCTTTTGTGGGCGGAAATCCCTTTGTTCTTCTGTGCAAAATCACAGCAACAAGATGGAGTTTGTAGCCACCTGGGCAAGTCATATGTCCATGAATGATTCTGCTTTTTGCAGGCCAACGCCATTGTTTACATGTTAGTTTGAACGTTCCCAGGAAAGCTCAGATGTGGATTGGCGTCTCCCAAAGTCCATTGTTAGTTAAGTACTCCCCATTACTTGAATAGCCCCTTCACAATATATTGGCCAAACCTCCCGTATGTGTTTCCTACAGCAAACACTTCAAATACAAGCATAGAGCCAACACTCATAACATCAGATATAAAAATGATACATGCATGCAAATAGGATGAATATATTCAGTAGATCATAACCTTTGCAAAGATATGTTACATGGCATATCTACACAAAGCATATTCCAGTTATGTCATATTTACACTCATAAGCATATTTCCATAAACATATAGAGTACAACGTCACAGGGTGTAATGGTGATTAGAAAGGGAGCCTCAGAAAGGGGGAATGAATTAATCAATTATATAATGTTCTTAACTACAAAGATAGTACAACTGGGTATACATATAGTAATAGTGTGGATTCCAGCACGTCGGGATACCAAGCAATGAAATGGCAGCTAAAGCAGCGAAAAAAGCCTTAAAAACGAGGAGGTTGATATAAAGATCCCTCTGAGCAAACAGGACTTTAAAAGTTTGGTTAAGAAAGAACTTAAGAAGAAGTGGCAAGAACTATGCACCAAAGAGGAAAAAGGATGGAGGTTCTATGAAATATGTCCTAAACTTGAGGATAATGTATATTTAATAGCTATGATAGAAGACATGAAGAAACTATATGGTACTGACAGGTCACTATGACTGGCACTTATGCTTGTTTAGTAAATATAAAAAACAGGTTGCTTGACACATGCAAAGTTGAAGAAACAGCTAAACATCTGCTGTGGCAATGCAGGGAGAATTATACAGACAGATTCTTTATGAAGAACTGAGATGCCTTCTGGTGAAAGAATAGTGAGGAAGGATTGGTGAGAGAACCAGGAAAGTGGGGCAGCATTAAAAAAGTGTTACTTCGCTTTTTTAAGGATATAGGACTGGATGAGAGAATACAGATTTTTTGCTTATGCAAAAACTGCAGTAGATGGTGATCATAGCCTCACATGCTCAGGCTGCTGTGCCATAAATCAACAGAAAAAAAAAAGACAAGGAAAGCCCCAGTGAGAGAGACTTCTAGTGAGTCAGCCCAGATTGGTTCAGTTAGGAAGGACAAGTGAAAGCTGCCAGAGACCAGGGGTCCTCCGGAGTCCCAGAAGGAAACAGAAGCTGGTTCCTGGGAGAAGGTTGAAGGCAGGAGAGCAGTAAGAGGGGTTTTCTGGCTGGCCTCCCCAAGCCAGAGAGCCAGGGCTGGAGGCCAGAGAGCAGCATAGGGAATTGCCTGCTGGCTGTAAGCCAGAGAACTGGAGACAAGGACTAGAGAGGGCGGAAGTCAGCGGAGCAGCAGAGGAGCTTACCCACTGACAACTCCAGGGCCACAGAGCTGGAACTATGAGGGAGCCAGAGGAAGTGAGGGATATTCTCCTAGTAAAGACGATCTCTTAGCAGAGAAGCTGTGGGGGTTCCTGCTGGGAAAAGTGGGGTTGTGCTTTAGCTGGAAAGGCTGGATGGCTGTTCTGGGATGAGGATGGAAGAGGATATTGCTGGAGAGCTGGGCATGGTGAGGGACACCAGGGCTGTAAGTTGTATATTATGTCTGGACTATGCTAGGGGAATTCTGGACTATGGTTGTGGGACTTCTGTTATGATTGTTATGCATGAGACTTCTGTGACAAATGAGCCCCACTAGGTCTATACTTATACTTGGGAAGATGCTTTAGGCTATTTCTGGGGAGTCTGAAGAAGGGAAACCAAGGCAGGTGTGACTGTTATGTGGTGGCCTGCCGCTTGGCAAGGCATGACCTGCTGAGGCAAGGCAGTCTTCTTACAGATGTAAACATTCATTCTTCAAGACATAATCCAAACTCTACTTAATGTGGGTTTAGGAAGAATTTTTCCCTGGGACAGGTTGAAGCAGCAGGTACTGCTGGAGACAGGATACTGGCCCACATGAACATTCTGTCTGGCAAGTCCTCTATTCCTAATCAACTTCAGATTTTTTCATTTTAAATTTGTCAGCCTTGTTTTTCACATGCAGAACAGACATATGTTGAAAAACAAGTTGGACAAACTGTCAGGGATGGTCAAGGTTTACTTGGTCCTGCCGCAGTGCAGAGGGCTGGTCTTGATGACTTCTCACATTTCTATGATTCATGTAGGGTCTGGCATTCAGATGTGATGTCAGAACTTTCACCTTTAAAAAAAATCAAGCCAAAACAAGCACCTATTATGTCACGTATTTTCCATCCCACACAAATCAATACCTGATTCAAAAAGGAACAGATGCAGCTTCTGGTAAAAGTTAATCCAGCTCTGAGTTCCACTATATGTGTCACTAGGATTTCAGAACTTGAAGAAGAAAGCACATGTGTACAGCAATATCTATTGCAAGAAGGAAACACTTTTATAAAGGGGGGTGGTGGTGAGCCCTGTCATAGAAAAATTGTTGAAAGTATGGTGGTGTATTCTGGAGGTAAATTCTAAACCAGTGGCCAGTACAGCAGCAGTGGGAGGGTGTCACTAGCCATTCAGCAGGTGCATAGGAAATAGCATGAGGGCTATGTTGCTTTCTGCACTACTTGACATTAATGACTTAGGTATGCTGCCATTTCTGCAGATAATCTTACAACCATCTCTGCAGTGAACAGCATTACATTATGCATGCCATTTACCTCAGTTCCTCACCATTCTGCAATCCTTCATAAACATGAAAAGCAGGACTGCAGATACCTGCCTTCAAAGTTTTCCAAAGTTATAGGGCTGATTATGCAAACCCTTACACTGGAAGTGCCAGTGACTTCAGGGGGACTTTTCTAAAGGGCAAGGATTACTTGTGTGAGTAAAGGATTGCATAATTGCATCCTGTGCAACAGTAGGAAGTAAAGGAATCCACTTAATGCACTGTAAAGAATCCACACGCTAAGGGTACATAGTGTGGCGTTGGGATGTTAAGCTATGCTGCCTAGAGAAAGCTCTGAATCCCTGAAATATCAAGCACTCCAACCAAAGTAAAATAGCCATACCAAATGAGCACAAAACCGTAACTGAACCTCAGTCTAACAGCAAAACACACATGACCATTTTCTGTCTGGGGAACAAGGGGACTGAAGATGAGGCACAAAATCTCAACTCTAGCCTTCCCTTTATACACCTGCCAAGTGTCTTTTCAGACACAGTAAATGGAGAGGCAGAAAACCCAGAAAAACTGAGTCTGTCACATGCACCTTCTCCTTTATTTTGAAGCTAAACTGCTTGTGGCTTTCTCTTGTGGAAGTGGAACATCTCCATGTCTCTTCCTCAGGCTGGTCACATGAAAGCAGGGTTAGATGTTACAGGACTCACTTTTCCCCTTAAGAATGTACATGGATTTCAATGTACTTATTGAATCTAGCGAGAGGTATTTAAATAGGTGTTATAGTGATCCCTCTATTGTAGTTGCACTTTTAGTAAGTATAGTAAGAGATTAAGTGACACAGCATCAAAGTTTGCAGCAATGCATGAGCTGTATATATACTTGTTCAATGTTAACATGGTAGATTTAAGACACTAAATAAAATTTGCCCCCAAATTTCACTAGTGCTCAGAGTTGGCTAAATTAATTTTACTGAAAATCCTACCTCAGATTTCATAAAAATAAACTTTTACAAAACCTACAGGAAATAGAAAAGTTTTATTTTATGAAAACCTCCAGCAGTTCCCAACTAACATCGTTGTTCAAACAGAGGGAAATGTAAAAAATAAATGAACTAATGAAAAGTGAATTGGATTTGGAAACTGATTTTAGTAATTGAAAGTGTGGTTAGCAATACAAGTAAGGAACTTATTTGTTTAAAATACATCATCTTACTCCTGCAGACTGTTCATGCAAACATTCCCACTGAACTTAAACAAACTAGCTATCTAGCATACTTATATGGCCTCTATTAGCATGGTACCTTTAATGCATTTCTCCTTAACACCCCTGTGAGATAAGGAAATACTATTTTTCCCATTTTACATATGAGGAACGTAGAGACTAAGTCCCAGATCCTTAGGTATCTAAATGACTATTTGCCCAAGCTCTCTGAGAATTCTGGTAGAAATAGGAACTGAACCTAGGTCTTTTAAGTCCTAGGCTTTGGCCCTCACCATGTACCTGACTGACTTGGGTAAAGGTTACGCTTCTGAATAAAAGATGCAGGCTCCGGCCCTTTGACTTTTAAACTGACAGTCTCCTTCTACATAAATTAAGGTACACAGCTAGCCCCGGGTAACAATAGCATTTTCTTCAAGCTTCCTACCATTGAACTCCACTGATGATACAGTAGTGGGAGTGCTAGTGTAGTTTGGCCACAGGAGTCAGCATTTTAACCATTCTCCGGTCTAAATCTGCTTTGAGCTGGATTAGATGAAATGGTGGGTCAATATGCCCTGGTACTATCAGTGGAACTGCACTAGTGGTAGGGCAGTGATGGAAAAGTAGAAGAAAAATGCTGGTCTAGGCACAGCCCTAGAGAATGTCAGAGGGGTAGCCGTGTTAGTCTTATCTACAAAAACAACGGGGAGTTCGGTGACACCTTAAAGACTTAAGGTGCCACCGAAGCCCTAGAGAATATTTGATGTATTCTGCACCCGATATATTTCTGGTTTTTCTTTTTGGTTTGTTTAAATAACAAATAAGAATTTTTTCAGCTAAAAACATAATTAATTAGTTGATACTGGCGAATTATATCTGCTATAAATAAGTATTATTATGATGAATTCATTCTTTTAAAAGAAGTCTATGTGAAAGGATGCTGGATTAGATGTCAGGATCACACTAGCATGACATTGTCTTTTATGATGATCATTAAGGTTTTTTCACATAGAAATCATTTTGTATTGCATTAACTATGAATGCATTCCAAACACAAGATACTAATCCCATACCACTATCATAATAGTTTACTATGGGATCATTATTAGATTGTCAGTTTCCACAACAATACTGAATATAAATATACTTACTAATATTCATATGAATGGGGATTAAGGCTTTGTACATTCCAGATGTGGACATCTGTAGGGAAGAAACAGGGTTCCCATCTGCTTTCTGTTTTTTTACGAGTCTGGATAAATCTAGGTGATAGGTGAAAGCTACATTTCACACAAGTATTTTTCTTTTTTAAATTCTAACGTATTGATCATCTACTTTTGTACTCTTTCTAGACCCTTGGAAATGACTGGTGAGCATGATAAGTACATAGATCTCTGTATTTTTGTTGCAATTGCTGTTTTGTCCAAATGTATTAAGTGCCAGCATCAGTTGTATGCTGTGAGTGTCCTGTTCTGTGCAGCTGCTACGTACAACTCGCACTATGGTAAACCACTTTCACTGTTGTTGTGTTCCAGTCATAGCCTGCTAAAACAAACACTGCTGAATTGGGACAATAGGTGAGAAGTGCAGACAATATTATAACTAATGTATGGCCAAAGTCCCTTGGGTCCAGCCATGAAAGATATGTTTATATCTTTCCAGATGTCCAAACCTATTTTCTGATGTTCTAGTTACTGATCACTAGATGTTTAGCTAACAGCAGAATCAAATTAAGATATTTTTTAAAAACTTTACAAACCAGCCTGTTTTTTGACAATAAATGAATAGTTATAGAATTCAGTTCTCTGTTAGTGACAGGAGACTATACCTTGTTACCTCTTTTGGGAGCTGTCAGGCTTTGGCATTAGGGACATGTACAGAAGCAGAAATCACCTGGTAGTGAAAGGAACAATTTTCATAGTGAAAATGAGGTTCAGGAAAGAAGGCCAGGAGAAATGTATCCTACTGGGGCCCAATTTTATTTTAACTTACAGCAGTTTTGCACTGGGCTAACTCTCTTAACATAAAAGGAGTCACACCTGATTTACTTTGGTATAAATGAGATTACAATCAGGCTCTTGGTATCTGATCCATATGTCAGTAATATCATTGCTACAAAATGCTCTGCAATCCTGCAATCTGACCTACATGTGCATACTTCTTAAACATAATTTAAGAGCCATACCAAACTGTTAGATGGGCAGTGCTGAATGGGGTAGTGGTTATACATTTAAAAGCCCGATAGAAGCTTCCTCACTAAACTTCAGGGATAGAGATTAAATTTGGAGAAACTTGTGCTTGACTACAAAAATGCAGAATTAAGCCCAGTGTGTGCAGTTCCAATATAATGGATACCTACCTGTTTTGCTGGGACTCTGAGATGTGATGAGGTATAAATGATGAAGTTTGGTATCAGCAATTGAGTCTTCCTTTTATAATTCCCATTCCATTAATATATGTACCTGGCTAGCTAGAGTGAAAATTTTGCCTGCAGATTCACACAAGGTGGTTGTGCCCTGGGCCTTCCTAATTACTGATTCACAACTGTGCGTCTCAGAATCTCAAAATAATGAACAATGTGAAGCCAACATTTTTATGCTGCTGCATAGAAGGTATGTGGGGGGAAAATGACACAAATTCAAATACAAACAGCCACAATAACTCTGGGCTTGGAGGGGGATAGACAAGATGAGCTAATAGGCCCTTTCCATTTGGAATGTGTATGATCCTAAATAGGTACTGAATCAATTTCCTAAAATAGTACCCTCATCAGCATCTTCCACTGATCTTTTATAAACAGGAGCGTTGCCATGCTAGCTAGACATCTTCATCTGTTTCTGTGAACATCTCCAGATATGCCAATTTTTGGGAGCTTTTTTCCAGAGACAGATCTCTAGAAAATCTAGAGATCTGGGGCCCACTGCACAATTTCAGGGTATTATAATATGACTAGCCTTATTTACTCAGGGCCTCCAAATTCTTGGGGTTTTAATAAATCAAGAAGTGTGGATATTTATCCAGGAATACAGTGGCCCTGTGAACTTCTATGCCCCTTCTGCCTCTCCCCTCAAAACAACAACAACAAAAACCCTCTGCCATCCCCACAATCTTTCTTGGGAGAGACTTCTTATCCTGCTGTCAAGGGGAGGACAGCAGGGCCATTTACCTCTAGATGTTAGGAGGAGGAGGACAGGCCCCCCCATACTCTCATTGGGCATCCTCACATGTCTTGTGGCATGGGGGGCTCCCCAGTGGTTATGCCTATGTTTTTCACAGGCGAGGAGCTAACCCTTTCAAAGAGAAAGGATGGCCTAGTGGTTGGGATGATAGCCTGAGATTCAATCCCTGCTCTGCCATAGACATCTTGTGCAACCTTGGCCAAGTCACTGAGTCTCTCTGTGCCTCAGTTCCCCATCTGTGTAATGAGGATAACAGTATTTCCCTATCATAGATTATTAAGGTTGGAAGGGACCTCAAGAGATCATCTAGTCCAATCCCCTGCTCAAAGCAGGACCAATCCCCAAATGGCCCCCTCAAGGATTGAACTCACAACCCTGGGTTTAGCAAGCCAATACTCAAACCACTGAGCTATCCCTTGTGAGGGTGAATACATATAAAGATCATGAGGTGCTCAGATACTACAGTGATGGGAGTCATTTAAGTATCTAAGAGAGAGATAAAAAAACTGGTTGCCAGACCTTCTCATATGAGATAAAGGAATTGCTGTTGCCAGTTCCATCTTCCCATCCCATGGTGGGAAGGACAGGAAGATAGATCTGCTCCCAGCCTCCTCAGGGGGTGATGGGAAACCCTGTTAATGGTGCTCTTCAGGAGATGACCCACTGCTGTAAACAAGCTGAGGAATGGCCAAAGAGGATGGCTTTAGAATTTGGGATGCAGGTCTAAGGAATCATTGATTATTAGGGACCTTAGGAAATCATCTAGTACAACCCCCTGCTCAAAGCAGGACCAATCCCCAAATGGCCCCCTCAAGGATTGAACTCACAACGCTGGATTTAACAGGCCAATGCTCAAACCACTGAGCTATCCCTCCCTCTGAGCTCTAGTCTCCCTAAGGAGAATATACAGGGCCAAAAAAAACCAACACCCCAAGCCATGGCAGCAAGTCACAGAGCCTGGGTCGACTGATTCAGACTCCCAGGACTTGAGGTGCAAGGCTAAAAATAGCAGTGTAGATGTTTGGGCTGAGCCTGGGCTATGAACCTGGGAAGGGTCGTGGAGCCCCCACCCCAGCCACAGCATGTACACTTCTATTTTTAGCCCCATAGCATGAGCCTGAGTCAGTTGACCTGGGTTCTGAGACTTGCTGCCGCTTGTTTTGTTTTCTGTGTAGACATACCCTAAGTCAATTCTGTCCTAACTGGCAAAGAGTTCACTGTTCTGTAAAGCAACACTTATCAGGCGTGACAAAATCATTAAGCCTAACATGCTGCTTTCATACTATTTATCCAAAAAGGGATGTCTGAAGCAGGGGCGGCTCTACATATTCGGCCGCCCCCAAGCAGTCATGCGCAGGAGACGCCCCGGAGCCCCGGGAGCGGATCCCCGCGGCTCCCGCTGCGAGGGTCCCTGCGGGCGCGCTCTGCTGGACAGCTCCTCCTCCGCCTCCCGCGGGGGTCGGGGCGGCTCGGGTGCTCCAGTGGAGCTCACGCAGCCATGCGCCGGCGGTCGGTCGGGCGGTGGTCCTCCGCGGGCCCCCGACGCACAGGCACCGGCAGGTCCACCGCCCCCCCGCCGCCCCCCCCCCATGCCCTTGCCGCTGCCCGCGCCGCCTGGGCCGCGGTCTGAGGTATCTAATACAAGCTTGTGTCACACTGATCATCCTAATCATTGTGAGATGTCTGTACGATGATATTGAAAGAGTTATGTGCACATATCCTGAAAATATGATCCTAAAAAATCTTTATTACCACAGAGCTGACCAGAAGCTTTCTTCCAGACAAGAGGTAAGATGTGTATCTCTCTGTCACATGTAAATTAAGTATTGTAAACCAAATCTGCATATGGAATAAATGGGGATGGGAAGACACCAGAGACTTAACTACAAGGGATTGTCATGTCTCTGGGGGGCAAAAGACAATGAATTTTGGGGCTATAAGTAGAATGCAAAAAGAACAACTGATTCATCCTTTGCTGAGGAAGCAGAAAGGACAGTGCTTTTTGCAATCATGAAAAGTGGATCCCAGCCATGTTGGTTAGTGTGGCGAGGAGGTTGCTTTAGGTAAGAAACTGTTTTCGATAAGGAGTTTAGCCTGTTAAAGTTAAGCTTAAACTCTAAGAATTATGTCATTACTATCTCTTAAAGCTGTATTTGTTATAAGAAACTTATGATTGTTTTCACTATAACTATATCTCAGTGCAGTGATTGTTATAAGGACCTGATCCTGAGTTATACCAGTTAACTTGTGTCTACATTGCTCCCTTGGGGACAGTGACCTGGAAGTTTCTGTGAGTGTCCAGCAATAGGGGCTGGATACTACACTGGGATGCTTTCAGAGGGGCTTGGGCAGTGGCGAATTAGCCACTGAACCAATGAGGTCTGTCCCCAGGGGCCCCCAGCCAATTGGGGGCCCCTGGAAAAATGGGCGCTCCAGTGCCCCAACCCACTCTGCCCACCCAGCTCTTTTGCTGGGGAGCAGGTTTGGGGTGCAAGGGCTTGCCCTGCTCCACCCACTTGCCGGGCGCTGTTGCTGGGGAGTGGGATTGGGGTGCAGGGGCTTGCCCTGCTCTGCCTGCCCAGTGCTTCTGCTGGGAAATGGGGTAAGCCCCTGTGCCCCAACGCTGCTCACTGGCAGGAGCATGGGGGGTGGGGCAAGCCCCTGTGCCCCAAACCCATTTCCCTGGCAGGAGTGCTGAGGAGGGCAGGGGGGTCTTCAGGAAGAAGAGGTGGGGAGAGGCCCCCACTTGCTCTGGCCCAGAGCCCCACAAACCTCTAATTCACCTCCAGGCTCAGGAGCTGAGGTACAATTGCTAACCTGCAAGGCAAAGTAAGGGCTGGTAGAGTCCGGAAGAAATTGTTTGGGTAGATAACAGGCTGGTGGTGTCAGGGAGCTGACACCCACTTAAACACCAGCAAGTCTCCCGCTCACTGGAAGCCGGGGCAGGGGGAACAGAGTAACTCACTGTCCTGGGCACCCTGAGAGAGCATCACAGTAATAATTACAGTTTAATTGATTCCTCTGGAAAGAGAAGCATGCATATGATTTGAATAATAATTGGAGTATGCTATTTGCCTTAAAGAATAGCAGTCTTGCTGGGGAGATTGCATGCTGACCATTTGCAGAGAGAGGGCATTCTATCGAATTACGTTTTAATGCAAACCAATCAATAAGTAGAGTTTGGAAGGAAGTGTTTCTACACTGGTGCCTTCACTGCAGTCTGACATTAGCAGAGCTATTTAAATGATTTACAGCCTTGTATTAAGCCCAGTATCCATCTGTCATCCTGTCTGTAATTTAGTTCTTGCTACCAAGATGAAACATCTCTTCAAAATTCATCTTCGTTAGTGAATCAGAAATAGCTGCATTTACATTCAGCCTTTCATTCTTTTCTTCAGATTTTTCCTCCACTCGGAGTAAAATAACCAAGTGAAAACAATGGCTTCCTTGTCTTGGAAAGTCCATATAATCCAAGACCATGCAGTTGCCTTTCCTCTCCCCTCATTGTGACCTGGTCAGGAATATGATTTTACTAATGCTTTCTCTACAGTATGTGGATGTTTCTGCACTCCCAGCTTTAGTACTGAAACATTAATGGTGAATGGGAAATGGCTTTTGCTGTACAGTATTTCTCTAGTTAGCAAAAAAATATATTGCTTACTCAGAAACCAGCATGACCTTAGATCAGCTGTACAGCTCTGGATTCTGGCTTTGATTTTACTCCTGTTGCAAAATAAGCTTTGCCCTTCTGTCTGTATACCTGCCAGAACAATGGAGGGGCTGTGCACACACAGCAGGGTTTTGTTGCTAGGAAAGGACAAAGAATTAGCTTTGTTGGGGAGGAAAATGTGTCCCCTCCTCTCACATCCTACTTTCTAGCCACATTCTTTTCCTTTGTCCTTCACCAGTCACTGCCCCACCGAGCAGTTATCCCCTTTATGCTCTTCTTCAAGAACCCCCATCCTTCCAGTGCCATTCTTCATATCCTCAAACCGGCAGTCCCCCAGCCAGTTAGACAGCCACCTGCTCCATGCTCCCTTCACTTCTCCATTTCCTTTCTCCCAGTCCGGCTTTTGAAAACACTGATGTAAGGAATTTGCCTAGGCTCACCTAATGAATCTGGATCAGACCCAGGAACATAATCCAGATCTCCTTCCTCCTAGTCCCATAGGTGCTGGAACAAAGGGTGCTGCCACACCCCCTGGCTTGAAATGGTTTCCATTATATACAGGGTTTACAGTTTGGTTCAATAGCTCTCAGCACCCCCACTATACAAATTGTTCCAGTGCCCCTAACTAGTCCTAGCTTTAGTTATTCGGCTAAGATTCCTTAACTTTTAGCTCTACTATCTGGAATGGGAACAGAATAATGCTACCCCTGCAAAGTCAAACTCATAGAATCTGAGGGTGAAATCCTGCTCCAGTGACTTTAGTGGTAAAACTCCCATTGACTTCAGTGAGGCCAGGGTTTCATCCCTTGTCTTTATTGTGATATAACTATCAATAGACTCTCTTTCCTAGGTGCATTTCTTGTGAGATCTATCCCTGTGTAAGATCAATGTTATCCTCCGCTTTGGCATTAACACTTTAGTAGGCAAAGCACTAGTTTTTCAGAATAAGCTCACGAAAAAGAAACAATAGATGTGGACAGGCAGAGCCCCTATCCCATCCTCAGGAGAGCACCTAGACCCTTTATTAATAAATAAACTCACTCCCTTACTGGGGTTTGGCTTTGCTGGTAACACAAAAACACTAGCACACACAATATGAGACTCATCTTCTGAGACAGTGTGGCCCACTGGGTTGGACTCAGGAGATCTGCATTCTATTCCCAGCTCTGCCATTGGTCTGCCAAGTGACATTGGGCCAGACAGTCCCCTCGGTGCCTCAGTTTCCCTGTCCTTTGTCAAATGCCTTGTGATCTATTGATGAAAAGTGCTATATAACAGCTAGGTATTATTTTCTTAAATTTCTTCCTTGAGCCTGCCTGCTGTTAAGATTCTCCTCTACTTATTTCCTAGCTTCTTAGTTCCCACTCTTAGCTCTTTTGTATGCAGGAGTAACAAGCAGCACCTGCCACAATGAGGGTACGTCTACACTACGGGACTATTCCGAATTTGCATAAACCGGTTTTGTAAAACAGATTGTATAAAATCGAGTGCACGCGGCCACACTAAACACATTAAATCGGTGGTGTGCGTCCACGGTCCGAGGCTAGCATCGACTTCTGGAGCGTTGCACTGTGGGTAGCTATTCCATAGCTATCCCATAGTTCCCGCAGCCTCCCCCGCCCCTTGGAATTTCCGGGTTGAGATCCCAGTGCCTGATGGGGCAAAAATCATTGTCGCGGGTGGTTCTGGGTAAATGTCGTCAGTCACTCCTTCCTCTGGGAAAGCAACGGCAGACAAGCATTTTGCGCCTTTTTTCCCTGGATTGCCCTGGCAGATGCCATAGCATGGCAATCATGGAGCCTGTTTTGCCTTTTGTGACTGTCACCGTATTTGTACTAGATGCCGCTGACAGAGGCAATTCAGCAGCGCTACACAGCAGCATGCTTTTGCTTTTGCATGACAGCAGAGATTGTTATCAGCCATACTGCACCATCTACCAATCCATAAATTGGTAAAAAGGTGATCATGGCTACCAGTCGTTTTGCATCATTTGCTGCTGTCATAAGTGCCCCTGGCTGCTCTTAGCCAGGGGCGCAAAAGCCAAAATTGGGAATGACTCCCTGAGTCAATCCCTCCTTTTTGGTATCTGAAAATAGAATCAGTCCTGCCTAGAATATGGGCAAGTGTACTAGAGAACCACTGTATCAGAGAGCACAGCTGCTCTGTGTCAGATCCTGCAGAAATTATGAGCTGTATGCTATTCACAGGGGGTGCTCCTGCAACAACCCCACCTGTTGATTCCGTTCTTCCCCCAGCCTTCCTAGGCTACCGTAGCATTGTCCCCCCACTTGTGTGATGAAGTAATAAAGAATGCAGGAATAAGACACACTGACTTGTTAGTGAGAAATGAGTGGAAGGCAGCCTCCAGCTGCTATGATAGTCCAGACAGGACAGTAAGGAGTGTGGAGGAGAGGAGCCCAGCATCCCTCTGCTAGTCCAGGGGGAATTGAATCTTTTTTTTACACATGAAGGGTGGGGGCTGACAGAGCTCAGCCCCCTGTTGCTATGATGATGATGGTTATCAGCCATACTGCACCATCTACCAGGAAAAATTAGGGCCAGGCGCCCTTGATTGACCTGATGGATGCTAATCAGCATGGTTACCAGCCCTTTTGCACTGCCCCATGTGCCAATAAGCTGATGATGAGGACGGGTACCAGTCGTTTTGCACCATCAGCCACCCATGGCGGGGGGGGAGCAAGGATGTTGGTGTTCAGTGCTGCAGCATCGCGTCTATCTGCAGCATTCAGTAAAGATAGGGTGACATGTAAAAGAGTCAAGAGAGGATTGTTTTCCCTTTCACTTCTGGGGGTGGGTGGGGGGGTGCGTAAATTGCCGAGCTATGCCCTGACCCACCGCGGACACTATGTTTGACCCTAGAAGCATTTGGAGCTCAGCCAAGAATGCAAATGCTTTTCAGAGAGACTGCAGGAACTGTGGGATAGCTTGAGTCCTCCAGTCCATGAGCATCCATTTGATTCCTTGGCTTTCCGTTACGCTTGTCACGCAGCAGTGCGCTGAGTCCCTGCTATGGCGTCTGTCTGGAGATTTTTTTAAAATGTTTTTAATTCGTCTTCTGTAACGGAGCGCTGATAAAACAGATTTGCCTGCCCTTACAGCGATCACATCCGCATGGTCCATGCGGGAGCTCTTTCTTTATTTTGATTTTTAACTGCATCGCCACACGTGCTGATCGGAGCTCCACGCTGGGCAAACAGGAAATATTCAAAAGTTCGCGGGGCTTTTCCTGTCTACCTGGCCACTGTATCCGAGTTCAGATTGCTGTCCAGAGTGGTCAGTGGTGCACTGTGGGATACCGCCCGGAGGCCAATACCGTCGATCTGCGGCCACACTAACCCTAATCCGATATGGTAATACCGATATTAGCGCTACTCCTCTCGTTAGGGAGGAGTACAGAAACCGGTTTAAAGAGCCCTTTATACTGATATAAAGGGCCTCTTAGTGTGGACAGGTGTGGCGTTAAATCGGTTTAATGCTCCTAAAACCGGTTTAAACGCGTAGTGTAGACCAGGCCTGTGTCAGCAGAACTTCAGAAGCTTTATTTCCAACACCTAGTGACAGGGTGGGTGGACAACAGAGCCCTACCACTTTGTTATGCTATGTGATAGTGATAATGTTAATCAACTGGTCTGCAGTGGTGGCAACATTGCTCCTGACATACTCTCTGAAGACCTGTCTGAAGGGTATGGCCCATGTAGACAACCACTGCCAGGAAGGGAGAAACAGGAGGAAGAACAGGACCTGGAAGAAAAGGGTGAGCAATATGAACCAAAGTCTGGATGGTTTGCTCTAAAAGGCATAAACTACATAGCAAAAGGAACAAATAACTGGGTGGGTGGTGTGGGGCAGTGTGTGTTCAGGAGGTTTTTGGAAAATATTAGAGATGGGCACAAACCATTTTCCTGGGGGTGCACAATCCCAAATGATGGTGGTGGTTTATTCTAGAACTGAATTTCATAATTCACCCCATTTGTAGAAGGGCTAACCCCTGGTTCTGAGTACTCCCAAACTTAGCAGGTCAGGCCTTTCTCTAGGAAATACAAACAATGAAGATGAGAGAGTGCTGTGAAATCCTGCCTTAATGTTCTACTAGTGAAATGTGTAGAAAATGAGACAATGTCTAGTTTTCTAGAAGGATGAAGGAACTCATTTTATACTAGGGTAAATCCAGAGTAACTCTACTGATTACATTGGAATTACTCTGGCTTTACATAAGTGTAAATGAGTTCAGCACCTGTTCCAACGAGAATACTCAAGTGAGCAAGGATTGTAATACTGAATATTTAGTAACATGAGGAATGTAAGCTTTCATCTTCCAAAGGGTGAGTAATAAATAGCAGTGGAAAAGAGATTTTAAAAATTCAAATACATTGGTAACTCATTCCCCATGCAGAGATTCTCATAATGAAAGGCTTTTAGTCTACAATTTGTATTCATTTCTGAGCAAGATAGATTATTACACTTTGTAATACTCACTTGTTTGCTGTGTTGTATTAGTTGCTAAAAACAACCTTCCCTCCAATGTTGCTTTATGCCCACTGTTCCTTTGCACAAAATGGCAATGTTCTTGCCTCTTCCTGAAATGTCAAACTTTGTTTGTTTGTCTGGTAGCAGTATGTTCTGAACAATAAAGACACTTGAGTTGTGAGCTATAGGTTGCCATTTTGATCATATGGGTCAGTGAAGCCAGATTGTAATCTAGTACTCTTACTTTTATCTTCGCTTTTGCAGATTGCATTTTTAGATATAGCATCAGTAGACAGTGCTGGGACATCACAACAAGAATTATCATGATCCACAAAAATGCTTAGGTCCCTCACTTCCTGAACTGATTTCAATGGAAGTGAGGATTCAAAATGCCTTTGTGGATCTGGGCCATAGAGTTATTAACATCCCAAATCAGAGTAGTGGGCCATCTAATCCAGTATCCTGTCCCTAGTGAGAGTGGTCAGTATTAGATGCTTTAGAGTAAGATGCAAGAGACCCTGGAAAGACTCAAATCAACATCCTTTGTATCCACCTAATCTATGAATCCAGAGATAAGACAAACCTGGGTGTACTGCTTATCCATAAATCACGAGGGACCAGAGGCACCCCAGAGGAGCTGACAGAGACATTGCCTGACATGGTGATGTATTTCACAAGGCTCAGAGTCTTGGGAGACATCTTCATCCACATGGGCAATGCCTCTTGTAGGATAGCTGCAAACCTTCTCACAGGTGATATCCAGACTCAGATATATATCAGCCATACCCTGGACTGGATCCTCAGGGTGGTTGTGCATATAAAATTGCAATTACCTTCTTTTATTGTAGTCAGACCCACTGGAAAGTCAGAATCCTTTCCATTGCAAATCAAGAAGAAACCACCACTGTGAACTTGCAGTTGACCCTTTGGCATCATTGTTCATAGATTTGTAAATAATAAAGCCAGAAGGGATCACTATGATCATCTGAGCTGACCTCCTACATAACATAGGCTGTAGAACTTCACTCAGTAATTTCTGCAGTGCAAGGACTTATTCTTCCTACTCCATTAGTGAATACTGTTGAACATAAGAACTGCCATATTGGGTCAGACCAAAGGTCCATCTAGCCCAGTATCTTGTCTTCCTACAGTCCCCAATGCCACGTGCTCCAGAGGGAATGAACAGCACAGGTAATCATCAAGTGATCCATCCCCTATTGTCCATTCCCAGCTTCTGGCAAACAGTGGCTAGGGACATCATCACTGCCCATCCTGGCTAATAGCCATTGATGGACCTATCCTCCATGAATTTATCTAGTTCTTTTTTTAACCCTGTTATAGTCTTGGCCTTCACAACATCCTCTGGCAAAGAGTTCCACAGATTGACTGTGCGTTGTGTGAAGAAATACTTCCTTTTGTTTGTTCTAAACCTGCTGCCTATTAATTTCATTTGGTGACCCCCTAGTTCTTGTGTTATGAGAAGGAGTAAATAACATTTGCTTTCTCCACACCAGTCATGATTTTATATACCTCTATCATATCCCCCCTTAGTCATCTCTTTTCCAAGCTGAAAAGTCCCAGTCTTATTAATCTTTGCTCATATGAAAGCCATTCCAGACCCCTAATAATTTTTGTTGCTCTTTTCTGAACCTTTCCCAGTTCTAATATATCTTTTTTTAGATTGGGCGACCACATCTGCACTCAGTATTCAAGATGTGGGTGTATCATGGATTTATAAAAAGGCAATATGATATTTTCTGTCTTATTATCAATCCCTTTCTTAATGATTCCCAACATTAGGTTTGCTTTTTTGACTGCCGCTGCACATTGAGTAGATTTTTTCATAGAACTATCCACAATGACTCCAAGATCTCTTTCTTGAGTGGTAACAGCTAATTTAGATCCCATCATTTTATATGTATAGTTGGGATTATGTTTTCCAATGTGCATTACTTTGCATTTATCAACATTGAATTTAATCTGCCATTTTGTTGCCCAGTTTTGAGAGATCCTTTTGTATCTCTTCGCAGGCTGCCTGGGGCCTAACTTGAGTAGTTTTGTATCATCTGCAAATTTTGCCACCTCACTGTTTACTCCTTTTTCCTGATCATTTATGAATGTGTTGAATAGGACTGGTCCTAGTACAGACCCTTGAGGAATACCACTAATTACCTCTCTCCATTCTAAAAATTGACCTTTTATTCCTACCCTTTGTTTCCTATCTTTTAACCAGTCACCAGTCCATGAGAGGACCTTCCCTCATATCCTATGACATTTTACTTTGCTTGAGAGTCTTTGGTGAGGGACCTTGTCAAAGTCTTTCTGAAAATCTAGTACAGTATATCCACTGGATTTCCACTTGTCCACATGCTTGTTGACCCCCTCAGGGAATTCTAGTAGATTGGTGAGACATGATTTCCTTTTACAAAAACCATGTTGACTCTTCCTCAACAAAATATGTTCATCTATGTGTCTGACAATTTTGTTCTTTTCTATAGTTTCAACCAGTTTACCTGGTACTGAAGTCAGTCTGACCGGCCTGTAATTGTTGGGATCACCTCTTGAGCCCTTTTTAAAAATCCCAACAGCTTGTGCTTGTTGGCAGTCTCTGCAGAGGCCAAGGAATTAATGGCTCCAAAGAATGTGTTACCCTCTCACCCTTCACCATCCAGATAGGGTTGAGTCCCACTGGTTTGACAGATTAGGGAAACAGGTGAACAGAGAAGCTTAATTTCCAAGGGTGTCAATTTGTTTTTAATTAATATGTATAAAGTATAAGTACTGCACATATTCTATTTTATAGCATATTTTCACATGATCCATTTTTTTCATTACCCTCCATATCTGTATGGGTTTGTACAGTGTGAAAATCTTAGTGCAAAATTTAAGCTGAAAATAAAACCTACACAAGCGTCTTGACCTTCAGAAAACCTTTCCATCTGAGCTCCATGGAAAACTCAGCATGTACCTGCCTCACTTAGTGGCATTTAACTGAACCTATACAGCCCTGGCACACATTTGTGTGAAAAGGGCACATGGACATGGAGAAAAAATACTCCCTCTTTTTCAGCAGATGATGATTGCATGCCATATTCCATTCAGAACAGATCAAGGTCTTCTGTATACACAAATATTGGGTTACACAATATACCTATAGAGACTACTGAAAATGGAAGCAATAGGAATGTGAAATAATGAAATTCTATGCTGCAATCTTAACTCATATGAGTAATCTTTGTTTATGCAATTAGTCTAATTGAAATCTGCTCATGTACAGATCTTCAGTGCAAGGAGGTGATGCAGGACTGGGCTCTGGCCCTGTAAGGTACTGACTCTGTCATAATAATATGTAACTGTAGAAAATGGACAACAACAAACAACATTGAATTCTAATTCAACATTGAATTCTAATTTTTAAGAAATATGTATCTACCCAAGTGCACAGAAAATATATGATCACAGAAGTGTAGGACTGGAAGGGATCTCAGTAGGCCATCTAGTCCAGACCCCTGCACTCATGGCAGCACTAAATAATAACTAGACCATTCCTGACATGTGTTTGTCTAACCTGTTCTTAAAAACCTCTAATGACAGAGAGTCCACAATCTCCCTAGGCAATTTGTTGTAGTGCTTATTTACCCTGACAGTTAGGAAGTTTTTCCAAATGTCTAACCTAAACCTTCCTTGCTGCAATTTATACCCCCATTGGAGGGGAGGGGGGAGAGAAACCAATCTGATCACTGTTTGCTGATTAAATATATTTAGCCTTGGGGGTGGCATCCTGATGCCACTGAAATCAAATGCAAAACTCCCATTGACTTCAATGGGGCCAGGATTTTATGCATGACATGCTATTGCAAAAAAATAGCTAATCTGTTTTCTGCTGACTTGTTAGATCTTCTGTGCTGCTGTGCTCTCAACAAGATTACCTAGGGATTATGATTCCATTGTCTTTCCCCAAAAGGTAGCTAAAATGAGTAGCACTAAGCAACACATTCCCCAATTCATTGTTCACACTGTGTATATCACAGAGCCAACATTGCTTTCATCTGGAGATGGGTCCCAGATGCCAAGTTTGGATCTGGATCTGAATTGTTTTGGATTTGATGTTATGAACTCTGCTTTAATAATAGAAAACATGTCCTTCTGAACGGAGTTGCTCCTGTAACTAAAATCAAAATGAAAGCAGGCCATCTTCTCTTGATCCCCCAAAGCAAGAATCTACTAACATTTTTACCATGAGCTACATCCTTTCATCATCTCCCTGAAGTGCCTAAGGAATTCAGCCAAGATTCACCCTCAGACTTCCCTGCTGCTTTGGAGGGAGAGATTTTCCGGCAATGAACATCCTTCCCCCACGATCCCTGCTGCTCTGGGGAGAAGAGGGACAGTTTCAGGATGTGAGCTTCCTACGTGAGGATCTCTGCTATTCCTGGGGGAATGGAGAGAATTAGGTACACCTCTACCTTGATGTAACGCTGTCCTCGGGAGCCAAAAAATCTTACCGCGTTATAGGTGAAACCACGTTATATCGAACTTGCTTTGATCCACAGGAGTGCACAGCCCCTCCCCCGAGCACTGCTTTACCACGTTGTATCTGAATTTGTGTTATATTGGGTTGCGTTATATTGAGGGAGAGATGTATAAGCTTCTTCTTTTGAGAATCGCTGTTGCTCTGGGAGAAATACGGTCTTGAGTAATCTCTCCCTGAGGATCCCTGCTGTAGCATAGTCTAGTGGCTTATGATACCGAATGTATAGCTTGTTTCTATACATATAGCAGTATTAGACCAAAGTCATATCCACTTATCAGCTTGGGTAATGTGGTGAGACTTCAGTGTATCTAATCAGTAGCAGGCTGCATGCTCTAAAGAGCCTAATTTTAGTCTGTTAAGGAGCATGCTGTGGTAAATTCCACTTATCACACTGCTCAGGTAAGTTGTAACTCAGGGTGTGTGGACTTTCATAGCAATAAACCAGGACACAGTTTAGGAGAGGCTTAGGAAGGTGTGTGTGAAAGGGTTTGGCTAACTAGGGGACAGAGCAGGAGAAGGGTGCCCAGTCCTCCTACAGCTGGGTGGAAATTTTCAAATTTTGAATATTTTTGACAAGAAGCAATTTTTGTGTGTCACAAATGATCCTACTTTTTTACTAGCTCTACTTTTTCAGCCAAACAACACCCACCTCTTCCTCCAAGTCATTCTCACAACCCTTACTCCCCACTCTTTTTGGAATAAGAGCTGTGATAGGTTTCAGCTAAAAGGCAGAATAGAAGGATGATAGATTTCACCCCTCTGTGTCTCCTTCTATGTTCTCCCAGACTCAGTTCTGTATGTATTTTCTGTCCCTTATTTGAAGGCTCAGATCCTTTTCTTTGAGAGATCTCTCCTGTTTAGAGTCCCATCTTCCAATCTTCCCTGCTCTTCTCCTTTGGTTTCTATACTCTCCTCCTGGGTTTTCTCTTCTTATACTTTCTATCCTGCTTCGTCTTCTTTTCCCTTCCCCTACCTTTCCACTCTGCTTCTTCTTTTTCCCTTTCTTCCCATCCTTTGATCTCCTCTCCCATTCCTCTTTCTTCCCTAGCTCTCACTTGCCTTTCTCCCCTTCACTCTTTATGTGCCCCTCATCTGTTGCACATTCACTTTCAGACTTTTGTTTTCTTCGCTTCTCTTCTCATCAGAAGCAGGTTCTCTTTTGTCCCTCTCAGCCCTGCCTCAATGTGGTGTTCATCTCTTGGGCAGGAGAGGTGAGGAGAAACATAGATGATGGCACGAGCTGAGTTAATAGCCACCTGCATACAGCAGGGCTGCCCAGAGAGGGGGGCAATTTGCCCCAGGCCCCGGGCCCAGCAGGGGCCCCCACGAGAGTTTTTCGGGGCCCCTGGAGCAGGGTCCTTCACTCGCTCCGGGCGCCCCGGAAAACTCTCGTGGGGCCTGGGCCCCCGGAGCTTCTTCGCTCCCGGTCTTCGCTGGCGGGGGGTCCTTCCTCTCCAGGACAGAAGGACCCCCCTGCCACCGAATTACCGCTGAAGCGGGACCCGCCGCCGGAGTGCAGCCGGATCTTCGGCGGTAATTCGGCGGCGGGGGGGTCCTTCCGTTCCGGGACCCGCCGCCAAAGTGCCCCGAAGACCCGCGGGGGGGGCTGCACTTCGGCGGCAGGTCCCGCGTCGGCGGTAAGTCGGCGGTGGGGGGTCCCCGCCGGGGGGCTTTGGGGCACTTTGGCGGCGGGTCCCGGAACGGAAGGACCCTCCCCCGCCGACTTACCGCCGAAGTGGGGGCCCCCCGCCACCCAAGACCCCGGGCCCCCGGAATCCTCTGGGCGGCCCTGGCATACAGTGATTTAGAGGCTGTTCTAACTTCTGGCAGCTTTACTGGCTGTATAGGTCTGAATTCTGATTCAATCTTTGATTATGTGATTACAAACTCTTTGTTTCACAGGACCCCTGCCTTATTAGGACAGGACCCCTGATATAGGCAGAAGGTTGCAAGAAGGGAAATAATTTTGTTTTGTGTATAAGGTGTTTGACTGTGACCCAGAAGAATTATGCTCTATTCCTGCCTCTGCCACAGCCTCCCTATGTGATGACAGGAAAGATGTTGGGCTGAATTAAGGTTGCATAGGCAACCTTTTAGTGTATCTTAAAAAGAACTATCCCTACTTAGAATGATGTAGATTTCCTCCAATATCTGGTAGCACTGATTAAAATCTTAAGGCTGAACACCAGATGCGTCACATGCAAAATGTATTCAATACAAAGTAAGGAGCAATCCATCAGAGGGCACTTAGCCCTTTGGATAGTATTTTTCCCTCTGGTATTGTTAAGGCTTGGGGAGATCATCGTCTAACACTCTTTTCAGTGGGTGTATATAAAAGACTAGGTCATCATGACCTGGTCTTATCATCTCCTGTTTGCACAGAGGGTTAATATGGATCAGTACTAAAAGCAGCAGTCTGAAAAATTAATAATTGAAAAAGTGCTGAAGTCAGAACTTAATAATCATGTGCCTTGTATGTCTGGTTTCTTTTTTCTCCCACCCTTCTTCAACATGAGCCCTCCTGTCTTGCTAGCCCCACCAGAAATCTCACCATGACCAGCAATAGAAGTCACCCTGAGCAGGCAAAAATCTGTACTCCCCACAGTCACTTGCTAGCCTAAACTTCAACACAGATTCAGTCTGGGCTCTGTACCAGGAAATCCTTGCCATACACTCTATTGCAGCTCTGAGTTGCCTGCTTCCTCTCTAGGTCCTGTGCCCTTGAAGGCAAAGCTCCCAGATCAGGATGTCTATACATTAGGGAGCAGGAAGAGAGACCTGCCAGCAAGGGTGGGCACTAGGAGTCCAAGTGCAGATCTAGGAAAAGGGTGGCTCTTTCCTGGCAGAGAGAGAATGGGGTCTGTTGAGCCATATTGTAGGCAGGAGTCTACACCTGGCTTTGCTTCCCAGCTGCCTCCTTTCCCTTTACAGCACCCCTTGGATAATTACATTCTGGCTACCTATAATCCCCTGTGGTTTCTTGGGAGATGGTATTTTTCTCTTCTTCTCCTAAATTGTTGTGTAGTGTAACTGTGCTGGGGCAGTGTTGTCATGTTTCACCCCACAGGTAGCTACACTCCAGTAACGGGTGAAGTGATTCCTATATATAGCTTGTAAAGCCCATTGAGATGCTCCTGACTGAAAGGCACTATAAAATGCAAGGTTCAAATCATCTTAAAATGCTCCAAAAAGCATGTAACAAAATTAAAATATGTCTACAAAAGGAGACACACATCCAACAAACCACCACCCCATGAAAAGGGTGTAAAAACCACTAGTGAGCATCCATCAAATGGTGGACTCCCCTGCTGCACAACATACTCATAGAAGGAGAAGGGGATGAGAACTAAAGTGTTGTAAAGCCACAATTAATATGGCTGCAAGTAAAAACCTCCATCCCCTACAAGAAGAAATCACTTTGGGAGGACACTTGGTCATACAGAGTAATACCCCTGGAAGCAATGGAGCAGAAGGGCAGCAGTGGTATTCAAACTGTGAAGGCAAAACCCTAAATTCAGCATATGGGACTGAAGATTGGAAAGGACCATTAATTTATTTAACTGCACACCATTATGCTATGGGTCATAGTGGACCTCTGCAAGTATCTCTCAGTGAATAGTTACATAGCCGCTCCCCACCCCCCCGCCCCACCCAGGCAGATGAAACAAGTAAGACACAGACACTCATTTGAAAGAAAAAATCAGCTTAATTATGCTGTTCCATGGCACTAATCTCATTGCACATAGGCTGCATACAAATATACCAGCGATGGCAAAGACATGAATATTTAATAGAATGAAAAATAAACATATCTATGTAAGCAGGGAAAATATCCTAGATGTTATTGAGTGATGATGATCCATTCAGTCAGTCCAGTAAATACATGTAAGTATTTTTTAGGTGAAGAGCAGAGGTACTCAGCTAGCTTCTTCCCTTCAACTGGGCATGCACATTACACATAGGTTGCACACAGATATGGATAAATTGCTAAGGATAAGTACAAAAGAATACCAGAAGTCAGAAAGGCTAAGACACAAAATGAGTTACACCTAGCCAGGACATAAAAGTCAATAAGAAGAGATTTTATAAATACATTAGGATCAAGAGAAAGACAAAGGAAAGTGTCGGTCCACCACTTAGTGGGGAGGAAGGAGAAATAACAAGAGATGACATCAAGAAGGCTGAGGTGTGTAATGCCTATTGTGCTTCAGCCTTTCACAGAAAAGTTAACTGTGACCAAATGCTTAACACAATTAATATTAACAACAACAACAACAACAACAACAGAAAAGGAACATAAAAACCAGAACAGGGAAAAAAACTGGTAAAATTGTATTAGGTAAGTGAGATGTATTCAAGTGAGTAGGACCTGACAAAGTTTACCCTAGGGAACTTAAGGAATTAGCTGTAGCAATAGCAGAAGCATTAGCAATTATCTGTGCAAACTCATGGGAGATGGTGATGTCCCAGAGGACTGGAAAAATGCAAACATATTATGTATCTGTAAAAAGGGGAGCAAAGAGGACTCAGGGAATTAGAGATCAGCCAGCTTACCTTCGATATCTAGAAAGATACAGGAACACGTTAGTAAACAATCAGTCTGTAAATATGGATTTGTGAAGAACAAATCATGCCAAACCAAGCTAATTTCTTTCTCTGACATGGTTAGTGCCCTAGCGAATAGGAAAGAAGCAGCAGAAATGATATATCTTGATTTTGACACAATCCCATGAAATGGTCTCACAAGCAAACTAGGGAAGTATGGTCTAGATTAAATTTTTATAAAGTAGGTCCACAACTGCTGGAAAGACTATACTCAAAGAGTAGTTATCAATGGACAGACTGGGGGATGGATCTAGTGCAGAGGTGGGCAAACTACAGCCCGCGGGCCACATCTGGCCCATGGGACCCTCCTGCCCATCCCCTGAGCTCCTGGCCTGGGACGCTAGACCCTGGCCCCTCCCCTGCTGTTCCCCCTCCCCCAGAGCCTCAGTTCACTCCGCCGCCGGTGCAGTTCTCTGGGTGGCTGGGCTGCGTGCTCCTGCTGGGCAGCGCAGCTGCAGAGCCACAGCCTGACCAGATGCTCTTGGCAGCGCGGCTGTAGCACCACCAGCCACCAGTGCTCCAGGCAGCGCGGTAAGGGGGCAGGGAGTGGGGGGGGGGGTTGGATAGGGGGCAGGAGAGTTCGGGGGGGTAGTCAGAGGGCTGGAGGGTGGATAGGGGCAGGGTGGTCAGAGGGTGGGGAACAGAGGGGTTGAATGGGGGGCAAGGGTCCCAGAGGGGCAGTCAGGAAGGGGGGGGGTTGGATGGTATGGCGGGGGGCAGTCAGGGGCAGGGGTTCTGGGGGTGATCAGGGGACAGGGAGCAGGGGGAAATGGGGCAGGGCTCCTGGGGGGGCCATCAAGGGACAGGGGAGGTTGGATGGGGTAGGAGTCCCGGGGCGGGGGCGTCAGGGGGTGAGAAGTAGGAGGGGTTGGATAGGGGCTGGGCCACGCCTGGCTGTTTGGGGAGTTACAGCCTCCCCTAACCGGCCCTCCATACAATTTCAGAAACCCGATGTGGCCCTCAGGCCAAAAAGTTTGCCTGCCCCTGATCTAGTGGGATCCTGTAAAGCAACAGTTCTCAACTGGAGCGGGGCTTTGGCCCGCTGGGGGTCTGTGACCCTTTTGGGGGGGGTCATGAGGATGAAGCACTGAGCCCTGGCATCCCAGCAGGGCTGAAGCTGGGAGCTGCAGGGCTGAAACCCCAAGCAGCAGCTCCCCCTGCAGGGCTGAAGCTGGGAGCTGTGGGGCTGAATCCTGGAGCCCCGAGCCCTGTTGCTCCTTGTAGGGCAGAAGCCCTGAGCTGAGCCCACGGGTGGAGTTGTGGGGGCACAGGGCATGGCTATGTGCCAGTATTTAAACAGGGAAGTGACATCTGAACAAGATGTCCCCAGAGCAGTGGGAAGTACACAGATACTGATCCAGTGTGAAGCTAAGCAGTGTGGGATAGCAGTGGGAGGACTGCCAGAAACAGAATAGTTAATCAGAAATATAGATGTGTCCACAAGAACCTTATCTCAAAAAACCTCATTCTGGCATAGAGTTATTCCACTTCCAAAGCAGATTAAAGTGAAATAAGACACCACACAATAACAAACTACAACAACAAAAAAGACAGTTCTATATGTAGACGCAAGGCTGCTTATACTGAAAAAAACTATATTCCAAAGAAACTTTCTTCTGTAGCCAAGGTCTATCTACTGATTCTCTGATATTGTTTTGTTTTTTTAATAACTGACCAGGAGTCTTAAATCCACCTCCAATGCACAACGAAAAATAATAATATTTAATATACATCATTTATAAGCACTAATCATTGGCAAGACAGATGTGGTTAATAAGGACTCCTGGTCCCAATTTAGGGAAGGGAAAGGAATTGTGAAAATGCAATTGCATGATTTCTACTAAATTCAGCTAATTTTTGTCTGTGATTTAAGTATCTTTCAAATGATTTTTACTCTAAGCACTCAGTAAGTTCTGGAATTTAACTACCATTCAATGTACATTATGACCAAGGCTACGATTTAGTCACGGAGGTTGTGGAAGTCACGGAATCCATGACTTCCAGCAAGCTCTGTGACTTCAGTGATTGGGAGCTGAAGGCACACAGGTGGCGGGGTACCTCTGCAGCTCCTGGCACTCCAGCAGGGTACCCCTGCAGCTCACGGCGGTCGTGGACAGCAGAGGTACTCCGCAGCTCCCAGGTGCCAGGGGCGGCGGGGGAACTCCTACCTCTCAGGTGGCGACGGTGGTGGGGGACCTGCTGAGCTTCTGGCCAAAGCGGGCCCTCGGAGCTGTAGGCGGCAGGGGCACCCTGCAGCGCCCAGCCCCCCCATGGTTCCAGCCCAAGCCTAACCATCTACATCACAATTAAGCAGACCTGTAGTCCAAGCCTTGCAAGCCCAAGTCAGCTGCCACAGACTAGCCACGGGTGTCTAATTGCAGTGTAGACATACTAGAAACCAGTGGGGTTGGAACTGTTGACCATTCTAATGTATGGTCTTAAGAAGGGAACAAGCAGGTCATCTTCACTGAAACCCTGTGACTCAAGCTGTAAATCTTTCCTGCTTGATAAACACCATTATTTTATCAGTGGCATATCTCATAATTAAGATTTCTTGTTTTCTTTTTAGTTCTTTGGATTGTTTATAATGTATTAAAATTTGACTGGAAAATGTACTATAAGGAACAATTCTGTGATAGCAGGAGATGGACTTTATGACCCAATCATGAATTTTCATTCTATAATTGCTATTAATTTATCGTAGAATTATAGAATCATAGAATATCAGGGTTGGAAGGGACCTCAGGAGATCATCTAGTCCAACCCACTGCTCAAAGCAGGACCAATCCCCAACTAAATCATCCCAGCCAGGGCTTTGTCAAGCCTGACCTTAAAAACCTCTAAGGTAGGTGATTCCACTACCTCCCTAGGTAACTCATTCCAGTGTTTCACCACACTCCTAGTGAAAACGCTTTTCCTAATATCCAACCTAAACCTCCCCCACTGCAATTTGAGACCATTACTCCTTGTTCTGTCATCTGCTACCACTGAGAACAGTCTAGATTCATCCTCTTTGGAACCCCCTTTCAGGTAGTTGAAAGCAGCTATCAAATCCCCCCTCATTCTTCTCTTCTGCAGACGAAACAATCCCAGTTCCCTCAGCCTCTCCTCATAAGTCATGTGCTCCAGCCCCCTAATCATTTTTGTTGCCCTCCACTGGACTCTTTCCATTTTTTCCACATCCTTCTTGTAGTGTGGGGCCCAAAACTGGACACAATACTCCAGAGGAGGCCTCACCAATGTCGAATAGAGGGGAATGATCACATCCCATTATCTATGTTTGGGATTAACTACTGGAGCTTTCATGACTGCTGTACATGAACCATGTTGTATTTATGTTGCCTTATTTAGATAAATTACTGTATTGTTTTTGTTCTTTGTTGTTAAGTTAACCTAGATAATATCAAGCATTGGTACCTTATATAGGATGACAAATACAGTATCCAAAATATTAATTTTATAATAATGATACTATAATGTTTTCAACTATTGCTCTTCTGTATTATATTGTTCAGCTGTTATTGTTCTGTTAGAATATTGTAATATTTTTAAAATTACACAGTACTTTATAAAATTAAAATAGAATAATTTTACCATATTATCTGATGTCAAAAGCAGAAAGGATTTCAACAGAAAGGGCCACATTTTGAAAAGGGCGGCCTTTCATGTTGCCAGTGTTTTTGCACTTTTAACTGAATTGTGGGCACTGGTCTTAGTATTTGCACAACTACCAACCTGATCTGCTGGCACAATATTTGCAAGTCCAGAGAAGGGAGTTTAGGACTCAACCCTTTGGAATTTTACACCAAAGTACTGGAATGGCCTATTCCATTGAATTAGGGGAGGAGTACAGGAGAAAAAATAATTAGGTCAATTATAGCCTAAATATAACCTCACAGGCAAATATGGTCTCCCAGTGTTTACAAATATGCTAGTGATTATCTGAAATGATCAGCCTTATTCCTTCCTTCCACCTTTGCCTCTTAAAAATCTGCTTCATTCGAAGTGGCAAAATATCGATGTAAGCAGTATTGCTTGACAGGTTTGTTTTCTTGGCATCCAGAACAGTGCAGGAATCCAACCTTGCTAAAGCAGACCCAAATGATACTGTGAGATACTGCAGCTATCCCCATAAAAGATGTGAACCTTTACTCTCTTATAGGATCAATAGCTACATTGTCTTAAGTACAGACTACCTTATTAGTGTGATCCATAATTGATATTATAACCTATCTTGAGCTGCAAACGTTTGGCCAAAGAACTTCAGATCAATACTAGTGATGTAAGCTTAATATAGGTAAATGAAACACATCTTCAGGGACCATTCCAGTCTCAGGACTTTTTGGAAGGAGATATGTAATTTATTTTTTACATGCAGGATAATAAAAAGAACTTTCTGATGAACCTACCCCTTTCCTCGCTCACTTCTCCAGATTGGAGAGGGGTCAAGGTGGCCACACAGAGCAAGTGAGAGAGTTTCTCTCTCCACACTGAATTTCCCTCTGCAGATTTGGTCTCCTCTGCACCACACAGCAGAGGAAGCAACTGATCTGTAGTGGCCAGTGTCATCTTCATCATCAGTTAATATGATCTCACAGTGGGTAGAATGTACGGTTAAATGGAAATGATGGTTCCCTGCAGCTGTTATTACAAATGAAAATCTTACTCATCTTAAAGTCAGCTGGGCAGCTACTATCCCCCTACCCCTTTTCCCAGGATGCCTAAAGCTCTCTCATGTACCACATTTTCAAGTTTCTCAACAGATACAGCAAAGCTCTTTGCCATCTCAACCGTGTCAGGCACAATGACTTCTCAGAGAGTTCTTTGCTGCCATCTGTAAGAGATTAATTTATTTGCTCATATAGTCAATCAAGTTTAGGCTGCTGCAGTGTATCAAAATACAACCTCAATATTTTCATTATCAGTCTCTCATATATGAACTTTATTTTGTGTCCCTGATCAAAGTTTCAACATGCTGAAAAAAACAGACTTTCCATAAAGATGTCCTCACAGTGACACAGTGTGTGAATAACAGACTTGGATCCAGATTCTTAAAGGTATTTAGGTGCTGTCAGGGGGTCCATTCACCACAGGTGGTGCCTCCTCCTGGCCACTCTGGGGATTAGCTCTTTCCAGATCCAAAGCCCCCTTCTGTTGCTCGCTGTACACCCTACTGCTGCTCTTTCTCTCACCCTCTGAGACTTAGAGTGCTCTGTCTTTGTGACTTGGCTCTCCAGACAGATCACTATGCCTGTCTACCCTGTCCGGGGTATCAAAGTCTTTCCTTACCAGCAGTCTTAGGCAGTCTTCTCATTCACTGCCCCTATGGTACCACTTCCCAGTGGCTGGTGGGGAACCCCGGCCCGCCCTCTACTCCGGGTTCCAGCTCAGGACCCCTCTAATCAACAGCCAAGGTCTGTTCCATCCTGGACCTTACTGCCTTTTCACTGAGACTTTCCTTACCTTCTGGCTCTCCCCCCTTCTTTGGGTTCTCCAGTCCAAAAACTCCCTTCTCCCAGAGTTACTGTGGGCCACTTGCCTTTGTAGCCCCAAATACACCTCCCTTGTCCCAGGGAATGACTGCAGACTACTTCGCTGCAGTCTCTCTCTCTCTGCTATCAGCTTCCCGGCATTATAGAAGCCCTGCCTGTTCCTGCATAGGTGAGCTTCCCCTCATTAAAGCTTTTCTCTCAGCCTTAATTCTTCCACTCAAGACTGCAATCATCAGGGGTGCAGGAACCTGCTACCCTGCACTTGCTGCACCCAGGCTCTCAGGTAATCTCTTTCTTGTTTTAGGTCCCTGACAATTACTCACAGCCTGCCCTGTTCCTCCATTGCAGCTCTGAAGTTTTCTTTATGAAACTCCCTATCCCGAGTTTGTTCAGCAGCTACCAGCTTCTCCTGCCACTGCTTCATCTGCTCCATCTGGTCCCCCAGTACCCTCACTCCCAGGGACTCAGTCCCTCCACCCACTTTGTAGTTCTTTTAGTCCCGCATCTTTCAGCTTCCTCTCTCCTCTCCTGCTTCTTCTCATGTTCCGGTTTTACCACCCCCTTGGCTTTCTCTGCCACTTCAGTGGTCTTGCTACAGGCCTCTGGTTCTTCATGACTCTTTTCCCTTGGAACCTTGCCCTTGTCTTCCCTGCTCCTCTTTTTCCTGTGGGGTCAATGTCTCTTTATATGTCCTCTTTCCCCATGCCCCCAAACAGATCCCCTTCTCACCTAATCTTCCATTGGGTGGGATTCTCCTAGGCTTTACATCAATCCTTACTTCCTGTCAAGCTTCCTTATTGCCATAGAAGTAGGGACAGTCCCTCTACTGGTGCCCCTGTTGCCCACAGGCACAACAATACCTCGGCTGGGCCTCTGTCCAACTAATCCAGGAACCCACCTCTGTTCTTGGCCCTTATGGCTTCTCCTACTTTCTTTTTGCGATATTGCTGTTGCTCAGCTACCCTCATTAAATAGTCCTGCAGGTGTACTTGAATTTCCCACAATCTCTGCTGGTTTTCCAGTACCTGCTTCATAATGGCATGGACCTGCCCTTGTTCTTTATCTGCTCCCCTCAACAGGAGTGGCAACTCTGAAGTCCATCTCTGGAGGGAGTGACTTCCCTCCGCAAAGCAGGCCTCCACCGTAGTCACCTCTGTGCTTTCTTCCTTTTTTGGCATCTCCTACTACCATGCCTCTTGCTCCCCTTGTATGAGGGTTTGACCTTCTTACATAGTCTCTGTCACAGTCCTCTTACATCAAACGTGACCGAGTGCTGGCTTTTTTCACCATGTTGTCATGGGGTCCACTCATTCCAGGTTGTGCCTCTTCCTGGACGTTTTTTAGATTAGCTCTTTCCAGATGCAAGGTCCCCTTCTGCTGCTTGCTGTACATCTTGGTGCAAGAAATCCCATAATGGAGAATTATGGAGTAAAGTGCCCATGCTGGATGTTTCTTTGGAAGCCCAGGCAGTTAATGGTTGGCTTATATCCTAAAGCATAAGGGTTTATATCCCCTATATATATTTATCCTATATAATACAGCCAAATTGATAAATTGGCATTTAAAATTTGCTGGATTAAACTATACTTCCATCAGTAAATTGAAGCAGCACTTGGATAATATTATGATGAGGAAAAAATGAAGACAGATAGAGAGAAGCTATACAGAGCAACAGTAGGAAGTAGCAAAGGAAAGAACAAGAGAATATAGACTGAAAAAAAACAAGAGAGGAGAGGAAAAATATAGAAGAAAAATAACTGAAAAAAGGGAGAGTGAAAGGAAAGAAAACAGAAGGAAAAGCATATTCAAGAAGATAAGACAAAAACAGAAAGGAAAAAAAAGACCAAAACAGAAGAAAAGGAAATACAAGAGAAAACAGAAGAGAAAAGAGGTAAATATACAAAGGAAAAACAACAGGAAGAGGAGAATCTTGCTGGAATTTATGTCAATCCCTGATGGGCTGTTCCTTCAGAAGTGTTAACATAAATTACAGGAACAAACAAGAATAATAGGAGAAACTGAAATCACTTGACCTACGCTCAGAAATCTTTTGTAAAAAAAAATAACCCTTGAAATACCAAAGCTACAGAGGAAGAAATGAAGGGGAAAAAGAAAGAAAACAGAAAGAATGGATGTTACGGTTCTTTTGTCAATAAAACTGTTTAAATCTGGTTCTTTTTCTATCCAGTAGAACCTATAATATAAATATATGGAGATATACCTAGCTCATAGAACTGGAAGGGACCCTGAAAGGTCATCAACTCCAGCCTCCTGCCTTCACCAGCAGGACCAAGTACTGATTTTTGCCCCAGATCCCTAAGTGGCCCTCTGAAGGATTGAAGGAGTGGGTGGGTGAAATTCTATGGCCTGCGTTGTGCAGGAGGTCAGGCTAGAAGATCATAATGGTCCCTTCTGACCTTAAAGTCTATGAGTCTATGAGTGAGTCTCTACACTGAAGCACTACAGTAGTGCAAATGAAGCACTGAAGCTGTGCCAATGTAGCGGTTTAAGTATAGACATACCCTGATCGTCAAAGAACCAGCCATATAAAGGCTATTGAAAAGTAAAGTGAGAAAGCTAGATGGTCCTCACACCTTTACATAATAAATTAACCACTTTTTAGGAGCTGGTCCCAGTGCAGCCACACCCTGGACCATGATACCACTCAAATTGGATGAGCCTTAACTGAATCACAGTAAGTACCCAAAGGCAATAAGGACACTGACTTTCCAGTATATAGCCTCTTTTGTGAAACTATAGGATAAATTTGGGATAGCCGCAGGCATTCCAAGGGATATAGCTATTTCCATCCTATTTCTCCTCCCTCACCTTTCTTTAGCCCATTTCTTTCATATACATTAATAAAAGGATTTGTTCTTTTCTATTCTACTAATTTTATGTCAATAGAAACAAACTACTTAATGAGGAATTTCTACCCAAGATTGATATTTCAGTTAGGACCTGACCTTGCATTGCTGTTTCCTGGTAAGGTTATGTATGCCACAACAGACACCGTTATTTACAAATTTGAGTTCCAGTCCACTGGTAGGTTGTGATGCTGTATGGAATATGGGTCACTATTTATATTATTGATACCAATATTAAAAAATTGCTATGAATCTTACAAGATATGCCATGTAAGGTATCAGTGGAAAAGTTATGATTGCTAAATATGATAATTGTGTTTATATGTATGTATCATCTTTGTCTTGTGAGTTATAAATACATGTGATATATTGATATCTCAAACTTGTGCTGTGTATCTGGGTGACACCCTCAGACAGACTGGCATCAGCACTATCCAGCCTGCTTAATGGCCTATTGAGGGCAATCAGCTATACAGTGAACTCATTGAAAGAAGCCTGGGGCTACACTTATGAGTCAGCCGAACATGTGGGGACATGCCTGTGGACAGGGGACTCCAAGTGCTTTTTCATGCCCATGTGCTGTGAGCTTGTGTTTGGGACAAAGGCTATACAAGCCACATGGCAAAGGATATAAAAGGGCAGCTGAATCTTCTCCATTTTGTCTTCAATCCTGCTTCTCACCTCTGGAGTAACTTCTCTACAAACTGAAGCTCTGAACAAAGGACTGATAGAGCCATCCAAGCTTTGGATGTGTTCCAGAGAGACTTTACAAGCCAGCAAACTCTCTAATGCAACTAAGAATCTGATATATGGACTCTGAAGTCATATGTATGTATCTGATTGCTTTGACCATTTAACAATTCTCTTCTTGTTCTTTTCTTTTATAATAAAGCTTTAGTTTTAGATACTAAAGGATTGGCTGGCAGTGAGGTATTTTGGGTAAGATCCAAAATAGTATTGATCTGGTAATGTGGCCGGCCCTTTGGGGATCAGAAGAACTTTTTGTATGGTGAACAGAGTTTTAAATAACTCCTCACCTTCATGGATGCACTGATTGGGAGCCAGAGAACTGAAATGCTATAGAGGGGTCTGTGTGATTTATTTTTTTTAGCTTCTTGATAACCAGTGTGGGGGATCAAGAGCAGAGTTTGTGATTGGTTGGTGAATCTAAAGCCCTGTCTACACTGGCAAGTTTCTGCGCAGTAAAGCAACTTTCTGTATTGTAACTCCTGAGGTGTACGCACTGCCAAGCCACTTAGTGCGCAGAAACTGCGCAGTTGCAGCGCTGTAAAAAAACCACCCCGATGAGAGGCGTAGAGCTTTCTGCGACGGGGGTACAGCGCTGTGGTGCCAATGTAGACACCCTGGTCGATTACAGCACTGCGATTTGCCTCCAGGAGGTGTCCCACAATGCCTGTTCTTGCCTCTCTGGTCATCAGTTTGAACTCTACTGACCTGCCCTCAGGTGACCAACCATCATCCCCACCCCGTAAATTCCTTTGGAATTTTGAAAGTCCCCTTCCTGTTTGCTCAGTAATGCATGCAGTGGTCTCAGTGCATCTTTCCAGGTGACCATGCCTGCTCCACGCACCAGGCGATCTCCCGCTTGGAGCAGTGCTGAGCTGCTGGACCGCATCAGCATTTGGAGAGAGGAGGCTGTCCAGTCCCAGCTGCTCTCCAGCCATAGGAATTATGACACCTACGGACAGATTTCACACTGCATGACAGAAAGGGGCCATGACCAGGACACACTGCAGTGCAGAGTCAAAGTGAAGGACCTGCGGAACACCTACCACAAGGCGTGGGAGGCAAACTGCTGCTCTGATGCTGCGCCCACGAGCTGCTGGTTCTACAAAGAGCTGGACGCAATACTCGGTGGTGACCCAACCTCCACTGCGAAGGCCACTGTGGGTACCTCGGTGTCTCATGTGCCAGTTGAGAGTGGACTGAGCCAGGAGGATGTGGAGGAAGAGGGGGATGCAGAGGCAGAGGCAGACTCAGAGGTCAAAGATGCATGCAGCCAAGAGCTCTTTTCTACCCCGGAGGAGGCTATCCAGTCACAGTAGTCAGATCTTGGTGAAGCACAAACAGGAGAGGAGGCCCCTGGTAAGTGGATTTGATTTTGGGAATCGCTGAAGCGAGTTGTTGGGGGCAGGAGGGTTGTGGAAAGCAGGCTTGTGTCTGTATGATGCGCATACAACCACATACTTACTCTGAGCGGTGGAACAGGCTGTTGATTGACTGCCTCACTTCATGGGAACACTGATAATCTTCACGGGAATCTGCCTCAGAGATCTCCTGGCTCCAGTCTGTACCCGTGGCATTCCACTCCTCCCCCGTCACAGTCCAGCACTACGGACTACCCACTGCGCTGAACATCCATCCCTCTGCAGTTTGGCCCTGCTGAAGTACAGTAACCACTGCACTTACTCCAAAGGAGAAGGTTGGATATGATCCCTGGATGTACACAAATCTTTAACCATGCCGGGACCCCACCTCCTCCTGGGATCTTCCCTTCCCCCATTCCCCTCGTGCTGATGTGTTTTTTGTTTGACTCTCTCCTCCAGTTGTTGTTTTTTAATAAAGGAATTGTGTTGGTTTGAAAGCAAGCTTTATTCTATTAATTGAAAGCAAACAAAGTCCTGCAAAGCAACAGATAATTATCTTAAACCTTCATATTGCATCATCTGCACCAATCACATTCACCTCCTAGCATTACAAGCACTGCACTCCCAAGCATAGCAACAAATATTAGTGTCTTTCAGCTTCAGATTGCTGCCTCAAGGCATCCCTGATCCTTATGGCCCTGCTCTGCGCCCCTCTAATAGCCCTGGTCTCTAGCTTTTCAAATTCAGCTTCCAGGCGCTGAGCCTCAGCGGTCCAGCCCTGAGTGAAGCTTTCGCTCTTCCCTTCACAAATATTATGGCGCGTACAGCAAGTGGCTATAAGCATAGGACTGTTGTCATCAGCCAGGTCCAGCTTCCCATAGAGGCAGTGCCAAAGGGTCTTTAAATGGCCAAAAGCACACTCAACAATCATTCTGCATTTGCTCAGCCTGTTGTTGAACCACTCCTTGCTGCAGTCAAGGTACCCCATGTATGGCTTCATAAGCCATGGATTTAAGGGGTACGTGGGGTATCCCAGGATCACAATGGGCATTTCTACTTCATCTATGGTGAATTTATGGTCCGGGAAGAAAGTCCCTGCGTGCAGCTTCCTGAACAGGCCAGTGTTCCAAAAGATGCATGCGTCATGCACCTTTCTGGACCAACCTGCGTTAATGTCTGTGAAATGCCCATGGTGATCCACAAGCACCTGGAGAACCACTGAGAAATACCCCCTGCGATTAATGTACTCAGTGACTAGGTAGTCTGGTGCCAGAATTGGAATATGTGTGCCATCTATCGTCCCTCCGCAGTTAGGAAAGACCATTTGTGGAAAGCCATCCACAATGTCATGCACGTTGCCCAGAGTCACGGTCTTTCGGAGTAGGATATGATTAATGGCCCTGCACACTTCCGTCAACATGAGTCCAACAGTCGACTTTCCCACTCCGAACTGGTTAGTGACCAATCGGTAGCAGTCTGGAGTAGCCAGCTTCCACAGTGCAATCGCCACACGCTTCTCCAATGGCAGGGCAGCTCTCATTCTCATGTCCTTGTGCTGCAGGGCTGAGGTGAGCTCATCACACAGTCCCATGAATGTGGCTTTCCCCTTCCGAAAGTTCTGCAGCCACTGCTCATTATCCCAGACATGCATGACGATGTGATCCCACCACTCGGTGCTTGTTTCCCAAGCCCAAAAGCGGCATTCCACTGTGGTCAGCACCTCAGTGAATGTCACAAGCAATCTCGTGTCGTAGCTAGTATGTGTGGCGAGATCAATGTCGCACTCCTCTTGCATTTGTAGTTTAAGGAATAACTCCACTGCCACTCGTGACGTGTTAGTTAGAGCGAACAGCATACTAGTCAGCAGTTCGGATCCATTCCTGCAGACCAAAGAGGCAGAGTGCGCAGTATGCAAACCATTGAAAGATGGCGCCAAATGCGGATAGAAGCACAGGAATTGCTGGTATGCGAAGTAGTGCGTCACAGGGCATTGGGACAGGACCCCCTTCACCTTCCCACAACTCTTAGTGTCAGAAGAGGAAAAGATGCTCTGTGGGATAGCTGCCCAGAGTGCACCGCTCCAAATACCGCTGCAAGTGCTGCAAGTGTGAACACACCATTGCGCAGGCAGATGACAGTGTGAACACACAACAGTGGTTTCCTTTCAATGCTCTCTGAGCAGTGCTATAACTGCCGGCACTGTAACTCTGCCATTGTAGACATATCCTAACTAAAGTGTTAACCACCAGTTTTGAGATAATCTGCTCTCTTTTCGCAACCTCTCCTTTGACATTTTCAGTGTGGGCTACCCTAGGCACCTTGGGTCACATAATAGTGCATTGTATGTTATATCTAATATATTTCACTTCTGAAATTATCACTACAGCAGTGGACATTAGATCTTAAAATTTCTTCTCGTATTTCAACTTATTTTTGTTGTTTTCTTTTTCTTGAGTTTACCAACTTCACATTATAGCTCTATCTTCTCCACATCCTGAAATTTATTCAGATCTATGTCTAATGCCAATTTCTATGTTATTACTTTTTGGCTTCTCTTTTCTATCTTCATGAGCAACCCTAATGTAAGACAAAAGTCACAGTTTATCCCTGGAGAGTTAGAAATATTGAGAAATGAAAGATGCTGAAAGTCTACTACGTCAACAGGTGTATAATCACACCCTAGCATTTCATTGTGTCCATACTATGTCATTTTCTTTTGTCTTCTATTACTGTATTTCAAAAGTTCCATACAGTAGATTTCTTTAATTTGCTGTTTCCACTGTTTGAAAATGTGCTCCTCGTGGCAAATTTGCTCTCATGTTACAGAAGCAGAACCAAGTACAAAACAGAAAGTTAGGAGGGAACTTCATTCAAATCTATATAGGAATTTGCATGCTTTGCTAGCTCTGCTATGTGACAGTTCAACAGCTCTTCTGTTGTGCAGAACTGTTTATACACTATGTTTTTTTTCTGTGTTGGTGTTCTTCCATTGTTGATAAAAAGACAGTCCATCTGAAAGTAAATAATAAGCGGGAGAAATGGTAACTGCTCTAACTTTCATCATTCACTTGGCTATCCTTGTAACTTATGGTAATTATTCAATAAAAGCAAAAATGTATACCTCTTGCCACAAGAATGTGGTTCATTTTTTTGAAAACCTGCCTTATTAGAGGAGACTCAAAGAGCTTGTCTTGTTTAGAAGGATGAGGGGAGATATGCTTGTTTTCTATAAATACATCAGAGGGATAAATACCAGGGAGGAAGGGGGTTATTTAAGTAAAGCACCAATGCTGACACAAGAACAAATGGGTATAAACTGGCTATCAGCAAGTTTGGGCTTGAAATTAATCAAAGGTTCTAACCATGGGCGCTAGGTTTGTATAATTTTTGGTGGTGCCCAGAACAGGTCCAAGCAGAGCCATCCCCTCCATAGGCTGGACCGGGGCAACCGCCCTGGGCCCCATGTTTCAGGGGAACGTGGGGTTTAGGCAGAGCCATCTTGTCTATAAGACGGACCAGGGCAACTGCCCCGGGTCCCGCGCTTTGGGGGGCCCCGTACTTCAGGGGGATTCGGGGTCCAGGGCGGTCTGGTGGTTTAGCGGGGGGCCTGGCGCCAGCAACAGCAAGTGACCTGGCCCCAGCCTGCCCCTGCTTCACCTGCTCCACCACCTCTCTGCCCCCATTCCACCCCTTCCCCCAAGTCCCCGCTCCACCTCTTTCCAGCTTCTGCCCCCTCCCCCAGGCGACACCAGGAGCCAGCGGGGTGGGGCGGGGCGGGCTGGGGCTGGGTCGTTTGTTGCTGCCGGTGCCAGGCCCCCCGCTAATCCCTCAGGCCACCCTTGGACCCCACATCCCCCTGAAGCATGAGGCCCCCCAAAGCACAATAAGCCCAAACATTGGTGGAGCCTGACCCATGTTCCTAAATATTGGTGGAGCATGGGCACCACGGGCCCATATAACTCTCCGTCTATGTTTCTAACCATCAGAGGAGAGAAGTTCTGGAACAGCCTGCCAAGGGGAGCAGTGGGGGAAAAAACCCTAATTGGCTTCAAGCCTGAGGTTGATATGTTAATAGAGTCAATGGTATGATGAGACTGCCTATAATGGCATGTAGTCCATCTGTGATGGCTAGTAGCAAATATCTCCAACAGCTGGTGATGGGACACTAGATGGGGAGGGCTCTGGCTTACTACAGAGAACTCTTTCCTAGGTGTTTGCCTGGTGGGTCTTGCCGAAATACTCAGAGTCCAACTGAATGCCAAATCTGGGGTCAGGAAGGAATTTCCCCTGGGTAAGATTGGCAAAGACCCTGGGAGTTTTCTGCCTTTCTCTGCAGCATCAGGTACTGGTCACTTGTTAATTTAGACTAGAGAAAATGGTGGAATCTCTGATTAAATCAGGATTGAGGACTTCAGTAACTGAGCCAGAGGTTATCGGTCTTTTACAGGAATAGGTGGGTGACTTTCTGTGGTCGGCGATGTGCAAAAGGTAAGACTAGTGATCATGATGGTCCCTTCTGGCCTTAAAGTTTATGAGTCTAATGTCTCTGGATGTATTATTTTCATTAGATATAGGTACACATAGTGCTGCAGCGCTGCAGTTCATGGCCGTTTGAAAGAGAACTGAGGAAAATGCATCCCTTTGTGACATCTGGTGAGCCTTAAGCTTTTTGCTGTTATTTCATAGTTGGTTCACAGTGGAACTCATCTCTTAGCCTCTTTAGTAATAGCTGGTTCAGAGGTGCGTCATCTCTCAGCTGCGAGGCTGCTCTAAATCATTCTAAGGGTCAGACCTCCCCCTGGCTGACCACAGATTTGGAGTGAGAGCAGAAAGGTGATGTACAGGAGCCACCTTTGCTTCCCAGGTGTGCCCAGGGCTGCTCCAGTGCATTTAGGGTTGCCAATCATCCAGGATTGTCCTGGAGTCTCCAGGAATTAACGATTAATCTTTAATTAAAGATTATTTCGTGTGATGAAACTTCCAGGAATACATCCGACCAAAATTGGCAACCTTAAGTGCACTTGAGGATTGCATTCCAAATATTTAGTTGGTAGCAGGGTTGCTGTAGTGCTACCTAATTAATGTGAACAAGGATTTCTCCCCGGCCACTGAGGAGATCCTATGACGTGTAGATCATCTGCTACTGCAAGCTTCAGAGATGCTTGGAGCCAGCTGTGGGATGGAAAGTTTCATGAAGATTAGCTGCTTGAATAAAATTAACATGTTTACAATAAAATATAACTGATGTTGCAGAATAAATATTGATTAAATTACTTGTTTCTATTCAAAGTATGGCTATACTATGGTGACACAGTGGCAGCACTGCAGCTATGTCACTAGTGATATAGAGTAGGAAGGGATTTTTCCATTGCTGTCAATCAGGGGTGTGAATTTTTTTACAGGTAGCTATGTTGACCTAAATTTTAAAGTGTAGCCCTGGCCTGATTCTCATGTTTCTTCCGTTTTTTCAAAATTCATACATACTAGATGGTACACCAATCCCTCCCGTTCCTTCCTCTGTCATTCTCTGTTATTGTCATTTCCACTGTTAAATAACCTCATTTGGGTTGCAAAATCTTTAGGGCACGGACAGTTTTTATTTCTGTAAAGTGCCTTGCAAAATTATAGAACTGCATAAATCTTAAGTATGATAAATAATAAAATAAATAGTGTCACTGAGTTGTTTTCCTGTGGGTATAGCCCATGTGAATATGGTTTCCATACTTTGATGCAGGTGAGTTTGATCTGTTTTGGTACAGGGTGTTGCTATGGTGGCTTAAATGAACTGCCTACTACACACAGCATGCAGGAAGAGCAATACAATTTATTGAAAGGTTTCCATTGAATACCACGGCACTGAGATTCATTTAAACAACCGTAACAACTAGCCTAATTTGGTGTGGGTCTGTCAGGCCTAGTAGACTGGTGAAGTGGACCTGGTGTGGCTGGCCAGGAGAAGAGATGAGTCCCTACCTGAGATCTCAGGGTGCAAGTGTTACATTTTGGCTGGGGGGGGGGGGTGTTGGATGTGTTTGTGTGTGTCACCCTTCAGCCCATGGGTTATGTGTATGTTGTGTTTTGGCCTGGGGAGTGCAGGTGTCATGCTTCAGCCTGCAGGGGATGTTTGTGTATTATGCTCAGGCTTCCACAGTAGGAGGTGTGCATACATGTATGATCACACTTGGGGTTTGGTGGGGTAGCTGTATGTGTTCATGCTGGGTGTGTGAGATCATACTTCGGGGCTGATGGCTGTGAGTGTTAACGGTATGTGTGAGAGAGATCACACATGGGGCTTGGGACTGTATTCCCACTGTGTGTGTGTGTGTGTGTGTGTGTAAGAGCTCAGACAGGGCCTGGGGCTGGCTGCATGTATTATTCATGTTGTGTGCCTGGGATCTCAGGTGGGGCCTGGGGCTGTGTGCGTGGGATCTCAGGTGGGGCTGGCTGAAGGCTGTCTGTTCATGCTGTATGTCATGATCACGCGTGGGGCCGCCTGGGGCCGTGTGTGTCACGCTCCGGCCCGGGGCGAGCGGTTTGTCATGTTTCGGCCTGGCGGCCCCTGGCTCTCCCCTGGCCGCGAGCCAGACCACCCCGCGCGCCCCGTTCTCCGACCCATGGGGGCGGGGCTGATGCCGGACAGCTCCCGCCCAGGCGCTCACCCCGGCGCGCGCGCGTTGCCTGGGGACAGGGGCGCGCGGGGAGGAGGGGGTTACGTGGTGACGTTATTTCTATATGAGCGCGAGCGGCGGGAGCTTGGGTCTTTTTACCGCCAGTCGCGCGGCACCTCCTCCTCGCTCCTGAGTCACTGCGATCCCCGGTCCGGCGCAGGTACTGGGGGGGGCGGCTGGGGGGGGCCGTTGCGGAATGAGGGGCCCGGCTCTGGGCGGGTGGGGGGTCCGCTCAGCTCTCGGGGGAGGCGCCCCTCGGCCTGGCCTGGCCGGGCCCCTGTTCCGGGGTCGGCAGGCGGGGGTGGCCCGGGACCGGATGCGGCTGGGACTGGGCCGGGCCGGACGGAGTCGGTTGTCCCGGTGTCTGCGCGGCGCGGGGCCCCTCCCCTCCTGCGGGGCCTTTCTGCTCCTCCCAGGGGAGCAGCGCCGGTCAGTCCCCTCCCCCGGGGCCGCCATGGCCGCTGGGGTCGCACTAGGCCGCGCTGTCCCTGGGCCTGGCGGCGGGGCGAGGAGAGGTCGGTCTGCCTGGTAGTAGCACGTGGGGACTGGGCTGCCCCCGACTTTCCCCGGGGCGCTGCCCCGCCCGATGCTGGTGTGTGTGTGGGGGGGAGTCGGGGTGCGTGTTGGGGATGAATAGGGGAGGCTGTGCTAAGGCGGATTGGGCGAGAGGGGGGCTGTGTGTGGGGTAGGTGGTTGTGGGGGGTGGTTCTCGTGGGTAGGGCGTGGGGCAGGAGGTGCATCTGGGGAGGGTAGAGAAGAGTGCCTTGTGCTAGCTCTGGCTCTTTGCTGTCTCTCCGGAGAGCGTGGAAGCTAATGTGCTGCGCAACTTGTTACTGACAGGGGGGCCCAGAGATTCAGAGCCTGGCGATGGATCGCTTGTGCTCCCGCCTTGTCGAAGAGCTGTCTCCGCTCAGTTCCTAGCTTCCGCCGGTGCATGGTATCTAGCGAGTTGAGAGCAGCATGCTAGTCCCCTCTGGGCTTCGTTCTTGGTGCTTACTCACAATTCCATGTAAAGGTCGTGGTTAAAGTACCATTAGTGACTGTAAGTGATGATGAGTGGTAGCTTCGCTTGTCAAAAAGAAAACTTGTCCTATTAGTAACCTCCACCACCTGGAGTAAGTTTCAAGTAGTGCTGAGGAGTTATTTTTATATTATCAGTTGCATAATATTACTAGTAATATCAGAATTTAGACTTCAAAAAATCCACTTACCCCAAGAAGCCAGGGAAGACACTTACAACATGAATATCTATATAAATTAGCTTAATAAAAAAAATTCTGTCTTTATTTGGTTGGTAAAATAACTCTCCAAAAGTGAACAAAGGGTAATCAATATGCTGATGTTTTCCTTAGTCTGTAGCCAGATATTCAGTGCCTCTGCAGCGGTAGCAGAGTGCAGTTCATAAGATTTGTTAGATTCCTTGCTGCTGTTTGGAACTTGGTGGAAGACTCGTACAGCATGCTATAAGTTCCTTGGGAAAAGTTAAGACCAGCAACAGCAGAGGTAGATTCTGAGACACTCACAGGGGAAGAGGAATCCAAAGACCAGGAGACTGGAGTAGTGGCAGAAGGGTACCAGCGAATTCTTCTGCTCCTCACATCAGGCATAAGGCTCTGGAGGGAGAGAGAAGTGAAGACTCTTCCCTTGAGAGCAGTTTAGAGGCTTTGGAAAGTGTATGGGAGCACTCCCAGCAGGTTGGGATGCTAGGTGTCTTACCAGGGCCTTGCCCTGTGTGTGTATTTTGTGTCTGGTAAACTTTTCAAGCTCTTAACAGAATTCTACTGAGCTTAAATTGAAATAACAGACTTATTTGTTTTCAGTCCCTAATAATTTTCTAAATTTATAGTTTTAATCTGTCATTTACACAAACTTGTAAAGATGTTCACTTATGTGAACTAATGACATTGAGCAGAATTAGGCATTGTGCAGGTATGTTGCAAAGCTTCCCCGCAGCACTTCTTTCTTGATATGAGACTTGGTTATTCTAGGCAGAGACCACATTCCTGAGAATGTCACCATATTATACTAAATTGAATTTCTGCAAGTCAATGACATTGGTAGAAGGTTGTCCATTATCTGAACTTCCAAAATACAAAGTAACCACAGGAAATAAACTTATTCATTATCAGAGAAATGTCAAACTAAGTAGCTGTCAAAGCAATAAAAACAATTTTTGGAGTGGTTGAGTGTCTGATTAGTTTGCATTATCCTAAGGGATGCAGGACACAGCTTCCATCTACAGTTCATCACTCAGGGAATATCAATTATGGTCCAGTGGATGTTTTAGAAATTTAGCTGTTTGTCTATGCTGGTACTATGTTTGAGCACCAACTGATTTTTGTGGTCTGTGGTCATATGACTTTGGGCTGTGCACAGGGCCGGCTCCAGACCCCAGCGCGCCAAGCGCGTGCTTGGGGCGGTATGCCGCGGGGGGCTCTCTGCCTGTCGCCAGGAGGGCGGCAGGCGGCTCTGGTGGGCCTCCTGCAGACGTGCCTGCGGGAGGGTCCGCTGGTCCACCGGAGCCGTGGGACCAGCGGACCCTCCTGCAGGCACGTCTGCAGGAGGCCCACTGGAGCCGCGGGACCGGCGACCGCCAGCGCGCCCCCCTGCAGCGTGCCGCCGTGCTTGGGGTAGCCAAATTGCTAGAGCCGCCCCTGGCTGTGCACATGTTCTATCTCAAACTAAACTGGTGTAAGCCTGGTCATTACTTTTATGGGGAACTTAAGGAACAACTGGATGCTGCAGAAAGTGGTGACATTTGTTGTATTTTAAATATGTTCATTATTCTGTGGGAAGTACAAAATCTGATTTAATCCACAAAATGGGTGGCATACTCGCCTCTAAATTAATACTGAACCAGAAGTTCAGCCTGTCACTAGATTTTAAGAAGGTGCCACCAGATGAAATGTGAAAGCTGGTTCTTAATTGCTTGTGGTTAGAGCCCTTGGCTTTCAAGAGTAGGCTACTGAACTTGTCTGGTCACTTTCTAGTTTGGGTAACTGTGCAATTGCAATGGTCTCCTAGCATTAGCGGTGGTCTTAATTAATCTCCCAATGACACCTGAAAATGTAACTTTCTGCACAAGCCTTGATGCACAGTGGCCTCATTACTGCTGAGAGAGATCATTAAACATTTTCTTTAAAAAAAAAAAAAAAAAAAAAAACTACTTTCCATCTGTCCTAAAACTGCAGAGCAAATCTACAGATCTTACAACAGCTGTTTCACTCCAAAAATGTTGGTTGATAGTACATTTTGTAGATCAGTTAGTTTATAAATTGCTTTTGGGATTCTTTGCATTCAAAAGTGGTGTATAACTAAAGTTAGTTAATTAAAAATAAATTGTTAATGCCACTAACTGACCTTGGCCTGCAGAAGCATAAAGTTAATGAACGAACACACATTTCCACCTAAACCACATCTAGCTTTTATATACAAATGCTTTTTATATTTAGTCCAATCAACACATGTATAGAAGATTTTACAAAAGGTGCTTGTAGATGTCTACATTTTAGCTCCTGACTGACTTAATTGGATTTAAAAACACAATGTGGGTAGCCTGTTGAAGATTTCTTGTATGCATTTAACAGATTTTGTAGATTCAATAAAATTAAGTGCAAAGGGGGCATGTAATTATAAAGCTCAGGGCTCATGTACTCTGTAGCAGGCTGGACCTTAAATATGCAGGAGTATTTCTGAATTTTATGATATACTAGAAACTTTGCAGCAACATCATTTGTTAGAATTGACCCAAGCCTTCTTGGGGGGGCACCAGGAAGCAAAAAAAATATGGCTTGAGAGAACCAAAACAGAATTTTTTTGTTCTTAAACCCTTCCTGTTAACTTTTTTCATGTTTTTGGTGGTTGGTCCCAGTTCAGCCTCCTCCTCCCCTCCAAAAAAACAAAAACAAATTCATATCTGAAAGTTTTTTTTTGTTTTTGTTTTTTTTCTTTGAAGAATTTTTTTTCCTGGCCAGCACTATTTAGAGTTTGTTCAAGTGTGTGAACAGTTCAAAGTATTGAATTTCACCTGCCATTGTGTTACATGCTAGGTGAACGGGCATCACATTAAAAGTGGGAACTTGGGAGCTCTCTTCCATTGCTGGTGCCGCAACTACACAGCATGGCAGCACTTGAACGTAGCTAGTGAAGACATACCCTAAGACAGCAGTAACTCTCCATAGACTTCAGCTCTCAAATTCTCTACAAGCAAACTATCATTTAAGAACTCATGGAGCCTCAATTTCAGCTCCTTCTATGAAGGATAAACAAGAACTGCTCAGATTAATAAAGGACAAATATCTACAAGGACTTGTACAAAAGTCTTCTGAGCAACTCCTGGGCTAGTTCTAACAAAAGGGTTTGATTTCTCTCCCTCCCCTCTCCCCATGGCACATAAAAAAAGATTCTCTTGCATGTTTCTATCAGATAGTAAACAATTCAGCCAACAAGCACTCAGCAACCCCTCTGCTAGTTTGTAGCACTGTGATGCCAGGTCTACCTGACACACTGATGTAAGTCTAACCGCTTCGCTCAGGGGTGTGAGAAATCTACACTGCTAAACAAGGTTATAACGACCTAGTGTTGTCTACATGGGCTATGTCAGCAGGCGACCGTCTCCCACAGACATAGCTACCATCTACTGCAGAGGTGGATTAACTATGCTGATGGTAGAAGCTCTTCCGTCAGCACAGGAACGTCTTCACTTATGGGCTGCATCTGTGGTGATGCAGCATTTTAAGTATAGACCTTCTCTGAGTGCTTGTAATTCTCTCTTGCTGGGAAGATAGAATAGGATCCCAGACTCTGGTCAAGTGAGTAAGGAAACATACTACAGAACTAGTTTAAAACTATGAAAGTCAATTAATTCTACCCTTTTATTCTGTTATTATTCAGACTCTCTGAACTGGTTCTAAAAGTGGGGTAACTAGAATGTAGGGACCTAGAATACAGGCCACACACTACCAATACTTGCTATACCGCACAAGCTTTCATTCTGTGTTGATAGAGAAGTATAATTTAGTGGTCTAAAACTAGAACCAAGAATCAGGGACTTAAATCTGGAATTAGTGTTTAACAGACTGCCTCAGTTTCTCCATTTCACCATCAGTAAAAAGGCAATAATGCCTATCGTGAAGGGATGTTGTGAGGGCTAGTTACATCATGTATGAAAAAAAACCTATGAAGTATTCATCCAAAGACTTCAATGTATTATTTATTCCCCATGCCCAATTCTGCAGAGGAGTTATCTGGGAGTTGGCAGAGATGCCAGAAAGGGCTACATGCAGTGGAGCAATTGGCAAAACAATTTAGGGCAGCAAGGGTCAGTTTAATAGTTTATCTGACAAGATCAATCATACACATTACAAAATCACCTAAAGGAAAGGATAATGTCAGCTGGCTGTTGAGATCACTTGCACTCAGACGCGACATGGTTGACAATTACACTGATATCTCTTATCTGCAAGCCTTTGGAGCAGTGGTGGGCAACCTGTGTCCAGGATAATCTGCTGGCGGGCCATGAGACCATTTGTTTACATTGACTGTCTGCAGGTGTGGCCGTGGTTCGCTGTTCCCGGCCAATGGGAGCTGCGGGAAGCAGCATGGGCCAGCCACCGTTTCCTGCAGCTCCCATCGGCCGGGAATGGCAAACTGCGGCCACTGGGAACTGCAGGGGGCCATGCCTGTGGATGGTCGATGTAAACAACCTGTCTTGTGGCCTGCCAGTGGATTACCCTGATGGGCTGCATGCGGCCCACAGGTAGCAGGTTGCCTACCACTGCTTTGGAGCATTGTGCAACATGAAGGTGGCTTTTCTTCCACCATCTTACATTAAGCATATTTTTAACAGCTGTACCTGAATAAAGCTTTTTAAAAGTCTCTTAAAATGTTGAAAAGTGCTTCAAAATTAAGTACTTGAAGAAGTCTTTTGAAACCTAATGTCTGACAGGACAGAAAACTCAGCAGCTCCAAGCCTGAGGCCTAGTAGCTAACTCCTCTACTGCTGGCTGCAGTTCATTCCTGTTCCCATGGAAACCAGTCTTTCAACAATAAACTGTAAACCTGATTTTAAAAAGAAACCTCTCCTATTTTCTGCCACCAATTCACTGTTTATAGAATCAGAGAGGGCAGCCAGCAGCAGTCTTGAACTGTTGTAAGTTTCAGTTACTGTGGCTTGGAAAAGCCACTATAGCAATAAGCCACAACAAAAGCATGCACATATTAATTGTAAATGTCAAGTGAGGAGGCCTATTGTAGAGTAAAAAGCACACCATTAATCTATTAATGATGGCCACATTCCAGCTTTATTACAGAGTATGGCTCATTTTCTTAAAGTTTTAAGAGATTCTAAGGTGATTATGGCACACATCCTTCCACTATGAAAAACAGTTCTAGTATAACAACACAGTAAGTGGAATATAATTGAAGACTTGGGAAAGATTCCAATGCTTTTCCAGATTTTTCCCTCTCCCACCGTATGTTGCCTCTATTAGCTTCAGTTTTCATGCCCCAAATAACACTTACTGCTCACTGATTTAACAAATGGCAATAAAGAGCCTAATTCACAAACTAAATCCTTAAGCACTAGTGCATGGGGATGTGAGCAAAAATATCTGAGGAACCAGCCATATTGGGATTTTTTAATCATCTGTAGCCTCATTCATAATCATAGTTGCTAAAACCCATTCACTGCCTAGTGTTTTGAGGTTTTGTTTTTAAAGCTTATTGTTATTTCTCCCTTTTCCATAAATATCCTGATTTGAGAATGCTAGTTAGATCATATTACATCCAAAAAAGCACATTGACAGTATTAAGATTGCAAAGTCAAACACTTAAAAGTAAGGGAAATGCCAGAGTTAGGGGTGCCCGTGTAGCTCCCTTGGGCATGTTTATTTGATAGTCTTTAACTACACAATCACATATTGCTTTTCCATAGAACTTTTAAAGCTCATTCAGTGCACGTGCTGAACAGTGCTCAATGAATTGCTAGCTACCCATGAATATTTGTGTTTTTACCCTCATCATTCAACGTGTCCCCATCCTTTTACTGTACACCATCCAAATCTTGCATTAAATAAAAAATTATTAATCGGCTCATGGGCTTTATGGTACTCATCCTAGTATCTTGGTTCTTTACAAACATTAATGCTTTTATCTTCACAGCAGCCCTTGATGTGAAGTGGCATTATCCTAATTCCACATGTGGGGTACTGATAGAGATAAAAGCTAAGACTGTCAGAAATCTCAACTACTTTGGGGTGCCCAGTTTGAGATGCCAAGGGTTTGATTTATTTATTTATTTATTTATTTATTTATTTTTGAGTACCTAGAACTGTGTAGCACTCTATATATTTGGAGCAAAGCTCCCACTGACCTTTGGCTGCAGCTCTGAGTGCTCAGTGCTTCTGAAAATCAGCCCCCAAGTGACTGAAGCTGGGTACTTGGGAGGAAGGGTACATGTGAAAATGTTTGCTCTTCCTACAGTTGGCCACCTCATTCATCATGCACTTTTTTTCAACTTCTGAAGCACCTAAAGTACAGGTCCTACAGGCAACAGCCATTCACTATACAACCCTGATTCAGCCCAAGAACATAGTCCAGCCTGCATGCTGAAGGCAGTGAGTGTCATGGAAAAGTGTGTGTAATCATGAGGTAACGAAGACTGTGATACTGTGTACGCACAAGGGGCCAAATTAAAGTGTCACAGGTAACTAATTCTGGCATTTTCTAGCCTGTGTGCTTTAATGTAGTTTGCTATATTAAGATTTTTAAATGCTTACAAGTTTTAAAAAGTTATGTAGAACCATACTGATCTCCCATCATGGGTCATCCACAGGACTGTGATCTACAGATCCCCAACAAAGTCTTCTACCACTTAAGCTAATGGAGTAACTGGTCGCAACAGAAGCCTGTTAACTTCTCTGTGAACTTGCCACTAGAGGGATGGAGACGCTTTGCCAGTGGGTTTCATAGCTATTTGCTAGACAGCAAAGGAATCCTGAGACTCTGGAGAAACTGGTTCTTTCCAGGTTCTGTAGTGGAATGATCTAATGACTAGACCTTTCTGCCCATCTACCCAGCCTGTTCTGCTCTTGTCCCCAACCACCAGCATATGCCTCCTTTCCCTTACCCTGATTTCCCCATCCCTCACTCTCCCACACCCCTTGTTCTCACCTCCCTACATTTAAGTCAGGCAGCTTCCCCGTCTTCCAGATTGCCTGGGAGCCAGCAGGGGGACCACTGAGGGGAAGAGACTGTCACTACTCAGTTCCTGCAGCTCCTGGAAACTTGAAGGAGCAATTGCAGAAAATTTGTGCTCAACTTCCGCAGTCCAGGTTAGAGAATGCTCAATCACTCTGTGTGGATGGCACTTGTGCATGTAGATGCAAGAGGACAGAGCATGTTCAGTGCTTATTCAGAGAATTTAGCTGCCAAACTTTAACAAGTCTAATGAGCATGTATGAACTGAGATTTTTCAGAGGCTTATCACGACCAAATTTGAGTGGTTTTTCAATGGGAATAGAAAGAGACGCCCCTGATACCACAGCAACCTCCTTGCGAAATTTCAAGCCCTGCTCCAAAGTAAGGAGGTGAACAGCTTCTGAACAAAACTGCTAATCTTTTTAACATGAGAAAACAGTATTTTTCCCTACCTTGCTTTGGGAAATGGTTCAGCCATTTCAACACACTTTTCAAGATACTCTTCCTGAAGCAGACACTTAGCATACAAAATTTGAGCCAAAGTTATAAGCAAAAACAGGATCCTATAGTGGGAAATGTAACATAACTACAGGCAACATTATTACATATAACTTAACACCAAGAGTATCAACTGTCATTTAATCAGATGCGTTCTTTCATAACACCTATTTTATAATCACAAATACTAGTAGACTTCTGAAGGACACTTCCTTTCTGGAGGAGAATCTCCAAGTACATTATGGCAGATGACAGTAGCTTGAGCATTGTCTCACTGGAATAGGAGCCACTTACAAAAGACTTTGAAACACTTCAGTTGTACCACACAGAGAAGATGCAAAAGGTGGGTAATACACCATTAGAAAACTTCATTATCTCAGCCCTGTATACAAAATTAAATTTTACAGAAAGTTCCTGTTTGTTTTTGTACCACTATTAGGAGCCCTGAGTGACAAGACAGTGGTGGCAAATATGGTGGTAAAAATGCCAGAGGTCACAATAGCCTTCATGTCTAAAGTAAGGCCCCCACCAATTTTATGGGGGTATTTTTGGTAAAATTCCCTAGTATAGACACAGTCGGTACAACAAAACATTAGACCAACTCAAAACCTTATCAGTTACTTGTATTATTCCTCAGCCATGAAGTCCTCCTCTTTCTACAGAACTGTGGCTGCCAGCACTGGTGCACTGTTTTCACTGCCACTTTACAACACTGAAACTTATAGCGCTCAGTATCAGAGGGGTAGCCGTGTTAGTCTGGATCTGTAAAAGCAACAAAGAATCCTGTGGCACCTTATAGACTAGCAGGAGTCTCATGGCAATGAGCTTCATAGGTGAATACCCACTTCTTCAGATTTCTTGTGCATCTTTCTTCACTTCACTCACAAAGAAGTGGGTATGCACAACGCTGCTGCTTAGTCTAAAATCTATAAGAGGCTACTGTTGCTTTTATAGCGCTCAGGAGTGTGTTTTTTTTTTTTAATACCCCTGAGCGAGAAAGTTGTAGCGCTGTGTAGGCCAGGCCTTAGTCTCCAGTCCCATAACATTGGTACTGGGCAGAATCTTTCGGGCACTAGTGAAAAGGTTAAAATGAGGAATAGATGCTTGTGGTGGTTTCAGCCTTGAATCACTAAACTGGATTTGTTGGAAACATGTTTTGATTTTCAGAGGTATGAACATCTGCAACTCCCATGGATTTTAGTGGAAACTGTGGGTACAGCAGCATCTTTGAATATCTTGTGCTAATTATTTAAGAGGAAAATGTCAACATGAAGGGGAAACAGGTCTGAGTTTCAGTTCCTCATTAGTACTATTTTAATGTACCATATCGGACTACAGCTACTTATTTTTTTTCTTTTTGGTATTCTGGTATCTTGATGCAAGTGCTTGTTGCTTCTAATGAATGCAACACTTCACCCAATAATTCAGCTGCCAATTGAGTAGTGCTATATACGGGGTGTGGTGGTGTTTCCTGATCATCATCAGATTATTCACACACATGAGGTTTAGATGAGTGTTTCATAAACTTATGCCATCTTGTAACTACAAGAATCTATGGTGTCTTGGTGATCTCATGTGCAAGTGGATTCCACAAGTTTGACTATATGGCTATTTCTACATTTATGGCAAGATGTGGAGTAGAGGGTTACACATATAGCTGCAGTGAAGGCAGGCTGCATCCATGTTTGTCACTGTTGTGTATAGCTGCATGCTGCAGTATGCAGCTCCAGTAGTGGGAATGCAGTGGAGAAAAGTTCTGGCAGCCTTTCACTCTGCTGCCTCCCTACTGCTGGAGCCTTTCACTGCAGCGGGGAGAGACTTTAGCAGTGGGACACTGCACTGCTAAAAACAGCAGTGCAGATTTGGGAGCCACCATTTGGGCACGTAGAGAGTATATACCCTGGGGGTTCAGACATAGGCAGTCTACTCACTATCTACACCGCTGTTTGTACCCATGCTAGCTGGGCCTACAGTGTCTGCTATACGTGCTGCTGTAAGTGAACCTTATGTTGTGTGAACTATAACTACCTATTCCAAACTTCCGGCCCTTAAATTTCTCTTAATAGCCCTTTGTTCTTGGTTTGACTGTAGCAAATTTAAACTGACTCTGCCAATCAGCCTTATTTGTCATACAAGTTAAACATTATCTGCCACTGTCTCTATACCTTAATGTGCCTGAATCAATGGAATTTTTCAAAAACTTCTATAGCCTTTGTTAATAATATAATATTTCATGGGAAATGTAACCACTAGCTGAATGTCACATTCACTTCTCTACTCTGAAGGTCAGTTACATATTTGGGAGAGGCGGTAGAACAAATGGAGGTATCTAAGCCTCTAGCTGCTATTTTTGGAAAATCATGGGAGACGGGAGAGATTCCAGAAGACTGGAAAAGGGCAAATATAGTGCCTATCTATAAAAAGGGAAATAAAGACAACCCAGGAAACTACAGACCAGTTAGTTTAACTTCTGTGCCAGGGAAGATAATGGAGCAAGTAATTAAGGAAATCATCTGCAAACACTTGGAAGGTGGTAAGGTGATAGGGAATAGCCAGCATGGATTTGTAAAGAACAAATGTCAAACCAATCTGACAGCTTTCTTTGATAGGCTAATGAGTCTTGTGGATAAGGGAGAAGCGGTAGATGTGGTATACCTAGACTTTAGTAAGGCATTTGATTCTGCCTCGCATGATATTCTTATCGATAAACTAGGCAAATACAATTTAGATGGGGCTACTATAAGGTGGGTGCATAACTGGCTGGATAACCGTACTCAGAGAGTAGTTATTAATGGTTCCCAATCCTGCTGGACAGGTATAACAAGTGAGGTTCGGTAGGGATCTGTTTTGGGACCGGCTCTGTTCAATATCTTCATCAACGACTTAGATATTGGCATAGAAAGTGTGCTTATTAAGTTTGCAGATACAATCCCTCCCAGTTTGGTGGTAACTGCTTTGGAGGACGGGGTCATAATTCAAAATGATCTGGACAAATTGGAGAAATGGTCTGAGGTAAGTAAACAGGATGAAATTTAACAAAGACAAATGCAAAATGCTTCACTTAGGAAGGAAAAATCAGTTTCACACATACAAAATGGGAAGAGACTGTCTAGGAAGGAGTATGGCAGAAAGGGATCTAGGGGTTATAGTGGACCACAAGCTAAATATGAGTCAACAGTGTGTTGCTGTTGCAAAAAAAGCAAACGTGATTCTGGGATGCATTAACAGGTGTGTTGTGAGCAAGATACGAGAAGTCATTCTTCCGCTCTCCTCTGCGCTGGTTAGGCCTCAACTGGAGTATTGTGTCCAGTTCTGGGCACCGCATTTCAAGAAAGATGTGGAGAAATTGGAGAGGTTCCAGAGAAGAGCAACAAGAATGATTAAAGGTCTTGAGAACATGACCTATGAAGGAAGGCTGAAAGAATTGGGTTTGTTTAGTTTGGAAAAGAGAAGACTGAGAGGGGACATGATAGCAGTTTTCAGGTATCTAAAAGGGTGTCATAAGGAGGAGGGAGAAAACTTGTTCACCTTAGCCTCTAAGGATAGAACAAGAAGCAACGGTCTTGAACTGCAGCAAGGAATGTTTAGATTGGACATTAGGAAGAAGTTCCTAACTGTCGGGGTGGTTAAACACTGGAATAAATTGCCTAGGGAGGTTGTGGAATCTGCATCTCTGGAGATATTTAAGAGTAGGTTAGATAAATGTCTATCAGGGATGGTCTAGACCAGGGGTCAGCAACCTGCGGCATGTGTGCCAAACATGGCACATGAGCTGATTTTGAGCGGCACACAGCCGCCTGCCACAGTCCTGGACCCCAGCCCCACTCAGCCCCCCCGCCCACTGCTCTCCCCTGCGGGGGCAGGAGGCAGAAGCTTGGTTCTGCGGCAACCAAGCTTCCCTCTCCCCCACTTCTTTCCCCCAGCGTGGTGCTTTCCTGCCCCACCCCCTCTCTGTCCCTGTGCCAATCAGCTGATGGCCCTAGCGAGGGGGGGGGGGGGAGGGAAAGAGCAACAGCATGCAGGCAGTTCCCTAAAGGAGACAGAGGTAGGGACGGAGCCTTGGGGAAGGGTGGAACAGGGCATATCCCTTCCAGCCCCTTGCCCTGAGCCGCTCAGGGCAGGGGGCTGGGAGCACCCCTATGAGCCGAGAACCCCAGCCCTCTGCCCTGACACCCCCCCCCACACACACTCAGCCTTCTGCCCTGCATCCCCACAGCCCCATTCCTCTGCCCTGACCCCCCCCCACACTCAGCCTTCTGCCATGCACCCCCCCACACACCAAGCCCTTTGCCCTGACCCTTGAACCCCCATGCACCCCAGCCCTCATCCCTACACCCCTCACACACCCCAGCCTTCTGCCCTGAACCCCCTCCCCCAGCCCTCTGCCCTGACCCCTGAATCCTCCCCACTCAGGTCTGGGGTCCTGGCCACAGGCCCTGCTCAGCCCGCTGCTGGCCTAGGTGAACAGAACCCCAGGCTGGCAGCGAGCTGAGCAGGCTGGCGGTGTAAGATCAGCATTTTAATTTAATTTTAAATGACGCTTCTTAAACATTTTGAAAACCTTGTTTACTTTACATACAATAGTTTAGTTATATAATATAGACACCACTTCTGAAAGGTTGCCGACCCCTGGTCTAGACAGTATTTGGTCCTGCCATGAGGGCAGGGGACTGGACTGGACTCGATGACCTCTCGAGGTCCCTTCCAGTCCTAGAATCTATGAATAAGTGGAGATGAAAATAGCTCTTCAGTAATTGGCCTCCAGCAGAATTTTCCCATAATGCTTTTAACTAAAGAACTCTTTTGTTTTGTTATGCTGCCTCTCTTTGTTTTGTTGTGAACTCGGGGCTCCCAGAGCTGCTTTTCTAAAACAAACACAGCTCCTGTTTGCTGTGAATGAGGCAGGCAGGGGGATGAATGTCTACAGCTAGTGTTTGCTTTAGGAGAGAACCATCCGAGCAGCTGCTTATCTGGTCTGCAGGCTGTTTGCATTTAAGAGTGAATGAGGCGTCGGGGAAATGGTCAGAATTTGCAAGGCAGGGAGCTGACACAGTGTTGGCTCCAAAAATCCCCTCTCTCTCTCTCTCTCTCCCCCATGCTCCCTGTCACGCTCCACCCCACCCCCCTCATTTGAAAAGCACATTGCAGCCACTTGAACGCTGGGAGTGGTGCATTATGGGCAGCTATCCCAACACCGCTGTAAATGTTGCAAATGTGGCCACACTGCAGCGCTGGTAGCTGTCTGTCAGTGTGGCCACACTCCAGCGCTTTCCCTACACAGCTGTACAAAGACAGCTGTAACTCCCAGCGCTGCACATCTGCAAGTGTAGCCAAGCCCTGAGCTGCCACAAATCTGTGCTAAGTAAAGTGCACTGTTTAAACTTTACTGTATGTTTCACCAATTATGTTTCATAAGTGAACAATATGAAGACTACACTGACCAAAGCAGCCCAGCCATTGAGGGGAGCACAGTGTAGCAATCAACAGGAGGGCTACTTGGAATGTCAGAACTTTTACAGTAGATTTCCGTTTAAAATAGCGTTTTCAAGTAATTCAAACAATTATAGCTAGGCTTGAAACCTTTAATTTTGTTTCATTGTTTATGCTGCCAGCTTCACAAATGAAATTCTTTGGTAAGATGATGACCAGGAATACTAGGATCACTTGCAAATTAAGTAGCTCTTATAATGAATGTACTTGCCCTAAGTTCCCAACCTGTAATGAGCGGAGGACTTAGCTGCTGTTTCCCTCCTTAACATCATGAAGAGCAGGCGGGGGGGGAGATCTAAAACACAACACACATATACATTGTTTGTAATTGTACAGCTACTGTATGGTGTTATTATAAGGTAAAGTGAAATTTGATTGAGTCCCAGTTGCATTTCCATAACCTTAACATGTTTGGGTTTTGTTTAAGTGTAACCTTAGCTCTGAATTTCCTGGGTTTGTAATGTTTGGTTTTGGGTTAATTACAACATCCCTGTAACATTTTACCCTTAAGTTACTGATATCTACTCTGAACCTTAATTTCATCTTCATGTACACTTTTCTTGGAATCTGTTTTTAATTGTTAACAATGTCAAATATGAACACACAACAGGAGACTCAGAATGCGGCCATGCAGTATTTCTAGTGATTTGAAGATATGTAGTTATCAACCTTAAATAGCTTTTTAAATTTTGGTTCTTAATGCCAAAGTGCACTATTGAAATTGGGTTTATAGGTGCATCACCAGAGCAGTTGAAAACAGCTGGAATATAATGTGAATCTGGCTCTTAAATTTACAATTGATTTGTTGGTTTAAGAGACTGTGTTTAAGAGGACTATGCGAAAAGGAAAACGGGAGGGTGGAGAGCCCAGTCCTGAAATCTCAATATCTTTTCACTTGAAGGACTTGTGTTGTGCTCCTGCCTCAGTTTCGCTGCCATTGCTGCCTTGGTGCACAGTGGAGCTGAGACAGCAGGGTCATGTGGAATCTGTAAGACACTGATGTCCAAAGCTAGCACGTGGCCATGGACTTTAAGGAGCTCAACTGGTCACTGCTCTGTGATCTGCCTTTGAGAACTCTTGACACACGTCCAGTCTAAGGGCTGACTCATTACAACAAATAGAATCGTTACATGCAGATTAGCTATAGAGGAGTGTTTGATTCTTTCCTCTGATCTCAGTGGACCTATTTTAATTACCTGTGATATTGATCTAACTCTTCTTGTAAGTGTATATAATGGAACAATTAGATACAAAAAATTATTAATTTGATACTTATGTTTGTAGACTATGTTAAAATCAGTGAAATCTTATGCAATATGGAAAATATAAAGCCTGTACTCCTTTTAAGATTCAGGAAAAAGACTGATGCAGATATTGTTTAATGAGACCCAACTTTTTTAGGTTTTTTTAGTTAAACTAATTAATTGAATTTCCTGAGAAGTAACATCCTTCTGTACTCAAAGCATTAGAGCTATACATTTCTGGATGATGATCCTATGTTTTTATAACACAGGGTGAATCTGTGCTTTAAGTGCAAAAAAGAATTCAGCCTCAACTATGGAACTGCAATTGGTGCTTCCATACTTGGGTTATGTAACCATATTTTTCTTTGCAAGACTTTCATATTTCTAGAATTGTGCTAATTTAGCATGAACTCAGACATTTTAACCTGATTTAGTCAAATATATGTTAATGACTTCAATACCATTTTTGGGTAAAAATGTTTTACCAAACACAAAACGTAGCAGTATTTCAAGTGTAACTGAAAACTGTCTCAATTGTTTCATTAAATTTGGTGTTGGGATGAGAGAGTCTTTTTAAAATAATCATCTTGATTTTTAGATTCCTTTAAAATAAAACCAATCAGACTTGTGAATTTATGGATTGAATGTGTTTGCAGGCAAAATACACTTCAGTGTGGAAAACTGTTAATCTGAAGCACCAGCAGTTGCACAAGTGGAGGAAGGGGCCACTAAGCCACCTTGCTTGCATGTGGAGTCAGGTTAGAGCCAACGGTGACTGCCTGTCTCCAAAGCAAAGCAGCAGCATACCTCATGAACCTTTGAGTATTAACAACACCCCAATGTCAGAGTTGGCTTTTTCTAATTCAGTTCTGTAACCTATCCTACCTCTACCTCATCTGTCAGCTCTTGTTTCTTCTCCATGAGACTTCTGCTGCCCATAAGTAAATTGCTCCTGTGAATAATGTCTTTCCAGGCCCTTTGCACTTGTACCCCTCTATTTCCACCCATATAAACCATTTTTTTGCATATCATTTTTCATTTCCACACACAATGAAGTGTGTGCATGTATGTTTTGATAGATATTGTTGATACTTGAGTGAATAGTAGCCTTGCAGCAGGTTAGTTTTCATTGCTGAAGAGAAACTGAGGTCATAGTCAGTCATAGAGTAAAGTTAGTTCCTAGTTTTTTTAACATAGAATTACTGTTACACAATATACATTGCTAACCTCTAAATTGGCTTTAATTTCAAAATGAACATATTTCAGTAGTCGTATTCATTAGATGCAAGTTAGTGGGAGCTCGTGGGACAGATGTTGAAATATATGCAGTTCTAATGAATCTCAACTCTACCATTTGGACAAAGTATTGCCTTTTTACTGACTGCTTTAATATTAGAGTTTTAATGACTTGGCCAAAACTTTGTTCAAGTAATTTTTGTATTTGTAGCTAGCTAAATTAGTGTAAACTCAAGTTGACTGGATTCTTATGGCTGTCCCAAAAGTGACCATCTTGTTCCTGTCTTACTGGAACAGTCATGGCTTCCCATTTCATCATCTGAACAAAAGTTTGTTTTTGTTTTTAAACTAAAATCTTTAAGACCTTGCTGTAGGGCAGGGGTCATCAACCTCTGGCACATGGCTTGCCAGGGTAAGCACCCTGGTGGGCCGGGCCAGTTTGTTTACCTGCTGCATCCACAGGTTCGGCCGATCGTGGCTCCCACTGGCCGCGGTTTGCTGCTCCAGGCCACTGGGGGCAGCAGGAAGCCGCAGCCAGCACATCCCTCGGCCTGCGCTGCTTCCCGCAGCTCCCATTGGCCTGGAGTGGTGAACCGCGGCCAGTGGAAGCCACAATCGGCCGAACCCACGGACGCGGCAGGTAAACAAACTGGCTCGGCCTGCCAGGGTGCTTACCCTGGTGAGCCACGTGCCAGAGGTCGCTGACCCCTGCTGTAGGGAATAGAATGGGGGTGGCTGAACCGCAAATTGCAAGCCACATGTGGCTCATTTTACAGTTAAAAGTGCAGCTCATGGTGCCTACCATGCCCCTCATTCTCTGCCTACCAAACTGGGGGGTGGGTGGGGGAGAAGAGCTTGGACTCCAGCCCCACGGGGCAGCCCCAAGCTCCAGAAGACAGCCGTGCAGTGCTAAAGCCCAGAACTCTGCAGGTGTGCCCTGCTCTTGAAGTTATGAAAATTGTGTGCGATTCAGAAGGTCAGCTAGTTTGGCCACCTCCAGAATAGAATTTGCTCAGTATCAGAAACAATCCATTAGAATGTTCAGCATATTCGAAGTAATTGATAGTGTGTACACTTTTTAGCCTAAGTTGGTCTTCTAATTAAAGTGAATTAATGACAATTCAGTGTTTCACGATAGCTTGTTTAGAACATTAAGACTATATCTAGCATGAACTAGGGGTGTGACTCTTCTGCTCTCTTATGCATACTTGTGCTAACTCTAATCGAGCTACCATGATTAGTAGTATAGCTGGAATAGCATAGGCAGAAGCAGTGGAGGCATGGCTTCAGGTGGGTTTGCATTTGGCCGAAGTTACTGTATTAAAAAAAAGGTTTCTAATCCAAGAAATAAACACACATTGGTATTGAGTGAGAAGCTGGCAGTAGTGATATAGCACACACTTAAATGTGTAATTTTGTGTTATGACGTTTTAACCCTAAAATGTTACCACCAAGTATCCTGTGTTGTACTTTGGCAGATATAGTAATGTTACATACCAGTTTGTTAGTTGAAAATGCAGTGTAACATTACTTGTGTATGTCTTAATACTTGCATTCTTCAAGAATCCCTAAAACCATTCTGGGTTTACTCCTGGGGGAGTTCTGTGCCAAAAAAAAATTCTGCACACTATTTTAAAATTCTGCAAATTTTATTTGTCAAAATAGCAGTATATAATCACACCAGTTTCAAGTATTTTGGTGATTTATTTCAAAATACTTGTGAGCAAGAATGTCCATAACTATATGGAGACGCACACATTCCAACAGGAGTAGAGTTTTAAAGAAACCCCCCCGCCCACCCATCCACCTAGTTCTTCTCTGCCCTTCCCCTCCTCCCCTGAACCTAGCCATGTGCCACTCCTCAACCCAGACATTCACACTGCCGGCGCTCCTCCCCAAGGCCAACTGCAGGCCCAGACACTCGCAGACCCTACCCTTCTAGAGCCCAGGATCCAGAGGGAGAAACACCATGATGCTGGATCCTGGGCTTGCATAGTTTCCTGCATGCCACCACCTTCCTTCCTTCAGGGAATACTGGGAACTGCAACTGTGGGGAACCCTCCAGTTCCTTCCCCCTCCTCCTGGCCTTGTCTTCTATTTGCAAGCTGGGCTGTGGTGGGTCCAGCGGCCCCAAGTGGTAGCCAACATCTCTCCAGCCCATTTCTGTGGGTTGGGGGTGGGGGAGAATTTTGCATGCACAACATTAATTTCTGCAAAATTCTGCATTGTGCAGTGGTCCAGAATTCCCCCAGGAGTATGGTGGTTCTTATGTTATTCAGACTTGATGGAGGGAGCTTTGTCAGTTTTCAGGTCCTAATAAATCAATAATTAAAAATTATTCTGGTATGTATGAGGCATAGCTTTGAAAGTTGAGGCTTACCTTGAGTATTTTGAATGCACCTGTCACCATAGTATCTAGGTGTTTTGAAAACTCCTTCACCAATGTGATTAGATTCTTTCCTTTGAAGACATGGGTGTTAATTGCCTTAAATAGCTTAGCAGCAAAACATTATGAGCACCTAATAGCAACAATGAATTCTTCAAATTTGTCTGAAATTGGACATGCACTGGCACTGTAAATATTCTCAGTTACCCCAGAGGTCTAATATGAGGGATGAGATTGAAGTTGAACCCATGAAAAAGCAAAATCTGTGTCCAATATTTGAAGAAATTTATCTTGTTCAAGACATCCTTGACTAGAGACCCATTTAGCAAAAATGCACTGATTAGCTATGCTACTATAAGTAAGCACACTCCGTCACAAAAGGTTCTATTTTTGTTGAGATTTGTGCTGCAGTTGAGTCAGTTGGCTCATTGGTTTAGTCATATAACATACCTGCTGGTAATCTAGTTTGTATTCTTCATATTGGAAAGCATCTTCAAAATAGGGTATATTTCTGCAGCTTCTGGCATTGTATAAACATGATTAGTACTTCATTGGGAAAGTGTAGCAAACCAATACATGATAGGTTTACCTCAACCTGCATGAGAACAATTGTCAACCTTATACCATAACTATGTATATCAGAACTGCCCTTTGGGGGGGACATGAAAAATTACAGCAGGGTCATAGGAACAACAAGAGTGAAATCAGCGGGGGAATATGATCAACATCTTAGATGTCTGTACACAAATGCAAGGAGTATGGGGAATAAACAGAAAAAACTGGAAATATTAGTACATAAGCTAAATTTATGATGTAATTGGCAGCATAGAGACTTGGAGGGGTACTGGAATATTGATAGGAGTATAGCTTGTTCAGGAAAGACAGGCAGCATAAAAAGGGAGGAGGTATTGCAATATACATCAAGAATATATACACTTGTTCTGAGGCTCAGAAGGAGGTGGAAGGCAAAACAGTTGAGTCTCTGTATAAAGATAAAAGCCTAGAAAATAGAGGCGATGTCCTTGTCGAGGTCTATTATAGACCACCGAATCAGGAAGAGTAAGTGCATGAGGTATTTCTAGAACAAGTAACAGAGATATCCATAAATATCCCGGTTTTGGCCTGGTTGTAATGGAGGACTTCAACAGATGCCTGGGTAGTTAGAAAAGTAATATGACAAAACAATTTCCAATAAGTTCTTGGCATATGCTGGGGACAACTTTTGTTCCAGAAAGTAGAGGAAGTAACCAGGTGGACATCAATTTTAGACTTGATTCTAATGGGGAATTGGTAGTGAATCTGAAGGTGGAAAGCAATTTGGATGAAAGTGATCATGAAATAAGAGATTTCATGATTTTGAGGAAAGTAAAGAGTGAGCAGCAGAATAAGGACTTCAAAAAAGCAATCATTAACAAACTCAGAGTTGGTAGGTAATATCCCATGCGAAGAAAAATTTAAGGAAAAAAGTTCGAGAGCTGGTAGTTTCTCAAGGAGACAGTACTAAAGGCACAGCTGTAAACTATCCAATATAAAGGAGAGATGAGAATAGTAAGCTCATCAGATGCTCTTCAATTACCTGAAAATCAGGGTGAATTTGATTTTAAATCATTAGTCAGGAAGACTTGATTTAATCAAGGATTTCTACATAAAAGTGCATTCTTGTTGGTGGTTATAACCTTAATACATATTCTTCACAACTCAGATGTAGGTTTCATTTTTAGAAGGTACACATTGTATGTTTTTCAGTGACTTATTTTTGAAAACTTTTCAGATTAGCTTTACAGCTATATCAGAAAATGAATGATTGTTTGGTTATTTCATTTACCAAAGGTAATTGAAGCAGATATTTATGAAGTCATTGGGCGGTGAACTAGCTCCAATTCAACAGGTTAATTTATTAATATTTGGAGGATTTTCTTGCGATGTTGTTTTACGAGGAGAACATCACCAGACAAACATTTAAATTGCTGTTGAAGAAAAAAATCCAGAATACATAATGTTGTTTTTGTTAAATAAAACAAACATAATATTTTAACAAAACAAGCATATGAATTTTTTATTTTAAACATTCAAGTTTTTTAAAATCAGGTTTGTTTTTGTTAAAATTGTTTAACTAAAATAGTTTAAATGAAATATTTAAAAACAAATTAAATCAACTGTCAGCCAGGTCAACATGAGAAACTTAAAATATTGGCTTCTGCAGCTAACTCAGTCGTCTTCACCTTCATTTTCCTGTTTCGTTTATAATCTGGAAAAGAAGAACAAAGCTTTCCTGCTTTTTCAGGTCCCAAAAGATTTCTCAATTTGGAACGAATTAGTCCAAAGGAAGAAAATATTCTTCTGTCGTTGTAAAAAGAAGCTACTGCTGTTTAAAAGTGAGATTCAACAGTCTCTGAATCCATGTGCTTAAGTGACTTCCACCAGTTTACTTGTGTGACTTTCTTTAAAACATCATCAGCAAACATATATTTCTTGAATGGTTCACCCTTAGCTCTGAAGTTTATTATAGTTGGCATTATGGAGTGATTGCTGGATGTCCATGTCATAGCCAGCACCTCTTCTTCAGCAGTTAAGGTTTGACTTTGGTACTGGATATTGAGAATATTGGCAAGAAAATGAATTAGATATAGTGCTTGTCCCATTCTTTTTTTTTTATGCTTGTAATTCTGTCATTGTATATTTCTGTTTTTTAAGATCTCACTCAGTTCCTTCCAATTGTCAACAGCGTCAGCAGTAAAACCGCTATTTCCCTGCATTTTGTTCAAGGCTACAGAAATAGGCTTCAGGGTACTCGGCATGTGGTCAAGATTTCTCTTAAGCCCAATGTTAAGAACTTTGGTTGTGACAGTGCTATTTATTTATATTTATATTTATATTTATATTTATATATATATATATGATTTTGTTCACAAACTGTCATCAGATCAGGACAGTTCTTGATATAGTGCTTAAAACTGACCACTACTGAGTTCCATTGCATGTCTTGTGGGAGCGTTAGCTTGGTTCCTCCCATTTTTTTCAGAGTAGCTGCTGCAAAGTCATCGTTACAGAAGTATTTTGCAATTTCAACAACATTAGCCTTTATTTCTGGAACACTGAAGTCTTTGGCTAGGAGGTGCATCAAATGAGCACTGCAACTATGTTAGCTTGGGACTCTCTTCTAAATTTCTTCTTATCTTGGATACATTTGCAGCATTGTCTGTGACCAAACTGCGTACTAGACATTTGAATTTTTTTTTTCAGTTTGTTATAGCTTTTACTGCTACTTTTTTGTAAGTATTCTGCTGTGTGTGCATTTCCTGATGTATCAGTTGCTTCTGTAAGGAAGACAGTCCCTTCTTCTGTTGTCACACAGGCACGTACAACAGGATCATTGTGGACATTGCTCCACCCATCAAGACTCAGGTTAACAATTTTACCCTCTAGACCTTTTGCACACTGCTCAATTTCTCTTTCATACACTTTATCCAGCAATTTGCCTGCAACATCTGCTCTGTTGGGTGGACTATATCCTGGTCTTAGTGACTGAACCACGTTAATGAAGAAGTGTGGGTTCTCAATCAAACGGAAAGGAGATTTTGTTGCATGAACAAACTGGGCAATTTTTTCATCAATTACTTTTTTGTAATCTGCTGGTTCTTATCACAAACGTATCTATGGTTGTTTCTGGATTATGGAGATTTTTTTCTTTTTGCTACAGGTGATATACTGTGGCTATGACCTACATGATGTGACTGAAACACTATCATTGGCAGACTACTCTGAAACTGTAGAAAATGATGGTGATCTTCAGAATCCTGTATGTTGAGGATGGATTCTCCTAAACAAAATAAGTCAATGCAGTTATTTAATTCTTACCATACTGCTCATTTATTATTAGTCATTGCATTTACTGACACTCAGTACTACTTTAAAGATAAAATTGTAAAAGGAAGATCTGCCTATTTCAGCTATTTATTTTTATCACAACTGCATCTAAAATGGTGGTAGTACCATAGAGTAACAACTATTTTTTTTGCTCGAACATTGAGAATTCAAGAAGGAAGACAGGCAGTCCTTAAGAAAGAAGTATGAAGTAAAAAAAGTTTACCAACCTGAAGATCCTGCATGTTCAGACATGTTCCTTTAATCATCTTCACGCTTCTCATGATGATGTTTCATTTGAGCAACCAGGCCTTGTGTTTCTTTGTTGCATTGTTTGCACTTTGCACGCATGCCTCTTACCCATAGGTAGAGGAACTTCATTAAAATTCCCAAACCGGGTCTCTCTTATGGCCTGCTGCCATTATAGCTTTTCCCTTCTAGTGAGAGAATGGTATGGTAGATCTCAAATCAATGAAGGCTACACTCGGAAAGACCATAAAACTTCTGGAATATGCTGCTCAAACATATTTTTACTTTTGTTTCTACTGCCTGTCCCTCCCCTCTCACATTTATCTCCAGACTTCTTCTCCTTGTCCAGATCTATTCCGCCCCCAACAATCTTCATTGAACTTTTTGCAACTTTGCACTTTTAGAGAGAGGTAAGGGATTGACTCTCTGTACACAAATTTGCAGAGGGACAATAGGGTTGAGGTCTGTTGTTTCTCATATCTATATATTTATTTATTTTAAAAACATTTTTGCTGTTAACAAGCATGTTATTTCTGGAGACCCAAATCCACAGTTTGAGAACTGCAAAACTAAGTATCTCTGATGGTACCTTCTAGACTGAGCACTGAATCCCATTGGATAGATAGAAAGATTAACGTAAATCTTTACAGAAGCCCCCGGAACTCCATAAGATCGGGTCCCTAATCCATGAACTATTGGAACTCCTTTACAAATCTTTTCTTAACCATTACATGAATATATTGTCTCATACTATAGAATTTATAATCCCTATTCCATGAGGAGATATCCAGGGCTTTGGAGCTGTGTTCCAGCTCAGCTCCGCTCCAGCTCCAGGCAAAAACCTGCAGCTCCACTGCTCTGGAGCTGCTCTGTGCTCCAGCTCCGGGCTCTGCTCCAAAGCCCTGGAGATATCTTTGAGCTATAATGTATCTTAATTAAAATGATCTTTAGATAGGTTTTTTTCCCTCAAAAAGCATTTTATCAAAAAATCCGATTTAAATCAAAAACTGATTTTTTTTTTTTTAAAAATGATTGATTTTTATCCACCCTGCTGAAAATTAAAAAGGAATCGTATAAAGAGTGAAAACATGGTCTAATCACTAATGCTACATTAACTATGTTGGTGGGGATGGTGTAGGCCAGCTATACTGTACAGCCAATTAGCCGGATCTTAGACCTTATCCAGTATTTATCATCCGGGGGTTAGAAGGGAAAGATAATGTATCTCCCTATCCAGTGATGCAAATGAATAAAGAGAAAATAATAAAGTAAATAGATGACCGTTTTTATTTAAAACAGAAACAGTGAGATGTGGTTTGACTATTTGGATTTGAAATCCAGGCCCAACCAGACAGACACCTTGGCAATAAACAAATAAACCTAAAACAAAAATATCTCAGATACTGCACCATTTCTAGGTGTTGATAGGCAGTAGATAGTACGACACTTGATGGACCCTGGGTCTCAGCTGCTTCTTAGGGGGGATCAAGAGGCTCTGCTGATGCTGAAGAGAGGCCTGGCTCTGCGATCACCCGAGGGTGAGCAATCAACAGGACCTCTGTACTTTTCTCTGAAAATGATGTGGAGTTCAGAGATGGGTAAGCATACTCGCAGTTCTTAATGCTGGTCTTCTGATCTTCTGGTCCATGTAGCTGTGCAAATACAACGGTACCGTGGCTGCCTCCAGGATGGACAGCAACTAGGCAGTGGGTGCTCAGAGTTTATATAGGCACAAGCACGGCAAAGTTCTGAGGTAAAACTGGCAGCTCCCCTGCTGGAACCTGTTTCAACCAGTTCTATGCTGATAGTTGGCTTCATTTCCCGCCAGAGTTCCCAAAGGGCACAAAAACTTCAAAAAGAAACCCATCGCTTCTTGACATACTTTTAGTGGACATGGAGAACAACTGATCACCATTCTCTTTGTAACAACTCTACATATTTGAAGACTACGATCAGGTCTCCCTTCAGTCTTGTTTTCTCAAGACTAACCATGTCTTTTTTATTTAAAAAAAAAAAAAAGCAGCCTTTCTTCCATGTATCAGGTTGTCTAAACCTTTCATAATTTATGTTGCTCTCATCTGGACTCTCTAGTTTGTCCCTATCTTTCCTAAAATGGTGATCAGTTGTTCTCCATGTCCACTAAAAGTATGTCAAGAAGTGATGGGTTTAATCTGCAACAAGGGAGATCTAGGTTAATATTAGGGAAAAACTGTCTAAAAAGATAATGGAAGACTGAAATAGACTTCCAAGGGAGGCAGTGAAATCCCCATCACTGGAAGATAAGACAGGTTGGACAAACACCTGTCAAGGGTGATCTAGGCTTAGTTGGTCCTGTAATAGCGCAGGGAGCTGGAGTTGGTAACTTGAAGTCCTTGCCAGCCCTATATTTCTGTGATTCTGTGCAGTGTGCACTCCTAACAAATGGGTACTTCTGTGACCTCAGCATAGTAACTATTTTGTAAACTACTGATAAGCTTTGAAAACTATGATAGTATGTCTTATGCAGTTCCTAAACTTCATTTTAATGTACATATTTGGTGTACGTAGTTTCTGTATATAAAATCTAACACTTTTTTTTTTTTTCCTAAGGCTTTCTGATGTCTGAGAACATGGCAGACATTGACAAGTAAGTATACTCTTTTGGACATTTACTGTGACTAAAAATGTGTAGGAATTGATTAATCCTATATTTTAAACTGCTGTGATTTTCTAAATAACTTTCTCTAAGGTGTATATATTAGGTTGGTGTAAAATGAGCAAATATGTAAATAGATTCATGTTTTGTTTTATTACATGCTCATTTGGGACTGTAACTGCAGTAGCTATTAAGCAAAATGTAAACTGTTCTAGTTAACTACAAAATAAAATTCAACTAATATACTAAATTACTAAAACTAGCAGCATCACTTGTTCCACTGTCATGTTAAACATTACTTTTCTTTCCCCTGTCTTTTTGTCAGTAGTACTAAGCCAAAATGTAGGGCTCTTTGTCAGTCTGCTTCCTCCAAACATATTGTCAGTTACTAAACATACTTCAAAAGTGATATTGTAGTTTTCAAGTGTTGCAAAATCTTACTTTAAACAGGATACCGGTGAAACTTATGTCTTGTGTTTAAAACAGTTTCTGTGATTTAATAGTGCTGTAGAGTTAGTCTCGTTTTACAGAGGGAGAAATGTTGGGGCAGAGGTAGAGGTTTAAATGATTTGACCAAGTTCACAGAGGGCATTTCTCCCCAGGATAGGATTGGAACTCTGATTCTCAATTCCTAGTCTTGTATTTAAACCACTAAATTATTTGCTCATTAGGATAGTAAAAGTGAAATTGTTGGTGTGGAAAGTTTCCAATTTGAATTTTACTATTTTGATCAAATTTGCTGGTGGAAAGAAGTTACAAACGTTAAAAAAAAAAAAAAAAAATACCCAACCACAAAGCAGAATACATCAGCTTAGTTGTTACACTGGGAACTAATACAATATCTGTAACTTCAGCTTTTTCAGGACAAGTTGTATTAGTAAACAAGTCCTTTAGCTTAAAAGGAAAAAACAAAACAAACCTCAACTCTTGAATTGAATGTTTCTGCTAGCAAAGAACAGGCTGAACTTGACCAACAGGATATGGAAGATGTTGAAGAAGTGGAAGAAGAAGAAACTGGCGAGGATGCCAACAGTAAAGGTAACACTGTAACATACTTGAATCAAAAGACATTCTAAAGGGATTTCACGCCTCAATTTAAACTGAATGCAAATGATAAAACATGATTTTTTTTTAATGCTTTTTAAATTCTGAAACCAGAAAGGTATTACTCAGAGATTTTTAATGATCATTCACTTCATGCTTGTCTGCTCTCATTCTTTTTTTAAATCACGAACAGCAGCAGTTCACAAAACATTACCCATGTGAACCAGAGTCATTGACTAGTCAGTTTTTCTGTCAGTACTCTCAAATGAACTTTACTGCTCGCTTGTCTTAATTTCACAGACAAACATTCAACTTCAAAACAATTCAGTCACGATTAGTAGAAATCCACATATACCTAAAATTGGTCCAAAAAAAATATACCCATTTATATCTAGTTAGTAGTACATTTTGCATGACACACAATCCAGGTGGAAAAAGTTGGTCCTGCTCATGTAATGTAGTTCGGTTTGCAGGTTGAAAATGGAATTTGAAGAGAGCAAAGAGGTAAAAATATAAACAAATGGCAAGAAATGCTTTTAGTGTATTAGCAGTATGAAGCCTGCAGTAGAATTGCTGGATTTGCTGAAGATAACAAATTAAAGTAACTGGTTGATAAATAGCAACAAGTTCCCTTAATCTGATGGTATAACACCTAAAGAGTTCCCAAAGAACTTGAGTGAAATAGTTTAATGGCTAACAAAAGCATACAACCAAGTTAAAATCAGCGTTTATAGCTGAAGACTGGGGTAGCATGTGTTACCTACCTGTAAAAAGGCACTAAGGGAAGTTCAGTACTAGGCAAACTTGGCTGAAATAAATAAAAATAGAGTCCTAAAATACCCATATCATAGGGACTGACCAGCAGAACTTAATAGAATAAAATTATGCTTTTCTAATCCTATTGGCCTTTTAGCATGTAAACAAAGTAGTGAGTGTAAAAAAGACCCGTTTGACATAATTTATTTGGAATTTCAAGAGCCTGTTTGAAAGTTCTTCACTGAATACTATTAAGGAAACCTGGTAGTCTTGGATGAGAGTTGGAAGTTCTCTCAGGGATTAAAACCTTTTAAGGGTAGGAATAAATGGTCACTTTTTCGACATGGTAAAAGATTGACAGTTGAGTGCCCTAAAATGCTGTATTAGAACTGGTGTTTAATATATTAATGTGATAAAATTGCAGATGTTTCAGTTGCATATGTTTTTTAAGTATAGAGAAGATGGAAGAACTAGAAAGATCTAAGAAAGCTGTCTGAACAGTTCAATGGCAAACAAGTTGTCATTGACAAATGCAGGGTAATCCCCTTTGGAAAAGTAACTTGAACTACTTCATGTTACTGGCATCTAAATTGCAATCACTCAAGAAAGAGACTGGACTGCTGTTGTGCACAGCTCTCTGAAAACCTCTGCTCAATGTGTAAATGCAGTCAAAACAGTGAACAATTTTAGAATGTATTAAGTATTGGACAGAAAATAATATGCAATTTTATGCAAAGATGGTACGACCTCATCTGAAGTAGTGTGTTCACTTCTGGGAGAGATTAAAAAGATCGAGACTTTGTTTAATTTAGTGCACAAAAATAGGAGGGGTTTAGAAGTATGTGTATGTATACACACACATCTTAACCTCTGAAAATGCAAGAACAAGGATGTTCAGTGAAAGGTAACTTTTTTTTAAAAAAAAAGCTGATAAAAGGGAAACTCTTATGCATTTTGGAATAATAAATGTGTGGAATTCATTGCCACAGGATATTGAGGCCAAGAGCTTGGTAAGAATTAAAAGATGAATATTAATATGGATAATGAGAACAGTTACAATTGCATTAGAGAAAACACATTTTATAGGATATAAACTTCCCTGATTCAAGGTATGATGGAGGTTAGGAAGTAGCTTCTCCACTGGCAAAGTTACTTTTATTTTATTTTTTTAAACGATGGGATTTCTTGCACCTACCTCTGAAGAATCTGGTACTGACCAGTCATAGATGATTATACATAAATATATGGGATTAGAGGGATCGCTGGTCTGATCTGTGACGGCAGTTTGTTCCTACTGCACATTAAATATTTCTGCTTAATAAGTCACTTATGCCTTAATTTCACTAGTATTTTTTGGTGAAATCTTCTATAAATTAGAGACTTGTAGGGCCGTTACTGAATCCAGTTCGAGTTTTGACAGTTGTTCAGAAATTGTTGTTTTTGGAAGAATATTGACTTATTGCACAGTCCCTGCCTGGGCCCAAAGCAAAAAGTACAAATCTCAGTATCTTGCATTTCTTTATACCTATCTCATAGAACTGGAAGGGACCCTGAAAGGTCATCGAGTCCAGCTCCTTCACTAGCAGGACCAAGTACTGATTTTGCCCCAGATCCCTAAGTGACCCCCTCAAGGATTGAACTCACAACCCTGGGTTTAGCAGGCCAATGCTCACCACTCAGCTATCCCTCCCCCAATAATATATGTAGATATACATACCTGTCTTTGCATCATTTAGTTTGAAATGTTGAACAAAAGTGCTTTATTTTTTTTAAGACAGCATTTTTGGTGACCTGTTGTAAACCTGTGTTTTCAGCAAGAACTTCTATTTTAATGACTGGGTCAACTTTTCATAAAATAAGAATCTCAAAGCTTTGTCTTTTTTTTTTTTTTTTTTTTTAGAATGGTCAACTTTTAGATTTTCCAAATACTCAGCTGTCTTTCAAAATGATCAGAATAAGATGGATCTTCACTAACATTTTTAATAGGATATTTAAGGCACAGTGTCAGTGGGAAAATGGAAGTGTGAAATGCTCCTATTTGTGCTGCATTTCCTTTTGAAAGGGTTCAGATATCAAGGATTGTCAACCTGGCATCTTTCCCTAGTACTAAAATAAATTTCTTTCCAGGTTGTCTACAAGATTAGCATAATGCATTTGCAAAACCTCTCCTCTTCTTGGTTTTACTTAGCTCGGCAGCTGACTGTGCAGATGATGCAAAATCCTCAGATTCTTGCAGCCCTTCAGGAAAGACTTGATGGTCTGGTAGGAACATCTACAGGATATATAGAAAGGTACAGCTTGTTCTCATTCAGTAGTTAAGTATCTGTTTTTATAATCTTGTTTTCTGTGGAAGTGTTCGCACCACTCAGTCTCTTCGCTTTCAGACAAATAGTATTAATACATCCTAAACTACCCGCTGGGGCCAAATATATCTGAGAACCTAACCTTTTGAAGAGAGCAGGAACTGAGTTCTCATATGGTGTTTGTTTGTTTTTTTAATTTGAGGAAGGGAAGGTGGGAAGCTTGGTAAAGAGCTTAAAGTAGGGCTGACATGTTAAAGTGACTTGCAGAGGTACATTTAAGTTTTACTTAAGTTGAAGTTTAACTGTTTGAGGTTGCTTTCATAGTCTTGTAGTATTTATTACTGAAAGAATTGGAGCTATTTTTTTTAAAAGCGTGGATCCGTTTCTGTAATATGGGTGCTGAGTTATTTGTTTCCTGATATCCTTGTTACAGTATGGTCAGAAAAACGTGTAGAATGATTACATAGCATAAAACTTCAGTAATGCAGCATTAAGATTGCCCAGTTGATAGCTCATGCACTTCCAGAATGCAGAGTTCAGCAAAATTCAAATGGCAGAAAGCCAGAAAATGGAGTTAAGGTAAATGCTTGCACATCCTTAACTCTGCCACCTGGAACTGGCAGTAGCCCCTGGGAATTATCTGCATGGACTACAGCTGCATTCACTGAGTGTAGCTGTATTGAATGGTGGAGGAATAAGTTGGAGCAGCTTAGGAGAGCTGTAGTTGTGATAAGAAGAGAACTGGGTCTGTGTCCCTTCTCCTCCTCCTCTTCCCCTCCCCCCCAACATATGTTGTCAAAAGAAAGATACACATGTACCTTGAGGTTCTACTCTGCATCACTTTAATACAGAATTTGGTAGGTTGTGTGAGTAGCAGGGCTCTAGGGTCTTCTTGCCATGGGTGCTCTCATGAGATGGGATATGAGAGCAGCTGGTGGATATAATGATGGGTCTGAGGAAGTACAGGTTTGGGTGGTATATGCAAGTGTCAGTGGGTTGTGGAAGGATATGAAGTGGTTGTTAAAGCATGGCATTCTGTCTGGGGAGTAGTCGGTGTTTGAGTGTCGGGCAACGGCAAGTAGCACCTATTCATTACCTGCACTTTGCCTTGTCACTGTGTGTGTTATGGGCATTATGGGGCACTGCTCCAGTCATGTCAGTAGGTGTTCCCTTCCCTCCCTCACACCCACCCCCAACCCAGTATGGGAGTGTTTCTGATATGGGCAGAGTTAAAGTTGCATTGTTGTTTACCCTTAACTCTGATTCTTGTTTTTCAGTTGAGTTTCTCTGAATTTTTTCTAGAAGGGCATGAGCTACCACCAGGCAACCTGAACTCTGGGTTAATTATGGGGTTTTTGCTACTTAATATCCAATTTTTTTTTAATTTGTATTTTTCTACCAACAAACATTTCTTTGTTTAAAAGGAGTTAGTGGTCCGTGGGGCAGTTGTTTTACCTAGTTTGCAGCTGATAAGGTACTGTAGGTATGTAATAATCAAAAGGCCTAGCTTTATATAGTGCTTTTCATCAGTATCTCCATTTTTACAGATAGGAAACTGAGGTACAGAGGTGAAATGATTTGCCCCCAGTCACCGAGTGGGCCAGTGACAAAGCTAGGAGTAGTCCCAGTCAGTATTTTTACTAGGCCAAATGGCTATGATGTGGTTTGCTCATTGTTCCTCCCCCCTCCATTATATCTTGTGGGATAATAGTAATGCATTGAAATGTTTGCAATGTGTAGTTGCGAACAGGGCCAGTGTGGGAAATCTCATCCATGGTCTATGTCCCAAAACCTTGACAGTCTTATTGGTTGTTACAGTAACTTAGGGCAAGTCTACAATTATAATGCTGCAACAGCATACAGTTGATGGAGCATCTTAATTAAAGCTACAAGTACTCCTGAGGGCAGTCTGTGCTAAAAAAATTAACTTCTGCACCCAATATTTTAAAATTCTGCAAGTTTTATTTGTCAATAAATAAATGCAGTGGCTCCAGCACAGCAGTGGGGAGCACAGGCCACTGGCTGCATGAAGGTGGGAGATCACCCTGCAGCCCTCCCACCCCTTGGTCATTTAACTCAATGGTGTGGCTGCACCTGATCCTGACACAGCACAAGGTCTGGGCCTGCCTCAGAAACACCCTGGGACCCTACCCATCTGCACCAGGTGTGAGGCAGGCAGGCTCAACCAGGCAGGATCCAAGTGTGGAGGGGCACTGTGTGTGTGGGGGGGAGGGGAATCCAGGTGTGATCTGAGAGGATTCTGTGTGGGACAGTCTGGATGCAGGCAGTTCACTGGGGGGGTCTAGGTGTGGGGGATCTGGATGCACAGAGGCTTGTTGGCGTTCCAGGTGCAGGGGCGATGGGACTCTGTAGGGGCTTCCAGGTGACGGTGTTTGGGGCTCAGCAGGGGGGGGTCTGGGTGGTGGGGGAAGGTCTGGATGCAGTTAGTTGGGGGTCAGTGGTATGGGGGTCTGGATGTGAGGGCTCAGTGCAGGGTGGGCATCAAGATGCGGGTTTGAATAAAGGGAGCTCAGTGCGGGGCCTCTGGGTGCAGGGATGGGGGTCCAGAGACAGGGGTTGAGGTTCAGTGGGGTGGGGTTTGGGTATGGAGGGCCGCGTGAGGCTTGGCAGGGGTGTCTGGGTATGGGATGTTTAGATACACAGATTGGGTGGATGGGGGAGCAGCTCCCCATACAGTGACCCCTCCCCCTACAACTGAGGACCGATGGGGGTAGGAAGAAGGGGAGGATGCTGAGCTTCCTGCAGCTGGGGGAGGTCTGACATAGCCCCAGCCACTCCTTGCAGGGGAAGAGTAAGTCCTGTCCTCTCCTGCCTCCAGCCCTGATGGGACTTGCAGCTGATCCTGTCTCGGGGATGGAGCCACTGGCTGGGATGTCCTCAGCTCTATGGTGATTTATCTCTCTGCTGGCTGCTTTAGGTGCCTGAAATGATGTACCTGCACTACTAGGAGTGGTGCGTGACTGCTTTTGCAGCTTCCCTTTGCTTCCCTGCAGAAAAATGACTGACAGGGAAGTAATCTGCGAGGGACATGAATTCTGCGCACATGCAGTGTGGTGTAGAATTTGCCCAGGAGTATAAACTGACAAGAGAGCGCATGCTCTCCTGTCTGTGTAGTTAGCTACCACCTCTTGGGGAGGTGGATTTTATTGGTGGGAGAAGTTCTTCCCATAACGTAGAGCTGTCTACGCAGGGGCTTTCGATGGTATAATTATGTTGCTATGGGGTTTGAATTTTTCTCATCCCTGAGCGACATAGTTATGCTAATATAGGTCTGTTGTATAGACCAGAGTGTTGAGCGAAGACTGGTATGTCTGTATTCTCCAGCTCCCCCTCTCCTTCCCATCCCAAACCCTGACTGACAGATATTAGCAGTATGCCTCCCAAACCTTTCCAGATGTCTGCCTGAGGTGAGACTCAAGCTGCCACTGGTTGGTGGGTCTTGTTTAAAGGACTACTGTTTATCCCCTTCTGCTGTCCAGCTGGTAGGATTTTTAGCCTCAAGTTTCATGTTAACTCCTCTGTCCAGGTATGCTCCTTATAATCTATCAGGAATGAGAATAAGCAGCTGAGGCTTACAACAAGCCTAATGGGAGAAGCAAAGTCTTTTTCAAATAATGTTTTAATTTGATTTCCTCCAAAGGGCTGATGCGTGCCGTGGACCACCCCAAATGATTATTTTTTGTAAAAAGGCTACAAATTAGCCTTTTGTTTAAGAGCTTGCCAGAAATGGGAATACCTTGTCCACGGGGAACTTCAAAAATCCCCTCTATTCAAAACAGGGAAAAACAATTTTGAAACTTTCTGCAAAGAACAAGAATTTCAAAATTCTGTTGTGAAAAAGTGGGAACATTGTTTCAACCTTTTCAGAATGTTTGAGGCTATAGGCAGCTCTGGGCTTCTGGGAGCCCCAACTCTGAGGCAGCCTATCTGGAAGTCCAGGCTGCTGAGGAGCTGAGCAGGCAAGCAAGCTTCCATTGCAAGTTCTGTTGAAACTCAGTTGAAATCAATACATTCCTATGGAATGTTTAGGTTTTGACAAATTGGCATTTTCAGATGGAAAAGCATTCTATTTGGCCAAGTCTAGGTATTACTAGATCTGTTGCAACCAGTCAGTTGCTCCTCTGTCCATGTTTATACTAATTCCAATGAAGCTTGGCTCCACAAGCTGATTTAAAATCTTTCTGTAGGTCAGACAAACCTGAGGAGACTTGCCCTGCTTCTCCTTTGACCCATACATTCATTACATTCTCTTGCATTCAGAGGAACCAGTGCTAACTGGGTGTCATCTTGTATCTGTTTGTTCTTTCAGCTTTGATTCTTTTGGACCTGTTGCCTCTCTTTGGAGCTATTGCATAATTCTTTTATAAAGCTGCTTATAGGTGATACTTCCTGTGTGAAAAGACAAGGCATGTAAAGATAATGGATATATAAATCTCAGTTGAAGTTTGAAATTAATTGGCACTAGCAGTTCTGCATTTTACTTTTATATTCAATATGATTTATACTAAGGAACTCAGATGCTCCTGTAAAAGGGGTTAACCTGCATTAAATTACTCTGGCTTGAATTTGCATTGTGTCCAATATTAGCCTGACAGCCTCTGATGCAGAGAAACAGATGTGTGTATTTGTTTCTTGATGCTTATAATGTACAGTTGCTAGGACCTGTCCAGTGTCCTTAGACTCTTGCAAAATGTTACTCTAGTCAGTGACATCAAATGAGTGCTTATCATATGCTGTCTCAACAAAAGTCTTTCTAACACTTTTCTATTAACATCTTTAGACAACTAACCTTTTGATTTTTTTTCACTGTACCATTCCTTCAAGTTAAAATTGCAGTGGAGTATTAATGATAAATTTGACCTTAAATTTCAGAACATCTCTTTTAGAGCATATGAAAGGAATATAACTGAATGTAAATGTCATATTGGGTGGCTAAGAACTTTTCTGAACCTTCATGAATAAGTTTGTTTGGTATTGCATATTGCAGACCTCTACTTCAGCAAAAGCTTGATGCTGAATTATTGGTGACCTATGGGAAACTCACTTGTTTGATGTTAACAGACATCTTAGTAGTCGGGGTGGTACATTCTTGTCAACCCTAAGAATGATGGTGAGGAAGGGTGGCAATATTACATTTTAAAACTAAGCTAGTGTTGCAATAGTCTCGGAACCTGTAAGTAATACAATATGAGTAGAGCAGTGCTAGATACTTAAGTTTTCAAACTACTTAATTTAGTCACATCCAGTGCTTAACAGAGCCTTCAGTTGTCTCTCCCTTCTTAAAGCTGAAGGTGAGAAGAAGAATAAAAGCTGTCTGGTTATAGTCTGTTCTGATCAATATGGCCTACTTCTTTAATAAAGTAGGCAAATGCTAATGCACTCAATCTTTTCTAGTTCCTAACTTTAGCTACACACTCCTTTTGGGTAGACAGTCTTCCAAATTTTCTCTTCGTGAAAGTGCATAAAATATTTTTAAAATATCCAATCATGAAATCACTATTTTGTCACTGATAGGACGGCAATGGAAGGGTTTTAACTTTTTGCTTTGTCCTGTGTTGAGTAATTAATACTCTTTTTCCCTGGGGTTCTCAACCTTTTTCTCACTGAGGCCCCACTCAACATGCTATAAAATGCCAGGGCCCAGCAGGAGTTAAGTGGAGAGGGAAGCTCCGGACCAGGGAAGTCCTTAGGCATAAGTGTAGTTTTACTTCTATTTGGAGGGACAAGAGCTGGCAGGGCTCGAGTCTGGACCCCGCTGTGCGGAGCTCACCCCCGACTCACTTGGGAGGCTACCCAGCCTGTCTGGGCTGTGGGGGGGATGCAAGCAAAAAAATAACTCAAAGGGGGGAACTCAGATCAAAAAGTTTCTGAAAACTGCTCAGGGTGCAGGGAGGGGGTAGCCAGGGTCTGTGTGCAGGCATGGGGGTAGCTCAGGGTGCTACCCAGTTTGGATAACCATACACTGAGTTAAATGGCAATATTTAAGTTTGTGCTCTTAGACATGTAAATATCACTGTGTATAATTCTTACAAATTGAGCACCATCCTTGAGAATATACCCCATTGTTCTCCGATTCAAGTAATGTACATTTTTTTTCATAAAGTTTGCATAAAATTCTTGAGTTCAGATCCTCGGTTATGGCATGGCCACTTTGTGCTCCACTGCCATTGGGACATAGGCATGAAGCCAGTGTAAGTGGCCCCAGGAAGATCACTGCAGCATAATAGGATCCTGTGGTATATAGGCTCTGACACCCTGCATTCTTATGTCGGTTTAGAGGGCAAAGCTGGGACTGCCATACATTCTGCTGATCAGCCCCTGGGCAGCCAATTGCGGCTAGCCAGTGTAATTTAGAGAGCTTGCTGTAGCCTAATGCTGGGTAACTGGGCCAGTGTACCTCCAGTCCAGGACGGGAGAAACTTGGAGGTCAGCTTTGCAACCCATCTCACCCACAAGCTGGACTTTATCCACCTCAGCTATAGCCGGGCCTTAATGTTTTAATGTTACATCATCACTGGAGCCCAGATGTAAGGAGAGCACCCAGTTGATTACACATAAAGAGAAGAGCTCAAGGGGTTGCAACTAATTAGTGTATTTTATAATCAGTGTCACTTCAGCACTTTTCCAACATGTTGACTTAATACATTAGTCTGTCTAGGAAAAATCTTTTTAATTCATGGGAATATTATATAATATGTTCTGAAATGTTGCACCAGCCTCTTGGCTCTCAACTGCCTAATATATAGATGTAAATCCTGACATTACTTTTCTCTAATGAAATAGGAAAAAAAGTAGCTTGTCGTCTTGATGTGTTGGCCCATCTTTGCAGGGATAAAAAACACTATCCTGACAATCATTTACTTTAAATTCAGTTAATACTCTACTATTTAGAAAGCAGCCTAACATTATTGCTTAGGATCTTTAAGCAAACCTTATGTAATAAAACTTAACGTTTGTCTCGGTTCTTTGGAATGCTTTGCCCCTAGCCTTAATGAAACCTCAGATTAGTTTACGTGTTTGCATTAATGTCGAATCAGCATGAAATAGTGAGTTATGTTCTCAGTTCTTCTGTCAAAAGCTTAAGTATGAAAAGTATTGTAACATAGCATAACACAAAACCAATCTGTACTGTGGAAGGTGGCTATGGGGTGGGCAGGGAGTGATTGAGAAGGGGGTCAGTGTGTTTTATAGAACACTTCTGTTAATAATCATAATACTGTAACTGAAACTTTCAGCTTGCCTAAGGTAGTTAAGAGACGGGTGAATGCGCTCAAGAACCTTCAAGTTAAGTGTGCACAGATAGAAGCAAAGTTCTACGAGGAAGTTCATGAGCTGGAAAGAAAGTATGCTGCTCTCTATCAACCTTTGTTTGATAAGGTAACAACTGTGTGCTAATTTGACTTTATTTTTAAGATCTAGTTAAGTAAAATCCCAACAGAAAAGATTATAATGGGAATAAACATCAGTGGTGCATATCTGTAGCTGTATGGTGTTACAGTCCCATGTGGGGCCAGATGTGAACCCCTCAGTCCCATGAGTGAATTGAGTCCAAGAGGACCACCCATGAGAGTAACCAGTGTGATTAAGGGTCTCAAGGCCTGGGTGGTTATCTTGGAGGGGCATAAGAGTAAAGTGTAATGTTACTGTTGAGTGGCAGATGAGGTCAAGAAGCAAATGGAATGCATTCCCCAAAGGGAGAGCTTGGATTACAGTAACTTTATTAATTGCAAAAACATACAACAGTAAACCTGAAAGACTTCATGGTTTTATTTTCCAGCGAAGTGAAATCATCAATGCAATTTATGAACCTACAGAGGAAGAATGTGAATGGAAAGCAGATGCTGAAGAAGAAATTTCAGTGAGTATCTCCACTATATCTGAAGAGAATAATTGATGGCATATTTCAAGCTTTAACACACTAAGACCCAATACTGTAGCAAAATTTAAAATGCCAGCAGTGAAATTCTCATAATAGCTTTTTGTAACTCTATAAAGTAGCTGTGAATCTTGATTTTTCATTATGGGCACACTGACTTTATCATAAAATCATGTGCTTTAACTGAATATCTGGTACTTGTGATAGAATCATAGAATATCAGGGTTGGAAGGGATCTCAAGGGGTTGTCTAGTCCAACCCCCTGCTAAAACTCTTGTTAAATTTTAGAAAGTTTAACATTTTTATTTTATCAAGGAGGAAATGAAAGAGAAGGCCAAGCTTGAAGAGGAAAAAAAAGATGAAGAAAAAGAAGACCCTAAAGGAATTCCTGAGTTTTGGCTGACAGTATTTAAGAATGTTGACTTGCTTAGTGATATGGTTCAGGTAAGTGATGACCTAAAGTTAAATATAATCATAAGTTATAAAATTTGTACTAGTGTGCTCCTAGAAGTTGTGGAAATAGTGATATGATTTGGCTGTTTTGGTATTTCTTCTGGTAGAATCAAAATGGCTTGTATCCCATTTCAAAGTGCTTTGTCAATGGAATGATATGTCAGGTGAACAGGCGTGGGAGCATGGTACATCTTATTCTTTAGTTGCCAGTTACATTCCTTACACAGGTCTTCACATATTCAGTGATGAATTGCATATCAAGTTATGAGAAATTGCCTTTCATGATTGAATAAGATTGAGGATGCTTATATAATTGAAATTTTTACTGTGCCTATTTATTACTTTACTATTGCCCTCTGCTGGTCAAATAATTGTGTAAAATAGTTTCAAATGCCCATTGCAGGTTCTTAGCTACTGTGAAACAAATACTAAATATATTTGTGCCCCTTACACCCCAGTGCATTTTTTTATTTTGTAAATAGCTTAACTCAAATGCTGTTCATATGAAAAATGCTATGCATTGATTTAAAATCATTTTATTTAAAGGAACATGATGAACCTATCCTGAAACACTTAAAAGATATTAAAGTGAAGTTCTCAGAAGCCGGTCAGCCTATGGTAAGCTTAACATCTTAGACAAACTATGTATTTCTGCATTTGACTCTGGGGACATAGTGGTGGTTTTTGCCTGCCAAATATTTGATGGTGCCTTTTGGATTCTGAAGAATTTTTAGTTTGTTCATAGTGAGAAATGGCACTAGCGTACTGTTAATACAGTTGTATATAAAATGACCACATATCTCTTGTATTATGACAGTTTAATCAATTAGGTACAAAACCTAGCTTTAGTGAGTATTTGCAGCTAGGAGTTTCACTTTCAGATCTGGACACAATTTCAAAAATGTAGTTGCTGATAATTATGTCCTTGAACTGATTACCTATGTTGCTTGCAAGAAATTATGTGGCTTGCAAAGAAATTAAAATGGCTAATTATTTCTGTAGTAGTCCAGAGGCTTAGCACTACATTATAGCACACAGATCACTGTTTATCAGGTGATCTCACTTCAAAATGTATGAGGCAGAAGATGAAAATCATAAACCTAGATGCCAGTATTAAATTAAGAAAACTTTTAAATTATTGTAATTTAGGGATAGAAATTGTTTTAGAATTTTGAGTCTCATATATTGGGCAGAATTGACATTGATTAAGCCACTTTATTACTGGAAGAGAGGTGTACATTGATTTGGGATATCTGATTCTTGGCTATTAGGTGTTAATCGTGATTTGAAATTAAAGATGGGTAAATATTGCTCTGTTGATAATGACGCTGTCTTCCGACAATTGTTTTTAGAGTTTCACGTTAGAATTTCACTTTGAATCAAATGACTTCTTCACAAATGAAGTGTTGACAAAATCATACAGAATGAGATCAGAGCCAGATGATTCTGATCCCTTCTCCTTTGATGGACCAGAAATTATGGGTTGTACAGGGTAAGTGTTAATATGGAATTTTTAAAGTAGTTAACCACCTTTTGATGGCTCTTCTTGAATACTTGGCTGAGCTTGCAATCATAGAACTGGAAGGGACCTCGAAGTCATCTAGTCCAGTCCCCTGCACTCAAGGCAGGTAAGTATTATGCTTACATTCAAGCAATGGTCTTAGATTCAACTTGCTGGGATTTCTGTGTTTGGCTATGCATGAAATGAGAACTTTTGAACACTGCATCCAATCAGCTCTAAAATTTCAGACAATGTACTAGGCAACTATGGTCAGAACCTTGTTGACTTTGGGGTGGGGACAATAGGGGCATAAATGAGGGGTACGTGAAGCTCCAGACAGCTCTTTAGTACAACCACAAACCTCAAACACCTCTGCAGTTGTGTAAACAGCAAAAAAACTGGCTCCTATACCCATGAATAGAGTTAATATGTTGACACTCTGAATGTCTTCTCGCTAATGGATTGAACCATTATTCATTCTAAATTTTATATAGCATCATTCCTTGAATTGATTTTCTATATCAAATACACAGTTCAGGAGGACAATCCTATAATAATTGTTAAATTGAGACTCCTCAAACTTATAACTTCTGTGTCTAGGATCATCTGCAATGTTCATCAGATACGGAGATCCATGCAATCAGTGCTTCAAGAATGAACATTTACTGACTTGATTTTTGTTGTTTGCCTGAGCTCCCTGCCTTCCTTCCCAACTTTTTGGGGGTCTTAATGAAAGAAACTAAGTAAATGAACTTGAGTGGAGTTCGTCCCTTGCTGTCCTTGGCAGGTTGCGTATATAGTTCCAATGATTACTATCTACAGAGTGCCATGAGCCCACTTGTAAGCAAGTGTGCTGCTTTGCAGGCAGTCATTGCATCAGCAAGTAACAATTCTTAGCTGTCTCAGACTCGGCATACCTCTGTCACAGCTATATTTCCTTCTTCTCATTTTCCTCCATTTTCTCCTCCACCCTAACCTGGTATCATTAACATATTTGGTTGTCTTTCTCATGTCTCAACCTTTTTTGTAGCCTTTATGATTGAAAAGCCCTCACACCATCACTGGTGCCAGTTAAATTACTGTCCCCTATTCAAATCGTTTCTGAAAATGTACTTTGTCCATGCAGCATGTCCATGATTCATGGAAGGAAAGTGGCACCTGGTCAGTGTTGACAAGGTTCATGGGATAGGGATTGTCTTTCATAGTCTTGCTCAATGTTGTTCAAAATTATAGTGCTTGCTAGTCTTGTTCTAAAGTAAAATTGAGCTATGCTCTTATCCTTCCACCTGCCAAGGCTTAAAAGTGAAATGTACTATGTGAGGGGCTCAAAAAAATATTCATGCAGGAAATAAGTGCTGTGGAATACCTTTCTGTAACCTCAGTTTATTTTCTTTATTTCTGATAGAAATATTTTCAACAAGAAAAGTGTGTGGGGGGGGACCATCTCTGGATTGAAAGGAATTTTGGGAGTAGAATGAGTGATATACCTCCAAAATGAACTACCCATGAGAGTTATGGCTAGCTCCATGTGTTCTCCAAATACATAATAATTTTCAAGATCACTTTAAAAATATTCAATTGGCTGTACTTAAATAATTAACAACTGTATCCTTAGACTAGTGGTAACTTTAGTATGTAAAAACAATGTGAAGTTGTAAGCATATCCCAATTTGATAGCTATTTTCCTTATTTCTTTTAGGTGCCAAATAGACTGGAAAAAAGGAAAAAATGTTACTTTGAAAACAATCAAAAAGAAGCAGAAACACAAGGGACGTGGGACAGTTAGAACAGTGACAAAAACTGTCTCCAATGATTCTTTCTTCAATTTCTTTAGTCCTCCTGAAGGTAAGTATTGTCTGGATTCATTTGCAATGAATTATATGTAGTATCTTCAAAATTACTGGTACTTATTTTATTTTCCCTCTTTCTTTCAGTTCCTGAAAGTGGAGACCTGGTAAGTTGAAGAAGAAATTCAATACACCAAATTTGGAAAGAATGTATGCTACTTAAGCTATAATTTGGGAGGATATTAAACTATTCTACCTATTTCTTCATGTAATAAGGAACACTTTTTTTTTTCTCTAGTAAATACTGTTTAGCATATATTCTGGCTTACTTTATGGGAAGACATAGTCAGGTTGGATAAGAGCATTCTTAGTACTAAGTTGTAATTTAGTATATTTTGGGCTTGCTCATACTTGTGAAAGATAAACTTGAGTTGTCTTGTAAACGTTAAAATTTGAATAAACTTGGGGCTCATGAAAGTGAGGAACCAAGAATACCAACCTAAGATGAGTGTCAAACTGACTTGAACTACAATCTCCAAAGGAGAAAGATTTAATTAACCTACTTATCTAGTTACCCCAGAAATGCTGTGTCTACTCTATCCACTTACCATTTCCACCACTGCTAAAACTGGGGAAGCCAGGTGGTGTCACAAATGCTTTTTTTCTCTCTATGTTCATCTTTGGTGTGTGTGTGGGGAAGAAAAAAAAAAAAAACATATCAAAATGACAAAAAAAAAAAAAAAAGAAAAGAAAACACAAAGTGTAGATCATTTTATAATTATTTTTTATTTATTTTTGGAGACTCTGACTGCTGAATATGCTGCCAGAAACTCCACAACTAGTGTAAACTCAGTCCATAGGTGTGTTGGCATCTTATACAAAAAAATTTTTTTTTTCGTTTTAAACTTTTTTTTTAAATAGTTTTTCATATGTAAACCAGTAGAGTTCCATTTACCTGAATCTGTGAACAACAGGAGTGAACTTCATCTTGTGTGTATGTGTCTATCTTGGTTGTAAAAAAAAAACTAATATCATGTTAACTGAATTATGGGTGAATATATTACTATCACTGAAGCTGAATTAATTGGCAGAGACATACCTTAGGAGTAAGCTATGAGTCTCTTTAAAGCATTCAGATATTAATGTATTTGTAAGATATTCAAGGGATTTTTTAGTGCTTAACAGAATTTTAGGAAGATCGTGAAGAACCGTAAAATGATCTGGAGAAGCTAAACATTGGGGAAATGGGGAAACTTTCTTTTTAATACAAGTCTGGGTGAAAAATTTGACTTAAAAATGAAGGAACTTAATGTATTTAGGTTTCTGTGTTAATTTGCACAGAATTTCAGAGACTTTTCACAGGTTGCTTTTTTTAATGTGGGCAAATGAATACATTGTTTACCCTAGTTTGCAAGTTGTCCCTTAGTTATGATCCAATAAATGTCAGAATCCCTGAACATAGTCCTATTGAGCTGAACTCTTTTTTGAATATCTGGTCACATCAATCTGATGTTAGTTTGTGTTCAGACTCCTAAAACAAATGAGTTATGAATTTACCACTTGACTGTTTCTTTTAATGTCGTATGCAGGATGATGATGCTGAAGCAATCCTTGCTGCAGATTTTGAAATCGGCCACTTTTTACGTGAGCGTATAGTCCCACGATCAGTATTGTACTTTACAGGGGAAGCTATTGAAGATGATGATGATGATGTAAGTTGTTTTAAACTGTCTAAATATGCTCAAACAATACTCTTAATATTTATGACTCCTAATGTGTAAGATTTCTGTAGCTTTAGTAGTGTTTGTGGGATTTTGTGCATGAATCTACTGTCTAGGTACTTCCAGCTCTGTTCAAGGTAGGCCCCCCTACATTGTGTTACAAAAGCCACGGAGGGCAGTAGTGGCCACTCTACGATATGTCTACACTACAAGTACTACACCAGCACAACTGTAACTGCTCTCCTGTAGCCCTTGTAGTGTAGACACTTGCTACAGCAACAGAAGGGGTTTTTCGGTCAGTGTAGTAAGTAATCTTTCTGGGAAGCAGTAGCTAGATTAACAGAATTCTTCAGTCAGCCTAATTGCATCTGCATTGTGGGGGGTAAGGTTGACTCAACTGTTTCACACAGGGTGTGTAATTTTTTACAGTGCTGAAAGATGTTGCTAAGTTTTAGGTGTAGACCTTAAAGGTATGGAGGGATATGACATTGACTCTATGCCATCAGGGCATGACTCTTTACACAATGGTGTGAGCTCACCTGTGCTGGATGTAGGGTCAGAAAATGGCCGACTACAGCATATGGCCTGGTGTGCTGGAAGATAGCCCATTTTGTGTTTATGTAGTCTAATGTAGACAGAACTCACTGTGGAATGGAGAGAGGGTACTCAATATCTGTCTGATTAACAGGTGTATAAAAAAAATTACAAAAGACTGTTTTAAAAAAAGAATATCATTGAGATTAAAAACCTAGGGAATACCAGAATTAAAGTTGCTTGGATAAATTTATCTGCAGGACTCCTGGCTTGTTTGTTGTGGAAGGTAAGTAAGTGTAGTGAATGAGGCACGAAGAGAGGATGCTGTCAAGGTTAAGATAATTAAATACTGAACTGGATATTTTGGATTCTGTCTCTGCAGTAGAGCTTCTATATGATGCTAAGCAAATTATTTAAACCAAACTCTTCATGTATGGTCACTAATTGTGTGTACCTCCCTTTCTGGGTGCCCAACATGATATTGTGGGGTCTGATCTGAAAAAGAGTTGAGCACTTCCAGCTAAACTGAAGTCAATAGGAGCTGTTTTGTACATATAAAGAGCTGTATAATTATAAGTACTCTGAAAAATCAGGTCCTAGATCACTCAAATTGGGTACCCAAAATTAGTGTGAATTTATAATCTTAATCTCTCTGTGCCTTGCTTCCAACCTGCAAAATGGGGGATAACTAATACTGCATCAGAGGCGTTATGAAAACAAATTAATATTTGTGAAGCACTTGAATACTATAATGATAAGCACTGTAGAAAAGCTTGTGAGGAAACTATTTATTTATTTTTGTCTTCAAAGCATGGTTTGAATAGTGTAAATGAGGGGCCCACACTGAACAATGAAGAGACCCAAAATTTGAAGTGTTGCCCATTAAGTGAGCATCATCCATTGTATTCACAGAATGGGGCAAAGGTCCTATTTAAAAAATAGTATATGGTTCTATACAAGGGTGTCAGATTAAGGTTGCCCAAGGAACCTTAGTTCTGTCATTTCCTAACCTGAATTCTTGGTTTTGCAATCTTAATGTTCTCAAGTTTTTTAGTGCAGAGCTTCCTAAGCTTTGTTTAAAAAAAAAAAAAAAAAAAAAAATTCCAATCTACTGAGACATGGATCATGAGTAGTGCTGGAACCTTTAGATCCACTACCACTTGTGCTAAGTAAGTTAACTGATAGCAGCAGCAGTAGGTTGTCATCCTCTGTATAGACCATCACTTAGATAAGGATGAGACTCACTTTGCCATTGGGGGTTCATAGATATTTGGTGACACTGGAAGAATGGTGACATTCAATCTTGGGTTTCTTTCCTGACTCTAGAAGGGGATTGCAATCTACTGGGCACAAATTCTTCTATCTATTTACCCTGTCCACCCACTGCTTCATCTCTCTTGCCCAGTCCACCTTGTAAGCTGACTCTCCCTTTCCCCCCACCCTATCCCTGCCTGCCTCCTTGCTGTTCCAGTTCTCCCTCCACAAACCCTAGTCCCGTGTCGAATCCGTGTTCCCCATCCCCTGGCTTGCAATCCCTGTATCACCAGATTGTCTCAATCTTTTTCTCTCTGTCTCAAACTTCTCTCCTCCTCCGATCTTCAGTCCAGCTTTTGTTCCCCTCTGCATTCAAATTAGACTATTTCCTAAGCACCTCTGCTGGGGAGTGGGGGTGAGAGGCCTCCTGCCCTTGTTCCAGTGATTCTCTCACTCCTCCCTTCCCACCAAATTCCAGTGTGGAGCAGCACTTCCAGGGAAAGTTCGGCCTCACTCCTGTAGCCCTGATCTGGAACTTGCTCTGTGGAATTGCACATGTACAGTCTGGTCAGCACTAGAAACTATGAAGCTTGAGCCATGCTCAGTGAAGACAATCTTTGGAAATTCTATTTGTTAAACTCCAAGTCTCGACTGAGTGTGTGCAAGCTTCAATTTTTCACAAACTTATAACTTGATCAAATTTGGGTATATTTTCATGGAGACACAAAAAGGCACATCCCTGGAACACCCCTGCCAAATTTCAAATCCCTGCTCCAGAACTTTGAGAGCTATTCAAAGAAAAGGTCACTATAATTTATTAACATGGACAAAACTGTATCTCCATCTAGCTGCATTCTTTTAAAAAAAATTATCCTGAGGCTGACACTCAACTTGGAAAATTTCAACCCAGGCAATTAGTTTTGCAAAGTGTATAAGCAACTGAAAATGTGGTCTTGTTAGGGGAAGTGTCAGGCATTTGTAATAGGTGTGGCTTTCAGCTCTGCCTTTAATAAAATATATACATATGCGTGCAAAATGAATGTTAAAACTTACTCATAGTTAAGTGTTATCCTTAAAGTAGGAGACAGCTTTCTTTGTTAAAGCTTATTTTAAATTATCTGCTCAAAAATATGGCTTCAGTATTAATGATATTGATCACTGTAACCCAGATCTAGAAAAGTTTTTTTGACAAAGCTGAACTAACGTAAATGCCCCCTTTGAAAAACAATATACTTAATTTTACCATGGAAATTCTTTGGCTTCCACATAACTTACACAAAACTGCTTAACATCTAGGATGATAGTGTTTACAACATTGTACAATGAACTTTTTTCTCTCTTAGTATGATGAAGAAGGTGAGGAGGCAGATGATGAGGTGAGTTACAAAATGGGTTAGATGAGTAAAATGACACTTGAATACTTCATTTTGGAGGAAGTTTTTCATCTTTGATGGAATGGTAGCTGAGCAGTTGGCAAGTTACTTATGTTTCTTGTTTAGTTAATTGTGAGTGACAAACATTCTTCAGTATTTCTCCAATCTATATAAAACATTGATTCAGATGTTTTATAAATGTAAGTCTCAGGTGGTGGTAAAAGCAAATATGCCAGATATTAGTCTGCCCTCAGATTTGTACTAGTGGCACAAGTATATTTAAGAGTAGAGCTTTATCCTAAATGCAGTGTAGAAATTTACTCTAAAAGCTGAGTATGGGTAAACACTAAGATATCTCATTCAAGTTCTTTTCATTTCTGCATGATAACTTATTAAAAAAAAAACTTATAAACATCAGAAGAACATTTAACCTGTTACTGCACTGTATGTATTTAATCTGAACAAGAGCAATTTCTAATTGATACTTTCTATCTTTCAGGAAGGGGAGGAAGAAGCAGATGAAGAAAATGATCCAGATTATGACCCGAAGGTGAGTAGTACTAATTAATGTATTTAATTAAAGTTACACAATTAAATCGTTGCTTTAAATTAATCTGCAATATACAATTCATAATTCCTGTAACAAACATGCTTTGACAAAACTGCTCTCTCAGATGGTTTTAATACGCCACTTTTTACCTTCTAAGATTTGCTGAGTAACATTGTCACTCTAATTTTTGTTTTAATAACACTTTTTTAAATATGTGGCCGTGGATCTTTTTTTAAAGAAGTTAGAAGTAGTATTAGAAAACGAGTGTTTAAAAATATACATAAGCAACCCTTTTTTCAGCAAGTAAAAGCTTTCCTATTCATAAGTTAAAAAAATACAACTTATCTTAAATGAGGGCTGTTAAAATCTTCGATTTAGTTGGGTGAGTTTGTCACGTATATATTTATTTATTTTTGCTATTATCTGTGACTTAAAGTGTAGCCTGCATTTGGTTGCACTATCAATGAGAACATATCCTTTCACTTGGGTGAAATTTCTTGAGTGGGGCTGATGCTGTATTTTAAGACTTAAGAGTAAGGAGAGGATTTGGGCTGTCTTCCCTGGAGATGATCATCCTCCTGTACTGAGCAGAACCTACAACAGTGCTCTAAAGAAAACTAGGTGTAGCTTTCCTGCTAACATGCAGTTGAATGTAAATACTCCCTTTGGCAGGGAATATATTGCTTGGCTAAGAGCCCATCTCATTCCAGTCTTCCCCTGTATGTCCTCACCCAAACAAGGGGAACAATACAGATATTTACTACCTAGAGAGCAGAGACTTCAGGATGACAAGAGGACAATATGGATGTGCAGCAGGGATTGTTAATCCTCTGTTTTGCATACTCCCAAATTTATGTGAATTCTCATAGCTTAGTTTGGGAAGTACCAGACATCTGAAAATTCATCCTCTTGCTCTACATCACCCCCTTTATTCTAGATGAGCCACTGGGATTTTTGAACCCTAGTTGTCATAGTAGGTAGCATTTATCCAGCTACTTCTGGGGCTGTAAGCAGTGATCAAGAAGCCAAGCCACGTCATTAGTAATTTTGAGTGGGAACCAAACCAAACTCAAATATACATGACATTGGAAACATCATTGTTACTCAGGTGACAGTGGGTAGTTGGTTATATCCGTTACATGATGCCTGCTCAGGCTAGTTGCAAAAGAAATATTGCAGAAAAGGAAAATACGCATCAGATAAAGGCAACTGTATCATTTTGGGGAGAACATGATATGTTATAAAAATGCAAGATTATAATGGGAAATATCCATTATCATTTTTGGACCAGTGCTATTATAGTCACCCACAATATGGTAATATCTACTCTGATCTGCAAAAGCTACATGATGGGGAATGGGATACTCTGTGAAATGGGCAGGTACTAGGGATGCTCTCATTGCAGATACACAGAAGCAGAAACCTATAGATAATTCTCTGCTTTTCCCTCCCTGTCTGCTAGAAATCTCTAAACAATGTGCAGACAGTATCAGCCAATTTTGCAAGTCGAGTTGTTAAAGGATAATGCCAGCCCACGTTGTAGAAGAATTTTAAAGAGTGCGCTAGCTTCAGTGGGCATAGGTGAATGGCTCTACGTAACACATTGAAAGATCAGCAGGCCATATGGATACATCAAACTTGCTTCTCAACAGTGCTGGCAGGGCTTAGATCAAACCAATAATATATCAAATAAGGTCAAACAAAACTGTTTAGCATTTGTCCTATTGCATCCAACCACCTGCATTCCACTGTATCTTTCACTGCCCACGGGGCGGGGGGGAAATTAGTTGTTATGGAGAGCAAAGTAATGCGCACAATGCCCTTCCTGCTGAACTGCTTTAATCTACCTGGACATAAATATCAACAAATTGATTATTTGCAAACTGAGACAAGTAGGGCTCATGCACCTGCTGTGGGATGTGCTAATTGGCCAACTCTTTGGCCTTGTATGTTGGTCAGATATTGCTGCTTGCTAGATTTCAAATTCTGTTTGAGGTAACTGAGGGATGCAGCAGTTTCGTTGCTTAGCCTAGCACGGGGCACAGAGGAGGGAGCGGTGTCCAAATGGATTCGCAAGTGCCCCTTGTATACAGTCCTGTGCAGGTCCAGCCTCAGTATCCTTATCTGTATATGTAAGTGATCTATTATCACGTTTCTGCAGACCACACTTGACTGAATCTTCTCCCTTTTATGCCACTCAGCATGGCAAGATGGCAGTTGCTACTGTTGCAGCGTCAAGAAATAGAACAGAAACAGGGCAAGGGTCCGGGCTTATGATTTAGGACTATAGGGATGACTGACTGGGTGGGGGAGGGAAATGAGGGGAGAAAGATGTTGTCATCAAGGTGGTAACACTATTAGGAGGTAGGACTGAGCACCACTGTTCCCCAGAAGTAGCTGCTGTAGAGCCACATTCTTTTTTAAAAGTGTGGGAGGAGAAGGTGGGAAGCTAGAAGGCCCTTAAAAATGGGGTGCAAGGGGCAAGATCTGTACTAAGCAAAACAGAAGGTTGTACATGACCTGGCAGTGAAGAAGGAATCAAGTCGATAAGATGAAGAGCAAGTACATGTTAAAACACACCTACAGGCCATTCCCATGTGCACCATTAGGGGAATTCTTCAGCTGCACACAGTGAGAAGCCAGGGAACAATTATTTACCTTTGTACACCTCCCATGCACCTGGAGTGTCACTAAGGGTGTTTTGCCTCTGCTTCACACCAAAATGCACAACAGTCACTATGACTGCTTTACCACTTCCCACTGAGCAATCGCACAATCCTGCATGTCGTCATTCACCAACCCTTCTGTGTGTCGATGTAACACTAAATGTTGTCATTAAAGCCAATTGCTGGGCTGACTGTAGAGGGCTAAGTGTTTTATTTCAGATTTGCTTCTGTCATGGTTTCACAGATCATCTATTTACTCATGTTTGGCTGTCTGAGCAGTGTAGGGCCAATATAACCTTGCAAGAAGATGCTCTAAGCATTTACTTCCGTTTATGTTTAAGTAGATGATTAGAACGGATGCTGGAAACTCAAACATTGTCAAGTAGCTGGTAGGCCGACAATGGAGCAATTTACAATCTCCACTAGTTCAATGGTTTTCAATCTGTGGTCTCTGTACCCCTGCAGGTCCACAGACTAAGGGGACTGCAAAAATAAAATTTCAGATGCCGGAAAAGGCATACTTTTGACCAGAAAAACAGAATGCGAATATCCCCACCTTACAGGTCAAAACCCAGAAGTGTTGTCATTACTATAGAAGCCCACAGTTTAGGGCCCTCTCTCACACTGTGGCCAGTGCCATGCCAAAGATGTGCAGCATTTATAGTTGAATTCTGTTCAGTCAGTTTTCAGTCTAAGACTTCAGGGTCTGCGGACCACAGGGTGAATTTCCAAAGGGGACCGCAAGTGAAAAAAGATTGCAAACCACTGCCCTAGATACTGTGCTTAGTATATTCTTGTACATTTACTGGGATGGGTATGAAACCACCCTCTGCCAGTTCTTCCATTACCACAATTGACTGAGACTGGTCCTTGATTGAGACGGTTACTATAATGAAAGTACTGTCACTGTTAGGTAGGCTGAATCTGAGTGTGCCATATAATACAATATACATCTTACTACTCACCCTACCATATTGTTTGTAATTTTCTTTAGTAATCTCTCACTTCCCACTAGCAAATTAGCAGTCAGCCTGTTTTTGATGTCTAGGGGCCAGGTTCTGCTGGCTCATCCAGGTAGGCCATCACAGTCTAGTGCCATCACCCCACGGGTGGCTCATTCAATCACTTACATGCGAAGGGTATTCAACATGTCATCTCAGTGACCGTTATCCATTTTCAGGATGTTGTGCTTTTGTTAATATGCAGGTCAGGAACCAGGCTTTCAAAGTATGACTTGTCTCCTGAGGGATGACATTAGAGCAAGTAAGCTCCCCACTACTGGTATTAATGTGAATTTTTGTCCTTTTATCAGGAAGATTTAGCTTCCCTGTTAGCCCAGATGACACACAATGGCTCTACTGTTGAACAGTGCAGATGGGAATTGGTTTGCATATACATCAGTCATGACAGGTGCTGGGAAATATGGCCATAAAAGCCATAAATGCCATGGAATAGGTGTTATTTCTGTAGGCTTTATACCTTGGGAGCTTTGATGGGGACTTAAGTGTTACCCTCACCAGGTTACCTCTCATGTCAGTATACAGATACATGATGACCTGTGCAGTGAGCCTGTATGTTTGGGCTGTCTGTGCTCACGGGGTCAAGGAAAGTCCTTGGCTAAGACTCCTGGAGTATATGGGCACCTCTTCCATTTCTGTGCCAGGCCAGTTTTTTTCCCATTCTCTTTCCCTCAATTTTTTCAAGATAGACCACCCTACTGTAGTTAGAAGTGCTGTGTTGCTGCCAATGGCTAGTGCAGCCCCCACCCAAAGGCAAAACTGAGGCATCCTCTTGAATTTGGCAATTCAAAGATATCCTTAACTTACTTAGTGCACAGAGATTTGAATACAATGTGGTGTAGTATTATGCACAGTGTGGATAAGGGAGAGAAGATGCAAGGTTCTTAAACTAGAAAACACTTGCTTGACAGCTTTAAGTGGCTTAGAAAAATAACTTGATGTGACATCTGTACACTGACTTTTTTTTTTTTAATTCCTCAACAGAAGGATCAGAACCCAGCAGAATGCAAGCAGCAGTGAAGCAGTGTGTATGTGGCCTTGAGGATTACCTGCACTGTAATAGCCTAAACACAACTATTAGTTACTTACAGCCTTATGTTTTGTATCTTCTTGGTAGAATTAAGTAAACAATTTGTTAAAATAAAATAAAACACATAAGTACCAGTTTAAAATGTAGGTTCATTCTACCTAGCATTTTAATAGTATAATTTTCTGCCAATATGTAGAATGCAGTAAATCCCCTAAAGCATGAATGTTAATTCATTGCAACATAGTTTGGTTCTTGTGAAGTCTTTCGTCATGTAGCTATTAGACTGCAGCTGTGAAGATTATCAGAACTGTTAACTGAGACCAATATTTGTTTAGAGAAAATCCTCTCCTGAAGAACCAACCAAAGTATTTTCAGCCCAGTAGTTTGAATGGGTTTGTCTGCTTGCACTAGCTGTGCCTTCATTTCCTTGTTAGAGAAATGGCAGTGACTTGTACTAACTAGGAGATGATGCATTTCTGGATTTGACTACTTCAGACGACTAGTATAATTCATTTAACTTCCAACAAGACCACATTAAATGTTCATAACTGTCTGCTTGTTTATGCTATGGGTTTTGTATTTTATGTGACAGTGATCTACAAAAGAAACCCAGTAATCATATTAAGGTTATTGTTTACCACTGGGGTGTGAATAAAACCTAGTATTTTCAGAAGTTAGTCTTCTTTTATTATGCTGTGTAAACTGTTAACATCTTACATGCTGCAGCTGATTTTTTTTACTAGACAGTCATTTTTGAGAACTTTTTATATAAGCAAACTGTTTAACACTCAGTGACGTAAAACATCAACTCAACTGCACTATTCTCCTTCCTGGACAGTTTTATCTAGGCTTTTCATTGTCAATATAATGGGGATAATAAGGTCATGTTGCCACATGTGAATTTGAGCTACATATTTCTTTGACTACAGTCAGCATATGTCATTTGGGAAAACAAATTCAGTTTCTGCTGCAGTTCTGTATTTTTAGGCAAATCTGGAACCATGGAATAAAGATGTACAAAACTCTTTTCATAATGCCTTAGTGAACTTCAGAGGTCACCACTTGATCAAATGAACTCTGGCTTATATTTTAAATTGCAGTGTAGACCTAAAGTATAGATTCCCCTAAATACCACCTGGCTAGAGGAAACAGTAACCCTTTTAATGAGTCAGTATAGACAGTTCTCCAAAGTGGGAAGCTCTATTGTTTATCTTCAAACTATGAATCTGGGAAGATGAGATTCAGGCCTTCTGAGTGCAAACTGCTAGTTCAGTTTGGGAACAATATCTCTGTATAAGAGGAATAGACTCACCATTGACAAATATGGAGACTGCTAACAGGAAGTGCAGCAGCAGCTTAAGACCTGTGTGGTAGAAGGAATACTTTTTTAAAGGCAATGACCTCAGGATGAGAGCGCCGAATTCCTTGAATAGCTATTCTCACTTCTTTATCTCTTCTCCCCCCACCCCCCATCTCACCATCACCCCACCCCACACACAGTAAACCACCCTGTTTATTGACTTTGTATCGGTCTGGAAGAGATTGGGATGCAAAGAGCTCTACCTTGACTCTGTTTGTTTTAATAGAATTGGCCGTTCCATTTTGCAGTCCTTACTGCATCAATTTTGGTCATTTATGCTTAATTTAGTTCTTGTCTGTCTTTATGTATTCCACTCAAAAGTAAATCTTTCCTTTTTCTGTTATCACCGTTCATGCTCTAGAAACTACATTTTTTTTAATATGGAACACAAGCTTTAAAGCTACTTATTCATAAAACTGGGCTGCTAAAATGTAACACTGAAAAGTCAGTGGAATTGAATGTTTGTACAACCATTGCCTTTTCTTTACAATCTTTACGAACTCCAGGCTGGTTGTGGCTTTCTGAAACATTGTTTTCCTTCCACACCCTGTTTCTAATATGACATAGCCGCTTTCATTTGACGCTCTCAAAGTACTTTACTGACACTAATTTCATATTGCCTCTATGTTGTGAGTAAAGATACAGGTATCACTACCCTGCCCCTGACAGACAGCAGACTATGGGACTTGGCATCAGTCTGGCTTGTAGCATGTAAGGCTCTATAACAACCTAGGACAGGGGCAGTCAAATATTTTTTTGTCAGAGTCCAAATTACTTGGTCAAGGTCCAGACTTTGTGTGTGTGTGTGTGGGGGGGGGGAACTAAGCAAATAAAGTTTTTTGTTTGTTTGTTTGTTTTTTAAGTAGATTCAAAGGTGTGGGGTGGTTATTTGGCCTGCAGTCTGCCTATTGACTACCCCTGGCCTAAGTCCATAAGGACAATTCTCATTGAAATTGAGGGCACTATGTTCAGTAAACCTTCGGTGTGGATTGTAGTAGTTGTGACATTCTTTCCACACTCTCCACTTTTACCAGGTCATTAGTTAATACACGTCTACCTTGATACAACTCTGTCCTCAGGAGCCAAAAAATCTTACTGCGTTATAGGTGAAACTGTATTATATTGAACTTGTTTTGATCCACCAGAGTTTGTGTTATATCGGGGTAGAGGTGTACTTGGGGTTAATATTAGGTGGGCAGTTTACCTTGGTATTTAAGATGTTTCAACTATAGAAAATATTTTTGTGGAAGGCCATGGGGGGGAGAGTGGGGAGAAAGGTATTTGACCCTTATGTCTGGTCAACACCTAAAACTGAGGTCAATCTAGCTGTGTTGCTCAGGGCTGTGAAAAATTCACATCCCTGAGAGGTAGTTAAAGCACCCTAAGCCCTGGTATAGATACAGATACATTGATGGAAGCAGCCTTCCCTTGACCACCTACTTACCATCTCTTGAGGGGATGGATTGACCAGAGAGAAACTGCTTCTGCCACTGCAGCAAGTGTGTATACTACAGTGGTGTAGCTGCGGCTGTGCTGCTGTAGTGTATGTAGGATAGACCTGCCCCTACTCTAGGACAATGGTTCTCAACCTTCTGAGCTCAGGACCCATTTGTAAATGTTTTTGGCCTGTTCTGACCCGTAAATAGTCTGTGGGTGGAGGCCCTGGGGTGGCTTCGATTGCATCCTGGCCCTTGGTTCCTGCCTGGCACTCACCCCACAGTGGCAGCTCTGGTGCTGTGGAGCTGGCTGGGCTTGACTCTTGGCTCTGGATGTTGCAACTCTGGGTTTGCAGTGCCACTCATGTTTGTTTGGCCCTGTCCCCTGATGCCCAAATTTGTGAGAATGGAGTTGCAACCCCCATGAGCCAGGGTACAGTGCCGCTCAAATTTGGCCTACCTGGATTCCTGTCACTGTGACAGCTGGGCTGAGTGGTGCTGGGACTATTTGTATTAACGCCAGTTTATCAGTAAATTAATCTTAGGGCTGGTCTACACTGGGGGGGGAAGGGATTGATCTAAGATACGCAACTTCAGCTATGTGAATAGCATAGCTGAAGTTGAAGTATCTCAGATTGATTTACCTTGACTTACCAGTTGTCTTTTATTAATCTTCCGCCCCACTCACCTATTGTACCTTGCATACAAAATAGAGATGTAATTTTAAAACTTTAAAAGTAACTGATTATATCTAGTTCATTTTGTATCAGGGACTGGTTCTCATTTACCACCTCAGTCTTGACCTAATTTGGAAACTAATCAAACATGCATTTCAGTATAGCCAAATGTAATGTCATACCTTTATGACCAAAAAAAAGTATGTTACTCTTAAAGAATAGGGCAGTATCCTGGAAATTAATTCCTCTGAAAAGGAGTTAGGAAGATAATTAATTTTTCTTCAAGTGCTGGTCCCTATGTGTATTCCACATTTGGGTATACATGCACCTAGACCAGAACATCTTGCAAGTAGTATCCGTTGGTCCATGCCTGCGCCTTGGATCTCCTGGTGCTCTGTAATTTCTGTGGATAGCTCTCCCAGTGTGCAACTCGTCACCTGCCACTTGGAGTTCTGGGAATGGATCTCAGTGTATCATGGGTGCAGGCTTAGCTTCCCATGATGCACTTTTCTCTTTCCTATTATTCCATAGGCTTCCGATTACATTTTGAGCTGTTTTTCAACAGCCCCCATAAAAGGTGTGCCCACCATCTGTCTGAAACCATGAATCCTGCACTGCTCCCCAGACTTGAGATGGATGTTATCAACACAGTGCACCTGATCCTGTAGTATTTCATGAGCTGTAAATCTGGTAATGAAACCATGGTGTCTGCCCTGCTATGTGCCATGGAAAGAAACAACTCGAGATTGATGTTGGCATTCACAGATCAGCCACACATGGACCATCACTACTGGGCATGGGAAACAAGCACTGAGTGGTGGGATTGCATAGTGATGCAGGTATGGGATGACAAGTAGTGGCTATAGAACTTCTGGATGTGCAAAGCCACCTTTCTGAACTGTGGGGATCTCACCCCGCCCTGCAGCGCAAGGACCCCAAAATGAGAGCTGCCTTTGCAGCGGAAAAGTAAGTAAGTGGCAATCACTCTGTGGAAGCTGGCAACTCTAGACTGTTACCGGTAAGTTGTGAATCAGTTTGGCTCTCAACTGTGTATGTCCTGCTGTTATGAAACACATCTGTAGGGATGGAGTGCAAGGGTTAGTGTGACAGGCCAGGAACGTGTGAGGAATGAGTGGAAGGAGTTTGGGGAGAGCATGGAAGGCAGTTGTGGGCTGCAGGAGGGGGTAAGCATGGATGTGTTCCACCTGCAGCGCAGTCAGGGACCTCAACATCTCTGGTCCTCCATCAGCTTTATCATCTGCTGCTGCCTCTGTATTGTCTGCTCCCACTCCTGTCTCCTCTCCTGGCTATCCATTCTGAGTTTTTGGTTTTTTTGTTCTCTGTCCGTTCTCTCTGCTTGTTAGCAGCAGCATCAGGTGACTGCAGCACTTCCCTAAACGTTTCCTCCTTATGCCTCCTGGTCTGTCTCCTTATCTGATAGAGATGCTCTGCTGGTGTGTAGGTGACCCTCAAGGGCACATCTGCAGAAGCTAAAGAAACAATAAATAGGCAGTATTGTGAGTGTACTCACAGCTATGAATCATAAGTTACATAAGCCTCTTTCTCAATTGGCAAGTACACAGCACGGTGAGAGCCCTAAGCATGGTGTGTTTGGCCCAGAGGGTAAGGGCAAGATAGAACAAAAGGTTCAGTGGCTTCCAAAGGGGATAACTACAAGTACCTAGGGACACTATTCTGAATACTGGCACTGTTTTCCACAAGCAAGGGTGATCAAAGCTGATATCTCACTCCTGAGGGTAACCAAGGAGGCAAGAGTGCATCTGCATGTGTGCAGCTTCAGACTGGGTCTGTATGCTGCTCACCTGTGCGCTGCTCTGGTGCCTGCAGACAGTACTAGTGTTAATTTCTATCCCTTATCCCTCTTCTATCCTGTTTTTTTTTTTAAAGAGTGCTCTACCTCCTGTCACTGCAGTATCAAAGCAAAATGAGTACTTATCAGAGCTCCCTTCTCCTGCATCAGGCATACCAGAGCTGGAGTGCTGGGACTGGCTAGACCCCTCCAGAGTCAAAAAGAGGTCCTGGCTTGCCACATCACTGGATGATCCTGTTGCATGTTCCACTCTCCTCAAACTCTACTTCATTGTCCACCACTTCGTCCTTGGGGTTCACTCTGCTGGCTGCTGCCTCCAGTCCCCCCCACAGGGCTCTTGGTGGTGGAGGTGAGGTCACTGCCGAGAATGGCATGCAGCTCTTCATAAGAGCGGCATGGCTTCGGCAATGCACCAGAGTGTCAATTGGCTTCCCTTGCTTTCTGGTAGGCCTGATTCAGCTCCTTGATCTTAGCATGGCACTGCTGTGTGTCCCTTTTGTGCCCCTTCTCCTCCATGCCACAAGCAATCTGCCCACGTAGGTATCAAAGTTCTTATGGCTGGAGCTGAGCTATGATTGCACAGCTCCTCTCCCCACAGACTCAGCAGATCCAACAACCCTGATGTACTCCAGATGAAAGCACGTTTGCTGTGGGGAGCTGGCGTTGTCAGCTGGGAAGATGCTCTGTGAACTCTCCACCTCCAGCAAACAGGAATTTCAAAAATTCCCAGGGCTTTAAAGGGGGAAGGATGCATGCCTGTGTACCTGGCTGCAGGGCAGTGGAGTTCAAACTGGTCACAGAGCAGTCACCATGAGCATTCTGGGACCCTTCCTTGAGGCCTCTTAAGGCAACATAAGCAAGCACAGTGTGTATGCTGACGCTGTGTGTCTCTAACTTTGTCGCAAAAAGCTCTACGCTCTCATTGAGGTGGTTTTATTATGTTGGCATAGCAGGAGGGTTAAATCGGCCAGAGGAGTATTGCAGTGTGCACACCTCCACTGTTTTGTCAACAAAAGCTACCTTTCGTTGACAACTGTGTAGCGCAGATATGGCGTTTGACTATGCACACATTACAGCTTAAGTGGTACAAGTTATGTTGCTCAAGGGTGTGAATAATAAGCCACCTCCTTGAGTGACATAAGTTACACTGACCTAAGTGCCGGTGTGGACAGTGCTATGTCGGCGGGAGAGCTGCTCCTGCTGACATAATTACTGGTGCTCATGGGGGCTGGTGTAATTCAAGTTTACGGGAGAGCTCTCACCCATTGGTTTAGAGCACCACCTGCACTAGCACCGCTACAGCTGTGCCACTGTAAGCTCTGTAGTGTAGCCATGGCCTAAGGCTGGTTCCAGGAGATTGGGTCCCTTCCAAGTCAGGTGCGTTTCTGCATACAGGTCCCAAGAACTTAGGTCTGCCCAAGCCGCCTGACCATGAAGCAAGAGCATGCAGGAACAAAGCAACAACCATGCCATCTCCAGTATAGACATCAGTGCTGATCATGACCCAGCAAGCCAAAGAACCAACCTCTGCTGGTACCAATCAAGAGCTCCCGATGGGGACACATCTTGTCCCTGTCCCCTAAGGCTCTGCCAACCACTAAGTCTGTTGTGGCAGTGGATCCAGTGAAACTAACAACCAAAACCCCTCATACACTGGAATGGTCTGAGACATATACTATCCCAGAGGATATCTTCGCCCTACTGGACATACAAATTCCTCTACTTTTGGACCCAATTGTTTTTATCAATGTTTTGATCCCAGATGAGGATGCTACCTTGAAGAGAAGGAGTTACTCCTCTCGTCTGTCTAAGATGGAGTGTCCTCCCACTGACACCAGCAGTACCGCTGATGTAACCAAATCCGGCCACCTTGTCAGCTGAAGCTTGTGTCCAGGACAAACCATCTCCCCAACCCAGGAAGGTTTGGCCAGCTAGGGCCTTGAGTTTCTTGGACCCATCCTCTGCTCAAGCACGGTTACCCTCCAAGAGATTGCTGGCAATGCCTTGAGCTCCCCTGACTACCTTACGATCCTTCATACTGTGGCCCGATTGAGATTCATGGGGTCCTATGCAAGACACCCCAGATTAGTGTGCTTTACCAGAAAGTCGTGTCCTTCTCCTAGACAACAACCCACTCTGCAAGAGTACATACAGGAGGAAACTGACTAACTGTATCCGCCAGTACAGACATGGATATCATCTTCCTTACCCAATGAGGCAATTGCTCTATCTTCACCATTGCCACCTGATGACCATAGGCAGTGTCAAGAACTATTGCAAAGGGTGGTGGCAGAACTTCAGATTCCATTAGAAGAAGTTCAAGATATACAACACAAACTCTTGGATATGCTGAAGTCCACTGGACACAGTTGGGTAGCTCTCCTGGTGAATTAGGCCATTATGAAACCAGCTAGAGTGGAATAGCATATCTCAGCAATGTGTACCCTATCCTAAAAGGGTTGAGAAAGGGGCAGAATTCTTGTTCACTTAACCTGCCCCCAGCTCCTTAGTATGAGCAGCCATGGAAAGATCTGAGTGGCAGCACCCTAAAACCACCCCATGGACAAGGGAGCTAAATATATGGACCTTCTGGGGAGGAAGGTATTTATATTCACCAGCCTCCAGTTCAGAATCTCTTAACTACCCGCCCCTGTTATCGAAGAATGATTTTATGAACTACTCGAAGTTCCTGGTGTTCAAAGATGAACTCTCCCAGGAAGACAAGGCCCCAGTTCTACGCCCTTGTTGTGGAAGGTAAACTCATGGTTTAAAAACCTCATTTCAAGTTGCAGTGGATGCAGCTAATACTGCATAATGAGATTATATAGCCACTGCCATAGTAAAACAGCAAGAGTAGTCTTCAAGGTTCCTCACAGAGGTTCAGAACACCACTAAGGACTTTAGTTTAATTGAAGCATATCTCTTTATTGAGGAAACAGAAGTCTTTGCACTTGTTAAAAGACTCCAGGACAACCCTCCGCTCCTTGGGCATTTATACCCTTGCCCCTAAGAGGAAGCATCATAAACAGGTATGAAAGGCAAGGCCTCTTCCACAGTCTTTCTACCACCAATCATAGGTGCCGACTCTGTGGGTGCTCCGGAGCTGGAGCACCCCTGGGGAAAAATTAGTGGGCGCTTTGCACCCACCGGCAGCCACTTCCCACCCCTTCTCCTCCACCTCTGCCTCTTCCCCCAAGTGTGCTGTGTCCCTGCTCCTCCGCCTACCTCCCAGCACTTGCCGCCACCAAACAGCTGTAGCAATCTCCAGGAGGGAGGGGGGGAAGACTGGGAACGTGGTGCGCTCAGGGCCGGGACTTTGGGGAAGGGGTTGGAATGGGGGTGAGAGAGGGCAGGGCAGGGGTGGAGCTGGGCTGGGGGCAGAGGGGGGTCCAACACCCACCAGCGCCAGTAGAAGCTGGTGCCTATGCTACCAATGACCACATAAATTGCCACACAAGTGTCAACAAGTGCAGAGGCCAAGGTATGCAACCCATCCACCTCGATAACATCCGCCCAATCTCATCCACTGACTAAAGGTTACTCGAGAGCTGAGACCCAACACTTATGCCATTCTCACCTGTTTCCAAAGTCTGCTTTGGTGGTGGCCTAGTATACTTGTCCGTTGTTATAGCCCTTCAGTTGTGAGCAAAATGAGTGAGTACTAGATATCCACTTTGGGTACACCACTGAGTTTTTCTTCTCCAAAATGCCCTTTCTAGCTCTGCTTCAGGGACTATTCTCATGAGATCCACTGATAGGAGCTGGAGTTTCCCTTGCTCTATAGCTTCTTGTTCAAGGAGAAAGGGTTCTACTCCCAATTTTTATAGTTCCCAAGAAAAGGGGAGGACAGAATCCTGTCCTATGTCAACTAAATATTTTTAATTGCAAATTAAAATCCCATGTGGTTACGTTGGCATCAGTAATTCCCTGCTTGGAAAAGGACAGCTCTCAATGTGAAAGATGCTTACTTTCATGTGAACATTCACATGTCCCACAAGAGGTTCCTCAGGTTTCTGGTAGAACAGGAATACAACTAGTTTAGGGTACTCCTGTTCGGTCTGGCAACATCTCCCCGGGTCTTCACAAAGATCTTCAGTGGTGGTAGCACAGATGAGATGAAATAGCTACGTTGTCTTCGGACAACTGGCTTCTAACAAACAGATCCCATCTGGAAGCTCAGTCATCAACCTTGTCTTTGCTCTACCTCATGGTATCCTTGGGAAGCTGCATAAACATAAAAAGTCAACTCTGACTCCTATGCAGCTCAGACTTTTTAGGGGCAACCCTGGACTTGACCACAGCAATAGCCTACCTTCCTGCAGACAGATTGCATGCTATGAGCAGTCTGATAAACCAAGTCACTTTCACACCCTGAACAACAATCCAGGTCTCTTTGCAAGGCCACATTGCCTCCTGTACTTATGTAATGTGCCTACGAGGCTGCATTACCGTTGTCTGGAGGCCTGGCTCTGGTCGATATATATGCCAGGCAGACACAGCATAGTGACAATTGCCATCAATGTCAGGGCATAGCTGATCTGGAGGACAAACCCAAAACGTGTAGTGGAGTATTTTTCTTACCTCCCAGACCTGACATCACATGACAATCATGGACACATTCCTCATAGTTGAGGAACCCCCATAGGTGGTCACACAGCACAAGGTACGCAGATGCTTCGGGAGGCCTGGATGCATATCATTCTCTTGAAACTAAGAGCAGTCCGACGTGCCTGTAATGTATTCCTCCAACCCATATGATCCCAACATGTCTGGATAATGTCAGACAACATGATGACCATCTTCTATATAAACAAAGAGGGGCAAAATTCCTCCCATTGTGCATAGAGGCAGTCAAATTATGGAACTAGTATATCCAGAACCACATTACAATTTCTGCAGTATACCTTCCAGGGGCTCGGAACACACCGACATCAGCCTTGCTAGGCATTTTGCCGCCAATCATGAGTGGAAATTACATAATTCAGTGCTGAACAACCTCTTACTCAGTGGGGAACACCATCTCTCAACCAGTTTGCCTCTCAAATGAACAAGAAGTTCAACGTATATTGTTCCAGAGTAGCACAACATCAAGATTCCAAGGGTGATGCCCTCCTGTTGTCCTGGATGAGCCACTTGAAGTATGCCTTCCCTCCCATCCCACTGCTACCCCACTTCCTGTGGAAGATTTGTTATGACAAAGTATAATCATTCCATTGTACCGAATTGGCCCAGACATTGCCCCCTACTGTGGATTTTCTAACTCAGAAATGATTTCCCATTTACCATTGACAGTCCAATGTTCCAAGCTTCCAGAGTGTGAGTGCCACTTGCTTCTCGGCTGTCAATGCAACTCTTATTCTGGTATCCTTGTGCTGGTTGGCTAGGGCAAGCTCAACACACAGATCCAGTAATGTGGCCTTTCACATACAGAAGTTTTTTGCAGCCACAATTTCCCAAACGGTGTTGCACCTGACTGCAATGCATGGCACACTGGGATACCTACCTGTGATGCACCACTCTGCATCGACACAAGCTCTCCTGCTGAGTATGCATGGTGCTGACAAACCACCACATATGCATACACACGAGTGATATACCAACTTCAGTGGCTGTATGCCAATGTAACTTGTGTCGACCAAAGTTTGGAATGCATACTTGGCCTAAACGTATGTATGGTAAAGGATTCTCTCTTGCTTTTTGGAATAACTGGAGATGGAGGAGGGAATGTTAAAGTTGCCTACATTACCTAAACTTTGTGTATCTGTACTTCCTTTTACATGACTTTAAACATAGCTGACTTGATTCTTTGTGAACTATGACGTTCTCAAGGTATTTTCCCAGCTAAGTAATGGATATTGTAACCTCCCTTTTTTTTAACCTAGGAATTGCCTTTATGTTGAACATTCTAGAATTTTGTGAAAACTCACTATAAACTATGCAGAAATTAAACCTGCTCCGCTGTAGACCTGCCCTTACGTTCTTTTTGATGCTTTCTCTCTCACTTGACCTGAGATTTACAATCCTGGGCCAGATTCACAACCTGGGTTATGACCCCTTTGTACCACTCAGGTAGTGCAGAAAGACCCAGCTGCAAATGCCCAACAGAGAATTACTCTGTCAGAGAACTCCTTAGAGGTGCATCTGTGCCACAGCCCCCTCTTCTGCCCCAATCCCAGGTGTGGGGAGGAAGGAGGTGTGGCATTTCTTCACTGGCTTAAGGCCCATTACGGAGCTTTAGGCCATGCGCACTATTGGTGCTGTAGCTATGCTACTGGAGTGCTGTAATGTAGACTCTTCCTTTGGCAATGGAAGGAGTTTATTCCATTGCTGTGGGTCTGTGTTTCCCAAAGCTGGGACACCACTTGTGTAGGGAAAGCCCTTGGCGGGCCGGTTTGTTTACCTGCCCCGTCTGCAGGTTCCACTGATCGCAGCTCCCATTGGCCACGGTTCACTGCTCCAGGCCAATGGGAGTTGCTGGAAGTGGTGCAGACCGAGCCGCTGCTTCCAACAGCCCCCGTTGGCCTGGAGCAGTGAACCACAGCCAGTGGGAGCCACGATCGGCAGAACCTGCGGACGGGGCAGATAAACAAACCAGCCCGGCCCACCAGGGGCTTTCCCTAAACAAGTTTGGGAAACACTGATGTAAGTAATCCATCACCCCGAACATCAGTAGCTAGGTCAACGGAAACATTCTTCCTTGTATCTATCCATCTCTACAGCAAGTACTAGGTCATTATAACTACATTGTTCTATGGTGCGAATGTCAATCTAAATTTTAAGAGTAGACCAGACCTAAATTGTACATACATTGACCAGGATTTAGGGTGTGAGAGTTCTGAAGAGGAAGGGTCCACTGAGGCCTTGAAGCCAGTGGTAGAATTTACAACCCTAGTAGCAGCTTTAAGTTTCATCAGGGCCTGGGCAGGCCATAAAAGTCAGCGAGCTGGAGTCAGAACCAACTCCCAGAAATTCCCACCACCTCCTGTGCTGAGCAAAGCTTGGCATATGAAAGAATCTAATCCCCCAGGTCATGGTTTCCTCTGTATGACCCCTGTCAGTTTCCTAGTAGCTATTTCATTCAACTGGAGATGCATTGGCTTTCAGTGAATTTTCAAGTGGAATTCAAGGTGTTGGATTTAACCTAGAAAGATCTAAGTAAAATTGAGATAAAAATGTCTTGTGGACAAACCCCAAATGCTTGTGCACTTTGTTACCTGAGAGACTTCCGCTTTCTTTGTGCCATACTGCCACTGCTGAGATCTGCACCAGAGGTGTTTAAGCTGGAGCCCCCTGAATATAAACAAGAGGGTGCTGGCAGCAGGATATTCTTTGTGAAGGGATTTCAATGTTAAACTCTTCCCTACCCCGCTCTGCTTTGGCCCTGGCCAGTTTATCCTTCTGAATACTATACATCCCACATCAATCTTTTTATCACACTGTTGTGGAAAGGGTTATTACAAATTGTCCCAGGACCCCAATGTTCACCAGTCTGTTGTGGGTCACACTTGCTTCCAAGCCAACTGGGTCTGGGCAGTCTAGTTGCTGTTTCTAACTCTTGGAAGTGAAGGCATACTCTCAGGCTCAGGCCTCTTGTTTGATGCCCTTCCTTGGGACATTGGACACTGCCATCTAGCCTCTATAGACCCCCCCAAACCAGTGTCTAAGGGCTCCCAAGCCCCTCAGTTGCTTACACATGCTCCTCCGGAGCTTCACCTAGGTTATGGGCACTCTGGGCTTCTAGTTTAACCCCTTTGGGGACAATGTGGACTGTCACATGGGTTGGCTGTGGTTAGGGGCTATGGTTGAAATCTATGGATTGTCTTTTATATTGTATTTTGTTTTATGAGATGCATGTCTATGGATCAGGAGGTTCAAACTCAATCAGAAGAAAGGACTAGATTTGATTATGGTTTGTGGCCTGGGCTATAAATACAGCAATTCTTACTTCTCCTCAGTCCACAGTGGATTTCTGACTGATATCAATGAGAGGTTTGTACAAAGACCAAGAGGAGACCAGAATTCAAGAAGTAACTACTTTTATTTATTTAGTACCTTATTGTCATGCTCTGAGAGAAAAGTTGCACCCTGTTATGCCACTGCTACTTTTGCTTTTTGTTTCTCTTCCTTCAGCATCTTTCTTTGGCTGTTTCTCTCTCTGCTTTCGCCCCCTCCCCTCCCCTACCCCACCACTCCCTGTGCCCTCCTCTTGCAGACTTTACTTTCAATCTCTTTTTTTCCATTACATCTGCTTAGTTGATCAGTAGCGGAATAGTTAATGTTGATATTGAAAGTATTATTGCTGACTTATGGATTCACGCCCCAATGCAGTTTATGGCGGACATGGGAGTTCTCATATCTGACTTGGTGTTTTAGGCCGCCTGGAGCCTCAGGCAAACATGACATCAGTTTGTACTCACTATACAATTGGAGGGTTATGTCTGCAGCCAAAAGAGCTGGAAACTTACTTTTTTTTCTTTCCTTCTATGGAATCTCAGATTGTGCAGATTCTGATGGTGTCATGCAAGCCACATCTGATACCCCCCCCCCCAAACAGATATTTATGAACATTCGAAGAAATGAAGCCCTTCCAGTAAGAGCCTATCATGAAACTCAAAACTCGCTATCAATTAATAAATTCTACCACCATCCCCTTTCTACCAAAGAAAGTAGTTCAGAGCACCACGCTTCATCAGAACAAATCTTGTGAGGAAATACAAGACCAGTAGGGGAACGGGGAACATTGTAGATAGTACCTTTGCTTTTTCTGTGCTCTTTTTAAGCCCATTCTCTGTAGTTCCCAAAACCATCGCCAAATTTCCCTTAAGCTTCACACAATAAATATGTTCTACGGGTTTTCAGGCACATCAGTCTTTGGCTTTCAAAGTTAGGAGCCTTATAATATTATGTACACAGGTGCAATGTCTGTACAACTGCACTCTTCTATCAGCAACCTCTCGGGGCAAGCGAACAACAGGGGAAAATACCAGAAGAATGAGAGGACCTATCATTTATATTTTCAAGGATCAGGTTCCGAATCTTTCCATCTTGCAGTATTAAAGTTTGGCACTAGGAGGCATCTGAACATCAGATATATCCAAAGAGCTTAGCAAACTAGGAGCCTATAGAAACCTTGCATAGAATTTATTAGAACTACAGTAAAGTAAGTAGAGCTTTGGATCCATTTGTGAGACAGGCCCCTTGGCCCCTATTTCTTGCAAACAGCTCTTACTTTAGACCCTACAAACGTACTACACCAAACACATCTTACAGGACGTTTGTCTATAAAGAGTAACATCTGTCTACAGAAAGCTTGTAACTTGTCAAGACTCAGAAGCATTGCGAGATGTATGTAGGGGCAATATTTAAGGAATAATGTATTTATTTAAAGTGTTCTTTATGGACTGGAATAAAAATTAGTTACTAGGGGAACTGTGTCTGAGGGTTTGTCTACACTGTCAAGTTTTGTCCCCTAAAACTGCCTTTTGGCAACATTGTACACACTATAATGGGACTTTTGTCGAAAAAAACCACCCAGTTTTGGCGACAAAACCCTTCTACCCCAACGAGAGACTTTTGTCTTTTCCCCTCCCGCTATTGTTGACAAAAAGCCAGTGTAGACACTGCTAATTGTTTTGTCGATAGAACTGGCTTCTGCCAGTATCCCACAATGCCTGCCCTGATTGCTCTGCTCAGTGTTTTGATCTCTGCTGCCCTGTGGGCATGTGCCCCTCCCCTTTCAAATCTCCAGGAAGTATCTGTGTGCTGCTCCGTTTGGGGAACAAACAGAGAGCAAATCCTTGGAAGGCTCCTGTTCTGCCTCGCACTAGGAACACAGAAGCAGGCAGCCCACTGCTGCAGGGGGAGGGGGTCAGACTGCTGTGCTGCTTTGCCATTCCTCAACATGGAGAGCTCACAGAGCTGCTCATGATGCTGCTCTTAGCAGCTGAGGGAGAACTCAGAGAGAATCCCAAGATGTGCAGCGATTAGCTCTTCCTTCCCACAACACTGCACTGTGGGATACATACCCATGGTGCATTGCTCACCCTGTTGATGATGGTGTCCCCCATGTGGACACAACCTATTGACAGAGGGAGCAGGTGTGAACACTCTTTGGAGATTTTTGTTTTGTTGACTTTTGGGTGTTCACATAAGTTTTGTCTACAAAACTTGGTAGTGTAGACAAGCCCTCAGGGATGACCCATTCATGCAGGGGGAGTTGTCACCCCACCCTGTTTTAGCTGGGGAGGTAATGCAAAGCTCAAGACTTGGCTACACTTGTGAGTTAGAGCACATTAAAGCAGCCCCGGGCACCCTAGCTCACTGCCTGTCCACACTGGCAAGGCATGTTGAGCGCTCTGACTCCAGGGCTAGAGTGCTCCTGGTACTCCACCTCGGCAAGAAGATTAACACTTGGCGCACATTGGCTGAAATGCCTGGGTGTCAGTGTGAACAAGGTGTTGCATTACTGTGCTCTGATCAGCCTCCATAAACGTCCCATAATCCCCTTAGGTCAAGTGGCCACTCTTGTCATTGTTTTGGAATTGTTGCAGGAATGCCAATATGCCCTTTGAAAGCTCTGTTTCTGACAACCGGCATGCTTATCTGCTCTGAGACAAAGCAACCATTACTGTAGAATGCTGTGTGTGAGAGAGGGGCAGGGGGAGGGGTCTGTTGCTTTCTGAACTTACAAGACAGCATGCTGACATGCTCTCACCCCCCCCAACCCGCTCTCTGTCCCCTACATACACACAACACACTCCCTGTCACACTTCACCCCAGCCCCCTCATTTGAAAAGCACGTTGCAGCCACTTGCATGCTGGGATAGCTACTACAATGCACTGCACTCTGTGGCTGTTGCAAGAGCTGCTAATGTGGCCATGCCAGTGCGCTTGCAGCTGTCGGTGTGGACCAATTGCAGTGCTTTCCCTATTGCTCTACAAAGGCTGGTTTAACTCAAAGCGCTCTACATCTGCATGTGTAGCCATGCCTTCAGTTGTTTGGCCTTGCTCCTTCCCAAGCCTACCAATGGGAAACCATCAGAGATAACTACAAACAATTGAACCCACTTTGAGGTGGAAAAGGATCATTACAACAGACAGAGGTTTGCCCTGTCTGAATAGAAACAAAAGACTGTTTTCAGTATAACACACAAGGGGGGAAGCATTTTGGATCCATTCACTGAGGAAGTCCCCTGAGGGGCAGAGGGGCTTTCATGAATGTTTTGATCCTGAGTCTTATGAAACCAGCCAGCTCTACAACAGACTGAAATTTGAAGGGAAAACTTACTTCATATATTGATAAGTCTACAAGGTATGCAGTTTGTTTTTTGTGTTGTAACCCCTGGGTTTTAACACTTTTTTTCTTTTTCTAGTTAAATTTTTATTCTCACTTAAATCAATGTTTGTTTTATTATAAGGGCTCAGAAGTGCTGTGGTTTCCAAGAGCAATGGTTTAAGGTAAAACTTGTAAACTGGGGTTCCTTGCACCGTGGGGTGTGAAGGATCTGGAATTTCTGTGAATAGCCAGTATCAGGGGCTGGAGATCATAGGGATACAATTCAAAGGGGACTGGTGTGCACCTCTTGTTAACCTGCAAGATGAAGTTAGGGCTGGCAATTGGCAAGATGAGTGTCTGAAAGGTTGGTTGTGTTAGGAAGCTGACACGGAGCCAGGGATAAGCAAGACAGACTCCTTCACACTGGAGGCAAGGTGTAATACGGTAACTCCCAGTCCTGGGTGCCCCGAGAACCATCACACAAATTTCAGCAGTTTGAGTGGGTACTTATGCAGGAATGACAGTATATAGGTCAAAACTGTTAAGACATCCAGTGTAGTTCACCATATTATACCTTGTTCTTCTCAAACATTAATTCAAAAAGCTGTAAAGGAGTTTTGTTTCATAAAGTAGTGTGTAATTCCACTATCAGTCTAGGCCCATACATATTGTTCCACTTTGAAAGTAAATACTTGGATCTTCAGCTGTTTACAATTTTGTTATTTTACTGTAGGTCCAAGTAACCTACAGTGGCTGTCTACACTACAACTGCTACAGCAGCACAGCTCCAGGATACTGTGGTATAGATGCTTCCCCTGTTGATATGTTGGGGGTTTTCTGGTGCTGTAGTTAATTCACCTGTCTGAAAGGTGGTAGCTAGATCAACAGAAGAATTCTTCCATTGACCTAACCATGTATATCTACACCCAGGATTAGGTCAACCTAACCACAGTGCTCGGGGCATGAAATTTTTCACAGTCCTGAGTAACCCAGCTAGGTCAATCTAATTTTTAAGACCAGCCCTAGGAAAAAACGATCTAAGGTGAATTAGACCCAGGCACAAAATGTGTTTGATCTGGAACATACTTTAATGATGTTCATTAGCATTAGGTAGTAGTAGGGCTTCGCAGGAGCGGGCCCTCTTACTGTAACCAGGTGTGCTGGACAATTTGTGGGGGGGGGGAGAGGCTGAGAGCCATTGAACCAAACTGTAAACCTTGTGGATGATAGAAACCACTTCAAGCCGCACCCCCAGTTCCAGCATCTATGACTGTAAATGGTCTGAGAGCTGCCTCTTAATAATAATAAATAATTACTAAAGACACCTAGCTTTCACAGAGAGCTTTTCAGCCTTTGATCTCAGTTTTTTTTCTGGAGAGGGCCAGGAGCTCTGATGACGCTACAGCAACAATAAATGAAACTGTTTAGTCGGTAGCAAAGTGTGAGCAGAAGAGAAAATAGCAGTGGTCGGCTTTAACCATCCCCGGGACTGCCGGGGAGCGGATGAAGGCGAAGTGTGAGCCGAGTTCCCAGGGCGCTTGACCCACCCTAGCCAGAACAAGGGCCAAGCCCACCAGGGTGACAGCGAAGGGAGGCGCCTGCCAGGAAGCGCGCCGCGAGGCAGCCCCATATTTGGAAGGGAACCCAGGGAAGCGGGGGCGTGAGAAAGGAACGCGGCGTTTGCCGGAGCCGGGCTTCCCCTCCGCCGGGTGTCACTCCGGGCTGGGCGAAGCGCGCTGCGAGGCGGAGCCGCCAGCCTGAGCGCCCAGAGCCGCTCGCTGCCCACGATCGTCCCGGCTTCGCCGCCATCCGCTGCGGGCGCGGGGAGGAAAGGGCCCGGCTGCTGCCCGCCCCGCCGGGAGGAGGCTCCGCCGCCCCATGCCGGGAGGATGCTGGAGAGCGGCTGCAAGGCGCTGAAGGAGGGCGTGCTGGAGAAGCGGAGCGACGGGCTGCTGCAGCTGTGGAAGAAGAAGCGCTGCATCCTGACCGAGGAAGGGCTGCTCCTCGTGCCCCCCAAGCAGCCGCAGCCGGGGCCCCCGGCCGCCGAGCCGCCGGCCGCCAAGATCAAGGAGCTGCACTTCTCCCACATGAAGACGGTGGACTGCGTGGAGCGGAAGGGCAAGTACGTGTATTTCACCGTGGTCATGGCCGAGGGGAAGGAGATCGACTTTCGGGGCCCGCAGGAGCAGGGCTGGAACGCCGAGATCACGCTGCAGCTGGTGCAGTACAAGAACCGCCAGGCCATCCTGGCCGTCAAGTCCACCCGCCAGAAGCAGCAGCACCTGGTCCAGCAGCACCCGGGCCACCGCCTCCGCAGCGCCTCCAACTCCGCGTAGGGCGCCCGGGGGACCGGCCGCGGCCCAGCCCAGGTACCTCCCCGGGCTCCTAGGAATCCTGCCCCCTCCCCTGCCAGCCCCAGGGCGCCAGAGCCAAGCCGGGAACCCCCGGATCCCTCCCTAGGGCGAAGCAGGGGGGCTCCCAAGGCACTGGGAGCCTTTACAAATCAAACCGTCGCCCACTTACCGCCTGGGACTCCGTCTGCCCGGGGGAGAGGGAGGAGGGAAGAGTTTTCTCTGCTCCCAGCCCTTCCTCCTCCCCCAGCACCTTCGAGGAGTTTCAGAGACAGCCGGGGAGCGCGGCTGATTTAGCGCTGCCTTTCGTGCCGCGGGTGAATGGTTTCCGAGTCCTGGCCTGTCCTTATATGCTCCGCCAGGAGCCCATATGATCTTCCATCTCCTGCCCATCCGTTTGTGCCTGGTTCACTGTTGCAGGACGGTGCACCAACCATTTGTCATTCAGAGAACTTGTTCCAGGCACAGGCAGGTTGGCTATCTGTGCACACTCCATTTGTCAGCTCATTCCGATTCCCTTCCTTCTGTGTTGTTGTATCACAGGTTGAATCCAAGCAGCCCTTCAGGAAGTGAGACTGATGAGCAGCACATTTCTGTTGTGAACATATTTCAGTGGATCCACAAACTTGGCAAACCGAGGAGAGCCGGGGTGGGGAGCAGGCAGACTGGAGAGCATCAGTTCAACAACCTGAAAACCTAGCGAGTTTTCTGCACAATACCTTCCTTGGTGCCGGGAAAACATTTCAAGTCATATGGACTCTGAGTACTATTCATGAACCTTGGAAAGGATCATCTGGCATGATGGGGCTTCTAGGACACATGATGTACTGTAAATTTATTTTAAAGTGTTTTATTTTATGGTTATTTATTATGGATTTTGTAAAAGGCTTATTTGCAAGACCTTTCTGAATGTAGGCCATTATCCAGAAATCAAATTCCAAATAGAAATTCAAAGCACACCTGAGCTCCCAGATATATTGCAACCTTTGGAGAGAGAGAGGGAGGTTGTGGGAGAAGTGAATGATTTATATGACCATGAATGTTGGGTGGTTTCCCAATAGTTTTCATTTCTACCCAAAATATTATTTTAGAAACCGTTGTTCTATTAATGTGGAAAGTATAATGCGTGGTTTAGAATTAGGATAAAGATCTTAATGCACAAGAAATTGCTTCTCTCCAAGGGTTGGAACCTGATGCCAAGGTTATTATTCTTTTTTAAACATAAATATGGGGGAAGAGTATTACATTTTATACACAATTCAGTTACACAGAAAAAATAATCTGATTCATTATTATTAGATAAAATACCTTTGTTTCATTTATCATATACAGCAGTTGAAGAGAGAACTTTGACCAATATGATTTGTGATATGAGAATGTCATGTTAAAATTATATAAATTTTATGTGCTCGCTTATTTTGTGTTATGAAAACGGTTGTAAGTGCTGAGAACTATTTATTAAAACTTCTGTACATTTGAGTTCAGGGCTCTCTTGGTACAGAAGGTTTATGAAAGGGCCATGTTCCTGACCTTTTTCTGACAGATTTTAAAGCCCATCTTGTAAATGTCTTAAAGTGTTTAAATGAGTCATTTCAGTCATAATTTTCCTAAACTGAAAAATGCTATATTGCTGAGATAAACAAGTTTATTTTGGTGTGTAATATTACCAGATGTTGAGAGATGTGTTGGGATCTTGTCTGCATTATGTCAAGTATCAGAGGGGTAGCTGTGTTAGTCTGGATCTGTAAAAGCAGCAAAGAGTCTTGTGGCACCTTCTAGACTAACAGACGTTTTGGAGCATGAGCTTTCGTGGGTGAATACCCACTTCGTCGGGTGCATGCATCTGACGAAATGGGTATTCACCCACGAAAGCTCATGCTCCAAAACGTCTGTTAGTCTATAAGGTGCCACAAGACTCTTTGCTGTCTGCATTATGTTAATGAACCCCATGAAGTTAGAAAACAAAGTACTAGGCGTATGTGTCTTCCTTCTCCTGTTGAAATCAATGAGAGTGGATAAAAGAAATCATGAAAATGACACAGTGAGATCTTACCCTTCAAATGCAGTGCTTGGTTTATCTCTTAATTTACTCCCTGTCTCACACTGAGGTCCAGTCCTGCAAGATGCTGAATTCATTCTGCTCCCCTTTATCTTACAGAGCATTCAGGGTACTGAGCCCCTTCCAGGGTCATGGAACATTATTTACAAACATGTAAGTAGCCCCATTAATGTCATTGAGACTACACATGTGAATAAAGTTAAGCAAGTGTTAACAGAATTAAGGCTCAGACCTGCAAATCCTCATGTGACCAGTCCCCGGGGGGCTATTGGAGTTCAGGCCCTTTGTGGGGATCTATATTGACTGGATTGGAATGGCAGGTTACAATTGCCCTAAGAAAGTCATTCCTTTGAGGCTAATTGAAACTTAGAATGTTCAGCACGTTGCAGGACTGGACCCCCTCAGTCTAGGACACGGGAAGGAAGGAGATGAAAAGATACCCTGCAAGTACAGCAGCTAGTTTTCACATCTCAATACATTTGCCATTCTCATTCTGCCAAATCATAGGTGATTGTGCTGAAAGGGAGACTTACAGAATAGACTGTAATTTGTAGTGGCTCCTTGAAAACCATCGCCCGTGACTGTGTAAAACATCTACCTTTTAAAAAGTGCCTAACTATTGATTTGTGGAAAAATGTGACCTCTTTTTCAGAGCCATTAATTACAGTTTATCAGGTAGCTAATCCACTCTTTCAGATATACATCTATAGCTCCAGAAATTCACCTATCAAAACATGCATTTAACCCGGTAAAGAATAAATGTAATTATTCAAAATATGTGTCTCTGTGATCCAAGATATATATTTCCCCGGGAGATGGAGTCATTCCTATCCTACGCAAACCTGATCCAAAGCCCACTGAAGTCAAGACTCCTTCTGATGCTAGAAGGACTTCCGTTGCCTTCGGCGGGCTTTGGATCAGGCCCTAAATCATTTAATTTTATCATTTTCCCTCAAAGTGCTTCTGCTTTTAAAAACAAACAAGGACATTTTTTAAAAGGTTTAAATAACATGAAGGTTCTGTCTCAAACTGATGAAAGGCAAGACTTTCAAAATCAAGTTTGATGGCATCATTAGCTCACACTTTGATACATTTTCCCTCCAAGTTGAAATCGGAGTGTCCTCTTTCACATTGCATGTCTTGGTTTATGTTGGGTTGAGACAGGCTCTTTCTGTATTATTTGAACATCTATCTTAAATGTACTAATCTTTATCATGAACAAACTGTTGCTTGTTGATACTGCCAAATGTGTTACTTATTTCCCGTTATGTTGTTTAAAACATTGCTGTCAGCCCAGGTGCTGCTGTGACAGGTGAGCACATCACAAAATCCACTTCTGAGTTGGCATCTGTGCTTGTGGTATAAGTAGAAGGTCCAGTGGTTGGCTGGGATGAGGGCGTTCACTCCCTCAGCTCAGGATTGAGGCGGTGTGAGGCAGCTTGGCACATGCTGCTGCTCATGCCATCCCAGTGTCAGTAAGACTTCAATCTCTGGGGCATTCAATCTGGCAGCTTTCTCAAGTACTAAATTTACTATGCTCTTCTTGAGAAGAGTAGCAATATAGACCAAAAATTCAGCTGGACTTGTAAAGATATGTTTATTTTGTTCTTTTCCTACTGAACAGTCTTCATTGACTCTACTTGGTTAAATATTGATTATCACCTACATGTTCTTTGTCAGTGGTAACTACTCAAATAGGTCCAATGGGTCCTATCATTCATGGAGAACAACATGCATAATCCAACTCAAGGTTCACGAGTGAAGTATCTATGATAGCCCCTCCTTTTAATGGATGAAGGATAGAATGGGTGTAGGACTCAATGAATTTAATAGAAAACAAACTACATTGCCAGTAAAACAAAAAGAGGTGCTCAGTGTAGCTAGCAGCAGTGTGGAAAGCTGGTTAATAAAGAGGTCAACCTTTTATGTCTTAGTAGAAGACATTGGTGCAAACTGAATGTGCCTGCATGTAAGGAGGGGCAGGATTCGGCAGGGAAATTCAAGCTGTGGTGATCATTCTGTAGCTTAAGCAAAAAGTTCAACCAAATGTGATCCTCATTCCATCCTGAAGTAGCTCCTCTTCTTTAAAGTTCATGATCTGTAACTGCTGGTTTCTGATCATTGGCTGCAGTGATGTACCAAATGTTTTCTAGCATATCCCGTCATTAGCTGAAATATCCGTGTTGTCATATTTGTGTGTAAATACGACTCATAAATGATTTCTGAGAGATGTGACTTATTTTTCATATTTTTCAAAATGCATTCCATTTCAAATAAAGAGGTATCGACTGAAATTAATTGGTGCCATGTTGAAGGAACTCCTTTGGGGCTATAGCTTCTTAGCTTACAAATGTTTAAGGGGCTGATCTAGAGCCCACTAAAGTTAATGAAAGTCTTTTCACTGACCTCAATAGGCTCTAGAAGAGGCTTGTGGGGTTTTTTGAAAGACAACATGAGTTCACAACAACTATTTACATAGAGCTTTCCTAAAAGAACAGCTGATTGAATTAACAGTGTCATCCAGTAACTTTTCTACATACAGCACAGTTGTAAGGTGTTAGGTTTTGTAGCTTGTGCATGGGTGGACTGCTCTTTGATTTCAGTGGGGCTCTGCCTGGCACAGGAGTTCACCAATATGCAACAAGTTGCAGGACAGAGGCCTCTTCAGACTGTAATCTTTATCAGTGAGCGTGGTGATCTCTATGTATGAGGTAGAGAAGCTGGGTAAAAGTCTAAAGAGCAGCAGGAGATTTGCCTTGTTGTTCTTCTATCAGCATCTAAAAGCCTCTGATGGAATTTCAAGTAAGCTTTAAGTAGCCCGGAAAGGACACTTCAAACATTAGGAGTATCCTCTTACAACAGCACCCGTTCCTTATATGTGACAAAGAATGATGTGCGAAAAGAAGAATGTGCAACTGCCACTGTTGCTTTTGGAGTCTCTGTGGAATGATAAGTCTTCAGGTGTGTCGAGCTGCCTCAGTGAAGTTAAGCTGTGTTACCATGACCTTTGATATTTAGCACTACCAATTATATTAAGTTCAGTCGCACAATTCGTTCTCTGGCTCTCTTGTAAGTATATATAACAACACACATTTGCCAGTCTCTTTTATTTGTGAATCACCAAACATATCTGCTCTAATTTCAAGAGATGTTCAGGCCAAAATTTTCAAATATAGGTGCCTAAAGTGTAAGCACTTTGATTCATAAACAACTTTATTTTTAGAGGTGCCAAGTGCCCGCTTCTCCCTCTGAGCCACTGGTGCCCAGCTACTTCTAAAAATCAGGCCACTTTTAATTAGGTGTCTGTAGATTTAGTTGCTTAAATGCTAAGCTCCTAAGGTTGAGAATGTTGCTTGCAGCTTTTAAAGGGTGATATCAGCTATTACCTTGTAATTGTAGCTTGAAAAACATGTAAAATATATTTAACAAAAAGGAATAGGAATACATAATAAAAGAAAAGTTTTGAAAAGAAGCTCAATCTATTAGCTTGACAAAGAGAAGGGTAAGGGATGACTTGTCATAGTATCTCCCTGGGCTCCAAATATTCAAGGCTGGGCTCTTCAGTCTAGCAGACAAAGGTATAACAAGAGCCAGTGGCTGGAAATCAAAGTTAGATACATTAACAGCCAGGATTATTAACCATAAAAACAACTTACCAAGGGTTGCTCATGGTGGATTTTCCATCACTAGCAATTTTTAAAGCAAGATTGGCTGTTTTTCTAAAAGATCTGCTCTGGTTCAAATAGAAATTATTTTGGGGAAGTCCTATGGCCTGGGTCATGCAGAATTCCCAGCAATTCCTTCTGGCCTTAAAATCTATGAATAATTTGTCATTTTCAGTGTTTCCACTAAAGATGACATTAATCTCTGTGTGTAGGGCACCATTTACAAGATCTATGCCCACTTGAGTCCTATATAAGTCCTATCATGCTGCCTTCAGTCAGACTTCAGTGGTAGATAGGCCTCGTGTGGGCATTGTGCACAGAAGTGAAGTTCATCCTCTGTGAACTGGGCTGTTGTATTCCTCCGTAGGGGCAATCATTTTAATAATGTCTTCCAGAGAGAGTTTACTTTGATGTAAAGTAAGATGGAAAGAAAACTATACAAAAACATTAGGAATCATTGCAAGATGTAAAGGTAGGATTTATTGACCTGATCTGAAACCCACTGAACTCTATGGGAATCTTTCTATTGACTAAAATAGACTTTGGCTAAAGCCCCATAAGCAGACTTTTGGTATTGTGCATAAATGTATATATGCATTTAATTATTTTTATTTGTGTGTTTTTTCTTTTGGTTTGTTTAATTCTTTTGTGTGAACTTAAATTATTAAACCAGCTCTTAAATTCAGTCATTTTCTAAATGACTGAATTTAGAACAGTGACACTTTGATTCCGAAATGCTTTCACTATCACTTTGCCATCATTGTGAAAATGGTCGCTTCCCTTTTTTAAAACATGACACTTTTCCCATGATTTACTTGTTTGCAGTCAGATGCTGTGATGAGAATAACTTTAATTATTCTGGGTTTTTGCTTTCAATTTCTACAGTAAAACTTGGGCAAAGATAATTGGAATGTGAAATGACTCATGTTGTTTTCTAAGAGCTTGGCTACACTTGCAAGTTACAGCGCAATAAAGGAGCCCCAGGCGCACTAGCTCACTCCCCGTCCACACTGGCAAGGCATGTAGAGCACCCGGACTCTGCGGCTAGAGCGCTGCTGGTACTCCACCTCGGCGAGTGGAATAACGTTTGCTGCACCCCCGCATTTTGACTTCCCCTACGGTGATCTTCTGGTCTGGGAAAAAGATCCCTGCTTGCAGCTTCCTGAAGAGGCCAGTGTTCCGAAAGATGTGTGCATCATGCACCTTTCTGGGCCAGCCTGTGTTAATGTCAATGAAACACCTATGGTGATCCACAAGTGCTTGGAGAACCATAGAGAAATACCCCTTCCAATTAACATATGCAGAGGCTAGATGGGCTGGTGCCAGAATTGGAATATGCATCCTATCTATTGCCCCTCGGCAGTTAGGGAAACCCATTTGTGCAAAGCCATCCGCAATGTCCTGTACGTTACCCAGAGTCACGGTTCTTCTGAGCAGGGTGCGATTAATGGCCCTGCAAACTTGCATCAACACAATTCCAACGGTCGAATTTCCCACTCCAAACTGGTTAGCGACCGATCGGTAGCTGTATGGCGTTGCCAGCTTCCAGATTGCAATAGCCACTCACTTCTCCACCATCAGGAAAGCTCTCAATCTTGTGTCCTTGCGCCGCAGGGTGGGGGCGAGCTCATCACTCAGTCCCATGAAAATGGCTTTTCTCATCCGAAAGTTCTGCAGCCACTGCTCATCATCCCAGACTTGCATGACTATGTGATCCCACCACTCAGTCCTTGTTTCCTGAGCCCAAAAGTGGCGTTCCACAGTGGTGACCATGTACGTGAATGCCACAAGCAAACTTGTGTCATATGCGTTACTCGAGTCGATATCATTGGAGCCCTCACTGTCACTTTGGATCCTAAGGAATAACTCGACTGCCAAATGTGACGTGCTGGCGAGACTCGTCAGCATACTCCTCAGCAATTCGGGCTCCATTCCCGCAGACCGAAAGGGAAGATAGAGCGCGCAGTACAAAAAACATTGAAATGTGGACGGAAGCACAGGGATTGCTGGGCTGTGAAGTGATGCATCACAGGGTTTAACTCACAGCGCTCTACATCTGCAAGTGTAGCCATGCCCTAAGTGGAAATGACCTTTTAAAAACATAAACAGTCTTTTCACCTATGCTCTTTTAATAGCATCAAGAGTAATAAGAAATGACAACTTGGGTTCTTCTAAGCAATTTTATTTAACAGTTATAAAAAATGTTGGGGGGAGGCGGAGGAGTTTTGTTTTTTTAATATGTTTCTATCCATTGATTTCATTTAGTGATTTTGAATTGTGAAATATAGACACTGGAAACACGTTACCAGCCAACTCCCAAGTTTGCTATGCTCACAGTACTGCTTTCTTCCTATGAGGGTGGAAAACCTGAGAACTAAAGACTAGATCCTGCAAAGATCTGAGTACTCTCAAGACCTACTTACTTTGAAGATGATTGAGGGTGCTCAGCACCTCACATGAGTGCTCGGAAACCTGCAGGATCTTGACCTAATTTTTCATTCTGAATTTACAAAGGAAATACCTGAATCATGTATCAGGGTGGCATTATTTCATAAACGAGCACCAGTGCAAGGAAATCACTTTGCCAGATATAATGCTCTTGAAGTACCTATACCGTATGTATGCCCTGGCTTGATTGCCACACTTCTAAATTGTTGTTAGAAGACTTGGTAATAAAAACCAAGAAAGATGGTACTCCGCTATATAGTTAAAAAAGAAAAAATCAAACCCAACCAGAATAATTTATTCCTCTATAGACAAATCACAGCCACTTTAAAAAGAGCAATTATACCATTCTGATACATAATCTACTAGTGTTATCTAGAGATTGGCTCGATATGTCTGTTTGGCTATTACTTCGATGTTTAAAATGTACTATAACAACACTGAATCTCTACATAAACAAAACAATACGTATTGACCCTACTTTGCAAATTTATCTTGCAATAGCTAATTTAATCTAGTATTGTTGATTACCCTAGTAAATCTATATGGAATGACTAACCACTACAATAAAACATACAGTACTTTGTGGTTTGTATGTAAAGGCACCAACATTACAACACATTTTGGCATAGTTCATTCCCAGTTTACAGCGAGATGAGGAAATCACTACTTTTGTATTAAAAGTCTTGGCACTATTTTGTAAATATTGCTGGTATGTATGACTGGCCATATGTCTTTGATCATCACTTATTATAGTCAAATGTTGGGTCAGGTTATGAGTAAAATGGGATCATCAAACTGATCATAGTTATTTTTTTTCCTGTGCCATATGTAACTGAACAGCCAAGTTTTTCCCCATTAGCATCTATTGCAATTTACGAAGATAAAATGCATTGTCTAATAAAAAGAAGGGTTCTAGAATTCTTTGACTCAAAGACCAGAAACAGATTAAAGGGCTGATCTGAAGCTGATTAAGGCAAAGACTCCCATTTACTTCACCAGGTTTTAGCCCTGTGTATAATCCTTACAGGAGTGCCTTCTCGTTCCACGCATTTATAGTATCACCATTTTACAGGTGAGGAAGCTTGGATGCAGAGAGTTTGAGTCACTTGCCCAAGGCCTCCCAGGAGTTGCCTTATGTCACAGAGGCAGGACTAGATCCCAGATCTACTGGATAGCCTGTGTTGAGCCTCTAATATCAGATAACCCTTCCTCTCCAGTCCTGGTGAATAAAATCATCTCTTTAACCAGAGAACAGGCATAGCACATGAAGCAATGTGTGCTTCCTTGCCAGTGTGCCGCCATCCACAGTGATGGAGTAGTTCATTCTCTATGCTCGTCAATGGACTGTTCTTTAGGCCATATTGAAGTCAGTTGAAAGACTCCCACTAACATCAAAGGTCTTTAGTTTGGGTCCCAACTTATGTGACTTTCTGCCACTTAGGTACCAGATGTGAAATAGTTTGTGATGCAGATACTTGTTGTTGTCAGAGTGTTACCGGTGTGGTGCTCTACTTTCTCCAATGTTGATATCACTCGGCTGCGTGCGTGTGTTCCCTCTGTGTGCTGTCCCAGCTCTGCGCAGATAGCTGACACAGCAGACCCGACGAGAACCCCCAATGACCACACAGTCTAGTAAGGTACGAAGGCACGTCGACCAGGTTTATTGCCGTATTGGACACAGTAATAGTTCCTCGTAGAGTACTTAGTCTACCGGGCATACTATGAATATGCGCCCACGGTCAATGGACTCGGCTCAGTCAGTGGCGGGACTTTCCACTGCCCCCTCGGCCGGACAAAGACACCGCCCCAGGGATACATTCTTATACACAGGTACAAACAAGTTACACATCACTCCTGACGTATTGAGGTGCAACCCTTCCATGTAGCAAGGTACAACCCCTCTACGTATTAAGGTGTCGCCTCTCACCTTGTACATGTTGGTTCAATCAAAACAACTCTATCCATCATATTACCCTTTTGGCCTTGCCATTAGGATGGGTCGGCCTGTTCCTTGTTATCTGTGGAATGTTCCAGTATAGTGTGTTCTGGTACCATGTTTATATTATACTACACTAGGTGAGTATATGTTTATGCAACATCAGCCCTTTTCTTGCCAACTTCTGTGAACAGGGCCAGCTTCCAGCTCACAGCTTGACTTTTACTTTTAGCTAAGGCTTGACCATACTTTAGTTCAGGCCTCAGGCCTCAACTGGGCCTTTATCAGGGCCTGCACTTACTACTGTTAGAAACTGGAGGGAGATGAGACCCAGAACAAGCATCAGAGAGCTTTAGGTTATGAAATCAGCATCTGGTTATTACCAACACTAGCCACTGTCCGACCAGTGAGCTAGGGGTGAAAGGGCCTGTAGATGATTACCAGTTTCCTGAGTGATTAAAGTCCCTTCATTTACTTCATATTCCAAAGACAAGTAGAGGTTATGAGCAGCATAATCATTTAAAATGATTATTCAGACATGAATCCTATCCTCACCTGGCTTTTCCAGTCATAGAACTGATTGAACTAACTAAAAAGAAAATAGTTAAATAATAAAGATAGAATATTTTCCATATTTGTTTTAAGCACCCACCAGACAAAATTTGTCCACTTTGCTTTGAGCTATAAATTAAAAATATTGAGCTGAATTAATTTTTGACGGAAACATTCATTACAAGTCTTCCCCCAACCCCCAGAAACAGTTGATGGAAACAAGGTTAGGGTAGCTCATAGACAACAGGTTTATCTTAATCCACCACAGAACATTAATGGAATTCTGCAAGGCTAGCTCGTCCGCTTTTGCAAACAGACCCTTAAATTGTTTGCAGAGATGAAAAATATTTCAGACTCTCTCCTGTGCCTGTGAAGTTACTGCAATGTGTAGATGACCTTTCTAGAAGCTTCTTCTTTTTTGGCATATAAAATAAGATGATCATAAGAAAAATTATTCCTGAGAAAACCTTAAAGTAAAAGTTAATTTTTTTCCTGCTTTTTAGCAGAATTTTATTAATGTTAGCAAATCATGAAATTATGTCTTGAAAAATAAATGCTCATAGTAGTCTGTCGTCTCATTTTATCATGTATTGTTAACATATCCTGTTTCACTAAGTTATGTTTCCCTGATATTCATTCCTAGTGCTTGGCTTTTTAACAAAGTCACCACTCTTGTCACAAGGCAGTGGGTTGCGTACTTGTCCTTTTATATAAGTGATGACTGAAAGATCAGCAATAGGAAAGTCATGCTGACAGCCTCGGTCTTTGACAGCAGATTGTCAGCATTCTTAACCAGGGCAGTGAGAGGGCCTGGGAAAAGTCTGCTATTTGTATGGGGTTCTCTAAAGAAAACTGTCCATTGAGATACACAAGGAAATACAGAGGGATGGTCTGCTAATCAGTTTCCAAGTTGGAGATTGAATCATAAACATGAAGTATGTGTTAATGACACTGCAGAGCTAAAAGTGGATGATCATATTCACGGACCACAAGCTGAACAGTTAGTAAATATGAGACAGAGAGATCTGATGGTTGGCAGTGTAATAATACCTACGTTTATTTTCATGAGTCAGAGAAGGGGTAATAACTTGTCAGAAGAGGGATGAGGGGAAGGGCTCAGTTTATTTTACAATGTATGAACTTGAATTAAGATGCCGTCATTGGTAGATCCCTGTTCAAATCTCTTCTCCCCCTCAGGCAGAGGGGAGAACCAGGGGTCTCCTGCATCTCAGGTGAGCACCCAAACCAGTGGGCTAAAAATTATGAGTGAGGGCGTCCTACTCCCCACTGTCATTCTGTGTAAGCTCACCTATAGGGGCCTGATCCAGTAGGTGAGCTCTGAACACACTTACAGGGTTGGACCCTGCAGACAAGTTACGTGGAGGAATGCCATCATCCCCTGGCTCAAGCATTACACTGGGGCTTAGGCACTCAGATGCCTAGAAAGAGGCAGTGATGCATGTGTCTAGTGGTTGAACCATAGGTACTTATGGAACTTTTAACCTGGAAACTTATGTGCCAAGCGAGTTGAGTTGCCTACACAGTTCAGTGGCAGCTGAGTGGGGGCTTTGTGCATCCCTCGGGGGCCTGTATCTGGGATTCAGGTGTCTAATGTGACAGTTAGGCTCCTGAGTCCTTTTGTGAATCTAGCCCTTAATCCATATTTACACATTTTCAAATGTTTTATTGCCTTCTACCTTTAGCTTTCTCTCAGAATGGCCTGGGGTTAAAGGTTAATTTTCCTAACTAAATGCCATTATTGTAAGGATTTTTAATCATCAACATCCGATCTGTACTCGTTAAGATTAGCCAGGAACCTCAAATCTAGCAAAATTATTATTATTTTATTTTATTTTTTATTACTTGTATGGGGTAAATAATTCAGTCTCCCCCTAGATTTGGATGTGTCTTGTTTTCTTCCTTCCTCCTCTGTCCCTCCTCTCTTTGAGCTGAACACACAAGGTACAGGGAGATGTCTGTAGTACTTAATGCTAACTGCTGTTCCAGAGCTCTCTTCTTGTGTGCTGCACTGATGAGATTAGAGTCTCAGAAAGAAATAATGCATTTCGATTGGCCTCAGGTATGCTGTGTGTTAGGTTTGCCCTTGAAAAATGAAACTTCAGCACAGCTGGGGCCTGTTCTTAATTCAGCTGTCGCAAGCCTCCCACGTTTTCGGCTGGGGTCGAGAGTGGAAATGTCACCTTGCTTATAGTTGGGAGGGGTTGAAGTTGGCTTAATCAGTGCTTAATTTGTGCCAGAGCTGGCCAGGGCTGAGCCCTGGCACCTCTGGGCTTGAAGCATCAGTTATGAGTGTAAAAAAATTGCTTGAGCCCTGGCACCTCCTTCATTACAAATTAAGCGCTGCTTAGAATAGCCTTTTGGCATCTCCTCCTCTTAGGGAAGACGTTCCTGAGCCTTTATAACTACACTGTCTTTTGAAAGAAGAATAAAAAACCCACATCAAGTGATTCTGGTGGAGGTAAAAATCCTACAGTGACAATTATGTGCTAGTGTCCTTCAGGGGTGGCCTATTTTCCACATCTGTATGCGAGAGTTATTTAAAATCTTTTACAAATATTAAAGAGACTGGATCACTCTTCCTTTCTCACAGCTGCAAATGCTTCCTAGGTGCTACTGATGAAGGTGTAATCCATTTTGCATTTACAGCAGTCATATTCATTCTTCATTTTAACAGCGATGGCCATGTACAACAGTCAACTAAGGGAAACTGAAAGCAAGGAAGATTTTCAAAGCACTGTTTATTTGTTATGTGGCACTTTCAAGAGTTCCTCTAATCTTGTGTCTTATTCTTGCCTTTCTGTAACCTCTTGTTTTATGCAGCAGTAGCAGAAGGCTCAGAAGGTGCCTGATCCAAAGCCCATTGAAGTCAGTGGGAGTCAAGATCTCAGTGCACAAGATTTGGGGTACATTTTGGAAAGTAAATGCTGTTATAAGCCATACTATTCAGCAGTATATTTAGGTATTGGGTGCAACAGGCATAAGGGCCCTGATTCATCAAGGTACTTACATGTATGCCTTACTTTAAGTGTGCAAATACTTCCTTTGAAGCCAATAGGATGATATGTATATATCATGCTGAATTAGGGCTGTTGACTTGGACATGGTGGGAGGGATAGCTCAGTAGTTTGAGCATTGGTCTGCTAAACCCAGGGTTGTGAGTTTAATCCTTGAAGGGGACATTTAGGGATCGGGGGCAAAAATCTGTCTGGGGATTGATCCTGCTTTGAGCAGGGGGTTGGACTAGATGACCTCCTGAGGTCCATTCCAACCCTCATATTCTATGAATTTATACACAGTTCACGTGTGTTGAGGCACAAGGAGAAAGGCTACTTCCAGAACGCAGGAGCTAGCCATATAACATCAAAAAGCCACATTAGCAATTTATTGCTGTTGTTTTCCAGTAGTTTACCTAATGATTTAGCCATAGGCCATTCTGACATTTGTGGGGGTGTAATAACTATGCTGCACAACATTTTAATCAGCTGTTCTGCTTGCTTCTTAGTCTAAACCATCACACTATATATTAGACATATGCAATAATTAAAATAAACAGTGAATGGGCTGGTAGGAAACAACAAAATAAAGTATTGCTCAAAGGGATCTGTCTAATATATACATTTCTAAATATTATTGTCTCTTTGTATTACAATAAATTGTACTCAGACGGTTGTCTGAAAGAGCAGTTTGTGCTGTGTGGGCCATCTGGTTTCCCACTGCCACTCATAATTTACAGTAATCTGATGTGTAATTATTTTGTAACTATATTGCAGCATCTAACAGTTCACATGAAGCTGTGTAAGATATAATAAGTGACAGGCAAAGATTTTGGATGCTTATTTTAGCCTGTACAGTCTTCCTAGTAACTAATCTATTAGTCTGCCAGAGATATTCAGTCCCCAAGAGAGATTTTAGCCATGTATGACATTATTGACATAAACTGTGACCATATAGATCATTGTTGCAACCAAGATCCTATAGTGGCACCAAATCTTGTACAAAGGAGGCCAGGTCAGATATCTATGAAAAGGTTGTAATTTGCTGGTTATGATTATGCTGTCTGTATGTGTGTATCATTTTCATATTTGAAGTTATGAATATGGGCTATGTACTTGTATCTCAATGTGTTTGATTCTAAGTAGCATAAGTGAAGCATTTGGTTGGCTTCTTGAGAAAGAATTCTTCAGATTAAGTGCCCAATCAAGAAACACTTAAGTGACAATGGACCTTGGGAGACTCAATCCACATATGAGGAGCCTTCCTGGGAACGTTCAAGGTAGCATGTGAGCAGTGGCTGCTCTACCTGTAAAGAACTGAGTCATGCATGGACATATGACTTGCCCATGTGACTCCAAACTCCATCTTGCTGCTGTGATTTTCCACAGTAAGAACAGTGGGGTTTCCTTCCACATGACAGAGGATATAAAAGGCCCTGGAAACCCCTCCATTTTGTCTTCAATCCTGCTTCTTACCTCTGGAGGAATTTTGCTACAAACTGAAGCTCTGACCCATCCAAGCTGAGGATGTACTCCAGAGATTTTATTTGTACCTGCAGTTTATTCCATCACTGCTACAAGCCTGAACCAAGAACTTTGCCATTGCTGTATGTAATTAATTACTTTGACCAATGTTAGCGCTCATCTATATTTCTTTCTTTTTATGAATAAACCTTTAGATTTTAGATTCTAAAGGATTGGCAACAGCATGATTTGTGGGTAAGATCTGACTTGTATGTTGACCTGGGTCTGGGGCTTGGTCCTTTGGGATTGGGAGAACCTTTTTTCTTTTACTGGGGTATTGGTTTTCATAACCATTCATCCCCATAAGGAGTGATGCTGGTGGTGATAAAAGGGAACTGGAGTATCTGAGGGAATTGCTTATATGACTTCTGGTTAGCCAGTGGGGTAAAACTGAAGTCCTCTCTGTGTGGCCGGTTTGGTGTGCCTTAGTAATAAAGGACACCCAGCTTTGGGCTGTGACTGCCTTGCTCTAAGCAATTTGATTGATACTCTCAGTCGTGTCCTGCCAGAGGCCGCCTCATTACATGCTCAAAGGGATCTGTCTAATATATACATTTCTAAATATTATTGTCTCTTTGTATTATAATAAATTGTACTCAGACGGTTGTCTGAAAGAGCAGTTTGTGCTGTGTGGGCCATCTGGTTTCCCACCGCCACTCATAATTTACAGTAATCTGATGTGTAATTATTTTGTAACTATATTGCAGCATCTAACAGTTCACATGAAGCTGTGTAATATATAATAAGTGATAGGCAAAGATTTTGGATGCTTATTTTAGCCTGTACAGTCTTCCTAGTAACTAATCTATTAGTCTGCCAGAGATATTCAGCCCCCAAGAGAGATTTTAGCCATGGTGGATCTGTTGCAGCTCACAAAAAAGGAAAGGGAGATTCTTATCTGAACATGTTCAAATTTGAATATAATAAAGAATTGGGGATCAATGCAGTTTTAGATTAGTGCTGAGGTTTAAGCCATATATATAAATATATACAATGTGTGTGTGCAAATATGAATGTGCACACACACACACACAAAATAGAAGCAACTGCTGATTAAACTATTTTGAAGGTTTTGCTGAAAATGACTTAATGGGGCCCATAAGTCTCCTCAATATAAAATGTGCTTGGCAAATCCATCTGTGGTTTAAAAAGTACTGTCTTAAAGGTAAACCGTCTTAAAGGTAAACCAGAAGCAGAGGATAATGCCAGTGAAGTCCACAAATACTAGTTCCTTTAACATTTTATGGAAATCACACCCTATTTGGCAGCTAAGATTTTTCTGTTCATACTAGTTTACATAGGGCAACCCTATTTCCTGTGCTCATTTCTCTGAGGAAAAAATGTTTGGTATTGCCTCTGTGCGCTGTTTTTTGTGTGACATTTTTCAGATATGGTGACAAATGTTTAAATTATTTCTGGAATGTAGAATGCCTCGTTGTTACAGATGGCTACAGATAAACATCGCCTTCATCCCTCTGTCAAAAGATGCAGGTAGTTTAGTTATGTTGAGTCGTAGTGCAAATGAATCCAGACAGCACTGGTGAAGGGCCACTCCAGATGCCCCATTGGGGCAGCTGAACCGAGAGTGGAAAAGAGACTGTCACTGATGGAGGAATTAAAAACTCTCCTGTGTTCTTTCACTGAGTTGTGCCATCCCCCAGTTTCACACAAAGGTTTTTAAGAGTATGGGAATTCCTCTTAGCAGTTTAGTGCTTGTGAGTATAAGGCTGAAGACACCCATTGCTCTGAATAACCATGTGGCATCCTTAGTAATCTGATCTCCTACTCCAGCAGGCCATCTAAGTGGGAAGGACACTCTATCTGTTAACAGGACAACATAAATGTTTCCTTTGCTGTACACATCTTCCTTATTATAGTCCAGCAGCATATGGAGCATTTCAGTTCTGTGTGCTGGGAGTGGTGCATTTGTCAAATGGCTTAAGAAATACCGTGACTCCAGATGGTCTGACTATTCATTCTGAGGCTGTAGGAGCCCTGGTCCTCTCCCTCCCACTTGCTATTACTATAATTAGATCCGGTGATAGTGTGAGAGGGAGCCTGCCTAAAGGATGTCATAACAAACTACACCTCTACCTTGATATAATGCTGTCCTCGGGAGCCAAAAAAATCTTACCGCATTATAGGTGAAACCGCGTTGTATCGAACTTGCTTTGATCCACTGGAGTGCACAGCCCCCCCCCCCCCCCGGAGCACTGCATTATTGCATTATCTCTGAATTTGTGTTATATCGGGTCATCACTGTGTTATATTAGGGTAGAGGTGTATAGAAATTACTTGGCCTCTCAGTCCTGCTTTCATTGGTTTAATTCCATTGACTTCAGTGGAGTTTCTCCTGATTTAAACCAGTAAAGTGAGAGGACAATTGGGCCCATTGTATTCAAAGTTGAACCAATCCACAGTTGCTGGCACTCTAATTACCACTGGGACAGCTATGTAGAATGACAGTCATTTACAATCTACAGTAAGGTGGTTTGCTCTTTATACGGAACATCTCAGAGCAAATAGAGGGGGCTTTTACTACAGAATACCATCAGCTATTTCATAGCAACCAGCCCACAACTGTGGGATTTATAACCTCAGAAGAACAAAATCTAAAAGAATCCTGAAAGGATTTAATACATAGATTTTTCTGGTACTGACCTTACATTTGAACATTTCTATATTTTAATCATAGAATATTTCCTAAGCTTTGGAGAGCCAGATTAAATGAATAAACTGTTCCAAATATTTAGGAGGGGCAGCCAAAGAAAGCTAATTAGGAATTCAGGAAAATACAGATTAAGTCAATGGCAAAACTCCATTGAATTCAATGGGGCAAGGATGTCAACCTAAGTATTGATTTCATTTTGCAATTTGTGATACGGTATGTGCTCAGCCTGTATAAGGAATACATTGTTATTTCAGATTTCTACTGTTAAATCTAATTTCATGGAACAGAAGAAAAACAGAAAAGGAATGGGGGACTTTCCTGTGCTGTGTAACTGAAACCTTTTCTGTTCAGATAAAAGGTATTTAATTTTGTTACGAAAATGTCTAGACAGATGCAGAGAGCTGTATCTTCTCCATCAAAACTGTACATTTCACTTTGTGCCCTGGAAAGTGTCTTTTAAAGTCTGCACATTGCTATGTAGATTTGGCTTTTTATCTGAAAGTTGATTAGAGCTTATTTCATTAAGCCATTTTCTTTTTGGCTTTCCTTACGTGAGAGACCTAAAGCTAACCAACACGCAAACAGTCATTGGTCAATTGTAGAGCAAGCCCCAGTTGCTTGATAGAAAGGAGTGGGTTTTTAAGTCTATTTGGTCTCCTGTTAGAACTTCTAAGTTCTGTGAGCAAGATGTGCAGGAGAGCTAGGCACCAAATAAGTGGTCAGATTTTCAAAAGCTCAGCCTCTGACATTCTGTGGAATATCTGGCCATAAATGTCACCCTGGAAGCTGCCTGAGGCTGAGCACTTCTGAAAATCTGGCTCTTGTTTTGGTGCCTAAAAGTGGGAGCTGATTTGAAAATCTGTCTGCAGCTGTGTGTGCTGAGCACTTGAAAATCTAGACCTACATTGTTGTTCAGACAGCACCCGCACAACTGAGTTGCATTTCCCCAGTCTTCTGTACGCACTCAAAATTGGCTTCTGATAATAAAATAGACACAATGCTCATAAATTATTAAATCATGCCAGCTTTTCCATTATTCATGGCCTGCAATACTAACAGGCTTTATCCTCTTTTAAAAGGCAACGTAACCTGCTGCTAATATGAGTTTCCTGCCACATCACTGACAAATAATAGTAGTAACAACATGCAGCAGCTTCAGATAAGTTTTACCATAAGGGGAACATTTGCGGTAGAATGTGCACTATGCAAAGACTGAGTCATATTTCTCCCATTAAAGTTAAATCCATGCAAATCCTGATACATCATTCCCCCCTATCCTCCCGATCCCTGCTAAACATGCACTTTTAATAATGGCAGCACCTCCATGCATCTCAGTCTGTTACATACCTTTGTCCCAGCTCATGGATGCATTCTTTACTTTCATTTTGTAGAAATTAAAGACACCTGTGGAGCAAGACTTGTGCTGAGGAAAACCATAGGAATGCCCAGCTCCTCATGCCTTTTAAAAAAGCATTTATTAGTCTCCTGAATTTTATCCAGAAATGGGCCTATCAATGGGGGTTGGATCCACGTGTGGGATTCCTCAGTGTCCACTACATAGCATGGAATGATTCTGCAGGCCAGCAGAACGTGCCCCTTTGACCTCGTTTCTCAGTGCACATGAAACATATCAATGCAGTTAAGAGGAAAGCCAGAGTTCTGCCCTGGCAAAGTGTATGGTCAGGCTTGGTACGTGGGAATGTAATTCTGTAATACCATGTGGAGGCATGGGAACCTATAATGTACTGACATCAGAGCCACTGTCACCTGGTGCTGTACTGAATAAAGGGGAAGAAATGCTACTAAAACTTTAGTCCACTGGAAAGTATTCCCAGCCAGCCTGCTCATGCAGTTTGCTCAGCATGCTAGCTTTCCAGGAGCCATCCTTAAAATGAGATGCCTGGCTCCTCTTGCCAACTCCAGAGAGGAATAAAACCAGCCAACGGGCTCCTAACAAGTTCTTTCTCCATGCAGATTAGTAATTGTGCTTTCTTTCCCTCCACAGCCTACACCCTCTCTTTGGGCTCATTTATACCAGTATAAATCATAAGTACCTCCTGTGATGCTAGTAGACCAGGTATAAGCTCTCGCCAAGGCTGTAGGCATCAGCTGAACAGAGATAAATTCATGGCTGGAAACCAGACCAGCTCACCTGTAGGTTAGTATTGTTCAAGATAGGACTTGAACGGATGTGATTAGTGTTTAGACTCTATAAATGCTTGTAAATTGCTGCATGCATTAATCCAGGGGTTCTCAAACTGGGGGTCACGGCCCCTCAAGGAGTCACGAGGTTATTACATGGCGGGTCACGAACTGCCAGCCTCCAGCATTTTGTAATGGTGTTAAATATATAAAAAAGTGTTTCTAATTTATAAGGACACTCAGAGGCTTGCTATGTGAAAGGGGTCACCAGTACAAAAGTTTGAGAACCACTGTGTTAATCTTATGTGTAATGGATGTGTCCCAGGCTATAAGCTAATTTGTAAGTTTTGCTTTCTAACTGTAAAAATGCCTGCTCTGATCTTGTGAGCTCAGACAGGAGGAGTGGCTTACCCAGCCCATCAAGAAGGATTATCAAAACTAAGTGGGCCATTGTGAAACATCATGATACAAAGAGTGGGCTAGACCCTCTCACAGCAGTAAAGGTGCTATGTGCAAGGAAGCTTGAATTCTGGAAGAAAGAAACACAGATTGCTGAAAATGAAAATTCCTCAGCTCTTTGCTGTTTGGACTCTCTCGCAGGGCTGGAGCTAGGAAACAAAAGGAGAGATCCCCTGGGTTAGCCCTAAAACACTAATTGCTGACAGATTACAACATCTCTTTCACCTTTTGGAACCAGAGACTGTAAGTCATTTGTAATATATGTTGCCTGCTTTAACCCCTAAATAACTCTCATTTCTTTTTCCTAGTTAATAAACCTTTAGTTAGTTTATTACAGGACTGGCTACAAGCATTGTCATTAGTATGAGATCTGAGATACAAGTTGACCTGGGGTAAGTGACTGGTCTCTTGGGCCTGGGAGCAACCTGAATATTTTGTGATCTTTGGTGTAAGTGACCATTTATTACTAAGTCCAGCTAGCCTGGGTGGCAAGATAGACTGGAGAGTCTAAGGCAGGGTTTCTCAAACTGGGATCGCCGCTTGTGTAGGGAAAGCCCCTGGCGGGCCAGGCCGGTTTGTTTACTTGCCCCGTCTGCAGATGCGGCGGATTGCGGCTCCCACTGGCTGCGGTTCGCTGCTCCAGGCCAAGGGGAGCTGCTGGAAGGGGCGGCCAGTACGTCCCTTGACCTGCGCTGCTTCTAGCAGCTCCCATTGGCCTGGAGCAGTGAACCATGGCCAGTGGGATCCACGATCAGTGGAACCTGCGGACGTGGCAGGTAAACAACCGGCCCGGCCTGCCAGGGGCTTTCCCTACACAAGCGGCAACCCCAGTTTGAGAAACACTGGTCTAAGGGGACTGTCTGTGACTCTCAGACTGTCCCAGTGCTTCAGGAATTCACATTGGTTACTGGGTTGATGAAATCTAATTATAGAACATACAGCCAGTTTGGGGTGTCTGCCCTGGTTTTTGACAGTCTGCCCTCAGGCTGGCCCTCACAGTTGTGAACCACCGAGACAGCATAACACCTACACTGAAGTTAGTCATTACTTTGCTTTCACATTCATGGGACTGAGAGCAGAACCGGGCTCTTTAGCAGACTCCATTCTGCCTTTTCTCCTTCCCTCACAACTTCACACTCAGCTCCAAGATCTAGATTTCCACTTAAAACCTCTCTTCCCTTTCACTGGGCTGATCTGTCTTCTCTAGTGTCCTCCCTGTGATACCTGACTGCATCCCTTACCCACGCTACAGCATTTGCCAGCTACAGCCCTTTTCTGCACCACTACTTGACTGTTCCGTGAATGCCCTCAGCAATGCCGTCAAGTGCTACTTCTTCCCCCACTACCGTTCCCATCTGCAGCCTTCTGTCCAGATTTTGATAGGAGGGAAGATTGAGCATCCTCCCTGCCATGAGTCATGAGGCCAAATTCACAAATGTCTCTGGAGGGAGTGTGGTGAAGAAAATTACACCTTTTTTCCCAGCCCCCTTAATTGTTTGCATAGCAAAGATTTTATCAGGCTTAGGAAGACCCAACTGGCTGCAATGGGAATTACATCTGTGAAACTGAGGGCAAAACTAAGTTCGGTAGGTGGTTGTGACTTTCACATACATTCTCCTGTCCCGCCACCTCTGAATTTGGCTCAGAATTTTGAAGCTAGATGTTTCAGACACCTTTGCAAGTTTCTGTTTAGAGATGGATTTAGACCAAAGCTCCACTCCTAAACAGTGCTGAGTTTTGGATGGGTGGTTCAGAAAATGAACCCAGCTCCAAATTTTACAGCGAGGCCCTACCCCTATAATGGGCTGAATAAAAATCCCAGTTACAAAGAAAACTCATTTTTCAGGAGTCTATCTAAAATGCATGTCTAGATCTATGGGCTTGGGCTAATCTTTAGTTCTGTTTAGGAAATTTTGAATTGTTTTGAAACATTTCCCCAATTAATTTTTCCATTCTATTGACTACCTCTCCCAAGCTCTGTAAATGCATATGACTGGTTGTCAAAGCTTTTATATTCTTTCTTTAAAATATATTGAATAAAATATAGTTTGTGAATCTTTTTGGTCCACTCTAACAAGTTGTGGAGTGTACACTGTCTTTTACTTATAAAAAACTATATACAACTAGGTGGACAGACAGTCTAACTGGTCAGTAGTTGCAAACCTTAATAAGGGAGTTAGCGTGGTTTGTCTTTACGATCATTCACTGCAGCAGCAGGTAACAGGAAGATTATATGAACTTAAAATTGAATAGTAGCACTTGCTCACTTGATCTCTGTGACATTCCTGCCTGCTTAATGAGATGTTTCTGATTATGGTTTTATTGGGCATGATATGCATACCTGGAAATTCTTCTCTTGTGTGGTGATGATTAAATTCTGCATCAGATGGGGAAGGAGGAGAAATATGATTACCGTTGCTATTGCTGTGGAGTTTTCTAGTGTTTTGATTTCCTGTGTTTTTAGAGCCAGATACATACTTGGGATGTTAAACTGTAAATCATTCATGAGAGATCCTGTTGGAAATGATGCTTCATCAACCAACAAATAACAGACTGAGACTAGCCTTTTAATGGGGATCAAGAATCAATATGATGGATGGCAAAAATGTAGTCCAAATTTGGAGTATGGTGTAATCAATTCTCCTACTTACCCCACAGTTGACCTGATCTTTAATACAGGGATTCAGCCTCCATTTTGATCTGAGAGGAAAAGTTCTGCTGAGCCTCTCAGCCCAATAGCACCACTTTTGGTGCAAGCACCTTACTCTGCCTCTGCTGCCACTTGGAGCTCCCTGTACCTCTACATTTCATTGAGTCTCCTGCTCCTCAAGTCTCAACTGAAAACCTATTTCCACCTCTTTTGGTTCCTTTTAGTTTTTCTCTCACTTTATTACTCTTCCTTTAATTGTCTATCTGTATGAATTAGCTCTGCAAAGCATTCTGGGACGTAGCTTGTAGAAAAAACACTATGCAAAATGTATTATTCCTTTGTATTAAAGACAGGGCAGCTGCAAGCCACTCAGTTTTGTGCAAAGATTTCCTATGGCCATAAGGATCCTGACAACAAATTGCTGATTTGACTATCATTTGTGCAAACTCTGGACACCCTTACTAGAAAGCTTGGTTTTAAAAACCAACCAAACCAAGCTGATTCGGTTAGCTCACCTGTTTTCATATTTTTGACTGTGTAACATTTCATTAGCAATAATAGCTCGTGGTGTAGACACATCACACTGTAAGATCAGAACTGGCCAGCTTGTTACACTGGATGTGTATTTCAGAATGTGGGAGAAGTCAGTAATTCTAGCTGGTTTAGCCATAGAGGAGATTTCTTGCCCTTGCTTCATCCTGAAGGTCAATACAGAGCCTGTCTAGAGGGGAAAGGGTTTCAGGATTTAGGGGTGGGATAGTTCAGTGGTTTGAGCATTGGCCTGCTAAACCCAGGATTGTGAGTTCAATCCTTGAGGAGGCCACTTAGGGATCGGATCTGGGGCAAAAAATTGGTCCTGCTAGTGAAGGCAGGGGGCTGGGCTCAATGACCTTTCAAGGTCCCTATGAGATTGGTATATCTCCGATTATTACCTAGGGCCCAATACAGCAAAGAACTTAAGCATGTATTTATCTGTAAGTATGTAAATAGTGCATGTGCTAAAAGTTAAGCACATGCTCAGGTGCTTGTTGCATCTGAAGCCTTGCAAGAAGAATATGGAAGGAGATATAATGATGTCATTAGGCTCTGTCCACCTCATCCTTCTGCATCCATGAATGTCAATAGAAGTGTGAATTATTATTGCTGTGATGGATGGCCTCCTGTGGTAGCGAGTTCCCTAGGTTGACTGTACCTTACATAAAGAGGTTTTCATTGATTGGATCTATGTTTACTTCTTTTAACTTCATCAGGGAAGATGTAAAGCCTTGTTATGTACGGTATTGAGCAAAAGAATCAAACGAAAGGATGGTTCCGTTTGTGCCCTTGGAGCATAACTATCACACGCTGAGGTGTAGACTGTGCAGCCTACTGGTCAGACTAGGAGTCTGGCCTAGTGGTCAGAGCAGAATCTGAGGGCAGAATCGGAGGCATAGTCTGGAGACAAGCCAAAGGGCAGAGCCAGGAGTCAGAATAGAATCTCAAGGCAGAGCCACCGCTGTGGTCAAGAGACAAGCCAATAAGTTACGTAGCAGGAGTTCAGAAGTAGGCAGGGACCAGGCAGGCTGGAGAGAAGCAGGCAAGGGCTGGACAGGAAGTGAGTCTGGCACAGCTCGGGGGTATGGAACACATTGGGCAGCCATAGTGCTGCTGTTGCAACAGGGCTTAAATGGTGATCTGCTGCCTCTTCTGACCTATCAGAGAGCACCATCACTTAGTGAGGGTTTATTGGGCCCAGCTGGGCTCATAGGGTTGCTAGGCAACTGAGTAGGGGGCAGCTGTGTTCCTGCCAATATCTCTGTAATCTCATCTCCTTCCAGGCTAAAGAGTCTGTTTTTACCAGCATCCCTCCAAATCAGTGAATTTTGCTAATGTGTCCCATGTTACAGCAAACATCAGGCCCATAATTCCCATGGGGTCTTTAGCACCCAAGGGTCATTGTAAGCCTCGGGTTTGTCTAGTCATGATTGCCATGGCTCTAGTTTTCTGTTCGTGCTGATATGTGTGGTTCACTTTGCGGGGGGGGACGGGCAGAGGTAAAGGTCAGGGATTATGAATCATTTCCTCTTCTTTGCTGCAATGAGCATGGTTTGCAGAGTGAGTCAGTGAGAAGCAGCACAGAGCAGTGATATGCTCCAAGTGGAGACCCCAGGGCCATCGCTGACCCTCAGAAAACATGGCCAAGGTCTTGATATCATTTAACCTTCCTGGTCACAAAAGCTTTCTTTTATTTACCCCTTCAGTACTGTAGGATATAACAGGTATGTTAAAGAAACTTGCTTCTTCTGGAGACATCCCTCAAGTTCACTGATATGAGGGAGTGGGAGCAGGCAGCTGAGAGAACCTTAAACTCTTCCTCTTTTCTTATTAGAATCAAATAGTGCCCTTGACTTACTGAAGGTGAAAACTGCATGAATAAGGACAGAGTTGAGGAGATGGGGATAGCGATTGGCACCATGCTTAGATGGCTCCAGTTAGTGTCTATCATGTGGTATGTTATCTCCACTGTCAGAAGTGGGTTATTCAGCAATGTCACTTAAACCTACTGTTCATTCCAGGCTTGATATTAATTTACAGTGAACACTGACTTAGCTAGGGGGTCTTCAGGAGGAAACTACTATATAAGTGAAAAAAGCATTGTTGTTTTGTTATGATGGTGCCCCAGTGGCGACCGACAATGGGGCTTCATCGTGCTAGGCACTGCACAAGCACAGATTAAGACAATCCCTTCACCGAAGAGTTTACAATCTAAGCAGACAAGACAGACATAGGCTAGGGGGAAGGGATATATCATACGATTTATTTTATTACATTTATTATTGTTCATTTGCCACAACACTAGTTAATTACCATCAAAGAGATGCTTAGAATAAGCCCAAAGATGTAGCTTTAGTTCAGATATTGGAAGGTGGGTAAAAAAGTTTATTCCTTGATTTTTTTTCCCCAGAAGATTTGGTCAGCGGCAGGATCTAAAAATCAATAAAGCTTCAATATGGAAAGGAACCATTTGCTATTACTGGCCCTTTCTTTTCCCTGTGCTTTCTATTGCTGCATCAGTTCAGTTGATGGCTGTGATTTGTAATGTAATTCTTCATTGTGACTAATTCAGTGGAAGGATTTTTGACTTATGCTTGGGCCTGACACCTGCATGACAGTAAGTGGTGAAGATGACAAGTGAGCGCAGCTAAACTTTCTTCTTAGACATATTGTAGTATCCAGCAAAACTCAACTGAGCAGCACCTGACTGGCTTAAACAGAGTCACATGATTCAGATTCTATTTTCCAACTTGCTGTAGGGATTCTTCAGTGAAAATACTCCTAGCCCATATTCCTTCATACAGAAACTCCTCTGTTGTAATAGATCTTGGCATTTGCAGCAATGAAGGGTACAGGTTCAATGTGGTAAAAGCAGAAGGGAAGTATGTTGACTAACTAAAAGCACTGTAATCCCATGGATGAGTCTTTTCCAAATAATATTCCCAGCTGTTTCCCTGACAGGACATTAATCAAAACATTGTTCCAAAGCCACCCTCTGCTTTCCACTTGACCTTGCACTCCAGCACCATGAGGCCCCTGGCCTACAGCAGTAATTGTAAATGTAAGACAGGAAATCTAATTAGAAGGGAGATGAGGTACAATGGAATCCTGTATGATGTGCTCACTGTCACCAAGTGCAAAAGGCAAGCAAAGGCAAAGTCCTCAACACTGCAAGCTTTGAGGCACATAGAGAAGTTCCTTTTCCTACATCTCCATTGACACTGTACCTTCAGCCAATGTTAAAGCTAGGCTTGAAAGTATTTATTCATAATGAATTTTGGGCTCATGTAAGGTGCAATTTATCTATCTGCAGATCCGGTGCAATACTGGCAATAACAGCACAAGCTTTGCTGCACTTCCTGGCTAATGTGCCTCTTCTCTGACTTCTAGCAACAAGAGGATAATTCAGCCCAATCTATGCCCAGTTTTTGGCCACATTTAGTCCACCAACAGGGGTGGTGATTTTAGTGATGTGGGCAGCTGTCCCGTAGGGCCAGTAGTGATTTAAATGCCCATGAGATCCACAGCCGCGAAAGGGGGGAGACAAGCCAAGGGGAAGCCTAAATATGGCAAAGAAAGAAGATTTTCATTTAAAAATGAAAAATATAAAATGAAACCAATGTCTGTGATCTCCTGTACAAGCTGAGGGTGACCCAATAATGGTTCCAATGAAAGAATGGAATTTAACACAGCCCTCTTTAGAGACCGGCACTTCCTTAAAAATACACAGCAGCATGAAGTCTCAGTATTTCACAGATCGGAAGGCCAGATCATGCCCTCTGAAAAAATCCATAGCCAACTTCACTTGCTATAGATAGACAATGATTATATTAGTGAAATAATGACCCACGTGGAATGGTTTTAATACTGGTGCCTTCACTGTGATTAACAAGAATCAACTCCAAATCACAACTGTACTTGTCACTCTCTATATATGGAATCATAAATATAGGGCTGAAAGGGACCTCAAGAGCTCATAAATCCAGCCCTCTGCACTGTAAAGTAAACCTAGACCATCCCTGACAGGTGTTTGTCCAACCTGTTCTTAAAAACCTGCAATGATGTGGGTTCCACAACCTCCCTTGGAAGCCTATTCCAAGGTTTATAGTTGGAAAGCTTTTCCTAATATCTAACCGAAATCTCCCTTGCTGCTGATTTAGCCTATTACTTCTTGTCCTATCTTCAGTGGACATGGAGATCAATTGATTCCCTGCCCTCTTCATAACAGTCCTTAACAGTCTTCAAATATGTTATCAGGTCCTCCCTCAGTCTTTTCTCAAGCCTAAAACATGCTTTTTTTAACCTTTTCCTCATGTCAGGTTTTTAAACCTTTTATATATTTTTTGTTACTCTCCTTTGGACACACTCCAATTTATCCAATCTTTCCTCAAGTTTGGTGCCAGAATTGGACACAGTATTCCAGCTGAAGGCTCACCAGTGCCAAGCAGAGTGGGACAATTACCGCCCACGTCTTACACACGACAATCCTGTTAATATACCACATTGTTGATTCATATTCAATTTGTGATCCACTATAATCACTAGATCCTTTACAGCAGTACTACTGTCAGACACACGGGTGTAGGTGGTTCAACCTAGCAGCCAGAACAAGAATCAGGCCTAGTGGTCAGAGTACCCCCAGAAGGCAGAACTGGAGATATGGTTTCGGAATGTCAAAACAGAAAGACCTTTTGACATTGTCAGGACATTTCCCTCCTGGTTATCTTCTGAAATGAAATTCCAGCAAAATCGACCAGACTTTGCAAAGCCTTTTGATTTTGATGTCATCACATATTCTAATAGAATGTAGTTCCATCCAAATTTCTCCAACCAGCTCTACTTCTGGCTTAGAAAGCTGAAATCCAATGGTTAGTCCAGGACTTCAAAGAGTCTTGTGGTATATTGAAGGCATTGGAGCTCACAGGGATGAAGCTAGTGATGCTATTGCCAATAATTACACTTCATTACACGTAAGGTGGCCATCGTCCCCAAACAGCTATTTGGTTTCTTCTTTTTTACGTTTAAAATGTTTAATGCCTATCTATGGTAAATTCACAAGATTATTTTAAAATTTACTTTCAACAATTGGGCCAATTTATGCTTGTTTTACCCACATGAGCATTGGGTAAGACAAACTGACTTGCATACTGAATTTCACAGCTCTTACATTCACTTCCTGTATGAAGATAGGAATGGTGGGAGCTGCTTTGATGGCTTCTGTCTACAGTGGGAGGGGCTACAAAATATAAAATACATTCTTAAAATAAAACACTAAAATGAATATTGTTTAAAAACAAACAGGAGTAAACATTTGGGCTTTAGGTGCAGATGAGGATTAGCAATATTAAGCCGTAGTGATGTCAAATAGTTAGACATACACTGGAAAGAAAGAAAGGGGCCAGAGGACTGCTGATAGTAGGAGGGCAGTGAGGGCAGCCGCTTCAGCAGTATTACTGAACATGCTCAGTCTGTGTGCGCATGCTCAGTACAAACCAAGCAGCAAATCGGGGGTGGGGGAAGGCGGCACATGATACCGCATGCCCCCCCGACATCGCCTCTGGACAGGTCATTATCTATAGCTAGAAAGAGCATGAAGAATTGTGGATTAGGTACAGGTCTCTATGTATGCATATGTGTTTGCACGTGAGAGAGAAACATAGTAGTTAATATTTTAGTTCAGTGGCAGAAGACATGTGGTAGAAGCTTGGAGAGCTGGATCCTTGGCTCAAAATTCATACATCACTTCCTATAGAGTTCAGTGTATTTCCTCATGAAATTACTGTTTTGGTTGCTGTCCACACTTTCAGCCTTGAAACACATTGTCAGAAACAAGCATGCTGATAAGTGTTGAAGTATTTCTTAAGCTGGTAAACCCATCTCCTAATCTGATCAATTTGAGAGTTTTGATACCAAGTGTCAAATGTGTGTTTTAAGAATATATTGCACATGTAGTTTCAAGCAATACTTAATCACAGTATATAAAGACACTCAGAGTGTTTGCTTGTTGCTTTGCCTCACTGAGAAGTTCTGTTTTCAGCTTAGTAGGAAGAGGAGGAAGTCTCTTCAGCATCGCTTTTGTCCATCATTGCTACAGAGTTTGGCTAGAGTCTTGCTCCAATTGTTTATTTATCATTGTTGTCAGGGGAGAAAACAAAGCAATAACGGGACAAATGGGAGATGTGTCTCCCATAGCAAAAAAATCATTCCATGCAAAATATGCCCTCCAGTTAGCCCATGTTTACACAGTCATACTAACATTAGGCGTATTTTTCATATGGTTAGCATCTAATTTCACCCATCCACTTGTAAGGAAGCCATTTAAAGAGAGACACTTCCCTTAAGTGGGAACTCAGTCAAGTCTTACATCTCACTAGCAAAAATTTTTTTTCCTGGGTCACTGCACAGTCCATTGTTTCCTTGCACTGAGGAAAATGGTAATGCAGTGGGTTGGTAGAACACCTGTTGTGTAAATCTTTGTGATGCTTATAATATGAACCCCTGCTGGCAGAGACAGCTGTGCCTCACATTTAAACTGAAAGTATAAGGTATCAGAGGAGGAAGAAAAAAAAAGGCTCAGCCCTATGAAAATAATACATCAGTGACTGGAATCTGTTGTCAAGATTTATAAGCTAAATGAGTTACACTTTATCTGATATTAAAAGAAGCCTGCTTTGTTCCTAGAAGACAGAGTATGTTTTCTTATAGGCATTCTCAAAAGGATTTCACGTTTCTGAACATGGACAGCTGATCTGCTCAAAATTGGTCACACAAATTAACCTATCAATTGTGTTACAACTGGAGAGTATTTAACAGGCTGGGATAGAGAAATCGCTGAGGAATTTTGGCAGAACATGTGGGGATTTCCCTTTATAGAGACAATGCCTGCTATACAAGTGCCTCAGTCCCATTGGCTTCAATGAGATCACTTGAATGAGGGAGGCAAGCAGGATCTGGCCCCTGATTTGCAACAATCTTCAAGGATTTTGTCCAAAATTCATGGCGATATTTCTTGATTTTAATTCCACATAGCCCTGTTCTTAACATTAATGCCTGGTATCAATGTAAGAACATGGTGACAGATTCTGCCACCCTTACTCTACAAGTAAGACTTCACGCCACAAGTAGTCCCATTGACTTCACTAGTATTACTTGCAGAGGGAGCTTCTACTCAGTGTGAGTGGTAAGGATGGTGGATTCTGACCCACAGAGGGGATCATAGTAACAACATTTATGTGCCCTTGGCTAATGCAGGCCCATAGCAGGGTCCTTTGTGCGTCCTGAATCACCACTGTGGCGAGTTGGGAGAGCAAAGGGGTGGCACCCCAAATGTTTTCCCTTGGGAGCAATTGGGCAGGGGAGCAGGTGGAGTCGTGGCCCCATCCCTCCAGGTGCCAACCACTGTAGCCAGGGCAGCTGGGGTCCTGGTCAAGGTGTGTGCGTGGGGTGGCTCTGGGCCCCTAAAAGGGGCAGGGTCTTGGGCAGAAGGGGCGGGGCCTCAGGCCAAAATCCCCCAGCCAGCCCTTCAATACTGCCTGGCCCGTGCCTCCGGCCGCTGGCGTGGTAGGCAGCAGCGGCCAGGAGCCTCGGGCCCTTTAAATTGTCACCAGAGCCCCGGCCTGGGCTCCCCCATCAGAGGCCCAGCTAGTACAGTCGGCACTTTCTTACCGGTACACTGTACCAGACCCTATTGGCTTACTTTCACCTCTGACTGTAGCTGACTAGTCAAGCAGAAGGAGAATATGCTGCTTTCCACAAAAAGGTGTTGCAAATCCTTCCCCCTCTCCTCCATCCCTCCCAGCACAATCAGGGAGCAGGAATAAGTGGGGAGCAAGGAGGAGCACTGCTAAAAAAAAGCACTGGAAGAGCTTCCCCCTCCTCTCCCTGGCTTCAGGAGCAACACACCTACACCCACAGCTCTCCCTCCTTCTTGGCTGGTGCTGTGAGAGCTCCCCCTGCTGTTTCAGCCTACTTTAGCATGTGTCAGGGAATCTTGGTCGGGATTATGCACTGCCCTGTACTCTGGTCAGCGTGCTAAAAGAATCATCAAGCACTATTTTATTACACTGGACAACGGTGTCCTGAGGGGTGGAAATATGAAAAATGGATGCGTCTTTTGAAAACATTTAAATCTAATCTGGGACTACAAATACCAAAATGACCATATGGTTATTGCATGGTATCACCACAGGTCAGAGTTAAGACTGGATGCCTTAACTCTGTATTTCCATACCTTAACATACTTGGATTTCCTTTAAGTTTAACCTCAACTCTGAATGTCCTAGGTTTGTGATGCTTGTTTTTGTGATGATTGCAACTTTATTGTAATTTTTTTACCCTCCAATGACTGATATGTACTCTCAACCTTAGTTCAACTTCATGCAGGTTTTGTCTGGAAATATTTTTAAAGCTTTCCTCTAGAGTTATTAATTTATGTAAATTCTTTTATAAAGTTGGTGATCCTCATCAAAATAAAAAGTATTCCCCAGGTGGAGAAGAATAGGTAGGCTCTAGAATTTATTGAACTGAGTGTCTAACTACATCTGGCAGGAGTCTGAAGAGACCTTGGTGCTTATGTCATTTAATCAGGGTTGACTGTAGGAAGTGCTCCGTAAGTCACGTATTCTACTATCCTTATTTGAATTCTGGAGTGTGGGGCTGGAGTTTTGAGAAAGCTCCAAAAGTTTTCTTGCAAAGATCTGGGATACATTATGTAGGAAACATTATGTGATCCATGGAATTTGATGCTCTGAATAAAGATTTAGAAGGTTGACAGTACTGAACTAAATAATTGCAGCACATAGGATCTTTTCACCTTTGTTTTTCAAATACACTTTTGAATGCATTTTCTAACACAGTTAAAACTGCAGGTACAATTTTTCACACAAGTGACTGTGCCCTCAAAAAAATCAGATTTGTTCTCAAAGTGTACTTGCAAAAATTATGTAGCTAAAGTGTACAGGCAAAAAGTTGGATGTGAGAAATTGCTCCTAAAATTTGAGAGAGCAAATTGAGGCCCTTTGAAAATGTGGGATGAAATTCTGGCCTCATTGAAGTCAATGGGCGTTTTGCCACTGTCTTCAATAGGGCTAGAATTTCATCCAGGGATTTCAGTTCTGTAGAGGACATTTATCAGCTTCTCATGTTGTCCAAGAACCAAGTTCCCACATGCCACTGCTAGACATGCATCTCTTTTAGCAGAACTACCTCTTTGGGCCTGATTCTTTACTTTTATGCAGTGGGAGTTTTGCCTCTGTACAAACACAAATTTGGGCCCTAAGGGATTAGCCTTAGAAGTAAATTCAAATGAGAATGTGGATTTCATGATCACTAAGGGGAAGGTGATGTATGAGTAATATTAAGATTTACAGCAGAATTATTGTGAACTTTTCCTAATTTTTTCCATTGTTTGTGTAATTGCTTAGATCTTTTTCTTTGTTGAGTTTACCAAAATATAGTCAGACAGTGGGCTCCATAAAGAAAGCCCCAATATTAAAATACATTTATTGCTCTCATCCGCTTTCCTTTTGCTCTTCTCCTTCACTAATACCAATGTCAGTTTAACAAATACAGTATGTGGGCAGAACTATGAAACTATTCTGTTGAAAAAGATTATTTCATTCTCCTGCTATTAAAATAAAAAGAAAAGGCCTTTTGTACCTTTTGTGTGTGTGTATAACGATATGCTTGTATACTTCCAATCTCCTTTAACTTAAGGAGGAAGTGATTCATTTGGGAGATTATCTAGGTTTGAAGGACTGTCCGGATATGGCAAACTTCTATTTACCTAATAAATTCCTTCCTGCAAGAGAAAATAATTCTCTACTTGTGAATAATGCAATATACACAACCTGGAATCTGTTTTTCCCTACTAATAATTCTAGTTGTGTTCTGGGAGAGCCACTAAGAGCTTTCTATATATTTGCATTTGGATTTTAGGTACACTCAATCTTCTTGCTTTAATCCACTTTCATATAATCTAGTTTTTTTTAGTTTGTACCTTCTGATTTCTTTGGAACAGAGTGGGAGGTGGAACCCTATAAGCAATGTATTTGATGCTGTGAGTTTGTCAGGTTTGAGATGAGAGGGGTTTTTGTTTGTTTGTTTTTTCTTTGCAAAGAACAGGTTTGTTTGCACAGAGGAAATAAAAGCCTCTTCTGATTAAAATTCAAAATATTGCTGCTTTTCCTATCTGTCTAGAGTAACCAATTATTAAACAAATACCCCTTTTGATATAATCTGCTATAGTTTTAGGGCTGGCAAGGTCATTTCTATTGCTGTCCTAAATATTGGTTGTAAGGTCACATGATACCGGTACACTGATACCATGAATTATAATCAGCTTCAATTTCCTTTGTCTGTACATGGAGTGGCATTTGGGTTACTAAGAGTATGCAGTTTTTCACTTTCTGCTTTTCACAGCTGTCCTTCGCTCAGCCTGCTGGGTAGTTTGTCAGAGTATGTATCCAGCTTTGCTGGGTGTGCAGGGCAGTGAAATAGTTTTGGTTGAGCCCGTTGCCCTCCCTGCTATCCCCCTGGCCCTTTTCCACACTAATGGCAGAGCTCCCTGTCGTAGTTTATACCATTCATTTGATTATTGTGGGCAAATGGAAGACCTGACACTCACCCAGGACAGTGGAATGTTTAACACAGCAAAGGAGTGCTGTACTGTACAGTATTTGGGTGCTAATAATAGCTTTTCTATGGGGATACATTCTTGCAGCAGGAGAGGCAGTAGTGGGATAAACCACAAGAGTATCTGCAGTATTGCTTTACCTGAGCCATGATTATGGAGAGGGTAAAACTCTTGAGGGGATGTGACACAAATGCCCCTTGGCAAATGATCCCCTGTTCTTTGCAAATAACTCTTGTCTCTGACCTGACAAACTCACTACATCAAATAGATTGCTTACAAGGTATTTATCCATAAAGGGTAACATGTAAGGTCTCTATTGAAAGCTTGCAACTTATTGAGGTTCATAATCGTGATATAATGTGTTGTGGCAGAGCTCTGACCTTGCCCCCATGGGTCCTGCACTTCTAGGCGGTTTCACTAGCCTCAGTGGTTCACTGTGACCCTCCACGTAGCCCTTCTCTCTCTAGGGCCAGGGTTACAGTCTACTGAGCCCTTTTCATCATAGGCTGTAAGGAGGTTGGTGAGAGAACTCCCACAGTCTCTGTTGTCCCTGGGAGCTTATTTCAGAACAGTTTAGCCTCCTGTCCTGACAGGGGCCTGTCTTCCCTTCCCAGGAGGTGTTTCTATAGTGACAGGTTGGGGGGGGAACCCAGGCCCACCCTCTACTCCGGGTTCTGGCCCAGGGACCCTAATGGTAGCAGCTGTTGGCAGCCATCCTTTCACTGCCAGAGTTGCTACATTTCCCTGGGCCACTTCCCCACAGCTCTCCTGCTTCTCCTTTCTTTACCCTTACCTTAGGGCTCCTTTACCGATGGTTTGAGGATGTCTTCATTAACCAGCCCTTCAGCCACACTTGCTCTCCCCTACCTGACGGGAGTGAGCCCTTTTTATAGTATCAGTTGGGCCTTAATTAGAGTCAGGTGGTCACATTAGCTTAATGGCCTCACCTGACTCTTTGCAGGTTAATTAGAGTCAGGTGTTCTCATTAGCCTGGCGCAGCCCCTGCTCTGGTCAGTCAGGGAACAGAAAACTGTTAATCCAGTGGCCAGTATATCTGCCTTCTGCTATTCTGCTGTACCTAACTGGCCTGGGTCTGTCACAGTATGTATGGCTAATAATTAAGGAATAATGTCATTATATTGAAATTTATGCCCTTATAGATTTAAAGTTAAAAGAAACCACAGGGGAGGAATAACTTGATGACAGCCTATTCATGCCAATAGTAGTTGCCACCCATCACTGGTTAGCCTGTGATGTAATGCAAGGCTCAATTGTCTACCATTGCCCTATCACAGAACAGTCAATGGAAAACCCTCAAAGATACCTGCAAACCATCAAAACCACATGGAGGTCACAGCAACATTATGACAGACAGGGAATTGCCTGCCTATGAATAAAGACAAAAGATTGTTTCAGGATAACACAGAGAGAGGAGAGGAACTCTGTATCCAATCACTGAGGAGTTGTATTGTAGAGCAGGAGTGTTTTTCATGAAAGTTTGGATCCTGGTTCCTGTGAAGCCAGCCAGCTCTGTAACAGACTGAACTCTGGGGGAAACCTACTTTATTCACTAGGAAAGGTAACTATTAATAAGTGTAGGCCCTTGATCATCTTTTATGATTTTGTTTTGTATTGCAACCCTTTGTTTCCATCACTCTCTTTAGTTTCCAGTTGAATCTCTATTCTTTCTTAAATAATCCTGCTTTTATTTTATTTTAAGTGCTCACAAGTACTGTGTGGTTCACAGGACAGGTGGTTTAAGGTGAAAAGGTAAACTGGGGTACACTGCTGCTCTGGGGCCAGAGGATCTGGGATTTCTGTGAGTAGCCAGTGAGAGGGACTTGATATCACAGGGGGATGCTTCAAAGTGGCTGGGGAATTGGCGGGCACCTACTGTTGATCTGCAAGGCAAAGACTGGGCTGGCATAGCCCAGAGGAGAGTGCTTGAGTGGCTAATACCCTGGTGGTGTTAGGGAGATAACACCCAGCTAGCACAGGCAAGCCTCCCTCTCGCCAGAGGCAGAGGACAGTAAGGTGAGTCACATTCTTGGGTACACCAAGAACCATCACAGAGGGCTTTTTCACCTGTGGACATATTTGATTTTCTCATTGCGCTGGTCTTCTGCACAACCTCATTGTAGCTTTAAAATAAAAAACAATCAGCCTCCAACTATGAAGCCATGTACAGTGACATATTTTGCCTTCATATAGCTCCTTTCTTCCAAAATCTCTTCACTGACTGTATACTGGGGTGTATGGAGCTGTAAGGTAGTCACCGCACAGTTGAAGTCTGGAATATCCTGTACGGCAGGGTTCAAGAAGGCATGTCAGGTCAAAACAGCTGCAGCTGAGAGTTATCTGGAGGCTGAACCTCAGAATCAAGTGGCGACCCTCACACAGTGCTAACTTTATGGTTGTTCATTTACGTTCTTCTTCTTCTCTGTCTTCATTATTATTATTTGTATTACTGTTGTACCTAGGAGCCCTAGTCCTGGACCAGGATTCCATTGTGCTAGGGGCTGTACAAAAAGCTGGCCCCTGTCCCAAAGAATTTGTTCTGAACTAAATCATGATAATTGAGGAGGCATATTTGTCTTAGTAGATTGCAGGAGGCATTGGAATATAAATACCCCACACGCAGTACAATGCTGGGGAGCAGAGGCAGGAAGGAAATGTGACCAGGGAGACTGGGGCAAACCCTTCCTCTTAACAGAGGTGCCATTTGTTCTGTAAAGTACACAGGACCAGACACCAGGAATCAGATCGGGTTTTAGGGTTTCATCTGCACACAGCGCTCATTGTATCTATCTCAGATCCATGAAGGGATGCATTAACACACCCAGTAGGGTGAACTTGGCCTCCCAGAAACCAAAGGTATCCAAGGTCAGATGCTTTCACCACTAAGCTCAGAATGCAGCATTCACAGAGAAACATACAAACCCAATGTAACCACGGCTCTCCATGAATGTTCAAGGTTAGATTTTCACCTGACAACAGCAGCCGCCTGAGCTGTCTTCTCCCTGTTCCCTCATAATGGAGTTGTCACTGATGTTTTTCAGCATTTTGGCAGTTACTGGTTCAATCATTACTGGGCATGAATCACATAATGAGCTGATAAGGATGGACATTACTCATAGGCATACCATAGGATTCTGAGTGCAATGTCATGGGCTATTTTGAAACCAGTATCTCACACTCATTTCCTAGTACATCAGACATTAGTCTCAACAATAATCTACTAAAACAGCACATGATTTATTTCTAAGGAAGCTTTTCCAATATTTACCTTCATCTGATCATTCTTTACTTATGGAAAACACGCTCATATATAGTATATGCATCTTACTAGGCCATGGGATAGCAAGTGTTTTTCTGCAGAGCTATTTGATATGACTACCCAGCTCTGTAGCTAGTTATGTTGATGCAGTGACCACAGACCCCTCTTTCAGTTTCACAAATAATGAAGTGACAGTAGTTTTGGCAGAAATTCTAAACTCTCATTTATGATTTTTTCCCTGAGGATGATTTAACTAGCTACAGCTAATCTCTCCTCTGACCCCAACAACCCACAGCATGTATCATTATTAATATTTTATGTATTATTTATTTATTTGTATTATTGTTGCATCTAGAAGCCACAATCCTAGACAGAGATCCCATTGCGGCAGGCACTGTACGAATACAAAACAAAAAGATGGCTCCTGCCCCAAAGAGCTTACAAGTTAAGTTGATCACTGTCCCCGGTCGTATGAATAAATACTTTACTTGAGCTCTGATATATAGATTTTAAAAAACCTGGTACTACAGAGCTTAACGTTGGGAATTTTAGAATGGGGAGAATAAGGGAAGGGAACAAGGCACACTTTAGAAAATCCAAGAAGAGTGTTTGGTTTGAATGTTTTTGAAAACAAGAGTTTAAGTTTTCAGAGAGCCAAACAATGGAAAATGTAATAATCTGTTATTTAGCACCACCCTTATGTGCAGTGAGTAGAACCTCACTTCTTGAGTAGTCCTTCTCACGTCACCATTGAGTAGTCTTGTGGATTTCAGTGGGACTTACGGAGTCAGGTATTTTTCAGCATGAATGAGAGTGGCAGAATCTGGGCCATAATGAGTTAACATCTTTAAATGAGAAAAAAATTCTAGTATTCTGAATATTTTAATGCACCTTCCTGTCCTGATCATTTACCCCTAAAATGTGGGCTAGAGTTAAGTTATTGGGACCTAATCACATGCTTAAACTTAAGCATGTGCTTAAGTGCAGTTCTGAATGGGAATAAACGTAAGCACACGCTTATGTGCTATCAGCAGCACCCTGATCACTGACAGTGCTGCAGTCTGGAGACGGCTGCAGGCCCAGCTGAGGGCAATTACACACTTCCTGGAGGGGGGTTGTGAGCACCAGGGAGACAATCACTGGGGTAACTGGGGAACAATATAAGGGGAAGAAACAGGCAGCAAGGGCAACTCAAGAGGAGCTCAGAAGGTGAGCCTGGGCTGGAGTGTGATGGCTGTAAGGAAGCCTGTCCTTGCTATAAGCCTGTGTTGCATGGTATTGTTATGTGAGAGGGAAATAAATGCACACCTTGGTGAAAAATAAACAGCCTGGTGAGTGTGACTGCAGAACTAACTGAACTGGCCAGGCAGTGAGGTTCACTGGGTAGTGAAGGAGGTGCCCTGTGACAAGGGGCTTAGGAAGGTACTGTATAGGGCTCACAAAATATTTGTGAGAAATCTAGTAGCAACAGGGATAAGTCAGAAACTCCCTTCAGCGGCGGAAGAGATCAGCAAAGGCAAGAAACAATGGAACCCAGCCCCGCACTACAGCCACGGAGAGACTATGTTGCAAGAACACCAGTGTAGTTGCTGAAAAATGCTTAAGCAATTTGGAAATGTCCCTGGAATGTCTCAGTCAATAAAGCACTGAAGACGACATGTAATGGAACAGATGATTTTTGTTGTTCAGAGTGTTTGCAGTTTTTCATCCACAAGGAGCCTGGGGAAGGAGTGGCCATAAACTGACTAATAATACATAAAACAGCACTTGGCCTACAATTGTGCACATACCTGAATTCATAACAATGATAATTCTATAGTCAGGAAACCCCAGTTAGGAGATAAAATAAAAATAACCTTCCATTGAGAAGTGACGCTCCCCTTCTACTTACAGTGGAGAACCCCACTCCTTCAAACTCCCAGTATGCTCCCTCCTTTTAGAGCCCCTTATGGGCACCCTTCTTCCTTCCTCTGAGGCCATTACTTCCCCTAGGGTATGCCATGATGCTCACCTGATTCCCAGCAGCCCCATTAGCGTACCCATTTCTTGATCATTCCCTATTTTCACTTAGGTCATCTCTCTCCTTCAAGATTTTCTCTCTCCACCAGGTTCCCTGGTGCACCCACTGAGGCCACTGCTTCCCTTTAAAGCAGTGGTGGGCAACCTGCGGCCCATTAGGGTAATCCACTGGTGGGCCATGAGACAGTTTGTTTACATTGACCGTCTGCAGCTCCCAGTGGCCATGGTTCGCCGTTCCCAGCCAATGGGAGCTGCGGGAAGCATCATGGGCTTCAGGGATGCTTCCCACAGCTCTCATTGGCTGGGAACAGCGAACCGTGGCCACTGGGAGCTCCGGGCGGCCGTGCTGCGGATTACTCTGACAGGCCACAGGTTGCCTACCATTCAGGGCCGGTGCAAGGATATTTTGCGCCCTAGGTGAAACTTCCACTTTGCCCCCCCCCCCCCCCCGTAACATTGGTTCATTGAGGGGCAAATCCCAACAAGCCTTTATAGACCCCAGGGGCCAGCTGTGCCCAGGGGCTGCTCCCCAGACCAGGTTCCCCCCTCCCTGCCCCCTGAACTGCCCTCCCCACCGCACCCCGGCGGCCCCCGCCCCGAGTCCACTCACTGGCTTTGCTGGACTTGGGCCACTGCAGCAGCTCGGCAGGGAGGAGCTGCCTTCTGGGGGCTCCTGAGAGCTCCTGCAGCAGATGCATGCGGGCAGAGGCCCCCATGCACACCCCCCCCCCCAGCACACCCCTTGCCACGCTCGGGCTCTGCGGCTCCTGGGAGTCTGAGCCGCTGCCGCCGCCCCTCCCGGACCAGGATCAGGGCCCCGCACCTTGGCAGTGGCTCAGATGCCCAGGAGCCGCAGAACCTGAGCATGGCAAGGGGGGAGCTGGGGGGCACATGGGGGGCCTCTGCCTGCATGCATCTGCTGCAGCCTGCAGGAGCCCCCTGGGGGGGCGGCAGGCCACAGCCTGGGCAGGAGGGGCGGGGGCATGGCTGCTCCCTGCTAGTGCCGCTGCTGCCTTTGCAGGGCTCTTGCCCCGCTGCGCCGCACTGGCTCCTCCATGGCTGGGGCTCGCTGCCGCTGCAAGCAGGACACTCTGCCTCTCTGATGCCTCTGGAAGGCGGCTCCTCCCTGCCAAGCCAGGGCACCGCTTTTTGGCGCCCCCAGGGCCGTCCTTAGGATTTATGGGGCCCTATGCAGTATTATTAAACTGGTGCCCCTATGCCTGACGGCAGCCTGAGCTTGCAGCCTGGTGAGGGCAGAGGGACAAGGCAGAAAGAATAACAAGACACCCAGCCCGCCTCATGGTGGCAGAGAGTCACAGTTCCCCACAGAGACCCCTGTACCCTCTCCCTCACGCAGAATGGACATGCAGAAGGTACCTAATTAAAAGCACTAAACTTGGGAATAAAAAATGTCAGTCACAGGTTTTTTGATATGCCCTGAAGTTTGTCAGACATTTATTTGAAAAAACTTTGTAGTAAGGGTGAGTCAGCTGTCTTGCTAAATACAACATTAAATATTATGGAACACATGATGCAGCTCTTCTCTGTTTTACATTTTCTTAATCAGTATTTCTAAGATGATTTTATATTTTAAATATACTCTTAAATGTAATCATTCCAGATTACTACATATTTAACTCACTGAAACAGACAGTATTTTAAATTAATTAGTCATAGAGGTTTAGTGTGTTCATAACAATGTTCATTGCTTTTAGAAAAAAGGAACTCTAATTTACTATGTGTGATCTCCATAACAATAGACATGTTTATGAAATTTCACCAACTTTAAAAAATATGTTTCCAAAGATTTTAGGCATAACAAAGGATTTTATATCTTACTAAGGTACTGATTTTGCTTAAAACTAGTTCATCAAATAGTCAGAAGTAAAGAAAGGGAAATTCTTTGTCCAGCTATCTGGAAGCAAAGGGCTGTTGCTTCCTTCAGTGGGGGGGAAGGGGGCGAAGAGGGGGTGAAGGGAGAAATGGATGGACAGAAAGGACAGGAAGACTTTGGAAGTAAGTTTTTTTTACTATAGTAATTAAAATGTGTATTTTAGATAAGGGTGGTCTTTTGAAGAATTTATTTAAAAAACCATATGTCTGAAGATCCAAACATTTTTAAGGCTAAAGATGATTGTGCATCTAAAAATCTATGCAAGGATTTTTGAGAGATGTGATTTTATAATTGTCACCAACTCACTAATGAAATATTTTTAAAGCAAATTTTAAACTAAGGTCCTGTAGACTGACATGTTCTGAGTAAATATTACAGCCATGCACAAGTGTTTTTGTCAGTACATTCAGAAACGGACAGTAGATACTAGGGGTTGGCAAATGCTTGTTAAATGTCTTCATTGCCCCTTGAAAGGCTCTTTAACAGTTTCAGTGTTGTGCTAACAGGTCCAGCAGGCTGGAGACTTCTTTTAACTACTAGATCCCCTTCCCAGGAAGACTCAGAGCCTGCAGGAAGGGTCAGAACAGGGATAGGAAAACCAGGAGAGTGGACACTAAGACCCAGTGGTGCTCCAACTTTTCAGGTGCCCTACCCAGCTGCCTATGCCTAAGGATGGCCCTGGGCGCCCCCAACCACTTGCCGCCCTAGGTCACTGCCTAGTTCGCCTAGTGGTTGCACCGGCCCTGCCACCATTGCTTTAAAGCCTGGCACTGCTTCTATTAAAGTAAGTGAAAAAAGTCTACTGATTTCAGTAGGCTTTGGATCAGGGCCTGGTGGACTGCCTAAACCTTCCTGACTGCCCCCTGAAGCAATCTCTACTACTCCACTGCCAACCTCTCTTGACCCACGTAGTTGGCCCACCTCCAGAGTGTCTTTCAACCCTTCTGCTGCATGGTACTGCTCTTTTTTCATCAGAGGACAGCGAGTCTCATTTTAAAATGAACTTAATTATGCTCAGAAATATAATAGCAATTGATGTGATTAATGGGAAGACTTGTTCTATGTTCTGATTCCAGTGTTCAGGGCTGACTAATGTCAAGAAGTATCCTCTCTTTCCCCTCTCTCTAGAGTTTAGGCCCATTTCTACCATGCTTGCTCATGCCAAATACTGCCTGACTCCTCAAGTAGAAGTAAGACTTTAGGAACTCATGAGATTACATGAGGAGTAGGATAATAATGTAAAGGAAGAATCACAGAATCAGGCCTATAGCTATTGTACAGTACAGCCAGCAAGACCTAGGACATGTTAACACCAGCATTAGCTATTAAGAAAATATATTACTTGGTGCTTCGGTTCTTTCAACAGTGTATATCTTTCTTGTTCTTCCTCAATATAGTTCTTCTAACAGTTATGTGCCCTTTTTTGCAGGACATTTTCCCCTCTATTCTGTATCATATATTTACTCAGATCTTCAGATATAGTATGATGGAAAATGCTGAAATCCAAAAGTATTGTAATTAAATCCATTAATGTAAAAAATCCTTGGCCAATGTGGGAAATGTAGTTCTATATTAGTGATAGAGCAAAATAATCTGTGGTCTGATGAGCTGGCTATACAAAGTATTTGTGAATATTTGAATAAGAATGGAAAATTCAATCTCCAACAGCAGAGACTTCCTAGGAGAACTAGTGTGACTCCTAGTTGTACGCTGGTCTTCAAGAGTTTCTGAATCTACCTAGTCCTCTCACTTTGTCTAGTTATAAGTAAGTTCCCTTTTTACTTCCTTACAGGAGGAGGACAGACTCACAGAAATAAGTTCTGGATCAGGAGCCTAAGATAACATGTCCCTTGTATTTCTAGTAACCTGTGTGGTGGTTGTAGATTTGGGTTGAAATTCTGGCCCCACTGAAGTCAATGGGAAAGTTCCCATTGACTTCAATGGAGACAGAATTTCACCTTTGTTCTTTAGACTTTCCTTTTCACTCTTTTATATGCACCTTTTTCCATACCAGTCTTGTTGGTTTGGTTTTTTTACCCGGGATTCATGGGAAGCTTATTGTTATCTACATTTATGTGTTAGAGATATGAGCGCGAAGTATCTCTTGTCTAAGTTTATGACTGATAAATAAACTGGTTTTTTTTTAAGTGTGTAGTTCTAAGAATAAATATCCACCTTTTTCTCTTCTCTCCTAGTACAGGAGTTAATCTCTTACCTTTTTAAAATCAGATTTAGCAGGAACTGAGGGAAACTAAGACCTATTTATAGAGGAAGAGTTTCACATTTCTGGCAGGAAGTTCTTAGCAAAAAACCAACAACCTAAAAAAAGGAAGTGATGATGAAAAAAAAAAAAAAATAAATTTTTTTCCTCTCAAACTAAAACAAATAGTTTAGTTTTTAAAATGTAATCTGATCTTTTTCCCCTCTGTGTGTCCTGACCCCCTTTCCCCTTTTCCACCCATTCTTCATGTTTGTATTTGTTGATTTGAGAGAGAGAGGTCATTACAGAGAAGCCTGAAAAAGAAGAAAATAAGAGATTTTGATTTTGGCATTGAGAGAAAAAGATAGAATGTATTAAGAGCATCAACTTTTGTTAAACTTTCCTGAGTACTCTATATAGTGAATGAAACCAAATCCTTATTTCTATAGATATAAATAAAAACCCATAGTCCTGAATGTCCCATTCCAGTGATACTTACACATATTGTTCAATATTGTACAGTCTGATTTACAAATATACCACTGTGTACCCTTCCCCTTCTAACTCAGTGGCTTTTTAAGCTAACTACAAAATCTACAAATTAAAAAAAATTTAAAAATATCGGATGGACCATTTGCATTATTATTGCAGGGCACAAAAAAAAAAAATTAAAGTGTGTAGCAGTAGTTTCTGAGCCAGACATGGAAATAATATAATTAATACATAATTATATATGGTTTTTTTTGTTTTACAGTAATTATTCTTGATTATCATATGTAGGTAATTATCATGCCTAATATAGTTGTTAGAACTCATGGCATTGCTTTAGTTTAAAGGGAGAAACAATCATTTATTATGGTATTTCAGTGTGTCCATACAGAATTTAAGACAGTCAGCTGTGAATTACAGGGCTGTAAATAATTTCATTAAGGTGTTTTGGTGACATCATAAAGGATAGGTGCAACAACCTAGCCTAGTGGTTATGTGGAAGTACGAACTAAAATTATAAATTATAGCTCCTAAAATTACCAGTTTGTTTTTTTTGTGTTGTTGTTGTTGATCTTGGAATCTTCTCTCTTTCTCTCTTTTCTCCTGTGCGGTGCTTGCTTTCCTCCTCCCCCCCTCCTCTCCTTCTGGCTTTTCTTTTCTTCTTTTCTTTTTTCTCTCAAGCTCTCAAGAGAATTGAATTTTTTGAAAGTGACAGTGCAGAAGAGAAAGATAGGCTTAGCAACAGCTGTTTATTGTAAAAGAAAATTGAAATCCAAATTCAAACTCAAACTGGAACAACACATTTTTAACAGTTAGGACAAATAACCATTGGATCAACTTTACCATGGGGTGTGGATTTTCCATCACTTTTTCCATGGGGGTGGGGGGTGTGGTGGGAGGAGGCTGAGGGAGCCCAAGCCACAGCCCGTGGTCCCTGTCCCTCCCCCATGCTCTGCTCTCAAGTCCACCTGTGTCTGTGGCTCTTCCTCCTTGGCTGGAGCTAGTAGGGGCTGGCCTCTGGCCAGGGACTCTGGGTGGCTGGAGCCAGTGCTTGTGCCGCCTGCCCGCCCCCCCAGAGTGGCGGCTGGCGGCCTGCAGGCGCCAGCTGGCTGGAGGGCTGTGGGTGAGAAGGGGGGGGGGGGACTCTGGGCTGGGAGGCAGAGGAGGGGGGGGCCTGGGGGGGGGGAGGGGGGGGCTGAGGCTGAGCCCACAGTTCACCCGCTGCCCATGCCAATGTTTAAGTTGGCTCTGAAGACTGAAAGATGAAGCAGTTTCTCTGTTTGAACCAAACAGAGTTTGATGAAAGATGATTGTGATGGTTGGGTGAAATTCTATATGGCCTATTATATGATATGGTATGCAATCCAGAATAAGGATCTCAATCCCTCATCTTAGAACCTATGAATCTACGAAATGATGTGAATGTTTTAAATTTGATTATTTTTTTGTCATTATTTCATTGCAATTATGCTGTTGAATTGAATATAATATAGAAACGACTAAAGAAATATACTCAGTGGTAAATTTCATCCCAAATGTAAAATCTTGTAAGTAATACAATTAGGTCAAGGTCATATCTTGTAGCATATAATAGGCTTCAGAGGATCTTGTACTGAAAGTAATATTTCATCCCCTTATGTTTACCTTCATCTTGTGCCCCAGGGCTTCCAGCCATACTGCAGCGCCCCCCTCAGCACTTCCTGCCATGCCCTGCCTACACTAAACCTTTTGTTTTTTTCATTAAAAAACTTTTACTTTTTAACTTTTTTAACTTTTCTAGACACCTACACACGTGTCCCTACTGTTCCTGTCTGAAATCCCTGGAAAGTAATCCACAGGGTGGTGTGCTGATAGGGCTCTGATAGCTGGCTCTGTGTGTGTGTGTGCGCTGTGTGTGTGTGAGGCATGGCACCAGTACACTGTCAGCCCAGTCCTCACTGCCCAGGTCTAAGCATTTTTTTTTTATTTAATTTGCATTTTAATTTAATTTACAATTAAAAACTTTAAACACTTTATACATAAGATAGTAGTTACATATATTATTATTTTTATAGAGGAGACCTTAAAAAATATTAAAATGTATTACTGGCACACAAAACCTTAAATTACTAAATGAATAAATGAAGACTCAGCACACCTGCTCTGAAAGGTTGCTGACCCTGTGATAGCTTTCAGATGTGTTTGATATGGTTGACCTAATGACATGAATGATGTGAATTATTTTGACATCTTTATTCAAGTAGCCTCATTCATTCCTCAGTGAAAGCCTCAAGGGTAAAAGTTAAGCACGCCAAGAACTCCTCAAAAACACAAATCTGTACTGCCAGCAAGTCTGTAGTTTTACAAAAGTGAGCAGCCCACCTGACAGCAGACTGGGACTTATCATATTTTACAGTTTACCACCATAGGGGTCTTCTTTGATTAATGATCTGATGGCTCAGAGTTAAATCTGATGGGGCTATTTTTATCTTATCTTTATCTAAGCTCTAAAATTCTATGGCTATTTTCTTCTGCTTTATGATGCTTGGCTTTTTTTCAACCCAAACTTTTCTGAGCTGCTTTGACCTTTTGGTCTTTTTCTTTATTTTTTCTCTTTTTTTTTTTGGAAATTTTGAGTAGAATTTTTTTTGGCATTTTTTTTATGTGTGTGCTATCATTTGCATGTATGTGCACAAACACACAGTGTGCTTAGAATATCTTTATATGTAATGTTTTTTAACTATATCTTCATAATAAAGTTTGCAAAATACCTTGGGATCTTTCAGGATACAAAGTTCTGAATGCCTGTCAGCTGTTATATTTCTAGCATTCATATCTGCGATATTTATGTCTCCGCACTGATGAGCGGAGGATACCCTTTAGATGCAGTAACCTGCTGGGAGAACAAACGTATATTTGCATCAGTCCATTCTAGAGCACAACCAGCACAGTAATTTCTGCTCTGACCAATGATAGTGAACAGGTACTTTTTGCCTTTCAAACTGGTTAGTTTGAGTTTTATTATAAAAAAGCAACTTGCAGATTTTAAAATTAAGATGGAATTCTGTATATTTCTCCAGGCTGCAATTATTTCTTTATCATTAAAAAATTACTCCCTTGCTGTTTCTCTCCTTAAGGGTAATTATTTAATGTAAATGAGCCTTCCACGGACACTGCCTTTCTCTCTTTCTGGCTTTCATCTTTGCTAGGGTGGATTAAAAAGCCTGCTTATGGCTGCTTTCAGTTCATATTTGAGACTAAAACTGAAATCCAATGTTGCAATTACTGCTTGATAAAGAGCTTCTTTGTTCCTCATCACATGTCTGAATGCTGAAACCTGGCTGCCCTAGAGGCACACACTCATGGGTCAGGAGGCCAGGATGTGCCCTTTTCCTGTGGTAGACACTGGTGCATGGTCATATGCTACACACCATGGTATGAAAAAGCAAATGCAGTTTAGCTTGGAGCATCTCACTGCATTATCTGATGTCTCTCTTATCTAGTTTTCTCCCTTGAACAAAAGATGAGGAGCTATTATCTGCTTAATTATAAGGTTTGTTTTATTTATTTTTCTTTGCCTTGATAGCAGATTGTTGCTACAAGGAAACTAGAGTTGACTGTCTTTAGGCAACATACAACAGACTTAGTTTGTTGTCTCGGGGCAATTAAAATGCAGTCTTTATAATGACAGCATTTAAATATAAGAACCTAAATGCAGCTTGTTGTCTTCTGGATGCCAAATGACATGAAAACCATTGCTGAAACACATTAGTGCTTTTTCACCATATTCCCTACTTTGAATTATATTGTATTCTCTTTGCACTTCTACTTCTCCTGTTTCATTGCCAAGGAGCTTTATGATTCTCTACCTTCCTTCTCCCGTGCTGCTTATTTGTCTATCGTAATTTGCATCAGTAATATTAACCTTCCAGATGCCTTGACAGAGCTAATTTTTAGACCTCCCTCAAGCCACAAATCTGTGCAGCAGTCCCAGATTACATGTGGGACTGGAAAGGGTGGGGCTGTCTTCTTTATGAGCATACTGATCAGTGCTTTGCTAGTGGTACCTTAGAATCATAGAAGATTAGGGTTGGAAGAGACCTCAGGAGGTCATCTAGTCCAATCCCCGGCTCAAAGCAGGACCAGCCACAACTAAATCATCCCAGCCAGGGCTTTGACAAGCCGGGCGTTAAAAACCTCTAAGGATGGAGATTCCACCACCTCCCTAGGTAAAGCATTCCAGTGTGTCACAACTCTTCTAGTGAAATAGTTTTTCCTAATGTCCAACCTAGACCTCCCCGACTGCAACTTGACACCATTGCTCCTTGTTTGGTCATCTACCACCACTGAGAACAGCTGAGCTCCATCCTCTTTGGAACTCCCCTTCAGGTAGTTGAAGGCTGCTATCAAATCCCACCTCACTCTTCTCTTCTGCATACTAAATAACACCAATTCCCTCAGCCTCTCCTCGTAAGTCATGTGCTCCAGCCCCCTAATCATTTTAGTTGCCCTCCACAGGACTCTCTCCAATTTATCCACATCCTTTCTGTAGTGGGGGCCCCCAAACTGGACACAATACTCAAGGTGAGGCCTCACCAATGCCAAATAGAGGGGAATAATCACTTCCCTCGATTTGCTTGCAATGGTCCTACTAATGCAGCCCAATATGCTGTTAGACTTCTTGGCAACAAGGGCACACTGTTGACGCATAGCCAGCTTCTCGTCCACTGAAATCCCCAGGTCCTTTTCCGCAGAACTGCCACTTAGCCAGTCGGTCCCCAGCCTGTAGCAGTGCATGGAATTCTTCCATCCTAAGTGCAGGACTCTGCACTTGTCCCTGTTGAACCTGATCAGATTTCTTTTGGCCCAATCCGCCAATTTGTCTAGGTCACTCTGGACCCTATCCCTACCCTCCAGCATATCTACCTCTCCCCGCAGCTAAGTGTCATTTGTGAACTTGCTGAGGGTGCAATTCATCCCATCATCCAGATCATTAATGAAGATGTTGAACAAAACCGGCCCCAGGACAGACTCGTGGGACACTCCGCTTAACACCGGCTGCCAACTAGACATCGAGCCATTGATCACTACATGTTGAGCCCAACAATCTAGCCAGCTTTCTGTCTATCTTATACTCCATTCATCCAATCCATACTTTTTTTAACTTGCTGGCAAGAGTACTGTGGGATACCATATCAAAAGCTTTGCTAAAGTCAAGATATATCACATCCACCACTTTCCCCATATCCACAGAGCCAGTTATCAGTTCCCTTCTATTCAGCACTGGTGAGGCCACATCTGGAGTATTGCATCCAGTTTTGCAGAAAGGATGTGGACAAATTGGAGAGAGTCCAATGGAGAGCAACGAAAATGATTAGGGGGATAGAGCATATGACTTATGAGGAGAGGCTGAGGGAACTGGGCTTATTTTGTCTGCAGAAGAGAAGAGTGAGGGGGGCTTTGATAGCAGCCTTCAACTACCTGAAGGGGGGTACCAAAGAGGATGGAGCTAGGCTGTTCTCAGTGGTGGCAGATAGAACAAGGAGCAATGGTCTCAAGTTGCAGTGGGGGAGGTTTAGGTTGGATATTAGGAAAAGCTATTTCACTAGGAGGGTGGTGAAGCACTGGAATGGGTTACCTAGGGTGGTGGTGGAATCTCCATCCTTAGAGATTTTTAAGGCCTGGCTTGTCAAAGCCCTAGCTGGGATGATTTAGTTGGGGTTGGTCCTGCTTTGAGCAGGGGGTTGGACTAGATGACCTCCTGAGGTCTCTTCCAAACCTAATCTTCTCTGATTCTATCTCATCATAGAAGGCAATCAGGTTGGTCAGGCATGACTTTCCCTTGGTGAATCCATGTTGACTGCTCCTGATCACCTCCCTCTCCTCCAAGTGCTTCAAAATGGATTCCAGCCCCGGAGCACCCACGGAGTTGGCACCTATGAAGATGGGTACTATATTTGCCTTTTTCCAATCACACAGGACCGCCCCCAATTATCATGAGTTTTCAAAGATAATAGCCAATGCAATCACATCAGCCAACTCCCTCAGCACCCTCGGATGAATTGTATCCCACCCCATGGAGTTGTGCATGCTTTTCTAAATAGTTCTTAACCTGTTCTTTCACCACTGAGGGCTGCTCACCTTCTCCCCATACTATGGTGCCTAGTTCAGCAGTCTGTGAGCTGACCTTGTTTGTGAAGACCGAGGAAAAAAAAACAATGAGTACTTCAGCTTTTTCCACATCATCTGTCACTAGGTTGCTTCCCCTGTTCAGTAAGGGTCCCACACTTTCCCTGACCTTGTTCTTGCTCCTAACATACCTGTAGAAACCCTTCTTGTTACCCTTCACATCCCCTGCTAGCTGCAATTCCAATTGTGCCTTGGCCTTCCTGATTTCACCCCTGCATGCTCAAGCAATATTTTGATACTCTTCTCTAGTCATCTGTCCAAGTTTCCATTTCTTGTAAGCTTCCTTTTTATGTTTAAGCTCACCAAAGATTTCTCTGTTAAGCCAAGCTGGTTGCCTGCCATATTTGCTATTATTTCTGCACATTGGGTTTGTTCCTGCAAACCTCAATAAGGCTTCTTTAAAATACAGTGCGTGCTCCTGGACTCCTTTCCCCCTCATATTAGCCTCCCAGGGCATCCTGCCTATCAGTTCCCTGAGGGAGTCAAAGTCTGCTTTTCTGAAGTCCAGGATCCGTATTCTGCTGCTCTCTTTTCTTCCTTTTGTCAGGACCCTGAACTCAACCATCTTATGGTTACTGCTGCCCAGGTTGCCACCCACTTCTACTTTCCCTATTAATTCTTCCTTGTTTCTGAGCAGCAGGTCAAGAGAAGCAGGGCCTGTAGTTTGTTCCTCCAGCACTTGCACCAAGAAGTTGTCCCCAACACTCTCCAAAAACTTCCTGGATTTTCTGTGAACTGCTGTATTGCTCTCCCAACAGATGTCAGGGTGATTGAAGTCCCCCATGGGACTCAGGGCCTGTGATCTGGAAACTTCTGTTAGTTGTCTGAAGAAAGTCTCATCTACCTCATCCTCCTGGTCTGGTGATATATAGCAGACATCTACCACAATATCACCCTTGTTGCTCTCACCTCTAAACTTAACCCAAAGACTCTCAACAGGCTTTTCTCCAGTTTCATACTGGAGCTCTGAGCAATCATACTGCTCTCTTACATAACGTGAACTCCTCCACCTTTTCTCCCCATTCTGTCCTTCCTGAACAGTTTATATCCATCCATGACAGTGCTCCAGTCATGTGACTTACCCCACCAACTCTCTGTTATTCCAATCACATCATAGTTCCTTGAGTGTGCCAGGAGTTCCAAGTCTTCCTGTTTGTTTCCCAGGCTTCTTGCAGTTGTGTACAGATACCTAAGATAACTAGTTGATTGCCCTACTTTCTCAGTATGAATCAGGAGGCCTCCCTGGTTGCCCCCTCCTACTTGTGTTTCCTCCCAATATACCATTTCCCCACTTACCTCAGGGCTTAGGTCACCTTCCCTCAGTGAACCTAGTTTAAAGCCCTCCTCTCTAGGTTAGCAAGCCTGCTTGTGAAGATGCTCTACCCTCTCTTCGTTAGGTGGCTCTCATCTGTTCCTAGCAATCCTTCTTCCTGGAACAACATCCCATGGTTGAAGAATCCAAAGCCTCTCTCTGATACCACCTGCGTAACCACGCATTTACCTCCACAATTTGATGACTCCTACCTGGGCCTTTTCCTTCAACAGGGAGGATGGACGAGAACCTGACTTGCACCTCAAACTCCTTTATCCTTCTTCCCAGAGCCACGTAGTCTGCAGTGACCCGCTCAAGGTCATTCTTGGCAGTATCATTAGTGCCCACATGTAGAAGTAGGAAGGGGTAGTGGTCCGAGGGCTTGAGCAGTCTTGGCAGAAGCTCCATCACATCCTGAATTTTAGGTCTAGGCAAGCAGCACACTTCTCGAGTTTCCCGGTCTGGATGGCAAATGGATGACTCCGTCCCCCTTACTTAAATAGGATGCAGATTACCATGGTGGTGAGCGAGGTATACAAATTCAGATCATATATAAAGAGAGTGAGGCGATATTGTTCCCCATGAATAACCTTGCTGGCTTCTCTCAAATTCCTAAAGCCAGCCCTGTGCCTTGAGATAATATTTAAGACTTTTATAGTGTCTTCCATCCAAGGCTATCAAAGTGTTTTACAAATGTTTGAATTTTCCCATTGAGGTCAGTAGAGAAGGACAAGACCCTAAATTATAAGACCCCACAATGGTCTTGTGAGGTAGATAAGTATTGGTATCTTCATTTGAGGATATAAAAATCGAGGCACAGAGAGGTGGAATAACTTGCCCCAGATCACGCAGAAAATCTATGGTAAGGGTGGGAATAGATTCCAGATGTACTAGTCCTGGGTTTAACCACTAGACCACATTTGCACCTCAGAAGCCAAGAGCTGTAGGCCAAGATTTTTAAAAATAGGAGCCTGCAGTTAGGTTCCCTAGTCTACCCTAAGACTGTTGCTTGATTTTCAAAAGTGCTGAGCACCCAACAACTCCCATTAATTTCAACAGGAGCTGTTGGGTGGCAGCGTTTGATAATTAGGCTGATGCCGAAGTGTGGACTAGGGAGCATAACTGTAGGCTCCTATTTAAAAAAAAATCTTTGCCATAATATTTAGCATCTAATTTGTCTCATTGACTCTGATGTCCTCATGACCCATTAAATATTCTTAGTACATTGGTAGGTGTTTTGATTGTAAAGACACATAGTTGTGCACATTACTCTCACTAATTAGTCCATATGGAAACCATTTAAAGTCTTGTGACAAGAAACACTTTTCTTGTTTCTGATAGTTTAAATGAAAGTTAAATTCTAATGGTATTATTTAACCTTTTTATTGTGCAATATTTAGAAAATTAATGCCATATCAGATTTCCTTTTTCAGCCATCCTCAACTGTTGTCACAGAATTCCTTCGCTAGGGAACAAAAATACTTTAACCGTCCTCCAGGGCAAAAGGTTTTCAAAAGGAAGGTGCAGACACAAATCTTTTCCCTGAAAGAACTGGCTGTATTTTAGTGCCTCATATTAGGTTCCTATTGCCAGAGCAAAAAATCTTTAAAAGCAATAGGTTTATCTCTGGGCATGCTGGGACAGATGCCTAACCACTAACTATTAGAATCCAAATTAATTACAAAGTGAGCATTACTAACCAGGTCCAGAGGCTAAATCCTTAAAGTTCTTTCTCAGATTTACTCATTCATTACCAGAATAAACTCTAATTCATGTAAATGGATCCTTTGGTTGAATAGGGTAGGGGTGGCCCAACTTACTGACCCTCCAAACCACATAAGCCAATCTTCAGAAGTTCAAGAGCTAGGACGTACCTGCCAGGGCCAGGGGCAGCTCCAGGCCCCAGCACGCCAAGCGCGTGCTTGGGGTGGCATGCCGCGGGGGGCGCTCTGCTGGTCGCCGGCAGGGCGGCAGGCGGCTCCGGTGGACCTCCCGCAGGCGTGCCTGCGGAGGGTCCGCTGGTCCCGCGGCTTCGGTGGAGCATTCGCAGGCACACCTGCGGGAGGTCCACCAGAGCAGCGGGACCAGCGGACCCTCCTCAGGCACGTCTGCGGGAGGTCCACCGGAGCCGCGAGACCGGTGACCGGCAGAGCGCCCCCCACGGCGTGCCGCCCTGCTTGGGGTGGCAAAATGTCTAGAGCCGCCCCTGGCCAGGGCTCAGGGCTTCTCCCCACGGGAGGCACTTGCTGGGACTCGGGGCTTCAGCCCCCACTCCTGCTGAACCCCTGACCCCAGCAGGTGCATCCCGCAGGGCTGAAGCCCCAAGCCCTCCCCAGGCAGAAGCCCCTACCCCACCACTCTGCTGCAAGGCAGAGGGCTTTCTCCCCACCCCCAAGTCTGGTAGGTGGAGAAGGGGGGAGGGCTCTGTGAGCTGCACTTTAACTGTAAAAGAGCCACATGTATCTCATGAGCCATGGCTTGGTCACCCCTGGAATAGGGACAAAGTAAAACCAGAATAATTGCTTCAGGATTTGGCCCTAGATATTTGCTGTTCAGATAACAACAAGGTTCAAATGACATGATTTTTAATGGATGTTAATGACTATATACTTTGCCCAAAGCTTTAGGAGAATATAACGGTGTATTAAACAGTGTTAAGGGCAAAGTTGAGTAATTCTACAAAGAACATTTCCTCAAATATTTGAATGGTTAAATCAATTTGACTCAACGATGGCCATCCCTGGACTCCCTTTTTAGATAAATAGGTCACTTGACATGTTTCTCTGTTCTGATTGGATAGGTGTCAGCCCTCAGCCATCTGATGGAAATATTTGCAGTTACATACTTCAAATTCCCATCAGTAAACAAATTCACAGAATGATCAAAGGAAGCAAACACTAAAAGGCAGTGGTCTCCAACCTTTTTTATGTCCAAGATCACTTTTTGAATCTAAGGGCAACCCAGGATCTGCCTGCCCCTTCCCCAAAGCCCCGCCCTGCTCACTCCATCCCCCCCGTCACTCGCTCTCCCCCACCCTCGCTCATTTTCACCCGGCTGGGGTAGGGGGTTAGGGAGGGGGTGCGGGCTCTGAGCTGGGGCTGAGGGGTTCACAGTGTGGGAGGGGGCTCTGGGTTGAGCCTGGGGCAGGGGATTGGGGTGCAGGAGGGGGTGAGTGGTGCAAGCTCTAGGAGGGAGTTTGGGTGCAGGAGGGGGCTGAGGGCTGGGACAGGGGATTGGGGTATGGGAGGGGGTGCAGGATGTGGGCTCTGGGAGGGAGTTTGGGTGCACGAGGCAGCTCTGGGCTAGGGCAGAGTGTTGGGTTGCAGGAGGGGGTACAGGATGCTGGCTCTGGGAGGGCTGGGGCTTGGGGTGTAGGAAAGGGTTCAGGGTGAAGAAGGGGGATGGGCTCTGGGAGGGGGCTCAGGGCTGGGGGTTGGGGTGCAGGAGGGAGTTCAGGGTGCAGGAGGGGTTATGGTGTGCTGGCTCCAGGATGGGGCTCAGGCTGGGGATTGGGGTGCAGCTTCCTGCTGGGCATCACTTACCTCTGGCAGCTCCCGGTCGATGGCGGGCGCAGTGAGGCTAAGGCAGGCTCCCTGCCGACCCCAGCCCCACACCACTCCTGGAAGGGGCCAATGTGCCCCTGCAGCCCCTGGGAGGGAAACCGGGGGGCACGTGGCTCTGCGTGCTGCCCCTCTCTGCCAGCACTGCCCCAGCAGCTCTCTTGGCCAATGGGAGCTGCAGGGGTGGTGCTTGCAGACAGGAGCAGCATGCGGAGGCAGACCCCTGCCCCCGGGGCCAGGGGCTGTGCTGGCTGCTTCTGGAAGTGGTGTGTGGCCGGGGTAGGCAGGGAGTCTGCCGTAGTGGCAGCCCCGCTGCACCGCCGGAGATAGCGATCGACTTGGAGATCCTTTGCACTGGTTGGTGACCACTGCAAAAGGGGCGTGAACACTGCAAAAATGAATTCATCTTCTTGCTTGAGTGACTAATCATGAGCATTTTTGTTTAGATATTGTACTAGCTCTAATCTTTCCTATGAGAAGATGGCTAGAATTATATACACCAGCAGATGTGGACTGACTAATACTTTTTACAGAAAACATCACCCCACCTTGTAATTTAGGCCCTAATCCTGCACACACTTAGGCCAGGTCTACACGATAAATTTACATCAGTATAACTACGTGGCTCAGGGGTATTAAAAATCCGCCTCCCTGAGCCGTGCAGTTATACTGACCTAACCCCTGACGTAGACAGCGCTATGTCAATGGGAGCACTTCTCCTGTTGGCATAGCTACTGCCTCTTATGGAGGTGGATTAACTACGCCGATGGGAGAAGCTCCCTGCTGGCATAGTAGTGTCTTCATTGAAGAGCTACAGTGGTGCAGCTGCATTGATGACCTGCTCCACTGCAGGGTTTTAAGTGTAGACATGCCCTGAGGACCAAATTTTTAGGCGCCTAAAGATGCAGATGGATGCCTAGTGGGAATTTCAAAAGCACCTATAACAATTTAGGTGCCTAACTCCTATTGGTTTCAATAGGACTTCAGCAACTAATCTGCTCAGGTGCTTTTGAAAAATCCATCTAGTTGCTTAGCTGCACCTTTAAGTTTCTAAATAACTGTGCAGATCTAAACCATAAGCACAAAACAACTTTACACACATGTGTAGTCTCTTTGAGCTCAATGGGGACTACTTATGTGCATAAGCTTTCGCAGGATTATGGCCTTTGATTCTGTCCCTCTCCTTATGTATCCTGATATCATCTTGGCCAACAAAGAATAAATAATAGCCATTATGTGATCACTTATAGTAATCTCAGGCCAAGACTTCCTTTCCTTATTACTTGCATATTGAAGGTATTTACATAGTCTTTCTTGTTTTGGTTCACCTAAGTTACGAACTTTTCTTTTACAAAATACACGTTTGTTTATTATGTTTTTTCCTCAACTCTCTCCATGTATTTTATTGCAATAGCTTTTCCCGCTTAATTGGCCTACTCCTTAGAGATTGGATGGGGAAGCAATTACTCAAATAAAAGAACAATTGGATATAAAATAATTTTATTAATTAGCCATTTTTATAGCTATGTTTTTAATAGAGAGACCTATCCTACATATCCTAGTCAACCAGGCCCAGCACAGCTTGTTGTTGTCACATGATATGCAGAATGATCTCACATGTGCCATTGCATTTATTTCTGAACAGTCACCAGGCTATTGTTCAAGAATGATGACATGCCAGAACTGATTCAACTTCTAATCCTTCTGCAGCATAGCCTGGTTAGGAGGCTGTTAGCATGCATTAATTACAACATCTGATAGGGCTTTGCGAAAGCATGTATAATATTAATTATTAAAGGAACTCATTAGACAGCAAAACCTGCAGTGTGACAATTGGCATTAATGGAATAATAACTTCTGAATTATTCCCTCTTAGCTGATGAAGATAAGCTTTAATAGTTAGGAGCTTCAGGCAAAGTCGTGGTGCTGTAAATGTTCCCAAACCAGTCAATGTTAAGTCAAGTGAATACTCAGTGGTTGTTGTTTAGTTCAGTCTAAGTCCGGGGTCTACATGCAGATTTTGTACTGGGATAGCTATGTTGGTTAGGGGTAGGGATTTTTTTTCCAGAAATAGTTATACCAGTCCATAGTGTGGATGCAGTTTGAGTGACATAAAGGTGCCTCATGCCAGTTTACTTACTCTCCTTCCCTTACAGGAATAAGTTACACTGGTGTAAGCACTTTTACACTGGTATAACTGTGTCCATACTGCTTTATCTATACCAGTAGAGGTAACATGGTAAAGGGTAGACAATCCCTGAAATTTTGCGGCTCTGCTGTATTTAGTACTCGTAATTCGCATGCTGCTGAATGAAACAACAAAAATGTGTTAGAAGATCAGTTCAAATCAGACTTGCTTCAGTGTGCTCCGTTTCAGGAGTGTGTCAAAGTGCACTACAGAACTTTGAAAGAGTAGTAGCAGGGTCCATATGGCCAGTTAGCACATGGGAGGCTAGCATGCTATACTTTTCACACTTTGCCATGCTCTAACTACCTATGTAGACAAGCCCTGTGTCATTCTAAGCCATCCAAGCTGTGGAAGACTAAGAACGCTAGCCTCATGAAAGGCTAACCTGCTATGGAAATGATTTCACTTTTCCCTGGACCACCATCTCTTCACTGTTGCACAGGGTGCCCCAAGTGTCACACCAAGCACAGGATGTGATTATAGGACCAGATCCAAAACCCATTGAATTCGATAGGAGCTCTTTGATTGATTTCAATTGAATTCAGATGAGGCTTCCATGATATGGCCGCCCCAAATTCAGGCCCGCTTTTGCTCTTTCACATCAAAAAGCTCTGGGAACCTCCTCAGCTGAGATCTGGGGACTGGATATGTCCCCAGATGAACAAAGTGAATCAATTTCAAACAAAGAGGAAAATACCTTTAATGTTTTTATGGTATTCCTTTACTTATTGGTTACATCACAACACTTAGTAGTTCACCCTGGATCTCCCAGTCAGCAAGGTGAAGTAGCAAGGTTCTGCTGTAGTAGATACATTACTTTAGTGCAGGGGTCGGCAACCTTTCAGAAGTGGTGTGCCGAGGCTTCATTTATTCACTCTAATTTAAGGTTTTGCATGCCAGTAATACATTTTAGCCTTTTTAGAAGGTCTCTTTCTATAAGTCTATAATATATAACTCAACTATTGTTGTATGTAAAGTAAATAAGGTTTTTAAAATGTTTAAGAAGCTTCATTTAAAATTAAATGAAAATGCAGAGCCCCCCCGGACCGGTGGCCAGGACCCAGGCAGTGTGAGTGCCACTGAAAATCAGCTTGCGTGCCGCCTTTGGCACACATGCCATAGGTTGCCTACCCCTGCTTTAGTGTATACAAGGAAACTATTGAAATGAAATTAAAGGATCCAATGAATTTAAGATCTGAAAGCTGCATGGTTTATGAAGATGCTGTGGGAAAGGTGAGACAGTTGGTCCCTGGGGATCTCTGCACCCTGTATGATCAGAGCTCAACATGCTATTTTGTGCACATATGTTTTTGATGCTACGCTTTGTCAGGACAAGCTGATGGATCTTTCTTAAATAATTATTACTTTTATTAAAAGAACTGTTAATATTTCCAGCAAATATAGCTAGAAAAAGATGGGATTTTTGATTTATACACAAACACACACACTCCTTTGACTGAACTCTGCATTGTGATGCTGTAATTACATTCCTGCCAAACATCAGGGACAAGCTCTCTGGGTTTTGTGTAGGTGTGAGACAGGAAGCAATTACCAGCCACAGTCATAAAGGATATAAAAGAAATCACACTTTCCTTTCCAAACCATATAATTAATGCCATATTCCCTATCTAATATCATCCCCTCCAATGCTGTTTTGGATAACTCCACTGTCATGTAGTTAAAGGGAAAGTAATTTTATATAGTTGCAAGAATAGTGGCTGTTGTATTGACATGAATTTTTCTTTGCAACATTTTGGACTTAGTTTTATTTAAAACAATTTTCAATGGAATCATAGAAATATAGGATTGGAAGGGACCTGAAGAGGTCATCTAGTTCAGTCCCCTGAATTGAGACAGGACTAAGTATTATCAAGACCATCCCTGAGAGGTGTTTTTCTAACCTGCTCTTAAAAACCTCCAGTGACAGAGATTCCACAACCTCCCTAGGCAATTTGTTCCAGTGCTTAAATGGAATGGGCGACCATTTTGATTTCAGGTCTTTCCCACCTACCCCATTCAGACTTATTCTTTCAGAAATTAAAAATGGCAATTCATTAATTATAAGATGCCCAGCAGTGCCAGGTATCTTAGAGGGATTTCCCAGGAAAGAGTTTTGAAAATACTTTATAATAGGGAACAGGGATAGTAAACAAGTTAAAGTTCAGTCTTCTCAGGGGAGCTCCAAAGCAAGTTTTGTTAAGCTCCTATAGCTCACCAGTGGGCTCTGCAGTTTAACACCTGGATAGCACTACAACACATGTATTTTTAATATAAGCACATCACTTAGCATTGAAATGCAACCCCCTCTAGGATGAAACAAAACAACTGCCCTTTCCCCTCTCCCCCACGATACTCCATAGTTTTCCCTCCTCTCTTGGTTTCCCACCTCTTGCAGTTCCCCTCCCTCATTAGGGCTTTCATGTTTTAGCAATGTCTTTGCAAGCCCTGTCATGTGCTCTGCTCTGCCTCCCTGCATCCACCAGTGAGTTCAGCTCCATCACAAGTGCAGCCACCTGTTACTAGCCTGAGGGCGCTATGCTCAGTAATTAAGCACCCACTAGGCTGGGAAGTGAAGCCCGGGGACTAGCAGGGGCAATACTAAATGCTACTATGGGTACGTCTTCACTACCCGCCGTATCGGTGGGTAGCAATCAATTTCTCGGAGATCGATATATCACGTCTCATCTAGACGCGATATATCGATCCCCGAACGCGCTCCTGTCGACTCCGTAACTCCACCAATGCGAACAGCGGTAGCGGAGTTGACATGGGGAGCCGCGGACGTCGATCCCGTGCCGTGAGGATGGTAAGTAATTCGATCTAAGGTACTTCGACTTCAGCTACGCTATTCACGTAGCTGAAATTGCGTATCTTAGATCGATTCCCCCCCTCCCCAAGTGTAGGCCTGCCCAAAGACAATGATCCAGTCAGGAGCCTTTGTGGCTATGTCTACACTAGGGTGACCGGACAGCAAGTGTGAAAAATTGGGACAGGGGGTGGGGGGGGGTAATAGGAGCCTATATAAGAAAAAGACCCCCAAATCGGGACTGTCCCTATAAAATCAGGACATCTGGTCACCCTAGTCTACACACACTCACAGAAGCCAACTTGGGCTCGCAGGGCTCAGACTTCAGGGCTGTTTGTTGTGATGTAAATTTCCAGGCTCAGGCTGGAGCCCAGGCACTAGGACCCTGTGAGGTGGGAGGTTCCCAGAGCTCAGTCTCCAACCTGAGCCCAGAAGTCTACAGAGCAATGAAACAGCCCCGCAACCCCGAGTTGGCTGGCACAGGCCAGCCATGGGGTTCTCTCTGCTGTGTAATCACACACCTGAGGCAGGGGTGGGAGGGACTTTCTCCCCCTCTTAGTCATTGAGTGGAAGACAAAGAAAGGAGGAGCTAGCAGTAAGCTGGCGACATCATTGTGCTGTAGAGCTGATTATAGTGGGCAGCAGGGGTATTTAAGGAAGTTGCTTGTAGTGGCAGAACTGGCTCCTGGTGCACATAATCCACCACTCCTGATCCAAGTACTGGCCTAGGCTAGTCCTGCTTAGCTTTAGAGGCCTGTTGTGGTCACAGCTCTAACACCGAGGCAGATCGGGTGGGGAAAATAGCTTAGGTACCAACAGACCACAGAATGCCCCCAGGGTTCGGAGTTACTCAAAGTTCATTGAACTGATTGGGACCTTCTCTTGTTTATATACCATTGTTTTAAAGTGACATGTTATCACACAGCCTCAGATCACCTCTCACTTGTGATATCTTAGACTAGAGAGCTTTCTATTTATGGCTGTTCCGTTTCCTGCTCTCATGGGGCCACTTCCAACTTGTGTACATCTTGAGTCTGATTTGCCTCAAGAGTGATTTTTTTATTTGAGTCATTAATCTTTGTACTGCCAGTTTCACCCCCTCTCTGCTCCCTTCTGCCAACCTGGTTCTTTTAAAAATCAGTCTTTTGAGTGTGGAGAAACTTGTCTGTAAATGGTCCAGACTTGTGTGTGAGAATAACCTGGTAAAACCATGCACCTGCACTCACTGCAGGGAGTCATGCGAGGATTTAGGGTTAGGAATATGCCACTCTGTTGTATTTTTGTTCGGGAGGAAAAAGGAGCACAAAGATTTTTAAATTATAATCCTAAATTTAGATCCCTAAATCCATATTTAGATTCCAAAATAAGTGGCCTAATTTTCCAAAAGTGAGCAACCCAGTAGCTATCATTGACCTTAGTGGAAGCCGTTGAGTGCTCAGCACTTTTGAAAATCAAATCACTTATTTAGATGCTTAAAAGGGGGTTTATAGGGCTCACTTTAAACTCTGATTTTCTTATATATTAGCACTGGGGATTCTGTTTGCCAGAAGCTGGGAATGGGTGACGGGATGGATCACTTGATGATTATCTGTTCTGTTCATTCCCTTTGGGGCACCTGGCATTGGCCACTGTTGGCAGACAGGATACTGGGCTAGATGGACCTTTTGTCTCATCCAGTATGGCCGTTCTTATGTTTTCTTATTAAGCACCCTCTAGATTTCTGCATGGGTCTGATTTAACTTCCACTGAAGTCAGTGGGAGTCGAATCAGGCCCTAAGTACACTGGCTATGTAAATGATCATATTCTGAGTAAAGGCACACATGCGTTAGGAGATCAGAGTTAATCCTAGGGAGGTTCAACCAGTGGTGAATGACAATCAGGAACATCTCACTGTTGAACCACATTGGTGGGGTCCTGTGGGGAAGTTTATACTGCCACTGCCCAGGATGTATTTTCAATTGCAGTGTTGTTGAAGCCATGTTAGTCCATGGATATTAGAGACAAGGTGGGTGAGGTAATATCTTTTATTGGACCAATATTTATTGTCTGTTGTTGAGAGAGACATGCTTCTGAGCTACACAGAGGTCTCCTTTAGGTCAGAAGTTCGTCCAATAAAAGATATTACCTCACCCACCTTGTCTCTCTCAGGACGTATTTGTTCTACTGATAAATACAAGATGTCAGTCTCCAGGATGGTCAGGAAGGCACCTTTCATATGCATATGCTCATTTTCAAAACATCACTGCACACCTATGCTTCTTTCATTTGATAAACCTTGTCACAGAAAATGGCTGTAAGTTGATTCCACCAGAAGCAGACAGAAGCGCCACTTCGTTACAGACTCCAAAAATGCCTCCTTGCAATAAAGCTGTCAGAAATCGCTTGAAAAAGAGGAAGGCTGCAGGTTCAGAGAGGCAGTCCCCCTCCCTTCAGCTGGCTATGCTGTGTGCATTTTTATTTTCAGTTTACACTGATGGTGGGAATTGGGATTTCAAACAGCTGGATTCTGGGTTTGAATACAGGCTCACGAAGTTCAATCCAGAGGTATTTGTAGTTTATATAAACAGAATGAATGAATAAATAAATAAATTAAATATACTTTGATGCCGTCCCTAAAGTTTTTGAGCCTTTCTCTATATAAAGTACTCTTTTGTTGCTATCTGATTTCCCGATGGTACTATATTAACTAATGAAATGCCAAGCAGGCTTCAATATGGCAGTGTTTGAGTTCTGGTAAGGAACCAATAGCTGCACTTTTCTTTACAGGACTCTCTATGCAGCTTTGGAAAGAGTCTGAGGCATTGGACTCGAAACAGTGTCAGTTCAGAGTGTTTGTGAGCAGGAACGAGAAACAGATGCACCCACAGTGATATCACCCATAAAGCACCCAAATGAATAATCAGTGTTAAAAAGTTAAGGGGAAAATCATATTTAAGCCGTTTCCCCCACCACATGTAATTAGTGCTTGCCTTTCGTCATTCATTACAATCTTTAGCTTCCTGTATTTGAGTACATAATGTTATCATCTCTTTCCAGAAATGGTTTAGAAAAATTCTTCTTGGAAATCCTTCCCACGCATGTATATTTTGGTGTCCTTTATTTCCCAGGCAGTCAGTCAGACGTTACTGACAGCAACAGAATGTTGTAGTTAGGGATGGCTTGCTCAGCGTCCCTCCACCCATCCGCTCCACACTGTCATGGGAGGACACTACCTAATGCGGTATGTTGCAATTTTGAAAGATCAGAAAATGGTTTTGAAATCACAGTTAGGGTAAATGTGCATCTTAAACAAAAATGCACTTTTTAAAGAATTAAAACCAAAATGAAAACCCAGAAGATTTTCAAGTCCCAGCAGTCCTCTGTTGACAAGCTGAAGCAAAAGCATTCCTAAAGCCACTCTGCTTATAGATTGTTTTTAAAAATTCTATAAACAATAGCTCACAATCGAAGGCCCCGATTCTGCAATCAGATCCATGTGGATGGCTGCTTCCACTAATGCGAAGACACACAGACATCGGTGGGGCTCATTCCACTTGATCTGACTACAAGAAGAGGGAATGAATGGTGGGTCTGACAGAGAAGTAGTTTTCATTACTCTTCTAGTGGGACATACCTCAGGTTCACTGATCCATGTTTCATGTTAAAATGATTGATAAATATCTCCTTCAATTCAGGGGCTATTACTTTAAAAAAATGCTTTATTGTTGATTTTTTCCCATCTCTACTTGATGGTGAATGGGACCTGATTCTCCACTGTCTTGTGCCTTGTGTAGTTGTTTACTCCTGTGCGATGAGGGTGAATGGGTGTAAAATACCACCACATCGGAACAGTGAGGGAGAGATGTTTCTGCAGAGGACAGGCTGTGAATAGGGGACTCTAGACTGGGACACCTCCCATGAGGTGCTGCTCCTGCACCATTCACTGGTCTAACTCAGGACCTGCTGCTTCCACTGAAGATTCCTTTTCATGGTGAGTCTAACATCACCAGGTAAGAATGGAGAGCAGCACTCCCCTAAGCCCTTCTACACTGAGCAGAGAATGAGGAGCTGTGCCGCCCAGAACTCCTACTTTAGCCACTGGTACTATCTCCACTTGTAACTAAATCATTCACACCACTCCCCCTGAGAATTCCCCTTCACATATTGACCACAGGAATGAATAGAATCTGCTTTTGATATTCCTATAGCGTCAGTTCTTCCCTGAGCAGTGCTAAATGAGTCACCAGGAGAAAAGACAGCGAATTGCTCTGTGCCTGAGCCAGAAGCACTGAGCGCTTGGACACTCCAGAACACAGGGATTTATTGTCTCAGATAAAATGCAAGTTTTACCTGCTCCATTGTTCTGCTTGTTTGAGACTGGCATGTAGAAGTCTGAGGCATGAAGAAGTTTAGCTATTAGTTCAGTTGTTGTGAGGTTTAATCCGAAAGCCAAGAGATATTTTGTGGTGAAGATTTCTTTCTTTCTTTCTTTCTTTCTTTCTTTCTTTCTTTCTTTTTTCAAGTCTTGGCTTGGTCCCCCCTTTCTTCCCTCCCCACTGAGTGTAGATTTGCTAGAGAACTTTAGCTGGGTGGTGATAGTGAACAATGGTGTTGCATGAGCAAAACACCCTGACTAGCAGGAGTGGTGGAGACATTACATTGCCAAAGAGGCATGGCTTTAGCCATGAGCTTATTAATCACATGTGGGACTGGCCTTGGATATTTTGGCTCCAAGCATCAGCAGAAGCTCTCATTAATAGGTAACTCTGTTGTGTAATCTTAATTATGGTTCATCCACCGTTATCTACCCAGAGTCTCCTAACTAGGTCATTCATATAGCCTGTCCTACAGATATTACAGCTGAATGGTAAATTAACCATATTACAGAATGATTTTACACCCTGTGTCTGGACCCATTGTAGGTACTACATGAATACCTAAAATAGATCGCATGAGCAAAACACATAACCCAAATGGGTACATGCAAATAGGCAGACTGCAGTGACTCCTGCTTCTTAAGAAAAGCATTATTCTCCTAGGGGGAAAAATGTTTTGTTTTATTTAATTCACTGAATTAAAATAAACCAAAGGGGAAGTGGAGACTAGTCGACTGATACTGCAGATATGGGCTGGGAAGCAGGGCCGGCTCCAGGTACCAGCTGAGCAAGCTAGTGCTTGGGGCGGCAGATTCTAGGGGGCGGCATTCCCTCCAATCCTAGGGCGGCACGGCCGCTTTTTTTTTAATTGTTTGCTGCTCTGGCCGCCCTGTGTGGGGCGGAGGAGGGGAGTGCCCTGCAGCAAACTCGGCAGGACAGCCCGCGTCCTTCCCTCCCTGCCGACCGGAGCAGCGCGGAGCTCTCCTGCAGGTGGCGCGGCGCGGTGGGAGGGGCCGCGGGGTGAGCTCCCCGCTGAAGCACTGACCGCCCCTCTTCTCTCTCTCCCCCCCGCTCAATCTCCCTCACACACCCCCCACTAAACCAGGCGCTCACTCTGCAGCACAGGGAGTCCCCCTGCACCCTGGCTCCAGCCGCCCTGTAGGGTTTTTTGGTTTTGTTTTTTCCCCTGCTTTGCCAGCCACACCGTTGTGCCCCCCGCTTTGCTGCTCCGGCCCCGCCGTGTTTTTGTTTTGTCCCACCCCCGGCTTTGCCATGCTGCAGGTTTGTTTTTTTTTCCAACCTGCTTTGCCGCTCCAGCCATGCTGCAGGGTTTTTTTTCCACCTGCTTTGCCGCTCCAGCCGCACCGTTTTTTGTTTTTGTTTCTCCCCTCCCCACACTTTACCGCTCTGGCCGCACCATGGTTTTTTGTTGTTGTTGTTGTTGGTTTTTTTCCCCTGCTTTGCTGCTCTGGCTGTGCTGCAGTTTTTTTGTTTTTTTCCCCCCTGCTTTGCAGTTCCAGCCAAGCCGTTTTTTTGTTCCCTCCACCCCGCTTTGCCGCTCTGGCCATGCTGTGGTGTTTTTTTGGGTTTTTTTTCCCCTGCTTTGCCTCTCCAGCACCCCCCACCCCTTTTTTTTTTGCTTGGGGCAGCAAAAAAGCCAGAGCCAGCCCTGCTGGGAAGAGTCTTTGACCTTGTTCTGTGGTAGAATATTTCACTGTAGAAAGGAACAGCTTCTTGGCTGAGCAGCTGCCATACAGAGGTGTTTTTATTGGCCATCAAGTCAGAAAGGAATGAGGCATGCCTGGAGAAAGTAGAGCTTTGCCAGCTTTAATCTCTGCTTTTTTATTAGATCTAAACCTGAACCAACTGAGTTTCAAATGTTCAGTAAAAAGTCCCACTGGTCTAATTTGCTCAGCCGGTTCTAGTTCCATCATTATAGTCTCCCTAGGTGTGTCAGTTTCAAATGCGAAGGTATACAAGAATAAACAGAAGCAAGTGTAGCTTGTTCTTATTATTTCTGTTTCCTGCGTGTTTCCAGTTTCCTTGGGTGGCAGCACTTGGGAAAACAACACAGTCTTGGGATGTTCTTATTTTCAGCTCTACAGTTAAGCTCCCAAGGAGGGCAAATAAACAGCTGACATTTTAGGACATAGAGTTGATTAAAAATAGACACTGCAGGGCTAGAGAAATACAACTGAAATACATCTTCCAGAGATGAATCAGGAGACCCAGGCACACACTCTGACCTAAAGAACTTTAATGACAAGGTTTATTTTATGCTGAAATACACTTGATGATATATATGCTAGACAGTAAAATATATTGTTGGACTTCAAGATATCTGTGGATTGTGTTGGATCAGGGTCTGATCCTGTGAGGTGCTGAGCACCCTCAATTCCCACTGAAGTCAATGGGAGTTCAAGATACTAGGTACCTCACAGAATTGGGCCCTTAGTGAAGATCAGTATCAATTTCTCTTTCTAGCCTAAATTTTAAGCTACATAACTGCTGTATGAGAGGGTATGTGACCCATGTGGGTAGGTGACTGTGGCTGTCCAGATAGAGCCAAAGCCTCCCTCTCCAAACCATCTTTCTTGTCAGGAGGACTGCTGGATTTGGAACCAGCCAGGCAGGGGGTTAAGTGCAAGTGCAGCTGAGACTAGCTGTTGACCTAGAAGCTCTAGCTTATACACATCCGAGGTGGAAAAGGAGAGGCATTACCCAGCAGGGAAGAGGCTGGACTTAATTTAGGGAGTTTTGCTTGGATTTTAAAGCAGTGAGGCTGGCTTCTGTTGGACCATCCTTCTGTCCCAGAAAGGGGAAGCTTTTTATCTGGATCTTATTTATAATCTGAAAAAGGGGATAAGCTAGAGCCTTTGTTTCTCTTTTGGGAGTGGGGTAATTGCCCCATCAGGGAGAAAGAGCCCAGCCTGTGATATTCAGCATAATTGAGGTTACACTGATTGGCTGAAAACCCCTGATTCCACCTCTGTTATGTTCTCCAAAGGCATCAATACCATGGATCTCCCACAAGTCCCTTCCAAAAGCTGTGGTGGTGGCGGTGGTGGTGGCGGTGAGTGACTTCTCATTTCTTAAAACAAAATCTAGAAGACGTGATGCTATGAGCTTTTAGGAAAGAGTCTGTTGCTCTCTAACATGGAAGCACTTTGCGTCTATTTGAAATTGCCAGTTTGTCCTGCTTTGGGTGAATCTGGTGGCGGGTGAAGGAGGCCCTTAACATACTTTAAGGTGAGTTCCTAATTCCTCGCTTTGTATCCTTATCAGAATAAGCAATAACATTGCCTCCCAGTCTTTCATCACAAGGAATGTCTCTCTTATGAGAGCTTTGCCCTCTAACACATTTTATGAAAAGTACATTACATTCCCTTAAAGAACAAGCTTGGTGTGGTGGCTAGAAGTAATAACATGCACAATTTGGGAGGCAGCCTGGCCCAGCTGCTGTTATAAAAGGGAACTTGCTCCCAATGGTTCCTCTTTATATAATGACTTTAATTTCTAAGTTATGCAATTCCTTGTATTCTGATTGGCCGATGGGTTATAATTGCAGTTGTTTCTCAAGCAGACAGTGTACAAATTGCTGCAATCTGTGTGAGAAACGGCCAATAAGGCATTGGTTTGTGTGGTTATTTTACAATAACCTTAACTGCAAATTGTACTGTTCCAATTGGGTATTGAACATCCCTGTGTTCTGACTGGCTACTGCCCAGCATTATCTCAACAATAAATATGCTGCATCAATGTGTCAATGTGTCATCCATTGTTGTTCCATCCAACTCCTCTGTTGTTCCATCCAACTCCAGATTTTAAGTAAGGATTGTAATAAAGCAGGAGTGATGGTTCTTCTGCCTGGGTCAAGAAGTTGCAAAAGGTGGGTGAGCCTGGATGGTCTAGTGAGAAGATAGGGTTTGATGGTGACATTAAAAGGGAGCTAGAAAATGAGTGATCTGCACTCAGGCATACACAGGAGCAAGCCAAGACGCTGCTACATTCAGGCTGCATCCCTTTCTCCAAATCTACTGTGCTCTCTCATCAAGCATTCCCTAAAAGAAGATAACTCTAAGTTCCTATAGATAATTATACAATAGTATCTGTTTCTGGGATGCTATCTAGTGTAACTAGAGGCTGATCTAGCTATAGGCAAGCTAGGCAGATCCCTAGGGTGGCCGATTTCTGGGCAGCTGCCTAGAGCAACAGATGTGGTCTGGCTTCTCCTCTGTCATGATGGAAAGGTGGTTGGACCAAACGTGAGTGGTAATGCAACCCTACGTGCCAGGTTGTAATGCGAATCACTTAGATTTGGCCTGGCTGCACCCCATCATGATGGGGTGGGGTGGGCATCTGGGCCAAATTTCAGTGGCATGAGCGGGGCAGGGAGGAGGACCTGAAGCAGTGCCTAGGGCAGAGGATTGCCTTGAGCAGGTTCTGAATGTAACAATGCAGTCAGTAGTTATGCTTTTAGTGGATATTTAGATGGGAAAGTTTGAGGGCAATAGCGAACCGCAGCAGTGGCGTTATTAGCCAAGCAGAAGGCAAGAGTAAAGGAATGGAGAATACAGTTTTGTATCACAACCCAAGGTTGCTTGCTGTCAATATGGTAATGACTGTGTCATGGCTGCAAGCTCTAAGACTCAAGGAAAGGGGGTTTATTTAATTTTAGATGTGATGACTACCTCATAAACAGGAAAGCCCCTCAAGTTATCACCAAAGTGTACATTTTATTTTCTTGAGAGAGAGCCACAGTTCTGATTCTCTGGCTCATGTTCAGTATTCGGGCCCAGGGCTGGCATTTTAATCTGCATTCCCTTTGAAATTTAGTCTGAACAAGGTGGTTTTCTGGAGTAATGGTTGCAGGACTGGGCCTTATACTTGGACTTTCTTATATTCACTTCCTTTGTTCTATTTTTGAGTAATATGCCTTTCTGGCTAATGGCTTTTGCTATTTACTGACACTCCTCTAATATAAACTTCTTGTACTGGTAAATCCAATCAATGGTGGAAGTCGCGTAACTTTAATATTATTATTTTTCATTTTATTTTAGGCTGGGTTGGGGAGGAACAGGATTTGTGGGGTGTGTGCCATGCTGTGCTCAGCAGGGGCAATTTGTACACCACCATGCAGTAGCAGATTGTTGGCAGCCCTGGGGACTGACAGGGCAGGTGGAACCTGTGGCACCACTGGCCTTTCCATCATCCAAACTCAATTGCAGGCAGACTGGATGTTTGGTGATCCCTGAGTTGGTAGTAAGTTCCACAGAACAGTTTCACTACAGATCTATGGTCTGGGAGGAATGATTCACAGTACACTGCCTGACTGCTTGGATTGTGTGCTAAAGGCAAAATCTGGGTCAGGCTCACAATCTTTCTACATCTTTCTTATGGTTAATATCTAGCACTGCTCAGGGGCTTTCAATCATTCTGTTGTTACTGGTCATATTTTTAAACTCTTACATTTAATTCCTGTGTCCACACTGTATGAACTTCAGATACCAGGACTCTGACCTTAATCTGTGCAACTAAACAGTGCAGTAAACAGTTCTTGGTTTTGGTTTATGTTTTCACGCAGGTTAAAGACAAGAGTTTTAATTAGTATTAAGTAGGAATTGGAGCCACTCAGTCATAACAACCATATTATTTATTTCAGCAGTCATTTTGAACCAAGTGGCATGCCATTCAATGGTCTATTTATTATAGGAACATAGATGTGTAAATATTTATTAAATTCACCAAAAAGAAAAGCAAGAGATAAAAACTTGGCAGTGATATAACTAGTGTAAATGTTTTGTTGGAGTGAGAGCATTCTTATATCCTGGAGGTCAATTGCTTTTAGCAACAGGATCTGATGAATAAAACACCAACATCTTAGAATGGCAATCATAGATAGGGTGACCAGACAGCAAGTGTGAAAAATAAGGACAGGGTAGGCGGTACCAGGCGTCTATATAAGAAAAAGGCCCAAATATCGGGACTGTCCCTATAAAATTGGGACATCATGTCACCCTAATCATAGATCCTCCCATTTGGTATAACCTGTTGCCAAATCAAGGGGTGCCAAGCAATCTAGGCATAGAGCTGGTATTGCAATACTCATGCAGAAGTACTTGTGTGTATGTCTGGCACCATTGCCACAGAAGGGAGTACTATGCTGAATATGTAAAATGAAGGATATAAATGTATTCTTTTCCAGGCAGTAACTCTTGGAAGTGACATCAGATCAATTTATGCTTATGTTATCAATAGATATACTAATAACCACTCCTTCATCTCTTCCTTTGTCTGGTATATCTGTAGTAACTTTCATCTGAAGATTTCAAAGCACTTTATAAACACTAATTGCATTCACAATGCTCATATAAGGCAAGTGTTATTTTTACCACTTTAGAATTGGATAAACTGAGGAACAAATGCTGTCACTGGACCAAAATCACACAATGAGTCAGTGGAAGATCTGGGAGCAGAACTTGACTCTTGGATGCCAGTCATCTGCAATAACCATTAGACCACACAGCTTCCTTTCATGACATGCTTCCTCTATCTTCTGTTCAGACACCTATTTGATCACCTTCATTTATTTAAATGAAGCTGACATCTTTTTCCTTAACACACTGACTCATCTTTGACAACGATGAAATGTTGGAACATACAGGAGGGTAATTTGTGTAAACCTGAGGAAAGATTACAAGGTCAGTCTAGCAATCTACCTTATTTTTAAAGTGAACCAGGCTTATGTAAGGAAAATGAAGGTTATAATGGAAAGATAACTGCCTCTGAACTATGAAATAACAACCGGGATTCGATAATTAAGCCTTGCACAACAGCCTGTTTTACAGACGTATAAAGTGAGAAACAGAGGTCACAGACTTGACCAAAGTAACACAATCAATGGTGAAGATGTGAACAACATAGAAATACTAACTCCAACCCCCTTTTGTCTAACAACTTCTGGATGACAGACCTTCCTTTGTAGTGACTGGTGTTTGAGGGGTGTGGTGGGGAATGCAAACCAGCTGCATTTACATTTGCCAAAGCTGTAGCCAAGTCTTGAGAATTAGCTGCTTCTGGATGCTTGCATCTCGATGTTACTTCACCATCTCGTGCCAAGTGTGGGAGAGAGCTAGCCACTTCTCCATGACTAATTCAGAAGAGTCTTATGGTCTGGGCTTACTGCTTGGAATGCATGGAGGAGAAAGAGATCAACTGCAAAATCTGAACCACCAAGAGAACTACTGTGGGCCTGCCCACTCCCAATGTTTATTGGTTACATCTTAAGAGGATCAGAAGTGCTCACATGTATTGGAAAAAGCCTGAATACTATATACTAGTTGTGAAACACCCTACAACGGCAGTTAATAACTCTTTTTCCACTAGTTCTCCAGAGTTAGTTGTGTGTGTTTGTAAATACATAAATAGCAGCAGCATTTTGCTGCTGTTATTTATATAAGTTCTGAGTCTCCTGCCTGACAACCACATTTCTTCATATTCTTTTGTCATTTCTGGAGGGAAAAAATCAATTACAAGATATGGACCTAAAAATTAATGTGAGGCGACAGTATGACTCTAATGCCGTGTGGCTTTGTCCCCCTCTAGTGGCTATCACACACTCCTGTTTAAGAGCCAGTTACTGGGCCTGGGCCTTTAGCTTGGGTAGTGGAAGCTCCTGTTTTTAGGTCCAGCAATCCTAGGTTTAGTCCCCTTGGACAGTGACCCATATGAGGCATCATTACAACAGTAATTACTTTTTGTAATCTGTTCTGTTTAAAGATCAGGTACAGCACTGTCAGTAGCAGGATACCTCAACCATGACCTGGATGTGACCTCTCCTGAAGGGAAAGATATTTCATTTCATTGCCCACTCATTCATTGTCTTCTCTGCTGAGTGTTTGGAATTGTAACCACAAGAGTGCATTCACTTATACAGGAAAATGTTGTCTGAGCTACATGGGTTATCTGACGTAATCTATTCCTGTGAGAGATCACTAACACCCTTTATGACTGTGTTCTCAGTCCAGTTTAAATAATTTAATCCAGGGCCATCATCCACAAACCCTGAAACTGTGCTCCAGTTATGAATAGTTTCAATATTCTGTTTCCTAGGCTCATTAACTCTTAGAAAATCTACAGAAAATCTTGTCCTAGGATGTGACAAAGAAATCAAATTACATACCTATGTGTGATTCCTATGCTAGAAACACTTACAATGGCATTAAAGGAAAAACCATTCTTTACTACAGTGATCACTAGGTTTTGTCACACAATCCGGTGTTGGTAGCATGCCATTGTCTGTCATTTCTGACTATCACAGACTCACTGGGTAACTTTGTACATGTAACTAAAAGCCTTATCCAAGGCCATTGAAGTCAGTGGGAGTGTTGGACATCAATAGTACCAGGATTTGACTCAGTGGGTCTTTCAATTGACATCATCAGGTTCTGGACTGGGCCCATAATCTTTGAGTTTATCCCCATTTCACAGATGGGGATAACACCTGCCTCTAATGTGCTGCACAGCTACATTAATGTTTCATAAAGAAGCTTGATTATTATTTTTTATTATTTTAAAGTAGCTAAAAGTGAGGCCCAGCCTCCCAGTGAATCCCAGAAAGTGTTAATTATTTAAAAAGAAAATGGAGATGACGGTGATAGCTACACACTTCTTCTTCCCTCCCACACCCGCACACCCCCAGTCTCCTCATGGATCATATAATCTCCATTCAAGACGGGGTGGGGTTGAGATAAGCTGGCCATAATCTATTTAAAAACATTATCTCTTTAATTACAAAAAGCAAACATGTATAAACAGGTAAAATGAAATGCCCCCCCACATTAATAGTGACTAGTCAGTTGGATTCTTCATCCCACCTCAGGACATACCCTGTTTTTTTCCTGTACTCTAAATATATAAAAATCTTCACCTCTTTGAAGATAAAGTGCCAAACACTGCCCTGATGTAAGTAGGCATTACTCCTCTGAAGCAAATTTACACCTGAATCAGACCCAAAGCTGAAACTGAAACCAGGTGCACAAATCAAACGTGAATGTCCTTTTTATTCAAAGGAGAATGTGCTAAGTGTGCATACAGCTGCCTTGGTGACAGAAAACAGTGACAGCAATCAAATGAAGCCAACACCACCTGCAATTTACATACAGTTCATTGCCTGAAGGACACTTATTGATTTATATAGTCATATTCTTTATTTAATCTCCTTGGGGAAAACATAATCCAGATACATTTAAAATCTATGGGTCAAATCCTATGACATGCTGAGTATTTCAAACTCCCATTGACTTCAAAAGGAGAAGCATGGCTCAGGATTTGGTTCTATATTGTTTAGGGTTTTGACTGAATAAACGTATTTCTTCTGTGTAGTAGCAAAACTAGCCCCATATACCCTCCCCCTCTCCTTTAAATAAATAAGCACAATAAAATTATTATTTTTCCTATGAAGTGATTTTTGAAAAAACTGCATTACGGCTGGAGTTTCTAGCAATCTCCATTTGTTGTATGTTAAAGGTTAAGTGCTAGTTACTGGGCCTAATCCTCAGATAGCCTAAATCTCTATAGTTCAGTTGATCTATTGATGCTACCCTGATTTATGCAAACTGGGAAATGGCCCAATTGACTCGGTTTATGAAGCCACTTACGTGCCTCATAATATTTTATGTTACGTTACGTATTTAGATATCAGTTGCAAATGGATCTGACACCTACACTAGATGGTTAATATAAGCAGTTAGTCGGTGGTGCAGAAAATCAAACAAATTGTAGCACACTGAATTATTCATGTAATTTGTGTGCCGACACTGAGTTAATTACCATTTTTGTAAAAGCCTTCGCTGAGTCAGTCTGAAGTGCAGTCTAATGAAAACAGACAGAAATGGATTTTTTCTGAATATAAGTGAAAAGCTGTGAATATATGCTGATTTCTGATAGGATGTGTAAATGCTTTTCTTTTACGTAAAAGCTGAATCCTGCCCTGCATAGCAATTGCACTAACCAGTTGTGGTGTCAGTGTAGATGAAAGTAGTGCCTTGCAGCACAAGCCACCATCTGCTTCCGTTGGAGCTGACATGATCAGCTGTCCCTCCGACAGAATAGACACTAGCCTCAAAACTTTAAAGGCAAACATATGCTTTTGGAAACATTACAAAAGCATATAACATTGTCTTGGGGAAAGGACAAATGTGGTTGGTATGAATATTTAAACCAGTGTGTATGGCTTTAATATATGCATTCAAATGAGCCATTTGGTTAGTTTCCCAGATGCTCAGAGTGTGTTAATGAAAACTACAACTTCAGTATTTTTTTAAAAAGCTATAGGATTCATTCAACTCCCTTCCTCTGTTTAGATACAGTTATAATATTGACCAGCAAGCACTGCAGATAGACACACACAGAGTCAAATACTTCCTTTATAAGATCGTTTAGTCTCAGGGGTGCTGAAACAATTTGTATGGGGAGGGGGGGGTTTCTGAGAGCCACTGAGCCTAACTGTAAACCCTGTATATAATGGAAACCACTTGAAGTCAGGGGGTGTTGCCGCACCCCTAGTTCCAGCACCTCTGTTTCGTCTGTACCGTACAGCTCTATGCACATCTGGATATATGTGCACATGCAGATAGGATAATTAAATAAAAGAGGTGATTGGGACAGAAGGAAGGAGAATTGAAAATTTCCATATGGAAATTTGATTCCTTCAGCAAAAAGGGCCAGAGTTACTTAGAAAACAATTCCTAGAACTAAGCAGTTAGACTCGAGAGAACCAAGCTGAGACAGGCTGGAGTTGACTTGAAATGCCCAGAGGGGAATGAAGAAAGCACTAAAGACAAAAACAATTAGGATAGCGCAGCTGTACTGTACAGACATGCTCAAAACCGACTGGAGTAGCAGAGAACATGAGGTACCCACTGGTGGCATGTCACCTGCACACACCGTTCCTGTCAACTTGTGATGTGGTATTACTGTGTCTAAAAACACACAGGCTCAGACTGTGACTGGTGCCTCTGCAGAGGTGTGTGTGAGGGAGCAGACAGAAGGAACCTCCCCCTGTACCAGGGCCATTCTTGCCTGAAGTTATTTCCCGAGTGCAGCAGCTGCTCTCTCCTAGCATCCCATGAGTACAAATTACTCTAGAAATTGCTTGGAGAAGGCAGATCATGGCCTGGCTTCTCTGTGCCCTCCATCAAAGCTGGTCAGCTGTGCAGGGGTAACTGTGCTGCCACAAACTAAGGGAATGGGGTGGCAGGTGACATTCCCTACATTCCTGAGAAGCAGAATTGATGAGGCACAATCTTTCCCCAAATTCCCCTCTGTAGTAGTATGGTTCTGCACTGCCCCCACCTGGGTCACGGGCTAAAGGATGCACTCTAATCTACATAAAGCAGTGACTAACACATATAGGCTGCCACTGATTTGCATATTAAATTTGCAACCAGGCTTCTGCTGTAATTCCTTTCAAATGATTCCAGGCACAGTCAATGAGCATATCACCAACATGTTTGTATTATCTCTTAACAACTTCCCAGTGGCTCATTTTTGCATTGTATTGTCTTCATGAGGTTTCAGAGCTAACCCCCATTAAGATGAATGAAGCAGTTCATGCCTCTCAAAGCTATTGTTCTAATATTTCTGTAGGATGAAGAAGTCAGTGCCCAAATGTGCCCAAATTTGGCCAAGCTATAAGGCTTTTGAAAAATGCCAGTTCTCACAGGCTCAATAGAGACTTGCTAGAGCTTCACAGATGAATTCCCTGAAGATTCCCTGTATGGGGTATGTTCCTCAGGTTGTAGGGGGCTGAACAGGACTATGCCTGCAATTGTACATCTGGGCGGCTGTAAACTGGGCTGGGGCTGGACATGGGATGCTTGAGAGCTAGGAACCTGTCTCCCCTGTGCTCTCAATGCCTTCCAATTGGGCCCAGAAAGCATGGAGGAAGAAATTGGCTGTTTCAAATACAGAGGCGAGGGGAGCCAGACCTGAGCAGAGAAAATTGATTGGAACAATGGCTATTAGCCAGGATGGGCAGGGAAGCATAGCCATGCTCTGAAGTGTCCCCAGCCTGTTTGCCAGAAGCTGGGAATGGGTGACGGGATGGATCAGTTGATCATTTCCTGTTCTGTTCATTCCCTCTCTACCACCTGGCATTGGCCACTGTTGGAAGACAGGATACTGGGCTAGATGGACCTTTGGTCTGACCCAGTATGACCATTCTTATGTTCTTAACAATGAATATGGGGTGGAGAGGGGATTGGGACTGGGAACCGATGGGCAGAGGAGACTGGGAATGGTTGGGCAAGGAGATGAGGAAGCAGTAGGGAAGGGTGAAGCAGGTGTATGGGTGGTGGTGAAGACAGATCTGACATGGATGTCAGGATGTGCGTGGAGAACTGGAACTGGCTGGACAAAAAGATAAAGAAGCTGTGAGAGGGAGGGAGAACAGGATTAGGGAGGGAAACTGGGACTGAGAACCAGTGGGGATGAAAAGCATGAATGGGGGATTGGGGTGGAGTGCAGGGGATTGAAGAACACGCAGCGTGTCACAGAGAAAGAGAGATCAGACAAAGAGCCAGGAAGAAGGAAATGGGACTGAGAACAGTGCTGTGTGTGTTGGGGGGCAAGGGGGGCAAGCAGAGTAGGATGAGTCCAGAGAGGGGAAATAGAACTGTCTGAGCAAGGAGACAATGGGACTGGGATGTGGAACCAAGTGTAAGAAAGACCTTGGCAGGGATAGGGACAGATTGGAGGCGATGGGTCGGATGGAGTCAAGGTTGGGGAATGGGTAGAAGTGTCTGATGACCCATATGGGGTCAATGTGATGCCACATCATGGAATTTCTAATTTTTCTCCCACTTTTTTCCAGTTTAAAAACCTAGGAAATTACACACTGAATGCTTCGTTAAAAGAACACTATTAAGGTTGCAATGTCAAGCACTCAAAAGTTAGAAAATGGCAGAATTAAGGTTGCCTGAGTAAAATGGAAAAACAATGAGGAGTCCTTGTGGCATCTTAGAGACTAACACATTTATTTGGGCATAAGCTTTCGTGGGCTAGAACCCACTTCATCAGATGCATAAAGTGAAAAGAACAGGAGCAGGTATAAACACATGAAAGGATGGGGGTTGCTTTACCAAGTGTGAGGTCAGTCTAATGAGATAATTCAATTAACAGCAGGATACCAAGGGAGGAAAAATAACTTTTGAAGTGGTAATGAGTGGTTAATTGGGTTATCTCGTTAGACTGACCTCATACTTGGTAAAGCAACCCCCATCCTTTCATGTATTTATACCTGCTCCTGTATTTTTCACTTTATGCATCTGATGAAGTGGGTTCTAGCCTACGAAAGCTTATGCCCAAATAAATTTGTTAGTCTCTAACGTGCCACAAGGACTCCTCGTTGTTTTTGCTAGTACAGACTAACACGGCTACCACTCTGATTAATATGGCTAAGGTCAATCTCAGTCGGGTGGGTGGGGGGTATTGGCTTGACTTTGGTGAGTTTATCTTACGGCAAAACTGAAGTGCCTGGTGTTCACTTTGGATTTACCTCAGGACATCTTATGTATGTCAGTACTCCAAGGTCAAAATGCAGCTCTTTCAGCAGAGAAGACAAGCCATAAATGAGAGGCACTAACCCACTACCCCACCTATATCTCACATCAAGTGTTTTATGATGGAATGACTAACATGCCCCAGAAGGGAGATGATCACACAGCAGTAGTGGCCAGACAGCTTTTTCTTTTTCTTTTTTCGGCCTTCCCAAGGGGTTGTGACTGTCTTTCAGATGCGGATCATGCTACTGTGATCTGTGCCTTTGTTTCCCTTGGATTAGACAGCTGCAGTGCACTCCACATGGGGCTACCCCTCAAATAAATTCAAACAGGAGTTGGTGCAGAATGCAGCAGTTCTCGGGGGGAAGGGGTGTCCCCCTGTAAGCACAGCCCCAGTACTGGCTGATTGACATTGGCTATTGCCTGTTTTCTGGGAGGAATTCAGAGTAGTGGCTTTGACCTCTAAAGTGCTAATGGCTTGGGAGCTGCCTAGCCAATCCCCACATCTTTCCCCCTGCAACATTGCTGCCGGGGGGGAGGAGACAAGCCACTCAATCTGAAGCCCCCTTCTCTTCAAAAAGAGGGAGGTATTGAGAGGGCATTCTCCCAGGGGGAGGCTGCTGTCTTGAATCCACTTCTTTCCTTGGTCGGAAATAGGTCAGATCTGTTGACTTTCAGGGCATGCATTAAAGTTTCTCTCTCTTCCTGGGCATCTAGGGAGTGGGGCATGGAGGGCAGGGAGTCGTGTGCAGCTTGAGTTCTTTCCTGCTCTGGTGAGGCTGCTGGGTTTGTGCTGTTTGTACCCATAGAACTGACCTTTTACTATATTGAACAGTACTTGGAGCACTTATTAAAAAGTTCTGTACATTGAAAGAGTAGATGCAGGTACACTATCAGGAGAAGTTCCCTTTAAATATGATGAAGCTAATAGGCTGTAAAATGCAAATGAACTAGATGAGATTAGAAAATGATTACTTCAGAGATTGGAAAACCTCAGCTAAAGCTCACAGTCTGATCATATACTGGCTTTCTGATGTGTTGCTTTCCCCCCAGCTAAATAGAAAGGAAAAACATCTTAGCGGTAGCTTCACAGGACTGATGGTTACTATGGCTACCACTCCATATTCCATATAGGCCTTCATCTGCCCAATTCACAGAAGTGGGAGAAGATGCATTGCTGCTTTTGAAAGCTGATGGTAATCTGTACTAATTTACTAGGGCGGGGTGATACACAGAGGTAAAAAGTCATTTCTGCTTTGCATTTTCCCCATGCATTTAATCTAAATAGGCCTTTCAACCCCTTAAGTGCAGAGACAAGTTGCCAAAGGGTATGCTGTCGCAATTTTCATTGATGTTGCTTTGTTACAACATAGTCCTATTACTCTCCTGGTACCTACAGAATGGGTGTAGTTATAATGGAGAAAGTTTGTTTATTTTGATTTACTTGGAGCATAATCCTGAATTCCTAGTACATTGAAATTTCCCTCTAAATATAATGGAGGTCAGTTGTTCATAAGATCTACTTGAGGGCGAACATATTTTGCTAATATTCCATCTAGCCTGTTTAATATAGATAAGCACAGAGGAACAGAGAAGCTAAAAATTGTGCTGTAAGGATAGCTGGGCGTGAATATGCATCACTAGGTTTTTATTGCCCGAAGGAACCACTGCAATAATGTAGGCTGACCTCCTGTATAACACAGGCCATAGAACTTCCCTGAATTAACTCCTGTTGGAACGAGCATAACTTTTGAAGACACATTGCTAGGATGACCAGGCATAGGTACCATGGGCCAGAAGCACTTTATTACCTGAATAGTCCCATTGACTTTAATAGGACTTACCTGTGGAAGAAGGCACCACATAATGTGAATAAGAATATCAAAATCTGGCTCTGCAATAGACTTCAGAAATGTTGAGAGAATAGCTTAAAAGAAAGTGTCTGAATCTTAGTGTTAATTTGACCGGTTGGCTGCAAAAATGATCAATGTAAAGCATTACTTGCATACTCTATTACACCCTTTTCATGACTACTGCAAGTGCTAAAGCAGGTTTCTCATTTTATGGTGAGTTTTGATGTCAGATGTAGTTTATTTTTTTGCACTTGGGCAAATTCTTTAAGCTTTCAGCTCTTAAATACCACTATGATAGTTCATCTAGGTACCTTGGGATAGATATGCCTCTCTGTGGCCTTTTAAATTTTGTAACAGTTGTATAAATGATGCCCACAGATTAAACAACTATTGTACTGTCTAGTATAAGGTAAATCCAGATAACCTCTAGCATCAGTCTCTTGCTGTTTCATTAGCAGAGCTCTAGCCAAGTCCTGCTGCCCATTCTCATGGCTCTTGAACTAAACTCCTGGGGATCTTGTGTCACAGCATTATGGTGCTGTCAGGTCCCGAGCTACAAGTCAACGCTGGGGCCTGGATGGGTGGGGACTCAAGAATGTGGTCCGAGTTCAGTCTCGAGGGTCAAGGCCAAGCAGCAGTCCATGCTAATGTCATGCCATAGGATTGGGTCGGAGTCAAGGTCAATGAGCCACGCTGGTTGGAGCCAAGTGAGACAGCTGAAGTCGGGTTAGTGGAATAGAGGCAGGATGAGAAATCAGAAGCAGAGCAGGGGGCCAGGAACCAAAGCAGGGTGAGGCACCAGGAGTGAAGCAGGGGACCAGAAGTGAGGCCAGGTATCAGGGCTGGAGTCAGAAATCAGGAACAATATCAGGAGTATGCAGCAGGGTCTGTTTGCAGCAGCAAGCCAGGGATCTGCCTAGTTACACAGACAGCCTGTATGTATTTCCCTTTGGCCCAGGCATGCAGTTTAAGGCCTATCAGGGAATGTGGTAGGCTCCGCCAGTCAGGAACTCTGTGGGTAGAACATCCAGTGGTGCTTGAAACTGTAGAGCCCATAGGCTGATACTCCTCACTTCACCAGAGCAGTTGGGTGGTGGTGTGGACATGGCAGCTGCCCTAGTGCCAACAGACCTGGGTTCCAGACCTGCACGTCCTCACAGGGGTCCCCCTATTACAGTGATACTCCACAGCAGATTGCTGATGTAAGTGTCTAATGTGTACATCAATGACAAAAAATCTACATATTGATTTTTTTTTATTTTTGTGCCCTAATGCAAAGTATCATCTTGTTTGCATGACAGAGAAATATTGATTTGAAGCACCTTCATTCTCCATTCCCATTATTGATGTGTATTTTAGTGGTGAAGAAGTTGGCAGTTCCAGGAATTTGAACTTGGGCTCTCCCTTACTCCTAGTTGTAGCATGTGTTAAGGAGTCCCTTTACTCCAGACAGTATTTCTCAACCTGGGGGTTGTGGGAGGAGTTTAGGGGGGTTGCAAGAATGGCTGGCATTATGGGGTGGGAAACAAAGCTAATTTACATGTTTCAGCCCTGCACTGGGCTGAAGGCCAGATCCCATCGGGGGGGAGGGTCTGATGCCCCGTGGGGATGGGGCTGGCACCCAGCATCCCAAGTTTAAAGTGTGTGTGTGGGGGGTCACAATATTTGTTTAAGCCTAATGGGGGTCACCAGCACTAAAGGTTGAGAACACAGCTCTAGAAGGTAGTAATTATCCAAGTGATCTAAAGGCAGCCTTATCCCTTTTCCTGGGAGCTTTGTCACCTGATTATACCATCGTTCCTCAGACCAACTTTGTTCTACTATAGTGTGGCTGAGGTGGGTTTGCAGGCCCTGCCACGTTTTAAAAAATGGCTTAATCTAGGAAGGCTTTCCTTTGTTCCTAATGTTGGCAAGGCCTAATGTGATTACGATGAGCAATAATCTAGTTTCAAGTTTAAAAAAATAACAAAAAAAACCCCAAACCATGATTTCAGCCCAGTTTATGCCCTGGTTGCTAAAATCTGTGTTAAAATGGTCTCCTAGCATGGTCTTTGGTGTAGTGTAGACAGGGCTGCAGGGTGCACATGCACAATGGTTGACTTTAAAGACTGAGGGCTCAAGCCTGTCCTTTCTTGTAGGCACTTGGTTCATTTGTTAGGTAGTGCTGAAGGGTAATACATTCTGCATACTGCTCTTACAGTGTGTTCATCATTTTCACACTTGTTGGGTGGCTTTCTACACATAAACGAGTTATAGTACATTAATGTTATTTTTCAGAGGTTTGATGTATTTATTTTTTTTGACTCAGGAATGTTGGTTTCAACTCTTTTGCCAGATGGCTGAGAATAAAGCAATTTTGTTTGTGCTAAATGTTTGAGCTAGAGTCCAAAGAAGGAGGGTTCAATTAGCACAAAAAGCAAGTGCAGTCTTCCAGTATATGGGAATGTAAAGCCATCAGAACAAAACAAGAAATCACCTGCCTAAAAAAATAAAATAAAATGCAGCTATAAAACATATTCCACAATCCATCCACTGAGTACTCATCTCTGCTTACTGACTTCAGAGCTGATTTAGTATCCTGTATGAAAAGGATGCAAGTACTATTAAGGCTCTAATTCAAGAGGATCTTGACTGTATTATTTATTTGGGGAAAAAATGCACCTTCCTTGTAAAGCCTATTTCTTCTCCTCTGGGAAATTGTCTCTCTCCTTTCTGCTGGAAGAAGTCATCAGCAAAAGGAGTCCTGAAAAGTCAAATGTACTCATGAATTACAAAGTAGACACTTTCCATTGCAAATCCAAAATTCTCGAGTTTATTATATTAAAAAAACTGTTTTTCTTTCTTGTATTTTGTCTTTGAAGCACAAAAAATCATTAGGGGAAATACAAAACAAAGTCTTTAGATAATCTTCAAATAAAATACATTGCATTACTGCCAGGTACGCTACAAAATCATCAAAAATTTCAGTCTATGGTCCAAATTCTGAGGAGACCAAATTGTTTTAATTTACCACATATGCTATCATCTGGACTCTCTCTGGGTGTTAACAACTTAAACTCCTTTGGGCCCACCTTCCAACATGTCACTGATATCACATCTGAATTTGACTTGGTGATTTAAAGTTATTTCTGCAATATTTTCCTGTCATGTGCACCATCTAATCTCATCTTTTAAAAATATCACCACCCAAGCAATACAAAGTGCACTGACTATTATAATTATTTCTGCTTTCTTTTTTTTGTGATAAGAGAATATGAATTACTCTACTGGATCTGAGGTAAAAGTTTGTGTACTTAAGTGACTTAAGCAGCAAAATCTAATTTAAAGTCTATGGGGCTTTGACTTAGGCACCTAAATCCCTTTTCCAAGTGACTTTGGCACCTAAGTCCCATTTTCAAAAGTGATTCAGGCACCTAAGTCAAAGCCTGAATGACTTTAAATTAGACGTTGGCACCTTAATCACTTAGGTGCTCTTGAAAATTTTACTTTGGTTCAATCTAATATTTGTCCATACCTCAGTCAGTGACCTACACCCGATGCCCCACCTCCCAAAAACCTACACTGCATCTGGCCTTTCTGAAATTCTGTAACATACGAAAACTCTAACAGTCCCTTCACGCAAAAGTACATAATCTGATTATCCAAGAACATTGTTTGTTTGAATAGTTGCAAATGTTATTAATAGTCTTGAAAACATTCTGGAATTTCCTGAAAGCTCATTCTTTAGTACTTGTTGACATCAGGGTTGTAACAACATGAAAAATGTTGGGAGAGAGAGTACTGAGAATGCAGGAAGGCTGCAATCACATCAAGGGGAGACATTAACAAGATAATAAAACTGGTATAAAAGAATCTGGTTTATTTGTCCTCATCCCACCCACACTCCTCGTGCATGAACACCTCAGTGCTTGTGCTCATGGAAGACCCCTTTCTAGCAGTACACCCCTTTCTCCTTTGTGTGGGGTGACTGTTTTCCATTAACTTGTTTTTCTCCAAAGTGTACAATGCTTCCAATGTAACGACTGGCAACCCAGGCGCAATGAGGGGAAGCACTTTTACTTAGAGGAGGAGGGTTTGTGTTGAGGTTTGAGTTCAGGAAGCTTGGGAATTTTTGAACTATCTGGGTTCCACAGAACTCAGATGGCACCTGGGCTTCACCAGGTTTGCCCTGCCTTATGTTTCTATGTTTAATGACCTCTTCGGGTGTTCCATTTTCCCTAGTATTTTGACATAAAGCTCTATTGAAGCCAGTTCTCTCTGCATGTGCAGTATCAAAATATTTCTAGAGTTGTGCAGAGAGGTAGCTACACTGCTACTGAGGCAGTTAATTCTCAGGGCAATTCTTTTAAACTTAATGGCTGCTGATGTCAACTAGATCCTGTGAGGTGGACCTGATCCTGTGAGGTGCTGTGCACCCTCAACTTCCCTAGGTCTCTCAGGACCCTGGATTGAAACTTTCACAGCATTGCAGGGGATTTAAATGTGTGTCATCTTGGTTAGCTGTGTGGCTAAATCCCCTGCACTGCTCTGAAAAAATCTCAGCTCTTGTGTCTACAAGTGTCAATGGACTTCCCTGAGAGTTCAGGACATTAGGTACCTCACAGAATTGGGCCCACAGAGGGGATCAGTGCATCTAATCTGTGTTGTAAGAACATAGTCGGCCATTTTTTCCCCTTACAACAGCTGCACGTTTGGGCACTAATGATAGCTTAAATGACAAAAAGGGGATTTTAAAACACATTCCTTTCCCAGATCAGCCTCTTATTCTTAAATGGCTGTCTGCCAAGTCTTTGAAACCCAACGACTATTATTTGACAGTTACTGGAACTCTTGTGTTTAAATGTCTGATAATGTATGTTGTGCTGTGTATTAGAGAACGGACAGTACTACAGAAGCCTCTTAAGTATTATTTTTTTTAAGTATTTCTGCTGGGAATTTGTTGGTTATTGACCTAAATTTTGTAGTCCGAGATACTCACTTTAATATGACCTTAGAATACCATTTTCTGGGCACGCAGGTCTGGCTTTCAAGCTTGAATAAGTCCAACCAGTTCTAATAACTTATTCATAGTAGTTTGTAAGTGCATCTTTAAATACATAAGGGAATTTTGATACTGACACCAGTTTATTTCAATAGATTCCCAGATGGCTATCAGATTTTAAAAGAACAATTTTCAGTGTACTGATATACAGGGCCGGCTCCAGACCCCAGCGCGCCAAGCGCGCGCTTGGGGCGGCATTTTGCCGGCAGGGTGGCAGCCGGCTCCGGCGGACCTTCCGCAGTCATGCCTGCGGGAGGTCCACCGGAGCCGCGGGACCAGTGGATCTCACGCAGGCATGACTGCGGAGGGTTCGCTGGTCCTGGGGCTCGGGTGGACCTCCCGTAGGCGTGCCAGCAGATGCTCCACCAGAGCCGCGGGACCAGCGGAACCTCCGCAGGCATGTCTGCAAGAGGTCCCCCGGAGCCGCGGGACCGGAGCGCGCCCCGCGGCGCGCCGCCCTGCTTGGGGCGGCGGGATTCGTAGAGCCGCCCCTGCTGATATAGCAAACTAGTCAGCATTTTTGATAGATATACAACTCACATAATTCAGTAATTAGACTTTTAATAGTGCTGCTTAAGCATAATAAGAAGCCTATGACTACTACTTTATGAGAAGCACCTTTATAATCCTGTATTATCTTCATTAGAAAGGCTTATCTTGTATTTCATAGCATTTCCAACCAAAAAAAAAAAGTCTGCCCATTCTTTTCAATGTCTCCCTAAGAATTTACTAACAATGTATGTCAGTACTATGTATGTCAGGGTATTTGGTGTTTTATTAAGCCTGTATCAGCATATAGTACATACATGCCTGTAAATTCTTAAATTGTTGGGAAATAGCTTGTTTTGTCACACATTAATGGAATGTATTTGTGGGACACTAAAAAGCTAAGGATGGAAATACATTTAGAAATTTGAGTCAGCTTTCTGCCTGGTGTTACTCCAGTGACTTCAGTGGAGACTTAGCAGGGATTAATTGAATCCTTCCCTTTATGTGGGCTATGAACAGCATAAAGTAAAAATAAATTGAACAAGTCAGTATCTGAAGCCAGCTTAATTGAATTAGTAGAAAGCAAAGTAATTATTCTAAAGAATAAAAGAGAGCAATTTGTGTTTATGTCCCTAGTGTCCTCATACTCACCCCTGAATTGAAAGTACATCTAATCACAGTCATCACTGATGGCTGTGGGGAACCTCTGCCTCTTGTGTGGATACATTATAACAGGGTCTTTTATTACATGATCATAGCCTGATGTTGTATCTGAAGAACTGCTTGGCAAAAGCTACCTTAACGATATCAGTGGTTATGGCATGTGACACTGACACCACCTGTGACTTTTTGTGGGTATTGCTTGATTAGTAGTCACAAGTGCTCTCACGCTTTTGGCAGACTGGTGCTCCAAGAGCCTGGTGAGGACGAGGGAAAAGGTACTAATGTCCCAATTTTTAATTTGTTATATGAAAATTTGTCAGGACTCATCTGATTATTTTTGTTTACACTATTTGTACAAATGTGCAAAATAACACCTACAGAACATTCTTATTTCTGCCTCTGGTGACTGTCTCAGAGCGTTCAAAGAACCAGTTGGTTAATGTTTCTCAGTAATCAAGAAAGGATTCTTAATGTGGTCAGTGATTTGCAGGTGAATTGAAGCAGAAAGGAATAAAGACTCTACTCCAAAATATATAACCAGTTCTTCTGCTTTCTGTGGTTGAAAGTGACATAAGTGGTAAGATCTAACCATGATCCAAACACTTCTTTAGTCAAAGGGTTTGTACCCACTTAAGCCATTAGTTAATTGAGACCCCAAACTGATGGTGGGGTGACATATTTTTGTTGCAGGAATCATCCATAACTGTTAGAAGATGGGATGCACACACTTCCTTATGCATACTTCTGAATTTGTCCCAAGTCTAAAATGAGCAAGGTACATGTGAATGTGAGTTTAAGTGAGGCTAAATGAATCTGCATGAGTGTAACTTGCATACTGAGGAGGGAGTGACCTCCTTTACTTACTTATTTAACTTTGACTAGCTTTTATAAATGTAATTATAGAATGTCTAGCATGGGTCAGTAACGCCAAGAAAGTTCAGCCTTCTCTCTCAAGTGAACCACCATTGCAATTTGTATAATGAAGTTCAGCAAGAGTCAAATTCTGGCAGGCCCTTACATGGGAGTATAAGGTAGAGGGCCCAAGAATGGTGGAGCTTCTGCTCTGATATATTAACCCCAACAGAGATTCTACCTGGTTCTGCCAAAATTCCTCCTGGAGCTCCAGCCATGCTGCTGGCCCTCTACACTCCTTTGTACTATGCCTCCAGCACGCAAGGCAGAACCTTGTCCGTATTTTGTTTGTGATCATCTAAAGAAAGGGTCTGTTGTAAAGGGGCAGAGTTACGACTGTTGTGGGAAACTTAACTCTGAATATAAATCCTGTGTGATTAAAATCTCAGCCGTAAAGCTGGATTAACGTTTACCTATCACGAGTATTTCTGTGAATGCTGAAAACTGAGAGCAGGTCTACACTTAAAATGCTGCATCGGCACAGCTGTATCAGTGCTTCTGTGCCGCTGTAGCGCTTTTAATGAAGACTCTGTATACTGATGAGAGAGAGGTCTCCCGTTGGCATAGCTAATCCACCTTTGTGAGATGTGTCTAAACCAGGGTTTAAATTGGTATAACTACGTCACTCAGGGGTGTGGATTATTCACGGCCCAGAGCGATGTAGTTATACTGAAGTAATTCTGTAGTATAGATCAAGGTTGGGTTGTAAAACTTTGATAATGGTTCACATTGGATGTCTGTGATTTACATTTAGTTAGTTTCAAACTTCCTCTCCCTCTTCTTCCCACCACCTGACACACACTTCTTTCCTAGGCAGAGATTAGGAGAGGCAATTCTCAGCCCCCGGGAGAGGTCAAGGGGAGTACATTGATCAATGGCAACCCCCTTGACCGGTTGATGAGTAGAGTTCATGGGGTGTGAAGAGAGTGCCACCCAAACCTTCTTGAGCAGAAACATATAGGTCTAAGGCCAAGATTTTTCTTCTTGGCTTAACCGCTCCCTCTTCATGGTTTATTTCTGTTATTTAAGGAGGGGAGGAAGGAAAGAAAGAAAGATGGTCTTTTTTTTAAACTGGGGGAAAAGGCGAGGAGAAAGATAGTATGTCCCCTACTCTGACTCCAGATGACAATGGATTTCAAGTAGTCAAGACTTTTTTTTTCTTTGACTAAAAGAATTAATCTCTATTGTCTTCCACTATGCTATTTCTTGTCACATCCACAGTTATGGAATTCTCAGTCATGAGCTGATGAAAGTCTTAAGAAATCGCCACAAAACTGAATCTTGGGCCAAAAGCTGTGAAGTAGGTAGCATTAGCCAGAAAGATGGGTGGAGGAGGGCATGGGGAAGACCGTAGGTGTTCTGACTTCACCTTACCTGATCCTAACATGAATAATCAGGATCTTTTCAAGTTCTCCATGAGTTTGTTGTTTTTTTTCTCCTCGTAGCCTTATGTTTGAGATCACTAAGGGTATGTCTACACTTAAAACACTGCAGTGGCACAGCTGAGCTGCTGTAGTGGTCCAGTGTAGACACTCCCTACAGCTACGGGAGGGTTCTTCTGTTGCTGTAGTTAATCCACCTCCTTGAGGAATTCTTCCATTGACCTAGCACCGTCTACAGTAGGGGTTAGGTGGGCACAGCTATAGCTCTCAGGGGTGTAGATTTTTCATATTCCTGAGAGGTCTAGCTATGCTGACATAAGTTTTCATTATAGACAAGCACTAAGAGTCTGATCCAAGTCCAATCTGATTGGAATAATTGGAACTCTTTCTATTATTTCGATGTGCTTTGGATCCAGCCCAATGTCATGCTATTACTACATTCTAAGTAAGTAATGGCTTAAAATATTGAAGTCTAATGTTTTTCACACAAATAATATCTGGGCAAAAGCATGTGATCCTGGTAGGATTCCTCTAAATAAGTCTACCCCAGAGAAATCAACAACTACAGTTCTGTGCACGAAAGGTTAAGTAAACATGCAAAAAAGGCAACTTGCCCAATCTTAGCTGTTTGGATGGTTTTGAATCCCTGATTATGATTCTCAAAACTAAAGGTTCATAAAGGTTATTAAAGTGTTTGGCTAATTAAGACCTAAATGCATCTCAACACAATAAATAGCCTGCAAATAAAACTGTTAAATGGACATGCGTGGACTATGCACAAAGATTTTTATGTACTAAAGCTACAAGTCTGAGAGATACATTAGACCCCATTAATTTAATGGCACATGATGTTTATAAAACCTCAGAATGTCTAAACAATGATCAGTTGCTTCCATTTATTTAGACTGCTTGCTGTACTTCTGCAAATAAACTGTGGTTAATACTCATTCCATTACCCTGTTCACTGCATGTTTTAAAATGTTCATCTGTTTTAAAATGGAATCTCATAGATCCCATCTCCGAATTGCTCCTGCAAGCTCTGGGGAAAGGGGAAAGGATGGTAGGAAGGCTGTGTGAAAGTGCAGGGTGCAATATGGCCCAAAGTTCTTTAATTTAAAAATGTCTGTTCAATATTTAAAGTGACACATGGTTAAACAGCACTGTGAACTCTTCATAGTAGGGACTTGCTTATGTGACGTGCCTAGCGCACTTTTGGGTACTATATTAGTCATAAATATTAATAACTTCCCAAACTGAGTTGTTGCCATCTGTGTTTCTACGTATTCTCAACGCTTATGGCTAAATTGCTGACACCAAAGATTTGCAAAAAGGTCCATTCATTTAGAATGTTCTTGTTTGGGTCTCTTGTTGTTTGGAGGAACTTTGTCCACACCCATTGCCCTTTGATAGGTGAGCACTTTTTAAAGTAGCATTTGGTATTGGTCACTGTTGAGCTAGTGATAATGAAGAGGCTGTTCTTAAACTATTCTCTTATTCAGAAGGGAAGTTGGGTTTGATTCAGTGTTCATGTGGATTGGGGGCGTCTGGTGATTCTGAACTGGAATTAGTGCACTCGACCTAAATAGACCAGCATGCTATGTTTCAATTTACAGTGGAACAAACCATAACTGCTTTGATTCCATCTCATTGCACATTTCCAGAACCTTTAAATCAGAGAGTGCCTAAAATGTAAGGTTCTATGCAATCACTGCTTACAAGTTACACACTCCAGCTGCAGTTTAAATATAATGCTGAAACATGTTACCCTTTGGAATCTTTTTAATAGTGCAATTAATGTATCAACCATTCCATAAAGCCTACATGAAGACTTCCTTTCAAATGCCCACGGAAATGCTGCAGTTCATTTTACACCAGTGTCATCAGGCAAATTCATCTGAAGAAATTATCAGTCTTAAGAGTGCCTCTCCTGTACATTTATCATGTGTCATTCTCCCTCCAGTGAAGAGGTATTACAGGCTATTAAGAGTCCATGGGAAAACTCTTCATTTGAATTTGCATCAGAGATGATTGAATATTGTTTAGACAGAACTTTAAGTGCAATAAATAGGACATTTGGAGACTGCTGGGAAGATTGATGAAAAAGGATAATGGCTTGGCTGAGACTTTGAAAAAAAGGCAATCAATTAACTGGACTAATCTAAATAATCTGAGGTACTCTCTCTCTGTAGAAACTCTTGTGTTTATACAAGATTGGGCTTGGAGGAAACAGCTGCTGTTTAAAAAATGGCCTGTGTGAGGCTGTGTATTTTTGCTTTAAATCTGTAGCATGAAGCCAGGAGGATGGGGAGGAAAAAATTCTAGGCAAAAGCTCTCCAGTGAAGTGTATTGAGAGAGAGGCTTCAGTGACAATGCGGTACTTATAAATCATTTACCCAAGAACGATGATATCATGTATTCATAAAGCTTTAATTCCAGAAAGGCATGTAATCCATGAAAACAGTCATGTTGCTAGCAGAGAATGCAGAGGTCTAAAGAACGTGTGGAAGTCTTTATAACACTTCTATATGAACAAACAGACAATTGTGACTTGGATATCAGTAAAGAAGAACACATCTAGTAATTGGGATTTCATATACAGAACTTTCAGAAACATTACACTTGCAGTATTGCTAATCCCAAGTGTTGCAAAAATATGATTCAGGCCCCTGAAATCAGGAGATTTTTACAAAAAACAATAAAGTCTGGATTCTTTTTCAAAGGGGTAGCCGTGTTAGTCTGGATCTGTAAAAGCAACAAAGAATCCTGTGGCACCTTATAGACTAAGAGACGTTTTGCAGCATGAGCTTTCGTGGGTGAATAGTGCAAGTGCATCCGAAGAAGTGGGTATTCACCCACGAAAGCTCATGCTGCAAAACGTCTGTTAGTCTATAAGGTGCCACAGGATTCTTTGTTGGATTCTTTTTATTTGCCTTCTGGTGTTGGAGCCTTTTAGGATTCATGTTTTCAGGCTTCTCTGCAGCTGTGGGGTTAGAAAATTTAAAAAGAAAATTCAGATTCTCATGGAAACCTGGGACTGGAGCTGGGGATTTCAGAAAAATACCAGATATGAGACTTAGTTATTTATTTATTATTTGTATTATCATAATACCTAGAAGTCCCAGTCATGGACCAGGATCCTATAGAACAAGACAGTGCCTGGCCCACAGACCTTACTCTTTTAATCTTGATTAAATCACAAGAGTTGGCAACACTGCATTCAGAGTCTGAGGGCTTGTGCACATAGCACTTTAGTCCACACCAGAGGGGTGTAAATTTTAGTGCACTCTAGCATGTCTCACACTAACTGGCCCATATGGACCCTGCTGGTGTGCACAGAAAGTTTCATGTTAATATAATCCAGTTTCAAACAGTACTATGTTAACATGCACTAAGAAACTTTCAGTGCACACCAGCAAGGTCCATATGGGCCAGAAAGTTTCTTAGTGCACGTTAACAAAGTACTGTTTGAAACTGGATTATATTAACATGGAACTTTTCGTGCACACCCGCAGGTTCAGCATGAGCCAGTTAGTGTGAGACATGCTAGTACAGACTAAAATTTACATCCTTCTGGTGTGAACTATAGCACCATGTAGGCAAGCCCATAGCTAACTCTAGAGCAGGCAATGCAAATGGCAAACCATTTGGAACTAGGAGTCACCCAGCAAGAAATAATGGAAGCATGGTGTATCGTAAACATCACCACCCTCTGCCCTAAGTGCAAGGCACACTTCTTTGACCTTGCCTGAGCCTGAAGGGCTACACTGCATTAAACAGCCCCTTAGCCCAAGCTAAGGTGTCTAATTGCAGTGTAGACATACCCTTAGTCATCACATCCAGCACCCTGAGGTTAGACCAAGTAAACCTATACCATCCCTGACAGGTGTTTGTCTAACCTGTTTTTAAAAGCCTGTGATGATGGGAATTCCAAAACATTCCTTGGAAGCCTATTCCACAGCTTAACTACCCTTATAGTTAGAAAAGTTTTTCCTAATATCCAATTTAAATCTCCCTTGCAGCATATTAAGCCCATTACTTCTTGTCCTACGTTCAATGGACATGGAGAATAGTTGATCCCTGTCCTGTTTATAACAGCCATTAACATATCCAAAGATTTATTATCTGTCCTCTTGTCTCAAGACTAAACATAACCAGTTTTTTTTCCTCCTAGATCAGGTTTTTTAAACCTTTTATCATTTTTTGTTGCCCTCCTCTGCACTCTCTCCAACTTATTCACATCTTTCCTAAAGTGTGATGCCCAGATTTGGACACAGGTCTCCAGCTGAGGCCTCACCAGCGCCAAATAAAGGCTTTACCGAGAATTTTGAGAAAAACATATGTCCTTGAGATAGCTGGTTGGAAACTATTTAGACGGCAATGAATGCTGAAGCTGCTCATCCTCTCCTAGATCCAAACATTTAGAGCAGGGGTATGAAGATGGCATAGGCATAGCCCTCATCCATTTCAATTCTTTTCCAACCTCTGAGAGCATCAAAAGAATTTTGAAGTAGCAGGGTGGGTGAGTGTGGCTCTCCTGAGGCAACATAATGAGAACTCTGGTTATAGGTTAAAAACTTTTCTTCCTTTTGAGAATTACCTTTGTAGACTTCCTTCTTCCTTTCTTCAGACATCAGCCAGTAGAAACCACCCCACAGAGGGCTGAGCAGCACTAAATGGAGACTCCAGATTGGATACCCAGTTCAGGAGACCAATCTGCTTCCTAATTTGAGAGAATAGTGCAGAGTAATAGTTGTGCTTCACTGGCTTCCTATTGCCCTGTGTATCAAAATTAAATTTGAGTACCTGCTTCCAATGCTTATATCGGGCACTCCTTCCTACCTCTCCTACATTCTCTTTTTGTGTACCCTTCTCCATTCTTACACCAATGCCAGGCTTGACACCCCTCTAGTCTCCTCCCATGCAGGCTGTAAAAGGAAGATCACTTGGCTCACTCAACCTCCTTGCTGATTCCCTGAAGTACATTGTTCATTGTAAGGTGGTAAGAGAGCATTCAGACACTGGATCAAATGGAACAGAGAGGATCTCTACCTCCTGATAGTGGGGGAGGGGCACAATTTAAAGATGCAGCTGCCCCAACAACAGCTTGAGTCACGCCTCCACCAGGCAGGCCCTGACCTTACTCTCAGTATCCCCTCCCAGAAAGCAGCAGTCCCTCCCTGAAGCTCCTAGCTGTTGTTCCTGCCTCTCCCTCTAGGACACAGTTCGCTGGCTCTGGCAGCTGCTGCTCTGTGGGGAGGGGACCATGTGACTGAGGGGAGGCCAACAAATGCTAGCATAAATCGGGGGGGGGGGCACCTCACCCCACTCCCCTCCCTCATGTTGCCTCCAAAATGGAAAATCTATAAACCTTTTAGTGCCATGTTGAATTCCATGAAGAAGGGGCACTAAAGTGGAGAGTAAACATGAAGCAGGTTCTTGAAATTTTTTTGACTGACTATTGGATGAATAAACACAGAAAGTTGCCATAACATGAGAATGGTCATACTGGGTCAGATCAATGGTCCACCTAGCCCAATATCCTGTCTTCCAACAGTGGCCAGTACCAGATGCTTCAGGGGAAATTGTATTGAGATGGAATGACCTCCCTATGGACTTGAGAGCGAGGCACCACTACACTACCACAGTAGGTGGAGCCAAACTCACCCCGCCTCCCTTGCTGAAGTGATGGGGTGGGGCTGGAAGTATAAAGGGAGGGCCCTGCAGCTCAGTTGAGTGGGGGTCAGGGAAGGTGGCAGATGGCTCCAGCCTGCTGCAGAACTCTGGAACTGAACCTGTGCTGTGCAGAGCACTATCCCCAGAGGAGACCGACCCTGGAGATGAGTTTGCAGGATTGCTGTCCGCAGTGTACCCCAAGGAGACACAGGACCCTTAGACTATGAAAACCCCTACCCAGACTGTGGTAGGAAGTAGCCCAGGGAAATCAAACTTTAGTCTGGTTTTGTTGCCAGAGCACGGGTCAGAGTGTTCAGTATGATCCCAGCTGACCCAGCGCGGGAACCATTTGCCTCTGTTAGGGCCCTGCACTCAGACTTGATGGAGTGGGGTGGACCTGGGTCCCCCGGTCCCTACTGCCAATCCCACACTTGGGGTGGTGGCCTATTTACCCCTAAACCAGAAGGCCTGTGCACTGTTTGTGACTTGCCCCAGCCAGAAAACTCTCTGGGCCCCAGACTGTCTGTGGCTGGCTGCCTTAGTCAGGAGACTTAGGCAAAAATCTGCTCCCTGCTATTCCCCCCTCAGAGGACCAGAGTTTAAGAACATAAGCACGGCCATAATGGGTCAGACCAAAGGTCCATCTAGCTCAGTATCCTGTCTTCTGACAGTGGCCAATGCCAGGTGCCCCAGAGGGAATGAACAGCACAGGTAATCATCAAGTGATCCATTCCCTGTTGCTTATTCCCAGCTTCTGACAAACAGAGGCTAGGACATCATCCCTGCCCAATAGCCATTGATGGACCTATCCTCCATGAATTTATCTAGTTCTTTTTTGAACCCTGTTATAGTCTTGACCTTCACAACATCCTCTTGCAAGGAGTTCCACAGGTTGACTGTGCATTGTGTGAAAAAACACTTCCTTTTGTTTGTTTTAAACCTGCTGCCTATTAATTTCATTTGGTGGTCCCTAGTTCTTGTGTTATGAGAAGGAGTAAATAATATTCCTTATTTACTTCTCCATACCGGTCATGATTTTATAGATCTCTATCATATCCCCCCCTAGTCATCTCTTTTCCAAGCTGAAAAGTCCCAGTCTTATTAATCTCTCTTCATACAGCAGCCGTTCCAGACCCCTAATTATTTTTGGTGCCCTTTTCTGAAACTTTTCCAATTCCAATATATCTTTTTTGAGATGGGGCGACCACATCTGCATGCAGTACTCAAGATATGGGCGTACCATGGATTTATATAGAGGCAACATGATATTTTCGATCTTATTATCTATCCCTTTCTTAATGATTCCCAACATTCTGTTCACTTTTCTTTGACTGCTGCTGCACATTGAGTACATGTTTTCCGTGAACTATTCACAATGACTCCAAGATCTTTCTTGAGTGGTAACAGCTAATTTAGACCCCATCATTTTTCTATTTATATGGTATTATGTTTTCCAATGTGCATTACTTTGCATTCATCAACACTGAATTTCATCTGCCATTTTCTTGCCCATTCACCTAGTTTGGAGAGACTCTTTTGTAGCTCTTCCCAGTCTGCCTGGGACTTAACTTGAGTGGTTTGTTATAATCTGCAAATTTTGCCACCTGACTGTTTATCTTCTTTTCCAGATCATTTATGAATATGTTGAATAGGACTGGGCCCAGTACAGACCCCTGGGGGACACCTATTTACCTCTCTACATTCTTAAAATTGACTATTTATTCCTACCTTTTGTTTCCTGTCTTTTAACTAGTTACCAGTCCATTTTATCAGTCACTAATCCAGTTTCCCTTATAGAGTGTGTATTTGCTGTCTGCCTTATCCTGGAGGCTTAGGCTATAGAGCAGTGGTTCTCAAACTAGGGCTGCCGCTTGTTCAGGGAAAGCCTCTGGCGGGCCGGGCCAGTTTGTTTACCTGCTGCGTCCGCAGGTTTGGCCGATCGTGGCTCCCACTGGGTGCAGTTCGCCACTCCAGGCCAATGGGGGCTGCAGGAAGGGCAGCCAGCATGTCCCTCGGCCCGCACTGCTTTCTGCAGCCCCCATTTAGTTGGTGTTGGTCCTGCTTTGAGCAGGAGAGTGGACTAGATGACCTCCTGAGGTCTCTTCCATCCCTAATATTCTATGATTCTATTGAATGGACTCATCCTCTATGAACTTATCTAATTCAACATTCCTTGGCAATGAGTTCTATAGGTTGACTGTGCATTGTGTGAAGATATTTTTCTATAGCCTTGTTTTTTGAAATGTCTGGATCATTTTTGCTGAAATAAAAAAAAAATCAGCCTAAGATGGGAAATTTCAGCCCAAATGATTAAAGTGTGGCAACTTTATTAGCAACTGAATACAGGGTCTTACAATGGGAAGTGTTGGACATCCTTAAAAACAGGCAGAGTTACCAGTTCCACCTCTAATTATGAAATTATTTATATACTGCCTAAACTATGCTAATCACGTCACAGAACATAGATGTAGTTCCTGCCCTGAAAAATTTACATTCTAAGCCAACTTGCATTTTATCCTAGTTAGTCTCAGTAAAGCTCTTGAGATTTCCCAGCACTTATGCATTATCTCATAATGCACTTCATTAGTAAGCTAGGGACATGAGAAACAATAAATAATGCAGGAGTAAAGCTATGCAAAAGCTATGTAAAGAAACCATTATAAATCTAAAGGCTGGGCCAGCTCACAGAAAGGTTTGTGAACCTTTAAAAAAACTAGGCTATTTCAAGTGACTTTGAGCTGATGTATGGAGTTGGGTAAAAGCCATGTAGAACTTGATGCCATCAGCTGAGGCTTATTTTATGCTTTGCAGGTTGTTTCAACTTGAAACTCAACATGGGTTTGCGCCCCCTGGCTAAAATTGTGTATTTTTTAAAAAATCACATGAACTCTTATTAACCAAAACTGCAGAAGAATTTGTTTGTTTAATTTAGATTTACATATAATAGTTGGGCCCAGTTCTGCATTGCTTTCTAACTTGAGCAGTCATCTATAGTTGTGAAAAGTGGCTGTAAAATGCTACCATTCAAATTTGTTTTTTTTGTTTTTTTAAAAAGAGTCTCCTCTTTAGTATAGGCGAAATGACTATACAAGGTATAAGGCTGTGGAGAATCAGGTCCACTGTTTATTAATGGAATTTGAGTGCACAGCTCAGGTACATATCATTTTAAAAAGTAAGGCAGTGTAATGGTAATGAAAAGAATACAGGAATAGAAATCTCCTATCACTCAGTTTCTGCCATGGACATACTCCATAATTTTAGGAAACTAATTTAACTTCCATTTCCCTATCTATAAAATGGGGGTAATGCGGATTACCCATGATTTGCGAAGTGCTTTTAGCTCTTTGGATGAAAAAAACACTCTGGACAAGATCCAAAGCTCATGGGATTCAGTGATAAGACTCTGATCTGTGACTAGGGCTCCTAGGTGCTAAATAATACACACAATAAATACTAATATTGACTTAATGAGCTCTGAATCTGGCCTATTGCTACTATGACTGTTAATGGACTCCCTTATCTGTTTTTTTGTGAGCAGATTGATACAAAGTTCTTGAGGTTATTTGTTGAGTCTAAACCCGTTGTTGTCTTCCTGCTGGACTAAAAGTACTCTGCTGACATAGCTTGTGACATGCAAGAAGAACAACAGAGCCCTGGGCTTGTGATGCAAATTTAGTCACCAGAGCAGAAAAGGTTTCAGACAAATACATGTTGTTAGGAATAAAGACATTTTGGTATGTGAAGGATGCTAGTGAAAGAGGAAGATACGTTTTAATATGTTTAGCTCAGCAGTTCTCAAACTGTGAGTCGGGACCCCAAAGTGGGTCACAACCCTGTTTTAATGGGGTTGCCCGTGCTGGCATTAGGCTTGCTGGGGTTTGAGGCCCAAGCCCCACCATCCACAGATGAATCCTGAGCCCCACAGCCCTGGGACGAAGCTGAAGCCCAAGCCCCACTGTCTGGATCCCAAGGGCTTCAGCCATGGGGTGGCGGGGCTCAGGTTATAGGCCCCCAGCTGGGGCTGAAGCCTTTAGGCTTCAGCTTTGGTCCCCTGCCCAGGGCTATGGGGCTCGGGCTTTGGCTTTGGACCCTCCTCCCGGGGTCGTATAGTAATTTTTGTTGTCAGAAGGGGGTTGTGATGAAATGAAGTTTGAAAACCTCTGTCAGCGTTTGATAGAGATCTCTTTTTACAGAAGATGAGCTGAGCTTCTGAGGCAATCTTCTAAGCGGTCTGCATAGAAGATGTACTAAAACAAGGCAATTCTGAATTTTCTAAGCCATTCAATATCTCCTGAGGCTTTACTTAATAGTTGTTTCAAATGGCCCGAGGGTGAAGTCCTTGTCAACGTTGCTAGAACAGCAATAATGGCGTACTATTGTCACCTTAATGACTTTATATACTGCTACATTTAATGGAAAATGTGCCACTTCAGTGGGGCCAAATATAGCAGAAAATAGGGTTTGGAAAACAATATTGTCACTATGGAAATGCCATCTCCTTGGCAGCTGAAGAAATTCATTTAATAAAGTTATAAAAATCCTCATAAATGTTAGACAGCTTTATGTAAATGCAATAAACCAAAGTCATATAGAGAAGCAGTGAAACTCGTTTCGCAATGTGATGTGCAACAGAATTATAATGCTGATGAGGACAAAATGATCTATGAAGGTTAAACACATAGTTTAACATATAATAGGTTAGCAGTAGTGCTACTGGGTGGGCATGTGCAATATTTGGAAGTTGGGGACAATGTGAAAAGTAAATGGTGGGGAGGGGGAACCCAGCTTACCCTCCTCTTCAGTAAATTCTAAACTTTGTAGGCTGACACCTCAGCCAGAAGAAACCAAGAGAAGAAAGATGAAATGTGTTAAAAGGCAAACTTGAATCTGACTATAGCAAGCTTAATGTTGAAAACATTGGTTTATTTATGTCCAAGCTCACTCCTTCCCTGAACAGGTGCAATCCACCTGCATGCAGAGGGCCTCAGGATGAGACTTTCAAAAGTTCTCATCATTAACTTCAATGAGAGCACAGTTAGGCCAGGTCTATGTGATGCTGTGGCCTTGTGTGGCCCTCTGCACAGGAGTAAATGCCAGCAAGTGTAATGTGCATATTGTGCTTTATGGTTCTGTATTTTTTCTGAGAGCAAGGTCAACCTCTAGGTCATAACATGCTTCAGGTTTCCCAACAAGAGACATCCAAAATTATTTGGGTGCAAATCCATGCTCAGGTCACTGGAGGTAGCCTGTGGATCCAATGGCTATTCCCATGAAGCTAAGGGTTAAATTCCCAAATCTCAAAGTCTGGTCTAGTCTAGTGGAACTTTGGAAGTAGAGCTCACCTAGTTCTGAGAAATCAGCTGGGGTCCTTGGAAAAACTGAATTACTCCGGAGAGGTGAAACTCGTTCACCAGTCAGGAGCTTATAAAGAGGATTGGAACATTCTCAGGAGAAAATGATAGCCTCAGCAGTGAAGGGACATGGAATTCTCCAGGACTCATAAAGGAGCTTGGTCTGTAGCCAGTTTATCTATGCCCCAGATCATTGTATAGGCCTTCCAGTTCTGATCTTATATTTGCATTACCTGTGTTCCAGGCACCCAATTGTTGTGGAACTAGCATAGTTCAAGAAACTGTCACTAACTGGAGAGGAACCTACAACTCACTGAGAAATTTTAGTTCCCTGTTTAATGTCAATCTGTGTGTGGAGAGACTCTTAGTGTAGACCCTGCCCTTGCTACAAGGCATTATACTGACTTGGTTCATAAAATGGGTTATTTTAGCACTTTCAACCTTCCCGCATAAAAAGCTGAGCTATTTTGAACAGCCAATCCTTGGCTAAGGACTGTTTTTATTAAAGCTGAACAGCAACCAGAAGATGCATTTATATTAAGGAGCTTTTTGTTCACTGATCTCTTCATAAAAACTGAAGACCTGATTCTGCTCTCATTTACGCTGGTGTAAATCAGGTGTCACCAATGAAACTATCTGATGTCAAAACTAGTGTGAGCTGGAGCAGAATCAGGCCCTGACAGTACAGACAGAAGATAGCCTGGCAGTGTTTTTCAGAGACAGAGAGAGCGAGCAAGGGTTGATTCAATGCTAAAATATCAATGGTTCTATCAGATTTCATGGTAAATATTTGCAGTGTGTTAGACTGCCTCATGTGCCCCTATTTCAGAATCTATAAAACTGTTCTGTTGAGCTTTGTAGCTGATTGGTTGACTACCCTGCTCAGAAAAGAAAACAAATCAATGTCAAAGGTACATTTGACTTGATTTTAGCACGTGAGTGAAATATCAAGGCTCACATGCAGTTATGTCTGTTTAATGCCTTCAGCCAGTTTCAAACCACATTCGATTTATATCTGCAAATGATTTGCAGTCTGTGACGTGCTCTCTTTCCCATACTGCTAGTTATAAGACTCTCACTGGTGCAGTAGCTTTTCTTTGGAACTTTCACTCCTTTCATTACCACAGTGGGTGGGGGGAGACGTGCCTAGGAACATCTGGTAGGCAAATAAAATACCATTTTCAAAGATTTATAACAGCGAAATGAGTTAGGGCCCTTGTTTTCAGTGGTGCACCAGTGTAACCTAGATAACAAACCGCATGATATAATGTCTGTATGTTGTCTCCTGACCCTGCTGACACTTTACTACAGACATGCTTAACACTAAGCACATAAATGGTCCTGCTGAAGTCTGAGTCTATTCACATGCATAAAGTTAATAACAGCCATACTAGGTCAGACCAAAGGTCCATCTAGCCCAGTATCCTGTCTTCTGACAGTGGCCCATGCCAGGTGCCCCAGAGGGAATGAAGAGAACAGTTAATCATCAAGTGATCCATCCCCTGTCACCCATTCCCAGCTTTTGGCAAACAGAGGCTAGAGACACCATCCCTGCCCATCCTGGCTAATAGCCATTGATGAACCTATCCTTCACAAACTGATCTAGTTCCTCTTTGAACCCTGTTATAGTCTGCTATACCCTGTTATAGCTAGCACATCCCTTGGCCCACGCCACTTCCCGCAGCCCCCATTGGCCTGGAGCGGTGAACCGCGGCCAGTGGGAGCTGCGATTGGCCAAACCTGCGGATGCGGCAGGTAAACAAACCAGCCCGGCCTGCCAGGGGGCTTACCCTGATGGGCCGCATGCCAAAGATTGCTGATCCCTGCTTGGTTTCAGAGTAGCAGCCGTGTTAGTCTGTATCCGCAAAAAGAACAGGAGTACATGTGGCATCTTAGAGACTAACAAATTTATTTCAGCATGAGCTTTCATGCTATATCCCTTTCTTAATGATTCCCAACATTCTGATCGCTTTTTTGACTACCGCTGCACATTGAGTGGATGTTTTCAGAGAACTATCCACAATGACACTAAGATCTTTCTTGAGTGGTTAGAGCTAATTTAGACCCTTATCATTTTATATGTATAGTTGGGATTACGTTTTCCAATGTGCATTATTTTGCATTTATCAACACTGAATTTCATCTGCCATTTTATTGCCCCGTCACCCAGTTTTGTGAGATCCATTTGTAGCTTTTTGCAGTCTGCTTGGGACTTAACTATCTTTAGTTGTTTTGTATCATCTGCACATTTTGCTACCTCACTGTTTACCCCATTTATGAATATGTTGAATAGGACTGGGTCCAATACAGACCCTTGGTCCCAGTATAGACCCCATGCATGTGTGTACCTATTTGCAGGATTATGGAAGGCCTAGGAAAGTAACCTGTGGCATTACTATAGAATATTGCAACTAAAACATCCAGGTCCCCCCAAAATATCTAAGGTTTAAATTTTATTTTATTTATTGTATGACTAAATATGTTAGAGCCCCTAGCACCTTGGATAGGTGTGTCTTATTTTAAATCCAAATAAATAAAATAATACATAGACAGCTAATGGGGTTTCTAAATCTTTGGAAATCTATATTTTCAAGAAAGTGGTTATGTACAAATTCTCTTCCTTTCACAGAGCTCTATTAGTATTTAATAAACAACATGAAGCTGTTTCTTCATTAACTGGCTTTTGTCCCCATCAGTTGCCCAGAAATCTAAATTAAAACAGGCTAACCTTTCAGAGTCTGAAATAATTGTATATGTGTATGTATTTTATTTCTTGACTATTTGATTTTTAAATCACATGGGATTTGAAAAGTGGAAGAAGCAAAATGGATTGCTTGAAGCGGATATGGGCTTTTAGACCAAATTAAATTTAGAGGCTGAAAGTATTTGTATACTTCTTATTTGCCCTAACTATTAAGATCACATTTTGTTGTTTTTTATTTGTGTTCTGTTAGGTGCTATACAAACAGTCTCTTCCCCAGAACAGTTTACAATCTAATGTAGAAGGCGACAAAAGAAGTCCCAAAAAATAGGGGGGAAGGTTTAAGGAAGGGCAAGGGTACAATAATAGGATCACATGGTTACATAGATTACATATGTGGACAACTGGCAATTGCCGATCAAGTGAAGAATTCAGAATTCTCAAGTGCTAGCACAATGTAGGTTGCTCTAGTACACTGGATAATTCATCAATTCTGAATTTTTTTATATATAATATGAAAGGTGCCCAGTAAATAGTAATAGATCTTAAGAGAGCAGTAGGAAGTTAGCAATGGCTCCCTCCTTTGTGCTGATCTGGGAAAGACTCAGTGAGCAGGAGCACTTCCAAGTCAAACAGTAGCTTTCCATGGACTCTTCTTGGGTCCACGCTAAAGTTAAAGGGAAAAGAAGGCAGGCTCTACGTAAAAGAATAAATGGACACAAATCAGACGCCAAGAATTATGACATTCAAAAACCAGTCAGAGAACATTTCAATCTCCCTGGTCACTCAATTACAGACCTAAAAGTCGCAACATTACAACAACAAAACTTCAAAAACAGACTCCAAGGAGAGACTGCTGAATTGGAATTAATTTGCCAGTTGGACACCATCAAATTATGCTTGAATAAAGACTGGGAGTAGATGGGTCATTACATAAAGTAAAACTATTTCCCCATGTTTATTTCCCCCGCCCCACCACCACCACCGTTCCTCACACCTTCTTGTCAACTGCTGCAAATGGACCATTTTGAATACCACTACAAAAAGTTTTTTTTCTCTCCTGCTGGTAATAGCTCAACTTACACACTCAAACGAGAGTGCTCAGTTATGGTAACACCCATTGTTTCATGTTCTCTCTATGTGTATTTTCCACTCCATGCAGCTGATGAAGTGGGCTGTAGCCTATGAAAGCTTATGCTCAAATAAATTTGTTAGTCTCTAAGGTACCTCAGGTACTCCTGTTCTTTTTCCCAAATGAATGTAAGCACCTAGTTTATGAGACTCTCATTTGTGTACTATGTTCATGGGGTGACACCATAATGTTAATTGTGTCTTTGACATGTGGATGAAGCACTGTTGCCAACATATTCTTTCCTGTTGTATGCAGTGATTCATTCATTCTGGAGTCAGATAATAGGCTAGAAACTGTCATTTCTACTTTTGTGATTGAGTCATTTGATATGGCTGCTGCCAATCCACAATCATATATTTGATTTCTAGGTGGACTATTCATATCATTTCACGGCACATGAAACACCAGTGCATACCTTTTTATACCTTCACATGGTCAAAAACTTCCTCACCGAACTCTTGTATGGATCACTCTCACAGTGCATGGCCTTCTATAGGGAACAGGAAGACATAGTACCAGCCCCAAGGAGCTTACAGTCCGCTTAGATTTGACATGAAATGATGCAGGGAGATGTGATATCAAACAAAATGGTAAATGTATGGCTTAGGATTTCTTATTTTCAAAAGTTGCACATCCATGTTCTTTCCCCCCCACCTAAATTTACATTGTATTAAATATATATGGAAGGATGTGTCATAACTGGAGAGAATGTAGGAAGAGGTTGATCATGTTGCTTGGAGTCTCCCCCCAGTGTAGACGACCCTCTCAACTCCTTTATATTTTTCTACTTTAAGAATCACTGGGGGGCTTAAATGTGTCTGACTACTGAAAAAAGGTCCATGTTCTATAGTAACTCCTGCATCACATTACGTGTTGTAAACATCATCTGTTCCCTCCTCAGAGTTTCAGGCAGTGAAGTGACTGTTTGGCCTGGTGAATGGTGGGGAACTGTTAAGGCTTAATTTTCACTTTGGGTTGGGTATTTGCTGGTGCTCGAGGTGAGGAGAGGCTGCAATCTTACTCTTGTGATTGTTTTAATATGTATGCAAGTTCTGTAAGTTTTGATAGTATCAGAGGGGTAGCCGTGTTAGTCTGGATCTGTAAAAGCAGCAAAGAATCCTGTGGCACCTTATAGACTAACAGACGTTTTGCAGCATGAGCTTTCGTGGGTGAATACCCACTTCGTCGGATGCAAGTAGTGGAAATTTCCAGGGGCAGGTATACATATGCAAGCAAGAAGCAAGCTAGAGATTACGAGGTTAGTTCAATCAGGGAGGATGAGGCCCTATTCTAGCAGTTGAGGTGTAAAACCAAGGGAGGAGAAACTGGTTCTGTAGTTCGCAAGCCATTCACAGTCTTTGTTTAATCCTGAGCTGATGGTGTCAAATTTGCAGATGAACTGAAGCTCAGCAGTTTCTCTTTGAAGTCTGGTCCTGAAGTTTTTTTGCTGCTGTTTTGATAGATGTTCTTTCTTGTATCTTTATTATAAATATACATGAACAGAAACCACCAATGGTCAGAATGTCCACTTACATTTTTAAAGTCATATAAACTAAATCAAGGTTGTTGGGTTTTTTGTAACAACACTTTAAAGAGGAAATAAATAAGGTTACAAGAAATTTATTTTTTCCCAACTTAAAAAAATTGCCCATCTTCTGTTCAATTTATTTCTTTAGTCTTTAGCTGTTGTGAAAACTTAATGTTGAGAAAACCTGTGTGGTATGCTTCTTATTTAAACAAACAAACAAAAAAACCCAAGAGAGTGCTGTACATTTATCACTACTTCTGTGTTGCTATACAGATTGTAGCTAAAGGGATATGGAATAGCAATTCTAGTTGCAGACAAAGATCCAACCTATTATCTTTCTCAAAGTGTTGCTTCCTATTACCATATTTGATTTCCATGCCTGACTAAACCCACCCACATGCCAGATTAAACCCAGTGTGTTTGACAGTTTTTCTTTTGAAGAGGTTCCAGAATTCTGTAGCTGACTGGGGCAAAAATACAGAAATATGACTCAGCCATGAAGGTTGTCGTTTTCTTAATAGGATTCACGCCATTAGAGGAGAAAATCAAAAGGGAATTCCAACAAGCTAGTGCTATGTTTAAGATGCATTGCACAGAATCAATAGACTTGGTGAGGTCAGATCTCTTTAGCTAGCTGTAGTGGGTCAAGATCACATCAGTGGAATTCCACCAGAGATTAACTTGGCCCATTAACATTAAGAGTACAGCCATACCTAGAACTATTCACTGTTCACATTTTCATGCTGTAAATAGCAAATCAAACTTTGCTCAGGGGCTGTCTCTCAGTGAATTTGGGTCCCACATGGAATGACAACAAGGACAAAGTTTGCAGAAATTCCTGTGAAATGAAAATGTCATATTTTGCACAACTCTAATATCCCAAGGTAAGGTATTAGAAGTAAGGGCATGCCTGTGTGGAGAATGATACCGCAGTGCCGTCAGCACTAACTGTCCAGTGCCGTGGTGGGCCAGATATTCAAGACCTCAGAACCCACAACTGGTGTCTTCTATGGAGAGACAAATTACAACTGGCCACTCAGCTCGATAAGGATAGGTGCAGGGATAATGGAAAACCTGCCCATCGCCAGTGATATCATCCATCATAATACAAATATCTCTTTCAGTAGGAGAGTGGGGAACAATGTTAGATGCTGGACACCATCCCTGTAGGCTAAAACTAAATAGAGGGAACTGCACAAGCATTAAAAAAAAAAAGAAAAACAAGAAAAAAGAAACTTCCCTGTGCTGGGCTTTTCTTCCCTAATCTCTAAAGATAACATGCCCTCTTTCCATTCGGGTCTGCCTCAAAGTCGTTTTTCTAGTCCATGGGTTCCCAGACTTTTGTACTGGTGACCCCTTTCACACAGCAAGCTTCTGAGTGTGACCCCCCCTTGTAAATTAAAAACACTTTTTTATATATTTAATGCCATTATAAATGCTGGAGGTAAAGTGGGGTTTGGGGTGGAGGCTGACAGCTCGCGACCCCTCATGTAATAACCTCGCAACCCCCTGAGGGGTCCCGACCCCCAGTTTGAGAACCCCTGGTCTAGTCCATTCAGAACATTGAAGTCTGGTCTTGGGCCATAGGCTCTAAAGATATCTAGCTCTCTGGGTTACTCACAAACCACAAAATGTGTCCTTTAGACCTTTTCTTCTCCCTCAGCAATTGTTCTCTGTCCCACAGGTGTGTTCCCAAAAGAAAACCTTGGAATGGGGTAGTCTGTCCTTTTCAGAGTCTCCCTCCCCCCCCCCCCCCGCAAGCTGTAAAGGAGGAGCTGTTACCTTCCATTAGACCACCATTTAAGGGGGTAAACTAAAGTGAGTTGCCCTTTAAAATCAAGACATTTGCCTATGCCATGACGTGCATTGCAAATGCAATTTATTGCTCCTGCTCTGTTTTTCAGAGGGAAATCCCCTGAAGTATTGTTTTTGACCTCTTATCTGTAATCTAGTGGCTAAGGCATTGCAAGTGTCTTATGTGCCCAGCTCAAATTAAAAATTGTGGGGAGTGGGGCATCTAACTCACTTTGAAAATCTTTTATGCCTTAGAAAATCTTACTCTATAACCTCTTTCCAGCAGGGACAGTACACAGCACAATGGGGCTCTGGTTTTAGTTGCTAATTATCATACAATAAATAATAATCTTACATCATTTCCAGTGCTTGAATGGAAAAACTTCTGAGCTGAAAAATGGTAGGGAGAGCAACAAGCAGAGAAGGGAAAGGTAAATACAAAGAAGGAAATATTACAGAAGAATGAAAGGGGGAATGGAACAAGAAATGGAGAGAAAGCCAAGCCAAAACAGGGTAGCAGAGAGAACTAGACACATGCAAAGCCAGGAAGAAGAGAAAATGAAGCAAAAATAGAACAAAGAAAACAATAAAAGTAAGACGAAAAAGGAAATTAATTCAAGTGAAATCTAGAAGGTAAAGGAAAAGGGATAACGGAGCTACATTTTTAAAAGAGAGAGGAGAAAAGAGAATGAGGACAGAACACTGTGTATTGATAGCTGAGCATTCAGGAAAATACAAATTAGAATGCTTCTGTCTCTGCTGTAGAATTGAGAGTGAAAGTCAATTTTCTTTGATCTGCTCCAGTGGTGCAGACGAACTCCGAGGGAATGTACCAATTAAGAAAATATTGAAATTGCTAGTCCAGCGTTTTACATATCTTAGGTTATATCAGAAAGAGAATGCATTTGAAAAATAAATGAACCATGATATTAGCTCTACAACAATTCACTCAACTCTTTGTGGAAAAGGGGAGGAAAATGACTTCCTTTATTCTGTCGATCTTATATGTTCATTACATTATAAAACTGCTATGATTTTGTTTCAAGGTCTTGACACCCAAAATATCAGGGGAAAGTAGTGCTTTATGAAACTAGGCACTTCTTTTCCCTCCCATGAAAACTCGGACAAAACTCTTGTCAATTAATTTTCTATTACTTTATCTCCTGAAATGTCAGTTTTTAGTCATGAAATGGCCAGAGACAAACTAAAACAATCTCTTGAGCAAAAAAGTCAACCAGGAATAGTAGTGTAAAACTTCAAGGATTGTGAAAGCCTGCTTGGAGATTGTTAGACTGCAGGTATTTGAAGAAGTTGTTTTGTAGGGCAGATCTACACTTAACAAGCTGCACCGGTGCAGCTGTGCCACTGTATCACTTTAGTGAAGATGCTACCTATGCTGATGGAAGAGCTTCTCCCAGTGGCGCAGTTAATCCACCTCAGTGAGAGGCAGTAGCTGTGTTGACAGGAGAAGCATTCCCATTGACATAGTGCTGACTACACCGGGGGCTAGGTTAGTATAACTGTGTGACTCAGGGGTGTTGATTTTTCACTCCTCTAAGCAATGTAATTATACTGATGTAAGTTTGTCATGTAGACCTGGCCTCCAGTAGCCATATGGCCTAGGAATGAACATAGGACAGGGAACTGAGAACCAATGGAGTTCTGTTTGCTACTTACTGATCCAAAATTTCCCACTTAAACCCTAATCCTGCATTGAGCTCCATGTCGGTAAACCTCATGCAAATCTCAGAGCAGGTCTGGGGCCTTAAGCACTTTGCGAACATTTTTAGTTAGGCTTTACGCAGGGGTGCTGGAACAATTTGTATAGTGGGGGTGCTGAGAGCCATTGTACCAAATTGTAAACCCTGTATATAATGGAAACCACTTTAAACCAGCACCCCTACTTCCAGCACCTGCACCTCTCTTAGCAGGTAGTTAAATATCATCCTTGTTGTACAGATGGGGAAAACAGAATCTTGGAGAATTGAGGCCAAGATTCTAATACATGGATGCCTAAATTTAGGTTCCTGCTTTCATATTTAAACAGATAAATAAGTTCCAGTTGCTTCTATTAACATAAATGTTGGTGCTTGACTATGGCCTGAGGAGCCTAACTCTAAGACAACATTTTCAAAATTGGGAGCCTAAGTGCCCTGTTCAAGGTCACACAAGTCAGAATCAGAACTGGGATTGGAGTCCAGATCTTTGGACCCTCACGTCCATGACTAATTTACAAACCTGCCTCCTATGCAAGTCATTTAACCACCCTGCAATTCAGTTTCTCATCTTTAATCCCTGTGCAGTTGGATACTAGAAACCAGTATACATGCAGGAGAGTCAAACAAGGTTAGCCACAGACATTCTCGCTAACAGAGTAGAGCTTGCCAGGAAAATTCCGACAAAATATTTTTATTAGAATTTGCTTATTTGTAAAAATAGAAACATTCTGAGGAAACTCTTCAATTTCAATGAACTTCTGAAGGAACCCAGGCAGCATTCCAATGGAAACCTACCTGACTTTCTGCCACCTTGGCTGACCGCCCCACCACAGCCTGCCAGGCAAACTGCTGGTGCCTTCAAGGGTCCATGGCTCCTGAGCAGCCTGTCATTCAGATTATCTCTGAATCAGGGACTCCCAGGCCAGTTATCTCCCCAAGCTGGTTGACTCCTGGGGCCAATGAGCCAGCTGCACTGGGAGTCTGCCAGCCTCGAGAGCCTGGCTAGGCCAGGAGTCTAGTGGTCCCAGGACTTCCAGCCTTCCAGCTTCCCTTCACCCCACCGGGTAGGCTACCAAGGACCCAAGGATCCCAAGCTCCCCAAGCATCCCTACTGCCTACCTGATGGACTGCAGGACCTGAAAACACTGGAGGCTGCAGCCCCAACAGGCTGAAATTGATATAATTCTTGTCAGGTTCAAGGCTTCCCACTGACTAGCAGCAGTGAAACTCAGCAGAATTGTGGGCATTCTGGGGAGCATATTTTGTTTTGGAAACACCATGTTTTGGTGTTTCTGAGATAAAATAATGCAGGATTTTAGTTCATGAACACTTTTTAGATTTTTGGCTTTTCATCCTGATTTGAGATGAAAACAACTTCTGAAAACTCAGGTTGTCACAGAACCGAACTTTGGTTTCATGGCCAGTTCTACTAATTAGGGATAAGGATCAGGCAACAGTCTGTCTTTTACAATGGCTGTATGTGTTATGCTTTGGATAACATTCCCTGTTGGTAGGCTGCCTCTATGGAGCTGTTCCATCTGTTGAACAGCTGCATTCGGGGTGTGGCCATTTGATTATCCAACATTTCTATGGGCTGACACAAGAGTTTCAACATTCAACAGCAGTCATGAAAATGACCATCGCTGAACTGGCTGCTCATGCTGTGCTGCTACAATTGTTAAAAGGGGCTCCCTAAAAAATTGTCCATTGCAATCAGTGAAACACAATATTTCCTGGGTCAAATACTCTTCATTCTTCCCTCCACCAAAAATTAATCAGCACCACATTGTTTCCCCAACCCCACATTCTATATTCCTTTCCCCATCCCAAATGCCTGACTCCTTCCACCCTTCAAGCCAGTGTTCTCATCCCACCATCTTTTTCCCTACACAGTACCTTCTAGCTGGTTCTTAGCTCTTCCTCTCAGCAGCAATGGTAGGTGAGCGGTTTTGCTACCTCTGCTGGCAGCAAACAGTGGTATGCAAGTTGTCCTGCAGTCTCAAGGTGGGAGACTGTCCCTTCTGGTGATGGCCTGGGTGATCACTTAGAAATGGGCTTTAAAACTACCACTTTCCTCTGAGGTTCTGAACCAGTTTCCTTTTTCTGTGATCACAGCAGCCTATGCCCCACTCAGACCCATTTTCCTCATTCTCCATTGGGGCCCAGCTGCATAAAAGAGAGATGAAATTGTCCTCCTGGGACCTGGAGTCTGGTTCTGATAACAAAGAACTTGCATGAGCCCCCTCCATCTTACCAATGCTGGTTGCCAATGAAGGAAAGGAGCTTCATTATTCAGTGAACAAACATTCCAGCTGGTACTTTCACATTAATCAATAAGGACAGTTTTGGGTTTGTTTGTTTTTGTACTTCTAGCTACCTCAGCTCAGCAATCTTGCCTTAACTAAGGGTAACTACTGCAGTCAAGGCCACTGCCAACACCAGTCTTCCAAAGGTCTGTCTATCTCTTTATATTTTGCTACTTCCCATCCTCCTCCTCCACAATGGGCACGATTTGAAAGTCCACTAACATCAATAAAACGACTCCCAATGACGTCCCTGGGCTTTGGATTAGGCCCAATATACACTGCATAGATTGTTTACCTAAGAAGCTCGGCTACCAGTTTCACTTACCACAAGTGCATGTGGGGAATGTTCTGTGTGGTGTCGGGAATTTTTATGCACTATTCAGCCTTTTTACTTTGTTCCATTCTCTTCCAGGTGGGGAGGTAGCAGATAGTTTTTGAAGGGTGGTAAGGTACTCTTGTGAAATTGTATTTGATCATCCTGTATCAATAGGAAAGAATGACCTTTTTAGTGTGTCGCCTACCTGTTCTCATTCTCCTGGTCAATGAATCACAGCAAGAGCTTTGATCAACTGTGTGTGAAAATTATACCATAAGGTCGTCTGTCTCTTTGAAAAAGCAGCTGTTTCATTTTATTTTTTTTCTGTCTGAGTTTGTCCTACTGCAAAGGACATGGTGCTTTTCTCATATTTCAAAGAGATTAGTTTTTTGCTTGATTTCACTGCTTTTTTTTTTTTTAATGCATTTTCTGGTGTCGTTACTTCTCTTCTCAAACCCCCAGAGGGAACAGGCTGCCTGCATTTACTAGCAGAGTGTAAATCATATTAGATTGTCTCCATCCACCAACCTGGTAGTCTAGTGCTAGCACAATGCACAGTCGTGATGGTGCCCTGAGTGCAGGCTGTTGCCACAAGGTTGGCATTGGCTGGGACTGCTATAGAGGCAGCACTCAGATTCCCTTGGAAGAAGAAGAATTTTGTATTTCTGAGAATGGCCCCTGACCCCAAGTTTGGCTGATGGAATAGCAGCAGTAATTGGCTCTGCTCAAGGGTCATTATGCTGAGAATGGGGGAGACAGAAAAGTGAATGGGGTAAAAATGAGACATTGTCAGCAATGATTCCCCTCCACCACATGTGCAACAAAACATACTTATAATAGGTAGTAAGCAAAATTGAATCACAGCGACTTCCTTCTAATCTATGTACACTTAAAAGTAACACACACACATGCCATTAAACTTTAAAGCAAGGCTAAGGATGTGACTCAAGCCTACTTCCATTTATGGACAGTGATCTGCAAACTTCTTTAGAGTTACAATAGCAATAAATGATTCAAACCAAGGAAACTTCTCATCATATTTGTTTACTCTCATGTAACTAAAATACTGCCCATGTTTTTTCCCCCCAGTTAAGTCAGGGCCTTCTGTTAATATGCCAAGTGAATTGTTTCTGAATGATCATGTATGAAAGTAAGGAGCTTACGGAGAAGATGCTGGCATGGGTTTAAAGGTCCAGTAGTGCAGTACTTGTTCAGAGAAAGCTCCCATTGGATCCTAGTTATCTTACAGCATACCCTTTCCACAATCAGTAAGCATCAGGGAACTGTGACCCACATTACTGAAACAATGATGGTGCCCACTAAGGAGCCATTTCTTCACTGAGTTCCATTCAGGAGTACACCCTGTGCCAGCATAGAGCCATGCTGTAAAAAAGAATTAGCTAATGGGCTCAATCTTGCAACCTTCCTTACTGAGGCAAAACTCCCACAGAAGTCAAGGGCAGTTATGTCTGAGTAAGGATGGCAGGACTGGGCCCAGTACTTGTGAAGACCTTTTGAAGTACGCTTATTAAGTTTGAAGACGATACCAAGCTGGGAGGACAGGGTCAAAATTCAAAATGATCTGGACAAATTGGAGAAATGGTATTAGGTAAACAGGATGAAGTTTAATAAAGACAAATGCAAAGTGCTCCTCTTAGGAAGGAACAATCAATTTCACACATACAGAATGGGAAGAGACTGTCTAGGAAGGTGTACGGCAGAAAGCGATCTAGGGGGTATAGTGGACCACAAGCTAAATATGAGTCAACAGTGTGATTCTGTTGCAAAAAAAAAAAGCAAATATGATTCTGGAATGCATTAACAGGTGTGTTGTGAGCAAGACACGAGAAGTCATTCTTCCGCTCTACTCTGCGCTGGGTAGGCCTCAACTGGAATATTGTGTCCAGTTCTGGGCACTGCATTTCAAGAAAGATGTGGAGAAATTGGAGAGGGTCCAGAGAAGAGCAACAAGAATGATTAAAGGTCTAGAGAACATGACCTATGAAGGAAGGCTGAAAGAATTGGGTTTGTTTAGTTTGGAAAAGAAAAGACTGAGAGGGGCCATGATAGCAGTTTTCAGGTATCTAAAAGGGTGTCATAAGGAGGAGGGAGAAAACTTGTTCATCTTAGCCTCTAAGGATAGAACAAGAAGCAATGGGCTTAAACTGCCGCAAGGGAGGTTTAGGTTGGACATTAGGAAAAAGTTCCTAACTGTCAGGGTGGTTAAACACTGAAATAAACTGCCTAGGGAAGTTGCGGAATCTCCATCTCTGGAGATATTTAAGAGTTGGTTAGATAAATGTCTATCAGAGATGGTCTAGACAGTATTTGGTCCTGCCATGAGGGCAGGGGACTGGACTTGATGACCTCTCGAGGTCCCTTCCAGCCCTACAATCTATGAATAAGATGGAACTTGCCAACCCCTGTTATCCCAATGTAACTATTATGGAACTGGTGTGTCCTGAGTTCAGAGATAGTGACACCCTGTCGATACAGAGGTAGAACACAAATGAATTGTTTCAGCAAATTGAAATGTACTCCTTGCATGTCAGAGGCCTTAACCTTGTTGGCCAGCATTAATTTCTGCAGTACACTATATGGGGATTCATCTAGAATAAATTATTTTTATCATGGATAATTGGTTGACAAAAAATACATATTGAAATAGGCCAGACAACTTGAACTCCACTCCAAAAAGTTACTTGGATGGCTAATAAGCTCTTCCACTCAGCATCATTTAAGAGCTAAAACTAGTCAGAGTTATAATGAAAGCTGAAGTAACTCACATCCTGTTATTTGGCTCCAGGATTACAAAACTAAAATGACTGAACACAATGCAGCAACATACATGGTTTATCAGCACTGCTGCCAACTGTTCTTGGCATAAAAATAGGTTGACTTGTCTTGAAAATGGGCTTCTGTTACTTAAAACACTGGGGCAGAATGCAAATGCTCATCTGGTTGACTATAACTGACATTACTAGTATTATGTAATGAGTGCTGCTGAGTAAAAAATTCCAGGGGACTACAAATCAGTGTATAGGGTCCACTCTGAAGTGTTGAACTTTAAGAGAGAATAATTTTGGTGACCTAATAAACCTGAGCAGGGAAAGAAATTGGTGACATTTTATATCTGCAAATGTCTCAGGAGATCTATGTGAAGAACTGTGTCTGAGTCTTGCTCATTCTTTCTGGCAAGTAAATAATACACCATGCAAGTCTGATTGATTCCCTTGGGCTGTGCACTGCATTATCTTTGCCTTAAAAGTAACAGGTGTGTGGGAGGAAGGCACATAAGGGAAAGGAAGGGCATTGGGAGGATTACTAATGAAAGGTGTCATAGTGAAAAGGCTCAGTCTGGTCAATGGATACATTGCTTTTCATTTCATTGTAATCATAGCCAAGTTATGCAGTGTGAGAGAATAGATTTACATTTTCCCACTCGATTTTATGCAAAGAGGATATTAGTTACTCCATTTTCCATTGTTTTCCTTTTATTATTTCATGCCACAGAAGCCTAGAAATGTAAGCTGATAACACAGACGGTTTGTAATTGTACCTGCACTGATTGTTCGGGTTGAGTTGGACAGGACATGCATTACCCAGTCTTGATGGATGATGTGCAAAAGATGTGCTATAGGTATACAGCATCCTTTAGCACTTAGTAATGCTATAGTTAATATTACAAATAATTGGGCTGTTTAGTATAACCCTAGGCAGAAAAAGATTCCTTTGTAAACAACTTCCAAAGGCAACCTTGTTCTTCTCTGTGCTTTCTCCCAGTTCATTGCCTCAAATGTTACAGCAGCTGCCTGAGAGCCAGGAGGTTCTTTCAGGAGCAACCCTCATGACACCATGCAGCGCAGGAATATAAGCTCTCTGAAAACCATGAACCAATTAATAAAAAGACTGGCTGCTGCTTATATTACACCAGGTGCCCTTTTAAAAATTCACCATGTAGTGATCCAACATTGAACCAGTTTAAGGCAAAATAGAAATGGAGGGTAGTCCTTTACCAGAGGCTTGAAACTAGAATGGCAGAATGAATCTGTTCTGGTTTTCAGCTCACCACCGCTACTAGGCAGCCCTAGTTACATGTGCTTAATGCAAACAATTCTGCATAGAACAGGTCTGGGAAGGGGAGATATGAACTCACTGAAAACAACTGGTCACCCAAACTCCAGCTGAAGTCAGTGGGTGCTGCAGGTGATCAGCACCTCTGTAAATCAAACCGCAAGTAATTGATTTCAAAGGGGCTAGTTCATTGGACATAGTTTTTAGGAGAAAGCTCATGTGCCATTTTGCAGTATAGAGGAGGATATTCTGGGTCATGAAAGTGCTTGAGAGGAAGTTTGAGTCTGAGTAAAAGGGGGAGAAAATAGCAGTCATCTGAACTCAGTGTAGTTCTTGGTTTTGTGGTAGGACATGTTCCCATGTCAATCAGGAAGGGATTAAAGAGCTCCACTGGGCACAGTCATCCCTAGCCTGGTGCACCTGATCAAAACTGGATATGGGCAGGTCCTTAAAAGAGAGGATACAAGCCCAGTGCAGAGGTAAGCAAAGCTAGAGCTCACTAGCTAGCTCACAGAGCAGGGACTGCTTACTAGAACAGCTGAAGAGCCTCGGTCTCATGGACCTTCTGGAAAAGTAGAGGGACAATATTCACATTTCTTCCCTTTTGTTTAGAACCTTGGGTGCTGAGCCTGGGTCCTTCAAACTCCAGGAGGATAGGGGCCCAGACCCTTTCACCGAGACTAGTCACCTCTTACCTGGCATGGAACTGCTGGGTTAGAGCGCCTGAGCCCCACAGAGCAGGGACTGCTTCCCAGGAGAATGGCTGAAGAGCCTCTGCCACCTGGACTCTCCAGGGAAATAGAATCTGCCCTTTTATTTAGAACCCAGGGTGCTTAGCCTGGGTCCTTCAAACACAAGGGCACTATGGGCCCAGACTCCTTTCACAAAGACTGACCTGGTGGGGAACTGCTAGGTGAGCCCTGACTGTCTTGTGGGCTGCAGTGTTATTTGGTTTGCCCTTTCCAGTTTTGGACAGCTTTACAACTAGAAGGGGGGCTGCTGTCTCCCTAAGGCTTACAACTGGAGGACCACTCTCTGAACAACGTCTACAGCCAGTGAAAGAGAGTTTGACCCCATGGGGGCACCCTAGGGATACAACCTATGACAGTTCTATTTTGGGACTTAACCACTTACAGCAGCAGGAGAGTATTTGTGTTTTGCAGTGTTCATAGAAAGTTTTACAGCATCCTGAATTCTATCCAGTGAGGGTGGAAATACTTCACTACTGTGTGTCAGATTCTGTTCTTACACCCATGCCACTCCCTTGATTAGAGAGTTAGCAGGTATAATTTTCTGTTGCAATGACCCCAGACAGGCAAACATTTAAATAAAAATCTTAGCATTAATATTATACTGCATACCACCTTGCCTACAGTAAGACAATATGCACATATTGATATATACTCCTAGAGGTCATTGTCTAATTCAATTCAAGAGTCCATGCAGCTTCTTACCATGTGCACAAAATGGAAGCGTAAACCAGTGCCATTAACAGATTCTGTGAGGTTAGTGCACATTGTGTTTCACTCCTGCTCCCCAGAGTGAACCGTGTGTCCTGCATGGAAGAACTTTGCTACCCCAGCTGACAGAGCACCTGCCAACAGTGGTTCTTGAGGGGAAGATGGTGACATCAATCTCTAGGCAGAAGTATCCCAAGGGTGAGAGTGCACCCAGCCATATGCTTTCTATATCTGTGTATGAAATGTTACTGCAACACAGAGGAGGCCGCTCCTGTTCTCCCACCTAAGCAAGGCTATCGCTTTCCACCACAGTAGTTCATAATGTGGTGTCACTTAACTCAGGGGCCTGATATATGAGTTCTGAAGAAGTTCTATGTTATTCATTGGTCTTGATTAGCCTGTTTTTAAAAATAGGACTTGTGCTATCAAGTATAAAAATAGTAAATGTTCAATCTAGTCCTTGACATTCTGAATGAGGGGTTTTGTCTTTGAGGAGCCTTTCAGAGAGGAGGCATGCTTGGCTGGTCTGTTCTAATGTAATCTTAAATTTCATGTAAGTTCACTGAAATCAATGGAGTGACTCTGGTGCAAGTGAGAAGATTCAAACCCACTGTATCTTTTCTCTATTATTATTTATATTTTAATAGTCCCTAGAGGCCCCAATCAAGGTCAGAGCCCTATGGTGCTATGCACTGTACAAACACATAATAAAAGACAGTCCCTACTCCCAAAGGACTTACAGTTAACCAGAGGCTAGGAGAAAGGAAGTTTATCTCCAGTCTACAGATGGGGAAACTGAGGCACAGAGTGATTAAGTAACTTGCCCAAGTTCTCTCAGAAAGTCTGTGGCAGAGCTGGGAATTTAACACATTTCTAGTCCTAGCCCAGTGCTTTAGCCACAAGACAAAATCCATAATAAAGGGGAACTTTCCACACAGAACACTTGTATTGAGAGAGAAAACAGGAGCAGCTTTTCAAATATCCCTCTTGGCCTTTTTAACTATAATGAGACATACTGTCTGAGATGTCATCTTGATGAATAAGCAGAAGCAAAAGCAGCAGCAGCAGAGCAGCAGCCATGACTAGTTTAGGAGATTGTTTCTACTTATGAAGAAGAATACATTCATATAGTGTATGAAGACTCCTCAGTCTTTTTGTAAAACAGTATTATTGACAGCAATCATTTGGAATGCTCTTGATGCACATACTGGAAACACGTTTTTCTCTGCAACCATGAATCATTCTAGCATTCAGTTCCTCTTTAGTGGCCTTTGTTTAGCATTCTGGTAGCTACAGAGAGTGATTCATATCACGTGCATCAATAGCAGCACCAGAGATTTTAATAAGCACCCTGAAACAGTGATTCAGGATAAACAGAGCACCCAAGCTTTCAGCGCAGCCCAAAAAGGAAAATCCTTATGAGTAACTTGATAGTGATTTCTGGATTATTCCAGTCAAAATTTACCCAGTGCTAGGTAAGCATTTTGTGACAAGAAATATTAAGGGACACTGGGGAAAACACAATGCTGCATTTCAAATGACTTTGTGTTCTGCATCGGGGGTAGGCTGATTGTTTTGTGGCAGGCCTACATTCATTGTCCCTTTATGTTCAGAAATAGTATAACAGCTGTTGCTTCTATCTTTAAGTCTGAATGATTGATTATAAAGTGCTTTAACATAGATGTGTACACCCCTACCTCTCTTGGGTGGAGAGCAACAACCAAATAGTGCACAGTTCTACAGGACAGGTAGACAAATGGGTAATATTGGCCAAGAACATTGGAACAAATCTCTTCTCTTACAAAAGGGCAATAGACTCTCTTTCCATGTAGAGCAGAGTTGCTTTAAAACCCTATTCCAGAACTTAATTAGCCTGCTGTGGAAAAATAAAGTCCTGGTACAGAGATAGTAACTTGTGGTTCTAGGAGACCTAGGGTTTTTTCTCAGGTACCACAGGCAATTTTGACTTGGTCCAAATCCTTGTGAGCTGGTGGGTGCAGGAAAGACCTGATATTCAAAACACAGTGTCAAAGAAATGAATCCGTAACACTTAACAAAGCACGGCATGGCAACACTTTCAGAAGGGGGTACTGTTTTGGGGTTCCTATCTTGAGGCAACTTGACATTTTTGGAGGTGCTTAGCACCCATAATCCCAACTGAGCAGGGGTGTGTGCAGGAATTTAAATTTGACCCCTTTTGCAGGGGCACATTCTGTGCTCACACCCTGGCCCTGGCAGGAACTCACTTTTCCCCCACATCCTGGCAGGAGCTCACTCTTCCCTGCCTCTGCAGCCCCGGGCTGAAGACGTTCTGTGCCCCCAGTGCTTATGGGGGCATGCCTCAGCTTGCCCCTGTTTGTGCACACCACTGCACCTGAGTCAGATGTAGCTGCATGCTAAGCATTTCTGAAAATGAGTCCCAATGTGTCCCAGACTGGGCCTCCAAAAACTGAAGCACCCAAAGAACAGAGGCTATGCCTGAAAATTGTGACCACACAAACCTCCTCAAAAGTGCCTTTCTTATAGTCTCAACACTGTGTGCTATGACTGGCCTATTAGCCTCTCTTTCTGACTTCCGCTGTGTCTACACTGCAATTAAAAACCTGCAGCTCTTCTGTGCCAGCTGACTAGGGCTTGGACTGAGGGGTTGTTTAATTGCAGGGTAGATGGTGTAGATGTTCCGGCTCAGGCTGCAGCCCAAGTTCTGGGACCCTCTCATCTCTGAGTTCTAGAGTCCAGGCTTCAGCCCAAGCCTGACCGTCTACATTGCAATTAAGCCATGCTGCAAGCTTGAGTCAGCTGGCACCAGCCAGCTGCAAGTGTCTAATTGCAATGTAGACATATGCTCTAATGATGCTCTCACCTCTCTCCTAGTTCATTAGAAGACCTGAATTCAGATGTGATATAAAGCATTTCCTTTTGACCGATCTAAAAGTGGTTGACAGATTTGAGGGCTGGAAGTCTGCTAAGCACAGTAGGCTACTGCAATTTAACCTGGTATTTTTGACTTTTAATGAAAGAAACAGCCCATAATATAGGCTCAATTAAACTTTTGGGATTGGACTGATGTTAATTAGTGCAAAGACTAACTCCTCAATTTATATTCTCCTAAGGAAGGTTTGGCCCTTTTCACATTGTGCCAGCAAACTGTGATCATGTCAGATTCCATTGCTTCACTCTAATTAAAGTCTGGGCATGGGGAACAAGTCACAGCATAGGGAGGCAAAGACATGGCTCTGTAAATAAATTTGTCAAACTGACCTCAAGCAGGCAGGCACCTTTGGTGCCCAAAAATATTTAGCAAGTGCAAATGTGCCAGACACCAGTGACTCGCAATATGCTGCTTTAACAAGTAGAAAGCTCTCTGGGCTGTTTTTAATAGCACCATTTCCCATGTGCTTCTGTTTATTTATCATGGTACTTCGAATGCTGTTACTCACCGCTAGACTTGACGGCCTAGCAGCTTACAGATCTTTGTGTGCTCCTGATTCTGACTTGCATGCAAACTTTTTTTTATAGTGATCAATGAATTCATTTAAACTTTGAACACACTCAAATTTCATGGATATGAACAGTTGACTTGAACATTGGCATTTTTTTGTTCTACTTGAACAAGGCAACAACAACAAAAAATGGGAGAGCTAATGAGAAAAAGCCAATGAAAAGTTAGGATAAGAAATATAGCATAGTCAGCGAGGAAAACCAAATGCAGAGACTCTGGCTAATGTGTAAAATGGAATCACACGGGAAGATGATTGTGAGATTAAAGCATGAGAGTGGTTGGATGGGAAGGGGAAAACCAAGCAGCAGAATGACAGGTTGCCTGGAGATGCATCATATTCCAGCTCCTGTACATAAAGTGGCTGTAGTGTGGCTAGAGATTGAGACAAGAGGAATTGTTTCTTGGGGACAACAATAAGCTGCTCACCTCCTCCCAACCTGGAAGGTTTGGAACTGCACCAAATGGTCCCAGCCCTGCTTCTGTCATGAAGGAGAAATGGGGGGAGGATGGGGAGGAGTCAGTCAGCGAGCCAAGAGGTAAGGAACTGACAGCAAAAGCCACAAAGGCAGAGTGCGAATGTGGCAAAAGCAGCTACAACACAGTGACCTAAAATGTCCTAGGCATGCTTCTCTCTCTAAAGTGTTCCCCATCACATCCCTGGCAGATTCAATGCACTAGTGACTTCTTCTGTCACTGTGCCTGTATATAAAGATCTGATTATCCAATCAGGGAGCAGCAGCCATACTATGTGACTTAGGCAATGCCTCAAATCCTGTATTCTCAATGTTGAATGTTCTAAGGCACTCTGGCAACGCACCAGAATCATGTTTGCTCCTGTACAATTACACTGATGCTCTTTTCATAATATTGCTCAAGTCAATTCTGTGACTCTCAAGCTAAAACAAGGACATTTTAAAACTATTGTGCATCATACAGTATTTCTTAGAGCTAAACTGAGCTTTTAGGCTCAGCCCTGCAATTGGTTCACAGGCCTGCAAAGAAATTATAATTTGGTCATGTTTACTACAGTATCTGAAGTTTTTGCAGCCCTTTGGCGGGAACTTGCTTTCTCTCTCATGCCTGGTCAGCTACTCTGGCCAGCAAGTAAGGGGAAGTGGAGACGAGGCTCACAAGAATTGTATCTGGAGACTCCAGACCACAGGTGCTGACTTTTCAAAGTGTGGGAGAGTGCTCAAACCCTGGCTCTGCCTCAGGCCCTGCCCCCACTCCACCCCTTCCCCCAAAGCCCCACCGCCACCCCTCCTCTTCCCACCCTATTCTGCTCCATCCCGAGGATCACATCCTTGATCCTTCCTCCCAGCCTCCTGCATGCTACAAAACAGCTGATAGTGGTGGGTGGGAGGTGTGGGGAGTGAGGGGAAGGCACTGATTGGTGGGGCCCACTGGTGGGCAGGAGGCACTGGAGGAGGGGCAGAGCTGATGGGGGGCTGCTGGTGGGTGCTCAGCAACCACAATTTTTTCCACATGGATGCTCCAACCCTGGAGCACCCACAGAGTCGGCGCCTATGCTCCAGACCCAGATTTGAGATGCAAGTGGGTGGTGGAGGAAATGACTTCATCGATGCTCCTTCTCACCCAAGTAAAAATAGAGCATAATCTAGCCCTTGAGAAATGTGGCGACTTTCCCTGTATAAATTTGTTTTAAAGAAACCTTCTTCACAATTGCCCTGTGTCAATAAGTGTACGGGATTAATATTTAATCTTGTACCAGCAGATCTAAGATTTGAGCCAATTGTCCTTGTATAAATAAATAGAAGACGCTTATGGCCAGCATAATGAATTAACATGACTGCAACAAACTGGCAATGAATGGGAAAACAGAGCTCCCTTTGTTACGTAAGCCAAATCTCAGAAGTCAGGTTCATGATGATTATCTGTCTGCCCTGCCACCTTCCCCCTTTATTTCTGAAGTTATGAAAACTCTTTTGAAGTTATGATCACTCTTGCATTTATAAGAAACCTGGTCCACGTTATGTATAAATGTCAGCTGGCTATCATGTAACATAGACAATGAACATACGTGGGAGGTATTTTATTGAACATAGAACACAGATTGCCCTCCAGTACAAAAATAAGATACACATTCTATACATAGGCAGGAGAGTTTGGCTTATACTTAAAGCAAAGCTAGTTAGTACATCGGGGATCTATTCCTAGATCTGACTTTTGGCCAATCACTTAATTTCTTTATGCCTAATTTCTCCCATCGATGCAATAAGGAATAATACTGATCTACCTGACCTAGGTGTCATGAGGGTTAATTCGTTAATGATCATGCAGTGCTTTGAGATCTTCCAATAGCAACTGCTGTAGACTTCCAAAATATTATAAAGTACCATTAAGCTATTCATATTTAAAAAACTTTTAATGATCAACTGTCTTTTTTATTCAAAACTGGCATTAACGTGCATTTCATTTATTACTACAAATTCTTATGACCTGGAAGTAATATTTACTCAGGCCTGTCAAGAGTAGGAGAAAGCTTTTTTAAAATCCTCTTAGGTTACATCACAATCATCAAAGCTTTAAACTATTTTTGTACTAAGACCTAGTCTACTCACAAGCTGTAGGGTGTTAACTAACTGGTATAGTTGGCTTAGCTTGTGAGATCCTTACACTCCACCTGATGCCATGTCTCTAAACATAAGACTGGCCATACTGGGTCAGACCAAAGGTCCATCTAGCACAGTATCCTGTCTTCCAACAGTGGCCAATGCCAGGTGCTTCAGAGGGAATGAACAGAGCAGGTAATCATCAAGTGATCCATCCCCCATTGTCTACTCCCAACTTCTGGCAATCAGAGAGTAGGGACACACCCAGAGCATGGGATTACATCCTTGCCCATCCTGGCTAATAGTCATTCATGGACCTATCCTCCATGAATTTATCTAATTCTTTTTTGAACCCCATTATAGTTTTGGCCTTCACAACATCCTCTGGCAATGAATTCCACAGGTTGACTGCGCATTGTGTGAAGAAATACTTCCTTTTGTTGGTTTTAAACCTGCTGCCTATTAATTTCATCAGATGACAATGGGTGTTTGGAGAACATTTTATAACCTTTGAACACTGCATTCAATCAATTCCAAAATTTCAGGGAATGAACTAAACATCATTGAGCAGAAACGTATTGATATTTGTGAAAATTGGGAAAAAAAATGTGACATGGGGAACACATGAAGCCCCTGGTATCTGGTTAGCAAAGCACAGCTTCAGCCAGCCCTGTAATTCTATATGGAATTATAGCCCTGGCCTACACTGGTGGGGGGGGGGGGGCGGAAATTGATCTAAGTTATTCAACTTCAGCTACGTGAATAACGTAGCTGAAGTCAACATACTTTGATTTACTTACTGTGGTGAGTCGACTGCTGCCCCTCCCCTGTTGGCCCTGCCTGCGCCTCTTGCCACGGTGGAGTACAGGAGTTGATGGGAGAGTGCTTGGGGATCGATCGCTGACCACCAATCTGGCGAGTAGTGTAGACATACCCATAGAAATGTAGAGCTGGAAGGGACCTCTAGACATCATGTAGTCCATCCTCCCAAGCTGAGCTGGGACCAAGTATATCTAGGCCATCTGTGACAGGTGTTTAACCTGTTCTTAAAAATCTCCAGTGAAGGACATTCCACAACCTACCCAGGTAATCTGTTCCAGTGCTTAATTATCCTTATAGTTAGAAACTTTTCCCTTGTATCCAAACTAAATCTCCCTTGCTGCATACTAAGCCGATTACTTCTTTTCCTATCCTTGGTAAACATAGAGAACAATTGATCACTGTCCTCTTTATAAACCACCTTTTACATATTTAAAACCTTTTGACATGTCCCCAGTCAGCCTTCTCTTCTCTAGACTAAATATTCTCAGTTCTTTCAACCTTTCCTTATAGGTCAGTTTTTCTAAACCTTTTTCTCATTTTTTGTGGCTTTCCTCTGGACTCTCTCTAGTTTGTTCACATCTTTCTTAAAGTGTACTGCCCAAAACTGGACACAGTATTCGAGCTGGGGCCTCACCATTGCTGTGTAGAGTGGGACCAGTATCTCTTGCATCTTGCATAAGATATACCTGTTAATACATCCCAGAATGACATTTTCCTTTTTTGCAACAGCATCATGTTGCTGACTCAAAGAACCAGTTCATGGCAGAAATTAACACATTCCAGCATAACAATATACCTCATTCTAGCTCAGCAGTCTTTGGGGTGTTTTTTTTTTCTTAAAGCCCTGGTTCCAGGAATCTTCTGATCACATGAGAATGTTATCTTTCAATTAAAAAAAAATACTTTCTAGCTCTTGTGACTGTGGAGAGAAGATTGAAAGTGTGACCCAAGTATGCCATAGAGCTCAAAAATCCAGAATGCAAATCAAAAGTCCCCAAATTTTATTATTTTTATAAAATCTCATAATCATGAAATTAATTTCATGATTTTGAGGTCATGCATCATAATTTCTGAACACTTGGAACTGGCAATATTGCATTTATAAATGTTCTTGATCTATGTTATCCTTTCTTCACTGGTTTGTTTGTTCCAGCCAGAAGGCTGCCTGAGAGCCATGTACTGCATTCTGCCAGCATTGCTAGAGCAGTGTGTTCATCTATTTTCAAATTCATTTTTATTTCTGTTGCAGAGATTTGCGGGTGGGGGGGGAATCTCTAGTTTTAGGATGTCATCACCCATGACTTCTTGAGTAATGATTAAAGAGAGGTAGAGGACACCAACCGCATTGGCCATCAGATTCTGAATGAAATTCATTACATCTGCTGTGCCTGTAATATGCTTGCCTGTCTAGTCAGGCACAGCTTTCTGTTGTTCCAGCTGTTGCTGGGCACATATTAAGCAGCTCCAATCAGCTGGACCCCCCCTACTGATGTTACAGCAGCTTGGGGGGGGGGGTTGCTGCAATTCAAACAGTATTGTTCAAACTTTAAAAACTGACCAGTACCCAGAGACTTGATACACTACCTAATGGGCTTTCAATTTTTAACAAGTTTGTGATGGGGTGGACTAGGCCTAGAGGCCCCATGCCACACCCCATCCCAGAGAGGAGCAGAAGAGAAGTCCTCCAAGCAGCCTAGAGTGGTTGCGGGGAAGCAGCCAATGAGGGAGGTTGCAGGGAGCAGCCAGTCAGGGCCCAGCAGACTCTGGCCCTGCAGCTCCTTTTATGTGTCAGTCAGTTCCTGCCTGGAGCTGAAGGCGAAGGGGCTGTGTTCATGGCTGGCTGGCTGACTGAAGGAGCAGCAGGACCCTGGACAGATCAGTTGCTGGCAGGGACTGGGGGAGGAAGAGGAAGCTGCTGGCTGCTGGAAATGAGCCCAAGACAGTCTCTTGGCAAGGACCAGGGTAGCCAGAAGGAGCTGCAGGCTAGCTTCTGGGACTAAGGACTGAGCCCAGGGAGGGCTACAGGAAGACAGTGTCTCCAGGGAGGAAGCCCGGGGCATATGGCCCCATACCAGGGCTGGTGCTGTTTAAAGACTGAGCTCGGGCAGGGCTTCAGAGGTGGATAGGCCCCTGGAGGACTGTGTACCTGGAAGGGGTCTGTTCTGTTTCATGTGCAGACTGTGTATGTGATTCAACCAGAGGGATGAGTCATTGAAAATCCACCTGAGAAACCACTAACAAGGGTCATCACAAACTGAGAGATCGCAGGCACACACACTCGACCAGGGAGTGCTAGCGGGAGGTGGATCATTTAATGGTAATAACTGATGCAGAGCATCTTTCCTCTGACAGTCTCAAAGTGCTTTACAAAGGAGTAGTGGAGTCCCCCTTTCACAGATGGGGAAACTGAATTGCAGAAAGGGTAAGTGACTTTCCCAAGCTTACATAGCAGGTTGCTGCAGAATAAGGAAAAGAACCCAAATCTAGCAGCTCCCCAACCTAACTACTAGATAATGCTGCTTGCTATGGTCTCCTTTCAGCAACATGCATAGGCATTGTCTTTTACATCAGTCACATTTTGTTTCCACCATTGTTTAAAGTTAAAATATACATGTGCAGTTTCATGCATGCACACACTTTAAAAAAATTTAGTACGGGCATATATGGCTCACTTTTGTCCTCATCCCTGGAGCTAATTTCAACTTCATTGTGGTATTTTAATATAGATGGCTGCATGTGTCTATTCTGTACTGAAAGTTATTTTGGGGTATACTGAAGATCACAGATTGGAAATGCCTTTCAATAATGTCCTCCTGGTCTTTGTAATTCAGTGATATATTTCCTGCCCAAAGCTTCTTTGAACAACCAAGCTATGAAAAGAATATCCACAGAAAAGAATAACCAGTGCCTCTGCATTACAAGCACATGGAGATTTTTAATAAGGTCATTTGTCTTGTTAGTATCTATGTCAGAGAATGAGGCATCAGATTTTTAATAGGCAATATATTTTGCTAATTACTATTTCATTATTTTTCGTTGACCTTGTCAACGGTCTGTATATGTGCGTGTTATAATCTATCTAATGATCCAAATTGCCAAGAAGGGGTTGAAGAGCCAGGCAATGACTTGTAGACTAATATAAAGATCAAAGTAGTACAACAAACTTCCCCAATTCAGAGTCTGAGGCATCCAAATTCCGTTGTTTTATTCTTCTGACAAAAGTTGGAAAGAAGCACTAATCCTGTCTCTTCATAAAGATTGTAACACAAATGGTAATGGACTAAGCTAAAGCAGTTGTTGCCAACATTGTTGTAAACAAAGGCAGCCAGCAGTAAATGGTATGGAATCTGACCTCCTATGCTTTTTCCAGAACAAATGAAATCACTCCTATTGATCTGGTTGAGTGCTGAGGATTGTGCAAAGGCCTCTTAAAACCTGGGAGCCTGTTTGAAAGGCTTTTGATCCAGTCGCTTTCCTTGCACTGCTCTTCTCTTCCTGATCCAAATTCGCACCTTTCTGGCCAGTAGCCAGTGCAGTATGAAATGTACAACACTAAATTAACTATTAAGTATTTTGCCCTTTTTTACAGCACTTCTGTGAATGGTTCCTGGTTTGTTTCCACAAATATTTCATTCACTGTTTTGGTTTTTTAAAATTCTGGATGTCAGTGTAAACCAGTGCAGCATTCAGTGATGCATTCACTAGTTCTAAGTTGTGTTGGCTGGATTTTGTCAAATAATGTCTTTTCATTGTCTGCTTGGGGAAGCTCAGGAGAATCAGCAGAAGCCATTTTGACTTGTTATCTCTGGGAGAAGCTGTGAGTCTGCATCGTGTATATTGTCTGAGATACTGGGGGTGGGGGGAATTAGTGTGTGTTGGGACTTTCTCCTCCCCCCCTCCCCGTGTTTGGGATTCTAAATATCTGTCATCCAAGGAACTGATTTTTATTTTGAGTGTCTGAGAGTCTAATCAAACATCAAATGTTAGTAGTGTAATGTTTCACAAAGAAAAATTCCCTCAAGGCAGCCTCAGAGATATGTAAGCTACACCTCTACCCCGATATAACGCGACCCGATATAACATGAATTCGGATATAACGCGGTAAAGCAGCGCTCCGGGGGGGGGGCAGGGCTGCACACTGTGGTGGATCAAAGCAAGTTCGATATAATGCGGTTTCACCTATAACGCGGTAAGATTTTTTGGCTCCCGAAGACAGCGTTATATCGAGGTAGAGGTGTATATGGCAACTTCCTTACCAGATCATCCTGCCTATAAATCTCAAAACTGCCACCCAAAATTTAAGGGCTAATTTACAAAACATAATCAGAAGGACCAAGCTGTTGTGGGCGGCACCTGCCAGAGGCTGGAGTGCAGGTGCTCCACAGAGAGGAGGTGGCTGCTATTGCTGAATTGGGACTGGAGGAATCTTCAGAAGCGTCAGTTCATCTGGACAGTGATGATCATGTTGCAATAAAGCCCCTCAGCTATGATGGGGAGGAGAAGCAAGAGTTTACTGATAGCAGCCACAAAGAAGATTCCTGGAGAAATGTGAATGGAAAAAAAGTTAAATTTTGGTCATGTGACCTCTCCAGAAAAGGAATGGCAAACACTTTTACACACATAGTGTCACTATTTGAGCTCAACTGTACTAGTAACCATCTCTTGTTATTACATGCCACCTTTTTTTCTTCAGACCAGTTGGTATCGGCGCTGCAGGCTTCATTGTGGTAAGATACACCAAAGGATGCCACTAAGTATGTTTGTGGAAAATGCTTTAGCTTCATTAACAGCAGAATTAACAAGAATACTGTTTACATGACAATAAACTGTCTTTCCCAGAGTGATTTTTGAGGGTTTACAAATTTGTATAGTCTCCTGCCCAAGGATGAACCTCTGACACCAGGCCCCAGAGCATATTTGTCCAGACTTTTTTCTGTGCCAAAGCATACATTTCACTAACACTTGTACTTACAAATTAGGTATATCAGAACCTATTTCTAGGTCATGCATTCCTTCCAGTCAGCACAGCTATATATAATCAAATCATGTCTGGTCACACAAATTCCCCTTGGGCATAAAAGCAACCTATTAATCTCCTTCCTCATCTTGCCAGTAGCCATTACCATAGATTTCTAGTCTCTTCAAACTGTCCTGAGTGGTAACAATGATTGAAAGAATCAGTATGCCCTTTGAGAAGTGCCTTATAAGTCTGTTAGAATTTTTATAGCTGGTGCCTCTGAAATGCACAGCCAGCTCACTTCTGCCAAGTGGATTGCCACTAAGGAAGTGGCTGTTGTCATGACAATTCAGAAAGAATGGCAGCATCTGATCCCAAAGTATCTACAAAATATTCTTTTGTCCTACAAAACTTCCTGCTGAGTCACATGAGGGTGAGTCTGGATCCAGAGGACCAAACTACCACAATCCTTCTTAAAGCTTTAACATTATCACCTAAAATAGAGTTCATTTTATATTATAACATGCTATTAAGTTAAATGATATCCCTTTATGCTACCTCTATTGGCTGAGCATATAGCCAATATCCTGATCATGGTCACTTTCTGATTTGCTTGTGCATCTGGGCATCTCTTTTTGGCTACAACAGGTACCCCCATTGTTGAAAAAACTGAGCTGTGAATTCAAAACCAAGGAATTACAATGTCTTGTTCAAGACTTCACAAAATTAAAAAGCCAACACTATGTGACTTTGAATGTGCAAATATATATAAGGGACCCTAGAAACCTCATCCCAGCCTGCACTCCACCCTGTAATGGGTCTAGGCTTACCAGTGCCTAGTGGTTAGATCCCTGGGTGACAACTGTCCCCCATATTTAGTATCCCTTGCCAGTGGTCATTCCAGCACAGTGGCAGTCTCTCTTTCAGCAGATAGTAGCTCAGCCTTCCAGTCAGGTCACCTTTGCAGTCTTCCCCTTTCTGGTGTAACAGAGCCCAACAAAGTATAGAAAACCAATGTTTCCAGGCCCCTGAAGGCCTCGGAGTCTTACTTCAGGGCTTATAACATCTTTATCCCCCTTATCTCAAGGGGTGGGGAAAATTGAGCCCCCCTCATGGCTGGCTGGTAGAGGAGCCAGGCCCTTCTCTCTCTGCTGGGCTGATTTAGGGTCCTAGAAGTGGTAGCAATATCAAGCATCCAGAAAAACTCCTAAGTTGCCTCCCTGGGCCACTTCCTACCACTTACTTTCCCAGTCCAAGGCATGGTGAGAGTCTCATAAACAATCCAAGGAAAGATAGTGTGAAGGGTTCCTTAAACTTTAAGGACAAGCTTGTCCCTTCTGTGGGGCCTGGAGTAGCTACTGCTTTCATACCCCCTTTCCTGCAGCAAGGACTCCCACTGTACCCTGACTAAGGAGTTTTCGGGTAGGTCCATCTCCCTTCCTGAGCTGTCTGGCTCTCTGATAAATTCCTTCTCCAGGTGGAGCAGCCTCTGCAGATGCACTGGAGCAGGGCCACCTGGGCCCAGATCTCCTCCTTAACTTCTTCTTGCCCAGTGTGGGGTTTATATACCCCAACACACACACCCAGAAAGGAAACCAAACAGCACTTGAGAGAGTTCACCTGAAAAGATCAAACTACTCTCAGAAGCTCTTTCACCTTTCCCAGCCCAAGATAGACACCCATTTATCCAAGTGTGCTGCAGCACCTGTCCTATTCTCTGGTACCTCTTTGAGTCACATTTTATATACAGTGAAAATCCTTTAATTCGCTCTATTTTTAGTTAGGTTTACTTTTTGGTTTGAACTGTGATGCAGAAGAACATTTGACTTTTCTTCTCTCCACCCCTGGCCGTTTTCTAACATTTTGCTGGTTTTGAACATTCTTTGAATGAATATTCTGAGGCATATTTACACCCCTGTCAATGAGACTGCAGTAGCAGTAGGCTACGTGATCTGATTTTAACATTCATAATGAGGTACCTAAATGGCATAATGCAGGCCTGCAAGAACCCAAAATATTTCCAACACCCTATTTCCAGGCTTCAGAGCCAGGATATGATTCAAATTGGCTCTGAAGGAATTAACTTTTGTTATGACAATAGAGCAAAAATATAATCAGGTCAAATATATTCCCTCTTAATTATGCTTGACTACTATGGGACCTCATCAAGTCTGTTGTATCAGGTGACAGGACGGTTTGCGGAAAGGGACCTTCAAGATGTTTTCTGCCTTGATAGCAACTGATTTTTCATCTCTTTGTTGTAATCCCGCTTTTTCTGGTGTCTTTGATTCAGCAGTCAGATCAGAAAAGAGGATGGCACTTTGAAAATGGTTCACATATCACAGGACTGGAAGGGACCTTGAGAGGTCATCTAGTCCAGTCCCCTGCACTCATGGCCGGACTAAGTATTATCTAGACCATCCCTGAGAGGTGTTTGTCTAACCTGCTCTTAAAAATCTCCAATGATGGAGATTCCACAACCTCCCTAGGCAATTTATTCCAGTGCTTAACCACCCTGACAGTTAGGAAGTTTTTCAATGCAATTTAAGCCCATTGCTTCTTGTCCTATCCTCAATTTACCTCCCTCCTCCTTGTAACAACCTTTTACTTGAAAACTGTTATCATGGGCTCTCTCAATCTTCTCTTCGCCAGATTAAACAAACCCATTTTTTTTTCAATCTTCCTTCATAGGTCATGTTTTCTAGACCTTTGAAAATTTTTGTTGCTCTTCTCTGAACTTTCTCCAATTTGTCCACATCTTTCATGAAATGTGGCATCTAGAACTGGACACAATACTCCACTTGAAGTCTAATCACAGAGTAGAGCGGGATGCTCTGGTTCTCTGGTGCCTCTGGAAGGCGGCTCCTCCCTGCCAAGCTGCTGCAGCGGCTCAAGCCCGACAAAGCCAGTGAGTGGACTCGGGGCAGAGGCCACCTGGGTGGGGTGGGGTGGGGTGGGGAGGGCTCGCGGGGGGGTGGGCTGTCCACCCTCCAGAGGAGTTCAGGGGGCGGGGTGTGGGGAACCTGGTCTGGGGAGCAGCTCCTGGGCATGGCTGGCACCTGGGCAGGCTGGCCCCTGGGGTCTATAAAGTCTCGTTGGGATTTGCCCCTCAATGAACCAATGTGCGGGGGGCGGAGGGGGGCGTGCAAGGTGGAAGTTTCACCTAGGGCACAAAATATCCTTGCACCAACCGTGCCCCCGGGGGTGCATGCACCCCAGGTTAAGAACCACTACACTAAACTAATAAGATCTGCATTTTAATTTAATTTTAAATGAAGTTTCTTAAACATTTTAAAAAACTTGTTTACTTTACATTCAACAATAGTTTATAGACTTATAAAGAGAGACCTTCTAAAAACGTTAAAATGTATTACCGGCACGCAAAACCTTAAATTAGAGTGAATAAATGAAGACTTGGCACACCACTTCTGAAAGGTTGCTGACCCCTGACATAGGGGCTTAGGTGCAGTAAAACAACAAAAAGGCTAATATGGTAGACCCCTTTAAGACTTTTAAAAAAAGTTTTCCTATTGTTTGACATCAAAGCTGTTACCTGTTTCAGAGTAAGAGTTAAACTGAAAGGGCTGTCCCTTGTGTGAATTTATAAATAGTCAATGGTTTGTTTCAGTCAATATAAGCATCCAAAACTTTGAACATGTATTGGAACCTGTTTGATCTGGTAGATGGGATGGAGATCTCTGGAAGAGATGTGAGAATTCCAGAAGCTCCTGGTTTGACTGCATTAGAAATACCACTACAACAGAGTTTTTTGTGGTATTCCAGTTCTTTAGCTTCTGGTTATGGGTGAAACCAGGACGTGTACAGCTACATGGCATTCAAAAGAAGAAAAACTTAATTACTGCTCTCTAAATCTTCAATGAATCATTTGGGATTCTGACTTAATCCCATTTTCTGTTTACCTGTGGTCACCCTTTAAAATTCAGTAGAACTCTTTAACATCATGAGTAAGTTAAGGTCCAAAGTATTCAGACAGATGCACTATGGTGTTAAACATTACCAGTAGGGAGCGAATGTGTATACAAGGAAGTGGCAGAAAATATTAAAAATTTGACAGTCAAGGAATTGCTTTCCCCCACCCTGGATTACTGAGCCCAGCAGTATCTTTGGTGCATTCACAATATTATCAGGAATTTCCAGGTGCCAGAAGATGGGCACATTTTAGCATGATTGTCCATCTGATCCAAAGAGTAATGGAAAAGATAATGTGGTGAGTCAGTTCCCAGCTCCACCATTAAAGCAATTCTCTTAACTAGATTTGTGGCTGGTACTAGCAGAGACTAACTGGGGAGGAATTTCATAGCTTTACTGTTACTAGAGATGGTTGTCATAGATACAAATGCATAAGACAGGGTGAGGTGGGAAGGGAGGACCAAGTAAAAAAGGGAAAATGATTTTAAAGAATCTGAGTTCCTGTGTGTGAGAAGCTTCCTTATAAAAAATTTTGCATGGGAAGATGTAGGTATAGAGGTGTCTGTGGTAATAATATACTTTGGGCAACATGTGGAGCCATGCTATAAACTCATAGATTCCAAGGTCAGAAGGGACCAGTGTGATCATTTAGTCTGACCTCCTGCATAACACAGACCATAGAACTTCCCCAAAATAATTCCTAGAGCAGATCTTTTAGAAAAACATCCAATCCACAGTGATTCTTGGTAAACCGTTTGAGTGGTTAATTATTCTCACCATTAAAAATGTATGCCTCATTTCCAGTCTGAAGTTGCCTAGCTTCAACTCCCAGCCATTGGATCGTGTTAGACCTTTCTCTGCTAAATTGAATAGCCCATTAATAAATATTTGTTCCCCAGGTAGGTACTTATAGACAGTAATCAGGTCACCCCTTAACAAAGAGAAGGTTAGACTCATGGAGCTCAATCTATTTAGCTTATCGCGATAAGGCATGTTTTCTACTCCTTTAATAATTCTTGTGGCTCTTCTCTGAACCCCCACCCCCACTTTATCACCATCCTTCTTGAATTGTTGACACCAGAATGAGATACAGTATTCCAACAGTGATCACACCAGTGCCCAATAAAAAGGTAAAATAACCTCTTTACTCCTACTTGAGATGCCCATTTATGCATCCCAGGACTGCATTAGCTCCTTTGGCCACAGCGTCACACTCAAAGCTCATGTCCAGCTGATTATCCACCATGATCTCCAAATCTTTTTCAGTCACTGCTTCCCAGGAGAGTCACCCATCCTGTAAATATAGCCTGCATTCTTTTTTCCTATATATATATATATATATACATACACTCAGGCATATTAAAATGCATATTGTTTTCTTGTACCCAGTTTACTAAGAGATCCAGATCTCTCCATATCAGTGACCTCTTCATGGAATCCTCTTCATATTTACCATTTCCCAATTTTTGTGTCATCTGCAAACTAGTTTTTAGATTTTATGTTTTCTTCTAGTTAATTAATAAAACTGTTAGAATCAAAGGGTTAGAAGGGACCACAAGTGTAATCTAGTCCAGTGACTCTCCACGGGGGCCTGACCTGTTTCAGGGGGTCCGCCAAGCAGGGCTGCTCTTATCCCTGAGCCTTGGCACTCTGAGAGGTGGAATCCCCGAGCCCCCTGCTCCGCCCACGCGGGGCTAAAGCTCAGAGCCCTACCACCCTCTGGGGCAGAAGCTCTGAGCTCAGGCGCCCCGGCAGGCTGAAGCCTGGAGCCCCCCAGCCCTAAGGAGCTTGAACCCCAAGCCCTGGTGCCCTGGCAGAAGACACCCCATGGGACTGAAGCCCCGAATCCTGGCACCTTGAACCCCAGCAGAAGCCGACCCATGGGGCTAAAGCCCTGAGCCACCCCCACCCCAAGGGGTAGAACCCTCGAGCTCCCACATTCACCCAGCTGAAGCCCGGAGCCTTCCTCGCTGGGCTGTGGAGTTTTTATAGTATGTTGGGGTGGGGGGCTTTCGAAAGAAAAAGGTTAAGAACCCCTGGTCCAGTCTAATCCCCTGCCAAGATGCAAGATTTTTTGTGTCTAAACCATTCAAGACAGATGGATATCCAGCCTCCTTTTGAAAACGTCCAGTGAAGGAGCTTCCACAACCTCCTAGACAGTCTGTTCCATTGTCCTGCTGTTTCTACAGTTAGGAAGTTTACCCTCAGATTTAATCTAAATCTGCCATACTGTAGTTTGATCCCATTCCTGCTTGTTCTACCCTCTACGGCAAGAGGGTAGAACAAGCAGAGAACAACTTTTCTTCATCTTTTTTATGGCAGCCTTTCAAGTATCTGAAGATCACTATCCTGTCCCCTCCCCCCTTAATCTCCTCTTTTCCAAACTAAACATATCCAGTTCCTTCAGTATTTCCTCAGATGGCTTGCATTCCATCCCTTTGATCATCTTTGTTGCTCACCTCTGGACCTTTTCCGGTTTCTCTACATCCTTTCTACACATCGGTGACCAAAATTGGTACAGTACTCCAGCTGAGGCCTAACCAGCACCGACCGAGAAGAGCACCAGTATTGCCTCCCACGACTTGCATGCTATGCTTCTGTTATTGCAACCTAAAATTGCATTTGCTTTTTTTGCAACAGCATTACATTGCTGACTCATGTTGCGGTTGTGATCCACTACAACTCCCAGATCCTTCTCAGCAATGCTGCTGCCAAGCCAGTGAGCCCCCATTCTGTATTTTGTATTTGTTTTTTCTTCCCTAAGTGTAGCATCTTACATTTGTCTTTGTTAAATTTCATTTAGTTGTCTATAGCCTAGTTCTCCAATTTATCAAGATCCCTCTGAATTTTAGCTCTATCCTCTGCAATCCCCCTTAGCTTTGAACAGTATGCACTCTATTCCTACATCCAGGTCATTAATAAAGATGTTAAACAACACTGGACCCAGAACCTGTGGAACTCCACTTGAGATCTCCCTCCAATCCGACACCATTCCACTAATAGTTACTCGTTGTTTGTGGTTGTTTAACCAATTATGTATCCACTTAATGGTAGTTCCGCCAAGCCTGCATTTCTCCAGCTTACGTATCAGAATGTCACGTGGGTCTGTGGCAAAAGCCTTGCTGAAGTCTAGTTAAATAGCATAGGACCAAGAACAGATCCCCACAGGGCCCTATTAGAAACAAAGCCATTCACTGATGATTCCCTATTTACAATTACATTCTGAGACCTATCAGCCAGCTTTTAATCCATATAATGTGTACCATATTAATTTTATGTCATTCTGTTTTTTTTAATCAAAATGTCAGGCAGTACCAAGTCAAATGCCTACCAAAGTCTAAGTATAGTACATCAACACTATTACTTTATCAACCAAACTTGTAATCTCATCAAAAAATATTAAGGTATTTTGACAGAATCTATTTTCCATATACTCATGTTTATTGGAATTAATTATATTACCCTACTTTAATTCTTTATTAATCGAGTTCTGCATCAGACACTCTATTATCTTTCCTGGGATGAATGTCAGGCTGAAAGGTCTATAATTACTTGGCTCATCCTGTTTACCCGGTTCAAATTTGGCACAACATTAGCTTTCTTTCAGTGTTCTGGATCTTCCCCAGGGTTCCAAGACTTAAAGAAAATAACATTAACAGTCCAGCAAGCTCCTCATCCTGCTCTTCTAAAACTCTTTTGTGTCACACTTCAGGGCAACTGCACCTGTATTTCCCTCCCGTAGTTCAGCAAGGGTAACCACGGTAGGCTTCCAGATCCTCAGCTGCCACCTCTCTTGGATGGAGACCCTCATCTCTCTTCCTCCTGACTGGCACAAGGCATATTTTATTTAAAAATATTATTGCAGTATGTGTAGGGTGTTAATACAGGAATGCCTAGGGTCACGGTAACAACATTACATAAACAGTCCTGCCTTGCTTTTTCCTCAGATGCTTTAAACAGCATAACTGACTGGGGTTTTTCCAGGCTGCACAGTTCCCTGTCTGCACTGGGAGTTCTTCAGCAAATAAGATTACATAAGTAGTCTTGTCTGGCTTTTTCCTCAGAGGCTTGTGAGGTATCATTTGAAAACTAATAACTGCCCATAGCTATAAGTTACCATGACCCTAGGCATTCCTGTATTAACACCCTACACATACTGCAATAATATTTTTAAATAAAATATGCCTTGTGAGGTATCATTTGAAAACTAATATCACACTGGTCAATAATATCATTGCAAAATATGTGTAACAATGCTATATGTAAAATTATGGATACTCACTAATATTCTGCTTTAAAGTCTATGACTAAAAGGTGTTTAAACTAGGCACGTCAAGGGGTTTTGATAAACAGGTTGTCTTCAGACAAAGGAAAGAGGCTGATACCTCAGACCAGGAGTGGCCCAAATTCAATGGGTTATTCATTCATATCGGAGGTTGCATAATTTGCATAATAGCTAGCAACCGCCAGTAGGGAGGAACCAGCATGGAGCCTTGTTTTCCACACCTCATGGCTCCTTTACTCAGCATGAACTAATGGCCTTTACCTGGGGGTACTCTTCAGAAAAATACATATAAAAGGTGGGGGCTGAGAGCTTAGTCAGGGCATGGGTGGGAGGCCCTGAGAGTGGCAGAGCTCTCAGCCTGGCTGGAGCCTGGAGCCCCTTCTGCCTACAGCCTGGCTCCTGTTCTGCCTGCAGCTCTGCCCTCTCATCTCTCCCACAGCCCTGAGACCAGAGAAGTTCTGTGCCCCTTCCACAGGCCATGTCAGGGAGTGAGAGCTCCTCAAGCCCCAGGGCTGTGGTGGAAGGAGTTTTTCTGGGGGTGCCAAATCTACACTGCCCCCCCATTCCTGGAAGCAAGAGGTTTGAGAGACTAAACCTCCCCCCACCTCCATTACACACTGCCCATTGGTATAAATACTGAGTAGCTGATGACCTGCTGCTGAGCTTAAATGTAGATCTGCTGGCTCCTTGAAGCCAGTCAGGTGGGCTGGTCAATCAGGTGATTCTGCTGCAGCTCAGATGGCCTTATTAACCAACCTGAAGGCTGAGCTGGCTAGTCCCAGTTGAGGAGACTCAAGCTCAGAGCTTCTGGTACCCTGTGAAGAGAGATCCAACATAACGCCAGTTACCAAGAGCCAACCAAGACCTCCACAGGATTCCAGACTAGGGAGTCATTGATCCTTGTAGGGGGCAGAACACACCCCTACAGGGAAAATAGGGGAGCTGATACTACAGTGCTGCAACACTCTGTCTCAGGACTCAGACTCATCATATCATCTGCTTGAGAAGGTGCCAGGGATGGAGCTCAGGGTTAGGATGAACTGGGAGTATTGGGGAGATGGGGGATTGTATTTTATTATTTAACTCTAACTCTTTCCTTCCCCAGTTCCTATTTTCCTGTTCTCAGTAAAGTCCTCCTTTGTTATACAGTTACTTTGGGTGTGTTGTCCCTTTGCTGGAATTTGTGTTGATGTATTTTGTTTGTCTCTTTTGCACTGGCCTTTATGCTCCTTGCCAGTTAGTTGTATTAATGCTCTCAAGGCACAATGAAAAGGACCCAGGACCCAACCTATGTGAAGAGAGGGAAGAAACGGCTTCTAATATTGGTGATAGCAAGCACCAGGGAGAGAGAAGGGGGCAGGTGTAAGCTGCACCCGGTGGAGTGGCTATATATAACTGATCTTAACTGATATACAGCCTTGACTACAGAGGTTGCTAATGGTGACTGCTACAACATAAGCAGACCCAGGTACGTATAAGAATGATATTGCTGATGAACTCATGCTTCTGTTTCATGGCTCACAGTTCAATAGTTGCGGTGCTTGAGGTCACAGAGAGAGAAATGATTGCTTTTTCCTTTGCTCCATCACAATTATTTTCTGACTCTTCCAGATCATCACTGGCTGTAGTTAATATATCTGCAGTTCTCATTCTGTCTTGTGCTGCAACAGAATTAAAAGAAACCTGTTATAAGCAAATGCTGTTGACTCACAAAGCTCTTTGTGATTCTCTCTGCATTGATCCAGAATGTCTTAAGGCAATGTTTCCCAAACTTAGGACGCCACTTGGGTAGGGAAAGCCCCAGGCGGGTCAGGCTGGTTTGTTTACCTGCCGCGTCTGCAGGTTCGGCCGATCGCGGCTTCCACTGGCCATGGTTCGCTGCTCCAGGCCAATGGCAGCTGCTGGAAGTGGTGGCCAGTACATCCCTTGGCCCACTGAGCACAGTTTGGCCAGACCAGAGAGTCTGACTTATGTAGACTGATTTACTGTAGCTTTTAATATAGACCATTGATTTAAAAAATCGAATAAAAATATTGTTGCCACTGTTAACACATGACACTTATCTTTTGAAAGGCATTAAGTATAACAGATACTATTAGAATGAAGTTAAATGCCCCATTCCAATGTTGACCAGTGTAGTAACTCTAGTGCTATTTGTAATAGAAAGTAACCTCCCAGTGTTGTTGTCTGGATTTCTCAATGAGCTGTCCCCTGCATGCTTGTAAAGAGTCTCCTGAAATCAGTTTGTTGAATATATTGACTCTGAAGTATGGTCATATTCATTTCCTGGACTGGGCAAGACATTAATCTCCATCTAGTGTTATCACACCGGAGTTGTGAAAGAGGTACTGATTACAAGGAAAAGAAAAATGTCCGTTTTCACTCCTTGACAACTACGGCAGTTCTGGTTGTCCAGAATGGCCAACATGAGGGATTTCAGATCCAGAGCACGAACAAGTATAATTACTGCTATGGGCCAAAATTTCCAAACCCTAAAGTCAGGCTCCTAACTCCATATTTAAGAACATCAATAAAAGCAAGGCTGATCTTCACAGTTGCTGAGCACCAGCTGCTCCCATGGCATTAAGTGGGATTTTGGGGTGTTCACTGCCTCTGACAATCAGGTCACTTTTATTTGGGTGCCTAAATGTGCACTTAGGAGCTTAACTTGGGGCACCAAGGCTTGGAGGCTTTGACCATTGTTCTCATAGTGTGGCCTATGGACTCCATCAAATGACTGACTCATAACCAGGAAGTGGTGAGCAGGGTGCTGGACTTTGTGGTCTTTCATAACAGTAGAATGAAATTGAAAACCCATACTACTGGGTGCTATGTCGATGAAATCTCCAAAAGGCAGGCTGAATTGGTGATAGTTCATACATTTCAGGGCCAAATCATGGCTTTCCTGTATGGCATGCCAAAGGAGGAGTGGGTGCAGGGAATCCCTTTCCTCCTAGAACATACATACACAGCATAGCCATAAATTGTCTGGAGAATGCTAGGCAGCACCAGGAAGAAGAGGGGACTCTGGCTAGAACATGAGACATGTCTTGGTTGGTCTGTGACCATTGCCAGACCAACCAAGAGTGACACTGAGGAACAAGTAAGCTCTCTTGTCTTTCAACCCCACCTGGAATTCAGTTACCTCCTGGGGAACCCTTGTGTGAGTAGGCTTGTTCTTCCCAGTGCTGCTCAGGCAGGCAGAGCCCTAATAGTACCCTCCTGCCTGCAAAACCTTTCCAGTATGCTTAGTAAATCAGACATAAGCTTAGAGCCAGCTCTAGCTTCCTGAATTGCAATAATACTTAGGCAATACAAAGTCACACTGCATACCTCGCAGTATAGGGAAGGAGCTGTAAAATCCAGATATCAATTACATGCACCAATTAAGAGTATGACCCCAGATAAACTCCATTCATTTTCTCAGCAACTCATGTGTCAGTCTTTAAAATCAATATGTAAGACTGAATTCAGAGTAGTTTTCAACAGGAAAGTTTGAGAAATATTGACGTCACTGCCAGACTTTTGGTGCCACAATATTAATGTGAGCTCTGAATCTAATTAGAGGCATACACAGCAGAAAATTGACAAAGACAAGGTTAAGGTATTACATGCTGCCTCTACAGAGGAATTAGGTGATGTGCTTTGGATTCCTGATCCAGTACTCTCTGAATAATGTAAAGAATGCAATTATGAAATAAAGCTAGTAACATGTGATCTTTAATTGAAGAAAATGGGAGCTAGCGTATTCTGATGCCTCTACCATATTATCAGAACAAAAATGTATATTACAGGGTAATAGAACCCTCTTGTCTAGAAGTAAAAATTATTTTGACTTTTTCCCCTCTATTAAGTTATTCAGTTCATTTTACCAATTGAAGCTTCATTTGCTGTCACCTTACTCATCCCTTCTTCAATCCCCCCCCAATATCTACTTTTATTTTTTTCAGTGCCAACCTCACTCATGTTTTTACACTCTCCTCCTTTACTTTCATACCCACTATACTTACTGCATATGTTTTTAATTCTTCTTTTAAAATGTTACCACAGATTTCCACCACTTTAAATTTGTGGGAGCAGAATTTGGCCCAATGTCACTTCACTTTAAATAATTCTTAACATAAGTAAATAACAAACTATTGTTTCACTTGGTAATTTTAATTGCTGATTCAAAGTGGTTTTTTTTCTGGGGTAGAATTACTGGTACAACATAGCATCAGCTCCTACCAGCTGGGTAGGGCTCTGGTGGCCTGAAGAAAACAAAGCTATAAGGAGGTACTGTATATTCTCTAGAGCATGAATACCTTAGGCTGTTACAGTAAGTGGGACATGAGGAAATTCACTTATAAATTGACACTTGTTTTCTTTTCATTGACCATAATAAAGACATTTGTGATAAAACCAGTGGTAGAAGCAAACATGTATATCCAAAAATACCTGTTTGTGCCTAACACATGGCAGACAATGGGACAAATTCATCCCTGCAGTAAATGCCCTTTAGTCAAAGGAGTTACTTCAACAAAGGCTTTGAGCTATTATTCAAGCACAGGCATCTTTACATTAAGTAACGATTACTCTTGTAATGCTTCCCAAGGTCAATGCGCCTTTGCCTTATCAGCCATATTGATATTAGTCACTTAAGCTACTGCTGCTTGGGGAGAGCTTTGACTACCTGCGAGCAGCGGCACAGGAGGCAGCAAACAGGGCTGCCAACAGGGGAGTTAGCGTGGGAGTTCCCATTGGAGGAGCAGGTGAGTGTCTTTGCGTCTGTTTGTGTAGTGTTTGTATCTCGCTGTAGAGGCCCGGAGGGGCAGACTGCTGAAGGGGCAGCCGAGCCAGGATTGGCTGAGCCCTGAGTAGGGGGAGGAGTCAGGCTAGGAGGGGCCTATAAAAGCGGCCACCCAGCCAGGCAGCAGCACAGCTGCGAGCAGCGGCACAGGAGGCAGAAAACTGGGCTGTCAACAGGGGAGTTAGCGTGGGAGTTGGAAGGGGGAGGCACCGCGGCCCCTGCAATCCCCAGGTAAGAACGCCAAGCGAGGCCAAGACAGCAGCAGCCATGAGCCAAGCAGCAGAGGACACACCGAGGATGAGAGCATGCAGCAGCTGTGGTATGTACCTGGTCCTAGCAGGGGACCCAGAACAGTACTATATATGCATGAAGTGTCGCCTAATAGAGCTGCTGGAGGAAAAGATCCAGGGCCTAGAGCTGCAGGTAGAAACCCTGATAGAGAATAGAAGGGGGTTTGAGAAGCTGATGGAGCAATGGCAAGCAGTAACCGAAGGGGAACGCCCAGGGGCAAAGGGGGGAGCAGGGGCCGAGGCCAAGGAGGGGGGACCACCAGAGGAGGAAGATGAGCGGTGGAAGCATGTGAAAGTGAGAAGCAGGCCAAGGAAAAGGAGAGCCAGTGAGGGGGAAATTGAGCTAAGGAACAGGTGTGAAGGTTTGGAGAATGAGGAAGGGGTAAAGCAGGTGGTAGCTGACAGTGAGAGGCCAAGGAAAAAGAGACGAGCGGCCAGTCCCATAGAAAAAGGGGAGGAGTCTATGGAGGTAGCACCAAGTTTGGGCCCAGGGAGGATACAGGATGGCTTATGGGGAACCACAAGGGATGATAGGAATGGAAGGAGCTTGCAACCAGGGGGAACGGGGGATAGGTTAGAGGACCGCGCTGTCCCCAGGCGAAGGCAGGTCTACGTGATTGGGGATTCCATACTGCGAAGGTTGGACAAGCCTGTGACCAGGGCCGATCCGGAGAACAGAAGGGTGTGCTGTCTACCGGGTGCTAAAATACGGGATGTGGACCTGAGGTTGAAAGGGATCCTAAGAGGAGTGGGTAAGAACCCTTTGATCATCCTTCATGTAGGAACGAATGACACGGCTAGATTCTCGCTAGAGAGGATCAAGGGAGACTATGCCAGGTTGGGTAAGACGCTCAAGGAAATTGAGGCTCAGGTGATCTTCAGTGGGATTCTACCTGTCCCTAGGGAAGGGCGCCAAAGGGGTGAGAGGATCGTGACGATTAACAGTTGGCTGAGGGAGTGGTGTTACAAGGAGGGCTTTGGGATGTATGGGCACTGGGAGGCTTTTGGGGACAGACAACTGTTCTCAAGGGATGGGCTCCACCTAAGTAGGGAAGGAAGTAGACTTCTAGGAGGGAGGCTGGCTCATCTGATTAAAAGAGCTTTAAACTAGACACTGGGGGGAGACGGTCGGGAGAGGTCCTGGTGCTCTCCACGCCAAATTTATACATTGGGAGTGAGGACAACAAGATAACAACAGATATAGCCAGAGGGGGGCGGTTACGTGTAAGGAAGAGGGGGGGGGGGGAAGGATACTAGATCTACAAGTCATACTGGAAGTACTGTGTCCCTACCGAGTTGGGTGAAAAGGATGAGAGGAGCCCAACAGGAAAAATTAGGATGTTTGTTCACCAATGCGAGAAGCTTAGGTAACAAAATGGAGGAACTGGAGCTCCTGGTCCAGGAATTGAAACCGGATATCGTAGGAATAACCGAAACATGGTGGAATGGTAGCCATGACTGGAGTACAGGTATGGAAGGGTATGTGCTGTTTAGGAAAGACCGATGCAAAGGTAAAGGTGGGGGAGTAGCATTGTATATCAATAATGAGGTGAAATGTAATGAGATAACTAGCAATGCAATGGATAATACAGAGTCTGTTTGGGCAATGGTCACATTGGGGAAGAAAACTACCAGAGCCTCACCCGGGATAGTGATTGGGGTGTGCTATAGACCGCCGGGATCTAGCTTGGAGACGGATAGAGAGCTCTTTAATGTTTTTAAGGAGGTAAACACTAATAGGAACTGCTTGATCATGGGGGACTTTAACTTCCCGGATATAGATTGGGAAACAAATGCTAGTAATAATAATAGGGCTCAGCTTTTCCTAGACGTGATAGCTAATGAATTCCTGCATCAAGTGGTTGCTGAACCGACGAGGGGGGATGCCATTTTAGATTTGATTTTGGTGAGTAACGAGGACCTTGTTGAGGAAATTGTTGTAGGGGACAACCTTGGCTCGAGTGATCATGAGCTAATTCGTTTCCAAATAAATGGGAGGATAATCAATAGTGCATCTGAGACTAGGGTGTACGATTTCAAAAGGGCTAACTTTACTAAATAAGGCGACTAGTTAGGGAAGTGGACTGGGCTAACATATTTAGGGATCTAAAGGCAGATGACGCCTGGGGTTACTTCAGGTTGAAGTTGCAGGAGTTGTCAGAGGCATGTATCCCGAGAAGGGAAAGCGGCTCGTAGGTAGCAGTTTTAGACCGAGCTGGATGAGCAAGCATCTTAGAGGGGTCATTAAGAAAAAACAGAAAGCGTACCAGGAGTGGAAAATGGGAGGGATCAGCAAAGAAACCTACCTTATTGAGGTCAGAGGGTGTAGGGAAGCTGTGAGAAAGGCAAAGCGATGAGTGGAGATGGACCTAGCGAAGGGGATTAAAACCAATAGCAAACGTTTTTTTAGCCATATAAATAGGAAGAAAACTAAGAAAGAAGAAGTGGGACCGCTTAAAACTTTAAACGGAGTGGAGATTAGGGATAATCTTGGAATGGCACAATATCTGAACGAATATTTTGCCTCGGTCTTTAATGAGGCTAATGAAGGGCTAAGGAATAGTGATAGAGGGACCGATGGGAATGAAGATATGGGGGTAGACATTACGGTATCTGAGGTAGAAGCCAAACTTGAACAGCTTAACGGAAGTAAATCGGGGGGCCCGGATAATCTTCATCCTAGAATATTAAGGGAATTGGCGAGGGATATTGCTAGCCCATTAGCGATAATCTTTAATAAATCTCTAAATTCGGGGATTGTACCGTCTGACTGGAGATTAGCTAATGTAGTTCCTATATTCAAGAAGGGGAAAAAAAGTGACCCGGGTAACTACAGGCCTGTTAGTTTAACATCTGTAGTATGCAAAGTCATGGAAAAAATCTTAAAAGAGAGAGTGGTTCTGGAGCATGAGGCCGATGGCAACTGGGATAGATTACAGCATGGATTTACGAAAGGTAGATCGTGCCAAACCAACCTGATCTCCTTCTTTGAGAAAGTAACAGATTTTTTAGACAAGGGAAATGCGGTGGATCTAATATATCTGGATTTCAGTAAGGCGTTTGATACGGTACCGCATGAAGAATTACTGGTTAAATTGGAAAAGATGGGGATCGAAATGAAAATCCAGAGGTGGATAAGGAGCTGGTTAAAGGGAGACTGCAGAGGGTAGTATTGAAGGGGGAACTGTCCGGTTGGAGGGGGGTTACCAGTGGAGTTCCTCAAGGCTCGGTTTTGGGTCCGATTTTATTCAATCTATTTATTGCTGACCTGGGAACCAAGAGTAGGAGTGGGCTGATAAAGTTTGCGGATGACACCAAGTTGGGAGGTATTGCCAATTCGGAAGAGGATCGGGATATTCTCCAGGGAGATTTGGATGACCTTGTAAACTGGAGTATTAGTAACAGGATGAAATTCAATAGTGAAAAGTGTAAGGTTATGCATTTAGGGATGACTAACAAGAACTTTAGTTATAAGCTGGGGACGCACCAGTTGGAAGTAACGGAGGAGGAGAAGGACCTAGGAGTCCTGGTTGATCGTAGGATGACTATGAGTAGGCAATGTGATGTGGCCGTTAAAAAAGCTAATGCAGTCTTGGGATGCATTAGGCGAGGTATTTCTAGTAGGGATAAGGAGGTGCTAGTCCCGTTATATAAGGCGTTGGTGAGACCTCATTTGGAGTATTGTGTGCAGTTTTGGTCTCCCATGTTTAAGAAGGATTAACTCAAACTGGAACAGGTACAAAGAAGGGCCACTAGAATGATCCGAGGAATGGAAGGCCTGTCGTATGAAAGGAGACTTGAGGAGCTCGGTTTGTTTTCCTTAACCAAAAGAAGGATAAGAGGAGATATGATTGCACTCTTTAAATATATCAGAGGGATAAATACCAGGGAAGGAGAGGAATTATTTCAGCTCAGTGCTAATGTGGACACGAGGACAAACGGATATAAATTGTCAGTCAGGAAATTCAGGCTTGAAATTAGACGAAGGTTTCTAACCATCAGGGGAGTGCAATACTGGAACAGCCTACCGAGGGAAACAGTGGGGGCGAAGGACCTCCATGACTTTAAGATTAAGCTAGATAAGTTTATGGAGGAGATGGTATGATAGGATAACGGGCTTAGTCAATAGGTCAATTAAGTGCCACACTGGTAAATAGTACAATGGGTCAATGATATGATATAACCTTTTCCAGAGGGTATGGCTGGAGAGTCTTGCCCGCATGCTCGGGGTTCAGCTGACCGCCATATTTGGGGTCGGGAAGGAATTTTCCTCCAGGGAAGATTGGCAATGGCCCTGGAGGTTTTTCGCCTTCCTCTGAAGCATGGGGCAGGGGTCGCTTGCTAAGGAGTGGGTGGATCGGCTTATGTGGCCTGCATCTTGCAGGAGGTCAGACTAGATGATCATAATGGTCCCTTCTGATCTTGAATTCTATGATTCTATGATTCTATACCTTTTCTCCTCTGCTATTTTGAGGACTTGCACTCCTCTTCCTTCTGCTGCTGCTGCAAAACTGCAAATAGAAATGTTGATAAAAGAGCAGCCATGATAGAATCCAAGAGGCCAAATTCCTCCTTCAGTTAAATATACACACAACCCCCACTAGGAAACAGGTTAAATCTACATTGCGATTAGACACCTGCGGTTGGCCCATGCCAGCTGACTCAGGCTCACGGGGCTTGGGCTAAGGGTCTGTTTAATTGTAGACCAGGGGTCGACAACCTTTCAGACATGGTGTGCCAAGTCTTCATTTATTCACTCTAATTTAAAGTTTCCTGTGTCAGTAATTCATTTTAATGTTTTTAGAAGGTCTTTTTCTATAAGTCTATAATATATAACTAAGCTAATGATGTATGTAAAGTAAATAAGGTTTTTAAAATGTTTAAGAAGCTTCATTTAAAATTAAATTTAAAATGCAGAGCCTCCCAAACCAGTGGCCAGGACCCAGGCAGTGTGAGTGCCACTGAAAATCAGCTCGCGTGCCGCCTCTGGCACATGTGCCATGGGTTACCTACCCCTGTTGTAGACATTTGGGCTTAGGCTTCAGCCAAAGCTCTGAGACCCTCCCACCTCGCAGGGTCCTAGAGCCTGGGCTCCGCCCCAAGCCTGAATATCTATACCTCAATTAAACAGCCCTACAAGCCCGAGTTGGCTGGCATGGGCTAGCTGTGGGTTTTTAATTGCAGTGTAGACATACCCACAGCCTTCTCCCCAACACACCACCACTCAGTGGCATATGCTACAACTGAGCGGTTCTTATTCCCTGAATGGAATAGAAATAAAATACCATATTCTGGCCCTACTGGCCACTGTATTAAGGTGCCCGGTAGCTGCAGAGTCTTCTGCAGATCCTGGGAGTAAGTAGCCCTCAAAGCAGCCATGTAGCCATTGCAGACCTGCTTAATGCTGGCCTATTCCCAAAAGAAGATTTCATGATGCTTCTCCATTCTAACCACTTCATCATTGGAGCAGACCTTTCTGGGTTGCTAGATCTATGGATCACCCTCCACCTTGCAACAGGAATACTCTGTTCTCCTCAATAGCCATATGTAGATGTGCACATCTCCACATAAATGTCTTAAATTCCATAACTCAATAGCCCTCACTATTCATCTGGCGGACAATTCCCCAGGATAATTACCCTTTGTGTACTTACTCTCATTTATATATGGCAATCAAATCCCCTCAAGTGCCCTTTTCTAGATCATCTTTTAACACTTATATTAACCATTTCAGGTACAGGAAATATTACTGTACAGTTTGGGCCAAATTGTACTCGCCCCACCTGTGCAACGCCCATTGATTTCAGTGGACCATGCATTCATGCAGCCAAAAGCAGAATTTGACACTGTATGTTTTGCTGTATCACTGAAAACTACAGGGGCTTCCTGTGTAAGTCAATACAGTATGCTGTCTTCCTAAAGAACTGTGGGCCTGGCCTTTTAAAGGGGGCTTGGAGCCCATCTCTTTTTTGCAGCTGTAATTAATTGTGGCTACATGTCATTCAACTACCTGATTTAAAAATATTATCTGATACTTGGACATCTCTATGGTAGGGTTTGTGTTCACAGTTAATTAGGGGCCCAATTATGCATCTGAAGAAAAAGGTTAGTCCTACAAACATGGCCGTGTATAGGCAAAGTTCTTGCTATGGGATGATGCTAATATGAAAATAGAGTTAGGATGTATTTTATTCATCACAAAGGCTGCTATGTTACGATAGTGCCAGGCTATAGTAGGATGGGCTGTCACCAATCAAAGAGGAAAAGAGCAGCAGGCCTGATCAAAAAACACTTTGTAGTTTGTCAGGATTTAATAAAAGAACAAAGGGAAATGATTCCCTACACCCATATGGGTCACATTCCCCATGTTAAAACCGGATTCCCTCTCTGTGGGTGAAATCCTGGTCTGACTGACATTAATGGCAAACCTCTGTTGCCTTCAATAGATCCAGGATTTCTCCCTAGATGTTTAACTTGACACTCTGTTTCTCTAGTTTCAGACATTTTAAATTAGTATTTGTCACCATTCCCACTAACATTCTTTCTCTTTGTTTTATTTCATACCATTGCCATAAACTATGATCATGACACACAATAGCAATACCTTACTTGAACAGGGCCTCAACTCTGTTAAAGGACATTAAAGGAGACTATATAATCTCCTTGTTAAACATCAGCCTCTACAGTAATGGAGATGGTAGATTTCTAGTGTGTTCCATTTCTTTTCTCTGCTACAGAATGCAATGGATGACAAGCTACGTGTGAGTCACTTTCATGGTCATGGAATCATAAAAAAGACATACTCCTTGGTTTTATGGTTCATGGACAGTGCTTTTGGTATTTTATAGCTGGCAGTATATTCAGAGACTGGAGAATGGCTGATGGTTACCTTATTGCTCATTGCAGATACAGAATTCTCTTTATGTTGTAGAAATAGGCTCTTTAAGTCCAGAAATCCATGTCACCCGTGAAAGGATTGGAGGAAATGATTTGACAGTCATGATGGGTGTACAATTGTTAGCTAGCATGTATATTCTCTGACTAATGTGTGTTCACATTGTGTATTTATCTGAAATTTAATCAAATAGTTTGAAAAATTGCCTCTGAAATGTATCCAAATCCCATATGATTGTCCCATGGCAAAGGGCTGTGAAATTATCTTCATTGCTCAGGCAATGATGGGTATTTGGTGGGGTTATTACTGAGTTCACACCACAGATGGGCAGGCTCGTTGTACAGAACAAATCAGAATTGTCTTCTTGCAGTCATTTAATTGCCCATCCCCAGGTAGTACCAGTTAGGGCAAGACATATTCCTACATAATAAATATTGACTCAGGAGAATGATTGACAGGCTTTCTAGGTATTTTCCTTTCCTCTAAAAACTGACTGGTCTCATTGGAATGTGTTCCTTTCCCCTCATCCTCTATCTCATCAAAGAGAAAATTTCTCCCCTTCTTCCCCTCTTGCAATGAGTAGTAATGCCCCTTGATCAGGGCTTGGAAGGTAACCATGTGGGGTAAATATCTCCTGATGCTATTGACTGGGGATTTTGCAGAATAAGTCCAAGAGGTCAGAATCAGAGATCTGCAATCAGAGTGAAGATAGGATTTCTCCCCATCCCTTTATAAGAGGACTGTCCATTCCCTTTTGTCTTCTTATTTATTAATATGGTTTCCTTAAATGTAATAGAATGACTATTCCCTTCTCCTTCAATGTGAGCTAGGTTCTTGACTATAGTTGAGAGAATGGGTGGAAGCACGTAATAACTGGGAGATTGTATCAGCCTAAATGATAGCATTGCCATGGTTAGTGTTTTGAAATGCAGAAGGCCAAATTCTGCTCTGTTACACAATTGCAAGTTTTATTGTTTGCAATGGAAGCAGATTCTTCTCATTGACTTTTGGCCTTGAATGGTCCCAATGTCTGAAAAGGAACAAACAGCAGGAGGGGGGAAACAGGACCACAAACTATAGGCCCAGTTCTTCTCTCTGATACATGAGTTCAAGACCCACTGAACTCCACAGGACTTAAGTACATGTGACTGAGCAGAAATGAGCCCTCAGTCATTAATTTCCTTTGGGAAAGCAGAGGGAATACTGGGATATCACTGCCGGCACACCCTGCACCATAAAGCTTGTTCTCCTACCCCTCTCATCTATGTCAGGTGTATGATGATCAGGCCTCACCCTTTCAGGCACAGCCTCATTTTTGTGTTCATTTCTTTTGGAATGAATGTGTAGCTAACGAGGTGTGCACCTGGGCAGGAGCATGCTACCATCTCCATTACTCGTTATTGCTGAACTCTGGAGTGCAGCCCAGGCAGAATTAACCTACAACATTACAAATGATGCACATTATAACTAAGAATATAATTACACTACTCTCATGCACCCCATTTTTGTAGAATGTCATTATTTTACTGTTAAAGATGTCCCCTTTGCAGCAGCTCTAAATGTACTTACAATCCGTGGCAGGCTAATTATATATCAATTATGATATTTATTGAATAACTTATTAATTGGCTATAACTACCATGTTATATGAAACAAATTACTTAAAGGGACTTGAAATTATATTTCAGACTCCTGTGTAATTACAGCTGATGCAACTGTAATTTACACGGTAAGCTTCATGAGAAGCAGATCATATCATTGTGCTTTTTAAAAAAGTGTATGTCTGGTAAGAATTATTTTATTATCCCTTTTCCCTTAATTTTTATACCTGATGTCTTTGTTTAAATAATACTTTTAAATATAGAGGACAAGTCAGTGCTGCTTAAGCTTTTTAAAAGATACTTTCAGAAGTAGCATAGGTAAAATAATGTGTACACTGTCTTGATTTCTTTAGCATCAAAGCACTTTACTTGCTTTTGTGATCTAGGGGATTTGGTATGTACCACACACTAAGGAGTAAGGGACAAGGAGGAATCCTAAACAGCAAGTCTCTTGATAAACTGTAGTCCTAAATTCTGTCCTCAATTACATCCGTGCAAGCAACCTGGCTCTGGCTTACTACACAGGTAGGAAGAGCCCCAGCTGCTAAAGTATTTGGTAAATGGGCTGTATAAGAGCTCCAAGGTTACTTCTGCTGGTTCATTTTATCAGAAGCAATTGTTTCTGTAGCAGTGACCTTCATTACTACTACCTAGTCTAAACAATAGAGCTACCATTTTGGTGGGATAGCAGCATTTCTCCCCCTCTATGTTGATTTCAGTGTTGTTGGTTATTCCTCCCTAGATTTGTTTCTTAAATACATCTATGGCCACAAACTTAAGGGAATAGTGTCTGCAGAAATTAGCACTAGTTAAGGATAATACCTGCTAATACTGCCATTGGTATTCCACAAACTGCACAATATTGCATGTATGAGCAGAGATATTCCCCAGGGAGAAACTTATCAACACCCTAATCCCTAAAAGACATGCTTATTCCTCACAACAAAGTTCAAACAGTGAAAGGCACATTTTGGCAACCCCTAGAATTTGTTTTGCAATAGCAGCTGGAACAGCAGTAAAATAACCTTTATACTGAAATAAAATGATACGCAATTAGTAACACAAAAAAGAAAATATGCCACTATTTCTGTTTCTTTCTCAGTGTTCTTCTCAATTTAACTATACATACCAGTAATTTAGTACAGGTATGTTTGTACACAATGTGCCTAAGTATATTTATGTGATAATTGTTACTGGTAAATACTCTCCTTGTTTCAGCTATTAGTATATGATGGAGATTCCCTCTAGTGTTAATAGACTGTCACTGTTTTTGAAAACTAAACTCTAGTATGCTTTGGTCTTTTCGTCAGTCATACTGAACACTCAAATGCAGAGACTTTTTTGTGAGCCTTAAGTCCATATTTTTTGTTGTTTATATACATTTAAAAAGTCCCCACCTCTGTAGTGTCTGGGAACAATTTATATAAATCAGAGCACAGATCCATTTGCCTTACCTTTCATTCTTACCTTCATGAATATCTTAGAAATCTATCATCTGTTTAGTGAAATAAAGTCTTATAAAGAAGTAGGCTGAAATCCTGGCTCCACTGAAGTAAATTATAACATTTCCACTGAAGTCAGTGAAACCTGGATTTCACGCCTAGAGCCTTTCTGCTATTGAAAAATGGAAGATAAGGAGTTACATGGTGCTGTTTTCAAAAACATTCCTTATGCCAGGGGTTCTCAAACTGGCGGTCGTGACCCCTCAGGAGGTCGCGAGGTTATTACATGGGGGGTCGTGAGCTGTCAGCCTCCACCCGAAACTCCAGTTCACTGCCATCATTTATAATAGTGTTAAATATAAAAAAGTGTTTTTAATTTATAAGGGAGTCACAGTCAGAGGCTTGCTGTGTGAAAGGGGTCACCAGTACAAAAGTTTGAGAACCACTGTCTTATGCTTTTTATTTTGCTGTGTTTTCTATCTACTTATGTGGTCTCCATCCCAGTAGAATATTGGCTTTCAATCCCAGGGGAATGGATGTCTCATAGACTTTAAGGCCAGAAAGGACCATCATGGTCATCTAGTGTGACCTCCTGCACATCACAGGCCACAGAACCTCCCACCCATTCCTGTAATTGACCCCTAAGCTCCAGCTAAGTTACTGAAGTCCCCGAATCAAGATTTCAAAACTTCAAGTTACAGAGAATCCATCATTTGCATCATTTAAACCTGCAAATGAGCTGTGCCCCATGCTGCAAAGGAAGGTGAAAACCCCCCAGGGTCTCTACCAATGTGACCCGTGGGAAAATTCCTTCCTGACCCCAAATATGGCCATCAGTTGAACATTGAGCATGTTGGCAAGACCCACCAGCCAGACACCTGGGAAAGAGTTCTCTGTAGTAACTCAGAGCCTTCCCCTTCTAATGCCCCATCTCTGGCTGTGGGGGATTTAAATCACAGGATTGCCTACAATGTGTCCCATCTCATCATACCATCCCCTCCATAAACTTATCAAGCTCAGTCTTGAAATCAGTTAGGTTTTTTGCTCCTACTGTTCTCCTTGAAAGACGGTTCCAGAACTTCACTCCTCTGATGATTAGAAATGTTTGTCTAATTTCAAGCCTAAACTTGTTGATGGCCAGTATATATATACCCACCCAGGTATTTATCCCTCTGATATATTTATAGAGAGTAATCAGATCTCCCCTCATCCTTCATTTGGTTAGGCTAAACAAGCCAAGCTCCTTGAGTCTCCTCTTATAACATAGGTTTTCCATTCCTCTGATCATCCTAGTAGCCCTTCTATGCACATGTTCCAGTTTGAATTAATCTTTCTTAAACATGGGAGACCAGAATTGCACACAGTATTCCAAATGAGGTCTCACCAGTGCCATACTTCCCTATCTGCACTGGAAATACCTCACCTGATGTGTCCTAGAATTGAATTAACCATTTTCATAGCCACATCATATTAGTGGCTCATAGTCATCCTATGCTCAACCAATACACCCAGGTCTCTCTCCTCCTCTGTTGCTTCCAACTGATTTGTCTCCAGCTTATAGCAAAATTTCTTGTTGTTAGTCACTAAGTGCATGATCTTGCACTTAGCACCATTAAATTTCATCTCATTTCTATTATTACAGTTTTCAAGGTCTTCAGATCTTGTATAATATTCTGGTCCTCCTTCATATTGTCAATTCCTGCCAACTTTATGTCATCCACAAATTTTATTAGCACACTCCCACTTTTTGTGCCAAGCTCATGACTGAAAATGTTAAATAAGTTTGGTCCCAAGACAGATCCCAAAGTAACTCCACTAGTAACCTCCTTCCAGCCTGACAGTTCACTTTTCAGTATGACCCCCTGTAGTGTCCCCTTTAACCAGTTCCTTATCCACCTTTTAATTCTCATATTAATCCCCATCTTCTCCAATTTACAAATAATTTCTCATGTGTAACTGCATCAGATGCCTTGCTGAAATCCAGGTAGATTAGAGCTACTGCATTTCCTTTGTCTAAAAAATCAGTTATCTTCTCAAAGACGGAGATCAGGTTGGTCTGGCACAATCTACCTATTGTAAAACCATGTTGTATTTTATCCCAATTACTACCTCTATGTCCTTAACTACGTTCTCTTTCAAAATTTCTTCCAAGACCTTGCATACAACTGAGGTCAAACTAACAGGCCTGTAGTTTTGTGGATCACTTTTTTCCCCTCTTTCTTACAAATAGGTACTATCTTAGCAATTCTCCAGTTATAGGGTACAGAGTTTACAGATTCATTAAAAGTGATTCATCACTTCTCTGATGTTCCCAGTTAATTAAATGGGAGGAAGGTCCTAGCTAGAGCTGGGCAGAATTTTTCAGAGAAATAATTTATTTGCTCAAAATTGCAGTTTCTGCCAACTCAAAACTATTAGCAAATTTGACCCAATTAGTTTCAGCTGGAAAAATAGTTTTTTTCTGGGGAAGCTTCAGAAAACATATTGTGGTCTGGCCCTTTAGCTGAGTGGTTGGGTATTGGCCTCAGATGTGAGAGACCCCCGTTTAAAGCCCTATTTTGGAACAGAGGCTTGGACTCCAGTCTCTCCCCTCACAGTTGAGCATCTTAACCACCCAGCTATAGGGTATTCTGGGGTAGGTTGCTCTTACTCTTTTCTCTTGAAGTGGTTCCATTTTGTGTAAATATTTAAATATTCATTGGGGCAGGGAGGGACAGAGAATGACGCTCTAGCCTGATGGAGGCACTCCCCTGGCAATGGGAGATATGGTTTGAGATGGCAAGCAGAATAGCTCATAGCATGGTGGTTAGGGTACTCTCCTGGTGAGGGGAGAGTCGAGTTCAAGTCTCTGGCACACTCAATACTTAAATAATTTATACGAGGTGGAATAGCTTCAACAGGCAAGTCTGAGAGCAATCTACCTCAGAGTAGCCTATTGCATAGTGGTTAGGATACTCCCTTAAGAGGTGGGAGAGCTGACTTCAAGTCTCTTCTCCAAAGCAGAGATTCAGACTTGGGTGTCCCACATGCCTGGTAACTGTGCTAATGGTTATCAGGGACACCCAGCCTGCAATGTAACATTTCATAGGACCCACAATCAACTTCTCTGATTTGCTGACAAATTCCAAATATTTTTGGAACTGAGCTGAATATTTTTGTCTGATTTTTAGGTTTGCCAGCCAAACCAAAAAATCGATTATTGACCCAATTCGAGTCCCAGCTAGTTCCTGGCTAGATGGGAGAAGCATCTTGGGGTGAAACAGGAGGCTGTGGTATGGAGAAGTCTGAAAACCATTGCTGTAACATTTTGAGAGTGCCTTACCAACCCTAATGAATTCACCTCAGAATACCGGTTTTCCTGTGGGATGAGGAAGGGGAACATGTGGGCCTCAGTAATTGCCATCAGTGTAACCAGTAATTACATGCTATTTGTGCCCTGTGAAAAGAGAGTCTGATTTCTCATACATCTGTAGAACTGTCTCTAACGATCACTGCATTACAGTGATTTTTGCTTACATAATGTTCATTGTCAGTATGCAAGATTTGTGTATTCAGTTCCTATGCACAAATGCACTCTTGAGAGTGTTCAGTAAAAATAAAACTTGTTGAGCTGCTTTATTCTGACCCAGTTTTAAGCTTTATGATCAGTGCAGATGATGAATGACTTTCCGGATGTCAGCAGCTGAGATGCTGCAGCTGTAATAAGCCGTTAAAAAAAAAAAACAACAACCAACTTTTCTTCTCTAAAGATGCCATATTGGTTGCATCCCTTACACTTGGGTCTCAGTCCTCCATGGTGAGACAGGACAGAACTTTCCTAGCACTCAAATCTGGGGTCCTTTGAGAAACTGACAATTCAGCCCGGTCACGAGGTATTCATACCTCCAGCTATGTCAGGCAAGGAAAGGGTTAATTCTTTTGAAAGGTAACCAGGCAGAGGGCCTTTTCCCACCATAGAGAAGCTGCTTAGGCTGCTGGCGGGGAAGAATTCACACCAAGGAAGCTGTATAAACAGGAAGGAGAAGTAGCCAAGGAAGGAAGTGATCCTTCCCCCACAACCCAATCCAAGTAGAGAAAGCCAGGAGCCATGAAGATCCTGGGAAACTCAGTGCCCAGCCACATCACAAGTTTGTACCTTTTCTTTTCCTCCCAATCCAAATGAGTACTCAAGCCAGGACACTCAGACCTAGAAACACGGTGGTTATGGGAAATGGGATATTTTATTCCCCCCCCAAAGGCCTGTGCATCTTGCCAGAGACTCTTAAGGTAAGACTGTTTGTGTTCGCTTTCTAATTTGGTTTCCCCTGGGTGATGTGAGACTGTGGGGTTTGGCAATGGACTTTTCCCTTAACCAAGCTGAGGAAAGCCCTGCTCCTAACTGCGACCGGGCCACATCTGAGAGAGACTCCCTGCTTTAAGATGTGTGCATTGAAGAGGCAATGTTTGGTTATGTCCCGTCTTCCCCCGCCCCTGGCAGCTTCTGGTTTCCCACACTGCATTTCCCAAGCTTCCCTCAAACAAACCCTATTCTGACACTGATGTCAGTACCTCAATGCTCTCCGCCGTGAACGTTCCAGGCCAATTCCTTTCTGCCCTTACTCTGGTAAAGAGCTCTTCTAGATCCCTTTGCAAGAATCTGCTCCAGGACCTGACTGTGTGCAAGCCTCGCTGTCCTGCAGTACAGCCCTTATATTGTCCCAGCGAGAGCACTTTGTAGCCCTGTCTCTGGCTCATAGCAGCCTGTAAAGTATTTCTCCCCAAATCTCCCTCACCTGTGTGTATAGAGATTTGAAGAGTCTTGAGTATATGACAGTGCCTCTTTTGTTACTTCATGATCAAAAAATCTGAGCTTGTGAAGACCCTGCTCCAATTCTTCAGTCTAAGTAGAACATCAGTCCTTGTGGTACACTAGGAGAAAATAATGTTTACCTTTAGCTACTACTTTGAGGACACTGTTGGACTGGATTTCTGCACATCTACTTGCCTTCCTGGAGAGCTAGTAATAGGAGTAATATTTTTTCAGTAACTTTTTTTTTCCTGGTGATCTCATCCTCCAATATTCTTTGGGCGTCTGTTGCATTGGGAATTTGCTGAGCTCTGTTTCTTGCTCATCCAGGAAACCAAATAGGAGGCACTAACAGTTGGTCTCTGAATGAGGTTGAATTACCAGTGTCTCAGAATGTTAAAAATCAGAGGAGCCCTAGCACAGGGAGGAGCCCAGCTGGCGCTTCCCATTCCCTATCATGTAGTATAACACACGGGCAGGTAATGCAGAAAGCAGCATGTTACAGTGCTTTACAAGTGAGGTGGGTAAATAGTTTAATCTCCTGGAGTGAAATGAGCTGCAATTTCAGTGTCTGTACTTAAGTATGGATAATGCCAAATCATTATAAGATACGTTGATTGGAGAATACTATATATAGCAGGGGTGGCCAAACTTACTGACCCTCTGAGCCACATACGACAATCTTCAGAAGTTTGAGAGCCAGGGGAGCCCTGCCAGGGCTTGGGGCTTCAGCCCTTAGCCCTCCCATCCCCACTGGGCAGGCAGAGGTGATGTATGTGGGGGGCACATGGACCCTCCCTCCCAGGGCCAGCTCCAGGCACCAGTGCAGGAAGTAGGTGCTTGGGGCAGCCAATGGAAAGGGGTGGCACACCTGAGTCTTCGGCAGCAGGTCCCTCAGTCCCTCTCAGAGGGAAGGACCAGCCACTGAATTGCTGCCAAAGAATGGCATTTAAATCTCAGTGTGATAGATAAACTTGCTTTGATCTGCTTAGCTCTTGGAAGTCCAGGGGCTCTAGGCTGCTGGCCCCGTGCTGCCTGGGGTCCCAAGGGACAGCTTTGTCCACTATTAGGGAATTTTTCCCTGAGAACCCCCTGTAACATTTCACAAACTCCCAAGGGTTCGCAAACCCCAGTTTGGGAACCACTGCAGTAGGGGATGTGTATGGGAAATGGCTGCTGTTGAACATAACCTTTCCCCCTGCAAAAAGCAACACAGAAGAATAAAACAATTACATACCTGAAAATAAAGCTCCAGAGCCAAAGAACTCTTTTCTTGTTTGTTTGCATTTGTCAACCATGACAAAGTGATTGTTTCAAATGAACTCTTGGAATATCAAGTTTCTTTCAGGAAACTTCCATTGAATTTGTTGTGCTAATGGATGAGGGGAAGGAGAGCATGGAGAAAGTAGCTTTTAAAACAGTAAGGTCTTAGCCCAGTTCCTTGGTTTAAAACCATAAACTAATTAGTAGGTAGGCTGAGCATGCAGTTGGGCTTCACTTCTGCATCAGGAGGGGTGGGAGTGGCAGTTGGGGCAGGGAGGTAAGCAGATACACATACAGTTTTTTTATGCAAGATGAATTTAGACTATACCTCAAAGAATCACTACACTGACCCACCCTAAAATCTTAATCACTGTGGACAAGAATCTCTTCCATTTAGAGAAAAAGACAATAAGCAAGGAAAACAAAAAAATAAGAGCACCAAACCAAAATAAAACAAAATTAGAAGGAAAATGTAAATAGCAACAAAAACACAAATAAGGGGAAATGCACAGAAAAGGAGGAACTAATAACTACATGCACAGGCTAACTAATAACTATGTATGCTTGCTGGTTGTAATAATACAAAACAAAAGAATAAAATGACTCATTGTTCTATGTTACTATCTCCAGCAAGTGGTATACAGTTACTAAAGTCTCCTATCTCAAAGTATTTAATTCAGACCAATTTTCAGGACAGTATAGAATAAATCTTAAATTAGACAAATATGTTTAAATACTGTTATGGGGTTAAAAAAAATCCTACACACCTGTCTTCCTTCTCCTTGCATATGGGACAGGGATAGTTGATTGTGCTGGGAATTGTGCTTAATAAAGAGCATGGCCTTTAGCCACTGCCACAGTCTAAGTTAATGCCAGTAAAAACATAGCTAAGGAAAAACATACAGATAAACCTCCTGTTTTATCTGAGGACATTTAATATTTTAGAACAAGAAAACAAACAAACATTCTTTACCTCTTTGAGCTACTGCAAATGAGTGTCAATGCTGGGATAGGGTCTAAAGCAATCAAAATGTGTGTCATCCTCTTCAAAATATTTTCACTAATCCTAGTTCACAAAAATATACAAAAAAGTATGTATTTAGAAGATCTTTATACCAGTTCAAACTCCCCACTAAAGATGTGCCCCAGTGTGAGATTAGTTTGTGGTTTGTTTTCTTTCAATTTTTGGAAATGTATTGTTTTCTAAATCCACATACAAAATACTCGCATTGTTAGGATCTTCATGACTTCTCTGGTATTTGGTTTATAATGTTTTCTTGCGTAGTCATTCATTGGTTTGGCTGGAGTGCTAATGTTTGTTTTTCCTGTTCTTAAAGTCAATTTACTCATTTTTGGCTCTCCATTTTCTCATAACTCAAGGCTTTATGGCAAACAAAGGCAGACAGAGGTTATGGGCCTATTACAGGAAGGGTGGGTGAGGTTCTGTGGCCTGCAATGTGCGGGAGGACTGACTAGATGATCACGATGGTCTCTCCTGGCCTTAGTCTATGAGTCTATGTATATGGAAAGTGAGAAAAACACACCTCTTCATTTGATTGTGTTCCGCTTTTTCATAAGAGAATGTTTTTGTTACTCAAGGCCACTGTTTTTCCAATGCCATTTCTGCACTGACCACATGAACAACCCTTTGTGTTTCCAAGGAGTCAGGCGGGCCTGAACATTACTTGAATGAAAACAAAAGCAACCTGTCCTTTTCCATCTGTTCAGTTCATCTACACTTGTACTGGCTAAAGCTTCTGCTGGCCCTTTCAGCTTCCTCTGAGAAAATAGAGAAGTCTGGGCTCTCCTCAAGCTATAAACATGTAAATATGTTTTCATTTGGAACCCCCTTGTTGGCTTAATTCAGCATTCGTGGAAAGGAAGAAAATGACACACCTTGTTCTACTCAGCAAGAATTGAACTGATTACAGTTTGCATTACCCAAGGGTACTATAGGCCAGAGCCATTTCTTTGGAACAGTCAACAGAATAATCACCTTGTTTTACTCATGTAATCTATGATTTTTCTATTAACTCACTTGAGTCATCCGCAATGATAACATCTTATTTGCATTATAGTAGTGCCTAGAAGTTCCAAGTGAAATAGGGGCCCCAGGGTGCAGATGTTGTACACATAGCTGAGAGACAGTCCCTGGTCCAAAGCGTTTACCATCTACACAGATGAAAGAAACAGGAAGTAGTAGTAGACACTTTTCCCAGATGGGGAAATGAGACAGAAATAAAATGTCTTGCCTAAGGTCAAATAGACAGGAGACCTAGGTTCCGATGACAGACTAAGTCCCAGTCTGACGTCTTAAACACAAAACTATCCTTTGTCTCTAAATCACTGCTGGAATCTAGCTCTTGCACACAAGAAAAGAAATTCAACATGTAAAACTGTATAGATGCCCCATGTAAGAACGAACATGTTTTATCATAACCAATTTTTTAAAATTATACTGTGATTTCCCTTTCCCACACCACCTCTTTTTATGGTTGTGCATCAGCAGAAAATACATCCATGGACCAATGGGAGGGTATTTCTCAGTAGCCTATTAGATCATCTTCTTTCATAGTTTTTTTTAAACTGTGGGCTAAAGACAAGACAGAGCTGCTGAAACAAAATTCAAAAGATCTGCAAGTTGGGAAAGTATGAACTAATTGGGCTGTTTAAGGACAAAGACTGCAAAGACCTTGTTGACTTTGCAGAATGGATTCTATCAACCCTTTATAAGCAATTATTTCAAAGGATGACTTCAGGGAGGCAATATTCAGTCACAGGGCTTTGGTCCCAGAATGTAGCAGGAAAGATAAGATAATCTCAAAGATCTTTTATATACAGGAATAGTGTTTGTATATAGCTATCTTCTGCAGAATGTCTCTGGAGTCTTAAAAAATACCCTTATTTGACAATAGTGCTCAACGGCTAGTATGTTGCAGGTGTCTAAGACCCTGTTGTAGACATAAGAGGCCGCATACAACAAAATGTGTCCACCAGTGGATGAGTAATAAATAGATAGATTAAACTTGCTGCTATCACCCTAGTTTTTTTTTTTTTTTTTTTTTTTTTGAAGCATCCTACAGGCTGAAAAAGTCTTAACGGGAATGCAGTTCTTTGTCATTCCTAGTAACTTATTTATATCTTCCTCTCACAGCCTGTTCTGTGTCCTAAATACAATCCATTCAACGGGTGGCTGCACTTTGTAGGCCAGACAAAAAAATCTGAATGTGCGTTTCACCCAAAACACTCATAATTTAACTCATGTTGGAACTTCTAGGCCAAGATGAGGGAGTATACAAAATCCTAGTTTGGGCCAAAATACATCCCACTACATGTTTTGTCTCTTATGTGGGCCACTTGAGAAGATAGTACATTTGCTATTAGCTGACCTTTGTTGGAGTCTATCATGTTGACAATTACTGACTGAGCAGACAGTGTTTTGTCTTAAAAAATTGTGAACTGCCCATGATGCTGGCAGACCAGGTGCCTGATTATGCCAAAGTCCCCATGTCACAACTGAACACTGACAAATATGTAGCAGGAATCAGGTAAAATAGGTATTAGGGTTATAAGAATGTGTTTAGATGTTATTGAATGCTTGTGAGTTGCTGCATGCAGCACTCTCACTTCCAACATCTTTATCCCATATTGTAAGGTAATATTTAAGCATTTTTATTGTGATTGTGAAACTCTCCAGACAGAAGAGAGACATTAACAAGTGTAAAGTGTGGGTCTCCAACAGAAGGTGTTATGTCCCATCCAACAAGGAATGCATGTCGGCACCAGATGGACTATTGCAGCACATTGAAGAGAACCAACAGACTTTGTTCCACTCTTCCCCCTATTCCTTCCCCCCACCCCCAATGAAAAGGAGTCATGCAAGTGAATTCCTCCCATCAGCTGAGTTCGCAGCTCAGAGCATATGGGGAAGGAAATAAAAATCCCTAACAAGAAAGAACTATATTTTATGCTGTTGGACTCACAGGGAAGGCAAAATTTTCTAGACATAAGCAAGAGAACCCTTGTTGCTTAGCCTGGGTTAGCCCTAAAAGACATATAGAACTAACTTATTATAGAAGCTTCTACCACCTTTTGAAACCTAAGATTGTAACTCATCTGGGTTTGTATATTTGCTGGTTTTAACCTTGTAAATAACTCTCTTATTTCCTTTTCCTATTAATACATTTGTAGACAGTTGTGGAAGTAGAGAAAGAACTGACAGGGATTTGTAGGGGATCTTAATGCAAGACAGTCTTTGTTAGCTGTAACCCTACTAACGCGAGATTTGTAGACGTGAGGATTGTGTGAAGCGAGTGGGAAAGAACTGTGTAAGAAGTTGTTGCGACCTTGTGTCGATAATAAGGAATGTAGACTGGCGTCTAAATAGAAGTGAGAAAAATAAGATATCAAGATGGCCTATGTATAAACAAAATGCAGCTGTTGCTTATTATTGTATGTAACAAAAAGTATAAATGCTTGCTGTAATTGTTTACTTGGAGAGAGACCTGCCTAGGGCTGGGGCAACCCTGTGTCCTAGCGCACTCCCTCCTTCTATACAATTGTAAAGAGAAAATAAAGTATCTGACTCTGCTGCACCCAACCAAAAAGTAAGAACTAAGTTTTTTCTCCGACACAGTTTATCATAAGATTGGCTACAAGTATTGGCTTCTTGAGATTTTAAAGTGCAATTGACTTGGGGTAAATGACTAGTCCCTTGGGACTGGGAACAACCTGAATATTGCTGTCATATCTCATATAAGGAACCACCTGTCGCAGAGGTAGGTTTACCTGGGTGGTGAGACAGACTGGATTACCCAACGGGACTGTCTGGGACTCCATGTTAAGTACCAGAGGAGTGTGCACTTGATGGCTGGTTGGTGAAATCTAAGTATAGAACTCACAACCAGTTAGGGGTTTGTGCCCTGCTTCCTAACAGTCAGCTCTGAGGTTGAGCTATGGCAGGACTGCTTGACAACAACCTAAACTTATTTAGGATAATTAATGCTCTTACATGCAAAATCTTTATGAATGTTTAGACCTTAGGGAAGGGTTAGTTTTACACTCTTAGCTCAAAAACATAGTGAGGTATGTAAAGGGCTCAAAGTGAGGGATTTCTTGAGTTGGTTCCATGCTGGTAGATATGTTAGGATTACTGGTTCTAAGACAAAGTGGCTGATTAATTGCTTTGTTTAATCTAAAGCAGTTAAGGCACTCACTTCCCCTTATGTGTATTCAATTATACCATCCCCCACCACTTCTTGTGTTATTGCATATTGAATGTAAGCAAAGAGAGCAGAGTTTCTGGTTCATCGCTGGGCTTTATATACCAAATACGGTACTAATTCTCATACTTCATATAACTCATAATCATAGGTACAAAATGGGGATTCTGTCTGGAATTCACACTTTCTTCTAAGGGGGCTCTTTCTAAAAATGTAAAATGGCACTCAGCTTAGGTGCCAGTTATCAGAAATGTAAAACATGGCAGCTTCGTAATCAACAGATCTGATTATCATAGTGAGTTCTTAATTTTTACTCCTGTTAGTAAGTCAGAGCCAACAAAATGGTGAGAAAGTGAGCTGGATTCTAGTTTACCTAGTTCAAGAACATTGTATTCATTCACAGTTGCACCTATGGAACCACAGTCAAAGGTGGAGAAGAACCAAATTCTGCCTTCGCACCTGTGCAACTCTACCAGATCTAACTGAAGGCAGAATTTGGCTCTCAAATCTTTTTATTACTGGCAATAATATACAAGCAGGAAAAAACCCAGCTTTGCCATCAGATGCCAAGTTGAAAAACGAATACAACCAAATAACTTCTGATCCACAGTCACTGAGAGACAAACACTGAATCCAAAGCTGGCGTTTTTACAATCACTTTTCACTGGAACCACATTTTAAAATCAGCATTGTGAGGGCATAAATCTGTCTCTATGTGGCCTGTGAAACAGGAATTGTAGTCCTTGATAGAATATTAGAAAAATGATGGGAAAGATTTTGATTATATCAAGTATTTTGTCTGGTAGGAATTGCAAATTCTGCCGCTATGAATGGGACCTAGGGGACTCCAGACCTGTTTAGCTATTTGTCTCTTTTGAACAGCAGGAAGAACTGCACATGGTAATTTTAAAAGCAAAAACTATTTTTAAAGATCATTGTCTTAGAACTTTCTTTAGGTTTTTAACATTTTTAAATAAAATAAAATTTCTTAACGAAAAATCATTTTGAATGGAAAACTCAAAACGCTTCATTTAAAAAGCCAAACATTTTGCAGTTTGTTTGGGGTTTTTTTTTTCCAAATATTTTTAAGGCTTTTGGCAAAATCTACATGAATTCAGGAAATGTTTTGGTGTTGCCCAGTCTGCATATGTTGCTGAATGAAGTCTTGGGCAAAAAATTTCACTTAGCTCCATTCCTGTGTGACCTTAGACAAGTGACTTAATCTGTCTGTGCTGCAGTTCTCTATCTAAAATAGTGATGATACTTGTGACGGGTTCTGTCACAGAGACCTCCTTGGGACTGTCACCTGACATGCTGAAGTTAGCTCTGAGCCCGTTTCCCCTGCTAGCTTGGGACTTCCCAAACCCTGTCTTGTTGAGCCAGACACTCTAGCCTGCTGCAACACAGACCCAGGTCTGGTCCATGCCCACAAAGCTGCAGACTTTAACCAAAAACTACTCAGCAGGTCACCTATCTCCAGCACCCAGACACCCAGTTCCCAATGGGATCCAAACCCCAGATAAATCTGTTTTACTCTGTATAAAGCTTATACAGAGTAAACTCATAAACTATCCACCCTCTATAAAGGATAGAGATATATGCATAGCTGTTTGCTCCCCCCAGTATTAATCACTTACTCTGGGTTAATTAATAAACAAAAGTGATTTTTATTAAGTATAAAAAGTAGGATTTAAGTGGTTTCAAGTAATAACAGACAGAACAAAGTAAGTTACCAAGCAAAATAAAACAAAAACACGCAAGTCTAAGACTAATACATTAAGCTGATTACAGATAACATCTCACCCTCAGATGTTCCAATAAGCTTCTTTCACAGGCTAGACTCCTTCCTAGTCTGGGCCCAATCCTTTCCCTGGTACAGTCCTTGTTAGTTCCAGCAGACCTCTTCGGTGGAAAACAAGGGCTTTCTCATGACTGGCCCCCTTTGTTCTGTTCCACCCCTTTATAGCTTTGGCCCAAGGTGGGAATCTTTTGTCTCTCTGGGTCCTCACCCCTCCTTCTAAATGGAAAAGTACCAGATTTAAGATGGATTCCAGTATCATGTGACATGGTCACATGTCCTGTGAGACCTCATTTTTCATTACCCATGGGCTGGCCCACACATACACAGGAAGGGTTGCAGGTAAATAAACCCATTCACAACCAATTCCTAGTCAATGGGAGCCATCAAGATTCTAAGTCACCATTAATGGTCCACACTTTTCATAATTACGTTAGAACCTCAGAGTTGTACTTCATATTTCTAGCTTCAGATACAAGAATGATACATGCATACAAATAGGATGACCACACTCAGTAGATTATAAGCTTTATAATGATACCTTACAAGAGACCTTTTGCATAAACCATGTTCCAGTTACATCATATTCACATTTATAAGCATTATTTCATAAAGCATATGGAATGCAATGTCACAATACTTTTCTATTTAGACTGTAAATGCTTCAGGGCAAGGACTGTCTCTTACTATGTGTTTGTACAGCATCTAGCGCTATGAAGTCTGATTTAAAAACTGGGAACTCCATAGGTGCTACTGTAACACAAATAACAAATTAAAACTGTGCTCTAACCCTTTTTTCTGGCTTCCTTGGTTGACCTGAACCTGTTTGGATTTGGCAATAGACTCTCCTCTTTGGACTGAGTTGAGAAAGGCTCCATTCTGAAAGAAACGTGCATTAAAGAGATGGGAATTGAACCAACAATACTGAAGGCAATGGAGTTATGACAATTTACACAGCTGAGAATCTGCTCCAAAGATTTTTCCCCTGTGTTTTACTATCTCTTTCTGGTGATACAGCCCAGATCACTTTTGTGAATCATTGAAATAACTGACTGCCTCCCAGTCAACTCTATACGCACAGGAGAGAGAATCATCTTGAGTTCTTACCCCCCAAAAAACCCATATACTCTCCCTCTAAACTAGGGAGTTAGACATGGACATCGAGATGACAACAACTTGTATGTTGTGAACTGGTAAATTGACATGGAAATATTTGCTATGACCTCCCTTCTCTGCATCGGGAAGGTTTGCTGGGACATAGCAGAGCAAAGAACTGTTGTGTGTGATCATTGTATTACAATCCTCACTACATGCTATTGGTCCAGATTGGTGATTGTACTGTAGAAAAGAGAGATTGAACTGACATGAGAGAAGCTTCCAAAAGTAAACGAGAAGAAAGAACAGAAGGATAAAAAGATTAAGAAGAGTAGTAGGAAATGGATCATAGGAAAATAAACAGGTCAGAAAAGTATGATTAATAGAGGGGAAAGAAAGAAAAAAGATGTTATGTCAGAGATAAACTAATAGCCATGGCATGTATGGTAGGCTTTAAAGTCCAATTTTATATCTCTCGCTACATCATTAAATTGTACAAAACCTGTTCATCTAGTTATGCACTTCTAGATTTCCTTTTACTTTGCTGCAGATATACGCTGCTCTTATCTTATTACCACATGCTTCCATGATTGTTCTGACATATACAGTAGCTATTGTTCAAGGGTAGCAAATAACATCTAATTACTGAGTACTGCAGCATGAATGTGTCAAATTATGCCTGATTAAAATCTAGCTTCAACCATAGCAGCTGAGTATGAGTGTGCTGCTTGTAGTTACATGAACAAGCACAATTTTCTAATTTTAATATTCTCATTAGAAAGGTGTATTTCTTTCTCATTAGAAAGGTGCAGTTAACAAAAAAGCTTGTCTCTTGCTCAAGGGTGTGTGTGGAGGGGGGATTTTTTTGATACCCAAAAGATCAAAGAAACCATGTACTAAGCCAGAAACAAGTGAATGCCCCCAACTTTCACTTCTGAAGACCTGGGTTTATACTAAAGGGTTAGGAATGTTTTCATTTGTAGCAGTTTTCTGGCAACTGGGCATTTTCCTTCGGGAAGCCAATGACTGAAATTCTGGCTTAGGTAACAAGTGAAAATGAAACTGATGGTATCAACTTAGTCACTTTCTCAACATTAATCTAGTCAATATGAAATCACTTCCTGTTTTCAAAAGGGTGTCATTAACAGGGAGGGTTGGGGTTTTTTTAATCAACATGGAAGAAACGCCTTGAAAGATGAAGAAACGGCTTGACAGTGTCCTTTTTAAACAACCTTTAGAACTGAGAAAACCATTTCCGAAAGTCTATTTAAATTCCTGTAAGCATCTGAGCAACCAAGGGAAGAGCATGCCGAGGGATAGATAATAAAAATCAATACAAAAATCAATCCTTAAAATAAAGGACAATGGCAAAAGGGGGAAGAAAAGAGGGGAAAATGGATGCTATGGCAATTGCTGTAACTCTAGTAATATTTTGTCATTTTCATCTGGCTCAGTTTGCTTTTTTTCTCCTGTGATGAAAATCCTACTTAGGGAGATATTTGTCTTTTCCAACAAAGGGATAGTGATGATGAGTGGAAAATGGAATTGGATAATGATAAGAAATTGGTCTTTTTTTCTTGTAAAATAGTTGAGAATAATGGCATTAAACTGGTTACGTGCTTACATGCTGGGTGGTGGTTAGCGTGACCAAATGTCACGATATTACGGGCTTTGTCTTATTTAGGCAACCTCCTCCCCTTCCTCCCTGGACAGAAAAAAAAAGTGCCCCAATGTTTCACACTTGCTATCTGATCACCCTAGTGGTGGTGAACAATGTCTAACAGAAATCTGAACAAGGGATCTGGCTGTGCATAAGTGTTGTCCTGGGATATGCAGGAGAGTAGTTGGGCTACCTTATAAAGGTGTTTTTATCTTGTGTGAAGTGGCAAGCATATTGACATTTGAGAAACTGACCATGGGGCCCATAGCAGCCTACCCCACTGTCAATAATAATAATAGATCTAGCACTAATATTGCACCTTTCTCATCCGTGGATCTGAAAGATCTTTACAAAGGAGGTCAGTATCATTACAATAATTATCTAAGCAAAAACCAAACAAGCAGTTTTTTAATTAAATTTTACAGTTTCCCAGAAATGGGATCATTCTAAATGTCGGCATCCAATCACTGCATTCAAAGGCATGGCAGCAAAAAGGATTAGAGTGGGAACTAGGCATGAATAAAATAGACTTGGCAAAGAGAAGGGGAAGGCCTGTGTATTTATTAGCTCAACTCTGTGGAGCACAAAAAGCTGTGGTTAACAGAGAATACTAAAAGTTAGCGATGGAACAGACTTACGAGGTTATCCAAGGCAGACCATTCCCTGCCAGTGCAGGATTGCTCCCTACACTGTGTTCTCCAACTCTTTGTTTTGTCTGATTTTTAAATAGTCACATGTTTAGTTACTAGGTAACTACTCTACAATCTCATAGATCTTTACTGTTCTGATATTCAGTCTAAATTTTCCTTTGCTTAACTTCAGCCCATTGCTTCTAGCTATATCTTCTTGCCCCATGTTAGGCAGCAGCTGTCCTTCCTTTTGATGCTTAAATCCTTCAGATAGTTAAGGGCACAGTCCAACAAAATGCTGTGTGCCTTTTGTTCTACCCAGCATGATGGAATCTAAAGCGACTTGAGGGATAAAGAACATTCCATTTTCTTCTTAGGAACAGGACAGATGTTCCAAGGACAAAATCTTATGTGTTTGTAGTCCTATGGACTTCAGGCCAACTGCTTCCCATTGATTTCCCCTCCCCATTCCCCTGTTGCAATACTGCATGTGCCTGACCTGTGTGGGTGCAAACCCTGAGGGTACATTTATGTGACATTCTCCAGGAAGCAACCTGAACTACTGTGTACTCTTAGCTCTCTAGCCTGGGATCCCTTTTATACTGCTTTGCTAATGAACAGCAAACTCCTCCAGGCTCTGTTCACTCACAGCCACCAGCAAACAAAGTCACTCCCAGCTGAGTACATTAATAGATACAGGGTGATACCTGCATATCCCTCAGTCTCAGCCTTGCCCCCCAGAAATGTGCATCTTGTACCGTTTAGTAGCCCATTAGCCCATACAAGCTCATAAATGAGTCCATCATTCCAGCAAAGGATAATGAATATGCACCAGCCTTGTTGTCTCAAGTGGGGGCTTGCCAAACACTTCAACCAAACACACTGGTTTAAATAAAACAATAAATACATTTATTAACTAGAGAATGAGATTTTAAGTGATTTAAAAGTGATAAGATATAAAAGTCAAAGTTGGTTACAAAACAAATAAAAAGAAACACACAAGCGAATTCCTAAACTTTACTAAGGCTAATAAGTTTAAAAGAAAAAAGGTTTCTCTCACCCAAAAGCTTTCAATAGTCTGTATTGGAAAGCCTTCAGGCCAGGATGACTACCCCCAGTTCAATTATGCACGTATGTCTTTCAAGTGATCTTGCTGCTTTGAGCACAGATGAGGGAGGAGAGGTGATGAGGAGGCCACTGTCTCTCCTTTTTATACTCGGATCCTTTGTACTGGAAAAATCTTTGCTGGGTCATGGGGTCAAGTAGTTCCATGGTGTATATGGGTTGCCAGTTGTCCTTCAGGTAAATTGTAAATTTCTTGTTTACAACTCCCCTGCTGGTGAATCTCTGATTAAGCAAGTAATGGCCTGTTAGCCCCTAGCTGGAGTGCTAGTGTGCCTTTGTCTTTAAGAAAATGGTCTGAAGTCGTTACTGAAATATGCTGTAGTTCTAGGTAACAATCATATAGTAAAACCTCATAGCTCCATATACAATGTTGATACACACATTTTAACAGGACAATGATGTTCAGTAAATTGAGTTTTCAAATCCTACCTCACAAGGCATACTTTGTACAAAATACATCATAACCATATAAAAGTGGTGAACATGGGGTACAAGGTGGCGTGGGTACAGGATATCACAGTTTACACTATGTGCTGCAGCTGTGCTGTTGTAGCACCACAGTGTAGATGCTGCCTACATTGATGGAAGGGGGTTTCCACTGATGTGGGTAATCCACCTTTCCGAGAGGTGATAGCTAGTGCGAAGGAAGAATTCTTCTGCCAACCTAGGCATATCTACATTGGGGGTTAGGTTGATCTAACTGCAGTGCTGAGGATATGAAATAGTTTGCAGTCCTGAGCCACGTAGTTAGGTCGATCTCATTTTTAAGTGTAGACCAGGCCTCTGCTATGCATGTATCTGGAAGTCTACATATGTAAAATGGATGTACACAAAATTGTACCATGAAAATCTGGCCCCATGTGAATAAGATGATCCGGCTTTGGCCTCTGATGCTCATTGAAAATGATTATTAGGGTCTCATGTATTCATAGATATAATGGACTAGATCCTTGGGTGCAGCCAAACTGCACTTGGTACAATACTCTGGGAGAGGGGCAAAGGTCGTATTATACCATTTTGACACTCCCACAACCATGTGGGAACATCTAGGACCTGGTTTAACCTCAGAGACAGTTAGAGTAGCCCTGAAGCACCTCTAACTTGTTCAAGCACCAAGGTGCTGTGTGTTCTGGCCATGCCCTCTCTCCCCCCTGCAATGCTGTCCGCACTGGGAGTGGAGAGGAGACCAGGGCAGATGGGGTAGGATTAACTATGTTTTAGTTATTTTATTTTTCATTCCTTTTTCTTCTACCAGAGTGGAACAAAGGGGGGACAGCAACAATAACTGCCTCTTTCTGTGTTTTCTCTTCTCTAGACCAGCGTTTCTTGAATGTGGCCACCATGCCCGCATGCAGCCACCAGGGGGTTTTCTTGCAGCCACAGCCTCCTGGGCAGTGATAGAGGGTTGGGGAGGCAAAGCAGTGGTCCCTTCCCCAGGGCCACCAGCAGGGGTTGGACCCTGCCCCCTCTGGAGACACAAATGCTGGAAGAGCAGGCAGCTAGTGAGTTCCCACCTTCCTGGAGATGGTAGGGTCGGGCTCTAGCCCTGGGGTTGCGGGCAGCAAGTTCTGGCCATGCAGGGTTCACACCCCCATCATCCCTGGCTCCCGCTGCCTCTGCCAGCCTGTCATGCATTCCCCCCATCCCCTACTTCCTCCCTACTGACCTCGCCATCCAAGGCTTAATTTGTCCCTGGGCTTGTCAGGACTGAGTAAGTCTGCTGCTGTGAAAATTGATATGTGAATGTTTGTTAATATCATTTTTCACAGCAGCAGACTTATTATCTAGCAAGTATTAAAAAAGTAAAAATAAAAATAAAAAAGCAACCCAAAAAGCAAAAGAAACCACAAAAAAGACAAGAACCTACAGAGCACCTTATTTGTGTTTGTATTCTGTTTAGGTCCAGTAAAGAATAGAGACAACTGTACATTATTTTTATTATTGAGTCTGCAGAAAGATTCAATAAATTGCAATGATTGGGACATGTGTATGTGCATATTTATGTTTTTCCTAAAGTTAATTAAGTATTTTTAAGGAAAAATTTGTCAGCACGGCCACCAGCAAGAGCTGGTGGCCTCCCTTTGAGGCCACCAAAAATTTTGTTGAGAACCCCTGCTCTAGACTGTGCCTATTTATTCCCCTTCTTCTAGGTCATTTAATATCTGTGGCAATACTTTGGAATCTTTCTACTTTATCAATACCCATTTAAGATCAGTATTCTAGCATTGTCCTTGCTAGTGCTTACCATCACTAACTGCCTCCCTTATTTCACACATAACACCTTGGCTTTTTGTACTGATGTTTGTGAGTGGTAAAGTGTACAGATATAGCTTTCTCGCAACCAGCAGTAGATTAAAACACAATATTAACCCATGAAGCATGTGTGGTCTCCAGGGAAATGAATTTTGCCGGTGTGTTCAACAAGAAAGCACTGTCATTCTATTAGTTATTCAATGGCCTAATGTCCTGCTTCCAAAGGAGCTTAGGATACTATGGTGTTATCAGAGATGTATGGCGGATCTCTCAAAAATGCCTTAATATGATCATTTATGGCCACTAAAGGAGTTATAGCAGAAAAGGTTCAGGTGTATGACATCTTTCAAAAGCAATCTCAAAAGCCCTGCATGCGTGCACTGTGGGAAGGGAGGAATAAAGGGATAGGATCAGACCAAGGGATAATGCCTGAATCATAAAAAGGTGCACCATGTGAATCATAATGGCCAGAAAAAATTGACTCAAATTGCTCGTAATAATAGCAGGTGCTTCTACATGCTGACAGCCACACTGTATGAAATAACTTAATGGTTGACTCTCCCCTTGATATTGCTTGTGTGAGGGTGTGCCTCTCATGCCTGCCTGTGTTTTATTGCATTGAATAACCCCACTGAGATCATATCTTGTTAGCTTGATTCTGCTGCCCATGCTGTATATTTACTCTGTGCCGTATGAATATTGAACAAGGCTTGTAAGAAGTAAAGAAATTTCACAAATCATCTTTTTTTTTTCTGTCCCTGAAAAACTCCTCTTCTCCTATCATGAAGATCATTGAACTATTTTTATTAATAGGTTAGTGGACTATGGGCCAATCTTGCTCTCATTGAAATTCAGTGGGAGTTTCCCTTCCACTTCAATGAGAGGAGGAACGAGAACCATAGTTGAGGTTATCATGGCATATTTTGCAGCCTTGCAATTAGCCACAAAATGATACTGTTATATTTGTAAGTAGGTGAATGTGTAGAGTTATGGCTGTTATGGGGCTCCTTAGACCTGTTTTAGTCCCTCTCTAGTGCACCCTTTAAGTGACCCGCCAGGCTTTCTGCACCTCACTTTGGGTGAAACCCTGTGGTCTAGATGGAATTTTTGGACTGCAGGCCTCCCACTTCGCAACTGTGTTTAATGCAATCGGCCCAACTGCACTGGGCATCTATATTCCCTTTCATGCCAAGGACCCATGACTAGCTACTCAAAAGCAGTGTCTTCAGAACAAACTTTATTGTCTCATTCCCTCAAAGGTACAAAGCACATAGAATAAAGGACAAAAATGAATAGAAGGCCTACACTCATGGGTCTGTCTTACACCTTAATCTTTCCTTCACAGCTTTCATATGTACCCCTCAGTCCAGCTAACCTCCACATTTGTGCTGCTTGCCGCGTGTTCTCTCTGTGTCCCTTTTCCTGCCTGTCAGCTCTCTAACTCTTCCTGGGCAGCCTCTGGCCGTGCGGTGATAGTTCACCTCATTACCCCTTGCTTCTAGCAAGAGGGACTGTTGCCTTTGCTAACTGGGTGTTAGCTCCCTAACGCCACCAGTCTTTCAGCCAATTAAGCATTCTCCTCCAGGCTATGCCAGCCCTGTCTTTGCCTTGCAGGTTAACAAGCTGTGTGCTCCAGTTCTTGAGTCCGCTAGAATCATTCCCATGTGATATCCAGCCTTGACACCAGCTACTCTCGGAAATCCCAGATCCCCTGCTCCCAAAGGAGCGCTGTACTCCAGTGTGACACTGAGCCAGAAGGAGTTAAGCACTAACAGGCTAATTAACCCAGATTCAACCTTTAGAGACATATTAGTAAATAATGATTGTATTTTTTGTGCGTGTTTACATATATATTGTTGACAATGTAACCAAACGGTTCCTGTCTGTCACTGAATTCTGTTAATTCAGAGATCAAAGGGAGTTGTTAATATTTAGCTGAACCGTAAACATAGGCCTTGGCTACACTTGAGAGTTACAGCGCTGTTGGTGGCTTTATAGCGCTGTAACTCACTCCCCGTCCACACTAGCAAGGCACATACAGCGCTGTATCTCCGTGGCTACAGCGCTGCTTGTACTTCACCTCCCCGAGAGGAATAAAGAGTATAGCACTGCTGCTGCAGCGCTGAGGCGCCAGTGATAACAGGGAATAATCTTAGTACGCTGTAACTGACCTCCGGAAGCTTCCCATAATCCTTTTAAGTAAAAGGTCCCACTCTTTGTTTTTTTGTGATGCCTCTCTTTGTTTTGTTGTGAACTCCGGGCTCCGGGAGCTGCTTATCAAAAAAACAAACACAACTACTGTTTGCTGTGAATGAGCAGAGGCAGGGGGGCTCCCTTTGGAACACCCACAGCTAGTGTTTGCTTGAAGAGAGGGAGAGGGAGGGGGCTTGAGGAGAGAATCAGCATGGCAGGCGGGCAGGAGGGGGGTCCGTTTCGGAGCGGCTGCTTATCTGGTCTGTGAGGAAAAAAACAAAGAGCTGTTGTTTGCTTTCAGTGAGTGAGAGAGGGGTGGGGGAGGAGGTCGGATCTTGCAAGGCAGCTGCTGACACAGTGTCGGCTCCAAAAATCCACTCTCTCTCTCCACCACACTCCCTGTCACACTCCACCCCCCCCTTTTGAAAAGCACTTGCAGCCGCTTGAATGCTGGGATAGCTGCCCATAATGCACCACTCCCAGTGCTGCTGCAGATGCTGCAAATGTGGCCACGACAGTGCGCTGGTAGCTGTCAGTGTGGACAGACTGCAGCGCTTTCCCTACTCAGCTGTACGAAGACAGGTTTAACTCCCAGCTCTGTACAGCTGCAAGTGTAGCCATACCCATAGTAATATCATTGTCTTTATTTCTCTTTAAAGTATGTAGTAAACTACCTGTAAATGGCAGGAGATGGGCAGTTACCATATGCTAATCCATGCAGCTAATTACCAGGGGTGCTTAGAAAACAGGTGTTTTTACATCAGAGCCACAATGATCGCTTATTATTCACCCAAGAAATACATGCTGTCAAAAGTCTGTCAATAGCCTGCCAGAAATCTATAAAAAGAACTCTAGGCCCCTGATCCTGTTAAATCACTCTCCTGTATAACACATGCCATTTGTGAACACTTATAATAAAAACAAAAGAAGGCTTATTTAAGAAAGAAGAGAGGTTCCACTAAAACAAGAGAGAATAATGTAAACCGATGGTTACAAATAAAAAACAAAATAATAAAACACGACCAAGGACTCACACTTATTAATAGTTACCTTTCCTATCTAATAGAGCAAGTTTCCTCCCCCTGCTTCCCCAAAGTTCAGTCTGTTGCAGAGCTGGCTGGATTCACAGGAATCAGGTTTCAAACTTTCATGAAACACTCCTGATCAGCAAGATGTCTCCTCTCCTCAGTAAATGTAAGCAGAGGTTCTTTCTCCACTCTGTCATATTTAATCATTGGTCTTTATTCAAGAAAAGGCATTTCCCTCACTGTCTTATCATTCCTTTTTATCTCCAAGTGGTTTTGATGTTTGTTGGTTTTCTATTCACTTTTCTGGGTTGGTGCAATGGTGGACAACTGAGCAATAGGTTATGCCATTGGCTAGCCAGGGAGGTTATCAGCTCCCTGCTACTTGAATGGGCCCTCACCGAGACATGAGTTATCAGGGCATAATTTTCAATATAGTTATGTTATTCCTTAAATACTGCCTGTACATGCATATCACAATTATTGTAAGTGTTGATAGATTACAAGCTTTCACTAGAGACCTCACATGATACCCTCCAGGGATAAATGCCATGAAAGAGGTATATTAGGTGTAGTCAGTTTGTCAGGTTTGAGACAGGAGTTGCTTGTAAAGAACAGTGAACCCTTTGCCCTTTGGCTCTGGGCCTCTCTGTCATACACATGTTCAACCCTCACCCTTTTCTAGACCCAGAGTGCTCTAGTGGTTTTTTGTTCTCTTTGATCTCTCTCTCTCTTCTCAGCCTTGGCAAAACACCTATGTCATCAGCGCTGAGGCCAAGGTGTTGTCTTTCCATGGCAATAAACTTGGCTACTGTGTGTGTTCGGATGCTCCTTATCTATGTCACTATTGTACCATTACTGCTTAGTTCCTCAGTTCCTTCAACCACTCCTTTTGATCATAGAAATCACAGAAATGTAGGGCTGGAATCTAGTGCATTCCCCACACACAAAGACAACACCAAGTAGACCAAGTCCGACATCCAATGATGGGGATTCCGCAACCTCCCTATGTAACTTATTCCAGTACTTAACTATCCTTATAATCAGAAAGTTTTTTCCTAATATCTAACCTAAATCTCCTTTGTTGTAAACTAAGCCAAATACTTCTTGTCCTACCCTCAGGCAACATGGAGAACCGTTGATCATTGTACTCCTTATAAACCACTTTTTACATATTTGAAGATTGTGTGGGGACATAACAATCTTCTCTTCTGTAGACTAAACATACCCACTTCTGTCTTAACTGTTTTCTCATTTTTATTGCTTTCCTCTGGACTCTCTCCAGGTTGTTCCAGGGCCGCCCGGGGGGGGGGCAAAGGGGGGGGGCCCGGCCCCCGGCCTCCGCAGGGCCCCCAGAGAAGAGAGAGCTCCCCTCCTCGCCTCTCTCTGGAGCTCCTGCGCATAAAGCGCCGAGCCCGAGGGCCGAGGAGCCCCCCCCGCGCCGGGGGGCGGCGGGCGGGGCGGGGGCTGGCTGACCCCGCCCCGCCCCCGCGAGCGCGGGGGGCGGGGGGGGGGGGAGGCCTCGCGGCGGGCGTGCCGCCCCGCCCTCTGGCCCCCCCTCACGCGCGGGGGGCTCCCGGAGCCCCGCCCCGCCGCCGCGCCGGGCCGGCCGGGGCGCCGGCGCGCGGCCGGGGGCGGGGCGGGCGGGCCGGGGCGCGGCGGGCGGGCGCGGGGGGCGGGGCGGGGGGCGGGCGGCGGGGGCGCGGCCGGGGGGCGGCCGGCGGGGCGGCGGCGGCGCGGGCGGGCGGGGGGCGCGGGGGCGGGGGGGGGGGGGGGGGGGCGGGCCGGCGCCGCCCGCCCCGCCGCCGCCGGGCGCCGCCCGCCGCGCCGCCGCCCGCCGCTGGCCGCGGGGGGCCGGGCGGCGGCCCCGCCGAAGAAGACCCCCCCCCCCGAGGTTGTTCATGTCCTTCTGAGTGTGGCACCTAAAATGGGACACAGTATTCCAGCTGGGGCCTCCCCAGTGCCGATTAGAGCAGAGCAATTACCTCCATGTCTTACATACGACACTTCTGTTAATACATCCCAGAATGACATTTGACTTTTTTTTGCAACAGCATCACATGAGGGAAATGCAGCTATGCTTTTGTAATTAATGATCAATTTTTTATTAGGGGATAAAGTAACTCAGCAGTTTTAACATCTTGGCCAATGACAACTAGAAACTTCTCTCTAATTAAAAAGAAATATCTCATTACCTAGCTTGATGCTTTTTTCATAACTGAAGCAGATGCTCTGTACATAATCTGTTGAATTGCTTATTACCATGAAGTAATGCTATGAGGTAAAAACAATATACATGATTTTAGAGTCTGTGAAGAAAGATTGAGAGAGAAGCAATTTCCATTTCCTGAACAATTATATGTTCTTGTCTCTGGCAGAACGAGAAGATACAGTCTTGTGATGGGACATGAAATAGCTGTGAGCTTATAAACTCTTTGTCAACTTTTTTACCACACATTTTCCTGACTCAATATGGATGAAAGGATGGTTCTACTTGAATACCTTTTTAATATATATCAAAGGCTTTTGCCTTATCTTCCAATAGTTTCGGTTTCTAGTAACTGAAAGGTTTCCTGTGTTTTAGCCCTCTGTATATAAATGCTCCTACCATAGGAGATAAAGTGTAATGAGTTATTTCACAATAAGTTTGCAATAACCATAGCCTCAGAAAGGCATTCCATTGCACAGCAGCAAATATGACCACAAATGAATAGTGTATGAATCGGCTTCCATATGCCTTAAGGGAATTCCGACTGAAATTCCTTTCTTTTTTAAAAAAGAATGAGGTGAGCTTTTAACCCAGGACATAGCTACCGTGGTAAACAAACCAATTAGCCCAGTAGATCAGTTGTAATAGAAAATTGACATTTTGATGATAAGCTGCCAGTTCAGAAGTCTATCAGTTGACCTTCTTAAAATATTCAACTGTCAGTGCATGTGTGAACTATCCCAGTTTTTAAAGTATTTTAGGTTGAGTCTCTTTCTTTTAATAGCCACATCTCCTTGTTAACGACCATACAAAACTGTTCAAAATAATTGTGTGGAAAGTGTCAGAATGAAGAGTCAGTCACCGATGTTGCAATGGCCAGAGCTGAGACATCAGTAGATGGTGCAGTAGGAGCAGCAGTAGTGGCCTAGGCCTAGGGTGGCAAATTTGCAGGGGTGGCAAATTTATAATAATAGCATTTTTGTAGTGGCGGCATCAGTGACACCGTGATTCTACCAATCGTAGCATGTATTGAACGTGGGGTTTTGGATCCAGGCGCGGTCCCGCACTATAAGCGAAATCGTGCTATACAGATGTGCATTCAAGCGAGGGTCCGCTGTACTTGTAATTTTATTTATAATAACACTTGTACATGTTCAATTATTTTAATGATATTTAGATTCATTTTAGTTAGAATGAATTTGTAAAAAAACTAAAACAAGTTCATATGGGGCTGGGGGCGGCAATTATTTCAGGGCCTAGGGGCAGTAAAATCATTAATCCGCCACTGAGTGGCATCAATAGAGACTGGCAGGGCCGCCCAGAGGATTCCGGGGGCCTGGGGTCTTCGGCGGCGGGGGGCCCCCGCTTCGTCGGTAATTCAGCAGCGGGGGGGTCCTTCCGCTCCGGGACCCGCTGCCAAAGTGCCCCGAAGACGAATTACCGCCGAAGCGGGACCCGCCGCCGAAGTGCAGCCGGGTCTTCAGGGCACTTCGGCGGCAGGTCCCGGAACGGAAGGGCCCCCCGCCGCCGAATTACCATGGAAGACCTGGCTGCACTTCAGCAGCGGGTCCTGCTTCAGCGGTAATTCAGAGGCGGGGGGTCCTTCCACCCCGGAGTGGAAGGACCCCCGCCGGCAAAGACTGGGAGAGGAAGAAGCTCCGGGGGCCCAGGCCCCGCGAGAGTTTTCCGGGGGCCCCGGAGCGAGTGAAGGACCCCACTCCAGGGTCCCCGAAAAACTCTTGGTAGGGCCTGGGGCAAATTGCCCCACTTGCCCCCCCCCCCCGGGCGGCCTTGGAGACTGGGGCAAATGTGTGCTATTGATATGACAGTAACAGCTATTGTAGGCACTGCATCTCCTTTGCTCACTTGAACCCCTGGTGTAGAAAAGCCCTTGCATATGAGCACAGTCCCATTGACTGCAAGATGCTGAGTACCCTGAACTCTCATTAAGTCCAGGGAGAGCTGAGGGGTCACAGCACCTCCCAGGAGGCACACAGCCCTTTTCAGGATTAGATCTCAAAAGAGCAGTCAACCTTTCTACCAGAGAAGGACAAATCCATTTTATTTGTTCCTGTCAGGTCACTTACTGAATTGCAGTCAATCTCTTTCAATCATGCCAGAGGTATTTTTGTATTGTTTTTGTTTTCATGTAGCAACTGCTACATTTCTACATCTATATTTCAAAACAACAATCCTCACTACCAGTCATCACCGAGGATAGAAACTATGACCATACCAGCATAAAAAATACAACCACTTATGGAATCACTCCATTAACTGGCAGCAGTAGCAAGCTCTTACCCTCTGTGGGCTGGGCATGTCTAGAGAAAGACATGATCACATATGCTTAGCCAGCATGTTTCATAGAATTCAAAGCAGATTTCTTCCAACCAAGCACATAGGGAGCACTGGAGAGGCAGAGATGGACTTGGAAGCAAAGGGAAACACAGGGGCCTGACTACCCCATCTGGTGCTCAACGTACTTTTGCCAAAATAGGTAGAAATGAAATTTAATTATCCCAAAGTATAAATTGCATCAAAGAAGATGATCCCTCAGTGGAGCTAGGATGGGTATAATGCGGTGCATATGGCTTCTTCGCTTTTTGGGGGAGCTGTAAGTACAGGGTGTATAGCCTTCCAAAAGGTGGCCAAGCTCAAATCTTTTTTATTTCCTGTAATCCCTTCCAAAAGCTGCATAAAAATGATGAAATTACAGTTGCACAAGGCCTCTTTAACATGCTACTCTGCATGTGAGACTGTAAGCAGATTTTGGTGCCAATGTGATCTCCTGAGAGGACTTAGAATATCTGTTAGATATACTGGTGATTAATGTCATATGACTTATTCTGTCATGGTTCATACATGCCAAACTCACCCAAAAATGCAGAAATTTGGCTTGTTTTGGTTTAACTGGCTTGTGAGTTGCTTGTTGGCTACTTTTTGGCTTGTAGCTTGTTTCTTCTTGCTGCTGCTTCTTTTTTTTTTTTTTCTTTTTTTTATCAGCTCCTGGCAAGCAGGAGCAAGGGGTGGGTGGGGAGAGGGGGCAAGGAGGGAGAAAGTCAGGGATACACAGCAGGCCCACCACGGTCCCAGACTGTAGGCCGGGGGATCTAGTCACATAGAGTGTTGGGGTTCTTAGGGATTGGCTTGTTTTGGCCTTGTTTTGAAATGGGATTAGCTTGATTTTGGCTTATTGTGAAAGTAGGAGTGTTTATTTACCGCCTGAAAGTTGGCAACTGTGTCATAGAGATTTTATTAATATGGCAGTGATGACCTGCTGTGATGTTTTAGGGATCGACCAGACCAGTCAGGGCTTCTGTCACCGCTTTTATGCTGTGCTGCTATTGTTCAGTTCCCTGATATCAATAGCCTGCCCACAAGCACAAGGTCTTACCTTGGCTTTCACCAGCCTAGTTACTCCTTGCAGGGTGACACCAACAGCCCTTCTAGTCCTGAGTCTCCCCAAATCTGTCGTCCATGAGTTCTCAAGTTCTGTTCCCCTCTGGTTTGAGCTCTGACTGTTCCCCTCTGGTTTGTCACCTCCAAAGGCACGAAACTAGCCCCACAGATCAGTTCACTTCGGTGCACACACATACTCCATGCAGTTTGCAGTAGTGCGACCTGTTTGGGGTAAAAATAAACAAAGGGTTTAGTTCATAGAAAAACCACAGACTCCGAGACACAGCTAGTAAGGCAGAGCAAACACAGACAAGTTACACAGAAAATAAACATAAAGACACAACCTCAGGCTTTACACTTCTGTAACAGGTATCACTTTTCTAATACAAATTAGTGATTTTCTTTTGAATAGTGTTCCACCATATCCCTTACCTACAGGGGGGGAACCAGCATCCATGGAGAGCTTCCTGCCTAGAGACAGCGCCTTGGTTTCTGGACAGATTTCCCTTCAAATCCCTTCCATTTAAAATGGGTTTGCAGGTTTGATTTTTTTTCCCCTCCCCTTCTGTCATTGTAGATATTCAATATGAGGAAAATCCCAGTTGTCTCAATATCTTTCCATTTAACTCTAATGGCCCACCTGGGTTAGACAAGGAATCATTACTTTAGTCTGGTTTTGTGTAAACAGCTGGTTTAAGAAGTGCCTCTCGCTCACTGCGCTGGTGTGAGGTAGAGCTGAAGTTTATGAGCACAGTTCTACATGTATATAAATTCATAACCGTAGCCTGTGTACATATCTCATACTGATTATTAAGTTTAGAACATTACAGGCTTTAATAAAAGACCTTACTTGGTTCAACTGCTCTTTCATGGGGCCTAAACCATCTGTTCTCCCCTTGGGGTGTCTGGATCCTGATTGTTACCCATGCATATAGGAGAGCCTGCCTGCTGTGGGAGGCATGCCATTCAGGTGTATAAAACGGAGAGTGAAAGCACTGCCTCCATTACAGAGTAATCTCTGAATTGGGGCTTCTCTACACTATACGTTACACCAGTATAATTTATATCACTCAGGGGTGTGAATAAGCCACCCCCCTGAACAATGTAAGTTATGCTGACCTAAGCACCGGTGTGGACTGCTGTGGACGGTGTGGACTGCTTCTCCCACCAACAGAGCCACCGCCCCACTGGGAGGTGGGTTTTTTTATGCTGATGGGAGAGCTCTCTCCCATCAGCAGAGAGCGTCCTCACCAGACCCGCTACAATGGCGCAGCTGCATCAGTACAGCTGCACTTCTAGTGTAGACTAGCTCTTCGTCAGATCCCTGGTCATTTTATGATGTTGCTAAATTAAATTAATTAACTGAAACCCTATGCTGCATCTCCAGCATCAGTAAAAACCCCTTCCAGGCATGCACGGGCATGAGGAGAGGCAGGCATGCACGGGCATGAGGAGAGGCATGGCGAGGGGCCAGCAGGGCGGCTGGCAGAGAGGACCAGAGCAGAGCCTCACAGAGAGGCGTGGCAATCAGTCAGTGGGGCAGCAACCGAGTGCCCAAGCAGCAGAGTGTGTAAGGTGCCTCCTTACCTCCCCCCGGCCCTCCTTCCACCCAGCATGGGAGGTGAACTCTGTGGATGAACCTCTGAACGCTGGGGCTGCAATGATCCAGGACAGCAACTGTGAGTGGGGTACAGAGAAGGGATGGGCACATTAAAGGGACTTTTGGGTTACTGGACTTAAGAACCTGAGGGGAAAAGGACTCTGCCCAACTTACTTGGGGGTGGGTCTTTTTCTCATGGTTTGTGTTTATGAACCCTAGTTGCCATGTTTTCCCAAATTAATGGTGAGTTACTTCCCTTCTTTTATGAAAAGATTTTGCTACACTCAGACTCTGTGCTTGCAAGAGGGGAAGTATTGCCTCTTAAAGGTGCCCATGGGGTGGTGTGTTATTGTCCCAGGTCACTGGATGGGCTCAAGCTGGTTTTGTGTCATATTGTTGAAAAGATATTAGATACTGAACCTAGCCCTTGTTGCTGCTGGCTCCATCTGGCAGAAGGGTTACATCTTTAATTGGAGAGGTGAGGGCAGCTTTACTTGTAATTAACTTTCTAAATCTCAATTCTCATATCCTTGTTTAGAAGAAACAAAAATCCTTTCTCATGCTTGATTTTATTTTGAATAATAAGCCAATAACATTAACTAAGTCAGCACCACTGGGACCATCTGTGACTACAATTAGGTCTCAATGCTCATACATTAATGGTTTGCTGTTACGTGGATTATAGAACATATCTGCAATACCAAATGTTCTTGTCCATTTCGTCAATTACTAATCTTCTCATTATAGATAGTGCATTTAGTAGTATCCCTTATCAATTACACCATTTTTGTCCATTACAGCCCTCATCTAGAGTAACAGGCATCTCTTTATATACTGCACATATTTACAGAAAAGAGACCAAGGAAATGACCTATTTACTGTGACTTCTTTTCATGGTATCTGGTTTACCTAATTGATTGAGCAGATGTCTTTTAGCTTATCATCCACTGTATTATCAATTATAAAACAGGTCTGTAACCAAGTCATTATGACAGAAATCACCTGCTAGAGTAATGTCTGATAAGTTAAAAGCATCTTTCCATAGATTATTATTGTATTGATCATAGAAAACAGCAGCCCCAAATCAGTTACAAGCATTTCCTGTTTGGGCCCCTTGACACATTTCCCTAAGGGTCAAGGGTTAGAGTAAAAAGGCACACAATCCATTATTTAATGACATTCTAAGGTCAAGCTAACACTCATGTTATCAATAACATTCCTAGTGTGTCAGTTAAAGCTCAGGGTAAAAACAGAATGGATAATTGGATACAGGCCTGCCCTGATTAGACATTTGTTAGTCCTAAACAAAACACTCTTTAACATTAGAGTTTAGCTAACTCAGAGAGGTTTTTGGTATTTTTGGCCAAGGAATCATGAATCACAAAAGATTAATATTTACTAACAGGGGTATAGTCTCCCCTGGGATTCAGGACTACATTCCCAATATACAGGAGCAGAGTACATTCATCTTTCTAACTGATTAAGCCCAAGAAAACAGGAGTCAAAGTCCTGGGAATAGACAGGGGGTGGGATCAAACAAAGAAAACAAAGTCAAATCAGGGAATTCAGTATTGAGAAACTCAAGCAGAGAGGATGTGAGTAATCACCAATTTGTTTGTTTTTTTCAGATTCATTCCAAGTTTGCATAATTTTGTACTCACATGTAGCTGACAATATGTTGACTAATTTGACTTTAAGATCAATGCCATGATCCTCAAGTGTTTCCACTCTTGCTCCCAGTAGTCATTTCATCTGACTCGTGAATGTTTTGGCTGAATCGTAATAAATAACTGGTGGGGACCTGCGTTTATCATCATGACCCAAGATGGCCCCCACTTAGTGGAACTCACCAGATGAGGCCCAGGGAAATGCCTCATTTTATACTTTTTTTGTAAAAATTTCCCCCCAAAGAGAATCAGAACCCAAGAGCTGGCCCAACTAATGAAGGGCAAAAAGATGTTTTGTAATATCTACCATATGATTGTCAATGGATAAGAATAGGTGCAAGTCAGTAATCTGTCTCCGTAATCGTTCTGCTTTTGTACACAGGCTGGAGGAGGAGGTGGAGGTAATTTACTGGCAGGCTGTATTTTTACAGTAATATGACTCAAGACAAAGGCAGTCTTATTGTTTCCTTTGATTTGCATTCCAAAGGTACCAAATATGAAAATATTTATTCATTGGGACTTGAAGATCGGTCATAGTGACCTTTGTCTGCTGCTTCAAATCCTGACTGCAACTGTTTAAAATACTACCTCCTATTCTTGTAATAGCCTCCCTCTTTCGAAAAGACCACATAATCCACTAAAACACTGGCATGCATAGTATTCATAAGTCAGAGCTCCTTTCTGCATCACCAAGTTCTCTATGCCCATCATCTGTTATCAAAAGTGAAAGACAGGATCTACTTAAGCATAAATACAAACCAGAGCAAGGTTTGAAAGGGTCAGATCTTGGCAGCCACTGCTGGGAGATAATCTGTGAATTTTTTATCCTTTACACTGCTGCATCTTACACTTCTTGTCTTCTAAGGTCTGAAATATTTCCACTAACCTCTCTTGTGACTATAGTAATCCTCCCCCTTCAAACACATTTTGCTGTCCACCAGCAAAGCTGCACATATGTCTTCAGGATAGTAATGATAGCTGATGGGTCCATCTCTTTAACCAAGGCTGTGATATAACTCAGTATTGCACTGTTTCCCTGGGATGTCTGTGAGTTTGCATTATCTGTTTAGCATTCCGGAGTGTGAAGGGGGTCAAGGATGCTTCCACATGAGCCAGTTCATCAATGTTAGCCCCAGAAGTCCATTTCGTTTTTCTTCTTTCTTAAATGTTAAAATCATACACAGCCTCACATCCTGAGATACATTAAATAAACTACTGGTCCAGTCTAGCAAGACGCTCAGGGCTCTCAGCACCTGTGCAAGCAATAGGAACTGAGGGGGTTCAGCACCTCACTCAGTGTAAATTTCAATTTGAGGTTTGAATTGATTACACAGTCTTTCATCTTTGAGTCACTGATTTGAATACTACCCAGGCAGAGCGTCAGATATGTCAGTGTCATATGTAAAATAGACTGGTGGCCTCAGTTGCCATCTGCTTCCTAGCATTCACACATCAGAAAACAGTGCCAGTGTTGGTGGTCTGAGCAGACAGCCAAAAGAAGGAAAAGGGATATGGAGTGAACTACTTTCTGTTCCCTAGGACTGTGTTTACAGCAAGAAATTTAGGATTTTGCCACAATTGCAACTTCACTTGGTTTGCACCTCTACTGACTGTAGCAACATGGAGATTGCTGTGTGGACAGCATCTGGATGTTTTAACATCATGTTTCCTAACTCTGAGTAGGATCACCATGTCTGCAGCTGCAATAGGAGACCTAAATCTGCAAGTGGAGATGTGGCCTAGAAATTAAATGTTAACTGTTTGCAGTTGGGAGAGAAGTTAAATGTTAGGCGATAGTGGAGGTTTTATGCCACACAGGGGAAAATAAAAATTCCTTTGCACTTGACCATTAGGTTCTTGATGGGACATAATACAGAGCAGCGCCGCTTTAGTCTTAAGGTCTCTCTCAGGAGCAGTCTGTAAAATAAAGCAAATTTGGTGGGGATCACTTCTGGAAGAAGATTGAAAAGTCATTCTTAGCTTTGTTTCCTACTTTTTCCCCCAAAGTGCCCAGAAAGTATGCAGCAACCCACCTCTACCCCATTCTTGGATTCTGTGGCTGCCTTTTAGAACACTTGACACAGCAACTCTGGTGATGGTCCTGGCTACTACGTGACTTCATTTAGCAGTGTAGAGTGGGCCATTACTATTTCCCCAAACCGGGCTAGGCTTTGTTTATCTTGGATGGCCAAGGCTTTAACATAGTTGGAGAAATAATTAATGTCCCATTTACACTACAAAGTGGAACCATATTGCAGGCCCAGGTTTCCTGGTGTGACTGTAGTGTAAAAAAGCTTGAAACATATTGTTCTGTAACTTGAATTATAACTCTTACCTGTGGAATCCCTCTTCCGATAACTCTCTCTGCCTTACAATTTGTGGGACCTTTAGCTCCCAAAGATGGGAATTCAGGCCAAGAGCTGCTTATGCTTCCGGCCCTGTTACTAGAAATGGGGGTCTGAAGGTTGTCCTTATTTTGTTCCACTGCTGGAGGGAAAAGTAGAGCCAGCCCGTGACTTCAGAAGTTAGAGACTGTGGGTATGTCTACACTACAACTACAACCCGTGCCAGCTGACTCAGGCTTGGGCTAAGGGACTATTTAATTGCAATGCAAACATTAAGGAGTGAGCTGGAGCCCAGGCTCTAAGAATTTGTGAGGTGGGAGGGTTCCAGAGCTCAGGCTGCAGCCTGGACTTGAACATCTACACCAGGGGTCTCAAACACGCGGCCCGTGAGGTTATTTTCTGCGTCCCGCAAGCTCCTCACCCCCCTCCCGCTCTCTCCCAGCGTTTACCTAGAGCGGCTCCGGCCCGATGCACACTGGAGACAGGGCAGGCTCCCTGCTTGCCTGCCCTGCCCCCACGCTGCTCCGGGAAGCGGACGGAACCTGTGGGAGGAGGGGCGCAGGGGTGTGTGTTGATGTTGCTTCAGGCACCACCTCCAGCAGCTCCCATTGGCCGCAGTTCCCTGTTCCCGGTGAATGAGAGGTGCTGGGGGCGGTGCCTGAAGCAACAGCAACACACACACGCCATGCTCCTGCTCCCCCACATTCCAGCCGCTTCCTGGAGCGGCGCGGGGGCAGGGCAGGCAGGCAGGGAGCCTTCCCTGCCCCCCATGCACACTGGGCCTGAGCCCGCCCCCTGAACCCCTCCTGCAATCGAACCCCCTGCCACACCCCTCCTGCACCCCAACCCACTGCCCTGAGCCCCTGCCGAACCCCTCATCCCTCCTGCACCCCACACCCCAACTCCCTGCCCTGAGCCCCTGCCACCTCCTGCACCCCAACCCTGCCCTGACCCCTGCCACACCTCACACCCTCCTGCACCCCTGCCCTGAGCCCTGCCACACCACACCGCTCCTGCACCCAGGGGGGATGGGGGAGAGGGGGGTGGGGAAGGGGTGGGATTTAGGAAGGGGTTGGAATAGGGACAGGGAAGGGGTGAGAAGAGATGGGGCAGGGAAGGGGCTTCATGGAAGGGGTGGAGGGGGGGGGGGCAGGGCCAAGGTGTCATGGGCCAAGGTGGTCAGTAATCATGCCCTCGGCTAATGTACTAGTCCTAATGTGGCCCTCGTGGTCATTTGAGTTTGAGACCCCTGATCTACACTGCAGTTAAACAGCTCCTTAGCCAGAGCCCAAGTCAGTTGGCATGGGCCAGCTGTGGGTTTTTAGTTGCAGTGTAAACATATCCGATGGATCACTAACTGGTTACTTGCTTGTGCTTCAGGCTGGCCTGGGATAAGCTGTAATTAGAAGATGAGTATCTCCTGATTGCTTGTGATTCTGGCTGTAGATTTATATAATGCCTGTAAATTAGTACCTAGTATGGAATTATCACACAGTGATACATACAATGTATAATTATGTCTTATTGACTGAGAGATGCATGGCAAGAAAAAGCAATAGTGTCAGTAAACAGGTGAGTATATTCTGGTGGAATGACACCTTTGAAGGGGCAAATGGTTTTTAAAAGGTTGGTTGTGCTTTGCTAGTGGGCATTTAAGGGCAGTGGATATCTCATTTTCCTGCTGAATGTTTCAAGCTAGTCAGATGACAGACTGGCTGAGAGCCATCTTGAACTGTTCCCTCCTGTGCACCACACAATTATGGGCACTTCCCATATAGCATTACTATCTGTACTCTTTTCACATTGCTTCTCGCAAATGGATTGTGTCATATTCTGCAGGCTGATACCTTTTTGGTGGGCAAGGAGGAGTGTATGTGAACAACTTGTCTCTGTCATGCTCTGCCAGCTTGACTTGTTTGTTATTGTGATGTCCTGTCGTGTGTTGGCCTTGAAACAGAATGCCTGAAGTCATATTAAATACAGAGATACCTCAAGGATTCTTAATGGGTTTCCTGGGCCCCAGCTGCAATTCATCCCCTCTACTGGCCTCCGGCCAAGCCTATAAACTGCATGTCTTCCTTTCCTCTTTCGTTGTGCTGTTCGTTTTGTCACATACTCTGTGTCCACAGATGTCAAATATAAAATGGCATGTGGTGTTAATGCTTTAGTGCTGGCACAGACTTACTTCCGGAAGAAGATATGCCCCTAGCAGTGTTGTCTTGCAGGCTACACATCTAAATTTATCATGGCATGGTTATTCAAACAGGCCTGTGATCTGGCATGATGCCATCCAAAAAGATCAGTCAACAGACCATCTAGGAGTATCAAGTGTGGCTGTTCAAGGACAGGAATCCCAGGCAGGAATGTCTGCACTCCTGTGTCTGTGGAGGTTATGTGCTCTTGGCTGGAGAATTATTCATAACTCTTCTTGTAATGTCACTACGTATGTACTATTTTTCTATTAAATATAGAAATGAATTCAAGTATCACCCGATCACTAGCAAGGCTGTTAGTATACCTTTCCTCATGAAATGTTATTTTTCAAGGCATATATATGTGGTTACATTAAATTTCCTAATGAACAGCACAGAACAAGCAATGATCTACAAAGTGCTAGAATTATTTTGGTGCATACCTGAAGAAAAAAGGGAAAATTAATTTCCACTCAGTTTGTTGGTGCTATACCTTGTTAATGGTAGAACTGATCATTTTATATTTTTGGCCAAAAAAATGTTTCTGGGTAATGTTTTTTTACTGAAAATGTTATCTATTTTTATTTTGAAATTTTTCATTTATAATTGTCTTCAGAATAGGACATTTTCTTATGACTTTTTAAAAAAGTTTATTTTTCAAAAAATCGTACCGTGTGGTCATCTTAGTAACAGGAAGGAGTTAAAAAATTGCAATTCAAAATGTTTGCAGGTGAAAACTGCAAGATTTGGTCTGTAATTTACAATATTTTATCTGTGCTAATCCTGGGATTTCAAACTGCATTTTTATAAATCAAACTGATGCAGTGCAAATCTGTGTGCTAATTATAGTGTAAAGATTGATGGTGTATTATCTGAATTAGTAAATAGCTCTGATCAAATATGTTTATTTGCTAAAGTATTAAATCATACAAAACTAAGTACTTGACCATAGAATTTAAATTACGTAGCTAATCACATGTCAAACAGTGTAGGCACATCCTTGGCACTTCCCAGTTATTTCTAATAGTGTTTGAATCCCAATTGGCTAATGTGTTGTCTTCTAATCAGGGCCGGCTCCAGACCTCAGCACACCAAGTGCGTGCTTGGGGCGGCATGCCACGGGGGGCACTCTGCTGGTCGCTGGGAGGGCGGCAGGCGGCTCCAGTGGATCTCCCGCAGGCGTGCCTGCGGAGGGTCCGCTGGTCCCGTGGCTTCGGTGAAGCATCTGCAGGCACCCCTGCGGGAGGTCCACCGGAGCCACGGGACCGGCGTGCCGCCCTGGTTGGGGCGGCAAAATCGCTAGAGCCGCCTCTGCTTCTAATGCACCATTTTTTGCTGTCTGATTAGTATTCTTTTCTCTCCAGTGGAATTTTTGCTACATGAAAATCCAATAAGCTAAAATATACTTATGGGGCTGCTCCATTTACATCTGGCAACTTTCCATTGTCTTTTTACAGATGTCTGGGCCTCTCGAGGTCCCTTCCAGTCCTAGAATCTATGAATCTATGAATTGCTAGTTATCATGTATGAAGAGTTCAAGGGTATATTATTATTTTTGTTTTCTCAAATTTTCACAGGCAAACTCAGGCCTATTCCTATTTAACCATGTCCCCAAATTTAATTTATTTAAATCATGACCACTGAATTCATTCCTAGAAAAAGGGTTACTCGTAACTCTCCTTGTAATGTCATTATATATGTGCTGTTTTTCTATAAATATAGAAATTAATTCAAGTACCACCAGAACTTTTTAAAAAGTTCAAAATTAACAACATATGGGGATTTCTTTTTTTTTTAATTTCTCAGCATCAAAACATTTAGACATTTATTGTTACTCGTGGTTCAAACTAGAAATCCAGCTCAAGATGGACTTCTTTAAAATGCTTAAATCTTCAGAAGGATTCATCTGTATGTTTGTCTCTGCTTCCAGACTTGTGCTTTACTGTCCATAATTATGCATAGTTGGTCACTCTGGAAACTCAATAATAAATTGGTTATATGGTAAGCGAAATTCACTCTGCATTCACTGGGGAGTTAATTACAATTAGGATGTCAAGTGATAAAAAAAATTAATCACAACTAATCACACGATTTAAAAAATTAACCACGATTAATTGCACTGTTAATACTAGAATGCCATTTATTTAAATATTTTTGGATATTTTCTACATTTTCAAATATATTAATTTAACTTACCACACAGGATACAAAGCATACAGTGGTCAATCTATATTTGCTTTTTATTACAAATATTTGCACTGTAAAAAACAAAAGAAATAGTATTTTTCAATTTTCACCTAATGCAAGTACTGTAGTGCAATCTCTTTATCATGAAAGTTGAACTTACAAATGTAGAATTATGTGTAAAAAATAACTGCATTCAAAAATAAAACAGTGTAAAACTTCAGAGCCTACAAGTCCACTCAGTCCTACTTCTTGTTCAGCCAATGGCTAAGACAAACAAGTTTGTTTACATTTGCAGGAGATAATGCTGCCCGCTTCTTGTTTGCAGTATCAACTGAAAGTGAGAACAGGCATTCACATGGCACTGTTGTGGCCAGTGTCACAAGATATTTATCTTTAGATGCACTAAAGATTCATATAAAAAGAACAGGAGTACTTGTGGCACCTTAGAGACTAACAAATTTATTTCAGCATGAGCTTTCGTGAGCTACAGCTCACTTCTTCGGATGCATAGAATGGAACACACAGACAGGAGATATTTATACATACAGAGAACATGAAAAGGTGGAAGTATGCATACCAACAGGAAGAGTCTAATCAATTGAGATGAGCTATCATCAGCAGGAGGAAAAAAACTTTTGAAGTGATAATTAAGATGACCCATAGAAGGTGTGAGGAGAACTTAACATAGGGAAATATGTCCCTTCATGCTTCAGCCACCATTCCAGAGGACATGTGTCCATGCTGATAATGGGTTCTGCTTGATAACCATCCAAACCAGTGCAGACCATCACGTGTTCATTTTCATCATCTGAGTCATATGCCACCAGCAGATGGTTGATTTTCTTTTTTGGTAGTTCAGGTTCTGTAATTTCCACATCAGAGTGTTGCTTTTTTAAGACTTCTGAAAGCATGCTCCACACCGCATGCATCTCTGATTTTGGAAGGCACTTCAAATTCTTACACCTTGGATCAAGTGATGTAGCTATCTTTAGAAATCTCACATTGGTACCTTCTTTGTGGGTCATCATTCGAGACTGCTATAACACGAAATATATGGCAGAATGCAGGTAAAACAGAGTAGGAGACATACAATTCTCCCCCAAGGAGTTCAGTCACAAATTTAATTAACACGTCATTTTTTTTAATGAGTACCAGCAGCATGGAAGCATGTTCTCTGGAATGATGGCCGAACCATGAAGGGCTATACGAATGTTTAGCATAACTGGCATGTAAATACCTTGCGATGCTGCCTACAAAAGTGCCATGCGAATGCCTGTTCTCACTTTCAGGTGACATTGTAAATAAGAAGCAGGCGGCTCCATAATTGTAAACCAGCTTGTTTGTCTTAGCGATTGCCTAAACAATAATCGGTAGGACTGAATGGACTTGTATGCTCTAAAGTTTTACATGGTTTTATTTTCGAATGCAGTTATGTAACAAAAAAATCTACATTTGTAAGTTGCACTTACATGATAAAGAGATTGCACTACGGTACTTGTATGAGGTGAATTGAAAAATAGTATTATTATTTTTTTGCCATTTTTACAGTGCAAATATTTGTAATAAAAAATAATATAAAGTGAGCCCTGTAAACTGTGTATACTATGTTATAATTGAAATCAATATTTTTGAAAATGTAGAAGAACATCCAAAAATATTTAATAAATTTCAATTGGTATTCAGTTGTTTAACAGTGTGATTAAAACTGTGATTAATCACAATTAATTGTTTTAATCATGATTACTTTTTTTGAGTAAATCGCGAGTAACAGCGATTAATCAACTGCCCTTATTACAGCTTTTAAAAGTTATGTTCTTGGAAGGCAGAAGTCACTTGAGAGAAACAGGAAATGCTTTGAATAATGAAAGAAATTATCAAATCTTCTCACAGATATGTATGCAATTTCCATTGAGTTCAAATGGAGTTGCAAATGTATCCAGTGTTGTCCATCATATCTTCCAGTCTGAAAATACACACAGCAAACATAAAGAAAATGAAAATGCTGAGTCTCCATGGACATTTACACTCCCTTCTGTTTTAACTAGGAAGAAAATACAGCACAAACATAGGTAATATATATCGAAATGACAGAAAGAGAGCAAAGTCAGTTTTAATTAGACGGCGTTCATGTATAGGTTTCTGCTGTTGCTTCTTGTTTATACCACTGGAATCCCTTGATAAGTTATGTCTGAAAAATTGACCATAGTTCTGATTTTCTTTTTTTTAAGTGCCTCGGTTTCTAGGTTGTGCTATCTTGGGTTTGTTTTCTTCAGACATGTTCAGTACTCATGCCAGCAGTAGTCAATGAGAATTATGAGCTCGCAGAACCTCTTCTACAGTTAGGGTATGCCTCCACTGCAGCTGGGAGGGTGCTTCTCAATGCAGGTGGATAGACAAGCACTAGTTCTGCTCTAGCCAGCACATTAAAAATAGCAGTATAGTAGTGGCAGCACAGGATGCAGGTCAGGCCATCCGATTATATACCCAGAGGATCAGGCATCAATGTACTGGGGTAGCTAGCCCATCCTGCCATGACTACACTGCTGTTCTTAGAGCACTAGAGCTAGTGCATAGCTCTCTACATATGCTGGGAAGCACTCTGCCCTCTGCAGTGTAGACATACCCTAAAATAGCTTAAGGGTTTGTCTCCAGTTACTGCTCCTGGGTGAATACTGCACCAAAAAAATTAAAAATTCTGAGCACAATATTTTTATATTATGCAAAATTCTGCATATTTTATTTGTCAAAATGACACAGTATAATCACACCAGTTTCAATTATTTCAGTAATTTATTTCAAGATACTTGTCGGCAAATACGTCAACAACACAGAAAATGAAAAAGTAGAGAGTTAAAGACATTCCTACTACAACCCAGTTCCAGTTGGTGGTGGTGGTTTGCTGGAGAGGACTCTGTGGGGGACCCCCTCCCCCAGAACCCAGAAATGGGCCCCTCTGGTTCCCCAAAGCAGAGCTGTGCCCCCCACCATGCCCAGACATGTGTCTCCCCTCCTCCCCAGAGCCCAGCCATAGAATCCGCTCTACTATGCTTTGTCCCACTGAGGGACATGGTGCAGCCCTGCCCTTCCTCACCCTTTGCCAGAGCTGGGTCTCCGGGACCCACTCCCATCCCTGGGTGGATGAGGATCAAGCCCTGCAGCCAGAGCATGCAGAGCCTCCATCACCACTGGGCCAGGCACTCAGCTCACTGCCAGCTGGAGAGCCAGGCTCTGCAGAATCCAGCAGCCCCAATTGGCAGCCAGCCACTCTGCAGCCCCAGTTCTGTGAGGAAAACATAAAATTCTGCGCAGAACATTAATTCCTCACAGCAATGAAGACTTAGAGAGCTGCAGCAGCACAGCTGAACTGGTGGAGCTGTGCTGCTGTGGTGCTTAGTAAAGACGTTACCTATGCCAATGGGAGAACTTCTCCTGTTGGGGTAGATACTCCACCTCCCTGACAGGCGGTAGCTATGTCGACAGGATAAGCCCTCACGTTGACATAGTGCTGTCTACACCAGGAGTTTGGTTAGTAAAACTATATAGCCCAGAGGTGTGAATTTTCCACACTCCTGAGAGATGTAGTTATAACGACATATGTTGGTAGTGCAGACCTAACCTCAGACTCTTAATGCCTCTATTTTTGAAAATGTTAGCCTCTCCACAGCCAATAATCCATAAGAGTGCTATTGACAAAGGGTCAGAAGTGCTCATCCCCTTCTACAGCATGGAGGCAACCAAAGGAGCAGAAAATGCCCATATATAAGAGGAGGAAGAGGAAAGCCTAAGTTCCCCCTCTTCCCCCGAACATGCAGCAACACAAACTAGTACCGTATGGTTGGCATTCCATGAGTGTTCAATGCAGAGAGGGTATCCCGGAGAGGAAGTGCAAATGGGAGGCAGCCCCTTCACCCAGCATGCTTCCCTGACAAAGAGGCTTAAAATCTATGGCAAGCTGCCACAGAGGAGATGGTTGCTTTATTTATATAGCAGCCAAAAATATATTGGGTGTTTCCTAATCTGACCAGCATTGACTCCCCACAAAGGGAGTTGGAATGTGCAGCTGTGGTGAAGGAGCTGATCCGTTAGGAACTGCCCTGACAAAGGGGAGAGGAATCTTAAAGAGCGTCCCTCCTTATGGGTGTCTGCAGGGCTGGAATTAGACTTATATGTAGATTCTTGGGCTCTGTGGAGGTTGGGAGCTATGTGCCCTTAATTGCTGCCTGTGTGAGGAGAGGCTGCAAACTTCTCCCCGCAGAGGGGAGTATGAATCAGTAGTTCTGAAAGACTCAACCTCCGTGTCCTTTTTGCTTCCTGAGGATTTTTCTACAGCAGAGTGTAAGGATGAGGCCTTTTCCTGTAGCCATATTGTAAGGTCTGAGGCCTTTGTCTGTGGCCATATTAGGGGAGCAGCAGCCATAAGCTAAGAAGCAGAAAGTCACATCCTCACATTCCATCTAAATTACATTAAGACAATGTAATGTCAGGCTGCTAAGAAGTTGATCCTGTCCTAATAGGACCGACCATCACCAGATAAAGAAACAGATCTTAAGATGGTTAAAAAAAACGTAGTTTGATAGCATTCTGTCTGGCAAGAAATGACTTGTCAATAGTTGGGGTTGTGAAATCCTCATTTCTTTATTGTTTTGTCTTGATGGTCCCCACTTCCCTATTGTCTATCTGTATGGTCTCTGTCTGGTTCTTTGTTCCTGTCTGTTGCATAACTAATTTTGAGAGGTGTAAATCAATTAAGGTGGTGGGGTATAATTGGTTAAAGGATTGTTTTACAATATGTTAGGATTGGTTAGAAAATTGCTCAGTAATATTTTAGTAAAATGATTGGCTAAGGTACAGCTAAGCAGGACTCAAGTTTCACTATATAAACTGGGGTCCAAAAGGAAGTTCTTTGGAACCAACTCCAGGCCACAGCCCCAAGATCAGAGCTGCCCAGAGGTGAAAGTAAGCTGGTACAGTCCAGTTCGGTGTACTGGCAAGAGCCGGTACGCCGTGCCGGACCGGACCGGCTTCCTCAGGCTGGCGATTTAAAGGGCCCGGGGCTCCCTGCAGCAGCCGGAGCCCTGGGCCCTTTAAATTGCTGGCCAAGCCCAGCTGCCAGAGCCCCGGGGTAGCAGCAGCTGGGCTCCCATGGGGATTTAAAGGGCCATGGGCTCCGGCCGCAGCGAGCAGTCCCAGCCCTTTAAAGCACAGCCCGAGCCCCGCCACCACTACTCCAGGGCTCAGGCAGTGGGGCTTGGGCAGCGATTTAAAGGGCCCGGAGCTCTGCTGTGGTAATGGCAGCCAGAGCCCCAGGCCCTTTAAATCGCCCCAGGGCTCCCAACTGCCTCTGCAGCTGGGAGCTCTGGGGGTGATTTAAAGGCCCTAAGGCTCCCAGCTGCAGCCGGAGCCCTGGGGCCTTTAAATCTTGATTTAAAAGCCCCGTGTCTTCCAATTGAGGCCACACCCCTGCTCAGGACTCTGGCATACCGGTAAGTCCTTTAACTTACTTTCACCCCTGGAACCGCCAGACCTCAACACTCTGCCAGTCACATCGTGCAGAAGCTGGAGTCCCCCAGATGACCTGATCCTGACTGGCCATCAAGAAAAGTTCATCTGCCTTATTGGGAGCGGTGAGCATTGTCTGCGTAGTGTGTGCATTCTGTTTTGATGATTGTTAATAAATAGTGGTTAAGTAGGATATTATTGTGTAAGGCTCTTTCACTGGTAAAAGACCCAGCAAACCCGCAGAGTGTAAGGTTACGCTCTGAGCCCATGAAAGGGTAAGGGTGGGTGCCTAAATTAACAGGGTTATGCCTGAGCCCTAGGAACAGGATAAGGGTGGGTGCCCACAGAGCAGTGGTGGTTCAGTGTGCAGCCCACGGGCCACAGATTGCCCACCACTGCCCTAGAGTGTGTGAGTAACAGAGATTTGGTGCGGTTAACAAAGGAAGCATTTAGATCATTGTCTTTTAAATGTTCTGTGGGCTTAAGGGTTATTTATAGCAACACTTATTGTATGAAATAGTCATTTATAACACAAACTCTCTGTGGCCTGAGCAGTGCAGGATAATGTAGTCTCTGTCACTGGGTTTGCATTGTTTCCTTTTCTTGCCCTAGGATGTTTGCTTTGTCAGAAGATGCTCATTGGGGGGTCAGAAATGTTTCTGAGTTTGTAAAAGCTTGTGTGTGGCATGGGGTCTGGGATAGGTGAACAAAACCATTTTCCTTTCAGCTCTAGTTATTTCACAAATGTGTCTGTGAACAGTGTTGCAGTCAATGGGGTGGAAGTGCCAGGAATATCAGATATGCTTCTTTGCCAGCAAAATGAACATAGTGTCAGGCTGCCTGGTCTGGAGTGGCTCACAACAGCGAGTGCCTGCCTCAGGGCAGACTGTCAGTAAACAAGGGCAAGAACCCCTGTCACCATGCCTCTGAGAATACCAGATTCAGGACAAACTGCTGAGAAATAGGACAGACTCACCCCAGCTGGTGGTTATTCTATCATTAGATTATACCAATCTAGTAACAAAAGTGAATTTCTGTATCACCCCATTAGTTAACAAGAAGTCAGAGATGCAGTCTCCTTAGGCTTTCCAGCTCTTGTCTCACCACCCAGACACTGGACTCTATGATGAGTGGTTACTGAAAACCAGTTTCATCACACAAAGGGTCCGCTAATCTCAATAGATCAGCCACATAGCCAAGTCAATATATAACTCATATCTTACCCAATAACCATGCTGCTGCCAATCCTTTAGTAACTAAAACCTACAAGTTTATTAACAAAAAGTCAACAATGGTTAATAGATCATATGCAAACAAATAATTGCAAAGTCCTTATATCAGGTTTATACCAGTGATGGAATAAACTGCACGCTTGTAAAGTCTCTGGTAACTTCCAAAAGATTGGCAGGTCCTCAGCCCATAGTTCAAAATGCTCCTTTTTGTTGTAAGTCCATAGTCCGGAGAATCAGGGCAGGAAAGAGTCAAAATGAAGATATCTTTGGGGTCTTTTATACCCTTTGCCATATGCCTGGAAATATACTGGCTCAAACAAAGCTCACAGCCAGGTGCCTGGAAAGCTACTGGCCCAAGAAGGAATCCAGGGTCACATGAGCATATCACATGTCCTTACATGCTTTGATAACTCACCGGGGCAGCCATTGCCCATATTTGTGCTGAGGCATCTACAGGAAGAGCTATCTGGAGAGTTGGTTCTTCTTAATGGCCCATCAAGCATTAATAGTTCATTCACAATGAGCTAGTGAGACTGGATGTAAGCTACCTTGTGGGTTTACCCCAGGAACAACCACATATTAGATACAGATACATAGCCAATATTCATAACTTCAGATACAATGATGATACATGGATTTAACAAGGATAATCATACTTGATAGATTGTAAGTTTCTCATTGACACCTTAGATGAAACACTTCATATAAGATTTGTTACAATTGTAGAACTGTGGCAGCAACAGTGATACATATGGTCGTTCTCAGACAGCATCACAACCCCACACTGGTGGTATATTCTGTAATTAGATTTCACCATGCCAGTCACAAATGTGAACTCCTGGATCACTGTGCTGGTCTTACCATGGAGGCACAGACAGTCCCCTTAGACTCTCCAGCCTATCCTGACACTCAGTCAAACTGGACTTTATGATAAAAGTCACTCAAGTCCAAAATCACACCACATCAGGTTGCTCCCAGTCCCAAGAGATCAGTCACTTATCCTAGATCAATTGGTACTCCAGATCTTACACCAAAGACAATACTGGCAGCCAATTCTACAGTCAGCTAATTAACGGTTTATTAGCTAAGGGGAAAAAATGGGAGTTATTGAGAGGTTAAAGCAGGTAAGATATATGTACAGGTGTATTACAGTTTGTAACTCCAAATGGTGGCAGTGATGTAATAAACTGCCAATTTCCTAAAAGTCTTTTCAGGATACCCAGACTGTGTGGGGATCTCTGCTTTGCATTTGATACACTTCCCTGTAAGAGTCCAAACAGTTCAAAGATGAAGGATCTTTCTTTGGATCCCTTCTTATATCTTCTTCTCACAAAAGACAAGCTGACAGCCTCTCTACCCACGTAGGCTTTCCCTTTGATGACAATGAGTTAGGAATGCACTTAGTCTTTTGACCTTCAACCATCATACATAATGGCCATATGCTTTGAAGTTAGCATTTTCTGTTAAAGTCCTTCATTAGCATTTCATAAGATTTTTTTGATGAGTTATTGAGTTACAGAAGTACGCACAATGTAAATGTTTACCATTACATTGTAACAGGAATAGATAAATGAAAACAATACAAGTAACATTCCACTAGTCCTCATGAAGTTTAAACATCTGAATACACATTTATACATTTAACATTTTGATCTATACCAGGGGTAGGCAACCTACAGCACGCATGCCGAAGGCGGCACGCGAGCTGATTTTCAATGGCACTCACACTGCCCAAGTTCTGGCCACTGGTCCAAGGGGCTCTGCATTTTAATATAATTTTAAATGAAGCTTCTTAAACATTTTAAAAACCTTATTTACTTTACATACAACAATAGTTAATTATATATTAGACTTATAGAAAGAGACCTTCTAAAACATTAAAATGTATTACTGGCATGCAAAACCTTAAATTAGAGTGAATAAAATGAAGACTCAGCACACCACTTCTGAAAGGTTGCCGACCCCGATCTATACTAACACACAAGTAAATTGGTCTGTGACCCAGATCTGACCTGATCTGCCAGCGTCACACGTAGCACTGTTCATCAAACAAAGAATATTTCCAGTACCTGAAAGCCAAATGCAGTATGTAAATACCCAGCTAACTTTACTCCAGTATGCCCTTAACCATCTCATGAGTGATGATTTTAAGACCTTCCATGGTAGTTATCTGAGATGGGTGTCTGAGCTGAGCTGGTAGTTAACTGACAACTTTAGAAGTAGGGACACAAAATCCTCCCATAATTTAGTAGCAAAGCATGTGAACTCTCTGACTTGACTTTCATCTCCTCAGGTGCAATTTGAAGGAATATCCCTACAAGCTGGGATCTGTGCCTAATGAGATGATATTTTACTCTTGTTTAAACGAGTTATTTTTGAAGCTTATAAGGAATTTAGTCTCCAGTGAAATATCTGGGATAATATGGCTTTTGTTGCCATCCCTTTTTAAGTAGAAGTCACATATTAACAATGTGTGAAAGTTATTCAAGCTCTTTTCAACCATTTTCTGAAGGATAAATTGAAGGGAGAAAATTAACTTGCACAATGCACGAATTCAACTCATGCTGTGGTTGCAAGAGCAACTAGCAGTAAGTGACAGTGAATGTAGTAATGACTAGAGCATATCCTCTGGGGCTACAGCTCAACTCCAATCTTACCCCAAAGTCCTGGTGGAATCAGATCAATACATTTCAACTTCTAGTTTTCCCTGGGGGTGCTCCACCCCCATTCCACCCTGAGGCCCTGCCCCACATTCCACAACTTCCCACCCCCTCTACCCCTCCTCGCAGCCCCTGCTCGCCCCCTGCTCATCAGGGGCATTACCAAACAGCTGATCAGTGGCAGCGCTGCCAACAGCTGTGGCTGGTGGGTGCTGAGCGCCCATTTTTTTTCCATGGGTGCTCCAGACCCGGAGCACCCACAGAGTTGGTGCCTATGGATTTTAAGGCCAGAAAGGACCCTTATGATAACTAAGTCTGACCTCCAAATGTAAAAGTACCTGAAATTTCACCTCTGCCATCAGGACTTCCCAAGACAAATCCAGGTTCCCTGGCATAATAAGTGGGGAAAATCCTACTCCATGGCCACAAAGCCACTTGAAGAGTATCCAGTGACAGATGCCACGAGCATCCCAGGAGAAGTTTTCAATATCTCCCAGATGCAAGTGCCTGGCACGCTGATGGCACACACTGTGATTCTAAGGTGTCTCATTCTGTTGATTCCCTTCTTTTGGCAGTACTGCCAACTCCTAAAACATGATTTCTGGAAGAACGAGGTGGTAAGGTGGTGCCCATGGCATTTTACTACCTTTGCATTTCTTATTTCAGGGCCTTTTCCTGCACTTTGAAAAACAGTCAGGATTGCTGATATAATTTTCTTCAACTTCAATCTCCTTTACCCAACCCAATCTTATTTAGATACTAGATCATTCATTCCACTCTGCCAGCTAGGTGAAATGTGATGGAGACAGACAGCTGGGTATCATCAGCATACTGAAGATGCCACTCATTTTCTTGCTCTCCTAGTGGCTGCATATGGGGCCTGGAAGAAGACTCCTATTACAAAACATTTGGGGAAGAAAAGCAATTGCCCATGATGACTCTGTGTCCTCTTGCAAAAGGAGCAGAGCCACTTGAGTGACACCAGTTTGCCAACCATTTCCTTTGTCAAAGGCATCTGATAGATGGAAAATACTCAACAGATCTGACAATGTGGGGCTGCTTGGTAATGAGTACACCAAAATATGATTTTATTTTGTGTTTAACTTCTGATCTAGTATGTTGGGATGCCAGAGAGGAGCAGACAGTTTCAATACACTCCCTGAGAGGTAGGTACAGTCCTGAGACTGATTGCTTCATTGTTCAGGCAGTTAGATCCATTCAGCCTTAATGGCTGGCCAACTGGAGGGAAAAACAGTCTGAGGCAAAAGTCACACCTGGGCCTTGTAATACTCCCTTGGTGACATAGCTATACCAGCCAAACCCTAGTGTGGCTGCAACTATGCCAACAGGAGAACGACTGTCATTCAGAGAGGTCATGTATGCAGGCCTCCAACAGAGGGCTCTGTTGGCATAGGTCTATCAGCCAAGGCTCTACAGTACACAGTATGAACAAGCCCAGACTCTGAGACAAAGTGGGACCAGGCTGGGTCCCAAGAGCTCCTTGGCTTCCTAACGGAATGTAAGGTGATTCTGTTCTGGTCCTGTAACAGAAGAGGGAGGCCCAGCTAACTTGGTTTGTAGTGAAACATAAAGATTAGATGAGGTTCAATATGTACTGTATGTAGGCTCTTTGTTTAGTGAAATCTCTTTCTCTAAAGCTTTGTTCCTACAGCTGAATAAAACACTTGGATTTAAGAAGGCTCTTGGTCAGTGGCACTGGTCACAGATCCCCAAAGATCGGATCCAGCAGGTGCTCGAACCCCTGTCAGTCCTGCAGGGTAATAATTAGTTGGCATAGATGGGGTGTTTGTGACCCAAGGATCCCTTCATGCCAACTGGCAGAGGGCACAGGGGTGCATAGGGTAGTACATGGATCTCTAATCTCAAAGGGTGGCATGTGAGGTCTCTACTGACAGCCAGTACCCTACTGGTTGTCATAATCATTGCAAAACATTTATAATATGTAATATCTATGGTGCTATTTATCAATACTTCAAATTATGTTCTTAAGGTCTTGGAGTTAAGGCTGGTTGCCAGGAGGTGATGTACCTTGGAAATATTCCCTTCAGGCAGGAGGTAACAGCCACTTATCTCCCTGTCTGGCCATTTGTATACTGTCTGCCTCACACTGTGTGCCTATTGGCACACTGAGACAGGTGCAAATTGAGAGATTGAAAAATCTACAAGAGCGGAAATCCACAGAAAGAAACAAACTGCAGGGAGGTGCTCTGTTAATGATTAAAAACAGAGGACTGGTCTGGAGTGCAAAAAGACACACACAATCCTTCATGTAGCAGGCAAACTGACAATGTGCCTGTTTCTTGAAAGGAGGGTCACAGTGAGCCTTGTTGTAAAGCACTGTAAATTTTGGGGAGAACAATACTTTATTAGACATGGGAGAGAGACATGAGGCTCTAGAATACACGTTTATAAAATAAAATCATATGTGACTGTTTGTTTCCAATGCTTCTTCTTGCTGCTACTTCAATCTCTGTGCCGGGGCGGCTCCAGGCCCCAGCACGCCAAGTGCGTGCTTGGGGTGGCACGCCGCGGGGGGTGCTCTGCCGGTCGCCGGGAGGTCCACCAGAGCTGCGGGACCAGCAGACCCTCCGGAGTCACGTCTGCGGGAGGTCCACCAGAGCCACAGGACCAGCGACCGGCAGAGCGCCCCTCGCGGCGTGCCGCCGTGCTTGGGGCAGTAAAATGGCTAGAGCCGCCCCTGCTCTGTGCTTTGTTAAAGAAACTTACACTTGATTTCACTTTAAACAAATATAAGTGCTGTGAATTAAGCAGAGTGATGATCTGAGGTGGAACTGGTAAGCTGGGGTGCACTATTTCTTTGGAAGCAGTGAATTTGTGAATACTGGCAGTGTCCAGTGGACCGGGGGCTAGACATTGTAAGGAGACGCTTGGAGGGTTTGAGGGTTGAGGTGTGCCAATTGCTAACCTGTAGAGTGACAATGGGGCCTGTGAGCCCTAGAGGGGAGTGCTTGTGTTGCCTGTGGCTAGTGGAGTTGGGGGAGCTCACCACCAGCAGGCACAGACGGGCATCTTCACAAAAGGGCAGGTGGTAGTGAGGTGCCTCACAACCCTGGGTACCCCCAAGAAGCATCACAGAGTCTTTTCGAGATTCTGGTCTGCGTGGGAGAATTAAGAGTCACCCTGAGACAGATATGGGCAAAGAGGCCCAAGACCTGAGCTCTGTGCTGTCAGAGAGATCAGAAAGGGGGCAGGGATATAGCTAGCCCTGTCATCTTGACAATATCTACTGCTATGGGATCACTAGGCTGCACATTTTCTGACCTCAGCCCTAGGCTGAAAGCTAACTGTATTGGAACAAAGAAAACTGAAAACTCAGCTATGACAGTTGAGAATCGCAACTTTTTTCAACAATTATCCCAAAAAAGTGAGATTGGATTCAATCTGATGGTTAGCAAGATCTTAATTGTCGAGTCAGCTTCTTTAAAAACAACTGGGATCACTCCTTATTTATTCCCCTTTCTAAAAAGAAGACCTTGATCATCTTAAACAATGGGTCCACTATCTTCTCACTCACAGGCACCAACTTCTAGTTTTCCCTGGAGGTGATCCACCCCGACTCTGCCCCATGGCCCTGCCCCCACTCCACCCCCTTCTCCCAAGGCCCTACCTTCGCTCTGCTTCTTCCTACCCTCACTCTGCTCCCTCCCCTGAGGCCCTGCCGCCAGTCAGCTGTTTGATGGCACCTCCAATTAGTTCATTGGGGGGTACTGCCAAACAGCTGATCGACAGCAGCACCTTCAAATAGCTGTGGCCAATGGTTCTGAGTACCCACTGTGACAGTGCCCCCCGTAAGGCTTTATGGAAATATGCTTATGAATGTATATATATGACACAAGTGGAATATGTTGTATGCTACATATGCCATGTAACATATCTATGTAAAGGTTATGATCTACTGAATCAATTAATCCTATTTGTATGCATGTATCATTTTTTGTATTCGAAGTTATGAATATTGGCTGCATACTTGTTTGATTCTAAGTAGGTTTTAGTGAAGCAGTTCGTCAGCTTCCTGAGAAAAGACCATTCTTAGTAAATGCCCAGTCAAGAAGCCCTTAAGCCAACAATGAACTTGGAAATGCCAATCCACATCTGGGCTTTCCCAGGAATGTGGCTTGGCTGGTAAAGAACTCAGTCATGCATGGACATGTGACTTGCCCAGATGACCCCCAAACTCCATTTTGTAGCTAGACTTTGCATAGGAGAGAGGAGGGGGTCTCCACCCACAAGAGAAAGTCTATTTAAACCTCTGGGAGACTTCTCCATTTTGTCTTCAGCTGGCTAAAGACAGAGCCTCTCCACCCCCAAGGATACCTGAAAGGAACTGGAACAAAGGACAGTAGCTACAGGGGGTGTGAGTGATTGCTGAACCCAGACTAGAAGGAGACTAGTCTGTAAAAGGAAGCTTACTGGGTGAGGTTTTTATCTGTATTCAGTTTCTTAGACGTAGACTTGCGTGTTCTATTTTATTTTGCTTGGTAATTCACTTTGTTCTGTCTGTTACTACTTGGAACCACTTAAATCCTACTTTCTATATTTAATAAAATAATTTTTTACTTATTAATTAACTCAGAGTATGTGTTAATACCTGGGGGGGCAAACAGTTGTGCATATCTCTCTATCAGTGTTATAGAGGGCGAACAATTTATGAGTTTACCCTGTATAAGCTTTACACAAGGTAAAACGGATTTATATGGGGTTTGGACATCTGAGTGTTAAAAATAGGAACACTTTTGTAAGCTGTTTTCAGGTTATGTCTGCAGCTTTGAGGCACGTGGTCCAGACCTTGGGTCTGTGCTGGAGCAGACTGGCGTGTCTGGCTCAACAAGACAGGGTGCTGGAGTCCTAAGCTGCCAGGGCAGGAAAGCAGAAGCAGAAGTAGTGTTGGCACACCGGATGGCAGTTCCCAAGGGGGTTTCTGTGATCCAACCCGTCACACCCACTATTTTTTTCTGTGGGTGCTCCAGCTCCGGAGCACCCACGAAGTCAGCACCTATGTCCCCACTGGCCTCCACCAGCCAGGCAAGACCTGAACCCAACTCATAGGCTGTAACCTGTAGCATTTCCAGCACTTCAGAACCTTAGAGAGTAACAATGACTGGCTGAAATTCAAGCAATCCAAGCATGTGTGTATAAAGAGGATGAACACCTGTTACAGAGAGACAGATTAGTCCAGATCCAAGCAATGCTTTATTTTTCCATTAAAACTCCTAATGGTGAGAGAGAGCCAGTTCTGTAACTGAGTGGAGGTAGCCTGCATTAGCTGGTTTGACTGCAACACGGAATAGGTCTGCTTGCAGATTCTGAAGTGGCTGCAAAGAAACATTTCCCCCCCTTTGGAGGAATGAACAGTATAAAGACTTCAGAACTTCTTGTGTCACTATTGGTCTGACTTGGCATGAAATTTCTGCCGCCTGTGCTTTCACTAACTCCCCACCTGCTTCATATTTAACTATGGTGACTGATGAAAGCAAAGCCAGGGACAGGCTATTTAGGGACCACTATACTGAAGGTTGAGGATTATTAAATTCCAAAGATGTAAATTCTTATTAAATCAGTTTAGGTGTCTTCTCATCAGAACTGTGATCCTTTTCAACAGGTTTATCTCCTCCTTTTACTGAGGCTACAAGGATTACAGCAGTTCAGTTAAGTGGAACAAGATGCAGATGCTGCCTGTTCCATCTGTACCTTGTACCTTGATCTTCCGCAACCATGCAAAATCTCAAATTACAGCTACATCCACTGCAAAATCTCAAATTACAGCTACATCCACTGAAAACTGCTAGTGATGTCTGGTAGCCTGGAGACTTAGAGCAGACAGCTACATCCACTGCAAAATCTCAAATTACAGCTACATCCACTGAAAACTGCTAGTGATGTCTGGTAGCCTGGAGACTTAGAGCAGACATATAATAGGGCCACTTCGGATGAGATTTACCTCTATGGCTGGCAGCATTATTCGATCTGTCATCTCCTAAGCAGCTGAACTAAACTTACTCTGGTGACCAGTGTGCCCAGAATATTCCTAAGTCTTAAAATTGCTCATTTGACCTATGCTGTCTCTGTTGCTGACTACCATTATTTCCTGTCACCTGCATTAAAGAAACTCATGGGTGCTGAATAAGAGGTGCTTAAACACAGTGATTAAGGTGGATATTTTCAATTCTACTTGGAGTTTTCACAGTGCAATTTTCAGTAATGTAAAGAGCTGTGTGGGGAAAGGTCTATAAATAATGCTGATATTCATATATTTTAAGATCAGGAAGAACCATTAGATCATCTAATCTGACCTCCTGCATCATAGGTCATTCTCTTTCACTGAGTTACCCCTGTATTGATCCTGATAACTTTGACTAAAGCATACCTCCCAGAAAGCATCCAAACTTGATCTGAAGAAATCAAGAGAGAGAGAGAATTCATCTCTTCCCTTGCTAGTTTGTTCTAATGGTTTATCACCCTCACTATTAAAAATGTGTGCCTTATTTTGAATTTGTCTGGCTTCAGCTTCCAGCCATTGGTTCCTATTATGCCTTTCTCTGCTCCATTAAGCCCCTGTTAATGCCTGGTATTTTCTCCCCGTTAAGGTACTTAGACACTGTAATCAAGTGATCTCTCAAACTTCTTTTTGATAAGCTAATCAGTTTTAAATATCCCACTGTAAGGCATTTACTCTAGTAATTGAATCATTTTTGTGTTTTTTCTGCATCCTCTCTAAAATGTGTGCACCAGTACTGTACACAGTAGACCAGCTTTAGTCTCACCATTGCCATGCACAGAGGTATTATCACCTCCCTACTCCTGTGCACTAGTCCCTTGCTTACACAGCCACACATCAAATTAGCCCTTTTGGACACAGCATTGCACTGGGAGCTCATGTTGAGTTGTTTGTCCAATAGGATCCCTAAGTCCTTTTCAGAGTCATTGCTTTCCAGGATATAGTCCCTGTTCTGTAGTTACGACCTGTATTCCTTGTTGCTAGATGTATGACCTTGCATCTGGCTATTTTAAAATGCATTTTATTTGAATGGGCCCAGCTTACCAAATGATCCAGATCACTGTGTATGACTACCCTGTCATCGTTACTTACCACTACACCAATCTTTGTGCAAATGTTATCAGCAGTGATTTTATATTTACCTCCAAATAACTGTTAAAAATATTGAATAGCACCGAGTCAAGTACTGATGCCTGCAGAACCACAATAGGAAAAAACCTGTTTGACAATTCTGATTTACCATTCACAACTACTTTTTGTAGAGATTTGTCAGTTAACCAGCTCTTAATCCATTTAATATTTGCTTTAATAATACTGTAGTGCTCATTTATAATGTTGTATAGTACCAAGTCAAACGCCTTATGAAAGTCTAAGTATGTTACGTCTACACAGTTACATTTATCAGCCAAACTTGTAATCTCCTCAAAGAATGACATCAGATTTGTGTGACAATACTTATTTTCCATAAAACCATGCTGGCTGGCATGAATTATATTCCCATTATTTAATTCTTAATTGAAGCCTATAGCATCTTTTCCATTATTGTATATGAAACTCATATCAAGATAACTAGCCTATAATTACCCAGGTCATCCTGCTTGTCCCTTTTCAATATTGGCACAATATTAGCATTCTTCTAGAATTGCCCTAGTATTCCGAGATTTATTAAAATTATCAGTGGACCAGAGATCTCCTCAGCCAACTCTTTTAGGATTCTTAGGTGCAAGTTATCCAGGCCTGCTGATTTCAAAATGATTACCCCTAGTAGATGTTGACTAACGTTTTCCTTAGTTACCAATGGATTGGAAAGTATGCCGTCATCCTCATGTGATGAGTACTTCACCGTGCTTCTTTCCAAATACAGAACAGAAATATTTATTGAACACTTCTGAGTTTTCTGCATTAGCAGTTTTACTATCTCAATCTACTTGCGGGCTTATACAAGGTTTAGGACTTATTTTATTCCCAATATATTTAAACTACTTATTGTCCTTGAACATTATATCCTCATACGTTTGGAAAACAGACATCTCCAGCATCCATCAGTGTAATTGTCAGTAGGGCCTGTCCTTTCTTGCCTGTCTGAAAAGTGTCTGTCCAACATATTTGCTACCATGAACAAATTAACATGAACTTGTATATTTTTCTTCTGAAGCAACGCCAAGAGCAGAGGGTTTTTGCTATATGAAGATGCAGGCTAATTTTAGAGATTTTCAGAGCTTTATGCTACTTTTCAAACCTGCTCAGACTTTGTGGCTTCTAAAACAACAGCCTTTGGAAATGTCCACAAATGTTTTCTCATTACCCATTCCTGTATTTAAAACTTGATCTCAGTGATAAAATGCCTGTCTTGGTCTTTTTTAATGAATTGCTGTCAGATGTTAAATTTAGGAAACAAACTGTTTTGCACCACTGGGCTTTACTGCTCAAAGGCATATAATTGCGGAAACTCCTCACAGTCCTTTCAGGTTCTTACTGAAAGCAATGTGAGGGGGAGGGAGAGGAAGAGGCTTTTACTGTCAATGGGATTCCAGCTGCTTTGTGTACAAAGTCTTTCCAGGACACAAGAAAAGCCTCATTCACAAATTGAATATAATAATCTAAATTAAACCAATTATTTGGTTGACATCCCACCCTGCTGAGGTAAAGGATAATGGTGTGTTTGTCTGCTAGGAAAAACACATGCATGCTTTCAGCAATAAGCAGGCCAATGATACCCCAAGCCAGGCTCAGCAATGTACTGTACCTGTTTCTTGAATAGTCTTGTGGCTGTTAATTAGGAGCCAACCAATGAGAATGCTTTGGCATAATTTCCTGGTAATAACCATAATTTGATGTTTTGCATAAATTTTGATGTATTTAGGCTCAACTCAACTATGGTTTGGCTTTTTTCTCCAACTATTCTAATTTTCCAAGCTCTATGCTTTGTGAACAATGTGAAATACTTGAAGTTTTCTTCCTTCTTCAAAATTATATAAAACTTAAGCTATAAAACTTGATTTTAAATCGTTCTTTTAATAGCTTCTTCATCACCCATCAGGCCACTGCATTCCTTTTTAGATAATGTAACTTTTTTAAAGACAAACCAGCACTGGACAATTTTTATTTATTTGTAATACATAAATACATACATATCTGTAGCACTGCCAGACCCCAACCAAGATCAGAGCCCCATTGTGCTAAGCATTGTAAAGACATATAGTAAAAGAAAGTCCCTGCTCCAAAGAATTTACAATATAAATAGACAAGAAAGGTGGGATGAGAAACGGGGCTAAAGTGACATGCACAAGTTCACACAGTAGGTTAGTAGCAAAGCTGGGGATAAAACTTAAATCTCCTGTCTCCCAGCTCAGTGCCCTATCCACTAGACCAGTGATAATCAATTAGATCTACCCATGGGCCAATTTGAGAATTTTATGACAAGGAGCGGGCCATTTGTGCAGAAGGTTGACAAAATTTAAAAAATAAACTTTAGCTGCCAATAAATAAATACCTTGATTGCAACATAAGTATTAGTGTTTCTATCTTTTAACAAAGTTTATAAATCAATATTATTGTCTACAGTGCTTAATTTATAATGAAAGATGTGCCAAGGCTCAGCACTGACAAGCTCCGGCACAAATTAAGCATTGGCAAATGCGTGTTTTATATCACCTTTGCACCACTCACTTCTTGAATTGCACTGAGCGCTCCTTAGCCATAGCTGAAGACCTGGGCTAGAATGTACCAAAGCAGTATAAAATACACTGAAGATTAAAAGAAAAGCAACCAAGTCAAAACCCAAAGCAAATCAGACTCTATAAAGTCTGTGAAGTAAAATTTGTTAGCTGTTGGGTTTTAAAACCCAGTAGTACGTATTTAAGCAAAATATGAATGACCATATGAAATTAACTTAAATTATAAACCAAATTATGATTAGCTGCCTTGTGTTTGTGAGTAACCAGCTGTTACTTTGACAAGTCAGCAAGAATTTTCCACTGATCAGGCTCCCTGTTATTTTAATTTGAGGCAAGTATGGAGGAAGGGGAGCATCATATGAGATTCTTGGGACAAATTCGCCACTCTGCCAAGTTCACTTCATGCCACGAACGTAAACTGACCAGAGACTGATCCTGGAGAACTTTCCCTGTGTTGGGGAATCTCCACAGGCACTAGGCTGGTGGAGACAAAACATCTCCCTTTTATGCCAGCTGCACCTCCCTTGGCATAAGGGGTTGGAGGAGATGTGTCAAGGGTGCATTGTAGAGAATAAAGTTCTACTATATGAGATCCTCTGCTGGCATTTGCTCCGTTTGTGTTTGAGTTTAGCCAGTGGCTGAAGTTAGAGTAGGACTCTTACTTCTTTAATTACCACTAGGGTCAGGCGACTGCCACTGTCCACTACGTACAAATGCAGCTCAAATGTAGTGGAGCATTGGGCCTTACATGCCTTCTGGTACAACAAGCTCTGAAGAGTTCAGGAAGGTGATGAGAGAGTTCTCTTCAAATTGTTCTAGACTACAAGTGCCTATGGCCTGCTTCTGCTCCTAGAATATTGTGTCATATTCTGTCCCTTTTATTCACTTAAAGTAATACCTTTACTCCATGAATAGTCCCCCTGATGACATCAGTGGGCTTGCTCACTAGGGCCTGGTCTACACTAGGGTTAGGTCAACATAAGCTGCCTTGCATCCACCTGGCTGTGGAAGTATTCACTGAAATTTGGTGCCCGCCAACAAAAGTGCTTAGTAACACCACTTCCCTGAGCGGCATAGAGTCACAGTCAATATAATTAGGTCGACACAGTGTCAGTGTAGACCCTGTATTGCTTACATTGATTGTTAATGGAAGCCATCCTACAATGCCCTGCATATTACCAAAGGAATTGGGACCCCTTCCCATACAGGCCATTCCCTTAATTACTATCTATCAGCTGTGGTAACCCCAGGATTTACACTAGTCACTGTTAAGGGATAACACAAAATAGGGTTTATTAACAAAACACTCGGAGGTTTAACACCCAAAGCAGGCAAAGAACTAAAGCAAATGTGGGTTACAAATATCATCTACTTTACTCAATCTTGTGCAGGAGAGAACCAAAACCAGGAGTCCCAGGAAATCGAACAGGAGCAGCAGACCAGGAACTAAAACCAGGAACCAGGGGACCAGGAACTTTATGGAAGCATATGCCACAGTGGAACCAGGAACAGGCAGGTGTCAGGAATAGGTAAGTGTCTTCTATCTTCTGTCTTCCTTCTTCTCTGATGTTACCACAAACAGACACAGACTGCCACTGGAGCGGGCAGCACCTCGTATACTGTGCTGAGTCCTTATATAACCTTATGTTACCTGGCAGATTTTCCCCCACGGGCAGGTGATCTTTCCTGCCTTTCCTACATTTTCCCACCATTGTCCCTGTTACTAGGTAGAACTCTTCTAGGCTTGCCCAATCAGAGGTAAAGGGTAGCAAAAGAGTGCCAAACAGAGCAACAAGAAAGTGAACCAATATGAGGTTGACAAACAACAAAATAAAAATGGTGGATAATCCCTAACATGCACTGACAAATCAATACAATTCATACAAGCTCTGCTGTTGAGAACGTGCACCACCAACACAAAGAACCAAGTGCATGTGCACGCGATGTAATAACTGCGGTGGCTGTATGCCGACGTAAGTTAGATCGTCATAATTTCATAGTGGAGACATGGCGAAAGTTACGTACTGCTCAATGTGAGTAGGAAGGGCAGGATTTGGCCTTATGTAATCAGGGACGGCTCTACTGTTTTTGCCGCCCCAAGCAGCGCGGGGGCAGACCGTGTGCCGTTAGAGTGGCTCGCACGTTTCCGCGGCGGTGGCAAATCAGAGGCGGCTTCTGTCTTCAGCCGTAAGACAGAAGTTGCACCCCCGTGGACAGCTGAACATAGAAGCTGCTGCCGAATCGCCGCAGCCAGGAAACGTGCCTGCCGCCCTAACGGCACATGGACTGCCCCCGCCGTCCGGCGGCAATTCAGCGCGCTGCTTGGGGGCAAAAACACAGGGACTGCCGTCCCTTGCAGAATGCCGCCCCAAGCACCTGCTTGGAATGCTGGTGCCTGGAGCCGGCCCTGTATGTAATTATGTATTTCAAAATTAATTTGTGAATGATTCCATTGATGCTTTGTGATTGCACTGCTGTCCCAGTAAAATAAAGGGCCTGTTAAAAATCACTTTCCCTCCCCCACAGATAACAGAGAAAAGAACTATTGCTAATTAAAATGTCTTATCTACTGAAAAGCTTAAGCAGTTCATCAGAGCAACTGAATTATCTCGATGATGCAGAAAACTCAAATGATGGGGAAATGACTTCATTATAAAATCCTAGAACAATGTGTCAAATCAAACCTGGTTCCCACAGAACATAATATGGATACTCCTGAAATGTCTTCTATTTAATGAGCAGCTGTTATTGGCTAACCTCATTTTAAATAAGAGAGAATTAGTGCCAGCTGCAAAACTCATTCACTGGATAGTGAAACTTGCAGTTGGTATTATGCTTGTTATAAATATTTTTAATGAAAAATGGTTTTCTGTCTCTTGAATTGGTATAATAGTAATGATGCTTAGTGAGAGTTATCAAAGTTCTAATGGGATTTTTCTTCATGTATAGCCGGGGCTATTTATTCTGCCATAATGTTGCTATAGCAGAAATCTACACAAGATGCTTGCAAATTTGTGAAAAATATGAGTTGCAAGCTGTCATAAATATAAAGGGAAGGGTAAGCAACTTTCTGTATACAGTACTATAAAATCCCTCCTGGCCAGGGGCACAAAATCCTTTTACCTGTAAAAGGTTAAGAAGCTCAGGTAACCTAGCTGGCACCTGACCAAAAGGACCAATAAGGGGACAAGATACTTTCAAATCTGGGAAGGGGGGAGAAGACTTTGTTTTGTCTGTTCTTTGTCTGTCTGTTCTGTGTGCTTGCTGGAGACAGATCAAGAAAGCAAGCAATCCAACTCCATTAGTAAGTACTAGCAAAGAAATGCATTTGATTACTTTTATTTTGGCTTGTGATTTTCCTTGTCTAGAGGGACGTTTATCCCTGGATTTGTAACTTTAAGGTTTTGCCTAGAGGGGAGATCCTCTATGTTCTTGAGTCTTTTGTTATTCTGTAAAGTACTTACTATCCCGATTTTACAGAGGTAATTCTTTTACCTTTTCTTTAATTTAAAATTCTTCTTTTAAGAACCTGATTGATTTTTCATCATTTTAAGATCCAAGGGTTTGGGTCTGTGTTCGCCTGTACCAATTTGTGAGGATATTATTCTCAAGCCTTCCCAGGAAAGGGGGTGTAGGGGCTTGGGGGATTATTCTCAAGCCTGCCCAGGAAAAGGGGTGTAGGGGTTTGGGGGGATATTTGGGGAAGGTAGGGCTCCAAGTGGCCCTCCCTAAATGTTTGTTTAAATCACTTGGTGGTGGCAGCATTACTTAATCCAAGGAATAGGGGAGTTTTTAACCTAAGATGGTAGAACTAAGCTTAAGGGGTCTTTCATGCAGGTCCTCACATCTGTACCCCAGAGTTCAGAGTGGAGAGGGAACCCTGACACAAGCATATATTGCAGATGTGTTTCAGGCAAATTTTCACAGGCATTATCCTGAATCCTTTAAAAATTATAGGGTCAGAGTCAGGTTATTTAGGTCTGACTTTGAAATCCAGAAAACAGATCATCATTTTTAAATATCTCCAGCATATTATATCCCATCACTGTCAATATAATTTTTAAAAAGGAAACAGTTTTGTGTGATCTAAAATATTTTGTGCTTTGCTACCGTAGAAAGAAGAGAATGAATACGGGAAATAACTTACTCTGGTTGTTAAACTGTACTACGTTTCCCCATGCTGAGTAGTAATTTACTCCATTTTAAGATTCTCCCTAATAGGGACTGCTCATTACGTTAATGTTTCACTTGATGTGAATAAGAGTGGCAAAATCTGGCCCATAAGAGTGATGACCTGCAAGGAATTATATGAAGCAGGACCATGCAGACCTGACCGCCAAAGGAAATAAACTGGAGGACAATGTGGTAGAAAAAAGTGCTCATAATCAAATACAACTGAGTGACTGAAAACAGCTCTTCAGCTATTTACCATGGTAACTAAGCAAATGCACTGATTTGTTTTTAAATTAGTGGGCCTAATTTTCCAATGGAATTACACTAGTATAAAACTGGAGAAACACAGTGGTGAATTAAACCCAGTGTTTAAAAACAGCATATTGATCTTCTAGGATATTTTTTACTTTTTAAATTAGTTTCATGTATTTATCATACCTGTTTTACCAGTCAAATTGTAAGTGAATCTGACCTAGCCAGTTGTACACAACACAAATTGCTAATGCGTGCTGTGATGCTGCGGGGTGGAGAGGGCCTTGAGGTATTTGTCTCTCCTTTTTAGGCTTAGGGCATGGCTACACGTGCAGATGTAGAGCGCTGTGAGTTAAACCCGCCTTCGGAGAGCGCAGTAGGGAAAGCGCTGCAGTCTGACCACATTTGTGGCACTTGCAGCGATGCATTATGGGCAGCTATCCCAGCATGCAAGTAACTGAAACGTGCTTTTCAAATGGGGAGGGGGGTGGAGTGTGACAGGGAGTGCATTGTGCGTATGTGGGGGGAGAGAGAGTGGGTTTTGGGAGGCTGAGAGTATGTCAGCATGCTGTCTTGTAAGTTCAGACAGCAGCAGACCCCCCTACCCCCTGCCTCTATCTATCACACACAGCATTCCACACTTATCTGTCTCGGAGCAGATAAGCAGCCGGCTGTCAGAAACGGAGCTTTCAAACAGCATATCCGCATTCCTACAGCAAGTTCAAAACAATGAGAAGAGTGGCCACTTGACTTAAGGGGATTATGGGACGTTTCCGGAGGCTGATCAGAGCACAGTAAAGCAACACCTCATCCACACTGGCTTTGCGGTGCTCCAGCGGGAGCACAGCAAACATTATTCCACTCACCGAGGTGGAGTACCAGCAGTGCTGTAGCCACAGAGTTAGAGTGATCTACGTGCCTTGCCAGTGTGGACGGGGAGTGAGCAAGTGCGCCCAGGGCTGCTTTAATGCGCTGTAACTCGCAAGTGTAGCCAAGCCCTAAGGCCTTGGCTACACTTGCAAATTTGCAGCGCTGCAGCAGGGTGTGAAAACACACCCTCTCCAGTGCTGCAAATTGCGGCGCTGCAACGCGCCAGTGTTGTCAAAGCCCCAGCACTGGGAGCGCGGCTCCCAGCGCTGTACGTTATTCCCCACAGGGAGGTGGAGTACGGACAGCGCTGGGAGAGCTCTCTCCCAGCGCTGGCGCTTTGACTACACTTAGCGCTTCAAAGCGCTGCCGCGGCAGCGCTTTAAAGTACAAGTGTAGCCAAAGCCTAAGTCTACACTACACAACTTTTAGCAACATGGCTGTGTCGTCACAGCCATGCTGCTAAAAGTCGTGCAATGTAGCCACTGTTTGTCAGCTCTCCTGCTGACAAAAAACTTCCACCCCCCCAACAAGCAGCGTTTGCGTTGACTGGCACAGTGGCACTTGTTGAGGCAAAATTTTTGTCTTTCAGGCAGGGGTGGGGGGTGTTAACACCTCTGAAAGACAAAAGTTTTTTTCATTTAATTGTCAGGGTAGACATAGCCTTATAGTTTTAGTCTCCCCTTTGAGAAGCATTGCCAGCAAAGTGACAGGGAGTCTAGTGAAGAAAGGAAACTCCAGGCTGTTTCTTTGCTAAGATGTAGATTTTTGTCCCTACCCCCTTCCTTGCTAAAGAATGGCCACTTAGCAGGTAATGGTCCCTCAGCCTTGTTGACTTCTGGCTGAGGTGTCAGTTTGCCCTGTGTCTCTGAGGAACTGGTTTTGACACTCCCCAGACTTATCTGGGAAACATATTTCAGTCCTGATTTCAGCTTGTGTTCATAACTTTACACATAATGTGCTTGTGACATGGCAGTCTATATGATTTTATAAAAATTTGATGAGTGAATATAATGTAACTGGAATATGCTTCATGCAAAAGGTCTCTTGTAAAGTATCATTACAAAGCTTATTGTCTACTGAGTGTGATCATCCTATTTGTATAATGGCATCACTCTTGTATCTGAAACTAGAAATATGAAATATAACTCTGAGGGCCTATTGTAATTATGCAAAGTGTGGGCCATTAATGGTGATTTGGAATCTTAATGGCTCCCATCAGCCAGGACAATTGACTGGATAGCTCTGTTTGCAAGCAAGCCTTCCTGTGAGTCAGGCTGGGAGGAATGAAGGCTTGGGGTCTTACAGTGACATGTGATCATGTCACATGAACTGGAATCCATCTTTAACCTGGTGTTTTTCCAGTGGAGGGGGGTGGAAACCCAGAGGGACAAAGGATTCCCACCTTATGCAAAAGATATATAAATGGGTGGAACAGAACAAAGAGGAGAGAGAAGCCATCATGAAGAATCCCCTAGCTACCACCTGAGCTGGAACAAGAGTTGTACCAGGGGAAAGAATTGTGCCCAGGCCTGGAAGGTGTCCACTCTGAGGAAAAAACTTACTGAAGCATCTCTGAGGGTGAAATTATCTGTATTTAGTTTGATTAGACATAGATTTGCGCATTTTATTTTATTTTGCTTGGTGACTTACTTTGTTCTGTCTGTTACTACTCGGAAGGAACCACTTAAATCCTACTTTCTGTATTTAATAAAATCACTTTTTACTTATTAATTGACCCAGAGTATGTATTAATACCTGGGGGAGCAAACAGCTGTGCATCTCTCTCTAACAATATTATAGAGGGCGAACAATTTATGAGTTTACCCTGCATAAGCTTTATACAGGGTAAAACGGATTTATTTGGGTTTAGACCCCATTGGGAGTTGGGCATCTGAGTGTTAAAGACAGGAACACTTCTGTGAGCTGCTTTCAGATAAACCTGCAGCTTTGGGGCAAGTAATTCAGGCCCTGGGTCTTTGTTGGAGCAGACAGGAGTGTCTGGCTCAGCAAGACAGGGTGCTGGGGTCCTGAGCTGGCAGGGAAGGCAGGGGTAGAAGTAGTCTTGGCATACCGGGTGGCAGCTCCCAAGGGGGTTTCTGTGATCCAACCCATCACAGTGCTATGTGCATTTTGCCATGATATTACTGATCAGCAACATATGAGTTTTTTAATAATATCTCACAAGGCATACCTTGTACAAACATTGTTACAGCACGTGTAGGGTGTGAACACAGGGGAGTATTCTGCCACTGATTCCCAGCCCAAGGAGACAATCATGCTAGCTCTCATCAAGCTAGCGCACTAAAAATAGAGTATAGCCTTGGCAGCCTGAGGTGTGGGATGGGCTAGCCACCCCCAAGTACATACCCATCCAAGATCCTAGGTATGTGAGAGACAGCCTCTGCCCTAAAGAGCTTGTGATCATCATTAATTCCCTCTGGACCTCCTTCAGTTTGGTTTCATTTCTTTCACTCCACCAAAATTGCTGTTGCCAATGACCTTTTCCTGGCCAATGCTCTCATTGTCTACATCTGCTGCTTCCTCCTAAACTTTGTACTTCAACAATTTTTTGCTCTCCTTGTTCTTTGGATGTTTTGTGGGTATTCCTCCTCCTTATTTCCCAGTCTATCAGCATGTTTCAAGGTTCAGCCTTTGATCTCTTCTTTTTTCTCTCTACACTCGGTTTTCTAGGGGAACTTGCTCAATCTCATAATTTTCGCTATGCTGCTAATTACCAGAGCTACGTTTCTTATTTTGTTCAGACTTTCATCTCAAACTGTCTTTCTGATGCCTCCACCTAGAAATGCCATGCCATCTCAACCTCAGTATGGCCAAGACTAAGTTTCTCACTTTTCCTTGCACAATCTTGTCTCTTCCCCCCTTTGCTATCAGTGTTGATAATGCCACCATCCTCCGTGTCATGCAGGCTCACAACCTCAATGGTAAATACACCCTTCTCTACGTGAACAGTCATTTCCAATGTTTAAATTGGGTTAATAGCGAGGAGTAACATTAATTATTTGTATATAATTTATATGATTGGTGATTGATTGGTCTCCATTTCCATTTTTTGTAGGACAAGAAGTAGTTGGCTTAATTTGCAAAAAGGGAGCTATAGGTTAGATATTCGGAAAATCTTTTTAACTATATAAGGATAGATAAGCATTGGAATATGCTTCTGTGGGAGGTTGTAGAATCTCCATCATTTGACGTTTTTAAGAATAGGTTACGCAAACACCTGTCACGGATGGTCTGGTGTACTTGGTCCTGCCTAGCACAGGTGCTGGATAGAAGGCTTCTAGAGATCCCTTCCAGCCCAACCTTTCTATGATTCTGTTTGTGTGGTGAAGCACAATCTGCTAACAATGACAAAATGGCAAAGATAATGGGGAATAATGTGATATCCTATAATAGAGCAAGTCTTCCCGTAATGTGAAAGCCTCACAGTATTTGCCTATCCTATACAGTACTGTATGTTTTTAGGCATTTCAACAGCTTTTCTTATGGAATGCAGCAATGCTGACAGCATCGGGCTGGAGCAATATGGTGTGCTCCTTGCTTGACTGAGTTTGCAGTGAGTACTATTATCTTCACCTACTGACATCTTGACAGATCACTAGATTCTAGCAACAAAGATAGAAATTTGAAGAAGCCAGAGTAGTCTGTACTGCAGCAAAATAAGAGAGAGAAGAAAAATGAAATAGATGACTTTAACATCTGTTTGAAACAGTTGAGAGTATGTTCCCAGAATGATAGAGGGATAGAAAGAAGTTTTCTTTGTAGATGGATGGCTGGCAGGCAGAGTTCCTATTTGATTCTTTTAATACATTTTAGGGCACTCAGGCCCAGATCCTCAGAGGTATTTAAGCACCTAATCCAGCGGTGAGCAACCTGCGGCTCGCGGGCCACACGCGGCCTGTCAGAGTAATCCGCTGGCAGGCCACAAGACAGTGTTCACATTGACCGTCCACAGGCACAGCTGCCTGCAGCTCCCATTGGCCGGGAACGGTGAACTGTGGGCACTGGGAGCTGCGGCAGCTGCGCCTGCGGATGGTCAATGTAAACACTGTCTCATGGCCCATCAGCGGATTACCTTGATGGGACTCAGGTTGCCCACCACTGACCTAATCCCATTGAAATCAATGGGAGTTAAGCACCTAAATATCTTTGAGGATCTGGGCCCTAGAGGCCTTGTATAGGTGTTTTATTGTTTGAATCAAAACAAATAAAATTAAACTGGCAAGTGTATTATATGAATTTTCAGATTGAAAGATTATTTCCAGTTTGCATCTGTTCCATTTAACATTCCTTTATTGCCAGAAGAATATTAATGGTTCTAAGTGGTATGTAGACAACCTTTGATTGCCATTTTATAAAATAAGTGAAAATTATAGGAGCCAGCAGATTTAAAGTGGCTATTGTTTGCTCATGCTGTTGATTTCCCTTCCACTGTAAATTAGAAGAACCGAGCATAGCCATAGCCAAGATAAAGTTGCAGTATTTTTCATCAGGTATATGAATCAAAAGGTAATATTGATTATTTAATTATGTAATAATGATCCAGATGCAGAACACTTACTGGAGATTAATGACCATAAAGGTGCAGTTAATGGCCTACCCCTGGAGCCATCAACACAAGCCACTTAGTAATACCCAGAAAGTGTCTTGCACCACAATTATAACCTGCTGTTAAAAGCTAAACATTGATTAAAACATAGACATATGGATTATTATTTTTTATGGGTGATAAGATTGAATGGGAATTCCATGGCATTTCTAGAGGATGAATGCCATGTACATTAGCTCATCTGATTGCTTGAATTATCTCAAAATCCCAAATTGTTCTTTTGGATCTGTACATGTTATATGGGGAAGTTCCAAGTGGCTGTAGAGTTCTGTCTACAGATTAGGAAATAATTACTGCACTGCAAAGTGAATGGGTAACAATAGCAATGGTCTGCTCTCTCTCATCACATACCCTGAATTGCACCTAAAGAAGGTTGCGCTGCATAAAAAATAAAATATACATATAGGGCATCTGAGGCCCTAATCCAGCATATCGTTTTGAGCAGATGTATGGATTCCTGCATGTGGATCCTTTTGCAGACTGGAGTTCTATATTACTAAAATAAATAACTTAAAAAGGGGACTATCATATTAAAGACTGTCTCTAATGACAAACTGGACCATTCTAACAATGAAAATAGTATAAATACTCAAGAAAAATATATCGTACAATGTCAAACATGTATCTAAGTTTGTAAGAAAAATTATGGATGATATAATATCTCTCTCCTTGCTTTCAAGTACTTAGGTTGTAATAAATTGTGATAGGCAAATACATTGTTGTCACTTAGCAACCTTTCCTGGCTTTTGAAATGAAGGTATTTTTTTCTATTGTTTTCAGAATTGTTACCTGCTTATTGTGACACTGCACCCCATATTCTTCACAGTGAGGAACAAAGACTGAACTGGGTGAAGTGCTGGACCCAGGCTAAAGGGATTTTTAGCCTATGAATGGAACACCTGGGCATTCCAAGCTGTAAAGCAAGTGCAGCTTGCTCCTTAAGAATCTGCAGCCTGCTTGTATCATCTCTTAGAATGAGAATCTGCTATTCATAGCTGATCTATGTAGTTGTAGTGAGGCGGCTTGGCTCCCAGCCGCGCCTGCGAAGACCGAGCCAGAACGGATGCCGAAGTGGGCGGAGCCACTACCGCCTGTTCCCGCCCCCCGGAAGTCAAGGGGCAGGACAGGAAGATAAAAGCCCAGCCCCAGCGCTCAGTTGACCGCTGACTGCCGGAGAAACCAGACACTGGTGCCTGAGCTCCTGCTGGGCCGAGCCTGCCCCGCACCCGGTATCCTGAGGAGGACTGGCCGGGCCTTCCCCGCGCCCGGTACCCAGAGGAGCTGCCCGGCTTACCCAGCGCTCAGTACCCTGAGAAACCCATGGTGTGGGACACTGCGGAAGATGCTGGGGATACACAGGTACCAATGGAGGGGGAGATTGGAAGTGGCCCGGGGGTAGCTGACCCTAGTCTGGCTGCAGCAGACCCCGAGCCAATGTCAGTGTGTTGCGGCCAGGATCCCCACTGACACAGCAGCAGACTGCCTGCCGCTGTTAGGGCCCCGAGCTGGGACGCAGTGGAGTGGGTGGGTCTGTGTCCCCCCTGCCACCCCCACTCACGGGTGGCAGTCTCCCCCTCACCCCAACACTCAGGCGTAGGAGCCTGGACTTACCTCAGTGTCTGCTCAGCCCCTGCCTAAGGGCCTGAGCCCTGAACTGCTTGCTGCCTCGCCCTGCCCAAAGGCCTGGGCTTATATACTGAGTGTTTGCTCAGCCCCTGCCTCAGGGTCTGAACCCTGAACTGTAGTGTCTACCGCCCCACCTTGATTTAGGGCTCGGGCCAAAGTATTGACTGTTTGCTCAGCCACTGCCTGAGAACTTGAACTCTGCCTGAAAGTAGTTTGCTGCCCTGCCCTGACTGAGGGCCTGGGGTTAGATACTGAACTGATTATTTGCTCAGCCCCTACCTGAGGGTCTGAGCCTGGAACTATAGGGCTGTCGCCCACCCTGAGTTAGGGCCCAGGTTAATTAGATTGTTTGTTTGCTCGGCCTCGGCCTGCGGGCCTGAGCCTTACCTTACCGTTGGTGCCCCGCCTGGAGCTAGGGCCCGGGCTAAAGAGCCTGATTTCTGCCCCCCCCCCCGACTGTTCTTTGCCCTCTCAGACTACACTGCCGATAGCAGACATGTGTAGTGAGGCAGCTTGGCTCCCAGCCACACCTGAGAGGGTCGAGCCCCAACACCGGACCCTTACAGTAGTATATTAAGTTTAGTTTGCATTTTTTGTTTATTTGCTAGGTAATCTGCTTTGATCTGTTTGCTATCACCTGTAATCACTTAAAATCTATCTGTTGTAGTTAATAAACTTGGTTTTGCTTTATCTAAACCTGTGTGTGGGAATCATAACTCAGGGGGAAAATGCTATTGCATATTCCTCTCCACATTGAGGGAGGGGACGAATTTTATGAGCTTACATTGTACAGTTCCCTGTGCAGCACAAGGTGACATAATTTTGGGTTTATATTCCAGAGGGGGTGTGTGCATGAGGAACTTTGAGTAGCTTTTCCATGAAGGGGCTGGTCAGAAAGCCTGCTTGTAACTGCAGTTGGGTGTGTCCCTACCTGTATGTATTCTGGTGAAAGTGCAGGCTAGAGGGCTCTGTAGCTTGTCACAGCAGTAGAGTGTGAGAGGGAGCCCAGGCTGGTGGGTCGGGGGGCTCAGTGGTACCCCAGTTTCAGGTGGCACCCCAGGGGAACCTGTCACACTTCTGTCTTCCTCTGTATAGTTAAATTAAGATGTAATCATTTTTTAAAAATGGAGTGAAGGATCACCAGATTATTACATTAACATGGCCAACTTCATAACTAGACTTAGCAGAATTTGCTGTCTGGTTTTTATTTTGTTTGTTTGTTTATAATTTCAGTTGACAATATCTATTTATTTTTAAGCATTTTTTCTGATTTTTATAGATTTTAAATTTTCACAGTAGCAGGAAATTTTAGGGGAGCAGAGAATGTCCAGATAATAATTACTTATTCAAAGCAGATGTTGAGATTCAAAAAGTTAAAGCTTTATAACTGTTAAAACACAAATTGTCAGAGAAAGCATCACCATAACATATCAAAATATACAAAGTAAATACTCTTAAATCAAATTCTAATACGTTCTCAAGCAGCATTTCTCTGACTTTCCTGTTCTGCACATTTCAATTATTATCGATAGAAATGTGTTTTCATTTATGTGTGTACGGTAAAATCTGTTCATTTACGCATAACAAATTAAGCCTTTTAAGTCTATTCATAACTATAATAAGGGATCCTAAAAACCCTGTAACATGCAGTGATCCCCAAACACTCACCACATTGCCAAGTTAGCCAAGCATGCATGTGTAACACAGCATACCTTCACTGCCAGTTCTGGCGGTCAGTATTTACAAAATCATAGGAAAGTGTCAAACGCATGATAAGACCTCAGAAACTAAATCCTCAACTGTGCTGAGCTCCTCCTCAGTGCAGCTGGTGGTAAAGGCGACTCGAAGATCCCTTTTCTGCTCCCCTAATGCTGAAGGGCACTCCTTAGCATGTTAAGTTGTGCCAGTTGAGGCTTGGCCACAGTGTTGTTTGCTAAACTTCTTGGTGCGATTTCAGCAGGTGGTGCAGAGCTGCTACCCCAGTATTAATCCACCCAAGGATTCCCTATAATTGGAAAACTCTTGTCTGCTCCTGTAGGACAACATTCCAGTTGTCACGCAAAGCAGCCAGAACAAGGGCCAGGCATGAGTCTCCCAGTTCCTTGGTTCCACAGTCAATGCCCCACCCTCTTAATAATAGTTCATTCCCCGCCCCCCACTGTGTCAAGTCATTCAACCTCTCTGTGCCTTAGTTACTTCATCTGAAATGTGGCTAATATAATGCCTTTAACACACATAGTGCTCTTTCATTTGTAGATCCTGGAACACTTTACAAAGGTGGTAAATTAATTAATAGTAGGGTGAGTGTCCATGGGGATATCCTGTGGTATCTGAAGAAAGAGGGAAGAGGCTTCCTGCTAACAGGAAGGCCCTCCAATACTATGTTGGTAGCCTGGTGCAGAGAAATTCCTACCTCCCTCAAACAATCTATCAGGGGTGAGTAAGAAGCTTCCCTAAATCCCAGCTTCCCAATCTATTAAGAACACAATTATCATGCATTTCCAATCACTTGTAGCAGACCTTCAGAACGGGACAAAAGTGTGTTTCAGGCAATAGTATGGAAATATTAAAATCTGTCCGATCCTTACATGGGAGAGCTGACTTGGGGCCGTCGAGGAAGAGCAGGGACTGTTCCCGAGGTGGTACAAGTACTCCAAAAGGACTGGGAGGAGGTGAGAACTTGACCCCAAACACTCAACCCCACCTTGTAAACACTGCGCAACAGCTCTGGACAGCGATGCAGTGTGGAGGAAAGTAAGCTGTACCCTACTACGGACTCTAGTAAATGAGCAGTGTGTTTTACCCAGGATGCCTCCCGGTGCTCCTTCTGGAGCACTGCACCTTCCTGTGGGCTTTGCAATTTTCACAGTCTAGCCCCAAATGGGTGGGGACAGTGGGTACAACATCTCTATATAAATGCTTGCGCCCCATCACCCTTATGAAACTGTTCAATTTTGTTTCTGTGTAGGAACAGTTGCTGTTTATATGGCACATCAACAAAAGGAATTGAGTGATTACTGCCACCTAATGGTAGAGAGGAAAAATAAATAACTTTTGATAGACAAAGTACATTAAACTGCAAGACAAACCCTTTCTGGGGGCCCCTTACTTTCCCCTTTCTCTCTCACCAAACACCAGCCTAACTTGATCTGGCAGGTGACAGCTAGATTTAGTTCCCTTTGAAGCAGCTCCATGCCACACTTGGGTTCATTGGTAGAGAAAATGTCTCACAACAAGGCATTATAGCTTTCTATGTGCCCAGAGCACAGCTATGCTGCCTATGCAGCGCTTCCATTCTCTAACAATGCACTGAATTTGCATTTGTATATAGTCTTGGGCTAGATCCACAAAGGGGACTTAGTCATCATACACATTGACTGCAGGTGGGCAAGACACACAAGGCTAGGTTTGGGGTGAGGTGGGGAACAGCTAACTAGGCTCAAGCCAGTTGTTGGCCTCTGAGTCAGCAGAGTATAGCTTGAGAAGAACTCCAGAGACACCACCAAGAAAAGAATGACCATCCAGCATATATGCAGCATCCTTCACAGATGCACAGCGGGCGTCCTGGATGCCCCAGGCCTGGCTAGTCTTAGCACAATGAAACACTCCACACCTGAAGCTGTTAAGCTGGCTCCAGAGGCAGTATGGAAGCCCAAAGCCAGAAAGTTCCTGGGAGAGGCAGCGGCTCTCTCCCAGTCCGCTCGCCACAGTGAGCTGATGATGTTGTCAGCTGCATGCAAAGTGTGCAGCACTGTCCAGACAGGATTTCTACTATGCAGTGTGTGGCAGGGTACAACCTATAAATCCAGTGGCAAGTGTGGCATTTGCTGTACCCTGGTGATCAGTTTATTGGCTGCATTCGGATGCCAGATGTAAAGAGGAGGAATATTGGCTAGGACTGGTGACCAGATAAGATTGAGGTGTGTCTGCCCTATTTTTCAGCAGTTGGTCCTGAATTTGGTATTCTCAGTTGTGATCCACGGAGGCAGGATGACAACACACACACAGAATGATAGAACATACAATCTGACAGGATATTAATGTTCAACAGATCAAGACTTTTAAAATGATACCTCACAAGGCATATTTTGGACAAAACATATCATAATCATATCACCATGGGGTTTCTACGGTGCTACTTTGAGGTACAAAGTGTCACAGGGAATTTGAACCCAGGTCTCCCACTACTTGGGTGAGCCCCTCGAACCACTAGAAAAATGGTTATAAAGGGGGGAGGGCAGCATCACCTTGTTTTGGGTGGGGCCCAATGTGTTAGGCAATCTCTGAAGCCTGTTCTACACTTAGGTTGACCTAGCTAAATGGCTCAGGGGTGGAGGGGATGTGTGTGAAAAATTCATATCCTGCGAGATCTAGTTAAGCTGACCTAAGCCCCAGTGTAGACACCACTAAATTGATGGAAGAATTCTTCCTTGATCCAGTTACCACCTCTCGGAGGGGTGGAATAACTACAGTGATGGAATAACCCCTTCTGTCAATGTGGCAAATGTCTATGCTACAGCAGCACATTTGCAGCACCATATATGTAGCATCCGTAGTGTAGACACAGCCTGAGAATGCCTATCGGATCAGGTCCCACGGACAACATAGGCAGGAGAACTCCTAGTTTGAGTACCCTGCAGGGGCTTAGCTGTGAGATAGGTGCCAGCTGTCAAGACTTAGGCAGTGATGCATGTGCTCTCTGGCAGACTTTTAGGCACCTGGGGACTTCATGAATGGAAACTTAGGTGCCTAGAGAATTTAGGTGCCCACAGTGTTAGGCAGCAGCTGAGTGGAAGTTTTGAGGATCTGAATTTTCAACATAGGCACCTAAAGCGGCAGTTAGATGCCTAAATTCCTTTATGGATCCAGCACTATTGATTTTTTTTCCATCTGCATGTCTGAAATCACTTTTATAAAAGCGAATAAGCATCATCATTCCTATTTTACAGCTGGTGAAACTGAGGCACAAAGGTTAAAGTGACTTGCCTTAGGCCATGCATGAAGATAATGGCAGAACTGGAAACAAAACTGGTTCCTACCCTGGTGCCTGATCCTTTGTCTGTTGTAGGAGACAATGCTAACCATTGAACTAACCATTTTTAATTCCAGTACTGAATTTGCAACACAGCCATATTTAATTTTTATCTCAAAGCAATTTTTAAAATGCAAAATTAATGTAATGTTTAAAACATTTTTAACTGAATAATTTGGTGCTGAACATTTGTTTGCCGTCCCTCTTGTCACAAAGGATAAAAAGAACACAATGAGTGAAGATGGCTGATTGCTTTTCAGTAGAGTTCAAGCTACTGATGTGTTACACAGCAATCCTTTATTTGCATGTAGATCTGTTCAACATGCATAAAATAATTCACCACCCAGGATTAGCCGGACAGTATATTTCAGCTTCACAGATGCAACTGAATATTCATACATGTATTTAAAGGTTCCTATAGCGGAAGGTAATACAATGGAGCTGTAGCTTTTTCTCATTCAGGAAGATGTTAATTTGTTTTTAAAATTGTTTAAGAGAAATTTCGGTTCTATATATTTGATTTACTGGAGAAAAGGAAATTGTAATAGTGCAGAAGATAGGCAAGCTCACGTAACCAAAGTATACGGGCAAAGAAACCTCATTCACTGTGCTTCAGGTAATTGAATTTTGCAGTATAACCTACAATAGGAATATGATCACCTGACCCATGAAAATACTTTACATTTCTTTTCATGTATAACCAGTTTGTCATCCTTGCAAAGAACATTATTTTTTAACAATGTAAGTTTCCTGTGGATATATACTCTCTATAAAGGACCACATAATGGAGAATAACAGGCATGTTCTTGCTTTTCTTTCTTTCTTTCTTTCTTTCTTTCAGAAAACTGACCAGTTGTAGATGCAGAATTCAAATGACTGCTTCTGAGTTTAATGGGGCAGATGTTAGGAGGGTCTTTGCTATGTATTATCTAAAGAACAGAAAAATATTCATCGGGTGAATCTTATATTGCATTATTCAACTGAAAAATTGCATCACTTCAGGAACATGTTATACTTTCTTAGATACAAGCACTACCAAAATACCTCAATTCTAATTTTGGGGGGTTCCCTTCGTGCTTCATAACAGTGAGGCTGCCTTCAAAGTTCCAAAACAAGGACTGAAAACCATATGCACGCGCACGCACGCACACACACACACACAGAGAAAAGAGGGGTTATCTTGCATATTCCTCTTTCACCTCAGTATTCAAGTTTAAATTTTTTGGAGTTACCCTGGCTCCAATCACAAAGGAACTTAGATGCCTAAGTCCCAGTTCTAGGCTCCACTCTGATCCACAAAACTCCTGCCAAACATTGTAGGCACCTAATCTCACTCTGCACCTAAGTTTCTGCCTGTGGGCATGCACATGGGCTCTAGGCTCAGCATCTAGTCAGCTATCTCCAGCTTAAGCCCCAGAACAATTCATGAAGCAGAGAGGACAGGTGTTCAGATGCCTAAGTAGCATGTGAGGCCTGATCCGGTAGGCATGTTCAGAGGTTGCCTACCAGCTCAGATCTAGTTCAAAATCTGGCTGCTGGAAGAGGAGGATGTGCTGCTACCGCCTTATAACTTTTAGTCCTATGGTTAGAGCACTCATCTGGGATATGGGAGAGGCAGGTTCAATTCCTTAAATAGTCATTGGGCCAGAGAGAGAGAATGAGAATGATTTTGTAGACCAGTGGTTGGGGCACCTAGCTGGGACACCTAGCGGCCAGTCCAGGAGCGTAGCCGGGTAGAGGGAACAGGGGGAGCAATTAAAAAAAAAAGGCGCTACCCGCTGCAGCGCTTTTACTCACCCGGCAGCACTCTGGGTCTCCGGCGGCGGGCCCTTCACTCGCTTCGGGTGTCTTTGGCGGCACTGAAGGTCTAGCTGCCTAAATGCTGCCAAAGACCCAGAGCGAGTGAAGGTCCCACCGCCGAAATGCTGCCAAAGACCCAGAGCACTTCCAGGTTAGTAAAATAAAAGCGCTACAGCAGGTGGCACCTTTTCTTTCTATCGCCTCCCCGGGTGAGTAAAAAGGCACCAAGAAATTGACACGGCACCACTTGTGCTCAGTGTGGGAGCGGCCACTCCTCTGCTCCCCCCCCCCAGCTACGCTATTGGTCCAGTCCCCCTGCTCCAATCATTCTTCTGTTATTTATTCACAGTGGAACAGCTTCAACAGGAGAGACTAAGGGAGCATCACATTAGAATATCCTATAGCCCAGTGGTTAGAGCGCTGTCTGAAGAGGTGGGAAACCCCTCTTCAAATCCTTTCTCCCCTTCTGGCAGAGCAGGGGAAGTGAACCTACATCTCAGGTGAGTGTTCTAACCACTGGGATAAAAGTTATAAGATGAGTGGCAGCACCATCTCCTCTGGCTATTTTGTGAGGAAACAAGGCAGGCACCTAACTCATTCCCACAAGCAATAGTTGACCCAGACTCTGAGACTTGCTGCCACAGGGATTTTTTTGCAGTGTAGACATACCCCATGCTGCCCAAGCCACCCAACTCCAGTCAGCAGTTTCCCATTTGTGGATCTCTAAGCAGAGATAGATGCCTCCCTATAGCCCAGACTGAGAGTACATTTACACTACACTTGCTACAGTGGCACAGTTGCAGCTCTGCCACTTTTAGCTCTGTTGTGTAGATACTTGCTACAGTGATGGAAGAGATTTTTCTGTCACTTCTAGTAAACTCATCCTCTCCAAAGGCAGTAGCAAGATTGACAGAAGAATTCTTGTGTCAACGTAATGGTGTTGATGCTGGGGTTTAGGTTGACTTATCTACTTCCCTTGGGGTTGCAAATGTATCATACCCCTGAGAACATAACTAGCTTGACCTAAGGCCTAGTCTACACTAGGAAATTAGGTCAATACAGCTGTGTTGCTGAAGGGTGTGAAAAAGCCATACCCAAGTGACAGAGATAAACCAACCTAGCCCCCAGTGTAGACAGCACTAGGTCGATGGGAGAATACTCCCATCAACCTCCCAGCTGGGAGGTGGATTACCTACACGGACAGGAGAACCCTTCCCATTGGTGTAGGTAGTGGCTTCATTGAAGCTCTACAATGGTGCAGCTGCAGTGGTGCCGCAGTGCCATTATTGTGGTTTATGTGTAGATAAGCTCTAAATTGTGTAGACTAGGTCTAAGGGTATGTGATCGATCTATCGGGGATCAATGTATCACGTCTCATCTAGACACAATACATCGATCCCCGAACGCGCTCCCTGTTGACTCTGGAACTCCACCAGGGAGAGAGGTGGAAGCGGAGTCGACGGGGGAGCAGCAGCTGTCGACCCCACGCCGCGAGGATTCAAAGTAAGTCAATCTAAGGCGATCTAAGATACGTCAACTTCAGCTACGCTATTCTCGTAGCTGAAGTTGTGTATCTTAGATCGATCCCTGCCCTCCCCAGTGTAAAGCAGGCCTTAGACATGTATCACCAAGAGAGGAAGGGGCTTAGGACACACCCTTCTCATCAGAATCTCCAACTGGCTAGCTTAGGCTGGCCCCTGCCTAGCATGTTGGCTTTTGTGGATCATATTCTAAGGCACCTGTCTCCCCCCATTCATTGTACAGGGAGTCTAAGGGCCTAACTCAGGCTCTGTAGATCACAATGTCATTCTTGTGATTTTTCTAAGCACCTAAAAGTTAGGTGCTATAACTCTCAGCATTGCAACATCTAAGTCCCTTTGTGGATCTAGGCACTTGTGCCTGCATTTCACGCTGATTTTACTATTCCTCCCCTCCCCTACACACATTTCACTGCCAGGGACATTTGTACTTGTAGGCATGCGTTTCAGGTCAAAAAATCTGCTTTCTAGTAAATTCAGAAAATCTGAATGATCTCTTCCTGAACTCAGTTGGGAACCTTTCTGATCACTTATTTTCAGACCTCTCTAGGTTACTAGTGTGGGAGGGGGGCAGTAATGAGGCATAAAAAACGAGGTGAGGGGGAGAAAATGTGTGTGCACATAAAAAAAAAAAAAGAAAAATTTCCACTTCACAGAGATTGTGATACTGCTGTATCTCCTATTCCATGCTTAGGAAGATATTATGGTTACTGCATGGGATGGTGAATGTTAAGTTCTATACCTGTCCACTTTATGTGATTAGTGTGGCATATGTAGTCATGAAACTGTGATACTCTTCTCTTTCCTCTGTACTGCACTTTTATGTTTCTAAGTTCTCTCCCGGGATGCAGAGTTTAGTAACCATTTTGTTATCAGAGTTCAGTCTATCTGAAAAGTCCTGGTGTGTGCTCTCACATAGACACTTTGTTCTTGTTGGTTCTTGTTTTGCTGTTCTCAATCTAAAATAAAGGTCATTCTGATTAAAATTGTTTTTCCATTCACAAAGAGCAGATATTTTTGGTCTGTCATCCATCCTGAATTATCAAGCACCTGACTACATGTATTGTAGTTTTAATAATGAGGTCAACATTGTTCTCTTTGTCACTTTGAAACACAGCAATATATCAGTGAATGTTTGCATTAACTTTATTTTCACCTTTGTTTCTGGAGAAGGACAACTTCATAGGAAAATGTCTGCTACTGTATATCCAAATTACAAAGTCACTTTCAAAGATCAGTCACTCATAATTCAACCTCCCCTGTTCCTAGAGAACCTAAAACCAAAGCCCTTAGCCTAAATTCAGTTTTACCAGATATCTGAAGTTTCTTAACAGAAGAGTATCTCCACAATATCTATTAAAATAAAGTTTCAGAGTGGTAGCCGTGTTAGTCTGTATCAGCAAAAATGACAAGGAGTCCTTGTGGCACCTTAGAGACTAACAAATTTATTTGGGCATAAGCTTTTGTGGGCTAAAGCCCATTTCATCAGATGCATGGAGTGAAAAATACAGTAAGCAGTATAAATATTACAGCACGTGAAAAGATGGCAGTTGCCTTACCAAGTGGGGGGGGGGGGGGAAGTCAGTGCTAACAAAGCCAATTCAATTAAGGTGAAAGCTGACCCCCCCACACACTTGGACAAGGACTCCTCATTAAAATAAAGTGGCCGTTTTGACAACACTTCAGAATATAGTCCTCTGTCTTCTGAAGAGATACAGCACAGGCAACACCTATGCTGACTTGATTATATTACCCTGTGGAAGTGAAACCATGATGATTCATTGATAGGGTGACCAGATGTCCTGTTTTTAAAGGGACAGTCCTGTTTTTGGGGACCTTTTCTTATATAGGTGCCTATGACCACTCACCCCTGTCTCATTTTTTCACATTTGCTATCTGGTAACCCTACTCATTGATCATTTGGCTGCAATACCCACATCCTGCAATGCTGCTGCAATCAGTCATGCTGTTAGTCAGCAGCAATCCTCTTGGTGGCGCTGCTGTCTTTTTCCATTTGTTTGGCTACACATACAGGCATCAAACCCTGGGGCTATATGACGACAGTATACTGATGGCAATTTATAACGTGTGTTACTTTTAAGGACTTAAATCTAAATCCGAAGATTACATCCTAGCCTGTTGTATGCTATTTCAAATGGCTTAGTACAGAATATAGTGCATTGTGTACAGTAAGCATGTTACCAGCATGTGAAATTTAGTTATAACTGTGTCAAAGACTAAGCTTATGTCTACACTACAGTCTATGTCGACAAAACTTACATTGCTCAGCGATGTGAATATTCCATCCCCCTGAGCATGTTACATCGACATAAGCATTCATGTGCACAGAGCTATGTCAGCAGGAGGTGGGTTTTTTATGCTGACGGGAGACCTCTCTCCTGTCAGCACAGAGCTTCTTCACTAGACACAGTGCAGCGGCACAGCTGTGCCACTGCAGCACTGTACATATAAATATACCCTAGGTGGAGTACTAGAATAGATCAATCACATTTGGCAGTCCACCAGTCCCCACACTTTTCCACTCTTTCAGGAAAGCAGAGTACATAAAGAGCGACATTTTGTTAATTAACTTTTATAGAGAGAGCTGGATTTTCTTTTTTCTTTTTTTATAGAAAATACCTTTACCAAAAAAAAACCCCAATTTTTTTCCAGCAAACTTTCAATTATGTTAAAATCCTAAAATCCTTTGGTTTATGTATCTTCTTTATTTTCCTCTCCTTTCTTTAAAAGTAAAATGTTATCAATTTTTCTAATCAAAAACTAATTCTGATTTTTAACTTTCAGGGTGGAAGGAATCAACCTTTTTTTTAAGCATTCCTACTGTTTCATTGTCAGTAGTGTTTTGTTTTCATGGTAGAGTATTCACAGTGTAAAGGGTATTTATTCCCTGGAACAATAGCTATTGCAAGTGTTCATTTGCTTTACTTTTCCTATGAGGCCTTCAGAGGTTCCCAGAAAACACAAAGATGAATATGCACGTCAACAACTTCAGGATTAAAAGCAAACACGTCTTCAATTCCGAATCCTTGGCTTCGTAGGGTTACCAGCCCTCCAGGATTGTCCTGGAGTCTCTGATAATTAAAAAAATAATCTTTAATTAAAGATTATGTCATGTGATGAAATCTTCAGCTCAGCAACTTTTCTTTGGCATTCCGGGTCCAGGGGAAGAGCGATGGGCAGAGTGTGGTTTCTTTGGCGGTGCTTGGGGGGGGGGGCAATAAACACCTCAGCTACCCTGGCGAGAACCTCCACGCGCAGAGCAACAAACGCTGGGCTGGGCGGATGGATCAGGCGGTGCTAGGCCGGGCTGCCTGGGCGGATGGATCAGGGGCTCCAGTCATGGCGCCGCGGTCCCGCCGCTGCAGGGCGCGAGACCCAAGCTGGCCCCCGCCCGACTCCCGAAGCGGTAGTTGCCAAACCTGCGCGCGCCACGCGGCCCGGCACGCAGGCGGGAGGGGGGGGAGACACTACAAGCCCCAGCATGCAGCGCGACTGGCCCGGCCGCAGGATTGCAGTGACCACGCTTCTGGGGGGAGGGGACCCGGGCCGCGTGAAGCGTCCGTTTGTGCGTGGGGTGAGAGGTCAGGGCGGTGACGGCAAGATGGCGGCCCCCAGGAAAGCAGAGAGCGGCCAGGAGGCTCCGGCGTCCAAGGGCCGGAGCAAAAAGAAAGCAGGTAAAGGGGCGCCTCGCGGCGGGATCCCAGCGGCAGTCGTGTGTGGCGGAGCGGTTAGACGGCTCGGCCTGGGCTCCGCGCGCCGGCCTAGGACCCCTCCGCGCGCACTTGGGGGCGTCGCTGCAGCCGCCGCCTCGTTCTGGGGCCGGCGCGCGTTTGCCCCTCTGGGCTGCGGGGAGGCCTGTGCTCGCGCTCATCCCTGGGCGGGGGGCGGGGTGAGCACGCGGCCTGCTGTAAGGCGGTTGGTGCGAGCTGCACATGGCGCCCGGAAAACTACCCTCCCCCCCCCCGCCCCTCCCGATGTGCAACCAGGAGCCACCGCCTGAGCCCGCCCTGCTCGCCCCCGCTCCCCGTCCCCTGCCGGGCCAGCCCTGCCCCCCCCCCCCGGCACCCGGCGCTGCGGGGGGGGCGGTGTGTGAAGTGCAACCTGCGCACTTGGCCTGTGCTGCCCGGGGACCGCTCCCGAGCAGCAGCGGTGCGATGCCGCGTGCTGTGCCCTGCGCCCGGGACGCAGGCGAAGAGTCAATGGGCGAGAACAATACAGTAGACGCTTAGTAGCAACATTTCGGTGCTCGTTCGCTATGCTGCCCCTAGGCGGCTGCTGCTGTTAAGGAGAATATTGTCTGACCAAAGCCGTGTGAAGAGTTAAGGGTGTTTCACCTTGGTGGGTGTGGGAACCCCAAGTCTTGGGCAGAATGGGGCAGGGCAGCCCCTTGTGGGTAAACAGGCTGAGTGAGCCCAACTGCTGAGGACAAGCTGAGGATGCTCCACCCTGGCAAGGGATGGATGGCTGGGGACGGCCCTGTGTGCAGCCTGCAATGGCGGGGAGAGGGAAAGGGGTGGCTCCTAGCATGAACAGTAGAGAGGTCCCACAGGGTAGTGGCCTGGGGCGGGGGGGTCACCTGGCCCCCCACTGCAAAACAGTACACTCCCACACTCCGCCACTCACAGCCGAAATCCAGGGGACAGCTCAGTGCACAGGGGTCCCTGATGCTCCCCACTGCAATATAGCAACCCTCTGCTGTTCACAAGCCAGATGCTGAGGAAGGGAGGAAACCTTCCAGCTGTGTCTGTGCTCCCCGATCCCATGTCCCCTCCCTCCACCCTCTCTTTCAGACCTTCCCCCCTACACATGCTGTCCATGCAGGCTCTGTCAGGCAGGGCAAGTGGACAGGGCAGTGTACCTGGAGCTGTGCTGAAGGACCAGGGTGAGGAGGGGAGTGGAAAGATGCAGTTGGGGGGCGGGAGGGCAACACCTCTACATGCCTCTGCATTTCCCCCTTGGATGTGACATCACAACGTCACAAATGTTGCTCTTATGCGGCGGTTATGTTGCTGTTACTAACTGGACAATTCACAGTAGGGAAAGTGTTCCCAGGGAAATGTTGCTTGTAAGCAGTGGTTGCTCGTACAAGGTGTTAGTACAAATAATTACATCTACATCTGTTTGGGGCAAGCGTAAGCCAGAGTCACAGTGGCACTACACTTCTGTAGTCATGTCAGGAATGGGACATGACATAGAATGAGTGTGCACAGTGATTTACCAGTAGTGGGTGTGGTAATGATACAGGGCTATAACTGGTCCAGGGTGCAGGGTGGCTGGCTAGTAGGGATGCTCAGTATATGGTGGGTATAGATGGCTTCCTGTTTCTGGTTGTTTTTTTTGTTTGTTTTTTCCAAAAAATGATAAACAGAGTAAAATCAAAATGTGCAGCTGAATCCCTTCACCCCAGTTGCTTCTCACGCAGACATCCCCAGATAACATTTATAGTGACAGACCCTTGTCCGGGGTCAGGCCCCAGGGGTGTATCGCAGACTATGTTTACATGTATCTCTACATATGTAGCTCCAGATAGGGTTTCCAGATGTACTAACTGGAGACCAAAAGTCCGGGTACTGCGGGGGGCGGGGGGTCATGAACTCATGCCAACCCCTGCTCAACCAGGGCTGCCTCCCCCCAGAGCAGAGAGGATTCAGCTGGTGGGAGAGGAAGGGAGGTGGAGAGCAGTGAGCAATGTGGGGAGGGGAGAGGAGAGGAGTGAGCAGAAGGCAGAGCCTGGAGGGAGCAGGGGTGTGGCCTTGGTGAAGGGGCAAGACTTTGGGGGAGAGGCGGGGGGAGAGTCTGATTGTCAAAAATTAGAAAGTTGGGAATCCTAGCTACACACTGCAGTGAAAGTCTCTGGCGGGGGGAAGCAGTGGTGCCTCTCCCCTGCCAGAGCCTTTCACTGTGGTGGGTAAAGGCTCTGGCAGCAAGGAGGTGACAGGACACCACACAGATAAGAATAGCAGTGTAGATATGGGATGCACTGTTGGGGCACGTAGAGAGCTATGTAGGGTACATACACTGAGGGTTCTGGCATACAGGGCATTCTGCTTGCTGAAGCTGTGCCTCACCATCTCCCCTGCCATTTATACCCATGCTAGCTGGGTGTGCTGTGTCTGTATTCTCCACACCACTGTAAGTATAGCTATACCTTCAGATCATATCTGACACCAATAGTTGGTTACAGAGAAAGGAAGCAGGGTGGGGACATTGAGACTAATGGATTTTCTGTCTTTCAAATGCTTCCTTGTTACTTGTAAGCAAATAATACCAAGAATTTTAGACATATATGGGCCAAGAATTATCCAGTCCTCTGTAAACTAAATGTTAGGGGTGAAGGGCTGTCTTTAATTATTTTGCATTACTGTCTGCTTTCTGCTTTTCTCCCTCATTTATACCAATTATTTCCCGCTCCCACTGTGGTGGTGGTCATCTTTGCCAAACATTTGGGAATACAGTTTGTTTTAAAACACTACACTAAATAAAGGCCTAGTTTTGCAGACTTAGGGCAGGTCTATACTAGAAGCGCTACATCGGCGTAGTTGCAGTGTGTCTGGTGAAGACATTCTGTACCGTTCTATGACAGCACAGTTACTCCACCCCTGCGAGAGGCAGAAGCTATGTCAGTGGGAGAGCGTCTCCTGCTGACATAGTGCAAGTGGGGCAGCTTGTGTTGCTCAGGGAGGTTTCTTTTGCACCCCCCTGAGTGACACAAATTAGATCGACTTTAGTAGTGTAGACCAACGCTTAGTCACATATATAATATTTAGCAATTCAAGTATTCTCATTGCCATCAACAATAACAGGTTTGACTGCTAGAGTTCTGTTGCACCAATTGCTCCAGTTATGAGGAACTTTTGACAATGTTGGTATGAATTATTTTGTAACATTAAAGTGAGGTGCTTAAAGGCAGATTGTCCTTTCCACCTGCCTCTCTAAACTACTCCAGATAATAAAGAAATGTTACGTTACTCAGTTTGAATAACACACTAAATAATTTTATTGTGGATTCCCACTCCTCAGAGCTCACCCTAATGACTAAATAAAAATTAGCCCACAAATGTCTGTCACCAAATCTTATTTTCTTGTTTCCTGCACAGAAAAATGTCTAATAACTACACACTGTCATTAAACTTGTCTGCCCGGTAATCATTTGTTTTTATTATAATATCTGCTAAGCAGAACAAATATAATCATCTGTGCAAACAAAATGAAACAGTTTAAATCTTTCATAATATTTTTATTAGAATTAATCATCATGGGAGTTGAATGGCTCAAGTGAATGTTAATGGTATGTGACATTTCTATGCTCAGGCTCCAATTCAGCAAGCAGTACCACTTGAAAGCTGAAAGTTGTTTGGTGTCTTATGTGAAATGAATTATTAGGCTCAGTCCATTTTCTAAAGAGCAAGTGTCCACGTCAATAGAATCACCATCAGGGTTTATTAGTGTCCTTGTTGGCCTGCATGCTGAGACTACCAAAGATTGAAGTCTCTCTTATCCATGGGTCTGCATTGCTGCTGACCTTCCTTATCTGCTCCTTGAATAAATTTAAGACCTGTACAAGAATTTCAATATTCTTGTACATCTACAGTTACTCCTGATTTCAGAGGGAGGAGTTGTTACGCAGCATGCCCCAAAAATCAGACACACCCACCCCAAGATTTAGGACTGTTAATCTAGTTCCTTTTGTAATCATTAAATGGGAAAAAAACTAGTCATTGTTGGAGGGAAAAGCACTCTAAATCAAGTGATTTATTTTTTTTTATTTGTAACAGTAGATGAGTCAGAACTTCTCACTGTTCCTGATGGATGGAAAGAACCAGCCTTTACAAGAGAAGATAATCCTAGAGGGCTTCTGGAAGAAAGCAGCTTTGCAACTCTGTTTCCGAAATACAGAGAAGCTTACTTGAAAGAGTGTTGGCCATTGGTGCAGAAAGCCTTGAATGAACATGTATGAATAATTCCTAGATATATATTAAGTAAACTTATTTCAAAGATTTATTACACCTAATGTTAATTATTTAAAGCAAAATCATACAGGAAAATGCACTTTTTTCACATTATTTAAAGTATACATTTCTTAATATACTAACTCATATTTTAAGAATTTAGAATGGAATCCTGCACTCTTATTTTAATGTATTAAGTTGGCAGTCAGTTTAGAAATCAAACCTGCACGCAGCATAAAAATAGTAATGTTTTATTCTGACGATTGACTATGTGTGATTGACGATTATTTTTAATTTCTTTATAAATATTGCAGCATGTGAATGCGACGTTGGACTTAATTGAAGGTAGTATAACTGTCACCACAACTAAGAAGACTTTTGATCCATATATGATCATCAGGGCAAGAGACTTAATAAAGCTTTTAGCAAGAAGTGTTCCATTTGAACAGGTTTGTAACTAAAGCAACTAATTTATATCAACTATTTAGTAGGGCAACTTTAATATTGCATTTATCTATATTAAATTATGTTTATTTTACATTCCTATTTTTAAAGAAGTTTATGATTTTCAAATAAAAGTCAGTTGTGGAGAATAAAATACAATTTTCAAAAGAAAAATATATCTGGGAATACTGAAACTGCTTAGATCAGAGTGTTCAGTTGACTTTCATTTAGTAATAAGTGATGAATTTGTGCTCAGAATGACATAGTGCTGGTGGTAGTGCTGATTGCCTGTATGTTTGTTCTTCTCTTTTATTTCTAACATAGCTTTGGTTTTCCTTTTTAGGCAGTACGCGTCCTTCAGGATGACACTGCATGTGACATCATTAAAATAGGGTCTCTAGTGAGAAACAGAGAGAGATTTATAAAAAGAAGACAAAGACTCATTGGGCCAAAAGGATCCACTCTGAAGGTACATCCTACAAGTGTTATAATCAAGATCTTAATTGTGTTAAGTTGTTTATCTAAGCACCAATTTATACTTATTTATTCCCTTTTTTGTGTAGGCTCTGGAACTGTTAACAAACTGTTATATCATGGTTCAGGGGAACACTGTTTCAGCTCTGGGACCTTTTAATGGGCTAAAAGAGGTGAGAGAGAGAACTCACTAGCTTTTTTTAACAGACCCCTTTCACCAGCCCTGCCCCACCCCACCCCCACTAACCTTCCAGCTAGGATCCAGCTCCTACCCACCCCCGCAGTTAGCTAGCACGTAGCTACTTCCGAGACAACTCCTCATCCCAACAACCTCAGCATTCTTTAAACCCTCCAGCACCCACCCACTTACCAACCAACCCAAGCTTCCCTAGATAGCCTCCATCTGACCTACCCCAGTACTCACCCGCCTTCCATGTGCTATCCCTGCCCGTTACTTGGGGCACAGAGTGTTTAACTATCAACTTCACCTGATGGTTATATTCAAATTATTTGTTGGCATGAACATTAACTCGTTGAATAATTTGCATGACTGTCACACGTGGATCTGCACTCAACTTGATCCCTTCCTGTTTTTAGCGGTCTGATCACAGGAAAGGTAAGTGGGTCAACCTACATCATACACAGTAGGGGCAGAAACAATGCAGAAATACATGAGTTTCATGAGGATGGAAATATTGCTCTGAGACATTTGCTTATCAAGCTGACCAACACCGCCTCATTGTTTCCTTGTATTACCCTGTCTTTCTGTCTGCATCCATCTGTTGTCTCTTACTTAGAGTGTGAGCGCCTTGGGGCCATCCTTTTGTTCTCTGTTCAGCACCTAGCCCAGTGCGCTCCTGGTCCGTGGCAGGGGCAGCTAGGTGCTACAGTAATACAAATGATGATGATGATAATAAATATAAAGGTATATGAGTATCAGTATTTTTCAGAGTCAGTGAAACTGGTTTCATTGTCAGATTGAGTGCTGTTTTGAGTTGCGAACTCTGCAAGAGAATGTTATAAGCAGTTGTTTCCACTGGAGTTATAACACAATTCGTGGAAACCTTTCTGTTGATTGTGGGTGTTGTAAACCATTTATCTGATAAAAATCTAAATGTGGTGGTAAATTGTGCCTTTTTAAAATTGAAGATATCACTTTAAAAATTTAAAATTCATATTTCTATCTGAAACTTTGTTACTTTTGTTATGGGGAACTACTAAGTAATTAGTTTTAAGATAACTAATTCAAAAAGGTTTAGAGAAAAATAGTTCTCTAAAGTTCCACTTGTGCAAAGGAGTTTGAAGAAATCATTGTATATTTAGGATTTCAGTTACAATAATTTAGAATATTGATTGTGTTTTTCCCTTCCCCTTGCCTTTTTTTTTTTTTTTTTAAACCTAGGTTAGGAAAGTGGTCCTGGACACTATGAAGAATATTCATCCCATATATAACATAAAGGTCGGTGTGGTCCGGTGCATTATATTAAGGCTAGTACATTACTGTGCATTTTGTAAGGGGTTGCATCTTTGTCTATTTTTCTGTATTAAGGTATGTTCCTTGTCACAAGGTACCTTAATTTATAAAAAGCTGTATCAATTAAGTATTCCTGTGATACTTTATTTTGAGAGTTTCTCCTATAATGCAATTTTTTAAAGAAACATTTGCAGTATATTGCTTCGATATACTTCTGTGTATTAGGGTACACAATCAGTGTAATCATAACAGTACCTGACAAAGCACCAAAAGAAAAGTGCATATTCATCTGTGTGTCTCCATGATTAGCAGCTTGATACTCATTAATATAATGTCAAGGCAGCTTCCCTGGTACTGTTAATGTCTCTGAGCCCCGTTAGAATGAACTCCTTGAGACATAATTACCTCGCATGTTTGACTGCTCCTGTTTAAACCACTGAATTTCCTTGTGAGTGTAGGTGATTCACTATATATTTAAATAACTGGACTTAGGAAGTATGTCAATTATATGTTTTAAATAATATTTCTTTTTAATATTTTGAAATGATTGAAGACTCTCATGATTAAACGGGAGCTGTCAAAGGACCCTGAACTAAGAACACAAAGTTGGGAACGATTTTTGCCTCAGTTCAAACACAAGAACTTGAACAAACGCAAGGAGCCAAAGAAGAAAAATGTTAAGAAGGAGTACACGCCTTTCCCACCTCCGCAACCAGAAAACCAGGTCAGTCTAAGCCTTGTATAATTCAACAGGAAAGCTAAAAGGTCCTGAAATCTTGCTCCTAAGTAAGTGGGAACATTACTTAGTTGATGCCGGATGCTTCCTCAGTATCAGTCTCTAACACACACATGTGTTTTTTACAGGTTGATAAAGAATTGGCAAGTGGTGAATACTTCTTGAAAGAAAGCCAGAAGAAACGAAAGAGGGTGGAAGAGATAAAGGTAAAGTGGTTCTGATTTGTTTCAGCCTTCAGCAAAAAGAAAATGGGTTTGGTTTTTTTGGTCCGTACAGTTCTCATTTTGTCTGATGTGACTGGTAAGCCAAGTGTTAGAACTTTTTTGTTTGTATTTTAGGCAAAACAAGCAGAAGCCGTTAGAAGGAGACAAGAGGAAAGAAATAAAGCTTTTATCCCTCCCAAGGAAAAGCTAGTTGTAAAACCTAAAAAAGGTAATGTTTGTTTCCTGTCTCTAGAATCCTTTCTACCGATTTTTTTTTTTTGTTTGGTTTTTTTTAAAAGCTAATTTCTTTTGGTTGGTGACTATTTAGCTAACAGAAGTATATGGAGCATTAAGTATGAAATTCACTTTGTGGGTGAGGAGGTTCAGTGCAAGGCCCCCTCGCTATTTAAATCCATGAGTGGAGCTGCATGAGGCAATGGAATAGATGAAGCAGCCCACAGCAGTGCTGCCTTTGAATGTTTAGTGTAACAAAGTGTCGACTCTAGAGAGTGACACTGGGAGAAAAGCCAGAGAGGGCCTACTGGATCATCAGGCATACAGAAGGTGTGTTTGCTACTTCAGTCTGTGTGCTAGAATAGGAGCTATGAAGGTTATTTTTCCACTTTAACAGTTTCTTTAAATTAAAAGAAAAGATGAGCTTGTTAATCATACTTGGTTGATGTTTGAAAATTAAAGACACTACTTAGAGCAGAGGTGGGTAAACTTTTTGGCCTGAGGACCACATCAGGGTTCCAAAATGATATGGAGGACTGGGCAGGAAAGGCTGTGCCTCTTCAAACAGCCTGGCTCCCGCTCCCTGACTACCCCCCTCAGAACTCCTGACCCATCCAACCCCTCCCCTGCTCCTTGTCCCCTGACCGCCCCCTTCTGGGACCCTTGCCCCTGACTGCCCTTCTCCCCCACGACCCCAGTCCCTATTGGAATGCGGCCCTGCGAACATGGGCAGAGGACTCAGGAGGAGCAGGGGCAGCCGCACAGCTGGAGAGAAGCAGCGTTTTCCCCTTCAAAGCGCCGCTTCTCTCCGGCCGGCTGCGCAGCTGCCCAGTGCTCCTCCTGAGTCCTCCACCCATGTTCGCCGCGCTCCCGCCACCCACACCACCCGCCTGCTCCCCTGCCCCGCAGTGCAGCCCCTCTCTCCCCCCACCCCATGGGGGGGTGCGCTGGTGCTGAACTGCCCAAGTGCCCAGCCCTGGGGCCCCCTGTTGGGAGGCCCTGTGCCAGGGCACCCTCTGTTCACTGGTAAATCTGCCCCTGAGCCACGCCACCCAGCCGGAGCCAGCCACGCTGCCGGCACAGCGAGCTGAGGCTGTGGGCGAAGGGGAACAGCAGCGGAGGGGCTGGGGTTAGCCTCCCTGGCCGGGAGCTCAAAGGCCAGGCAAGACGGACCCGCAGGCCGTAGTTTGCCCACCTCTGACTTAGAGGGAAAAAATTGAGATGCTGAAAAAATATCCCATCCTGAATTGGAACTAAAGGTGTGTCACTATCATTTTTTGCAAATTGACAATCTGGAAAAAAAATTGGTTAAGATCAATCAAAATGTTTGTTTCAAAACTTTTAGATTTCAACCTTCTTTATTTTTAATATTTTACTACAACGACTTAAATTGCTAAACAAAAAGTTGTTTTTGACTGAAAATCAGAATTTTTCACTTAGAAAATGTTGATATGGGACACTTTTGGCAACTTTGAAACTTTTTTCAACAAAAAATGTAGAAACAAGAAATTCATCAAAACGAACCTTTTGCACAAACAGTTCTGGTTTTGACAAATGGGCATTTTTCTCATGCAAAAAGATTTTGTCAAAAAATTCTCTACCAGCTCTACTTTTACCCACTGTGTATACTTAATGTAAATCTCTCAGCCTTCCAAAATAAATTACAAAAACATTTTTGAAGTTAAAGAGAAGAACTGAGATCCAAAAATGTCAGCTCAATCCTATGCTCAAGTAAGAAGTCGCTTATGTGAGATAAGAACACTTGATCCTATCTCATGATTTCTGTCCAAGAAAGGTGGGGGCAGGAAATCCCAGGTTTCTGGTTTATATGAGTATTAAAACCCTTTTATTAAAATCACAGTTTGCAAAGGCCACTGGCTGGGGAGGACAAAAACACACATGCCAACCTGCCATCCCCCCATCTCTTTCTTTCTGTGTTTCACTGTTAGACAGCTCATTGTGTATAAACATGGAATCATTTTGTAGACTGTTTCCAGTAGATCTGGAAAAAAATCGAGGGATGTTTCTCATATTTGTATGTTGGTTTTTATTGTGTAGCTTCTACTGAAACAAAAATTGATATTGAAGCAATCAAGGAAAAAGTGAAGAAAGCAAAGAAAAAGAAGCTGGGAGCACTTCCAGTGGAAGAAGTTAAATTAAAGATTGCAGCAGATGAAAAGAAAAAGAAGAAGAAGAAGAAATGATTTGCCAGCTGGAACACTTGCATTTCTTTACACTTGCAAAGGAACTGTTTTTCTACTTTGAAGATTTAAGACTTGGGGTTATCAGCGTTGCTATACTGCCAGTGAACACTGATGAAAAGATTCAAAAACATGTTCATGACAGAGAGACTATGTTGGGGATTTATGGACCTAAATAAGCAGTGTAAAATCTTTGGAGCTTGAAAAGAAAATCATTTGATATCCTCTCTGTCACATCGTAAACAACTGAAAAGGTACAATAGTATCTTTTCACCATTCACATCATATACGTGAGAGCAATTAGGAGTTTTAAACCTTACATGAAGGTTTTCAGTATTGCATAATACAAAAAGCAAGTTGGGGAAGGGGGGTTGGTACAGAACGCTAAACATCAGGCCATAAGAATTTGTGAGGAATATGTTAGGAGATTGTTTTGGGGTTTTTTGAAGAAATGTTTCTCTAACAGTATAACATGCTTCAGATATGGAGATGTTAAATCTGATAACTTTTTTGTAAAAGCAACCAGTTGTATTTTTATATATTATATGTCATTCTGTTTATCAGAGCTAATATTTATTTTTCATACGTGTGGTGTGTGTTTCTTAACTATTTGTCTTCTACACATTATAATGTGACTGCAATGTATGTGGCATTGTTTCCATGTAGGGTACGCAGGTACCTATCATAAGACACTTGTTTAATTTCTTCAGTTTCTGGAAGCAGATTTGAAACAAACTAAGCATTATGAAAGAATGCAAATTTCGGTGTGTGACACTGACATTTATACCCTAACTCTGGGCCAAGGGAATAAAGTACTGAAGGGGAAGTAACTGCTTGAGAAACATACTAATAAAAAACTGGCAAGCCCACATGGAACTCACTGAATAACAGAAGTACTTATGTATATATTTTTCCATTAAAAATAAAGAATTTTGGAACAATTATTAAGCTGATCAAATTTGAACAAAGATATGGCAGTATCAGAGCAGTATGTAACTAAAATTTAGTTCTTACCCTTACTAATTAACTTGTGAAAATTAATGGTTACCATTTATTTGATTTTTCTTAAGAGTAGCATACCTACATCATGCAATATATGGTGCCACCATCAGAACTGCCCTTTATTAAGTCTCAATCCTTAATTTAACTTTCTGAGTGAGTAGGTGTGACTGGTTTCTTTGAGGCACTGATGACTCAGAGAGAATATCTATAAACATTAGAAAATCTTAATGTGGAGATTAAACCGATCATATGACTTGATCAGACTGAACTTGAAGGGGAACGAGACATGATGCAGAGATTTGCCCGTTGGAGTTCATTGCAAGATAAGTACCTAATTTTTTGAGCCCTGGTTGTAGACGGTTATATATAAAGTATCTCTTAATTTTAATTTTTAAGCCATTTTACTCCATTTTTTTGCTATTTCTAAGGCCTGGTCTACACGGGGGTGGGGAGGGAATCGATCTAAGTTATGCAACTTCAGCTATGTGAATAACATAGCTGAAGTCGAAGTACTTACCGTGGTCGACTGCTGACGCTCCCCCTTCAACTCTGCCTGCACCTCTTGCCCCGGTGGAGTTGATGGGAGAGCGCTTGGCAGTCGATTTATCATGTCTTCGCTAGATGCAATAAATTGACCCCTGATGGATCGATCGCTCTGCAGGTAAGTGTAGACATATACCCTAAGGGACAATAATATTCGATACTTTTTCTTTGACTAATGTATGTAGGCCTTTCTCTTAATTAAACCTTTTGTTTTGTAAACATGTTCAGGACCTTTTTATTTTATTTCAGTAAATGGAGATTGTCGGAGAAAAACAGAGTTCTCATTCAGCTTGGGTGCAGCAAGTCAGATACTTTATTATCTCTAGCAATTGTGTGGAGCGAGAGAGCTAAACAGGTCTCTCTCCAGGTAAACAATTACAGCAAGCATTTATACCTTTGTTACATACAATAATGGGCAACAGCTGCATTTTGTTTATACATAGGTCTTCCTGATGTCTTATTTTTCTTACCTCTATTTAGACGCCAGTCTACATTCCATACTTATCTAACACAAGGTCACAACAACTTCTCATGCAGTTCTTTCCCACTCGTCTCACACAATCCTCGCTTCTACGAGTTTCACATTACTAGGGTTACAGCTAGCCTGACTCGTGCTCACTGAGGGGACTGTTTGCATTGAAATCCCCTTCACATCCCTGTCCATTCTTTCTCTACTTCCACAAGATTAAATTGAAATAAAACTCCCAGGAGTAACCAACTGGCTGGCATTCCATTCATACTCTTGAGATTCGTAGATTTTAAAGCCAGAAGTGAACATCATTTAGTGATTATTTAGTCTGGCCACCTACATACCACAAGTAATAAACCTCATAAAAGTACATTTCCCCCACATCTGTGGAAGATGAGCTGGGATTTAGACCCATGATTACTTGCATACAAAGTAAGAACCATTCTACTGGACCAATGCTACTCAACCTCTTCAGCTTGGTGACCCCTTATTTGAAATTGAACATTTTCACAACTCCTTTGCAATGTACACCTATACCCCGATATTACGCTGTCCTCAGGAGCCAAAAAATCTTACCGTGTTATATCGAACTTGCTTTGATCTGGAGCACAGAGCCCCGCCCCCTCTAGAGTGCTGTTTTACTGCATTCTATCCTAATTTGTGTTATATTGGGTCTTGTTATATCGGGGTAGAGGTATACTTTAAAAGTAAGTATAGAAAAATCAGTCATAATGATAAGCCTAAGTTAGTTGCGTGTGTGTTGACATGTCAGAATACCTGACATTGAAGGGCAAGGATGTGGTAAGTATGGGAGTGAGATTTTCTTTGGTTTAGATTGTAATAAAACTTTTAATACCTTGCAACTTTGTGACTCTGACATTCTGGAGTGCAATCCAGACCAGTGAGGGGTTTTTACCACCTGCTGTGCAACCTGGGGTGCCTCAATTTTTTGCTGCTGTAGCTCCCACCGTGGATCCCTCACAAGCAGCCAAACAGCATGGAGGTTACACTTGGAGTGTCTGTGCATAGCTGCAGCTTGACAGCACACTCTGGCTTCCACCAGCCTTGGTGACCACTTACAAGATGACCCCAACACATTCCCAGACCTGAGTTTTCCCCCATAATGTGTATTCTGCACTGTCCAGCCCTTTCCTGGACAGTTCAGATATGATAGGTCCATTGCCCCTGTAAGGGAACAATAGCCAACAGTTTGCTAATTTAAATGGAATTACTCAAACAATTCAATTGGAATGCCACACTGGCTTAGTTTTGATTAAAGAATAAAAAGTTTATTTAAGTAGAAAGCGAGAGAGAGTTTAAATGAGTACAAGTACAAAGCATTACAGTCAGAAACTGTTACAAGAGAGAAAAAGATAAAATGCTTTCTAGTGCTAAAATGTAACAAACTAGATGTGGTTCAAGAGAAAATTCTTACAACACATTCCTAGTAACAGGACTGACCAAATTTCAGGTTGGGCTCTCTCCCAAAGTCAAATGGCTGCTGCTTTTGTCATCTTAGGAGAAAGAGAGGTAGGGAGAAATACCTTGGGATGGTTTTGTCCCTCACTTTTATAGTCCAGTCACTCTTTGAAATGGATTTTCCTGAGGGTTACCCCTAGATAAATTTAATTCCTGCTCTGAGATTGGAGTCGTTTGAGCATTGGCCTGCTAAACCCAGGGTTGTGAGTTCAATCCTTTAGGGGGCCATTTAGGGATCTGGGGCAAAACTCTGTTTGGGGATTGGTCCTGTTTTGAGCAGGGGGTTGGACTAGATGACAGCCTGAGGTTCCTTCCAACCCTGATTTTCTATGAAACCCAGTTTCTATGAGTCATGCAGTCTTGTGATAAGAGATTCCATGCTGCTGTTTGCTAAAATGTAGATTGATCTCTTTTTGTCCCTTTCTTTGCCAAGAAATGGCCTCTTGACAGGTGACTGCCCATCAACTTTGATGACATCTGGCTAGAGGCCTCAGCTTGTCCTTTGTCTTTGAGAAACAGGTTTATCTACTCCCCATATGTGACTGGTAGCAACATTTCAGTCATAATTTCATTTTATGTTGATAACGTTACATATAATGTTGCTACACACGTTTCACCATGATATTATTAACTAGTAAGTTATTAGTCTTCAAATGATACTGCACAAGGCATACTTTGTATAAAGATTAATATTGTGTAGTGTGTGACTACATGGTGCATTCAGTTACAATGACACCCATCACCCCCAGAGATTGTGACCAATTGATTGAAACACATTGCACGATACTATCTAGCCACTGCATTATCTGTCCATTAATATACAGAAATTTTAATCACCTTCAAGGTTAATCTAATTTTTTAAAAATAATCTAGACAGCCTCCCTAATTAAAAGTATGGTTACTTTAAGATCAATATGAAAATTACCTAAAAACTAAGTCCTATCTATAGTGAATCCTTAGGATCTTTAGGACCAGCCACACCTACCCACCATGAAAATCAAATTAAAGAGGGAGGCTTAATGACAGTCAATGTAGGTTGAATGGGCACCAATGATCTGGACAAGTTATTTAATAATGGTAAGAATCACATGTGCATTGCATACTGCTTTATTATTGTTGTATCCGTGTAAATGTTTGATTGGCTTATATCAAATTGATTGCTTTAAAAAAACATGTATTGTTTTTCTCTTAAAATATGTGTGTGTTCATCAAGTCTTGGATGGCCTACTCTATGGAGCATGAGTGTATAAGGTCCATCCAAACTTTGGCGCAGTGAAGTTGACTCTCCTAGAGTAAAGACAGTATGTGAATACCCAAAGCTGAATAGTACCACTTTGCACAGTTGCAAAGGAATATGTAGTATTACTCCTGGGGCAATTCTGTACCATAGTGCACATGCATATTTCCTGTGCCGCACATATTTTTGCAGAAAAGTTGCTGCAATTCTGCATTTTGCCCACCAGAGGTCATTTGGTGCTAGAACAAAGCAGCTGCACCTGGCCAGCCCCAGCTATGGTAGGAAAGAGAAAGAGCCTGCCTTCTTCACAGCACCTGTCGGGCCAGATCAGGAGGAAGGGGTTGGGCGGCAGTCAGACGGGCTCATAAGGACTAGTGAGGGAGGACAGACTGGGACAGGGGCTCAATGGGAGTGGAGGCACAGGGCCAAAAGGGTGGGAGGGAGGTGCAGGGTCACATGCATAGAGGGGAAGGGAGATGGCTGAGTAGGAGCACAGAGACACATAGGGACAGGGGTGCAGGGGTCCATGGAGATGAGGGGAGGGGGCTGGCTGAGGTGCAGGGACACATGGGGATGGGGAGAGTGGGTATCTGTGGGGGGGTGCAGGGACACAGGGACAGGGACAGCTGTGCCTGACTGAATGGAATAGGCTAGAGGTCAGCCAGAGTCTGCATGGGGGAAGCTCCTTAACAATCTCCCCCCCCCCCCGCCCCGTTCCATACTTTTCCCACCCATACCTAACAACTCTTCAAGTTCACACCCAGGCTCCTTCCTAGCAATTACTTTTTCCTCTCCCTCAGCTCCTCCATTACCCCTAACTCCCCAAGCCTTTGCACTGCTTCTGAGGGGTGCAGGAAATACATTTCTGTATTGTAGTTTAAATGAATTATTATTCAGAATTCTGTATTAATATGCCTAGTAAGGAATCTATTTGTCATAAAACATTTCCTGAATCTTTTTTGTTGTCTGTATTGTTATAGACATACTTGCTGACAGGTATTTTGAAAAAAATTACCAAAATAATTGAAACTGGCAAAATTATATTGTGTTATTTTGACAAATAAAATATGCAGAATTTTAAAATTGTGTGCAGGATTCCCCCAGGAGTAACATAGGTTGCAAGGCTGTGGAGAATCAGGCTAGCTAAATACAGGATTGGGCCAGCTGGAATGAATTATTAAGTAATGTGTTCTGAGCAATTAGAGTCAGCAGTTAACAGACAGCTCTTTCCTTTTGGGAAAGGACATTGCTCATTTATAAAGGTTTTTTCAAATGTTGCTGGTCTAAAACTATTACTTTTTGATTAACTTCACTTAGAAATCAGCCTTTTTTAAGATCTTGAGATGGGGTAAGTATGTCCATTTGTTTTCAATGGCTTCTGTAAAGTCTGTAAATGCTTGTCAGTTAGACCTCAAAATACTCTGGTATTGATATTCTGGTATCTGATTGTCTTGCCTGCCTGGGGTTCTAAAATAGCACTGTGTAATGCTTGAACCTTTGCATGGTTTTGTCTCTGAGCTACACCTGTAATTTGTGCTCTCTCAGATTAGAGTCTGAGGTAACATTTCTGTTTGATTTTTCTCTAATGAGTAATGTGGCTGCAACTGTTCAGTGAGTTGAAACTTTTATTCCCACGAGTCTTACAATGTACTTATTTAGATGTTGTTAATAAGATGCTTTTAATTTAATCTTTCTTTCCTAATCATGTCACTAACCTTACAGATTTCACATATATATGAGAGAGAAGCCACTTTCTTAACCATTCCGGCTTGTCTCCATTAATTGTCGGACGTATTTGAAGCCACTGGAATAGTTCTCATCTCATCTTAGTTTGCTGTATGACAGAGGCAACACTTAAACTAGTCAATCAAATACAAAAAAACCCTTCTATCTTGTAATAATAGAAACAAGAGTAAAAAGAATAAATTGCCAAGATTCAAGGGACCCTGCCAACATGAAATCTAGTAAATTAAAATATGAGTTCAAAAAGTAGCCTGGGGTACAGCACCTGTCCCTTGGCATCCCTACTTGCTTCTGTGGTTTTACAACTGCACTTTTCCAGTTGTTAAACATACTTTCTTTTTTCCTTGTGTTTTGAAAGACTCACTAAACAACAGTAGAAACTAACTAAAGCCCTAATACTCCAAATACTTATGTATATGAACAACTTTATATGTGAAAGTAGCCCCACTGATTTCAAATTGTAACTCAGGTAGGTCATTTGTGCACTGAATTTGATGGGACTACTCCCTGGCCTGAAGCAAAGTTACTCACATATATGTATACTGAATTGGTCCTTATTTACCTATATCATGAACAATGAAATTAACTAGGCATAAAATGCTGACAGATGCATTCATTTAAAAAAAAATCTGAATAGGTGTAACAACAGTAGGTTTGGAGGGGAGAGGGAGGAACTTCGACAGAGTTGTGTAAGTTTCTTTTGTTAAGCTGATGGTGTTCCTTTTTCAGCAAAGGATCATGTCACCTGTGCTGAAATTTGGCTTTAGCTATCACTGCATTTTATTCAGAATGTTGGTATCCCCAGAGAAACTTTGATAGGTGAGATTTTTTAAAAATAGTATATTGTGCATATGTGAGAGAGAGCCAAGAAATGCAAAATTAAGGTTCAAGTAAAAAGGAAAAAATAAAGAAAAAGCCCTATCAATCTTAGGGTTTTATATTGCCACCCATCACTACAGTATGTGAGCACCCGACAAATAAAATCGCTAGCAATAACTAAGTCCCTAGTGAACTTCATGGAATTTCTGTCACTTCTGTTTCAGAGTAAGATTTCTGCTTGGGGAAGAGTTTATGTATTTTTAAATTCATTATGTTTCTTTTATGGTTGCTTGTTCAGGGAGTTTGGGGTAGAAAGTTGATATACTGGAAAATCAAGAAATGCTTAATTATGTTTCTGTAAACAATTTAAATGGATGCATATGCCCACCCAGTGTTCATTCCTGACTTATAACTGGTTGCATATAATCATTCTTAGCAAATTTTGTGTCTAATGTCAAGAGAGGATGTGAGTATATAGCTCTAATGGTGTGCTATGTAAGGAGTTGAAAAGGGCAGGTATAGTGATTTCCACCCCCCCACCCACCCCACCCCCAGCAGCAATCTACAGTGGTTTCGGCTGTCTGATTCCTAACTGAATGGATTATAATGTTTATGGCCTAGACATACAGAGCAGCTGAAGCAGAAAAGGGGCTGTGTTTAAGGCTGATGGCCTGTATGTGATTTGCATTTATTGTACAGAAGGTGAGGATTTGTAGTTCATAATGAAAATGTGGATGAGTTATGGTGACTTACTGGGATGACTGGAAATGGAGTTTGGGTTTTTTGTGGCCATTGAATGGGTGTCATCTGGTCAGAGTTTGTTTATTGATCCTTAACTTCTAAATGTCTTGGCTTTCAACCATTTGATAAATTCTGTGTTTGGGGTCTTGCATCTAAATTTATGATTTACAACCATCTTAATTAAGCTTTTTGCATGGGAATTTCCATAGAGATGTTTGAGTGTATGTTGAAATGTCAGGTAAATGTTCTAAACTTTTTAAACTCGTCCCGGGAGAATAAGGAAATGTAATAAAATAGAGCACAAAGTAAGCTATGTCAAGAAGGAGAAATCCTTGCTGTGTTTAACTTCACTTCCCACAAAGCAGCAGCAGACCTCATGTGCTCCTCTTTTAGAGTAGTAGGAGCTGGGCTGCATATAATTAAATCTGCTCATAAAGGACACATCTGCATTTGACTTCACTCAAGCAAACACCTGCACCGGGCTCCTTATGGGTTATGGGGTCCATCCAAGTAAAGTCACTTGTATGAACAGAGCCAAGGCCTGAATCTGACTAATTGAGTTCTGGAGTCTAAGTCCAAAGATGTTGACTGATGCTAAAAAGCCCTGCTGAGATCTCAGTTGGTTCTCAGGTGTTCATACAATCACAGGGAGAATATGAAGTAAGTGTGTGTGTGTGTCTCTCTCTCTCTCTCTTTATGACCCCTCCAGTCAGAGTCCTCCAGCTCCTGGCCTGACCAGCAGTCAAAAAGGTTTCCCCGCCTGTGTGGAAACCTGTTCCTCTGTCAGTCCTTCTGTGAGGACTTCCCCAACTTCTCAGCCCTCCAGTCTTTAAAGGGCTTTATCAACACCTGAGTCTCTTTGGTTCGCTCCTGGGGATTTTCCTGTCCTCCAGAGAACTGAAGAGAGCTGGTTATCCAAGGCTTCAGTTGTTCAGTTATGTTCAGGCTCTGCCTACTCATTGCTGATTAAACCATCAGAATCTCATTCAAAGACATAGTCAGGCACCATTCCCTTTGTGTTTAGCCCAAGGAGTATGCAGTAAGAATACAGTTTAAAATAATCGTAAGGGTGTAGGAACTTTACACTTCTTAAGCGCTAAGGGGGTAGGAAAACCGCCCCCGGATTTAGAGTGGCTGAAGTGGTTCCCGCACCCCGCCACACTTCCGGTCAGGAGACACACAGATTAAGCGCTGACTAGGTGTATATCTCTGGAGTACACAGTGCATAAAGCACCAACCAGGAGAGGGGGCGAGACGTTGGCTTGAGTTTGTACATGCGTATAATAGCATGATTTATGTAACCACTTATAATAAATAGACGTGGACAGCCCCGTTGGGGGCGCTCCACGGGAACAGACTGACTGACTTGGCTTCGTCATTGCTACATAAGGGCTTACAGACTGTGCATAGCACCAAACAGTTTGCACATAGATTCCCCAAATCATCGCACAGTCCTGCTCTCTTTGACAGAGCCCCAGGATTTGTCACAGGTAGGGTGACCAGATAGCAACTATGAAAAAACAGAACAGGGGGTGGGGGATAATAGGTGCCTATATAAGAAAAAGTCCCCAAAAATGGGACTGTCCCTTTATAAAAAATGAGACATCTGGTCACCCTAGAGGGGATGCTGAAAATCCTTCTTGGATTTTCACCCAAATGTTTTGGAAGAGGTGAGATGAGCAAGTGAGGGCCTTGTCTTTTATTTTGGGGGCCTCGGAGTGAGGCCCAGGCCTGCAAATACTTAATGCATATAAGTAACATCATTCTCACAAGTAATCAGTTAAACTAATGGGATTGTTCACATAAGCAAAGCTACTCACATGCCTAAGTGTTTGCAGGATTGGGCCCCTTGTATGTAAACATTGTTTAGGCTCTGTAACTACTGAATTAGGATGCACATTGCATAAAGTGAAATAGGTAACTTTTAATGAAAGTTTGAAGTATTTTCTTCTATTTGACTTGCTTTTAGACTTCATTAAACTCTAAAAAGCATGAGCCTATTGTTCTTTATATTCTGGTATAATATGGTAGTACCCACAACAGGCTAGGTGCTTTCCACCCAGTCCTTGTCTCAAAGAGCTCACAATCTAATCAAAAGATCTAAGTGAAGAAAATCTAATCAGTAGCTTTACAATTACAAATGTTTACACTTCACATGCTCTAGGAGGGAATGCACATTTCAATAAATGTGCAGGTATATCCGGTGCTCAGCCTGCAGTACTAACAAACACTAGTCGCCTGTCACTAGTTGGTGCCTGTCAAGAAATGTACATATGACTGAGGAGCAGGAGGATGTGGATGGGCACCAGATGGCCTGTGGCTGCACTGAGGGTGCCTGCTAGCTAAGGAACTTGTGACTCTTCTCATCATCCCCTCAAACATTTAAACAAAAACTAAACACCTACAGGGTCAAATGCAAATGGTTACAGGCCAAATCTTGCTTCATTTACTCACATAAGTAGTCCAATTGACTTCTATTGGACTACTCCTTTGGGTAAGGACAGCAGCAATTAGCTACATGTTAACTGCACAAGCTTGATGACATTAGGTCCTCAAATAACAGAGCACGTAAAAGAGAAGGGTGAATGCATGCCCTTAACTCTGGCCCTTAACCAAGCGAATTACAGTGAGCCTTCACCTATATTCAGACAGTTACCTTGCATTAAGGGTTGTGTGTGGCTTTTTTTGCATGTGATTTGAAAATAGATAAATGCACTCATCATTAATAGATTAGGCCTCATTCTACAGATCATTGTGTTAGATTTCCCCGCACTAATAAATCTGCACATGGAATAGGAGTAGAATAGCCTGAAGTGTTCCTGCAATCTTTCAAATGCGTATTAGTCACTTATAGATACTTGGGGATAATGCTTCTGTAGAAACCAAACAGCTCCAAACGTCAATATAATTAACAATGGCCTTAAAACTAGAACAGTGATACAGTATTGGTCACACATATCCTGGTCTGGATACCTGTCCCAGTCTGGATACCACCCAGAGTTACCTATAAACAAAACGAGGAATTATTTTTAAGCAGAACTGTACTTAAGGTAACAAATTCAAGAAACAATATCTGATTGTGATACATACTTATGACTTTCTCACGCTCTGGATTTTCTGGCAAGAGAAGAGAAAGGAACATAAGCTTGTTTACCAGTTAGAAACCATTTTAACGAAAAAAATGAAAAATAATTGAGAACTTGAGTACATAATGAGACACTCTGGGACCTTTGCTTTTCTCACCTGGGTGTAATACAAATATGTCTGTTTCACTTTAATAAAACATTGAAAAATGCCAAAAAGAGGAAACGTGAGAATAACGTGTTTCCACAATGATACTTCCAGGCCTGGCTGAGATGGAACTTGCTCATAACCACCTGCTTCTTTTAGCCCTTAGTAGCGGAAATGGAGGAAGTGGGTTTTGATAACTGCAACTAATGCTACCGCTGTTGACTTAGGCTTGGCTCCACAAAGGGACATGGGAGTTGCAATGCTGAATGTCGCAACACTTAACTTCTAGGCCTCTAGAAAATCACAGAACAAGCACTGATCCACAGTCTCAGTTAGGCCCCTATACAATGAATGGGGAGACAGTAGTGCCTATTAATGCATTCCACAAAAGCCAATACACTAGAGGGGGAGCAGCCTAAGATAGCCAATAGGAGATGTTGATGAGAGGGGTGTGTCCTTAGCCCCACTCCCTCTGAGATAGCCCCATCTCCCTGCAGCCTGGACGTAGGCCCTATCTTTGCCTAGTGATCCATGAATGGGAATCCACAGCCTAAAGTCAGGCAGTTTAGGCACCTCTTGCAGGAATGAGTTAGGTGCCCGCCTTGCTCCATGCAAAACAGCCAGAGGAAGAAGAGATGCTGGTGCTACCACCCACCTTATAACTTTTAGCCTAGTGGTTATGGTGGTCTTCTGGGATGTAGGAGAGTTAGGTTCAATTCCCCACTCTCCCTCTCTGAGGGGAGGGAAAGGATCTGAACAGGGGTCTTCCCCTTCCCCAGGAGCAGGTTCTAACTCCTGAGCTTTGGGATATTATGATGTTGGGGCTCCCTCAGTCTCTTCTATTGAAGCTGCTCCACTGTGGATGAATAACAAAAGAGAGATTGGAGCAGGGGGACTGGACCCTGGGTCTTCTACCACCCCAGGTGGATTGTAATGTTGTGTTCTCTGTCTCTGGCCCAATGATTATTAAGTATTTATCCACAGTGGTACAGTCACTGGGCTGAACATTTTCTGAAAACTTTTGCAGCCGGGCTGCTTCATGTTCCTTTTGAAAAACCAGCACATTGCCTCTCTGCCTCCCCACCCCAAACATGTGCTGTGGAGTGAATCAAATGCTTACAGAAGGTTGGGCCTAGCTGTGATCCCAGGCTGGCTAGCCACTCCCTTGAGGTTTTGTTGCACTGGTGGGGGTATTAGCCTGGCTCCCTCCTAATGCTCACTGGTGTACTAAGAGAGTTTCTTGCTACCTGGGGTGGAAAGGGGGTTCTTCATATTCTTTTTTTCCTCCTCCACGTGGATCCCCACCATACATGGCTTTTGGATGTAGATTCTCAATTGTACTTGAGAGCAAGCAACCACTGTCTTGTGACAATGGTCCATTGATATTGGGTCTTATATATGGGTCTTTCCATATGATATCATTCAGTTAGGGACTTTCCTTTTTACTTACCACATAGCTTATCCACACACTTCTCACTCTTGCATTTGCTGCATGCTGCTCCTGTGTCATAAGGCCATGTTGGATAATTCCCACTGCAAAGAGGAACAACTTTGTTCTGATATTGACCTTCTTGGGAAGAATTTGAATACCTTGTGTTCATATTTTGTTGGAATTATTTTATCATGAGAAAATACTACAGCAAAGCCCCTTTCACACACAACATGCAGTGAAATGGAAGAGAGCAGGAATGACTAGACCCCATGTTTAGGAACTCAGTTTTAATGAAGTTTTGTCTGTCTTCTTTCCTGAGTTTAACACTGCCAAATTTCAGCTTCCAGAGACTGAGAACTTTGGAAGTGTGACATTTAGCTATGCCACTGAAAGAGTTACTGTTCTCTTTTGTGCACACTGAACATTTTAATATAGAGGAAACCCTGCCAGGCTGGCTGGGAATCTGTCAGGGAGCTATTTTATTTCAGTTTATATGCAGACTGTTATAGGAGTCAGTTGTCTCTTCCCCTCCCCACCTTTTTGCACCCTTCTTCCTTTCTAGAGACTTTCTGGGTGAAATTCTAGCCTAACTGAACTCAATGGGGCCAGGATTTCACCCCATATTTCTTTGTTTATGTAAACCCTCTTGAGGACAAGGCACTCAAATGAAGGATTAAGTGGAGTTTAAGTGGTCCTTAGCTTTTGTGCTCTCCCCCTGCACAGGGTTGAATGTCACTAAATCAAATGGCACACTCGTGGAACTAATGCCCAGATGAAGTATAGTTTGATTCGGTTAACTCACATGCTAAAGGATAGAATTTGGGTGTACAAGAAACACAGCATATAGAGTTTCAATCCACTATTCAGCAGTGGTAAAGGACACCAATAGGAAGCTGGCTCACACAGTATCAAGAGATGTATTAGAAGTTCAAGGATACTGCATTACACTTTATAAAGCACTGGTATGACACATTTGTGGGTACAGTCTTGTATTATAGTCAATCTTGGTTACCCTAGGATATGTCTGCACTGCAATGGGGGAGGGAGGGATGATTGCATCATGTAAACTAGCTAGCCTGAGAATTGAGAACAGTGAAGTCACATCAGCATGGGCTTCACTATGGGGTTGTACAAGCCTGCCAAAGACCCCGGGGAATTACTTGGCCTGTGAGCCTGGAACCCTAAATACTTACTTGGGTGGCAAGCTTAGGCTAGACTCCTTGCTGCTGCAGCTTTACTGCTGTTAGTACTTGCTCTAGTTAGATTAAAGCTAGCTTGGGTATGTCCACCCAAGCTACCACCACACCTCCAACTGCAGTGTAGACATACCCTACATGTAGAGTGACATAGTTAAGTTGGAGAACTACTCCCCTCCGCCAAAGAATAGATAAAAGGAGTGGAGAGGTTTACACAGATAAAGGCTCTGTGTTTTAGGGCTAAATCCCCTGAATTTAAATTTCAAAATTAGGATTGAGTCCCCCAAAAGTCTTAAATTTCTGTGCATGCTCAGAAGTATTATCAACTGTAGATCAGTTGCTCAAATATTCAATGCAGTCCATCTTCCGGCATCTCCCCTATTTTGCCTTTTTCTTTGGCCCCATTATTGACTCCAGTGGGTAGCCCGCTCCTCGATCAAAGAGAATTGGGCATGGCTTTCTCTGGAGGATCTCATTGCTGCTTCAAGCATTACCCATATGAGTTTACCAGAAAGTAACATGAGTCACTCCTCCGCCACACCACATTCTTATAAAATAATTGTAATGAGAGGACTTACGCTGGCCCATAGTTGCAAATAAAATGTGCTGCATTAGGTCCACGAAACCCTGTTACCGTAGGGCAAAAGTGAACAGCGCAGCCAACTTTGTAACTTGTCGCCCAAGCAATCTGAAAAGTGGACATAAGCTACAATAAAATATCTGATTTAACATTCATGGGACTACAGAGAGACTGCTACTGTACTTGTGACACAAATACAGAATTGCTGAAATAAGAAAAATGTATCCTAGGGACTCTTTACTTGTCCAGTGTGTCGGCCTGGCTTGACATGGGTGAGGCCTCATTTCTTGGGAGACAGGACTAGGGAGGTAAATGGATCAGCAGTCTGGAAACAGACTGTCTGTACCAGCTAAGAAAAAGTGGAACATCCAGGGAACCATTTACAATGGATCAGTCAGGAACATAAAGATGAGGTACAGAGTTAAGCCATGTCTACACTAGAGACCTGACAGTGGCACAGCTGTACCAATGCAGCTGCACCACTGTAAGAGTTCCCATGTAGTCACTCTATGCCAACAGCAGAGAGCTCTCCCGTCAACATAATTAAATCACCTCCAGTGAGTGGTAGTAGCTATGTTGGAAGGAGAGCATCTCCTGCTGACATAGCGCTGTCCACACTGGTGCTTCTGTTGGTGTAACTTATGCCGCTCAGGGCTGTGTGTTTGTCACACGCCTGGGCAACATAAGTTATACCGACAAGTGCTAATGTAGACATAGCCTAAGTCGTGTGTGGACAGAGAGTGCTGCACAGGGATTGGCTTCTACAAAGTAACCAAGCCAGTCCCAAAATATGTAATGCAATGTATAGTCAACACAATGTAATGTGTAAGTGCATATAAAGGAGGAAACATTAAATTCTCGAAAACACTGGCAAACGGGAAATCTTTCCACTGATGCATTTTCATATGTTGATCTTGTGTGACTAGGAAAATAACTTTGCCAGGGTAGTTGATGACTTCTAGCAAATGTGAGGTTAGGTGTTTTTAACCTGTCTCATTTACTTAATTGTAGCCCACTGACCAGCACTACTTTTCTATCTGGAAAAGTGTTAAGAGTTCAAAGACATGACGTGTAATAAAGGCCCAATTCAGCTCATCTCTCACTAAGCTCAATTTTCCCATATGCTGAAGTCAGTCAGGTTATGTACATTTATCTAAGAGCACAGTTTGGCTCAAAGTACCTAAGTTACCCTTTATCCAATGAGAATGAAAGTCTCTCAGCTGGATTCCTGCCTCTCAACATTCCAGGAATGTGACTTTCTGCTCGATAACCATTCCTCCACCCTATTTTAAACTTTTTTATAACAAGTTTTAGTGAATTTATTGCTCACAAAAAATGCTGATATGATACTCCCAGAAACTGAAATCCTCTTTTTGTCTATACGCAAAGTTCAACAGCTCAGCCTTCATGTCCGCATGATCCTTAGTCTCTTTTCGGTGAGACTGCCAACAGGAGACATGAACCTTATCTGCTATGAACTGGACTGATGCCACAAATTCATTTAACATATAGACCACGGTACAGTCGGAAGGCAGTTTTTAATGAGACTCTTTATAAAAGTGAGAGAATACGTAGATAGTTAATATAAAGCAAATCTACTTGCACATAAAAATGATGCATATTTTTCATAAATATAGGACCAATAAAGTTGTGCATTGCAAATAGCTTCTGGATTACACAGCTGATAACAGTAACAATTATTTTTTAGTCATTATCAATCTGAGCTTGATTTTTTTGATTGCTGACCGAAAACTGAAAGACCCTGTAGCCAATTTCCAGTCTTGCCCCATTCTGATTTTGAGCAAACTCTTAAATAACCTATATTGCTACTACTAGTCTGAGGGTCTGTATCTGATTCCTTGCTAGAAGAGAGTCTCTTTCAGGGAAACAAAAATAAGATTAAATTTAAAGGATAAAAAAAAAATCCTCTTTATTTCTCCCATTTTAAATTACAATGGACAAAAATAATTCTGAAGTTGAGATGGAGAAATGTAGCAAATGACTTACCTGAGTGTAATGGCCACACACATTGGTGCAAGTGTTAGTGCCATAGGCATAGTCTTTGAACTCATCGTACCAACTAGTGAGGGCCGCAGTCACAGAAAACATGTGAAAAGAGCCAGTCCAGATGTTTTCTCCAACAGAAGTAAAGGTAGGGTGGGCCTTCCCGGGTATCTTGAGATAGATATTATGTTTAAACTGACATGTCTTTGCCCATGCTCTGGCTGTCTTTGCCAAATCTGGGTCCCAGCTCTGCCAAATGTAAAGACAGACACAAACCATTTTCAGTTACATTGGCATAACAGTAATGCAAAGGAATTTCCTAGAGAGGCCATTCACAGATGTGAAAATGTCATATGTTCTGCATATCTATTCATTCCTGGCCTCCTCGGAGATTTCCAAGAAAGGGCTCTGGGAGTTTTATAGAACTAGCTGATAAACAGCCCTGTGAACTCATTTTTGATAAGTTTAACCATTCATTCAGACCGGCACATCAAATTTCTGTTTTTGCTGGACTCCTGGATTTATAAGACAAACACTAAACTTGTTTGGAAAACAAATGTAGGCATTTAAGCTCTCCTTAATACAAAATGGGGATTCAGAACTAATTTTCAAGAACACCATAGGCATTTCAGAGCAAATTTGTGTTGCCATCTGTCCAGTTTTATGGACAGTAAGTCACGTTCTGAGAGTGCAAATGTTGGCTCCAAATCCATATTTGCATAAACAAATCTGAATTTGCCTATGCAAAGCGGACAGTCAAATGGCTGTCTACGACATTTGTGTACTCAAATGCCTATTTGCTCAAGTGTTGGTTTGGTTTTGCTTTTTCTTCTTTGTGCACATAAAGCCTCCTGGGACAAATGTAGAGTTGTCTTTCTGAAAACTCAACCCTGGGATCTTACCCTTGTATCTTTAAACAGACCCCTTTTATAGTGAAAATCAATTCCATGCTTGCATGAGGCATTCTGATTTTTAGAAAAATTTTAACTAGTGGAATTTCTCTGTTGCATCTTCTGACTGCCTAAGTTTCTGTAAATAAACTTTCTTCTTTTCAAATTAATTGTCAATACTGACTGCTCTGTCAAGGACTAAATGATTACTAGAAATGTAAAACTAACACAATGAAATGTAGCTTATGACGTTTATCTAAGTACAGTACTTGAAATGTGCTGAAAACTGTATTATGTTACAGTAGTATTAAACTGAGTTCATTTCTAAACATATTTTTAGAGAGATGTTTTATAACCCACTGCAAATATATATTTCTTCCCTTTCTTTTTGTAGCTAGGACTGTAAAGTGAATTGTGCATAAATCAACAAAAGCTAAGATAGTTTTATCTGTCATTTAGTCACTAACTCAAGTTGCGGTGATTTCCTTTCAGAACAGTGAGTTATAATGGCAGTTTTTATGGTTTAAATCGTTGACTTTGCTTGGATTTGTCTCACAAAATTGATATAAAAACAACTTGCCTGACAAAATATTAGTGAAGTTTGGTTTTTCGCATTGACTGGTTTATCAATTTTTTTGTCAGTAATTTAGACAAACTGTTACTTGATATTTCCTTAATTTTTAAAGAGAACAAATACAATAGATCTGCTTGAATGAATATTTACAAGAGACTGCTTTCCAATTCCAGCCTTAATATTATTGCAAGTTAAGAGTAATGCTCCTGTTTACATCTGTGCAACCCCTATGATTTATAAGAAAGAGACCCAGTCAATGGTTGCGAGTAGTGAATTTGGTTCAGAGTGTTTGGGGGACCTGTTCTGTAGTTTTTGTTCTTTACAATTCAATTTTTCTCCTCTACCTCCAAAAACAATCTGTGTATTTTTTCCTCTTTGTGTGATTACTCCTAGCTAGAGTTGGTTAACTCCTGCAAAAACAGTGTTTGTAAACACTCAGATTTGTTTGACCATATTTATAACCCTTATTTGCTTTCCGTGTGAATGCATCTTTGTTCACATAAACAAAGATTGATTCATGTGAAAAGCCAATAAGAGTGTGTGAGGAATGGCTGTTCTTTGTACAAATACCACATGGAAAAAACATTCATATTTTTCATTAACTCCTCATCACTTTTGTTCTCACATTTAAAAATAATTCACACATCGAATAAGGGAGCAGAAACAATGCCATATGACTTGGGTGACCAATGGCCCACCACTGTAAGAAACAGGCAAAGAATATCACTACATTGCGTCTGGGACCCCGCTTCCCAGTGTGGGCAAACGGATGTGCTGGCTCTGCTCCTGCCAACATGCTAAAAATAGAAGTGTAGCAGGGCAACATGGGCGGTGGCTCAGGCTAGCCACCAGATTCTGTACCTTGGGGTTGTGGGCAGGTTTGCACTCAGGCAACTAGCCCAAGCTGCCACCCATGCTAGCCCAGTTACACCCCAATTTTTAGCAAACCAGCTCGAGCAGCACTAGCTCTTGTCTGTTTACCTGTGCTGGGAAGCACGGTACCTGCGGAAGTGTCAACGTACCCAAAGGGAACAGTTTGTGAACAGTTGAAAACTGCTGAATACTTGCAAGAAAGTGACAGTTCCAAATCCCATTGCAGTCACTGGGAGTCTTTCCACTGATCTGAATGGCCTTTGGATCAGGCCCAAAGAGTGCCTTCCCACAAACCGAGCAGGGGGAAAGGGTTACATTTGTCAGTTAACTTGTTTGCAATGAAGAATTTGACAGTCTTTCTTGGTAATGCCACTGTAACCTCCCAGTAAGATGTGTATAGTTATTTTGAAATCGACTTTTTCTTTAGATGCTGAAGACACCACAAACACCGCCAGCAGCCTCTTCTTGTATTTTTGTTGCTTGCATGCAGAGAAAGAGGAAATGCTTCTCACATACGTATTTCCATTTTAAAAAGGCTGTTCTCAAAAAGGTGGAATGTCTTGAGTTCATTCTCTTATGTCTCTAGATAGAAACCTGAGCCTCATCTGAAGCCTGGTATACACTACAAAGTTAGATTATCATAAATCAGCTTACATTGACCTAACTCTGTAAGTGTTCCCAATAATATGTAGCTCCCACCAATGTAAGTCGCCCTCTACACTGACTTAATAACTCCACCTCTGAGGGAGATGTAGCACTTAAGCTGATGTAGTTAGGTCGTCGCAGCGTCAGTGTAGACACGGTTTGCTTACATTGACTGTTGCTGTCTTTCAGAAACTGTCCCACAATGCCCCATGCTAGCAGTTAAATCAGTGCAAGTGCTCCTGGTGAGGCCGCACACCACTGACACAAAGAGTGTAGTGTGGACATGTAACATTGATTCAATTACGGTGGTGGCTATATATCAGTATAACTTAGGTCAACTTAATTTTGTAGTGTAGATTTGCCCTGAGGTAAACCAGGGCTCCAAGTGAAATACTGTAATCCTCTTTAGTCATACTTAACTTTTAATTGTTGAAGAGCTAAGCAGTATGTGGTTTTACACTACATTGCATTTCACAATAGATTTTGGCACTTCCCCTATTGCTTCCTCCACATTAGATACCTCATTGTAGGGGAGGTTGATTTAGTCTGACCATCAGAAATAATGTTGTCAAGGTTTTTAGGCCTCATGCTAGTTGTAATATAATCTTTCCCCTATAATCTGTGAGTGTAATTTTTCAGATTTTGTGTCTAATTTAAAACAAAGGAATTCTGCACTTCATTGCGGTAACCCTAATATACAACCCTAGTATCCTTTCAATAAGACCTACAGGACTCAGGATGGTGATAAGCACCAGTAAAAGAACGTTGACGGGGGATAGCCAGACAGAACCCAGATAGAACCTAGTGAGAGAGCCAGCTTTGTCTGGAGAATTTGAACCAGCACATACTGTAACTAACAAACACTATTCTCATGACTGTAAAAAGAAAAACCACTTTCCAACTTCCAATTTGTGGTGTTTATCCAGAAAAAAAGAATTGTCTCTCCAGTTGTCTCAGCAAAGTTACTTATGGTTTCTGTGTGCAGAGGTTCTGCTGCTTAGCGGCCACCTCTTTCCTGGTGGTGGATTCACAGTTGCTGGTCACTCCAATAGCCATATATGCAAATGAGTTTATTACAATGTTGGCAGGGATCTTGCTGAGCAAGGACACAGTACATCTTATGTGGTGGCAGATATTTCCCTGGAATATATTTGGCCACAGATGCAATATATCTTCATTACTGAACTTCAAGACAGAGAAATCAAGATTTCTCCAATGAGAAGATGCAGGAAGCATCACAGCCTAAATATTACCCATTCTAGCAAGAAAGGGAACTAGGTAGGGTGAGATGTTTCCCAGGACTTTGAAATTGAAGAAACCCTCCAAAGGACTTTTCCCTCTGAACAGAACAGCAGGGTTTCTGTCACATAGTTATAACATGTTTATCTATGTAGTTTGTGAGTCCCTTGAACTAGGGAAAGGGAATCACTGCTGCAGTTGACAAATGGGAGTTCTCCCCTTAAGGGGATTTTTGTGTATTTTTACCAGAATGCTGGATCTGTCTGTACCCCAGCGTGGGATGGGTAGACACTGCACTCCCAACAGTAATAATCAGGGTGCCTCAATGGTCCCAGAACTGACAGTCAGGGACTCTTAGATTTGGTTTTGTTTCTTTAAGCCTCTGTTGCTGCCCCAGCACCTCCAGCTTATAGGACCATCAGCAGCTGTGAATAATCCTCTGTTGGATGAAGTCCTGAGACAGCATTGCAGGTAACCAAACAGCTATAAACTCGACAAAGTGACTTGATGACAGTGTCCTCTTCCAGCATAGATTTACAGCACGCAACACTGAAGAGATGGGGGAAGGAAACTAACTAATGTGCATATTTAGTGCTTCACATGTAGCCCACGAAAGCTTATGCTCAAATAAATGTATTAGTCTCTAAGGTGCCACAAGGACGTCTGTTCTATTTTTAAATCACGCAGGGGCTGCTGAGCTATGACAGTTTAAAACAAGGAGGATTTTCATAGCATAAACCTCAAGCATTGAAAAATCCATCTGAACCCCGGGAGGGGCACTGAGCAGGTATGTGTCCAGCTGTGATAACTGGAGTCTTACTGAAGTGGTTTGAGGCTTTGGGATTGTTTTTTTGTTTTGTTTTTAAACTATGATTCAAGGAGGGTTGGCATAGCTGAAAAGCTTTCATAGCCAGTTACAGAAGTAAGTCCTCATGAGAACAGTTAACACCATTACAACATTCACTGTCTGTGTGCAAGTGAGGAGTAAAATATTGCTGAAGGTCCCCTTACCATGTGAAGCATGTTGCTAGCTGCTGGATTCACCCGGGACCGAAAATGGTTATGAGCCATCACACACTCCTCAATAAACTGTTTGTCTCTTGTGTCAGGTAAAGTACTTGGCTCATAAGAGTAGCAGCAAACTGAGAGAGACAGTACTACCAGCCCAGGAAGGGACAGCGTGATTTTCATGATTCTCAAGTCTCTCTGACCTTCCAACACTGAAAGCAGAATATTTTTGGCTATATATGGTGCTCTTAGCTCCCCAGATCGGGTTTTGGCTGGAAGGCTGAGTTTTATCTTCAAATTACAGCTGCTTAATAGGGTATTGCTAACAGGAAACCAATCGGCTTCAGCAGCTCCAAAAAAAGAATGAGGAAATTGTGGTAAATAAATTTTGCCCTGAAGCTGTTGAGTTTCTGTTTTAGTGAGCATTTGTATTGGCAGGTTAAAGACTAGGCCAGGGTGGGGAGGGGGGAGAGGAGCATGCAATGTCGCTCCTGGCAGGGGAGGGGAGGGGAAGGAGGAACAAGCAGCGTTGCTCCAGCTGGTGGTATGGGGGGGAACCTCCCGCTGCCTCCCCCACCCCACTGGTACCCCTGTCCTCAATTTCAGGAGGAAACTTCTGGAATTTAGAATGGCCCAAATTAGTGAACTCTACAGCAAGGCACTTCTTACATAAATGTTAATTACCTGTATTGTAACTGGAGTTCTTCAAGATGTGTTGTCTGCCTGTGTTCATTTCTTGTTTCAGACTGAAACTAAGGTGTAACTTTAACAGATCTGCTCTAGAAATTATTATGGGGAAGTCCTATGGTCTGTGTTATACAGGAGGTCTGAGTAGATGATCACAGTCAGGGCTGTCCTCAGGCATACGCACTCAAAAATTTGGGGGCACCCCGGGTCTTAGTGTCCACAGGGCTGCCCAGAGGATTCAGGGGACCTGGGGCAAAGCAGGGGAGTGGACATAAAAAAGGCACCACCCGCTGTGGCGCCTGTACTCACCAGGCGGTGCTCCAAGTCTGCAGCGGCGGGTCCTTCACTTGCTCCGAGTCTTCAGCAGCAGCGGGTCCTTCACTCACTCTACGTCTTCGGTAGCACTGAAGGACCCGCTGCCAAAGTGCTGCCGAAGACCTGGAGCGAGTGAAGGACCCGTCGCCAAAGTGCGGCCGAAGACCCAGACCGCCACCAGGTGAGTAGCCAGGAAAGGGATTCTCAGCCAGGGCTCGTGGGGCCCCTGTGGGGCCTGGGGCAAATTGCCCCATTGGCCGCCCCCTCCCCCCGGGTAGCTCTGAGGGTCCACCTTTCCAGCTCTTCGTATTTCTGTTCTGATCTCTCCTGCTGCAGCCTGATGAGTCTTTCTCTGGAGGGGATCTAGTTCTTAAAAGTGAAAAAGCCTTCCAGTCTGCCAGACCTATTAGCACAACACTGAAACTGTTAGAGTCATTCAAGTGGTAATGAAGGATCTACTGTCAGTTTCTGAATGTACTGACAAAAACAGTTGTGCATGGCTGTAATATTTACTCAGAACATATCAGTCGACAGGACCTTAGTTTAAAATTTGCTTTAAAAATATTTCATTAGCGTGTTGATGAAGATTATAAAAACACATCTAAAAAATCCTTGCATAGATTTTTAGATGCACAATCTGAGTATTCATCTTTAGCCTTAAATGTTTGGATCTTCAGACATATGGTTTTTTAAATAAATCCTTCAAAAGACCACCCTTATCTAAAATACACATGCAAGCCTGGGCTCCTGTCAGGCATAGGGCCCCATAAATCCTAAGGATGCCCTGATCACAGTGGTCCTTTCTGGCTTTGAAGTCTATAAATCTGTGCACAGTGTGTGCCAGAGATCGGAACCTTACAGGCAGCAGTGTTCCTTGGGCCACACCTGTTCCCTTCATGCCTTTGAGCAAAGGGGGCATAAAAGGGGACGAAATGACCAACTGACCGACCCTCAGTTCCTTCATTAGTATCAAGTCAGTATGTTAGGGCATGGCTACACTTGCAGATGTAGAGCGTTGTAAGTTAAACCAGCCCTTGGAGATCACAGGAGGGAAAGCACTGCAGTGTGGTCACACTGTCAGCTGCAAGTGCTCTGGCGTGGCCACATTTGCAGCAGCATTGGGAGCGGTGCATTATGGGCAGCTATCCCACAGAGCACCTCTTCCCATTCTGGTGCTGTGGCTTGTGGGAAGGGGGTGGGGGAGGGCATTCTGGGTCTTGTCCCAATACCCTGTGATGGATCACTTTGCATCCCAGAAATCGCTACGCTTCCGTCCACATTTGGTGCCATCTTTCAACATTTTTTGTACTGCGCGCTCTGCCTTTCCATTTGGTCTGCAAGAATGGAGCCTGAAGTGCTGAGGAACATGCTGATGGGTCTCACCAGCACATCACATTTGGCAGTCAAGTTACTTCTTAAGCTACAAACTGACAGGGAGGAGTCGGACAACGATGTCGACTCGCATAACACATATGACACGAGATGGCTTGTGGCATTCATGGACATGCTCACCACCGTGGAACGCTGCTTTTGGGCTCAGGAAACAAGCACTGGGTGGTGGGATCACATAGTCATGCAAGTCTGGGATGATGAGCAGTGGCGGCAGAACTTTTGGATGAGAAAAGCCACTTTCATGGGACGGTGTGATGAGCTCGTCCCAGCCCTGCAGTGCAAGGACACGCGATTGAGAGCCTCCCTGACAGTGGAGAAGCGGGTGGCTATTGCAACCTAGAAGCTGGCGACTCCAGACAGCTACCGATCGGTCGGGAACCAGTTTGGAGTGGGAAAGTCAACCGTTGGAATTGTGTTGATGCAAGTTTGCAGGGCCATTAATCGCATCCTGCTCAGAAGAACAATGATTCTGGGTAATGTGCATGACATTGTGGCTGGCTTTGCACAAATGGGTTTCCCTAACTGCGGAGGGGCAATAGATGGGACGCATATTCCAATTCTGGCACCAGCCCACCTAGCCTCTGAATACGTTAATCGGAAGGGGTATTTCTCTATGGTTCTCCAGGCGTTTGTGGATCACTGACATTAACGCAGGCTGGCCCGGAAAGGTGCATGACGCACGCATCTTTTGGAACACTGGCCTGTTCAGGAAGCTGCAGGCAGGGACTTTCTTCCCAGACCAGAAGATCACTGTAGGGGATGTCGAAATGCCCATTGTGATGCCTGGAGACCCTGCTTACCCTTTAATGCCATGGCTCATGAAACCCTACACAGGGAGCCTTGACAGCAGCAAGGAGTGGTTCAACAACAGGCTGAGTCAGCGCAGAATGACTGTGGAGTGTGCTTTTGGCCATTTAAAGGGCCGCTGGTGCTGACTGTATGGGAAGCTGGACCTGGCCGATGACCACATCCCTACGGCTTTATCCGCATGCTGTACCCTCCATAACATTTGTGAAGGGAAGGATGAAAGATTCACTCAGGCAGGGAACTCGGAGTTTCTACAACTGGAGGCTGAATTTGAACAGACAAGAGAGCAGGATTATTAGAGAGGTCCAGCGCAGGGCTGCAAGGATTAGGGATGCCCTGAGGGAGAAATTTGAGGCTGAAAGCCACTAGCAATGTCTGGTGCCCTGCACAGGAGTGATGAGAGGTGGTTCCAATGTTATTAGGAATCTGTTTGCGATACCAACTTGCTGTGCCTGTTGCTTTCCTGGGCTAAGGTATCTTTTACTTAATGCAATAATAAAGAATGTTTTCAAAGCCAAAAAATGCATTTATTGAAAAGAAACACAACTGCTTGGGAAACAGAAAGGGAAAAGGGGTGGGGAGTGGAGGGGAATGGTTCAATCACAGATTTGTGTATGTTCTGTTCTCATACTCAGCCTTCCTGTCTGGAGTGCTGTGCAATGAGTGCTGCACTTCAGGCTGGCTATACTGCATGGTGATGGGGGCTGAGTGCAGTGGGTAAGGGTCATGGTTTTCAGATCTGGGTGCTGAAGCTACAGGTGTTGGAGGCAGCTGGTGGCGATAAGAACCTGGATGTGGGGGAAAGTGGGTTGGAGGTGACGTGAGGGCACAAGGGAAAGAGTTTTGGGACAAGGGCTGCGGGGGAACACGGTAGTGCTCCGCCTGCATTGCTTTGAGCGCCTGTATTGAGTCTGCTTGGCGCTCCATAATGCTTAGCAGTTGCTCTGTGCTTTGGTGCCAGCGATCTGCATTCTGCTGGCGGACTCTCCTTTCACTCTCCCACCACTCCTGCGCTTTTTGATTTTCATTAAGGGATTGCTGCATTACTTCATTACTGCATTACTTTGCTTCAACGTGGCCTCTTCCTAATTCTTTGGAGTCTTTCGTCCGGTGATAACAAGGACAGCTGAGATCTCAAGGTTGCCTATGTAAAGGCAAAATGCAACACTTAACAGAGTCAGCATTGTTCCCACCAGACAGAGCAATGACTCCCCTGTACTTAAAGACAAGCACAGTCTACACAATAACAGAATTTGCCCATCCCAAAGTGAGTGCACATTTCCCACAGGAGCCCCAAAATGGTGAGTAAGCACAGGGTCAAGGGGGACTGATTGTTTCACGGCCGTACTGTCCTCTGGGTTTCTGTGCCTTGGGGAGAGCTAACAGCTGCAGGGGGCCCCTATACTGAACACTCTTCCCACATTTTCCACAGGAGTTCATCCTGGAAAATATCTCACTGCTGAGGGTGACCTGGGAAGCAAGGGAGTGTCTTCTACTACAATGTGGCTTCCGCCCTGCCCCATATGCAGCTTGCCTGTGTGCAGCAATGGTCCTCCTGCCCATCACAGCACAGTGACACGGACATGTTAGCCTGACTGGGACTAGGAGCACAGTAGTTCTCCCAAGGCACCTGTGCAAGCGGATTGCCCAGCTTCTTCATGAGACCTTTGAAGAGATCACTGAGGCCGATTACTGTGATGTGAGACATCACATCAACGCCGTATGCCGCATCTAGGCATGCATGCATCCCTAACCTTCCTCACCCCAAGAGCCCGCACCGAACAACTTCCTTCCCAAAATAAAAGCCGTTTACCGGGCACCTCCTCTGGTGTTCGTCCTTTCCCAATCACCGGCTGCTGTGACTGGCTACCTTCCTCCTGGCTTGAGCACAATTCCTGGCTGGATGCATCTAGGGATGCCAGGCTGTCTCCCACCTCCTCAGCAACCTCGCTCCTGCTTTCCTCCTCCTCCTCCTGCCTCGTTGAACTGGGCTCTGAAGTGTCCATGGTGGTCCTCGGAGTGGAGGTGGGGTCGCCCTCCAGTATTGCATCCAGCTCTTTGTAGAAATGGCAGGTCGTGGTTTGCCTCACAGGGTTTGTGGTGGGCATTCCACAGTTCCTTCACTTTAACCCTGCACTGCAGTGCATCCTGGTCATGGCCCCTTTCCATCATGTCCCTTGATATCTGCCTGAAGTTATGGTAATTCCTATGGCTGGAGCGCAGCTGGGACTGGACGGCTTCCTCCTCCCAAACACTGATGAGGTCCAGCACCTTGCCATTGCTCCATGCTGGGGCTCGTTTGGCATGTGGAGGCATGATCACCTGGAAAGATTCACTGGGAGCACTCCATGCCTGGCTGAGCAAACAGGAAAGGGATTTTCAAAATTCCCAGAGAATTTAAAGGACTGGTCTCATGGTTGGTCACCAGACGGCAAAGCAGTAGCATTCAAAGTGATGACCAGAGTGGCTAGAACAGGCATTGTGGGATAATTCTAGAGGCCAATCAGAGTGCATTAACAGACCAGGGTGTCCACACTGGCGCTGTGGTGCTCCAGCTAGGATGCAGCAAATGTAATTCCACTCACTGAGGTGGAGTACCAGGAGTCCGGGCACTGTATGTGCCTTGCCATTGTGGACGCATCGTGAGTTAGGGTGCCCAAGGCTGCTTTAATATGCTCTAACCTGCAAGTGTAGCCAGGCCCTTAGACTCAGCAGTTGAGGGGAAAAGAGGGTGGGTTGTGGAACACTCACAGACAACATATCAACAACTGCTGTTATGTACAGAGAGCTGGGTAACTTCCCTTTCTGCTTCGAGTGGTTGTCTGTATGTGTTCCACTCCTAGTGACTCAGAAACACTAGTCAGCCAATGGTGCGGGGTACTTGGAGTCTAAATAAATAAAGATTGCGGATAAGACCTGCCAAAACTGCATCAGATCGACATTCGTCTATGACCAAATGCTTGTGAGGTTAGGTATGGTCTTCCGGGTATTTGTTTTTATGTCTGTCAGCTCTAGGACTGATTCTAAAAGAAGCTGCAGCTGTGTATGCTCTGGCAGAGGGTGCTTTACTCTTCCCAGGATGTTTTAGATTTATCACACATCCTAATGCAATCTGACACCCACAGGCGACAAGTTATGGTGGGGGTCGGGGGAGGGAGAGGCATGCAGGATCATGTGCCCGGCCTGATTTCTGCCAGGGTTTGCTGGCCCCAATCAGTTACATGGTGCAGCCGGCCCCCTCTCTGCATGTTCCACAGGTTGACTGTGCACTGTGTGAAGAAGTACTTCATTTGGTTTGTTTTAAACCTGCTGCCTATTAATTTCATTGGGTGACCCCTGGATATTGTGGTATGTGAAGGGGTAAATAACACTTCCTTATTCACTTTCTCCACACCAGTCGTGATTTTATTGACCTCTGTCAATCCCCCTTTAGTCATCTCTTCTGTAACTTGAACAGGCCCAGTTTTATTAATCTCTCCTGATATGGAAGCTGTTCCATACCCCTAATCATCTTTGTTGCCCTTCTCTGTACTTTTTCTGATTCTAATATATCATTTTTGAGATGGGGTGATCAGAACTATACACAGTATTCAATGTGTGGGTGTACTATGAACTTATATAGTGGCATTATGATATTTACTGTCTTATTATCTATCCCTTTCCTAATGGTTCCTAACCTACTGTTAGCTTTTTTCACTGCTGTTGCGCATTGAGCAGATGCTTTCAGAGAACTATCCATGATGGCTCTAAGATCTCTGACTTAAGTGGTCGTAACTCTGGCTGACCAGGTGCCAGCTCATGCCAAGGACCCTTGGCCTCACTGAACATTGACAAATGCATAGCTAATAAAAAAAATAAAATAAAGCCAGTCTGGCTCACCTGTGTTTGTATTGTTAAAATAGATATTAGAGTTATAAGAATGTGTTTGGACTTTATGAAATTCTTGTGAGTTGTTGCATATGTTAATCTCACTTATAATATCTGTATCCCATTGTCACACTGTCTAGAGTGGTTCATGACTGTGAATGCCTACCTCTGGGCAGAGATTTAAAAACCAGGGCAGACACCCTAAACTGGTGGTGTGTTTTATCAGATTTCACCAACTATAACAGTCTTACCATGGAGTCACAGACAATCCCCTTAGAAGTCTATCTTGCCACCCAGATAAACTGGGTAAATGGTCTCTTACACCAAAAATCACACTATATTCAGGTTGCTCCCAGTCCTAAGAGACCAGTCATTTACCCCAGATCAACTGGTACTCTAGATATTACACCAAAGCTAACACCTGTAGTTTTATTACAGGATTGTCTATCTAAAGGTTTATTACCCTTTTGTTTTCTATCCTTTAGCTAGTTGCTGATACAGGAGAAGACCTTCTCTCTTATCTCATGACTCCTTACTTTGCTTCAGAGCCTTTGGTGATGGACCTTGACAAAAGTTTTCTGAAAGACCCAGTACATTATATCCACTGGATCACCCATGTCCATGTTTATCACCCTCAAGAATTCTAATAGATCGAGGCATGATTTTCCCTTTACAAAAGCCATGCTGACTCTTCTGCAATGCACCATGTTCCTCTCTGTGCCTGATAATTCTCTTCTTTACTATAGTTTCAACCAATTTGCCTGGTATTGAAGTTAGGCTTACCAGCCTGTAATTGCCAGGATTGCCTCTGGAGCCTTTTAAAAAAATCAGCATTACATTAGCTATCCTCCAGTCATCTGGTACAGAGGCTGATTTTTAGCAATAAGTTACATACCACAGTTAGTAGTTCTGCAATTTCACATTTGAGTTCCTTCAGAACTCTTAGGTGAATATCATCTGGTCCTGGTGACTTATTACTGCTTAAATTATTAGCTTGTTCTAAAACTTCCTCTACTGCCATCTTAATCTGGGACAGTTCTTCAGATCTGTCACCTAAAAATAATGGGTCAGGTGTGGGAATCTCCCTCACATCCTTTGCAGTGAAACCTGATGCAAAGAATTAATTAGCTACTCTACAATGGTCTTAAGTGCTTCTTTAGTAACTCAGTCACCCAGTAGCCCCACTGATTGTTCGGCAGGCTTCCTGCTTCTGATCTACTTTAAAAAAAATTGCTGTTAGTTGTCATCTTTTGCTAACTGCTCTTCAAATTCTTTTTACCAGGGGCTGTGGAGGAAAATCCTCCTTCCCCCTGCAGTGGTGGAGCAGTCTTTATTGGACTTTGGAGGTAGTGCATTGGAGAAGGCTTCCAGACTGGTACTGAGGATGCCTTTGGTACAAGGCCTATGAAGCCAGCATAAAAGATTCAGGAAAAGTAGAGGTGGCCAAATCCTCTGGTGCCATAAAGCTTGGCAACAATTATTGGGGTGCTGAGACAAACCATAACCCCATTGGTAGTGGAGTTGGTGGCACATGGATGATATGTGCCAAAAGCATGCGTGATGAGGTAGATGTGCTACCTATCAGTTCTGGGAATCCTCTGAGCGATCCCAAAGGGGCTGGATGCTACCAGTTCCAAGCACCCAGCTGCTAAGTCCTTTCAGACACCAGAGGGGTGACAGATTGGCTTTGTGCTGCTTTTTTAGCAGTAGAGGAGATTTATCCCTTTTTCTTTTAGGAGCATCCTTACATAGAGATCCATTCCGACACACCTGTGCAGGGATTTACCCCTCTCTTGGAATGAGATGAAGGAACAACTAGCAAGGTAGTAGGGGAGTCCTTCAGAGAGGCAGCAACAGCCTTGGAGGCTGAATAAACAGTTGTTTGGGGTGCTCTTATTTTAAAAGTGCTGAGGACTAGCTGGATCCTGCCTCCTTCCAGGTTTTGAGACAAGCCTCACTTATTTGTCCAGGAGACACAGTTTTAATCTGCTAAATCCATGGATGCTAGTTCTTGCAGTAAAATCTCTACAAGAACTGCATTTGTTCTTAACATGTCCCTGTCTGAGGCAAAATAAACATGTTGAATGTTCATTGCTGAGGAGTTTAACCACCTCAAACAATGAACAATATTTAAGCCTGGGAGACTTCTGGCCCCACATGGAGATAATTCGTGGTACTGGATAAGGAAAACTAAGAGAAAAAAGTTCACCTTAATTAAAACCGAACGTACACAACATTATCAACTAGTTACAAAAAACTAAATGAGGAGAACTGCAAGTGCAAGAGACAAAAAACTAAATGAGGAGAACTGCAAGTGCAAGAGACAAAAAACTAAATGAGGAGAACTGCAAGTGCAAGAGACTGGATGCTGCTAACTGGTTCCATCTCATAGCCAGGTGGTAAGATGAAACTGAGGGTTGGTTAGTTGCTTTGCCCCCGTTATGCTCTTGGATGGGGGACTCCAGGGCAGGAAGGGTGTAGTTATGGCCTGGTGGACTGGCTGGCTAAAGCGTTCCAATCTCCAGCACACTTGGTGCATGTGTACCAGAAGTGGAATACACACAAAGTGCTTGAAAAAAAGTGCCAGGTGCTAAAACAAACTATTTTAAAAATGAACGGGGTTTTATTTAGGTTTCTAATGTAAAAAGTCTTTTTGTATATCATTTTCTGAAACTGACAAATTAACCATTGTAAAGGGGCTTGTGTGTGCAAATATAACTTTTAAATCTCTTCACTGTTCAGTATCCAGATATGTGAACAGGCTTATTAGTGGACGGGATGCATTAAGGGTAAATAGTGGGAGAAGAGAGTTGAATCCATCACAACTTTGAGTCTTCCCCAAAAATGTTAGGTTCCCCTCTCCAGGATGGACTCTTCCTCTTAGCTCACTTTCTCCACCCCATTCTATTCCTCTTCCCCCAAAGTTGAACATTAGGAATGCATTGCCATCTTTACATTTTGAATTTCCAGGCTTTCCATGGTATATCACACAACCGAAAGTTAAAGTTCCAGTTTTTCTATTTACTAATGGCATATGCAGGTGTTTTCAAATCTGCATCTATCCAACCTACAATCCAATAAAGGCCACTTCCCCACTGTTATGTGCTCTCACACACTCCTGAATAACACAAGTATCTCTTTCCCTGAGGATAATGATGCTACCTCTCAAGGCAGATAGTGCTATAGGAGGCAAAATATCTGGCACAGAAATTAAAATAATAAGAATTAAAATGCAAAAATAACTTTTAGTGTACAGTGATTAAAAGGCTAAAGATAATAAATGGGAGATTTTCTTTATTATATATGAAAGCAATATATGACAAACACAACTAAACTGTTTTTGTAGCTGTGTGATTGTCATTCTTATTTCAGAGATGTAGCAGTAACAATTCATGAGTATCTTCAATGGATTCATAGAATCCAAGGTGAGAAGAGATCATTGGGACCTCCCGTATAACACAGCCAACCATAGAACTCCCCAAAATAATTCCCAGAACACAGCTTTTAGAAAAACACCCAATCTTGATTTAAAAATTGTCAGTGATAGAGACTCCACCATGAACCTTGGTTTTCTCTCTGACTGGTGAAGTATCAATTTACAGCCAATAAAAAAGAAATATTCCTTTTTTCAGGGTAATATCAAACTCTGCATTCCCCTGCTGCAGACAGTTAACTGAACAATGCTTTAGCTGTATCTATATTTTTGAAGGGCAATATTGACTATCATTAATTTTATGATCCTTAAGAATATTTGTACCATAGCTCAGCATGAGAAGTGCAGCCAAATGTCCTGCTACAGAGCACAATCTGATTGCCTTGCGAGTCAGGGAGAAATTTTTCTCTTGGGATAAAGCATTGCACAATCAGTCAGGCGCGTAATGGGTTATTTTTCTGTAAATAATTGGATATAGGCCATTGCCAGAGTCCTAATATAAGACTATTAAGTCTAGTCTGGTATCACAAAAGAAAACTGGGCTTGCAATGTGGTGGCTTACATTTTAGGTGAGTAAAGTCATGTATAGCTCATTTGGTATGTAATTCAGTGTTTATTGTGTATTAAATAGATACCTCTCCTGCTCTTTCCCTGCCCCCACCCCCTCAACTAGAACTGCAGGGACTTGGGGGGTTATTTTAATCCAAGCTAGTTGCTAGTTTAATGTCAAATCCAACCCATTGGTAATAAGTAAATAAGTCTTTTAAGGCCTCTCTCTGTCCTACCTCTGCTGCAGTCCCACTTGTGCCCCTTGTGCTGAATCAACACTTCTGGGAGCAGCACTAGAGTGACTGAGCAGAGGCTGCTAAGTGAACAAGACAAGAGCCTCATGGCAGTGCTGACAGAGGTAGGATGGACACTTATTAAAACCTTATGTATGGAAAAACAGCTTGGGGGCAGAAATAGAAGGTAAGAGGGGAGTTCCCATGATTCTATAACCCAGTATTTCCCAAACTGTGGACGCTGCTTGTGTAGGAAAAGCCCCTGGCGGGCTAGGCCAGTTTGTTTACCTGCCCCGTCCGCAGGTTCGGCCGATCGCGGCTCCAACTGGCCGTGGTTCACTGCTCCTGGCCAATAGGGGCTGCTGGAAGTATGTCCCTTGGCCCGCGCCACTTCCCGCAGCCCACATTGGCCTGGAGCTGTGAACTGGGGTGCTTCTCATGATGTGTTTAAGGGACATCATTACTTGACAATGGTGACAGTTAGGAGAAGGCAGTTATAGTGAAATGTCTAAAGCTGTCACCTTCTGGCCTTAAGTTCTAAGGTGTTTCTTAGGGAAAAGAATGGACAACGAAGAGGTACACCTGGGGTGCAGAGAGGTACAAAATCTCTGGCTTTGATTGAATAGTTAACATGCACACTTCCTCCTCTTCCTTGCCCCAAACAACCATGAGCAGCCCAGGAAAACTGGCTGGTACTAATGCTTATGTACACTGACAATAGGAGGCAAATGGAGATTACTCATATATAAATATCTGGGGATACTGCCATTGTACTAGTAAGACAGCACCAATAATCAGTAACACAAACAGTAGCCTTACTACTAAAACAGTAATACAGTATTGGTCACACGAGGAGCGTGGAGGGTTGGGGCGTGGAGCACCGGAGGGGTTGGGGCGTGGAGGTATGTCCCAGTCTGGATACCAACTGGAGTAACCTAGAAAACAAAAAGGAGATAATGTATATATCAAGGCATGTGATACATAGAAGACTCATATTGTTATTTGAAGCAGCAAAGAATCCTGTGGCACCTTATAGACTAACAGACGTTTTGCAGCATGAGCTTTCGTGGGTGAATACCCACTTCTTCGGATGCAAGCTTCTTCGGATGGCTTGCATCCGAAGAAGTGGGTATTCACCCACGAAAGCTCATGCTGCAAAACGTCTGTTAGTCTATAAGGTGCCACAGGATTCTTTGCTGCTTCTACAGAACCAGACTAACACGGCTACCCCTCTGATAATTGTTATTTGAATTATTTAAAGATTGTGATACGTACTTTTCAATGTCTCACGTTCTGGATTTTCTGGTGAAAGATGAGAAAGAAATGTAAATATGGCTATTGTTCAGCTTTATTTATCAGTGAAAAACGGATAGCCCTTTGGTGGTGGTGATATTCTGAATAACAGTCTAGGATTTGTGTTTTCTCCCTGCCTGGACAGCAAGTCATACTTAAGGATCCTCCTCAATTTTATAAGAGTGTTAAAGTACGAAGATCCACAACTGCAAATTTCTACAGAGACTTGTTGAGTTAAAATGTGGTCATCCCCCACTTTCAGCCAAAGTGGCAGAGACTTGAGCCAGATCACTCAGCAAATCATATAAAGCAACCCATGCTGTGAAAGGCACAAGAGAAGAGCAGTAAATGCCATTTAGATGACTAACTCACTGACTGCATCTGCTCACGCCCCACGTAGATTTCCAAATGTCCTACAAAAATGACCTGTGTCAACAAAACTGTATCCCCAGCTGAGGGGTATCTAAAAGTTTGGCACTGACTGTGAACTGATTTTAAAAAAAAATGATGTAAGATGCAGTAAATAAAATTGGTATCACAGAGATGAGGGAAACTGCAAATATAAAAGGTGGGATTTATTGTTTTAAAAAGGTCATGGCTTTACATAACTTTAGAAAGTGCAATAAGGACAGACATTTGTGCTGAAAACCCCCCACTGGGCAGGGTGTGGGGGAAGCATTTAGCACAGAAACAATTTTCATTAATGGCTGAATCCTGCAAATGGATCTGCCTGGACATAACCCATGGAAGTCAGTCATACTCCATATCAGAACGGTGGATATATTTGCAGGATCTAGCCGTAAATGTTTGAAATTTCTTTTCACATTCTGTGAAATGTTTCTGGTAATCCCTTGATGCATCAGTCTGTGACATCAGATGCCATGGATTGCAAAACATGCCAGCAGGATTTCACAGCCAGGAAACAAAATCTAGGTATTTGTGTGGTTGGAGCACTCCTGAGCCTGGTTAGTGGGGCTATTCATTCTAAAAATAGATATTTTCATTTTATGTATTGGAGTTGGTCCTTTAAGCATCCCTGCACTTACTGAAAATATCACTGATGTTAAAGATGGTTCCTGACTTCAGTGGGATGCTACATAGCAGTAAGGGTCTGTGTTGCAGACCCCTTTGCAGGATCAGGCGTTATTATTATCACAGAGGTTCTTCCATGTCACTTCTGAATTCAGATGTAACTATTCTAGGAAAAGTACTCCAGCTGATGGAATAATGTCAATAACTCATTTAACTTGGTACAGCTTGAATACCTGCCATATTCCCCTGCCAATTACGTGACTTTGCTTTCCATAGAATGCCCTTAGCAGATTCCCTTGCACTTACCACAGAGCTTGTCCACACACTTTTCACCATTGCAGTCACTACATGCTGCTCCTGTTTTATAAGGCTGTGTCGGATAATTCCCACTGCAAAGCAGAAACATGTTGCTTAATCCTTTGGGGGAAGAATTTAAATACTTCACAATCACATAAGAGTATTTGTGGGGGGGGGAGCCCTGAACCCAGAAATATGTAACTTTCTAAAACAATTGATTTTTATTTTTAAAATTTCTTTTGGTCCAGACTATGAATCTCTCACTCACATTGGGGGCTACTCACATGACTCATCCTATTTAAATGAATGGGACTTCCTAGAGATCAATGTGCTATTCAGGGTCTGGGAATCTGGCTCTGCATTATTATAACCTGTTTTATTTAAAGAATTTATACCACAGTTCTGGAAGACAGTAACTTGAGGGTATTTCTTTAATGGAAATTATCTTATTTCTGGAGTTTGAATTTACAGTAGCTGCAAGGTTTGAGTGGGGCTGTAGCAGGATTGTAGTGCTAGCCTGGTGGAGAACCCCCTTTCCCCCAATTTTGGCTGGTTTGGAGTTACAATTCACTTTAGTATTGAATGCGGGCAATGAAATATGTTATCCTTATTGTATGAGTAAAGGGCATCAGCATTGTACTTAGCATGCCCTGATTGACTGGGTCACCTTACACTGAACCTCACTTGTTAAGAAGTGGGTAGGGATGCCAAATCCCAGTGAAAATGAGAGGGACAATGACCGGTGTTTTCAGCTGATGATGTGCACTCTACTCAAAGGGTCTTATATACACCATTTGACCCTCCCCTCCCCTCCCCACTCCAGTGTTTAAAGACAGAAATGACCAGACTCAATTGAAAGTCCTTGTTTCTGTTCAGTGGTTACTACGGCTGACATTCTTGATGAGCTGTTCTAGTGGCTTAGTCTTGTCCGGTGTGGGAACAGTGTAGTGGTGAAAGACCACAGAGGCAGCAGCTGAGAGGTTCCCTGCTACCCAGTGAAATCACTAAGAGCAGGGCTGGCCCTCAGAATGCAGCGGCAGTGAGCCGCAAGTGAGCAGCAAGCGGCGGCAGAGGTGAGCAGTGGCGGAGATAACAGTGGCAGCAGCAGCAGAGTGCACCTGCAGAGATGACCACATTGGTAGAGGTGGTAGCAGCAGGCTCCCTTTTCAGGGGTGGGATGTGTGAACCCACGTGAAAGCACCTCTGAATTCTGGGTCCTCTAAGGACCCCTGACTATGAGTGGGATGAGACTAAAAACTGAGTGATTTTAAGATGGTAAGAATATTACGTCCGTTTAAAACTGGTTTTTGCTTGTCTGTTTTTATCAACACCTAATTATTATCAATGTCTAAAACAGCTGGGAAAAAGGAGAACTATGTTGAAGATTCAATGCTCCTGCTCATTCATAGGTACGAGAGAGCTACTGATACACAGCTGAGATCTCCAACAAATCTTCCAGCAAAATCAAAGTTAGCACAAATGTGACATTCCTGAGATTTGAGTTGAAGCAGAAGCTGCTCTCCCCACAGCTTTTCAATTAAACATACAAAACTCTGTAACTTTGTTACATTATCAAGATGCTAAAAGGGGCACAAACCCCATTTTAAAAAATCCCTTGCAGGTTATCTTTAAACTACTAACATTTTTTGCATTAAAAATTATATTTGTGAAGGGCCTCCTTTTGTACACATTTTAGCATGTTGACAGCAATGAGACTTACATAATTGTGCAGATCTTGGTACAACTGGAACTACATTAGACAGGTGTTATAGAAATAGAGAGCTAGTATGGAGGAAATAAGAAGTCTCCCAGGAAGTGAGCTTTTGTTGGCTGTTACAGTCCTTAACATGCCTTAATAATCTGCTATCTGTTTTGGTGTACTAGTAATGGGTGAACCTAAAATGGTTTTGTGGGGAAGTAACTTTTTTTTTATTGGTTCTTTAGTGATTTTAACCAGAAGTACAATAGAATAGTCAGACTGAAACAACAACAACAAAAAGATGGTTACTCACCTTTGTAACTGTTGTTCTTCGAGATGTGTTGCTCATATCCATTCCAATTAGGTGTGCGCGCACCGCATGCACGTTCGTCAGAAGATTTTTACCCTAACAACACTCGGTGGGTCGGCTGGGCGCCCCCTGGAGTGGCGCCGCTATGGTACCGGATATATACCCCTACCGACCCATCCGCCCCTCAGTTCCTTCTTGCCGGCTACTCCGACAGTGGGGAAGGAGGGCGGGTTTGGAATGGATACGAGCAACACATCTCGAAGAACAACAGTTACAAAGGTGAGTAACCGTCTTTTCTTCTTCGAGTGCTTGCTCATATCGATTCCAATTAGGTGATTCCCAACCTTACCTAGGCGGTGGGGTCGGAGTGAGATGTTGCAGAATGCAAAACTGCTGAGCCAAAGGCTGCATCATCTCTGGACTGTTGGACCAGTGCATAATGTGAGGCAAAGGTGTGGACCGAGGCCCAGGTAGCTGCACGACATATCTCCTGGAAGGGTACGTGAGCCAGGAAGGCAGCAGAAGAAGCCTGAGCCCTGGTGGAATGTGCAGTGAGGTGGCTCGATGGAACATGGGCTAAGACACAGGAGGTGCGGATGCACGACGTCACCCAAGATGAAATCCTCTGGGAGGAGACCGGTAGGCCCTTCGGTCGGTCTGCCACTGCGTCGAAGAGTTGGGGCGTTTTACGAAAGGGCTTTGTCCGCTCAATATAAAATGCGAGCGCCCTACGGACGTCTAGGGAGTGCAATTGTTGCTCCCTTCGCGATGAGTGTGGCTTCAGAAGGAAGATATCTTGGTTGATATGAAAAGCCGACACCACCTTAGGGAGGAAGGCCAGATGTGGTCACAACTGCACCTTTACACAGTATACGGTGGGTCCACCATGAGAGCCCGAAGCTCGGAGACTCATCTGGCTGATGTAATGGCTACGAGGAAAACTGTCTTCCAGGACAGGTATAGCAGTGAGCAGGTTGCCAGTGGCTCGAATGGGGCAGTCATAAGTCTGGTTAGAACCAGGGTGAGGACCGAGGTTTGGGCGGGGCGGCGAATTTGGGGGTATAAGCATTCCAAGCCCTTGAGGAACCTAGAAACCATAGGGTGCGAGAATACGGAGCGGCCACTCTCCCCTGGGTGGAAGGTAGAGATGGCTGCCAAGTGCACCCTCAATGATGACACCGCCAGGCCCTGCTGTTTGGGAGACCAGAGGTAGTCCAAGATGGAATGGATTGGGACCTCTGTGGGAGTAACATTGTGCGTTTCGCACCAGCAGGAGAAACGCTTCCACTTGGCCAGATATGTTAACCGAGTGGAAGGTTTCCTACTACCCAGGAGTACCTGTAGTACCAAGGCAGAGCAACGTAACTCGGATCGGTTTAGCCATGCAGCAGCCATGCTGTGAGGTGCAGGGATTGCGGGTCTGGGTGGTGAAGTCTGCCGTGATCCTGCGTTATGAGGTCTGGGCAAAGAGGCAGGGGAATCGGGTTGGCTACCGACTCGTCTAGCAACATGGTGTACCAGTGCTGCCTGGGCCACGCTGGAGCTATCATGATCAGGTGCGCTCTGTCCCTGCGGAGTTTTAGCAGGACCCTGTGAACCAGCGGGAACGGTGGAAAAGCGTACAGCAGATGGTTCGTCCACGGCATCAGAAAAGCATCCGAGATCAAGCCCGGGGAGAGGCCTTGGAATGAGCAGAACGTCTGGCACTTCCTGTTCTTGCGAGAAGCGAAGAGGTCTATGCAGGGAAAACCCCACTTCCGGAAAACGGAATGGATAACGTCCGGATGAATCGACCACTCATGAGACAGGAAGGATCTGCTGAGGCGATCCGCCAGAGTGTTCCGGACCCCTGGGAGAAAGGATGCTACCAGGTCTATCGATTGGGCTATGCAGAAGTCCCAGAGCTGGATAGCTTCCTGCAAAGAGGGGAGGACCATGCTCCTCCCTGCTTGTTTAAGTAATACATGGCCGTTGTGTTGTCTGTGAATACTGAGACACAACGGCCTTGTAGGTGCTGCTGAAACGCCTGGCACACAAGGCGGACTGCTCTCAGCTCTCTGACATTGATGTGCAAGGCCAGCTCTTGAGCTGACCAAAGGTCCTGAGTGCGAAACTGACCAAGGTGAGCACCCCAGCCGAGAGATGAGGTGTCCGTCGTGAGGGACACTGAGGGGTGAGGTGTATGGAACGGCATCCCTGCACACACCAGGGAGGGCGTCGACCACCAGTCAAGGGAGCCTAGGGTGCTCGGGGGGGGGGGTAATCGTGACAATCACGTCTATGCTGTCTCTGCTCGGGTGGTACACCGAGGTGAGCCATGATTGGAGTGGACGGAGGCGAAGCCTGGCATGTTTGGTTACGAACGTGCAGGCAGCCATGTGATCCAGGAGATCTAGGCAAGTGCGAGCCGAAGTTGTCGGGAAGTTCCGTAGACCTTGTATAATTGTTACCATCGCCTGAAGCCGAGGTTGAGGTAAGCAGGCTCTGGCGAGATTGGAGTCCAGGATGGCCCCAATGAATTCTATTCTCTGTGTGGGAATCAGAGTGGATTTCTCTATATTGATATTCAGGCCTAGACGCAGGAATAGGTCCTTAACGATGCCCACATGATGGGTAACTTGGGCCTTGGAGGTCCCTCGAATTAGCCAATCGTCTAGATACGTAAAAACATGTATCTGGCGGCGGAGGGAGGCGGCGACTACAGCCATGCACTTTGTGAATACTCTTGGGGCTGTAGAGAGGCCAAACGGAAGGACCGTAAACTGGAAATGTTGACGGTTGGCCACAAACCGGAGGTACCTTCTGTGTGCAGGATAAATGGCGACGTGAAAATACACATCCTTCATTTCGAGGGCAGCATACCAGTCTCCGGGATCCAAGGATGGGATGATGGGCCCCCAGGGATACCATGCGGAACTTCAGCTTTATCATGAACTTGTTGAGTTCCGCAGGTCTAGGATAGGTCTGAGACCTCTCTTCGCCTTGGGGATTAGGAAATAGCGGGAGTAGAACCCTTTGCCCCTTTCGTCCTTTGGTACCTCTTCTATAGCTCCGATGGCGAGGAGCATCCACACCTCTTGCAAGAGGAATTGCTCGTGAGAGGGGTCCCTGAAGAGGGACAAGGATGGAGGGTGGGAGGTGGGGGATGAAGTAAACTGGAGATAACGTATCCTGGGTAATAACTGGTACGCTGTCCTCGGGCGTGCCTTCAAAAGTTAGGCTTTGGCCCCGTTGGTGGTTTAGAGGGACCCTGATTTTGGCCCCCTTGGGGTCCTGACTGATGCCTACGACCGCCTCGGCCACGCCTGCTGGCAAAGTCCTGTCTTTGTCTAGGCGCAGGGTAAGGGCGGTGAGGCTGGGGACGGAAAGGTCGGCGCTGAGTCAGCGGCGTGTGCATGTCGAGAGAGCGCATAGTGACCCTGCTGTCCTTTAGGCTTTGCAGCCTAGGGTCAGTTTTTTTGGAGAACAGGCCTTTGCCATCGAAGGGCAAGTCCTGTATAGTATGCTGCAGCTCCGGGGGAAGGCCCAACACCTGGAGCCATGAAATGCGCCTCATGGCAACACCCGAGGCCAGAGTCCTGGCAGCGGAGTCAGCTGCATCCAATGAGGCCTAGAGGGAAGTTCTCACCACTTTTTTCCCTTCTTCCAGGAGGGCAGCAAACTCTTGACGGGAGTCCTGAGGAACCAACTCCGTAAATTTGCCCACTGCCGCCCAGGTGTTGTAATTGTAGCGGCTAAGCAGGGCTTGCTGGTTTGCTACGCAGAGTTGCAGGACCCCTGCCGAGTACACCTTATGGCCCAGTAAGTCCATTTGCCTAGCCTCCTTCAATTTAGGGGCTGGTGCCTGCTGGCCATGGCGTTCCCTCTCATTGACAGACTGGACGACAAGGGAGCAGGGGGGAGGATGTACATATAGGTACTCGTACCCCCTGGAGGGTACCATGTACTTGCGTTTGACTCCCCTGGCCGCGGGCGGGATAGTGGCTGGAGACTGCCAGATGGTATCCGCATTGGCCTGGATCGTCCGAATGAACGGTAGGGCCACTCTAGTGGGGGCGTCAGCCGACAGAATGTCTGCGACTGGATCCTCTATCTCCGAGACTTCCTCCACTTGGAGGCTCATATTGAGTGCCACCCGTCTCAGGAGGTCCTGATGGGCCCTCAAGTCGATTGGAGGAGGGCCCGAGGAGGATGTTTCTGACACCTCCTCATCTGGGGAGGAGGAAGAAGAAAGGCCAGGGACAAGCGGGTACTGTGTGGGCTCGTGCTCCTGGACGACCTCCTGTTCCGGTGGGATCTGGGAGTCCGGTGGCTGAACTGGGGCTTCCTCCCTACCGGTTGGAGGGGGACGGCTATCTGTCGCCTCCGGCACCCGGTGCTCTGATGGAACAGAGTGAGATGGGATCACAGGTACGCCTTGGGCCTGGTGGTACGCCCAAGGTGTCCAGAATGACCACTGATGGGGGGCCAGGGTCCTGGGGCTCCTGGAAGACTCTGGTGGGCACATCCGAATCACGGTCCTGCGCATATGAACTGCCCGCGTGGGACGACACTGATGCATGTCTGGATGGCCATGGAGGAGCTGGTACCAGGAGCGAGAACAGGACCTGCAACCGGAGCGGTGCCGGGAGGTCGACCAAGATCTCGAGGCTCGACGTCGGGAGTGGCTACGGGAGTCATGGTGCGTGGAGCAGTGCCAGGAGCTGGAGCAGTGCCGAGGGTACCGGGCCGGCGAACAGGACGCTGACCGGTGCCGTGAGTATGACCAGTACCGAAATGGAGAATGGTGCCGGGACTGCGAGCGGCGTTGGGACCTGGATCGACGATGGGACTGAGAACGTCTGCGGGACTGCGATCATGAACGGTGCCGCTCTGCGGTGCCGACGGAGGGTGGTCTGATCAAGGCAGGCTTGCCAATCAACTGTATAACCCGCACTGGCGGTGCCGGGGGTTGAGGCAGCGCAGACTCAGTCATTGCAATCAACTCCCTCGCCGTCGAAAATGTCTCCGGCATGGAGGGAATATTGAGCTCAACCACGGCTCGCAGCGGGGAGCTTTCAGGCACCGGAGTCGACGGCTTTTGCGTGGCCGGAATCGACGGTGCCGATATTGTCGGTGCCACGGCAGGTATCGGTGCCAGGCGGTCCGACTTAGTATAGCGCTCGGGCTGCGGAGCAGGCGGCTCGGACGCAGCAGGAGTCTTGTGCCTCTTCGCCATCGGGGAGAGGGATCAGTGCCGAGTGGACGTCGGTGTCGGTGCCAGTGCCGGCCGGTGCCGAGAGGCCTTGGTGGTACCGGCGCGATCCGGTGCCGAGGGAGCACTTCTTGAAGACTGTCCAGCGCTCGGTGCCGAGGGCGGAGGAGTAAGAGCTGCCTCCATCAGGAGCTGCTTGAGACGAAAGTCCCGCTCCTTTTTTGTTCTCGGCTTAAGGGCCTTACAAATGAGGCACTTATCTGTCAGGTGAGATTCCCCGAGGCACTTAAGACAGGAGTCATGGGGATCTCTTGTCGGCATCGGCTTGTGGCAGGCCGAGCACGGTTTGAAACCCGGTGACCCGGGCATAGGCCCCGGCACCGGGTGCGGGGAAGGGGATAATCCCCGAACACCTCTGAACTATATACACTAACTATACTACAAATGAATAAAGTTAACTACAACTATATAAATCTGAACTATATACACAAGAATTAATGAGAGAACTACGAGAAGCTAGGGAAGTGGAGGTCAGCTAAGCCGCGCTCCACTGTTCCAACGACAGACACGGGCGGTAAGAAGGAACTGAGGGGCGGATGGGTCGGCAGGGGTATATATCCGGTGCCATAGCGGCGCCACTCCAGGGGGCGCCCAGCCGATCCACCGAGTGTTGCTAGGGTAAAAATCTTCCGACGAACGTGCACGCGGCGCGCACACACCTAATTGGAATCGATATGAGCAAGCACTCGAAGAACCATTATTACTGGGTTGCTAGTCAACACACCCTAAAGTGAGGGGCAGTACCTATCACCTGCCTTCCTGTAATAAAGACCCAATAGATAATCAAACTGGAAATACAGAATAGCCACAGAACTTACTGTGCCTCTTTTTCGCTTGAGGACCTAGTTATATAAAAGATCTCCCTCCTGGGTGGATTCATTTCATGCCCAGTATAGGTGTGATTGGGTGATATATTTTTATTAGAAATTAGTCACGCTTACCCCTTGTCAGAAAAGCTGTAACACTGGCTAGTTTGCAATTTGCCAACTTGTACTAAAACAAGTGCACTGTTCAACCCTGGGCTTCCACATGGAGAGGGACACAGTGAAGCTCTAGCTGGCAATTTGTATTTCAAACTGGTTTACTTCCTCCCTACCCCTACCCCCCACCCATGTAGTTTTTATACCTTCTGCATCTGCATAACCGCTAATCAGTTTTTTGAAAGGGCTATTCTGCAGACTGTGAGCAGGGGAGGAGATGATGGGCATATCCTTTCATGCCTCCATACCAAAAGTCTATGGCAACTGTTTCTCAAGTTAAGGAAACCTGGGTGCAGCTCTCTGGCTGGACCACTCCAAACATCAGCCAGAGTGGAACTGATCACCTGCTCTGGGATCTTTTAAAATAACATCAACTTACGCTGGTGCATAGTTGCAAACAAAATGTGCTCCATTGGTGAGTCCTTTGAAACCTGTAACGCTAGGACAGAACTGAACTGCACAGCCAACTTTGTAACTTGTGGCCCAAACAACCTAAAAGGAAAACCAAAATACATTAAACTTTTCCAGGACTACCCAGAGACTGCAATTATGATATTCAACAAGAAACAAGTAATTGAAGGTGTGTGTGTATTGTAACAGCAACCACAGAAGCATTAGTTACAGCCTAGGGAGCCATTTAGATGAAGAATTCCTGTATTTACTATTTGGCTTGTGATTTTGTTATATTGGAATCTTTCTTAGACTCAGATCATCCCCCTCCTGCAGAAAAATCCCCCAGGGCTTGTGAGGACAGGGGAGAAAGATCTAAGGGTATGTCTACACTACAGGATTATTCCGATTTTACAGAAACTGTTTTTTTAAAACAGATTGTATAAAGTCGAGTGCACGCGGCCACACTAAGCACAGTAATTCGGTGGTGTGCATCCATGTACCGAGGCTAGCGTCGATTTCTGGAGCGCTGCACTGTGGGTAGCTATCCCATAGTTCCCGCAGTCTCCTCCGCTCATTGGAATTCTGGGTTGAGATCCCAATGCATGATGGGGCAAAAACAGTGTCGCGGGTGATACTGGGTAAATGTCGTCACTCAATACTTCCTCTGTGAAAGCAACGGCAGACAATCATTTTGTGCCCTTTTTCACCTGGATTGCCCTGGCAGACGCCATAGCATGGCAACCATGGAGCCTGTTTTGCCTTTTGTCACAGTCACCATATGTGTACTGGATGCTGCTGACAGAGGTGGTACTGCAGTGCTACACAGCAGCATTCATTTGCCTTTGCAAGGTAGCAGAGATGATTACCATCCCTATTGCACCGTCTGCCATTGTAAATTGGTGATGAGATGATGGTTATCAGTCATTTTTGCACCATTTGCATTTGGAAATTGGCGATGATGGTTATCAATCCTTTTGTACCGTCTGCTGCTGTCATGGGTGCTCCTGGCTGGCCTCGCTGAGGTCAGCTGGGGGCATGGACAAAAATGGGAATGACTCCCTGGGTCATTCCCTTCTTTATGTTTTGTCTAAAAATAGTCAGTCCTGCCTAGAATATGGGGCAAGTGTACTAGAGAACCAGAGAGCACAGCCGCTCCGTGTCAGAGCCCCAGAGATCCCGCAGAAATGATGAGCTGCATGCCATTCTAGGGGGTGCCCCTGCAACAACCCCACCCATTGCTTCCCTCCTCCCCCAACCCTCCTGGGCTACCGTGGCAGTGTCCCCCCATTTGTGTGATGAAGTAATAAAGAATGCAGGAATAAGAAACACTGACTTTTAGTGAGATAAAATGAGGAGGAGGCAGCCTCCAGCTGCTATGATAGTCCAGGCAGTACAGAATCTTTTCTTTAGACATGAAAGTGGGGGCTGATGGAGCTCAGCCTCCAGCTGCTATGATGAGGACGGTTACCAAGCCTTCTGTACCGTCTGCCGGGAATGACCAGTAGTCATTCCCATTTTTACCCAGGTGCCCCCGGCCAACCTCACTGAGGCCAGCCAGGAGCACTCACGGGCTGATGATGACGATGGATACCAATCATTTTGCACTGTCTGCTACCGGGAAGGGGATGCTGGTGTTCAGCGCTGCAGCACCCCATCTACCAGCAGCATGCAGTAGACATAGGGTGACATTGAAAAAAGGCGAGAAACTATTTTTTTTCCCTTTCCTTTCAGGGGGGGGTGTGTGTAAATTGACGACATACACCCTGAAATACCTGGGAAAATGTTTTTGACCCTTCAGGCATTTGGAGCTCAGCCAAGAATACAAATGCTTTTCGGAGACTGCGGGGACTGTGGGATAGCTGGAGTCCTCAGTACCCCCTCCCTCCCTCCATGAGCATCCATTTGATTCCTTGGCTTTCCGTTACGCTTCTCACGCAGCACTGTGCTGAGTCCCTGCTGTGGCCTCTGTCTATCATAGCCTGGAGATTTTTCCAAATGCTTTGTCATTTCATCTTCTGTAACGGAGCTCTGATAGAACAGATTTGTCTCCCCATAAAGCGATCAGATCCAGTATCTCCCGTACGGTCCATGTTGGAGCTCTTTTTGGATTTGGGACTGCATCGCTACCCGTGCTGATCAGAGCTCCATGCTGGGCAAACAGGAAATGAAATTCAAAAGTTCGCGGGGCTTTTCCTGTCTACTTGGCCAGTGCATCCGAGTTCAGATTGCTTTCCAGAGCGGTCACAATGATGCACTGTGGGATACCGCCCGGAGGCCAATACCGTCGATTTGCGGCCACACTAACCCTAATCCGACATGGCAATACCGATTTCAGCGCTACTCCTCTCGTCGGGGAGGAGTACAGAAATTGGTTTAAAGAGCCCTTTATATCGATATAAAGGGCCTTGTTGAGTGGACGGGTGCAGGGTTAAATCGGTTTAATGCTGCTAAATTCGGTTTAAACGCGTAGTGTAGACCAGGCCTTAATATCCTCTCACTGAGTTCTCCCTAGATCAGTCTGTCAGAGCATGCCTCCTTCCCCGACCATGGCAGGTTCAATGCCAGAACCAGCCATCTCAATGGATCTCTCCCAGAGAGGCAGAGGAATATCTGCATGGAGGTGCTCTCTCTCCACACCAAAACCAAGGCCAGTCGGTCTCTTGCTGCACAGCACCCTCCTGACTCTGTCCCTTTTTTCTAGCACAACGTTCTCCTAACCCACACTTTGTAAATCACAATTTTGTAAGTGATTTAGGCAAAATGTGTGTCTTTCTTTTTTCTCTTCAAAGACCCCAACTCATTTGAAATTAAGATGGAGGAAACAAAAGAATCACCTGGGTGTAATGGCCACACATTCTTGTACAATAGCGGGTCTCAAAATTGTAGTCTGTGACTTCATTATACCAGTTGCGGATGGCTGCACTCACAGAGAAGAGAGAGAGCGAGCCAGTCCAGATGTTTTCTCCAACTGGAGTAAAGTTAGGGTGCACTTTTCCTGGTACTTTAAGATAGACATTATGATCAAAGTGGCATCGCTTTGCCCATGCTTTGGCACTCTTAGCTAAAGCAGAGTCCCAGGACTGCAGAATGAAAAAGACATGAAAATTACTTGAAATGCCATGACTTGCACAAACTCAAAACGTCTTTAACAGAAACGTTTCTCTTAATCCTTCCTGCCTTCCAGGCCTATGATCTTGGACTCTTCTCTGCTTGTCTCCCTGCCCCACATCCAGTCTTTCCTAAAATCCCGTCACTCGTTCCCTTTCACTACAAAATCCCCTCTTTCCTGCCTGTCCCTCATATATTGAAAGACATTTAATATTTGTGCACTCATCTCTGATGTGCTGTCAAGCTATGACAATCTGAATGGGAGAAATTCTAAGTGTCTTATTGAAACACGCTGCAAATTCTGCCCTCCATAACTGAACTAATTTAAGGCAGCTTTTAAACAGTGAGGGCTCAGTCATGAGCTCAGCTGTGCACCTGCACAGGGATTAGGGGTCATAAGAAGTCCCTTTACTTTCTCAAGCTACTCACTCATCAGACTGTGTGTGTGTGGCTGTGACAGGACAGTAGCTGCTGTCACCAGGGGGAGGAGTGGCTGGGCTGGGGAAAGAAGTGGGAAGAGCCTTAATTTTGACACTTCAGCATGCTGTCCCACACACTCGAGCCAGGACAGCGGGGAAACTAAGCTGTGCCAGTATTACAAGGGCACTCAAAGTCTATTTGGTCCCTCTCTTTCTCCTGAAACAGCACAGCAATGCAATGCCCTCCTGACTCAGGCAGGACTGCAACTTGGCAATCCAGTCTTAAATGAAGGACTCACCTTCCAAATGAGGAAGACTGAACAAGTCTGTTCCCAGCTGTAATCATTAATTGCCTTTTTTTTTTTTGCTATTTACTACGAACTACTAACAAGTAGCTAAAATATTCATAGAACTAGTCAGAAAAGTACAAGGCAAATGTGTTAATTCAACAGCACAATCCAATTTCCATTACAAATAGATGGTGAAGGTCTCCTTACCATGTGAAGCATGTTTCTGGCTGGTGGATTCACCTTGGACCGAAAGTTGTTATGAGCATTCACGCACTCCTTAATAAACTGTGTGTCTTCTATATCAGGCAAAGTATTTGACTTATAAAAATAACAGGAACTTAAAAGGTCTAGTAATAGCAGAACACCAAGGAACAATCTGACTTTCATGATTCTCAACTGTTGTTTTTGATTTCTCTCAAAACGCTGTAAGAAGAATCTCTTAGGTGGTTATGGTGCTGTTTGCCTCCCACATAGCACTCTGGCGGTGCGGTTTCAAACTGGGTTCTCTCTTCCGCTCTTGTCAGTTTCTTAAGACGAAATCATGCTGATTCTTTCCCCTGTGATAACAGGAAATGAATTGCTTCAGCAGCTTCAACATAAAAGTAAGGGAACTGGTTTGTCACTTCAATGTTGCTTAATTTAAAAAGAAAAAATCAAGTTGCCCTCTGTGGAAGATGCCTTCTTACCTTTATGAGACCACAGTTCAATCCCCTCCTGCAAGACCTCATGTCACATTATTTTTCTTTACAAATGAGGAAATGTGGATGGGATCCCTAGGTCAGCTAATCTTTGGAAATCAAGGAGGCACTACCTCTTCTCCAGGAGCTTTGTGATGCCGCACTCTGATTTACAGAAGAATCCCATGGGAAGTGCTGGATGTCATGACCCCAACCTCAGAAATTGGTGTGGCTTGTCAGCTTGGGGGTAGTGCTTAACCAATAGGGGTATTAGCAAAATTAGCTAATGTTTATGCAGGCCTACCCTTCCAGGTGACTAGAGGAGGGGCACGTATTTACACCAGGCAGTTCTGGAGAAGCCCCCTCTCACTGTGACTGAGAGGGCATAATATTGTGCATTTGGCCCAAAGGTTCACTGTTAGGCCTCAGCACTGAGGCAGCGTGGAGGCTATGTTGACTTTATTCCCCAGAAATGGTATGGTTGGCTACAGTGTCTATAATGGTCTGGTTAAAGCAGCACCCCATTCTGAACTGTCAGGGAGCCCCAACATGGCCACTGGTCTCCTGGGAGGGGAAGAAGTCTCTATCTCCAGTGCAAACAATATTTGCAAACTCATGGATGACAGGAGAGGTTTTTGGCTGTAGGCCGCTTTTGGGGGCTACACAGCTCCTCTGACAATACATACCTGGACCTTTTCCTCACCGATGGGCTGCTCAGCACCTGCTTCCTCCTACAACTGTCGCTTTCTACCCTTCCACACTTCAGACGCTCCACAAACTCAGCCAAAGCCCCTTAGCTTTAGAGCGCCTTTTGAGGGCCGCAGCTTCTCAGGCCTGCATATCCTTCCTTTCAACGCGCAGTGGCCGGACATTAGAAACACAGCCGTTTCCAGGATGGAATACGCTGCTTCTGGATGTTGGTGCCCAGGAAGAATTCCTGTTACTCTTCCCTGCTACTCTTTTTCTGATGGATTTACCTGATTGACTTTCCTTTACCAAGCAGAAACTAGGGACCAGCCGCTGGCTCTTTGCAAATGGACGTAATCAGCCTGAGCCACTAGACGTGTCAGAAGATCCACCACTAAAAGCAATGCTGTGACTTGCTGCGGCCACAGCACAGAGTACTAACCAGTATATGATCATGACCAGCCACCAGGTGACGCAGCAGCTCAGGGGAAAATGCTCAGATCTGTGCTCTTGGGGTGGCCACCTACCTCACCTATAGCCACAGGTATTTCTCAAGTCTCCCCATTACAGTTAAAATCGTAACAAAAGGAAAAAAGACAGGAGGCCAGCCTGCTGCCTCTCCGCTTTTCTCTCTTCCTTACCCTTTGACCAGCTTCCACCCCGTTTGGCTGGGTGATTGTCCTCATGCCATTGGCCGGAGTATTTCCCTTTGTGTCCCTGAAATGTGCCCTGATATGCAGGTCTCGAAGTTGGGCCCAGTGGCGGAAGGCAATATAGAGACTTTCAAAAGGGCAAGCAGCCAGGGGTGGCCTTGAGTGCTAATTGTCTCTCTGGAGGTGAAAATCAACAGAAGTTGCCATAGAAGCAGGCGGTGAGGAATGTGCTGGCTGGGTAAGGCATTTCTTTCTACCCATTTGAAAGGTGTTGTCCTCCCTATCAGGGAAAATTGAACCCCGGTCTCCCACATGACAGGTGGGGATACTCACCACTATACTAACAAGGAATGGGGCAGGGAAATCGAACCCCGGTCTCCCACGTGACAGGTGGGTATACTTACCACTATACTAACAAGGAATGGGGTAGGGCCTTCTACAGCATGGAATTCCAAGAGACCAGCTGTGGCCAGCTTACACCACACCAGGGGCCCCACCAGGCAGCAACACCCCTTGCTCTCGTCACCTTCCCAAAGGCTTTGGTTGCAGGCTGCCTTTGGGGGCTACACATCTCCTCCCACAACACCTGCCTGGGGCCTTTCCCTCAATGACGGGCTGTTCAGCACCTTCTTTCTCTGACAACAACAGTCTCTTTCTACCATCCCCCTTCCACACTTCAGACGCTCCTCAAAGTCACGCCATTACAAACTCAGCCAAGGCCCCTTTGGCTTTAGAAGCGCCTCTTGAAGGCCAAAGCTTCTCAGGCCTGCAGATCCTTCCTTTCAATGCACAGCAGTCAGACATTTGAAACACAGCTGTTTTCAGAATGCAATACGCTGCTTCCAGATGTTGGCACTCAGGAAGAATTCCTGTTACTCTTCCCCATTACTTTCCCAGGGTTGACTGACAGTGCCAGGAGTCCCGAGAAGCAGAAGAAGCGTCTTTTTTTTTTTTTGGCTCTAGAGATGTGGAACAGCGCTGAGTATCACTAATAGAAGCCAGAGAACTTCTTATTGAGGCTAAAGTACTCAGTGTTGAGTAGGAGTGACTAGGCTCCAAGGGAGGGTGAAATGCTGCCTCCATGAGGAGGAACCTAAGCCTGGTGTCCCTGTCTTTTTTTGGTGCAGGGGCAGAAGTTTCTGCAGATTTTGCAGTGCTCCCACAGGTGAGCTTCTCCCAGACACTTAAGGCAGCTGCAATAAGGGTCACTGACAGGCATAGGCTTGTGGCATGAAGCACAAGGCTTAAACCCCTGAGACTGAGGCATGGCCCAGCAGGGTTCGCTAATCTAACTACCTAAGTCAACAACTAAAATTTAACTACTATGAATAAAATAACTATGCACAATCAAAGTCCACTGAGAGGAGTACTTGTGGAAAATACAAGGAAAGCTGAAGTTCCAGTGACTTTCACAGGTGGTAAGAAGGAACGGAGGGGGCTATGGGTCAGCAGAACCCTTTATATCTGCACTATATGTGTCCAACTCTAGGGGCACCAGAGCTGACCCAACGGATGCCACTGAGGGAAATACTTTCCAGTGGTGGTGCTCGGGGTGAGCACACACGTACATTGGAATGGACATGAGCAAGTACTCTAAGAAGAACATAAAGTGAAAACAAATCTGAAGACAACTAAGGCTACCGGATTCAAGTTAAAGTGAGAAAAATCTGTGCTACAGCAAATTACAGTAGGGCACGTATCCAGAAAAATTCAAACTATAGTTTAAATCCTACCTAAAAATGTATCAGAACTGCTTGATTTTCCACAATATAATAACATGTCAAAGGAAATTCATGCATTTGTTTCCCCTTCATTCATATTTTAATCCAAAATACAATCAACACAGGTACATTAGCAAAGAGGCCCCTGTGGAACTGCAGCCTAATGATGGGGGTAATATTTCCAGGAAAAATCTGTTGAACAAAACCAAGCACAAGCATGCATCCGACGGAGTGCATATTCACCCACGAAAGCTCAAGCTCCAATACATCTGTTAGTCTATAAGGTGCCACAGGACTCTTTGTTGCTTGTCCAAGCACGCTGCTGATGCTTTACAAATAATTAATGCTTTAAAATACAATCAAAATCACATACACTGCAGGAGCCTCACTACACAATTCATTACTGCTAGTGTAATTCTTTCTTAGGTGTCTACAGTGGACACACAGGCTATGGTAAAATAAAATGCAGTCTGAAGGTGAAAAGAATTTATTTGAAGCAAACAAACATGGAAATAAAGTGGTCATCTATAGTAAACAAAACCTTTGTTGTCTTATACAATTTTAGATACTAACACTATATTAACAAACATACAAATAGCAGAAAAGTTGGGATAAAAACCTCAGGACTCTCAGTTAATCTCTCCTCTCATCTTTTGAGATGGCATGTGCAGGGCTTAGAAGATGTGGAGGCCTTTTTAGGGTGAGTGTCTTTGGCCATCCATTTCAAATTTTTCATGCTCACAAAGGTGCAATTCCATCTGGAGTATACATTCCCATTCTATGTGAGATTTGAATTGAACATGGAATGATTGTCACAAAATGGTATGTTTCCCCTTCAGAAAAAGCTTTGTTAGCTGACAACCATGCATTGTGTAAAGCATGTCAATCATATCCTAATCCCCATTTTGATTAACCTGTAGGCATCTTCCAATCTCACTCTTTATCTTCACTAACAGAGAAACAACTTAGCTGAAAACAGCTAAAGAACAATTACATGCTAGGCTCAGCATCTGAGATGTGAAAAAGGAGCTTCATGCATACAGAAAAACTTACCCACTGAAAAAGGAATTGATGGTAAAGTAATTGTCTCCTAATCAGGTAAGCACCACTATCTGCTGGTAAAACAGTTGTATGACTCGCATGTTTTTGTTCAGGACTTCATAACTAGAGCGTCCAAGAAATGCATAGCAAACCTCAAACCCACTTAAGCTGTGCCTTGAGTTTAAGGTTTACAAGCCTCAAACCATGCTGGCAGAAGTCTGGCCAATATGTGCTGAGGGTGTTCACACAACTTGGAAGACAACATATCTCCTCCCTCCCTCCTTTGTTTTCAAACTAGTTTCTTTTGTTTTCAGAGAGACATATGAGATAAGTGGATTCTCAAATTTTGTTACAAGGGGAGCTACTAAGTGGTGATGGAGTTCCCCCTGGTGGTTTGAGTAGGTATAATTGTATTCTCTTCCATAATTGTATTATCTTCCACAACTTGGAAATCCTATGTTGACTAATGTTTGAATATTGCTGGATTTTTGTTGTTGCTTGCAAGAAAGGTAGTGCCTTAAAGTTATACAATAACATTAAACAGAAAGCTTAAAACTTTAAACAGCTTTATTACAAATATAAACCTTTGTACGTTAGGGATTAAGGACTTTAAGCCACATTTTCAAAGGTGTGAGCATTTGAAGCTCACTGAACTCATTGAGAGCTACGAATGTTGAGCAACTTTGAATATTGGGTGACTTTTATTTAGGTACCTAATTATGGCTTTGCCTGCCCAACTTTAGGCATCCATTTGTGAAAATTTTTGCCAAAGTTTAAAAAAAATGAGCAACCTTCTTGGTAACTTTAGCTTTGAAATAGGTATGTTCTAAAAGTTTAGAAATGTAAAAGAATTTATGTCCAATGACTGTTTTAAAATAATTTTTTATGAACAGATTCACTTTTACTCTGGGACAGTCTATAAGATGAATCAGTACAGTTCTGAATATAGTATTATATGACAAGTATAATGTTTTAGAACTACAATGGAATAATAAAGGTATTATGGGCCAAATGTTCCCTAAAATGAACATGGGTGAAGGTCCCATTAACTTCATCTTGAGCACTGGGCATGAAAACATGGCAGGATTTGACCTTGTGTTTTAAATAAATAAATAAATAATTCAAACCCTATCCATAAACCTTTTGAACTAATACAGATTCCTGAGACAATACAAATTTTGTAAGAAGTTACATATTTACCATGTAGACTAGAATTACTTTAAGCAATCTCAGTGCTTGTCTACACAAACACTTTAGTTTGCAGTGAGCTGGGGTGTAAATCTATCCTGTGCTAACCTGCTGCACACTGTGTCTGTGTGGGCTTGCTGCAGTGCACTAAAAATTCTGTAGTGCACTTTAATCTACTCCTATTTCAAAGCAGAGAAGATTAAAGCACACTACAGAACTTCTAGTGTGTGGCAGCATGGTCCTCATGGACATTTAGTGTGTAGCAGGCTATTGCTGGGTAGATTTACACCCCAGCTCACGGCAAACTAAAAGTGATTTGTGTAGACAAGCCCTCAGTAAATATTAGACATATTGGACCAATCTTGGCTCTAGAACTTACTAAATAGCAAAAGAAAAATTCTTTAAAATCCCTGAGTCAATACATGTGGTCTTTTGCAGCAATTCAAGTTAACACATATCTAAATAGGATACCTTTAATGCCTTTAAAGTCTCTTGGATAAAATACAGGTAAACATACACCTCTACCCCGACATAACGCGGTAAAGCAGCAGGGAGCCCTGGGCCTTTTAAAGCGCCACCTGAGCCCCGCTGCTTTACCGCGTTATATCCGAATTCGTGTGGCGCTCCGGTCCCTTTAAATCACTGGCCAAGCCTGGCTGCCGGAGCCAGCTGGGCTCGGGTGGTGATTTAAAGGGCCAGAGGCTCTGGCTGCTGCGGGTAGACCCAGGCCCTTTAAATCCTCACCCGAGCCCTGCTGCCAGAGCTCCAGCGGTGATTTAAAGGGCCCGGGGCTCCCCACAGCAGCTGGAGCACCAGGCCCTTTAAATCACCGCCAGAGAAGCCGGTCCAGTCCGGCACAGCGTACCGGACCGAACCCAATATAACTCAGTCTCACCTATAAGGTGGTGAGATTTTTTGGCTCCTGAGGACTGTGTTATATCTGGGTAGAGGTGTATATTTATCAGAGGGTTTGGAATGGTTCTCAGATAAAATTCAGTATTTTTGTTTTACATTTAAAAAATAGATTAGATATCCGATATTTAAAAAACAGTGGTTGTGACAGCAAACTAGGAACTACAAGAAAAGTCTAAACTGGAGCATTTTACTCTCACTGTATATTTTTTTCCTAAGTTCAAAACAAGTCAGGAACAAATTAATTGAAGGATAATTATTTTTAATAGTTGAAACCTTAATGAATAGCTGCCATTTACAAATTTATATACATTTTTCTAGAGCTATATTAGTACTACTGAATATTTATAAAATGCTTTCTTTTTATAGAAGTGATATCTGATTCTGTTCCCATTTTATTTGGAGTTTTGACTTGACTCCAGAAAAGTAGGATTGGGTCCATAACAGTATGATTCTATAGACAGACATCTAAATTAATTAGTCACCACTTCAAATATTTATAGAGTGGAAACTACAAATATTATCAAGTGGAAACATTGTTTTAATTTACTTGTTGAATTCTAGATGCTAGGTGTTCCCCTTTATTTGTTAAAATTTCATCATGGAAAAGCCATTTACTAGATATCTCTCTGATGATTCTTGCCAGACTGTCACCTTTAACTTAAAATTTTGCTTTTTTTATTATTTTCACATCTTTAATATAATATATTTATCTGTCTTTATAAATAAGATATGTAAGGGTTTAGAGCAAAAATAATTTACTCTTTATAACCCATTAAACATCCACAGTCCTTTATGATATGTTTTTTAAATGATCAAATTCACTGTAAAAACATCAATCAAGAGAATTCTCTTAAGGACTTGTCATAACTTTTCATGAAATATATATTGCAAATAGATTATTTAGATATACTCATATTTGAATAACGCTTCTGCATAAGAAAAACAACTAGAGAAGCCAATAACATCAGTGCTGGTCTTAAAACCACAACAGCAATACAGGACTCGTCACATACGATCCTATTCTCCCAGGGTGGATACCATCTTGTGTAACCTATAAACAAGCATACAAACACACACTCTTATTGGGCACAACATGCTTATAAAGAAATAAACTTCAAGTAATAGTGTAGAAATGTAATACATACGTATAATTTTATCACGTTTTGGATTTCCTAGGGGGAACAAAAGAAAGAAATAGTTTAATCAGCTAGGAACAAAATAGTTACTCACCTTACAGCAACTGTGATTCTTTGAAATGATTTATGTGGATCTCAGTCTTGTCGCACATGCTCTGCATGCACAAGAGTTCAGAATTAATTGACCAGCAGTGTCCATTGGGGTTGCCCACTCCTTTGCACTCCCTCACCCAAGGGCAGAAAGGGCAGAAGGATGCCAATTGCTATTTAGGTGTTTCACCACCCAGAATCCAAATGAAAGACTCCAAGCTACACAGAAGGAGAACAGGTTGTGGGATCCACATGTACAGAACATCTCAAAGAATCAATTACATCTCAAAGAATGTACAGCTGGCGCCCGACCCCAGATTAGCAGGACGCAGATATTGACTTTTCATGAATTTACTCTTACTAGAACAGACAGAGGTAGAGCCGTTATCAGCTTTTCATTCCCCTGTAGGGTTGCGGGAGTGGGGAAAGAGACTTGTGGAGAAGTTTATGTACACAGAGATATCATAGAATATCAGGGTTAGAAGGGACCTCAGGAGGTCATCTAGTCCAACCCCCTGCTCACAGCAGGACCAACACCAGCTAAATCAACCAATCCCCAACTAAATCAGACTTAGGTTCTCTATAATCAAGGGACCACAGATGTCCCAACACCACTTCAGCCCACTGCACATTGGGCCAAAGGCTATGCAGCCTCTGCCTAAAGAGATAGGAGAGGCGGGCACAAGAGGGAAAAGAGAAAGGACCCAGAATGAGGGTGTAGAGAATAGGAAAGAAAGGAGGACAATGGGGATAAATAGGAAGGAAAAGGGGTAGGAAAGTCAGGACAGGGGAAAGAAACCCAACAGGAATAATGAAGCTGTTCCCCCACTTCTACTCACATCCTACCCTACATTTCCTTTGGAAGCATCCCAAAAATCCTCTCACAGCCAGCACAGCCTCATTCCCGTGTTCCCAACAAGTTCAGCCATCCTTCTCAGAGGCAGTATTTCCACTCAGTCGCTAACAAAGTGCTGCAGCCTGCTAGCAGCATTGCCAACTCCTAAACAGCTGGAAGACAGTGCAATGCTGGAAAGACGCTCAGCTGCCAATCTGCATCCAGGCCCCTCCCTGGCATGCAGTTACAGCAGCCGAGTGGAGGGCAGCAAAGTGGGATCGCACAGCTGTGAGAAAACTGCATCCAATTCCCTGCTCCACAAGTTGCACTTACATAATGGAAAGTGGCAAGCGGCTTGCATACAGCAGCCCCTGAGAACAGTATTTTATAATAGCCTTGCCAGTAAAATCTATTGCTACCAAGGCAAAGTACAAAGAGCCCAGAGACTGAACCATGCAGTGAGACAGACTATTCTGAGTCCTAGATTCCAGGATTTAGATGTAAGAAGAAGTGAAAACATTGGGAGGAATTTTCAGACAGGGTCTGACTTGATTGAATACATTCCCAAAAGCCTAAGCAAGCTTTGTTTGTTTCATTTAGGACAGGTTATGTAAAAGGTGCAATCCTATATGAATCACATGCTGGCTCAATTTTATATTTAAATATGGAAAAAAATCCAGGAAGATCATACAGGGAAAAAACATGCAGCTGCTCCTACAAACTCCAAAACTGGTCCTTTACCAAGCAAAGACCTAACCCTGTTCTTTTGACTTCCCTGGTCACCCTTGAATCCTCCTGAGATCTCGATGAAACTTTCATGGAGGTACTCTGCAATCGTCTCTCAAAGGTTTCTAGGAATGGCAGCATTACTTTTCTTTGCAGTAGGACACTTTCCCATGCCAGTCCATGATGACTTTGACAAGCACCATTACAGTAAACTGGCTAGCAGCATGCGGGCCTGGGCAGCTTTGGGACGCTATGCAGTCTGTGCCTTTATCTCTTTTCTGAGGGTATCAGCTAAAATCACCACTGCCTGTGGAAAAGAGTGGCAGTGTTCAGTGCCATTGCCCTGAATATGTGCTCATGGAACTAAGGACCAAATGTTATTGTTTTGTGCAACCAAATAATTCCCTCATTTCCCTTTCCTCCCTGCGAACCTATGCTGGGCCATACTCGCCATCACCAGGGCTAGGGCTGGACAGTGGTGCCAAAGTTGAAGTGTCCATAAGCATATCTTGTTTACAACTTTAGGGAAGCAATGGAAGGGAACACTGAAATTTAACTTTCACTTTCCATTGTGACTATATATACAATCATACCTCTGTATGTTTTAACTGCAGCTGCTGCCATTGCTGCCTCAGGGGTTGCCCCTGCACACCTGTGGAACACCTGACCATAATAAGGAGAAAGAACAGGACTCGGGAAGCTATATTCACTGAGATTCTGCAAACCTGGAGGGTGAATACTGCAGACATTATGGAGAGGGAAAGAGTGGACAAGAAAAAGGCCCAGCAGGAAAGGGAGAGAGAGATGCACCAGGACATAATGGGGATCCTATGGCAACAAACATAAAAGCTGCAGACTTTCTTCTTGACCTACAGATTCAACAATCATAGGCCTGGTCTACACTAGGACTTTAATTCGAATTTAGCAGCGTTAATTCGAATTAACCGTGCACCCGTCCACACCACGAAGCTATTTAATTCGACATAGAGGGCTCTTTAGTTCGACTTCTGTACTCCTCCCCGACGAGGGGAGTAGCGCTAAATTCGACATGGCTATGTCGAATTAGGCTAGGTGTGGATGCAAATCGACCTTAGTAGCTCCGGGAGCTATCCCACAGTGCACCACTCTGTTGACGCTCTGGACAGCAGTCTGAGCTTGGATGCTCTGACCAGCCACACAGGAAATGCCCGGGAAAATTTGAATTCCTTTTCCTGTCTGGCCAGTTTGAATCTCATTTCCTGTGTGGACGTCGTGGCGAGCTCAGCAGCACTGGCAACGATGTAGAGCTCTCCAGCAGAGGAGTCCAGGGAATCTCAGAGTAGAAAGAGGGCCCCAGCATGGACTGACCAGGAAGTCTTGGATCTCATTGCCGGGTGGGGCGATGAGTCTGTGCTTTTGGAGCTGCGCTCCAACAAACGGAATGCAAAGACCTACGAGAAGGTCTCCAAAGCCATGGCACTCAGAGGATACAGCCGGGATACAACGCAGTGCCGCGTGAAAGTCAAGGAGCTGAGACAAGGCTACCAAAAAATCAAAGCGGCAAACGGATGCTCCGGAGTCCAGCCCCAGACATGCCGCTTCTACGAGGCACTGCATGCCATTCTCGGTGGGTCTGCCACCACTGCCCCACCAGTGTGCGTGGACTCTGAGGATGGGATAGTGTCGACGGCCAGTTCCTCGGCGATGTTCGCAGACGGGGAAGATGAGGAAGGAGATGGGGGGGGGGGCAGTCGACAGCACTTACAAAGCTGATTTTCCAGACAGCCAGGATCTCTTCATTACCCTCACTGAGATCCCCTACCAACCCTCCCCAGCCATTACCCCGGACCCTGAATCAGGGGAAGGATCAGTCTGTAAGTGCTTTAAACATGTTAACATTTATTTTTAAGGGAGCAGGAATAGTTACTAGTTGAAAAGAAGGCCAATATATATGGGGATAGAACAGAAATCCTCTTGGGATATCTCCGAGAAGCTCTCCTGGAGGTAATCGAAAATCCTCTGCATGAGGTTCCTGGGGAGAGCTGCCTTATTGGGTGCTCCGAAGTAGCACACTTTTCCACGCCAGGCTTTCACCTGGTACTCCGGGACCATTGCCTCAACGAGCATGGCAGCATAGGTCCCTGGTTTGTGCTCGCTTTCACGCAGCATGCGCTCTCTATCTCTTTCTGTGACCCTCCTCAGGGTGATCTCGCTCGGAGACTCCTGCATTTAATTAGAGTAATTTGTTTACTATTAGTATTGAGAGTGCTTCACTGTTCCTTTGCATAACAAAAAACGTCACTTTACAGCCACGTGGTGGAGGCTGCAGAGTGGCAGCATACAGGGATCTTTCCCAGGGAACAGACGCGAGGGGGTGGAACAGGGGCAGAGTTTATGCTTTCAGGATTGCCTGCAGCAAGAGGACAGTGGTATACATTCACTTTTAAGCAGCCAAAAGTCTTTGGCTTACCATGCCTGGCTGCTCCATGGATTCTGCTGTCCCGTCCCGCTTGTCTGGTCTGCAGTGCAATCCCCCAGGCAATGAAAGCGAATTCCAAAAATTCGAACTTTCCCTGAGTGAGTGCTGTGCATGGTCTTGTTCACAGAGACTGACTAGACTATGTTTCTTCTTTGCAAAAATGTATCTTTGTAAGGAATTCACTCCCTTTTTCCCATCACACAGCTGCAACTGTATCCCGACCTGCTCCAGCATGCCCCTGACAGAGGCTGGTGCAGATTAGGCGGCGCAAGAAAAAGACACGGGATGAGATGTTCGCTGAACTTATGGGCTGCTCCCGAGCCGAGGCGGCCCAGCAGAGCCAGTAGAGGGAGCTGGGTCTCTCCCCCGGCCCTGCCTGGATCGGGCCCTGGCCCCCACGGGTCTCCCCCCACCCCGCCGCGCTGCGTCCCTGCCTGACAGTAGAGCGGCTCCCCACAGAAATGCTGTCTGGTGCCCCAGGGTCCTAGCGCCTGCCATCCACAAATGGCAAGGCAGGCTGCCCTTACCCTGCCCTTCCACCATAGCTCTGAGCCTCTCCAATGCCCCAAACCCTCAGCCCCAGCCAGAGCCCTCATCCCCCTACACCTCCTCCCCCCTTCCCACACACCCCTCACCCCTTCCTACGCCCCCAGCCCAGAGCCTGCACCCCTCACCCCTTCCTTCACACCCACCTGTAACCGTCCTCCCCCCAGTCCTCCCCCGCCACAAGGCCACATAGTCCCCGCACACAGAGTCCCAAAAAGGAGGGATGGCAGGCTCCGTTGAAACAACCAGTGCGGCAGTGCAGACCGCTCTAGGGGCAGGAGCCTGTCATTCCTAGAGTGCAGAAGCGGTCTGTACATCACTGCACACCCTACCCACCACAGTCTGCGTCCCTGTTTCAACCCTTTAACGCGAATTCATTAGTAAAGAAAACATTGTTAATTAACAATATTCCATTAACTTTATTTTTAAACGTGTTTTGGAAGGAGGGAAACATGGTGAACGGGGTATGTAACCGCAAAAGAAAGTCAACAGTAACTGAAACAGGGGCAGGTTCAGCTTCTCTGTAAAGAAACTGAACAGTCACAGGTTACCCTGCAACCTGAGGAATCTATCTTTCAAAGCTTCTCGGATGCACAGCGCTTCCCGCTGGGCTCTTCTAATTGCACGGGTGTCTGGCTGAGCGTAATCAGCAGCCAGGCGATTTGCCTCAACCTCCCATCCCGCCATAAAGGTCTCCCGCTTGCTCTCACAGAGATTGTGGAGCACACAGCAAGCAGCAATAACAATGGGGATATTGCTTTCGCTGAGATCCGAGCGAGTCAGTAAGCTCCTCCATCTCCCCTTGAGACGTCCGAAAGCACACTTCACCACCATTCTGCACTTGCTCAGCCGGTAGTTGAAGAGCTCCTTCTCACTGTCCAAGGCGCCTGTATAGGGCTTCATGAGCCAGGGCATTAGCGGGTAGGCTGGGTCCCTGAGGATCACTGTAGGCATCTGCACATCCCCATCAGTTATTTTGTGGTCCGGGAAGAAACTACCTTCCTGCAGGCGTCTAAACAGACCAGAGTTCCTGAACACACGCGCGTCATGAACCTTGCCCGGCCACCCGACGTTGATGTTGGTAAAGCGTCCCCTATGGTCCACCAGTGCTTGCAGCACCATTGAAAAGTAGCCCTTTCGGTTTATATACTGGCTGGCCTGGTGGGCCGGTCCCAGGATAGGGATGTGAGTCCCATCTATAGCCCCACCGCAGTTTGGGAATCCCATCGCGGCGAAGCCATCTATGACGACCTGGACGTTTCCCAGGGTCACTACCTTTGAGAGCAGGAGCTCAACAATTGCATGGGCTACTTGCATCACAGCAAGCCCCACGGTAGCTTTGCCCACGCCAAAGTGGTTTGCTACTGACTGGTAGCTGTCTGGCGTGGCAAGTTTCCAGAGGGCTATGGCCACTTGCTTCTGCACACTCAGGGCTGCTCGCATCTGGGTGTCCTTGCGCTTCAGGGCAGGGGACAGCAAGTCACACAGTTCAAGGAAAGTGCCCTTACGCATGTGGAAGTTTCGCAGCCACTGTGATTCATCCCAGACCTGCAGCACTATGCGGTCCCACCAGTCCGTGCTTGTCTCCCAGGCCCAGAATCGCCATTCCATAGCATGAACATGACCCATTGCCACCATGATCTCCACGGCGCGGCGTACCGTGCTTTCTGAGAGGTCTGTGCCACTCTGTGACTTCATGGCCTCACCGCGCTGCCGGAGCCTCCTCGCCCGATTTCTCAGCATCTGACTGTTGAAGAGGTGTACAATAAGGTGCGAGGAGTTGACAACGGCCATAAGTGCAGCGATGATCGCAGCGGGCTCCATGATCGCAGTGGAGTGCTGTGGCGTCCGCGTTGTCACTAACAAGAAAAGTGCGCGAACTGATTTCCCACCGGCGGGAGTGATGGTGGAATGCTGACAGTTACCCAAGACCACCCTCGACACAGTTTTCCCCCCAGCATGCATTGGGGGGAAATCCCAGAATTCCAATGGGCAGCGGGGAGTGCGGGAACTGTGGGATAGCTTCCCACAGTGCACCGCTTCCAATTTCGACATTTGCCCCGTTAGTGTGGACTCACAAAGTCGAATTAGTGTCCTTAGTGTGGACACACAAATTCGACTTTGTAAGGTCAATTCTACAAATTCGAATTAACTTATATCGAACTAATCTGGTAGTGTAGACATACCCTTAGGCTTGCCTCCCTTTGCAGTCAATGGAGAATTCCATTTTAGCACCTCTCTGCACCCCCCCAACGTTCCACATAGCATCATGGGCCATATCCCTACCCTAATGCTCCATGCCCAGGGACAGTAAGGACAACCACAGCTTCACATATAGCAAATGTGGGGCTCACAGGTCAGTGTCTGTATAGCCAAAATGAACTGAAATGGACATGAATGTGCTTTCTCCTTGTTAAGTTCTGCTCCATTAATTTCAGAAATGTTTATTGTATTTGTTTTTTTAATCGCATTTTTGCACAGGTTTTGGTATGCAATAAAATCTATATTTTGGAAAATAATTCAGCTGCAGAATGCCTAGTGCTACTGAAAGTGTCCATTAATAATTGTTGTACAGGGTGATAGAACCTATAGGATCAGTGACAGTGTAATAATTATATGTACAGCAAGAACCACACAATTAACAGGTGCATTAACAAACAGTGTTATTCAGAAGTGTACACTAAGCACCATACAATACCTAACTGCCCCCAAAACTTCAGGGCCTGATATAACACAGTCCACCACACCACATTACTCTGGCTGACTGTTTAAAGTGCTCTTTCAAAGATCTCCCTCAAACATATAGCTCTGTGTTGTGCTCTTCTAATAGCCCTTGTCTGGCTGTTCAAACAACCATTCCAGCAGCAACTTTTTCCCCTTTGCCTTGATATTCTTCGGGGTACAACAGGCAACTGTAACCATGGGGCCACTTTTTGCACTGAGATCCAGTCTTGTGAGTAAATACTGCCAGTGTCCCTTCAACCTACAAAAAGAACATTCAATGTCATTCTGCACCTGCTGAATCTTTCCTTGGTGCTGTTGAGGTGACTGGTGTATGACTTTGTGGGCGAGGAGAATAAGGGGCAAGCTGGGTCCCCCAGAATCATTATTGGCATTTCAACATTGTTGAAGGTAATCCGCAGGTCAGGAAAGAATGTCCTTGCTTGCAGTTTTCTCAACAGTCCTGTACTGTTAGAGATGCGAGCAGCATGCATCTTCCCTGACAAGCCAATGTTGTTGATGATTAAATGTGCCCGATGACCCACCAGTGCTTGCATAACTGTAAGAAAGTATTGCTTTCTGTTGATCTACACCGTGGCAAGGTGGTCTGGTGCCAAAATAGGGAAGTGTGCCATCTATTGCCCCACCAGTTTGGGAACCTCATTGCTGCAAATCTAGCCATGATGGCCTGCATGTTACTGAAAGTTACAGTCCTGCATAGCAGGAGACTATTAATGGCCCTGCACACACATAACAATGGCCCTCATTGTGTATTTTCCAACTCCAAAAATGATTTCCCACTGACTGTTAGCAATATGGCATTGCAAGCTTCCGCTGTGTGCTCTCCACTTTCTTCGCAGCTGATAGTGCAGCTCTGGTTCTGGTGTCCCTGCGCTGGTGGGCTGGGGAGAGCTGGGCACACAGAGCCAGGAATGTGGCCTTTCACATCCAAAAGTTCTGCAGCCACTGCTCATCATTCCAAACTGGAATTAAAATGTGGTCCCATCAGTAAATCTTTATTTCTCAGTTCCTGAAACAGCGCTCCATGATCTGTAGCTGCTCTGTGAATACCAGCAGCAACCTGGAATTAATTTTTGCTATGTCCCACAGCAAGCTTTCCTCCACAAAATCATCATGTTCCCTGTTGCTGTGGTTCTTCCTGCAACTACCAGCGGCTCGTTTGTCCCGTGTTTGCAACGCTCATGAAAATAGTACAGAGCTGTGAGGGTTCCATGCGTCTGGCAGAGATGGCAGACAGAGAGACAATTTTCTGGATTATTTTTTTAAAAGGCATGAAAATTATGGGCTATGAATGGCATTATGGTTTGGAGAAAATTGCATGATGGGAACTTGACCCCTTCTCCACCATTCATTGTCAAAATTTCCCAAAAGAAAGTGTGTCAGACAATGGTGAGTTACACTCTCTGGGATACCTACTCATGGTGCACTGCTCATCGACACAAGCTCTCCTAGTGAGGATGCACAGCACTGGTGCAAGGAGCCAAGTATGCACACAACCGATATACTAACCGTGGCAGCGTTATGCTAATGTAACTTGTGCCAATCAAAGTTTGTAGTGTAGCTATGGCCCAAGATAACTAAAAAACATCAAGAGAAATTAAAATAAATATAGTAACTACTGTAATTACTATGTAAAAAGTGTAACAACAAGGATGCTGACGGTATTTTGACTTGCTGCCACAGGCAATACAAAAGATCTGAACGGCTACTGGGGTCACTCAGCTCTTTTTGCCTTGGGAGGGGGAACACAAAGGTATTCAGGTGCACACACAACCCCAACAAATACTCTGGTCAAAAGATGCTGAATACCTGCTGATGGGGTGCATGCATACCAAGCATGGGGACCACATGTACAGACACTCCAAGAAGGATTTTTTTTCTCTTTAAATCTTCATTAGATAACAAATGGAAATTGTGCATGGCAATCAAGTTATTAGAAGTTAACCATTTTTAACGACAAAGTTTGTTTAAAAAAATTGAGATCTAAAGTGCTGAGTATTATTGTTTAACTTTTGTAAGAGCATTTTATGTGGTGCCCTCCAGCATCCAAATGAGGCAGCTTTATATGTGTCTTCTACACTGATAACTATTCCTAGTTAGAAAAATGTTGTTGGAGTGGGAAGGAAGATAGTACCTTTTTATTTTTCAGTTAGTGGACTGGCCTGGTTCATTTTTAAAACAAACAGTAAACACTACATAATCTTCAATATACTCTATAGATTTGGTAAATATCATCCCTATTATACAGCTGAACAAAGAAAGACAGTAGTTTAGGCCAAAATTTTCAGAAATGTCTTCTAGATTTGTGTGCCCCGATATCTGGATGCCTAGTTACTGCCTTATGTCTGATTGGTGCTCAGGAAAAAACAGTTACTCACCTTCTCGTAACTGTTGTTCTTCGAGATGTGTTGGTCATGTCCATTCCAATCAGGTGTGTGCGCGCACACATGCACAGTAGCTGGATAATTCTTCCTTTAGCACCATCTGCCTGGTCACCACCTGGAGTTGCGCCTTCATGGTGCTCAATATAGAGCCCTGCCAATACACTCAGTTCTTTCTTGTTGATACTCAGAAAGGGGTAGGAAGATGGGTATTGAACTGGACATGAACAACAGACCTCAAAGAACAGTTACAAGAAGGTGAGTAACTGTTTTTTCTTCTTTGTGTGCTTGTTCATGTCAATTCCAATCAGGTGACTCACAAGCCTAAGTTCGGGGAGGTGGGGTCGGAATCTTCCACTGATTGGAGCACTGCTCATCACATTACTCAGCAAGCCAGAGACAATCGCATAGTGCGTGGTGAAAATGTGGATGGAGGACTACGTCGCTACTCTGCAGATTTCCTAAGCAGGGATCTGCGCAAGGAACGCTGTTGATGAAGCCTGCGCCCTGGTAGAGTGAGCAGTGATTGGGAGTGTGGGAACCCCAGCCAGGTTGTAGCACTCACGAATGCAGGACGGGATCCATGATGAAATATGTTGTGATGACACAGGCAGCCCTTTCATTCTGTCCACCACTGCCACGAATAACTAGCCCCATTTTCTGAACGGCTTCATTCTCCTGATGTAAAAGGCGAGCGCCCTGCGGACATCCAGTGAGTGAAGTCTCTGCTCCCTGCTACTGGAGTGCAGCTTAGGGTAGAATACCATGAGAAAGATGTCCTGGTTGATGTGAATCTGCGACACAACCTTCAGGAGGAAAGCAGGGTGAAGCCTGAGCTGAACTGTATACTTATAGAACACGGTGTAAGGAGGCTCTGATGTTAAGTCCTTGAGCTCAGACACCCTCCTAGCCGAGGTTATTGCTACCAGGTGTCTGTTAAAGCTGTCCCCCTGCTGCACTTTTTTTTCTCCCTCTCCTTTCTGGTTGTTCTGTGTCCGCCCCTCCCAGGCCTGCTGTTCATGGAAATGACTTGTGCAGACTAACTGGAGCCATTGCTCTGCTCGAGGGATGGGGGGCTTTTGGCTCCTTTGTTCAGACTTGGGCTCGGTGTAGAGGTGCACTGCCCAGATGTGCAAGACCTTATATGGCCACATAGCTGAGCATGTGAGTCATGCCTGTGGCTTAGAGCTAGCCCGGACATGTCTGTGCTCACCTGAAGTCTTCTCTCCTCCCCTGTAAGAAGGGGAACCAGTCAAAGTTACTGGCGGGAAACTGCCTAAGTTTGCCTTTATAACCAGACATTTTCTAATCAGACCTCGGAGAAGGTCCTTGCTTTGCCACCTGGTCTGATCAGCTAGGGGTCTTTGGGAGGCCCTCTCCCCGCTCTCGTTTGTTTTTGAGCGTACCCCTGTTTTTAAACTCCCCTCCCACGAACAACGAATTTTGCCTGGAGATCTCCTGATTGTGAACGAATTGAGTCCTCTCTGCGTCCTCTGATGCTGCTGCTGTGCCTGCTTCTGCCTTTGCTGCTGTCCTGGGGATTGGTAAGAACTCCCTTTTGCAAACCCCCCCTGTCCTAGCTGCTGGCTCTGTTTCCCCAACAGATAGACCTAAGTTAACTTCGTGGTCTGTGCTGCTAAAATAAGCTGCTAAACTGTAACTCCCTGAGCTCTAGCCTGGACACACACCACTTAGTATAAGGTGCACCCATTAGGTTAGGTTTAGCTTTTAGTCTGGACAAATTGTAATTTCATTTTGCATAGCTGTGGTTAAGTTAGGTTTAGCATTATACTCTGTAAGTTAGGCTTAGAGAATTGTTGCATTGTGTTTTGTTACTTGCTAATTTGTGTAGTCTTGGTTAAGTTAGATCATAGATAAGATTTTGCTGTGTTCTGTATAATTGTGATTAAGTCTGTCTTCCCACTGTCAGCCCCCCCCCCCCGGCTTCCCCAGCCATTTACAGTCTGTTTGTTCTTTGTGTCTCCCTGAGTTTAAATCTCCTTCTGCAGCGCCTCTGTCTTTGCTCTCTGCTCCACCACGTGCTTCTCTTCCCCCATCCCAATCTAGCATAAAACCCCATTGGTTACTTTTTCCTCTCTGATACACCTCACATTCTACATTTACACCACTGTGACACATTTCTACCTAAAATTGTTTTATTTAATATATTTTTCCATAACTGTTAGTTGGTTGTGTGCTGCTGTGACACACCCTTTACATAGAAAATTGTTAGCTACCTGTTACATTTATACTTCAGTGTTAATTGGTTACCCACTGTATTGTATCCGACTGGATTGTACCCCACTATTGACACCCCCTTACTGTCCACCAAAAGAAACCCCTCCCTAATTGTCTACCTTAACAAACCCCATACCCCTCACTATTGAATTTTCTCTGGTTTTGCATTTGCTTAATAAAGTTTATTTTGCACCCCACAAGTGCAGTAATTGTCTCCCAAGATCCCCTACCTGCTGGCAGGGACACCAGGAATGCCACCTTGTTCGAGAGGTAGAGCAGGGAGCATGTTGCCAAGGGTTCAAAGGGCGGTCCCATGAGTTGGGACAGGCTGACTGACGTGAGAATATAGCTTGTTGAGCTATTTTAAAAACCAGCTAACCATAGGGTTAGCAAACACCGAGCAGCCCTCCTGGCCTGGGTGGAAGGCCAAGACAGCAGCTAAGTGTACCCTTATTGACGACACAGAAAATCCCTGCTGCTTCAGCTGGAGGAGATAGTCCAGAATGAGCAGTACTGAGGCTAGCATTGGGGATGAATGGTGCTGTGTTGCCCAGATTGAAAATCTCTTCCATTTGGCAAGGTAGGTAGCTCTTGTAGAGGGTTTTCTGCTGCCAAGGAGGACCAGTCTAACCTGGTCTGAACAGGAAAGCTCCATCGGGTTAGACCATGGAGCTTCCATGCCGTGAGGTGAAGCGACTCGAGGTTTGGATGTTGAAGACGACCGTGATCTTGTGTCAGAAGGTCCGGGAAGAGCAGCAGCATGACTGGAGCTTCCACGGACATGTCTAGGAGAGAGATGTACCAGTGCTGGCAGGGCCAGACTGGAGCTATCAACATGACCTGAGCTCATTCCCTTCTGATCTTGAGGAGCAGAGTGCGGTATGGAGCGGTATGGAAGGAAATGCATATAGGAGACTGTAAACGGGTCGGACTCACCCCTGCGGCGCCTCCTACTGGTTGCTCTGCGAATTAGCTCAGTCCAGCGCTGGAGCACCCTCTGCAGGCTGGTGATCCACCTGTTCGTAGGCCCCCCGTGTCCCTCCCTGGACCCGGTGCCCTTCTACATGGGGTGCTGCCCCCTAGCAGTAACCCCTTTCTATGGGTCTCCCCTCCTTAGGGAACCCTCACCCTCTATCCCTACCTTGCCTCAGTTTTTGGCTACTGCCAGTCATTGTCTAGCCCCACACTCTGGGGCAGACTGCAGTCTCAACCAACTCATCCCTGGCAAGGAGGGTTTGGACCTGCTGCTTTGTCCTACCCTCTGCAACCCCCAGTACCGTTGGCCCACTGCTAGGCCGCAGCCTGGGGCTTTCTAGGCTGGAGCTCCCCAGCCTTCCCCAGCCCTGCTGCACTCAGGTATTCAGCCTCAAGCTAAGCAGCCAGGCCCATCCCTCTCTGAAGGCAGAGAGAGACTGTTTGGCTTCTGGCTTCCCTGCCTTCTTATAAGGCCCTGTTTCTCAGTTTGGGGCGTGGCCCCCAGCTGCAGCCACTTCCCTGATCCGCTCAGCCTTGAGAGCCACTGCTCTCAAGCCCTGCCAGGCCACTTTTTAAACCCTTTCTCGCAGGAGCAGGGTCCACCCTGCTACAGAGACCCAGTGGAGGAATGTGTCCGCTCTGGAGCTTGGGCTGTGATTTTGGAAGGAGCAGAACTGCTGGCACTTCCTGTTGTGTCACATGGCGAATAGATCTATCTGGGGAAGGCCTCACTTCTGGAAGATTAAGTTTGTGACGTCCGGGCAAAGGGACCACTCATGGCTATGAAATGACCTGCTGAGGTGGTCCGCCAGCTCGTTCTGTACCCCAGATGTTTGCAGGTGTATTGAATGTTCTACACAGAAATCCCACAACATGAGGGCTTCCTGGCACAGGGGAGAGGAGTGTGCACCCCTGTTTGTTGCTACAGAACATTGCTGTTGTGTTGTCTGTCAGGACTGATACACACTGTCCCGTTAAGTATGCCCGGAATGTCTGGCATGCTAGGCGCACCACTCTCACCTCTCTGATGTTGATGTGGAGAGGTCCGCCTGAGACCAGACAACTTGAGTCCTGTGGTCTCCTAGATGTACTCCCCAGCCCAAGTCTGATGTTTCCATCACTAGCGAAAGAGATGATTGTGGACTGATGAAGGGGACCCCTAAACATACTTCCTGAGAGTTGAGCCACCACAGGAGGGAGTCAAGGACCGGGCGAGGCAGGGTCACTATCCTGTCCATGCTGTCCCAGGCTGGATGATACACTGACATGAGCCACGACTGAAGAGGTCGAAGCCTGAGTCTGGTGTGCTGTACCACATAGGTACAGGCAGCCAAGTGTCCCAGAAGCTTCAGGCAGTTTCTTGCTGTGGCGATGAGAAACTGTCTGAGGCCTCGAATGATGTCAGCCAGGGCCTGAAACCTCGCTTCTGGCAGGTATGCCCTGTCTTGGGTTGAGTTCTGTACTGCCCCTAGAAACTCAATCCTCTGGACAGTGGACAGAGTCTGTTTTGCTTCATTTAGAAGGAGACCCAGGCTGTCAAAGATGGCTCTGATGAATTTGACATGAGGTTCCACTTGGGTCCTGGAGAGGCTCTTGATCAGCCAGTTGTCGAGGTATGGAAACACCTGAACCTGGTGCCTGCGCAGGAATGTGGCAATGACTGCCATGCACTTGGTGAAGACTCGAGGTGCTGCTGGCAGGCCAAACAGAAGGACTGTGAATTGGTAGTGGGTATTGTTCACCACAAACCTGAGGTACTTGCTGTGGGGCTGAGTGATTATGATATGAAAATACGTGTCCTTCCAAGTCTAGGGTGGCATACCAGTCTGCTGGATCCAGGGAGGGGATGATGGAGGCCAAAGAGACCATGCGGAACGTGAGTTTCTTCACAAACTTGTTCAGTTCTTGCAGATCCACGATGGGCCTGAGGCTGCCTTTGGCTTTCGGTATTAGGAAATACTGGGAATAGAAGCCCTTGCCCTTCTGCTACTGAGGAACCTCTTTCACTGCCCCTAGCGATAGGAGCAAGTGCACCTCCTGTATAAGGAGCTGCTTGTGAGAGGGGTCCCTGAAGACGGACGGGGAAGGGAGCTGGAAGGGCGAGAGGGCACAGAATTGGATGGAGTATCCCCTCTCTACCATGTGGAGCACCCAGCAGTCTGAAATAATATGGGACCATGCACGGTAGAAAGGGGATAGTCGGGACAAAAAGGTAAGGTGGGGTGGATCCAGATCTTACTCTGGTGCGTCGTCTTTGACCGCACCAAACACGGCTTGGATTGTCCCAAGCCCTGGCCAGAGGTTTGACACGACCTTCTCTTGCCACTCTGATTTCTCCTTCTGGAGCCATCTTGGCAGTTTTGATGATCAAACGGCTGAGGAGTTGCGGACGGAAGTGTCTCTGCTGTGCTGAAGGTGTATAGAGGCCCAGGGACCTGAGGATGGCTCTGGAGTTTTTAAGGCTGTTTAGCCTTTCGTCAGTTTTCTCTGAGAAGAGAATCTCACCCTCGAACAGCAGGTCCTGAATGGTTTGCTGTACTTTGGAGGGGAGGCCAGAAAGCTGGAGCCATGAGCCCCTTCTCATAGACACTCCTGTGGCCATAACCCTGGTGGCCACATCTGCCCTATCACGTGCCGCCTGAAGGGATGCCCTTGAGATCAGTCTCCCTTCCTCAACCAACGCCGAAAACTCGGCATGGAAGTCCAAGGGGAGCAACTCTGTGAATCCACCACCAGAAAGTAAGGCTGGGGGTGGGAATAGAGATGTTTGTAGCCCTTGGAGGGACAAAGTATCGGCGCTCATTTGCTTTGCAGTAGGTAGCAGCAAGGCTGGGGTCTACCACAAAGTCTTATGTCCATAATTGTTTTGATTAATGGCAAGGGTCAGAGGGGGCCAGGATGCTGACCATATGGTCTGCACTGTCTACAACTTCCTCTGCCTTAATGCCCAACCCCTGGGCGACCCGGAGCAGCAGCTGCTGCAACACGCTAGAGTCTTCCAGAGCTGGGGCCACTGAAGTGCCTGCCAGGGCCTCATCTGGTGAGGAGTGGGAGGAGGCTAGTAGGGGAGGTTGTTGCTCCCTACCATCCCCACCTGAGGGATCTCGTGAACCCTGGGGGGATTGCGATAGGCTGGCCTGGTCCCAGTGCTGTGAGAGGCATGGGGGCTGGTACCGGGACCGGGCCCCACACGAGTGCCGGTGTTGGCACCTGGTGTAGCATGTGCGCTGGGGTTGTTGTAGGCGCCATCACAGCTAGCACTGATAACGAAGGCGGTGCCGGTGCTGTCATTGATGCTGAAGGCACATCGTGCACTGAAGGTTGGGATGCTGACACCTCCGGTGCCAAAGGTGTGGTCAAGGTTGGCGCTGCGGTCGGTGCTGATGCCGAGGATGGCACCACAGCTGTTGGCATTAATGACCGAGGCAATGGCACCGTTGCTGATCATGGCAGAATGAATGTCACAGAGGCCACTGATGCTGCTCCTGAGCGGGACTCATGGCTCTGATCCTGGGCTTATGAAAGGCCCACAGAGTCCAAAAGGGCCACTGAGCTGGATTTTGCCAATGAGGGGGCCACTGCATTGGGCATCCTATGGTGCCAAGACGTGGATCTTCTGCTCCTACTACAGTCGGAGTGGTATGAGTCTCACTCTGACTTGGAACAGGAGGACCAGGGTGGCACAGCTCCTCTCAACGTGGAGTGTCAAGAACCGGGGAACTGACTGCACTCCTTTGATGGAGGAGCTGGTGTGGAGGGGCGCTGAGATGATGGGGATCGACGTGCCATCATTGCTGACTTTCCCTTAGACTATCCAGGGTGCCGGGATGGAGCCTGCGGTGCCGGCACGCTCTCCTGTCTTGGCGGCGAGAACAGCGCTGTGAGTCTGAGCAGGTCCTGTGCTGCCACAAAACCCTCTGGGGTGGATGGGAGTGGCAGGTGTTCCAATGGGTTCGGTGAGTGAGACAGGCCCGAACTCAACTGCCTCACCTGGGCAGGAGTCACCATGGCCCCATTCTGAGCTTCGGAGCCATGGCCCAACTGAGGTGCCCGTGGTGGCTGGTCCGTAGGTCTTACTGAGGAGGATCTGCCTCTCTCTGACCTCTTTTTCTTCTGCGCCGGCGATTGGGACCAGTGCCGAAGGTTGGAGTGCCCCTGAGGGGCTCCATGACATTGCCGAGCTTCCTTGCCGGTGTCTTTCTTCAATGCTGGCTCTTTCAAGGATGGTGCTGGAGTGCTTCGCGTCAAAGATGACATGCTGGGAGCGGGATCCCCAGCACCTGGGTCTGACAGAAGTGGGAGAGCTGCCTCCGTGAGGAGAATTTTGAGATACTGCTCCCTCTCTTTAAGGGTTCTTGGTTGGAATTCCCGGAAAATCTTACAGCAGTCTTGTTTGTGCCTGAGTGAGGGTCACCAAAAAGAGGTGTGTGGGTCACTTTTGGGCATGCGCTTTGCACAGAGATGTCAAATCTTAAAGCCCAAGGATCGCAGCATGCTCTGGTAACAAATGGGGGTGAAACGGGGGGAACCCTCGCGTAACTGAAAATTACAGAAGAACTACTATACTATACTAACTAATTAAACTGGAAACTAACTATGTATAGCGTAAATAAAGAACTGCTGAGCCACTTGCCAAAGCATGAGCAAGGGGAAGTTCCAGCTACCGTCACTGGCGGTAGGAAGAAACTGAAGGGGTGGCAGATCGGCAGGGCTCTATATTGAGCACAGGGCTGGCTCCAGGCACCAGCCGACCAAGCACGTGCTTGGGGAGGCACCTTATAAGGGGTGGCCAATCTTGGTTTGGCGGGGCGGCGCTCGGGGTTTTTGGTTTTTTTTTGGTTCGGCGGAGCAGCACTCAGCGGGGGAGAGGGGGGCATTGATTTTCTTTTTGGTTTGGTGGGTCGGCGCTCTGGGGGGGTTGATTTTCTTTTTGGTTTGGTGGGGCGGCGCTCCAAGGGGGGTGGTGGTGTGATTTTCTTTTTGGTTCGGCGGGGCAGCGCTGGGTTTTTGTTGTTGTTTTGTTTTTGGTTTGGCGAGGCAGCGCTCGGGGGGTGGGAGGGTTGGTTCGGCAGGGCGGCGCATGTTTTTTTTTGCTTGGGGCGGCAATAAAGTTAGAGCCGGCCCTGATCGAGTGCCGTGAAGGTTTGACTCTAGGGGGCACCCAGGCTGACCCACGGATGCTGCTAATGGAAAAATTATCCGGCTACTATGCACGTGCGGGTGCACATACCTGACTGGCACTGACATGAACAAACACTCGAAGAAGAACTGTAGTTCATGTGTCTCAAGCTGGCCACTTAATTCAGGTACAAAGGATTAGTGACTGATTCTGAAAATAAAGCTAATCTGAGATCTTTCTGTCCCCTGAGCAAAGGAAGACAGAAGGCATAAGATTTTGGAAGTGAATCAGTGTCTAAATAAATGATGTAGCATGGAGGGCTTGGGTTTTATGGAGCACTGATCCATCTTCTGTGGGCAGAAAGGGTTATATAGGTTGGATGGCTTCCACCTCAGTAGAAGGGAGACCAATTTCCTTGGGGATAGGCTGACTAGAGTAGTTAGGAGGGGGTTAAATTAATAGCAAAAGGGGAGAGTGAAAAAAAGAGAGACGATATGAGAACTCAGCACAAACTAGAGATGTTGAGAACAAAATTAACCAAGGAACCAAAGGACATGAAGAAATTGTTTAACTGCCTATATACTAATCCTAGGAGCTTGGGTGACAAACAAGAGGAATTGGAATATGTTAGCATAAATTTGATCTAGTTGGTATTACTGAAACCTGGTAGAATGAGTCAACAATTGGAATGTTAAAAATCAATGGTTATAACCTATTTATGAAGGATCAAATGGCGAAAGGGGAGAAGTGGCACTTTGTCAAAAATGGCATTACCTGTTTGAGTCACTGATAGCTTGGAAGACAATTATTTTGAATCATGGATCAATGTCTTAACAGATAAAGCACAAGATGAGATACCAGTTGGTGTCTGCTACAGACCACCAAATCACACTAGGGAACAAGATAACTACCTCCTTATGCACCATTTATAATGTGTAAGGATGCAAAAAACAACAAAATATTGGGTGATGAGGGGGAATTTCAATTTGAGTGACATGCTGGAGATCTCATGCTGCCAGTACTAAAGCATCCTTAAAATTTCTAAACATTATAGATGACAATTTTCTAACTCAAAAAATGTAGCAACAAAAACACAAGAGAATTCTATATTAGATATTGTCCTAACAGATAAAGAGGGACTGATTACAGAACTAAAAATTAGTGGCAGCTTAGGTACAAGTGACCATCATTTGATCACATTTACAATGTGCATGCAGAATAAAGTCCAGACCAGTAATGTGTATACATACACACTTGGTACTTTAAAAGATCTACTTTCACAAAGCTGAAAACAATTATGAGCCACCTCAACAGAGAAAGAATTTAATCAGAAAAATGTGATTGATATTTGGGAACCATTTAAGAACACCTTACTAGATGCCCCAGTGCCACAACTGAGGAAGAAGGCTATGCTGGTTTAAAAAAACCCAACCCTGGCTTAGAGGGGAAGTGAAGGCAGCTGTAAACAATAAATATATAACAAACAGAAGAACGGGGAAGTTAATAATCATTAATATAAATCAGAAGTTAGGAATTGTGGAAAGTTAAGGGAACCAGAGGGATGTACAGAGAACTCTCTGGAGAGCACAGTTAAGGGGCCATTTAGGGATCTGGGGCAAAAATCTGTCTGGGGATTGGTCCTGCTTTGAGCAGGGGGTTGGACTAGATGACCTCCTGAGGTCCCTTCCAACCCTATGATTCTATGAAATGTAAGTTAAGGACAATAATATATTAGGAACAAAAAGAATCCTGACAATAGTATTGGTCAATTACTAGGCGGAAGTGGTAGAATTATCAATAAGAATGAAGAAATAGCAGAAGTGTTCAATGAATATTTGTTCTGTATTTAGGGAAAAAAGATAATGTTATCACCACATGATGAGACTGTCTTTCCATTCCACTAGTATTTTTGGGGAATGTTAAGCAGAACCTACTAAAGTCAGATTTTTAAATCAGCAAGTCCAGATACCTTGCATCCAAGAGTTTTAAAAGAAGTGATAAAGGAGCGTGCTGGACCATTCATGTTTATTTTCAATAAGTCTTGGAACACTGGGGAAGATCCAGAAGACTAGAAGAAAGCTAATATTGTGCCAATTTTTTAAAAAGAGTAAATAGGATGACCTGGGTAATTATAAGCCTGTGAGCCTGACATTGATCCTGGCAAGATAACGAAGCAGCTGATATGGTACTTCATTAATAAAGAACTCAAAGAGGGTAATGTAATTAATACAAAAGAACACGGTTTTTGGCAAATAGATTCTGTTAAACTAACTTTATTTTTTTATGAGATTACACAGTTGGTTGATAAAGATAATAATTACTTAAATAATAATAATGGTTTGATGTAATATACTTAGACTTCTGTATAGCATTTGACTTGGTACCACATTACATTTTGAGTAAAAACCCTAGAACTATATAAAATTAACATGATGCACATTAAATGGATAAAAAACTGGCTAAGTGATAGGTCTTAAAATGTAATTGTGAATGGGGAATCAACGTTGAGCGAGTGTGTTTCCAGCAGGGTCCTGCTGTTCTTCTTCCCTACCCTATTTAATATTGTGATGGATGCCTACCCTACACCAGGCCTGAGTAGAGAGAAAGGGCCAATTAAGCCTGCAACAGGCTGCACCTGGGGAAGAGTCAGGGCTGATAAGCTTTTAACTGATGAAGCCCAGCTGGGCAATGGTCAGGCTGAGCTGTGATAAAACCAGGAAGTGGAGCTTAAGAAGGGGGCTGCAGCAGAAAAGGTCTGTAGTCACTCTCTAGGCTTAGAGAAGTAAAGGAGGAAACCTGGGGGGACAATAGAAGCCTTAGGATCCTGGTCTTGAGAGAAGGGTGTACCTAGAGAAGGAGCCTGATCAAGGCTAAGTAGAAAGCTGCCCAGGGAAACAGCAGCAAGGTTTGGGACAGTGCAGCTTTTGGCTGCTGCTTGTAGTAGCCTAGGCTGGAAGAGAACCTAGCATATCTTTTAGGAAAACCCACCCTTCTTGATTTGAAAATGGTCAGTGAGGGAGAATCCATCCAATGGTTAATTACTCACTGTTTAAAATTTACCTTATTTCTAGTCTGAATTTATTTAGCTTCGACTTCCAGCCAATGGGTCATGTTATACCTTGCTCTTCTAGACTGAAGAGACTATCACTAAGTATTTGTTCACTGTGTAGAGCCTTATAGACTGTAATCAAGTCACCCTTTAGCCTTCTCTTTGTTATGCTAAATAGATTGATAGATTTGAGCTATATGGCAAGTTAAAATATTTGCTTTTAACTGCTTCTTTTACTTTGTTTAGTCATGGTTGCATTTTTTTGGCCCTCTTATTGTGGTGTGTGTGTTTGTTATTTTTTTTTATTTGGGGTATACATTTAGCCTCTATTATGGTGCTTTTTAAAAGATTTCCATGCAGCCTGTGGGCAGGTCACACTAGTGGCAGTTTCTTTTAATTTCTGTTTAACTAGCCTCCATATTTTTATATAGTTTCCCACTTTTGAAGTTAACTGCTACTGTGTTGGGTTTCTTTGGTATTTTCCCTGCCTACAGGGATGTTAAATTTATATGAAACAGCCCTGTGAAGGATGGCCTACTCCTATAGAGGGTGTGCAGGCTGCACGTCTGAAGGGATAGTTTACTCTTTTACATCTCCGTCACAACTGTTTCCCAAAAGTGACTGGATACTAGTGAACAAGTAAATGTCAGATACACTGTAAGCGGCCCAAAGAGTGCTTAGCTGAAACTCTCTACTTTTTTGGATCAGTGATTTTAAATTGCTTATTAGCCTTTAACAGAAAGTCAGTGATTGGTAGCATCTTGTCCCAATGGCAGTAATAACTGGCTATGACCAGTCTGGTAGTTTGCAATCCCCACTGAGATGCTAATTCCGTAAGCTTGATTAGGTGCTTTATGGATAGGATTGGACTTGAGTATTCACTAAAGTGCTTTGTTGAATTGTGGCCTGAGACAGTGCTGAGATGGCATAAAGAATATAAGGAACAGTTTATCAGTAGGGTGGATATGGTTTGCCTCTTCCTAGTGCCTAATAATTCACTTTTACTTACTACATAGGTTGTCCACACAGGTGTCCTCTTTTGAGCACAGACTACATGATGATCCTGCTTTATAAGGTTTTCTTGGGTAATTGCCGCTACAAAGGCAGAAAAAAATTCTGTTAGATGAATTTCAGTGTACAATTTTAATAAGATCATACATTTAAGGTATTAAACACATTCAGGGCCGGCCTTAGGGAAAATGGCACCCTGGGTGAACTTGCATTTTGGTGCCCCTGGGCCCTATGGGTGTGGTGCCCCCAATTCCTGGTTCTCCATGGGCTCCTCACCCTCCCACCCCCACCCCTGCACTGTGCCACCTTCACCCCTAATCCCTGCATCCCCCTCCCCCACCCACGTGGGGAAACTGACCCACCTGGATGCACAAAGCAGCTGGCATTGCTGCTCACTCCCCACTGGACTGCTGCTCCTCTGGAGCTGCATAAGGAGAGGGTGGGAGAGCAGTAGCTGCTGATGCCTCAGCACAGCCCAGGTGGGGAAGTGACTTGAATGAAGGGAGCCCTGGTGTTGTGTGTGTTGTGTTGAGGGAAGTGTGTGTGTGCCTGGTGGGTGAGTGTGGCCAGGAGGCAAGGCATGGAGGAGTGGGTCTCTGTGGCCTGGGGTGGTGCTGGACTGTGAGGAGGCAGGGAAAATGTGTGTGTTGGGGCACTAGGGAGTGGGAGTTCTGGGAAGTTGTGGTGGTGTGGGCAGGGAGGTGCTGGGTGGGAGTGGTGGTGTGTAGGGTGCTGTACATTTGTGGGGGGGAGGTGCAGGGCATAGTGGGTCCAGTGGGGGGGCCCTCTGGCCATAGGGATTTGGTGAGGGGCTGTTGCAGAGGTGCTTTCTGAGTTCCCAAGGTGTGCTTCATCCCTGCCCTGCCCCAGGCCCGGCCCCCCACTCCACCCTTTTTCCCGCAAGGCCCCATACCCACCTCATCTCTTCCTGCCCTATCCCACATCTTTTTGAGTACCCCCACTGCCTTCACTCTGTCTCCTTCTGCCCCTGCTCCTCTCCCTCCCCCCAGCACCTCCTGCCCACTGCTGAACAGCTTATCAGTGGCACACTGGAGATGCTGTGGGCAAGGGGGAGGAGCTGATTGCCAGGGCTGCTGGTGGGTGCTCAGCACACACTATTGTTTTTCCTATGGGTGTTCCAGCCCCAGAGCATGCACGAAGTTGGTGCTTATGGGTTGTCGGGGGGGGGAGAGGGGAGGTGCTATGTGGCATGGCATGGGCCCGGCCCTGAGGAAAGGGGCATGCTAGCAGCACAAGGCCAGGCGGGGCGCTGTGCATCTGGATACTGCCGGTTTGTAAATAGTGCCCTTGCACTGGGCTCGGCAGAGCGGGGCCGCCCCTGCCATGCCCCACTGCCCTGGCTGGTACCTCACTCTGGGGATTGACGTCCCCACACCATGCTCCATTGCTCCCATGGGGGCCCACAAATACATATGATGCTGGGCCCACAAAAGGCTGGTCCTGAATACATTAATATAAACTTCTCGGCATATTTTACCAACTGGTAAAACCATGTGGAAAACAAACTTTTTTAAACCATTCTTTGTGTTCACTCTTCTCCTTCCTCTATTAAAGACAACTGCATTAAAATGCTACCTTTCTCTCCAAATAGAAAAAGCTAATGATTTATAAATCAAACCCTGCATAAGTGTAAAAAATTTCTTTAAAATGAATATCTGGTAGGAGAGCTTGGCTGCAACGAAGGTAGATATAATTGAGAATTTTCTGTAGGCAGGAAACTCAATACACTCCCAAAGTAACTTTCAGCAAAAGATTTGCATGCTCTTTACAACTGATTTAAATTTCTGAGATAGGCTTTGATTAACTAAAACATTTAAGAACTTGCTTAACTTGAAGCGAGTAATCCTACTGAAGTCAATCGGACTTAAAATAAGAATATGCTTTAAGTGCCTTGCTTAATTGGGACCAAAGGGCTTAATAAAAAAAGACCAAACCAACAGCACTGACTTCTCTCAAATTAGTGCAGGCTGTGAGTTGAAAATTAGGATATCGTCCTAACTCTTGATGAAAGATTCATATGAAGGCTGTTTAACTGAAGTATGCTGGATCTGATGAATTCATCTGCCTGTAAGATTAATGCCTGAATATCACTCTGGAAGGCAAAGTGGAAGTAATTTCATACAAAGCAGATACCTCTATAAATGAAGTGGTGAAATGAAGAGGAAAACTCAGATGGTAAAAATCTAATGTATTATGAAAGCTTGTCACAAATATAAAGCCTCTGAAAGCAACATCCTTCTAGAATAGGGGTAACAAACTCAAATTTGATTGCAAAATGATTTGTTGGGGGTACCAATGAAACACATCCACACACCTTCCTATTAATGGAATAATTCCAGGCTAATTTCCTAGTATTTTATTTTAAAGATCTAATGTGTACTGTAAAGTGCTTTAGAATCCCTATGTAAAAACCAGGTCCAACATACCTTCAAATTCCTGATTTAGTAGGACCTTCTCCCACTCCCGCCCCCTACTTCATATTCTTTGGCAGCCAGTAGGCCATTTCACAGTTATGCTTCTCAAGCTCTTTCAGTCTAGTGACATGTTGGCTAGATTATTCTCTGGAGAAAACAATGCAGCAACCTCCTGAACTGTAATATTTGTGCCCCTTGCTGCCTATAGATGTTCCTCCCACTGCCTCCAGTGGTTGGATACCTGGAGTCCCAGACATTTCCACACAACTGGAGATGAAACAATATTATCTTTGTTTTCCAGGTGTATACCTTTACATATTCTGGGACAAAAGAAACAGGCTAACAAACAGCATAAAAGTGTCTTCCTTCCCAGATACACTGTAAAGAGGAATTTAGCCAAATTAAAGTATTTGCACTTTTAAAATTCACCAGAGAGGTTTTTACATATGGATAATTGATGAGTCCTGAATTACTGCTGTTTGGTCAGAGACTGGGCTTAAGATGTACTTTTTTCTGTATGCTACAAAAAAAATAAAAAAGGCGGTGGCTCCTCTGCATGTAGATATGGAAACTATTAGGACACAACTCCTAGCATTATGCTGTTGGGAAATCTTATGGGGCCAAGATACTTGCTTGTTTTATGTTCACTGACGGTTGTAACCCTTCCAATCTCTCAGGGTCCAAGTGCCTCCCCTCTTGTCCTCTCCCCTTTTCCAGACACCTTTCCTTCTTAGAGTTCTATAGCTAGGCCCAGGAGTTCAATAGCTTTGCATTCTTTAATGGAAATGTTTCTCTTAGTTAGATTACTTTTGGTCACAGAAAACAGGGAAATTGCCCAGCATTTTTTTTAAATGCTGGGCAATTTTACACTAGTATAATTTAATACAGCAGCATTTTAATAAGCCATACAGGAAGTGCGGTATTAATGTCAGTTTGTATCCTTATAGTGAAGTATGCTTTAACAGTCCCTCTCCCCCACAGAGACTTTCATTGTGCATGTTCTTATACATGTTGCCTTGTCTCAGGTTCGACACAGTTAAGGCACCCAAACAACCTTAACTTTGCCATATAGTGATACCAAGGGAGGGGAGGAGGGTTGATAGAAAAAGAAATTGTGAAATTTAATCTAGGACTACAAACACTAAAAATGCATTAATCATATTGTATGGTTATTGCATGGTGTTCCTACAGGACAGAGTTAAGGCTATTTGGGTGCCTTAACTGTGCATTTCTGTGACTCAAGATGTTTGCATTTATTTTAAGATTATTTATTTTAACTTTGAATTTCCTGGTTTTAACTGCTTGTTTTGGGGTAATCACAATTCCTCATTACTCTAAATCAGTGTTTCCCAAACTTGGGACACCGCTTGTGGAGGGAAAGCCCCTGGCGGACTGGGCCTGTTTGTTTACCTGCCCCGTCTGCAGGTTCCACCGATCGCGGCTCCCACTGGCCACGGTTCGCCACTCCAGGCCAATGGGAGCTGCTTGCTTGGGAGACAGGGGGAACCACCCCTCAGCACTCACCAGCGGCATGGCTGGGGCTGGGCCACTGCACTTCCCGCTGCCGATGAGTGCAGGCCCGGCCCTGCTTCTGTCCTCAGGGGAGTGGGGCCAGGAAGAGGCAGGACGGAACAGGAGCAGGGGCAGGGGCTTTGTGGGAGGGGTGGGGTGGGGTGGGGGCAGGGCTGGAGCAGAGAGGCGGTGGGAAGAAGCGGAGCAGGGGCTGGAGCAGCACGCAGTTGCACAGGGCACCAGGAAATTTGGTGCCCCAAATTTCCTGGTGCCCTACGCAGCTGCATACTTTGCGTATGGGTAAGGATGGCCCTGCTCTGAGGGAGGCCACTCCACCTCACTACACCATCTAGTAACTGATAGCCAATAGACACGTTTAGTAGAGTAAGTGTCAGCAAAGAGTCTTAGGCCCTGACCCGTTGGGGCAGGGCAAGGCAATTAGTCTTTGTCATGAACATACAGCTAAGGGTAGCATAAAATCCATCCTTTACTTGTAAAGGGTTAAGAAGCTCAAATAACCTGGTTGGCACTTGACCAAAAGGACCAATAAGGGGAGAAGATACTTTCAAATCTGTGGGGCAAGGTTTTTGTTTTGTGCTCTCTTTGTTCTCTGAGACAGAGAGGGACCCAGGCAGGAAAAATACATCTCCTAAAGCCATATCTGAAATAAGCATCTAAGATTACAAAGCGTAAGTAATAGCAAGGAAATGTGTTAGGTCAGGCCTGCACAACTCGTAAAGCGGCGAGGGCCACATTCCTCCAAAGAAAACAGCTAAGGGCCGAAACCTCCGGGCCCCGCAGAAACACCCTGCCCCAGGGCCGCCCAGCCCTGCGGAAACAAACCCTCCTTCCCCAGTGCCGCCCCACCAAAACAGCTGTGGGCCAAAAAGGAAGGTTGGGGATGGGGAGGTGATACTTGATTTTAAATCAACCGGGGGCTCCCAGGTGAAGAGGTGGCTGGGAGCCCTCAGGGGCAAATTAAAGGGCCTGGGTCTCTGGCGGCTGGGGGAACCCGGCAGGGCTGGCTCTAGGTTTTTTGCTGCCCCAAGCAAAAAAAAATTTGGCTGCCCCCCATCCCAGCCCTGGGCTCCCCCCTGTACCCCCCTGCTGCCCCAGTCCTGGGCTCTCCCCCCACTGACCCACACCCCCTGCCACCCCAGCGCTGGGCTTCCCCTTTTCCTCCCCACCAGTGCCCTCCCCCCACCCCGCTGCTGCCCCAGCCCTGGGCTCCCCTCCACCAGTGCCCCCCCCCCACTACACCTCTTGCCACCCCAGCCCTGGGTCAGCAGGAATTTTGGATGTGCACAAAACACAGACAGGATTGGTTCCCGTATGGTTACAGAGCTGCAGTAAAGTGGAACAATTTTCAGCTTGTGTGATTGGAGGATATCTGGATGCATATTATAAGACTGTCCTCCATAAATGAGGAAAAGTTGAGGTGCCTTTATTATTCTTTTGTTCCACTCTTTCTTTTTATGGGGAATTTGCCAATGCAATATCACTGTCTTCCTTTTAAACAAACAAAAAGGCAATGGCTGTTGAAAATAGCAATTCCAGTCCTAATAAGCATTTCTTGCTCAATTTTATCCTACTTTTTCTACAGCAAGTTACAGTAGATCAGTATATTTGATTTGGGAGAAATGAAGTAACAGCTGCCCAAACTGAGCTTGAGCACCTCTGAATTTTGAGGTGTTCAAATCTGGAAGGCAGGTGCTGGGTGGGGGGGCTGTGGGCTCCACCGGGGAGCATGGCAGCAACATGTCTGGAGCTGCATGGAGCCAGACATGCTGGTCTGAGTGACAAGGTAAGGGGGCTGGGGGTGGGAGAAGGGGTAGGGGGTTCCGGGGGGCAGTCAAGGGACGGAGCAGGGGGGGTTGGATGGGGCGGAGGTTCAGGGGGGCAGTCAGGGGACAGGCAGCAGTTGGATAGGCATGGGAGTCTCAGGGGTTCATTAGGGGACAGGTAGGGGGTGAGGTCGTGAGGCTCTCAGGAAGGGGCAGTTGGGGACAAGGAGAAGGGAGGCTTAGATAGGGGCTGGGGTCCCAGGGGCAGTTAGGGGCAGGGGGCAATCAGGGGACAAGGAGCAGCGGCATTTAGATTGGCGGTTGGGATTCTGGGGGGCAGTTAGGGCAGGGGTCCATGGAGGGGGCAATCAGCAGCCACGGGCTGGGATTTAAAGGGCTCTGGGCTCCCCGCAGCTGCGGGCAGTGCAGAGCCCTTTGATTCCCTGCCGTGGCTGGGATTTAAAGGGCTCTGCACTCCCTGCGGCCGCGGGGCCAGCCTGGCTCGGCCCACCAGAGAATGGTTCCTCCCTGTCAGTCTCAGAGGGGGGGCACTCCATCTTGCTACAGGCACTGAAACACCCATCTAACTTTGAACCAATTATCTGGTTCATGCATTTAGAAATTACTCCACAGAGAGAGCCTACAATGTAAGGCCTCTCCTAGTGCAGAAGTTCCCTCCTCTGTTAGAAGGTGTAAGATTTACTAACAAAGCTCACAAAATTAAAACTACTGACAAGTGATATTATACGGGGCCTTTATCCCTTTGCACCCCTTTGTGGCAAGATGGGAAGTTACACCAGCTGACACCATACTCCTTATGCCATCACACTCAGGTGTTCATCTTCCAGCCGTCTGTATAAGTTCTTCATAGTCTCTGCCCCCTTCAAAATAATGGGGAGTTGGAAGTTCCATGGTTCTAGTGGTGGCTAAATAGCCCTAGATCTTCTGGATTTAGAGCGTTCTTCTTCAAAGTCCTTCTTCAAAGTCCACACCATTGGGTTCCAGCTCAAGCTCTCTGCTTGGAACAGCCACAACCAATCCTTCAGTCCCTGGCCACTCCTTGAGCTACATCTCCTCCTCTGTAGACTTCCCAAGCCTCTCACTCTTCTTCTCCCTCTTTGCTGTGTTGCTTCTGAGGCAGTTTCTCACCGGTCTATTGGAGGGATCCTCTTTCTGGAAACTGCCTTTCTCCTCAGGAGTTCCTCCTTTGAAGTCCTTAACCTTTTATCATGCCTAGATGCTTCCCTGGCTAATTAACTACCTCCAGGTGAACCTGAGCTACCCCATTCTCCCTGGTGGAGCCTGTCAGAGGTAGGCTAGTCGTTGGGCCAGCCAACTTCTGCCAGGCACCATTAATCAGAGTTCATGGGTCTTTAGATGCCTGAATTAACTGAGTATTGAATCATTTCCCTGATTCCACACACTAAACTACTGATGTGTATGGATTCCAATTTATTTTTAGAGGAATAAATATTATTAATACTGTCTTCATTTTAAAATGTTTTAAAAATAACTTACCTTGGTACATAGTTGCATATAAAATGTGCCGCATCTCTTATTCCGGCAGCTATACGACAAAAAGCAACAGCACAGCCCACCTTATGAGAATTATCCCAAACAACCTAGAAGAAATAAGATTTTTTTCTTTTACAAAATAAAGCTTAAACTGTGCTCAATGTGAACTGTTCTAATAGCCAGGAGCATCTCAGTTCTCATGAGAGTCCTTTGATTTATTTGCTTTGTACAGCCACCTATTACAATACAGAATAATAAAAATTACTTACCACTTACTGGAGTTCTTCAGGATGAGCTTCTGCACGTTTGCACTTGTTGGATCAAGGAATGTGTACCAGAAGTTTCCAGAATCTTCTATGCAGCAGTGTCAGTTGGTCACTCACTCTCTATTTCCCCTTCCCCTTAGGGTTCCCACAGTAAAAAGGGGGAAGTGGTCCCAACTATTCCTCAATTCCTTCCACTAATTTTAGGAATTCTTAATCCAAGACTCCAGGAAAGTGGGTGAGATGTGTAAATGTACACAAGCTCATCTTCAAAAACTTGTTACTGGTAAATAACCATTTCTTCTTCAAATGGCCTTTGCACATTCCCACTTATGGGAGTTTAGCAAGTAGTACAACCACCAGGAATGCAAGTTGAGGAGTTCTAGGTGACAAAGACAGCAGAACTGCCAAAATAAGCATCAGTTCTGGATCCCAGTTCAAGAGTATAATAGAAGCGACAGCATCTCTCGCTCTCCTAAATGAAGCTTCAGCTGCCAAAAAGAACTACCTGATGCACGTATAGAATTTTGCTTAACATCCTTGTACATTTTTATGATGACAATGTGAGGGAATGCTATGGAACCTTCCTGAGATCTAGTTGAGTACACTTTCATATCTCCAAGTAGTTGAACATATGCTAGGTCATAAGAATTGTGATTCATAGTCTGAGTCACCTGACCAGTCTTTGAGCTGTGATGGACTGATCCCTGATTTCATTCCTGTAATAGTGTAGGGAACTTGTGGCTAGGTTTGTTGTATAGGGGAATGCCAGGATTGGATGAGGGGTCCCAGGTCCCAACCACACATTTTTGTACAAACACCAACCCTCCCTCTGAGCAGGTCAGAGTTAACCACTGGAACAAATACCACACTTAACAATACGACACCCCTTTTACTTAACCCAGGCAAAGACAAGAACAGGCCCAGGTCAGTAACTGTAGCAGGGGCTATATAGACTCCTTTGCCCCCGATACAGTATGCAGCACACTGACACACACACACACCCTGCCAGCTAGACACATACTGACTATCTGCTCTGCACCAATAAAAATCTCCCCTCCCACAAAACCTGTTTGTGCACTTTGATGCTGGCATGCATTGTGAGGATGGGTCTTGCTGCGTGGTCTCAGCAGTCCTGTTGGCTTCAAGCTGTAAAAGTCCTATTTTGCAAGCCCCAGTGTAGCAGCTAGCTTTCATCCAAGCAGCTCCTAGTTCATGCTCTGCACTCTGGTGGTGTCTCCATCTCTGCCCCAGCTCAGAGTTGCTGCCTATGTTCATTCTTTCTTTTGTTTTTCTTTTTCTTCTCTTTCTAAATCTTCCCAAGCTTGTTCCCTGTCCTGCCTCTCCCCAGCCATTGCCTCACTGGCTCAAACCCTCCCAGGTGGTCTGTAGTTAATTCTGTGGCCTCGGTTTGGAATGGCACTCCCTCCAGCCAATCAGGTCTGTGCAGAGTAATGGAGAGGAAGGAAGGGAGGGAAAGGGAGAAGTGGCTCTATCCAGTCCCCCAGGTTGGTTCCAGATGGATAACTTAAGGACCTTTGGACATTCAAGTTATGGTGCCTACCTCCCTGGATGTGAATGTATCTTGATGAAATAGTGAGGCTAGTAACCTGAAAGCAACTGAAATCAGACACCTTTTTAGACAGCAATTAAGGTGATGATGCAAGTAAGACCACATTTTCCATATAGAATATGGCATATGGAGGGCTAGCCACCTTTTGCTTTTGGATCAAGTAAAGTATTATTTGTGTGTGTGAAGTTCCAAGGACTAGAAGAACCTGCACACTTTCTTGAGGGCCAAAGTCTGGATATAGATTTGGATGTCCTGACAGCTGAGAAAAAATAGTTATGTCAGTCTGGCAATTGGTGAAAACTCTTGGTGCCGCAGAAAGGCCAAAGTTTAGGATTCAGCTTTATTGATAGAGGTCTCCTACTACGCAAACTAGAGTACATTCATTGGAACAGACAGATTAAGATATAAAAATAGATGTTTTTTGAGGGTGTCTCATCACATGTGCTCCTTTTAGCTCAATGTGATTGATGGGCAGCCACCATAGGCAGAACAAATATTTCTGATTGGAAATAATCAAGAGGTCTATCTCTGGCATCCACAGAAAAGTGACATTGTCTTGAATCAGCTCCCTGAGAGATGACATGACAGGGTAATGCATCTCGAGATGAGGAAGTCATATAGCCAACTCTGCTTTATAGCAGGCAATTCTCACCTGCAGAGGGGTGTGGGGGGGGCAAGGAATATACCCTACAGACCAATAAGCCTGGGTAACTTGTCTTTACCCCTAAGTGTGAATCCAAAAGCTCCAGCCTACTGGTTTTTCCCACTGGCCAATGTCACTACCTAAGTTCAAGTGAGTGTAAAAATATTCATCACTTTTTAGGGTCCAGAAACAGAAGATCTGCCTCCTCCAAGATGGGGGGATTTGAAGCTGGGACCCTCTCAAATGTGAAGCTTGTTTACTACTCACATCCAAAGAAGGGCTCAGTGAAGACCCAGGATGAGAGTTCTTAGGTGTCTGTAGCACCAAGGCAGGGCTCAGCAACACACAAAACAGCACTGATGGTAGTAGCCAGTATCAGATATTAGGTATTCTATTCTATATATTTTTTTGTTTCAACCTTATCACTGTAGTGTTTGAACATCTTGCAGTAATGCATCAAGCAACATGGCTAACATCTGTCACATGTACTACATTTCCTCTCTTGTCCTCTCTTCAGGGGGGAAGCTGTACCTGTACTGATGGAAGAGGCGGCTGGGTCCTGTGAGGGAAAGGGTTTCTGTGTAGGGTTTCAAAAGTGATACATGAATCACCAGATTAATCTTCAGAGAGCGGGGTAGTTGGAGTTCAAAGGTGACTGGATTAACCTGTTGAAGGATCTTAAAAGGACCATGGAACCAAAGTAAGCATTGAGGATATTGAGGGGCAATTAGATGATCTGGCACCCTTGGCAATTAGAAGAAACAGGCAGTTGGGACAACACCCACTTTTATAACCTCAGAACTCTACATGAGGGAAGGGAAGAGGTGATTGGCCCCCACTGACACTTATTCTGGAAGTTCACAATACACCTGCCTTGGTCCCGTAAGTGTAGAAGCCACTTGATGAACTGTCAGTCACTCTGGTGGCTGTTAATAGGCTTCACTGCATGAAAAAATGCAAGATCAACATATAAGCATAACTCACAATCTGGTGTTTCATAATTAAAATAAAGGATGAAGTATTTCGTTTAAATACCCACTTCTATTGGCTGTTAGCTAACAATTTGAGGCTTCAGAGAGGTAAAATGTGACTACATTTGCCATACTGGAAAACAATTCTGTTTCAAAGTTCATGTGGATTCACAATCATTTAAGATTTTCATAAAGCTTATTTACCTTTTTGATACAAATAAAAGAGAGTTATATTTCTGTCAAATAACAAGTTACCTCTTTTCTTACCCCCTGTGATGGGGCGTCTTCCTACACGGGCCTGTAAGGGGTTAATAGAGCCCTAGGGAGGCTGAGAGAAAAGCAGCCACTAGGAGAGGGGCTGCAAGGAGCAGCCAATCAGGGCCTGGCAGGCACTTAGAAGAAGACTGCAGGGCAGAGTGGATTCAGTAGCTGCCTGGAGCTCAAGGAGGGGAAATCAGGCGCCTAGTCAGGCAGAAAGAAGCTAGCACCCTAGACAAAGCAGTGCTGCTAGCAGGGACCAGGAGAGCTAGAGAGACCTTCTGGCTGGCAGCTGGGATTTGCAGGCTGAGGCCCTGAGGCAAGGGCAAAGAGGGTGCTGGGGCCATAGGAAAGTGGTCCAGGGAAAGGTACTGATGAATTGGAGGGGATGCAGCATGTGGCTGCCATCTATAGGGTCCCTGTGCTGGGACACGGAGTAATGGGTGGGCCCGGGTTCCCATACCCTCCCCCCCCCCACTGCATAGAGCATGATACAGCCAGAGGGCTGTGTCATGAAGAAGATGCTGCGGTCCTTGGAGTGATGTGGGTCCAGGAGCAGAAGTGACGACGGACAAGGCACTACCAGTAGTGGGCATACTGACCTAGGGAGCTAATCCCCAAGACGGCCAGTAGGAGTCACCAGTGTGGTGAGTGGAGCTCCATCACACTCCCCATTTTCCCCTACAGAATTTTCTTTATTTCTTATAAGATTGAAAAACTTAGAAAAGAGGACTGAGGTGCCTTGGCTAGATTGAACGCCAAGTTAGAGAAGATTTCTGTTTACAAAAGTTAACATAATCACAGTACTAGCTAGGAAGTTTTTCACAGTTGTTGTGTAACCCAGGGTGATAGTTTTCAAACTGTATCTTAAGAGTTAGCAGACAGTATGATGATGGGGGCTGTACAAGTATCTAAATGGAACACTGAAAGAAAGTGGGGGTATGGGTCACTCACTATAACAGCTATTTTCCACTAACTGGTAATTATTTATTGTCTCCACCAATTCTAATTCTTGGGATTATGCTTTGAGCTGTGTAAACTGTTTTAGCAATGAAAATTGTTACCTGAGTATAATGACCACATGTTTTAGTACACTTGTTAGTCTGAAGATTGTAGTGCTGGACTTCGTCGGTCCATAATTTGATGGCTTCAGGGACACTAAATAACCCGTAAGGTCCAGTCCAGATATTTTCTCCAACATGCCCATAATGAGGATGGGACATATATTTTTCCATTAAATACGGACTATGTTCAAAAAGGCATTTTTTTGCCCATGCCCTCGCAGTCCGTGCTAAAGCTGCATCCCAAGTCTGCAAAACAGTAAAGTTGAAGAAGCTATGCAGAGAGTTAAATTACAATGGCGTTTGTATCCATCAGACAAATTAAGGTAGAAAATGAATAGCTATGAATTGAATTTGACTAAAATTGTCATTCTGTAAAACTATACAAATATTTTGTTCCCCTTCTGTCATCCAGTCATGCACTCCAAAATCCTGTCTTTAACTTACCAGTGAACTTTAGAGTAGCTGTATAGAAATGTAAACTGACTTACTCATAGAAGAGCGACAAGGTGGATGATTATCGAATCAACTTCTGCTGGTGAAAGAGACAAGCTTTTGAGCCTACATAGAGCTATTTGTAAGGTCTGGGAAAGGTACTCAGAGGATATGACTACACAGAATCTAGATGTCTGCATCTGGATCATGCCAACTGACTCCGTCTTGCAGGACTCGGGCCACAGGGCTGTTTCATTGCTGTGTAGACTTTTGGGTTTGAGCACAAGTCCTGGGACCCTCCCCCTCACAGGGTCCTAGAGCCTGGGCACCAGCCAGAGCCTAGAAGTTTATGCAGCAATGAAACATCCCCACAGCCTGAGCTTTGTGAGCCTGAGCTGGCTGGCACAGGCCAGCCACAAGTGTCAGTTGCTAAGTAGATATATCCAGAGTGTGACAGCTAAATACAAAGAGGAACAGATTGTTGTAAGAGACCATTCAAAGTGAAGTGGGCAGTTAACACTTCTGCAGATGTAGAACAAAAGACAGTTGTGTTATAGAATGAATCACCTTCTATGACTCATTGCAACATTTTATTTTATTGTGTTGCTGTAGAAAACTTTGGTCTGGTCTACACTACAAAGTTAACACCACCAGAGAGGTCCTTTGGGGCCATCTGCCTGTCCCAAGTCAGGGTAAAGGAGGAGGGTTGGGCGTGGGGCTAGCAACTCTACCCCGTAAAAATCAGCTTGCTACAGAAACGCCAACAATAGAGTTAACAGAGACTTTTAGCCTGGAAAAAGAAGGGTCTTCAACTCGAAGACGCATGATGCTGGGTGGTGAAAGCCGCGAGGAAGCCACTAAGCCGATCACCCTTCTTACAACCAGGAGGATCACATGGAACATGAGGACCATGTACGAGTCAGGAAAGACGGCGCAGGTTGCAGCAGAGATGAGGAGCAACAACCTGACCCTACTAGGCATTAGCGAGACAAGATGGACGCAAGCTGGACAGAGACGACTGTTGACAGGAGAGCTGTTGCTGTATTCAGGACATGAAGAGAGCAACGCACCCCACACACAGGGAGTAGGCTTCATGATGTCCAGTCCTACTGTATGGAGCTGAAACCTGGAGGACAACCAAAACAACCACCAGGAAGATCCAGACCTTCATTAATAGCTGCCTCAGAAGGATTCTCCAGATCCGCTGGCCAGACACCATCAGTAACATCCACCTCTTGGAGAGGACCTGTCAACTCCCAGCAGAGGAAGAAATTAGAAGGAGAAGGTGGGGCTGGATAGGACATACACTACGCAAGCAACCAACCAACATCACCAGACAGGCACTGCGGTGGAACCCCCAAGGCAAGCGGAAAAGAGGCCACCCAAGAAATACCTGGCGACGCGACCTTCAGGTTGATAGCAAAAAAATGGGCTATACCTGGAACCAGCTAGAGCGAATGGCCCAGGATAGAAGACTCTGGAGATCTGTGGTTGGCGGCCCATACCCCGGTTGGGGTGACGGGCATGAATGAATGAATGATGACACTACAAAGTTAGGTCAACACAAGGCAGCTTATCTTGACCTAGTTGTGCATGTCTCTACACTTAAATTTGGCTCCCACCAACATGAGAGCCCTGTTACACCAACTTAATAATGCCATGTTCCCAAGTGATATAGAGCCAAGGTTGATGTACTTAGGTCAACGCAGTGTGAGTGTAGATTACTGCATTACTTAAGTTGACCATTATTGTCCCCCAGCAGCTGTTCCACAATGCCCAGTGCTGACAGCTCTGGTCACCATTGTGAACTCCACTTCCAAAGGTTACAGAGACTGGAAGCCCCTCCCCCCCCCTTAAAGCCCTGTTAATTTTTGAAATTCCTTTTCCTGATTGCCTGGCTTGGCGAGCACACCAAGCAGCTCTCCACTGTTGAGTGCAACTGCCAAGCTGACCATGCCAGCTACATGCTCCAGATACACAGACAGGAGGTATTGGATCTCCAGCCATAGAATGGTGGATATCTATGAGCAGATTGCTTGGGGATTCAGGACAAGGGCTACAACAGGGACCAGCAATGCTGCGTGAAAGCCAAAGAGCTTTGGTAGGCATACCAGAAGGCTAAGGAGGCCAACAATTGGTCTGCAAACCTGCCTGCTTTTACAAAGAGATGCATGCCCTACTTGACAGAGCCACCACCACCACCCCAACAGCACTGTGTATACATCCAAAGAGCCCGAGTCACAGGCCTCTGCCGTGAACTGGGAGAAGGAGGTGTATGGAAGAAAGGCAACCAGGGAACCAGCTGCCCAGTGAGCCAGGATCTGTTTTTGACTCCACTGCAGTCCAACCAGTCCCACCAGGCAAGCATGGGTGAGCCCAATGCAGGGGAAGGAACCTTGGGTAAGTGTGTGTAAACCCCCACCCCTTTCCTTCCTGGGTTACTTGGTAGCAGGCAACACTCACCTGTGTGCCTGGGTGCCTGATGTTGACATTAAAAGAGATCTGGAGTATCCCAGTGGTGGCAAGTGGCACAGTAAGATACGTACCCATGATGTACCACACTCTACATCAATACTAGCACTCCTGGTGAGTACGCATATGGCCAACACAAGGAGCCAAGTATGCATATGCATAAGCAATGTACTAAGTGCAGCATGAGTGTAGATATGGCCTTAGTTTTCAAGATCACTTAATAATCATTGTATAAAATTTAAAAAATACATTTTTGTTTTTAAGTAAGAAGTGACTGAAATTATTTACATTACTTTACACACAACTGGTTTTTCTTTTTGTCAAATAGTTTATTTGGGAGTTTTAGTGTTCACATATCAATCAAGCAAATGTCAAATTGCATAAATACCATAGTTTTGGTTCTGTGTGTATTACTTCTTTAAAAACACATTTTCTGAAACAGAGCTTATGGAAACAGGTAAATACACATAAAATCCTCCAGCCAGTGGCGCATTATCACATGGGCCAACGGGCCCTGTGCCCAGGGGCCCCAGCCAATTTGGGGGCCCTGCAGGAGAACCAGAACCAGGCCCCAGCACCTGCTCCTCCTCTCTAACTGGTGCCCCACTGTTCTGTTCCTTTCCTTCCCCCTGAAACCTCACCCTGTGGCTGGGCTGGAAGATGGAGCCTGTGGTAAGGTAAGCATATTCGCTCCTTGTGTGGAACCGCTCACCAAAACCCCGCAGAGCTGGCCGAGGGGCCCCCTTCCCCCATGCGACGTGAAGCTGGCCTGAGCGTCCCATATGGCACATAGGTGGCCTAAGGCGGCCCCTGTTTCCCCATGCGGCACGGCGCTAGCCCAAACCCCTCTCCTCTGCCTTTATGTGGGGCTGGCCTGAGCCACCCGCCCAAGCCACCCTCCCCTAACTTTTTTGCTTGTGCCCCCTCTTACCAGTCCACACCCCACACCCAGGATCTGGGGGCCAAGGTCGGGGCCAGGAGTGGGGCCATGCCTGGGAGTGGGGCTGGAGCTGCAGCTGGGGCTGGAGCTGCAGCCGGGAGCAGAGCCGGGGCTGAAGCGGGACCAGAGCACAGCTGAGGTCAGGGCAGAGTTGGGCCCCACTGCTCCCCCCAAATGTTTTTCCATACCCCCTTGGGGGGCAGGCCGCACAGTTTGGGGATCATCACCCTTCACTGCACTCCCCCACCACTATATTGGTTACTCTAATCCTTTGTTTCTTGGAGAATAAGGATTGGCTTGTTTGTGTAGTCTTACTGTGAAGAAAACTGGCTTAAATGAATGCAGTCCATTAGTTGTAACTGAAATCATGAAAACACCAGGAAATTGTGTCAAGAATATCCTGGTATCTGTCTACTGAGATAAATGTTGTTAAGGCACATTCAAAACTGACTCCACCACAAGTGACTGACTCTGGTTGGGATAATTCTCACAAGTGGAATATTAATGTTAGCTGCACCCTCACTAATGCACATCTCTTTGAACACTAGGTTTCTCTCCTGTGCTGCCAGATATGCATTAAAGGGAGAGGATACTTTCCTCCCCATGCCTCGTGTTACCAAGACCATGAGTGGAGGGATTAGGTTCCTGAAATTCCTTACTATTCAGCACTTGTCCTTAGAGAATGAGAGATTTTTGTGGAACATCTGTGTGAAATCACACATACAATAGTTTTCTTAAACAGATTTATTAATAGAGAGAAAATGGTAAGTTATAAAACAAAAGAAACAGTTTGCATATCTGAAAGGGCACGCCCTCACACTGGTATGGGGGAGGCTAATGAGCTGTTCTGGGCCTGTTCTGTAATAATAAGGCCTTTGTCTGCAGCCGTATTATAAGGCCTATTGTAAGGCCGCAAGACAATTTGTTTACATTTACCATCTGCAGGCATGTCCGGCCGCTGCTTCCTGCCGCTCCCATTGGCCAGGAACAGCAATCCACAGCCACTGGGAGCTGCGGGCAGCCATGCCTGCGGACAGCCAATGTAAACAAACTGTCTTGCGGCCCGCCAGCAGATTATCCTGACGGGCCGCAGGTTGCTCACCACTGACCTATAAGCTCCGACTATATTAAAAGAGCAGCTGAGTAGCAGCCATTAGCTGAGAAGGTGGAAGTCACATCCTCACATTCCATCTAAACTACATTAAAACAATGTAGTATCAGGCTGCTAAAGAAACCCTGTCCTAATAGCACCCACTATCACCAGATAAAGAAACAGATCTTAAGATGGTTAAACAAAACTTAGTTTGATAGCATTCTGTCTGGCAAGAAATCACTTATCAATAGTTGCGGTTGTGAAATCCTCATTTCTTTATTGTTTTGTCATTTTATGTTTCTGTCTGTTACATAATTAATTTTGCTAGGTGTAATTAATTAAGTTGGTGGGGTAGCACTGGTTAGAGAATTTTAAGAATTTTGTTATATTGTTATGATTGGTTAGTAAAATTTTAGTATAATGATTGGTTAAGGTATAGCTAAAAAGGACTTAAATTTCATGATGTAAACTGGGGTCCAAAAGGAAGTTCTTTGGGAACCAACTCCAGAACACAGCCTCAAACAGAGCTGCCAGACCTCAATACTCTGCCAGTGACACCATGCAGAACCTGGAGTCCCCACAATGAACCTGATCCTGACTGGCCATCAAGAAAAGTTCATCTGTCTTATTGGGAGTGGTAAGCATTGTATGGGTAGTGTGTGCATTCTGGTTTTGGTAACAGTTAATAAATAGAGAATAAAGATATTAGTGTGTAAGGCTCTTTCACCGGTAAAAGACCCCACAAACCTGAAGAGTGTAAGGTTACACCTGAGCCCACAGAAGGGTGAGGGTGGGTACCTAAATTGACAGGGTTATGCCTGAGCCCTAGAAACAGGGTAAGGGTGGTGTCCTAAAGTGTAAGGTTATGCTTGAGCCCTAGGACAATGATCCCACACTTTCACAGGCCTTGGGTGGCAGGCCAGTCCTCGCCCACAGACAACCTGCCAACCTGAAGCATATTCTCACCAGTAACTGCACCCTGCACCATAGTAACTCTAACTCAGGGACCAATCCATGCAACAAACCTCGATGCCAACTCTGCCCACATATCTACACCATCAAAGGACCTAACCAGATCAGCCACACCATCACCAGTTCATTCACCTGCACGTCCACCAATGTAATATACGCCATCATATGCCAGCAATGCCCCTCTGCTATGTACATCGGCCAAACTGGACAGTCTGTATGGAAAAGGATAAATGGACACAAATCAGATATTAGGAATGGCAATATACAAAAACCTGTAGGAGAACACTTCAACCTCCCTGGCCACACATAGCAGATCTTAAGGTGGCCATCCTGCAGCAAAAAAACTTCAGGACCAGACTTCAAAGAGAAACTGCTGAGCTTCAGTTCATCTGCAAATTTGACACCATCAGCTCAGGATTAAACAAAGACTGTGAATGGTTTGCCAACTACAAAACCAGTTTCTCCTCCCTTGTTTTTCACACCTCAGCTGCTAGAAGAGGGCCTCATCCTCCCTGATTGAACTAACCTTATAATCTCTAGCCTGCTTCTTGCTTGCATATATATGCCTGCCCCTGGAGATTTCCACTACATGCATCAGACAAAGTGGGTATTCACCCACGAAAGCTCATGCTCCAAAACGTCTGTTAGTCTATAAGGTGCCACAGGACTCTTTGCTGTTGTTACCCTTTATGTCTCTAGCTAGTTTAATCTTGTTTTGTGCTTTGGCCTTTCTAATTTTGTCCCTACATGCTTGTGTTATTTCTTTACATTCATCCTTTGTCATTTGACCTAGTGTTAACTGGCCACTTCACTTTGAATAGTCTCTTGAAATTTGTATTAACTACTTATGGTAAATAATCTGTTCCATCTTGTACTTAGCTGTGATGCTGGGAGTACCTTTCTGAGACCTGAAGAAGAATCTCTGTGTAAGCTCCCCTCAAAAGCTTGTCTCTCTCACCAGAAGTTGGTCCAATAAAAGATATTATCTCACCCACCTTGTCTCTCTACTATGCTGGGATCAGAATGGCTACAGTAACAATACACACTTTGGATCCCTAAACATTTCTCACCAGTCAAGCTGCTTGACATTTTATTTTCACATCCATTGTTCTCAGTGATGGGATGCTGCCCTCATGTTAGAAACTAGATAAATCCATCACGCTGGCCACAGATGTTCCCAGGCCAGCCTATGCTGTGAGGAGGGCAAGGAACTGATGAGAGAGAGAGAGGTGTGTGTGTGACACCATCAAAGACTACAGTCCCCATGATGCCCTGTGGCACCTCCCAGTCCCAGAGGTAGCTTGAATTTCCTCTCTTGTCAAGTTTCCTTGGCTGCCATTAAATAAGATATTTAAATAATTAAATATAATTATAAACGAATCACTCCCTCACCCTCAACCCTGATGAATGTAATGTGTGGGTCTGATCAAGAGGTGAGGCTGCAGCTTCCACTGCAGTAAAGGAGAATTGTAACGGCCTGGCCCCTTTTCAATATCCCTTTCTAAACAAGAAAGGTCCTCTGTACACTGCAAATCCAACAGGCCTGGGGGGAGCCAAGTTAGAACCGGGTAGCCCCTGGTACCGAATGGTTTACTCTTGCAGTGAGAGGGTTGAATAGTGTTTCTGAACTGGGCAGCAACTCGACAAAGCTCAAGGCTGAAGTTTTATGTGGTGGAAACGTTAAAACATGTTTTGGTCCTGTCCACAGCACACAGTTGATCTGTATTTAACGGTAGTGTAAATGGCTCCCCGCCTGCTGGATTTACATTGTAGATGAGGCCTTTTTGTTTAATCTGTAAAATAGGAACAATTATACTTCATCATTCCCTTTATAAAGTGCTTTCGCAGCACCAGCCATTTAAGTGTTAATTATTCATTAATATTTTTATTTTTCCATTTCTGACTCTTAGGTTGCTTCCAGCCTTGATCTTTCATAGGGGCTATGGGACAGCGCCGCCTCCAAAGTCTCCCGAGGGACAGCGCCCCCTCCAATCAGCCCCTCCAACGTCCCCCGTGGGACAGCGCCCCCTCCAATCAGCCCCTCCAACGTCCCCCGTGGGACAGCGCCCCCTCCAACCAACCCCTCCAACGTCCCCCGTGGGACAGCGCCCCCTCCAATGTCCCCCGTGGGCAGCGCCCCCTCCCACCACTCCTCCTCTTGTCTCCCACGGGGCTGCAGCCCGCCCAGCCCCCGAGCGGCCCCTCCCTACCATGTAGAGCATGTTGGCGGCAGCGGGCCGGACGGCGGTGCGGTGCTTGTTGTGCTCCCGGACGCAGGCGTCGATGAACGTCTTGTTGGTGATGATGGGCAGGACCGGCCTGGCCCTCCCGCGCTGTGCGCCGCACATACCCGCCAGCACTCCCAGCCCCAGCACGGCCAGCAGCCAGAGCCGCATGGCGCCGCCGCCGCTCCGAGCGAGGCTGCAGTCACAGGCGGCCTCTGCCCGGCGCCTGGCGCGGCCCCAGTCCAGTTCTCAAACGGCTCCCCAGGCGCGCTCGCGCTGCGACGGTCTCTGCAACGGTCACAGAGAGAATCTCCCGCCCCGGGGCGAGCCCGACCCCCCGCTCTGAGTGAGCCCCTCCCGGAACCCGTCCAACACACAGCACGGACGGTGCCCCCTCACAACATTCATGCACTGACAGTCTCCCTCTAAGTCGTGCCCGCCACTCGTCCACAGTATGGACTCTAGTCCGCATCAGGGTTCCTCCCCAGCAGCGTTTTCTGTACCCCCCTCAAAAAGAGTCATGTGTAACATAGCCCCCCTTCCCTCCCATTGGCATCTAGCCACAGCACTCGGTCACCTGCTGATTTCCTGGAACTCACACATAATAGCATCGCTAACTCTGCTCCTCTCCCTGAAAACCACCCCTTCCTCAAAACTGTTATTAACTGCCCCTAAGCAGCATTGCCAGTCTCTGCAGCAGCAAAGAGCCCCTTCCCCTGTGCATTTGTCACCCCCTGGTTGCCACCAAGTCTGTAGACATATGAATGAGAATATAGTGTACTTTGTGCCCTTGGACTGCATAGATACCTCCTGCATCTTGGTAAAACATATAGCTCCTGACAAACAAATGTCAGGAGGAGGAGTTATATTTGCTACTGGCTTTAAAATCAGAGAAGGCTTAGACTCTGGAGATCTTTCTTGGAAAATGTTTGAAACAGGTGCAACCTGGAAACATCTCATAGCCTCCAGAAACGCGTCAAGTCCACGCCGGTATTCCCAATATACTTGTTATAGCGCAGGTTTTCCATCCCCATTCTTTCTAACTTCCTGAACTATTCGAGTTCTTGACTAATTACATTTTTCACTGTTCAGTAATAAGGATACATGCTGAATTAAAAGTGTGTGTGTGTGTGTGTAAAGATAGAGAGAGGAATTATTTTGAAATTGTAAATATTTCCTATTACGTAATGAAATGTCTCATCTATTTAGCTACAATAGTCCAATAAATAACAATAATTAATTATTTTATTTATTAAAGACTTCATCTATCTCAATCTAAAACAGTCACGGGGAAAGGCATTTGACGTTACTAAATCTTGTTTTTGTGGATGAGGCATATGTATAATATCTTAATTTTTATTTTGAATTAAAGAATGTGTGTTTAGTATAATTGTGCTGCACTGAAAGGCTCAGTATTGTGGTGTATCTGTGTGACCTGACTGTGGCATTAAGTGGCTCCTATAGTGGTGTTTCAGTGGTGGGTGTAACGGGACTGTACTGCACCACGTGGTGTTCCTGTGGTGGGTGTCTTAGGAGGACTGTAAGGCACTAATTGGGTGTTTGGGGGCTGTGTATATTTTGTCTGTTTTGCAATGAGGGAGCGGGACTCCCCGTCTCTATTATCCCATGACAGTGTTTGGGGACAGCCACGGCTGCAGCGCTGTCTGAACCAGGACAGATCCCGCTGCTAGCCGAGGAGAGGCTGGAGCCCGCAGGGGGCGATACCGACAGGGGAGGAGCAGCCGCAGCACGGCTGGAGCCGCCTCTTAGCCCGGGCTCCCTGGCAGCTCCTCGGCGGGTCCGACACCTTCTTCCTCCTGAAGGGGCAACAGGCCAGAGCTTCGCACCGGGCACCGGGCTGCGGGCGCGCTCGGCTAAGCCATGGCGGTCTCCGCGCTGCAGCAGGGCATGGTCTCGGTCGTGCTGCTGCTCTGCCTCTTCGTGGCGGTGCCCAGGCTGTTCGGGGGCGGAGGAGGAGCAGGGAGGGCCTTGCGGGGGGGCAAGGCTGGCCCCGGTCGCTACGATCCCTATCCGCCCCCCACAGGTACAGAGGAGCCGCCGTCCGAGCCTCCCTTCTGTCTGTCCCGGCAGCGGGGGAGACTAGTGGTGCCGGTGGGCCGGCTTTGGGTAACCGTCTGGTTGCCCCCTCCCCCGCACTTGTTCCCCTGGTTGGAGGAGGGGTGGTGGGAGAAAGGATTATAGGCTGCGACTTCTCTTATACTACCCACCCTCGCTTGGGGGTGTGAGAGATGGCGCAGTCTGTGACCCTGGTCTCTCTGCCCCCATCCCCTGTCAGGAGGTTCTGTGGAAGGGGGTGAAGCCACAACTTGTTTACGCCATGTCTACGCAACAAAATTATCTCGATCTAATTTATGTTGTTCTACAGCCACCACAATTCTTAGATCGCTCCTGTGTGCTCGGGCTTAGCTCCTTGTGTTGGTCCTCAACACCACCAGGAGTGCTTGTACCAATTTTATTGCCAGTGTGGGGCGGCTCCTGAAAGCACCTAGTAGTTGATGTAGGCAACTCAGTATTATACTGATGCTTTGTTGACCTAATTACATTGACCCTGATTCTAAGCTGCTTGTGGAGGTGATGTTACTAAATTGGTGTAGCAAGGCACTTGTGTCAGCTGGAGTCAAATTTAAGTGAAGACACTTCCACAGCTAGGTGATGTAAGGCAGCTTGTGTCAATGCAACCCTACAGTGTAGACTAGGCCTTGGCCTTTGCCTCTCTCTTTGTAAACTTATCTGTGGCCAGTAGTTGGAATTGCTTTGTGTTCTCATGTTGTTTACAGAGCTACACATCAGAGGCTAGCTTGAAAAGAATCTTTTGACAGTCAGCTCAGGATAAGTCAAACTATCTAACTTCCTACACTCACCCAGTGTTCTGGTGCATAAAATAAACATAACTATTTGCAGTCAACAGAATGAAGTCGTGATAAAGGAATCACAAAATAGAGATAATGATAAGACACATTTTGTTTCATTTAATAGAGAAGAAGTAACTAGGAGCATTTCCCCTATCCTAAAAGTGTAGATGATGCTCTCTTCTCAAAAGCACAGATTTTATTAGACTAACAAGGTATTGCTTGTAACCACCTGGTGTTCTTAGTCCTTTTTTATTATTATTATTATTTTATTATTCCAAATAATTGGTAAAAACAGGATGCAGGGAAGTGTGAAAAAGCTGAGTGTTACAATCTAAATAAGGAAATCAAATAATGTTGATTGGTGGGTAATGTGCTAGTAGTTACTTCTGCAAACAGGCATTGGGGATGATGTTTGTTTAAAACTAATAATCTTCATCTGTGCTGAGATTCTAGCTGTTCACTAAAGCCAAATCCTTGTCTGGTCTAAATTGGTATGGAACGGTGCTAATTTATGACAGCCAAGGATTTGGCCCTATATTTCTAAAGGCAAGTGGTCCATTTTAATATTTGTAAAAAGCGACAAAGAGTCCTGTGGGACCTTTATAGACTAACAGACGTATTGGAGCATAAGCTTTCGTGGGTGAATACCCACTTCGTCAGATGCAGATTTTTGTCAGATTTTAATATTTGCAATTAATTAGATAAATTTAACTTCTTGAGACAGACATATGATTTGGTAAGTTGAAGGCAGTTTTAAACCAGGAGATATAACATAAACAGTATATGACTTCTAATAATTCACTGTTGAATATTTGAGAGTAAAATGGGCAATTTATGAGCCTCTATATAATGTGTAAATTTTTATGTGCAGTTCAGAATGACCCTAAAACTTAGGAGTACTTGTGGCACCTTAGAGACTAACAAATTTATTTGAGCAGAAGCTTTTGTGGGCTACAGCCCACTTCATCGGATGCATGTACTGGAAAATACAGTAGGAAGATGTATATATGGACATACAGAGAACATGAAACAATGAGTGTTACCATACACACTATAAGGAGAGTGATCAGTTAAGGTGAGCTATTATCAGCAGGAGGAAAAAAAGCACTGTTTGTAGTAGCAATGAAAATGGCCCATTTCTAACAATTGACAAGGAGATGTGAGGAACTGAGGCGGGCGGGGTGGGGAGGAAATAAGCACATGGAAATAGTTTTACTTTGTGTAATGGCCCATCCACTCCCAGTCTTTATTCAAGCCTAATTTGATGGTGTCCAATTTGCAAATTAATTCCAATTCAGCAGTCTCTCATTGGAGTCTGTTTCTGAAGTTCTTTTGTTGTAATATTGCAACTTTTAGGTCTGTAATCAAGTGGACAGGGAGATTGAAGTGTTCTCCAACTGGTTTTTGAATGTTATAATTCTTGACGTCTGATTTGTGTCCATTTATTCTTTTACATAGAGACTGTCCAGTTTGGCCAACGTACATGGTAGAGGAGCATTGCTGGCATATGATGGTATATATCACATTGGTAGATGTGCAGGTGAACGAGCCCCTGATGGTGTGCTGATGTGATTAGGTCCTATGATGGTATCCCCTGAATAGATATGTGGACCGAGTTGGCAATGGGCTTTGTTGCAAGGATAGGTTCCTGGGTTAGTGTTTTTGTTGTGTGGTGTGTGGTTGCTGGTGAGTATTTGCTTCAGGTTAGGGGCCTGTCTGTAAGCAAGGACTGGCCTGTCTCCCAAGATCTGTGAGAGTGATGGATCGTCCTTCAGGATAGGTTGTAGATCCTTGATGATGCTCTGGAGAGGTTTTAGTTGGGGGCTGTAGATGATGGCTAGTGGCGTTCTGTTACTTTCTTCGTTGGGCCTGTCCTGTAGAAGGTGACTTCTGGGTACTCTTCTGGCTCTGTCAATCTGTTTCTTCACTTCAGCAAGTTGGTATTGTAGTTGTAAGAATGCTTGATAGAAATCTTGTAGGTGTTTATCTCTGTCTGAGGGGTTGGAGCAAATGCGATTGTATCGTAGAGCTTGGCTGTAGACAGTGGATCGAGTGGTGTGGTCTGGATGAAAGCTGGAGGCATGTAGGTAAGTATAGCAGTCAGTAGGTTTCCAGTATATGGTGATGTTTATGTGGCCATCATTTATTAGTACTGTATTGTCCAGGAAGTGGATCTCTTGTGTGGGTGCAGGGTACGGCAGGGGGTTGGGGTGCAGCAGGGGGCTCAGAGCAGTGGTTTGGAGTGCAGGAGGGGTGTGGCAAGGGGTCGAGGCGCAGGGTGCAGCAAGGGGCTCAGGGCAGGGGGTTCGACAGCAGGAGGAGCTCAGGGGGCAGGCTCTGGCCCGGCGCACACCGGGGGCAGGGCCGGCTGCCTGCCCTGCCCCCACGCCGCTCCACTCCGGGAAGCGGCTGTAACGTGGGGGAGGAAGGGCACAGGGGTGTGTGTTGCTGTTGCTTCAGGCACCGCCCCCAGCATCTCCCATTGGCTGGGAACTGTGACCAAAGAGAGCTGCTGGGGGCAGTGCCTAAAGCAACATCAACACACACCCCTGTGCCTCTCTTCCCCCGACTTTTTCTTTCCACTTCCCGGAGCGACGCGGGGTCAGGGCAGGCAGGCTAACCGGTATCAGAGCACCTGAAGGGACTTTGTTAGGATTTTGGCCCTTAGGAGGTTGGTGACTCTTGTTTGTCTGCTTGCAAGGCACCAAAGAGGGTGACCTTGGCTCCTCCCTGGGGCAGTGCTCTCTTCTGCCCCATTGGAAGATACTGACACTGGAACAGTGTCAGATGAATGGGGCCTTTGAGTAGATGTGACCCAGGAGATTGGGGTGGTATTTCTGGTAACAGGGTCCCTAACAGAGAGACTGATGAGATGACCGGCCTGGCTGTGGCCTTCACTTGGTGTCCAATTAGGTTTCTATTGATCTCCCGAGGAGAAATAGGTTCATGCAGGCTTCCCCCATTCTTGGAGAATGAAAAACATATGGAACTTTGCTTGGCATATGTCCCTCTCCTAGGCAGAGTAGGCACTGAGAGTGCCCATTGTTAATAGGCATCAAAGCATAGAGGATACATTCTTGAATCCTGGAGTCCTAGCTTTTGCTGCCTCTGTACAGGGGTGGGGAATGGTGTTTAGCCTAAAGGAAATCTACCTGGGAGAGGGCTGTTTTTTTTTTTTTGTTTGTTTGTTTGTTTTTTTAAGCCGGGCCAATTAAATATAAGAGACTAACAATTAACTGATTAATAAAAAAACAAAACCCATGGGTTCTCAGAGCTCTGGCTCCAGCCCAAGCCTGAACATCTAAACTGCAGTTTTGTAGCCCTGCAGTCTGAGATCCCTAAGCCTGAGGCCTGGTCTACACTAGGCGTTTAAATCGGTTTTAGGAGCGTAAAACCGATTTAACGCCACAACCGTCCACACTAGGAGGCACCTTATATCGATTTTAATGGCTCTTTAAACCGGTTTCTGTACTCCTCCCTAACGAGAGGAGTAGCGCTAGTATCGGTATTACCATATCAGATTAGGGTTAGTGTGGCCACTGATCGACGGTATTGGCCTCCGGGCAGTATCCCACAGTGCACCAGTGACCTCTCTGGACAGCAATCTGAACTCGGATGCAGTGGCCAGGTAGACAGGAAAAGCCCCGCGAACTTGTGAATATTTCCTGTTTGCCCAGCATGGAGCTCCGATCAGCACATGTGGCGATGCAGTTAAAAATCAAAATAAAGAAAGAGCTCCCGCATGGACCATGCGGACGTGATCGCTGTAAGGGCAGGCAAATCCGTTCTATCAGCGGTCCGTTACAGAAGACGAAATTCAAAATCATTTTTTTAAAATCTCCAGACAGACGCCATAGCAGGGGCTCAGCGCACTGCTGCGTGACAAGCGTAACGGAAAGCCAAAGAATCAAATGGACGCTCATGGACTGAAGGACTCAAGCTATCCCACAGTTCCTGCAGTCTCCGAAAAGCATTTGCATTCTTGGCTGAGCTCCAAATGCTTCTAGGGTCAAACACAGTGTCCGCGGTGGGTCAGGGCATAGCTCGGCAATTTACGCACCCCCCCACGCACCCCCAGAAGTGAAAGGGAAAACAATCCTCTCTTGACTCTTTAGCATGTCACCCTATCTTTACTGAATGCTGCAGATAGACCCGATGCTGCAGCACTCAACACCAACATCCTTGCTCCCTCCCGCCATGGGTGGCTGATGGTACAAAATGACTGGTATCTGTCCTCGTCATCAGCCTATTGGCATATGGGGCAGTGCAAAAGGACTGGTAACCATGCTGACTAGCATCAGTTAGGTCAATCAAGGGCGCCTGGCCCTAATTTTTCCTGGTAGATGGTGCAGTATGGCTGATAACCATCGTCGTCATAGCAACAGGGGGCTGAGCTCTGTCAGCCCCCACCCTTCATGTGTAAAAAAAAGATTCAATTGCCCCTGGACTAGCAGAGGGATGCTGGGCTCCTCTGCTCCACACTCCTTACTGTCCTGTCTGGACTATCATAGCAGCTGGAGGCTGCCTTCCACTCATTTCTCACTAACAAGTCTGTGTCTTATTCCTGCATTCTTTATTACTTCATCACACAAGTGGGGGGACAATGCTACAGTAACCCAGGAAGGCTGGGGGAAGAACGGAATCAACAGGTGGGGTTGTTGCAGGAGCACCCCCTGTGAATAGCATACAGCTCATAATTTCTGCAGGATCCGACACAGAGCAGCTGCGCTCTCTGATACAGTGGTTCTCTAGTACACTTGCCCATGTTCTAGCCAGGACTGATTCTATTTTTAGATACCAAAAAGGAGGGATTGACTCGGGGAGTCATTCCCAATTTTGGCTTTTGCGCCCCTGGCTAAGAGCAGCCAGGGGCACTTATGACAGCAGCAAATGGTGCAAAACGACTGGTAGCCATGCTCATCTTTTTACCAATTTATGGATTGGTAGATGGTACAGTGTGGCTGATAACCATCTCTGCTGTCATGCAAAAGCAAAAGCATGCTGCTGTGTAGCGCTGCTGAATCGCCTCTGTGAGCGGCATCTAGTACACATACGGTGACAGTCACAAAAGGCTAAACAGGCTCCATGATTGCCATGCTATGGCATCTGCCAGGGCAATCCAGGGAAAAAAGGCACGAAATGCTTGTCTGCCGTTGCTTTCCCAAAGGAAGGAGTGACTGACGACATTTACCCAGAACCACCCGCGACAATGATTTTTGCCCCATCAGGCACTGGGATCTCAACCCGGAAATTCCAAGGGGCGGGGGAGGCTGCGGGAACTATGGGATTGCTACGGGATAGCTACCCACAATGCAACGCTCCGGTAGTCGATGCTAGCCTCAGACCGTGGATGCACACCACCGATTTAATGTGTTTAGTGTGGCCGCGCGCACTCGATTTTATACAATCTGTTTTACAAAACCGGTTTATGCAAATTCGGAATAGTCCCGTAGTGTAGACGTCTGTCGCGTTGCAGGCGGGCCGGATAAAGCACAACAACCAATATGATTGCAAGCGGAATCATTTATTATTTACAATGCATCATATTATATAGGCTTCTCCATATTAGCAACGCAGACACACTAACATTACATTGCTGCTGATTGGTTTTTTGTTTGATACACACACTTTTTACATGCATGGCCTTTTGCTTACTGGTTTTTTATTTTTTATGCAACTTATTTGATTCCAATTAGGCCACCTGGCATTTGCCTCGCTCTGGCAGTTCCCTACTTTCTCATAACAACTTTATCTAACTCCTCTATTCTTATTGTCCTGCTGCTGTAACTTTCCACCAAGGCAGCATAGGGATGATGTAACCCGACAGACGTCCTCTGAGTCAGCTGACATAGGCCAGCCAGTGATGCTTTATTGCAGTGTAAATATACCCTGTATGCCCTTTTGAGGGTGTGAGGACCTCTGGGGCTACAAAGGACACTGCTGGCCAAAAGAATCTGGTCTCTCACATATGGGGCATATGCATACCAAGAATGAAATCCATGTGGGCAATCACTTGAACTTTCTCTTACTAGGTACCTCTGAATCCCTTTTGGAGGTTTGACAATTACACCTTAATTTGGTCATCATCCATCTGGCCAAGAAGAACTAAAGAACAGAACTTCTTTTATAGCTCATCAACCCTGATAATTAATGTTAGGGGTTTCCACTGAACTTCAAGAGATCCCTGCTGCATCTGCGTCTGTTCCATGCCCAATTACTGAAGATGAGTTGGCTGCAGGATGGATAAAAATCAATACTTACTTTTAAAAATGGATTTTTAAAATTTAAATTACGTTTTAAAAAAACTATTCAAAATTAAATTTGAGATTGGCAACCTATGTTAAGACATGAACTTATTATAATCTTTAAAACCATTTAAATTAAATTTAAATTATTCAAATTTAAAAAGTCAAACTGCTGAAATGTTGGAAGTCATTGGCTAGGCATCTGGAATCAGAGTTTGCTGAAGTGCTAAACTAACTTTTGACAGCAGTAGTCTCTTCTTCAGGTGTAGAGAGAACACTTCATTTCAGTTTATTCATGTATTTCATTTAAATGACTAATCCATTCAAAACTGAGATGCTGATTGGCATCTGAAAAAGCAGGAGAGCTTGTTTTTTCTCTTCCAATATATGAATAAAATCAGGATGTCATCTACTAGTTTTAAAATCTTGAAGTACATGATGACCAGAAACAATTGGAACTATAGCTAATACTTCCTTTATTTAATAAATAAGTTCGTTTTAATTGTAAAATATATCTTGATAAACTTTTTTCTTGCCTATCAGTGAATTTAAGATGGGTTTTATTTAATGAAAAACACGAAACCCCACCATTTAAAAGTTATCTTTAACTCCAATTTCCCATCTACATGCAGCTGGAAAAACATCTCAAGCAACATATGAATCATTTAGTAAATAAGATGCTATAATAAAAATATAAAAATAAGAATATGAATAAACCTCTTAAGCTATATAATTAAATATAGCATTTCCTCCTTGTTAGCAAGAAGTACCACCAAACTTAAAGGCTATATTTAATTACAAATCAATATATTGACCAACCAATGAGAGTCAACTTTTCATTAGAAGGACTAAAAAGTGCAAATGCAAAATGAGATTAAAATTCTTTATTTAAATGAAGATTTTCAGCTTGCTGATTTAAATCATGATCAAAATCAATGAGTTAGATCAAGTCATCCTGTTTGACTGGACGCCAGGATCTGGCCCACAGTTCCTGTGCATTACCTACTGGAGCCAGTGTTTTGGTATAGTAACAAAGTAAAATAAACTCAGTTCCCTATGCCAGTTCAGAACATATCCAAACTCTGACCCCTCCTCCCCCGATTTAGTCATGGGTATTTTTAGTAAAAGCCTTGGACAGATCACTGATCCTGAATTTTTGTTTATTGCCTGTGACCTGGTCATGACTTTTACTAAAAATACCCATGACTAAAGCATAGCCTTAGTCATGAGGACTACACAAGATGATTGATCTAAACAAAGTCTAAACTAATAACTACATAAATAGCTTTTTTTAAAAAAAGGAAATAAGAGATTAAAGTAACTTAAATGTTTTGAAAACAAACAAATCTGGAAATAGGTACAAATGGCTATGACTGAGCACAAGTTAAAACAACAAAAAGTAAAGACTATTAATGGGCAAAATAAGTAGGTGAAGGAAAATATGTATCTCAAAAATATTATTGCATGGTATTTTTTCCATGTCACCTTACCCTTTTTGGTTTAAGACTAAAATTCTTGTCATCCATATGTTAGGAAAGAATCTAGTGACTTTTGGACACTATTTTAAAAATACTGTGGTTCTATAAAAAGCAGGCTTTCTCATTTTGAACACTGATCCATTAATCAGAGCTATGCCAAAAGTTTGATATGAACCTTAATCCCAAAATCTGCCTGGATTTGAGTTAATACAAATAGCCAAATGAGTTAACTATGTTATTCAAATGTGTTTTGCTACCTGCCAATGTTGTCTTAAACTCTTTAGCTTTGTCTGGATATCCATGAACTTGATTGAGGTAGCTGTTTGTGTTGTCTTGAGTTCTGTCTGCATTAGTTGGAGTAGCTCATGTGATATCTTTTAATATGGCTACCCAGCTCTACTTCATGTTCCAAGGAACAATTGGATATGTAAAACTTGCTCAAATTTCAGATGCTGCAAACTGATTAAATATGACAGAACTTGAAGGGTTGTAGAGAACCACTCCACTGAAGAGCTAATATTAATCTTAATTATAATTCCAGTTCATCATTAGAGGTCTGAACGTTTTTTGGTGAGGCTTTGGAATTTTAAGATCATTCTAAAAACCTCTAAATCATTCTCACATTAAACATTTTATTCTAGATTTGCAAAATATCATGGTTTGGGGTCTTTTCCCTGCATCTAAGTTCATATTTTCACTTCTTGACTTAAAAAAAAAAAATCCGTATCAAAACCACTCTTCCATGTAAAGGAATCTATTTTAGTAATCTTCTCCTTTGACTGTGACAAAATTGCAATGTCTATTTTTGTTTAAGGCTTGAATCCCACTTGTTGTACATTCAATGGACACTGCTATCTTGATGTAAGATAATACCAGGGAGTGTGTTTTTTTTAAAGTACATTATCACCTGCTTGTGAAGTGGTGTTGAATGAAACAAGGCTCACATCTCTGGAAAGTTTAAGGCACGTTGTTCAATAGGCAGCAAAATATGGCCATAGGCTAGCAACTATTGGCAGAAGTAGTAAGCTTACTATGATTCACATGAGAACTGGCTGTAATTATGTTCTTCATTATTCTCACTAGAAATCCTCAGCTGTGTTGGTGTTCTGAAGCATATTAGAAGTTGTAGCTCAAGTGCCACCTCACAGTTAAGAATGCATTTGTTACTTATTTCTGGGGGGAGGGGGGGGGGGAGAACACTGTAGTCTGAAACTTCATGCTTACTTTTGTCTTAAGGGTATATACTTGTTAGCCATGTAAAGGTTGCTAAAATTTCATTTGCCATTTTCTAGATCATATTGGTATGTTGGAGGCAGATTTTTCATGCTTCAAAACTATTCTTGGTCTCCTCAATTCAAATTTCAAAGATCCTAATTTTTGAAACTTCAGACTCCTTGTTGATTCAATCGTCAATAGGACATCTTAATTAGACATATGGAAATCCTTTTTAGAAATAGTTAAGTGTTTGGAAAATGTGTACTGCACATGTGTAATACTATACTTTTTTCCATTAAATATTTAACTCTCCTGAGAGATGACACTCTTACACATGTGTAAGAGCATTCATAATAACACTGAACCTAGAGCTAAAACCTGTATTTTACATATGCTAATCTGGTTATTTCAGTGAATGTCTCTTGCTCAGACAGGGAAACATTAAATTTCTGTTTCTAAAGGTAGATAATACTGAAATCAAAGCTCTTATTATGGAAAAATTACTGAAAGTTTGATGCTAATAATAAAAAGCAGTTCCAGTAGGTTTGAGTTCAATGCCAGATTGCTATTTGTATTTTGATTTTAATGTCAGTGTATTATTGGTTTTATCTAACTTAACTGCAGTTTGCAATTACTTTGCTAGATTATTTCCATTGGTAAGAAAGAAATCGCCTAGTAATTTGTACTGTTTTATTTAGTAGCTTTGAAGAAAGAGTATCTTACTTTGAGAATTTTTTAAATATACCCCTTACTGTGCATACGTGTAAGGGTGGTCTATTGTAACCCCTTGTATGTGGCTGTTCTATAAGAGCTTTCAGTTGACACAATATTAAAGACATGGTGAATCTACAAGGAGGAAAATCTCGGAACGGTTTCATTTTGAAATTAACTACAAGGCTAAACTTTTTCTTTTAAAATATTTCATTTTGCAGGTGCCTCTGAGAGAGTTCATCAGTCTCATCTGAATTCAGGAAGTTCTCAAAGTAAAACATACCAAAGCTTTCAGCAGATGAGGAATGTAATGGAAAAGGACAGGAAGAGTGAGAGAACTAGAGGCAGTGGCAAAGACTTAGCGTTTACCCTCATGCCCTTGTATGCTATTGGTGTGGGGGTGTTTGCAGCATACAAATTCCTAAAGGTAAATATTTAATATCTTAACCATAGAAGTGGGAGATGGTAAAGACCTAACAGGTCGTTTGTTTCTCCCCTGTGTCCATGCAGATTGTTCTTTAAAATGCACCTTTAAAATGGTTTTTGCCCAGTGTGCTTTCAAAGATGAGCTGCACAGTAAACACTGTGCTGTTTACTGCTTTTTTGGGGGGCGTATAGAGACTTTCTAACTCTCCTTTTTTCCTCTTGTCTCTTACATTTCAAATCTAAGATCCTAACTTCCCACTCTGGGTCTTGGACAAGACTTTGGCGATTCAGCCTCATACAATAGTACTATTCATAACCTAAACAGCAGCTCAAACTCTCTCTCTCTCTCCCCATGCAGAAATGTGTCGTAGAGTATCAGGGTTGGAAGGGATCTCATCTAGTCCAACCCCCAGACAGATTTTTGCCCCAAATCCCTAAATGGCCCCCTCAAGGATTGAGCTCACAACCCTGGGTTTAGTAGGCCAGTGCTCAAACCACTGAGCTATCTTCACCTGTACTCCCCTGCACCTAGAACCCCTCAATGAGTCACTGTGCATACAGATCCCCTCTGCACCTGGATCTCCCACAGAGTTGCCTGCTTCTAAATTGCACCTGGTACTCTTGAGGGAATTCTGCACCTAAAATTAAAAATTCTGTGCCTAAAAACTTTAATTTCTGCAAAATTCTGACATGTTATTTCTCAAAATAACAAAGTAACAACAATATAATCACACCACTTTCAGTTATTTCGGTAATTTATTTCAAAATACTTGTCCGCAAATAATTGAAAATGGTGTGATTATATTATTGTTGCCATGTTGTTTTGACAAATAAAATAGGTAGAATTTTTTTTTTTTTTTTTGGTGCAAAATTTTCTCAGGAGTAAGTCTACCTGCCCTGTCTTAGGACATGCCAGAAGGGTCTAAAGGTACCTAATTCATGTAACTAGGTACCTTCTAGAGTGTGCTAGCAGCATTGTATAGACACACTCTGAAATCTTTAGCAGTAGGAGAAGCCTAGATTCTTTTTATCCCAACAGTTATACTGCAACAGTGGGGAATTTTGTTTAAAAAACATAACACCATATCTATTTTTAGTGCTGAAAGAGTAGTAGTAATCCAGTTTTCTAGTGAAGTGAGGTCCTGATATTTATTTGCATTGTGGTAGCTACTAAGATCTCCAGTCCTAGAACTGGACAACGGCATTCTGGGCACCATACAAACACATATTAAAATGACAGACCCAGCTTTTCTGAGGTGATTACAGTCTAAATGAGACCAGAGACTACAGGTGGATACAACAAGCAAGGAGCATAAGGTAATAAGTCAAAACTGGTCAGCATGAAAAGTAGTTGTCACATTACACCAGCTGCCTGACTGCTGTTGAAGTTTCTTTTGTGGGCATCATGACAGAGGAGAGTTTTAAGGAGGCTGATCAGTTGGCCTTGTGGGTGTTTATGGGGCATCTCCTCCCATGCATGAGGAGCAATATGGGAGAGAGCATGAAGGTGCTTGTTTGTAACACACTTGTTAAATTTACAAAGACTAGTGTCATTTCAGCAGCATCCACTTTGGCAGTTGACATCTTCATGTCTATAAGAGATAATGGAGGACAGGCCTCAAAAGTACTTCTGGGGAATTCTGCGCCACTGCACACGTGCAGAATTAATGTCCCCCACAGATTTTTTTTTCTCTCTGCAGAAAATAGATTCTGCTGGAGAGGTACTTCAGTTACACCCTTTACCCACCAGGGGCGGCTGTGATGCCAGAACAGAGGGCAGTTGGCTCAGGGGCTGGAGCAGCCAGCTGCAGATAGGGAGAAGGGAGACACTGCATTCCTCACAGTACCCCACCAACAGGGCCAGGTGAGGAGACACAGGATATTGGGGGGAATGGAGAGAGTGGGGCACACAGGGCGGCTGTGGGTCACATAGACTGGGGTTCAGAAAGGCAGGGGGACAGACTGGGGTGGGGGCACAGGAGCTAGTGGGTTGACAGCATTGAGCCAGGGTCTGAATGGGAGTGGGGGTGCAGGGTGATTTGGGGGGCGGGGGCAGTGGGATTTGTTTGCTGTGAGGAGAGGGAGGAATGCAAAGGGGGCTGACATAGTCAAAGCGGTGAGCCATGAAAGCTATTTTTGCAGCAATATAAGCAGAGCAGACTGCATTTCTCAAAGCTGGAAAAGAAGAGGTAGTGGTAATTGAGACTCAGGATGAGGACCTGTGCTACAAGAGACTTAACTGTATGGTTGGAGAGAAAAGGTCATTTCTAGAGGTTGCTTATCCAATATAAAAAGAAAAACCACCCCCCAATGCAATTTGCCTTTTAAATGCCCCAGATATATTTGAGTTTTCTCCAAGAAAAATGGTGGAAGCCCTAGATATAGATAGGGCTTCCACCATTTTTTCTTGGAGAATTCCAGGACCCGAAAGGCCTTATCAAGAATATTTTCCTGACATTCAGCATACCTTTTTAAAATAATGTTATCACTCCCAATGAGATTTCTCTCTACCACTCTATATGCTGGCATTCCTCAGCATCCTTGGTGTTTATACTCTTCGCATACTTGGAGATTGTCATCACTTAGCTACATATAAAGCTTTATTAACATACTGTAGTTGAGGCAGTCAGCATACATTGATATGTTCAGAAACTTGAGTTTTAATTGTCTTGCATAATTATATGGTCTAAGACAGGGGTAGGCAACCTATGGCACGCGTGCCAAAGGCAGCACATGAGCTGATTTTCAGTGGCACTCTGCTGCCGGCCTGGGTTTCGTCTGTAAATGGCTTTCCGTTTTTTGCAGTGCACTGTGCAGTCTTGTAACTTCCTTCTGTAGCTTTGGCTGTAACACCTGGTCTAATTTCAGTTGCTGATGACTTATGACGTGCAGCAGACCAGGCTAAATAAGCTGGTGGTCCTGTCCGGCCCTGGACTCTGGCTTATCTGGCCCCCATCACTGCAGTAGCTGAGCAATTCACTATTTTTAAGACACTTACCCTCCCAGCAGCCATGAAGGGCAGTTGTTCCCATTGTATAGAGGGAATACTAAGGCACAAAGGAGACATCCACACCGTGATAAAAAAACTCGCTGCACCAAGTCTCAGCCTGGGTCAGCTGACTCAGGCTTGCAGGGCTAAAATTAGCAATGTAGATGCTGCAAGACCTTTTCTGGGATCTCAGAACCTAAGCGTCTACATCACACTTTTCAGCCCCACGAGCCAGAGCCAGCTGCTGCCTGTTTATTGCAGCACAGACATATCCAAACAGGCTGAGTGACTGGCCCAAGGTTGCACAGGAAGCCTGTAGCAGAGGAAGGCAGGGGCGGTGAGATGTATGGGCCTGTGGTGCCCAGGCTCCAGCAATATTCAGGGCCTAGCTCCACCAATATTTGGAGAGGTTAGCAACTGATCACTCGGAAGCCTATGTGCAGCTTAAAGTATCCAAATATGTGCCAGACATTGGAAAACTCAGCAAGGAAAAGCAAGGCCAAGGATCACACTAAATTGATATGATCTGCATTTTAATTTAATTTTAAATGAAGCTTCTTAAACATTTTTAAAAACCTTATTTACTTTACACACAACAATAGTTTAGTTATATAATATAGACTTGTAGAGAGAGACCTTCTAAAAACATTAAAACATATTACTGGCACGCAAAACCTTAAATTAAAGTGAATAAATGAAGACTTGGCACGTCACTTCTGAAAGGTTGCTGACCCTTGTTCTAGGAAGTTACATTTCTGAAGGTTTTTGTGGTTAAATATAAATTGAAGGTGTTAATGTGTCTGCTAAAACAAATTCCCCTTAATAGCAAATTCCCCAATTGAACAGCCTTATAGCAGTTCTCATGCATTGTTCATGTAGTGACTTGAGAAATTCTGTAAACTGTTTTGAATAAAATGTGGCGCCTAGTTTAAGGTAGCACTGTAAATCAGTGGTTTTTTTGTTTGTTTTTTTTCTATGTGCTTACAATGACATTTGAGGTAGAAGTAAAAATATTGTGCATTGATGAACATATGTAAGATCTTGAACATAGTTTTATATACACGGCTTTGTTATCCTTGGCTTATTTTCTGGTAGCCTTGCAATAAATTGTCTGATTCTGAAGTGGGTACTTCTGGTGAGATTATATGAAACAAATAAAATTGTTTTGTTTTATATAATGCATCTGCTGAAAGCAACAGGACACCTGCTATACTAGCAAAACTAGAGTGATTTGGATAAACATTTTATAGACATTATTTCACAAATGTTAAAATGTCACTTTTGGCCAAAAGCTTTGGATAGTTTCAGTGAGAACTTTGCTGCGTTTGACTTAGTTTGAAGGTGGGGGGGGGGGGTAAAGGGTGAATGAAAATATAACAAAGTAAATAGTAGCTGAAACTTTTAATACATTTAGATACCTTAAATAAGGCTTCTATCTTCTAAAACACATATTAAGCTATTATATTGTCTTAAGTATAACTTCACTTTTTTTTTCTTTAAGATGAAATCTCAAGAAGGAAGCTCTTCCAAGAAAGAGAAAAATACAGAAGAAGATAAGGCAAAAGAAACAGGCAAGGCATCGGTTCAGAACATGCATAATTGCAAACTGCTTAGTTTTTCCTTCTAAAATAAAACCATATGCATTCATTGATATGTTGCAGAACAAAATCCAATCCCTTAGTTTATTAAAATGCTTTGAAGAACATTAGCAAGACTATTAATTTAAAATTAGGTGCTTGGGTATGTGATAGGCATAGAGCAATGCTCAGTAGTGGCTTACTTAGAACCATAGAAAGGTGGGGCTGGAAGGGACTTGGAGCAGGTGTCTAGCCCACCCACGGTGCTGAGGCAGCACCAAGTATACCTAGATCATACCTGACAGGTGCTTGTCCAGCCTGTTCCTAAAAGCCTCCAATGGTAGGGATTTCAGTCTTCCTTGGAAGCCTAGTCCATAGCTTACTATCCTTTTTAGTAAGATTGTTTTTCTTAATATCCAACCTAAATCTCCGTTGCTGCAGATTAAATAATTTACTTCTTGTCCTGCCTTGAGTGGACATGAAGAACAATTCATCACTGTCCTCTTTATAACAGCCCTTAACATATTTGAAGACTGAAGTCCCCCCTCAGCTTTCTTTTCTTAAGACTAAATATGTCCTGTTGTTTTTAACTTTCCTTATAGTTCTAGTTTTCTAAACTTCTTCTTATCCTTTTTGTTGCTTTCCCCGGAGTCTCTATCTTGTCCACTTATTTCTTAGTGTGGTGCCCATACTGGACACAATATTTTAGCTGAGGCCTACCATTGCTAACTAGAGTGGGACAATTACCTCCTGTGTTACATACAACACTTCTTAATACATCCCAGAATATTAGACTTTCTTGAAACTGATTCACATTGTTGGCTCATATTCAATTTATGATCCACTATAACGCCCTTATCCTTTTTCTGCAATACTACTGCCTAGCAAGTTATTTCCCAATTTGTGTTCACACATTTGATTTTTTCCTTCCAAAGTGCAGTACTTTGTTCTTGTCTTTATTGAATTTCATCTTGTTGATTCCAGACCAATTCTTCAATTTTGTTTTTAATTCTAATCCTGTCCTTCAAAATGTTTGACATCAAGCTGGGAGGGGTTTCATCCTCAGACTTTACAAGGATGTTCTCCACTTTATTCGAAGTCATTAATGGAAATATTGAATTGTAATAGACCCAGGACTGACCCCTGAGGGACTCCATTAGATACACTCTCCCAGTTTGACAGTGAACTGTTGATAACTACTATTTGAGAATGGTCTTTCAACCAGCTGTGCATCTACCCTATAGTAATTTTTTCAGGACTACATTTCTTGAGGGCTTGGCTACACTGGAGAGTTGCAGCGCTGGTGGAGGCTTTACAGTGCTGCAACTTAGTCACCGTCCACACTTGCAAGGCACATACAGCGCTGCATCTCCCTGGCTGCAGCGCTGGCTGTACTCCTGCACTGCCTCGGGTATAACTATTGCAGCGCTGGTGATGCAGCGCTGGAGTGCAAGTGTAAACAGTGATTAATCTTACTACGCTGTAACTGACCTCCGGAATTTTCCCATAATGCTCTTAACTAAATTACTCTCTTTGTTTTGTTATGATGCCTCTTTGTTTTGTTGTGAACTCAGGGCTCCGGGAGCTGCTTATCTAAAAAACAAACACAGCTCCTGTTTGCTGTGAATGAGGCAGGCAGGGGGATGAATGTCTACAGCTAGTGTTTGCTTGAGGAGAGAAACAGCACGGCGGGGGGCGGAAAGGGAGTCCGTCGGAACAGCTGCTTATCTGGTCTGCAGGCTATTTGCATTTAAGAGTGAATGAGGGGCCAAGGAAATGGTCAAATTTTGCAAGGCAGGGAGCTGACACAGAATTTGCAAGGCAGGCTTTGCAAGGCAGGGAGCTGACACACAGTGTCGGCTCCAAAAATCCTCTCTCTCTCGCTCCCGCTCCCTGTCACACTCCACCCCACCCCCCTCTTTTGAAAAGCACGTTGCAGCCACTTGAATGCTGGGATAGCTGCCCATAATGCACCACTCCCAACAGCGTTGCAAATGCTGCAGATGTGGCCACGCTGCAGCGCTGGTAGCTGTCAGTGTGGCCACACACCAGCGCTTTCCCTACACAGCTGTACGAAGACAGCTGTAACTCCCAGCACTGCACATCTGCAAGTGTAGCCATAGCCTTAGTTTGCTTATTAGACTGTCATGTGGGACTGTCAAAAGCTTTACTAACATCAAGATCTATCACACATACTTCTTCACCCCAACCAGTGGGCCAGTAACCCTATCAAAGAAGGGGCCTGTCAGGATTTATTTTTGATGAATCCATGTGGGCTATTACATGAAACCCTATTATCCTGTAGGCACTTACAAATTGATTGTTTAATAACTTGTTCCAATATTTTTCCAAGTATCAAAGTTAGGCTGACTGGTCTCTAATTTCCTGAGTCCTCTTTGTTCCTCTTTTTAAAGATATGTACTATGTTTGCTGTTTTCCAGGTTTCTGGGACCTTACCCGTCCTCCATGAGTTTTTGAAGATAGTTCCCAATGGTTTTGAGATTGCCCTAAGGAACTAGACATAGCAAACTTTGTCAGGCCCTGCCATCTTGAATGCATCTCATTTATCTAAATATTCTCTAACTTGTTCCTTTCCCTCTTATTGTTAATATTGTGTTAAGCATTTGGTCGCAGTTAACCTTTTTATGGAAGACTTAAGCAAAACAAGCATTAAATACCTCAGCCTTCTTGATGTCACTATTGTTAGATTTCCTTCTCCTGCTAAGCAGTGGACCAATGCTTTCTTTTACTCCTAATGTATTTCTAGACCCTATTCATATTGCCTTTTGTTTCTTGCTAGGTGTAACATATCTTGTGTTTTAGCCATTCTGATTTTTGTCTCTACATGCTTATGCTATTCTTTTGTGTTCATCCTTAACAATTTGCCCATGTTTCCACATTTTTAGAATTCCTTTTTTTCATTTTTTAGGTCATTAAGGAGCTATTTGTGTGCCTTTTACACACAGTCAAAATGCTAAGGGCATGACTTGTTTTTGGTTGGCTCGTTCTGTTAAGCAGTGAGGACACACCATACATTTAGAATAACTTGCTGTAACAGGACACTCTTGGTTGATAAATGCAAAGTAATGCAAACTGGAAAACCTAATCCCAATTGTACATACAAAACAATGGGATCTAAATTAGCTATTGCCACTTAAGAGATCTGGAGTCATTGTGGCTAGTTTTGTGAAAACATCCACTCAATGCGAAGTGGCAGTCAAAAAAGCTAACAATGTTAGGAATAATTAGGAAAAGGATAGATAAGAATACATTAAATGTCATAATACCACTATATAAATCCATGGTATGCCCATACCTTGAATACCGCACGCAGATGTGGTCACCCCATCTCAAAGATATATTAGAATTGGAAAAAGTACAGAAAAGGGCAACAAAAATGATTAGGCCTATGGAACAACTTCCATATGAGGAGAGATTAATAAGACTGACTCTTCAGATTGGAAAAGAGATGATGAAGAGGGAATATGATAGAGGTCTATAAAATCATGACTGGTGTGCAGAAAGTCATTAGTCAATTTCCCCCTCCCCCCCCCCCCATTTGTCTGATAACTGGAGTTTACTTTGTCTGAACTCCAGTTCCTCCTTTTTTTGGTAAGGTAGTGCCAAGAGCTGAGCAACTTTTACACACAGTCACACCAAAGTTTTACAGAGAAGGGGTTACTTGATTTCTTTTTGATAATGTCTGCCTAACATAATTTGGCTTTTATTTCTTTGCTGCCATTTTGCAGTGCAAACACATGTCTAATACACTGTCTTCTCTTTTAGAACATCAGCTTTTGGAACTGGAGCAGCATCTAGCACAGACGGAGAAAATTTTAAATTCTTTATTGACTCAGTTAGACCCACTGTCAAACTGGTGAGTAATTTCAGGATAAGGAATACAGGTTATGCCTTAAATAAAGTTATACTAATTGACCCCAACTTTTTAGGGATTTACAAATATCTCAAAAGATCATCTTATTTATGAGGTGAAAGGTACCGAGAAACTTTGTAATGTAGCATTTGTATGCTGTACAGACAGTAGCCAATGCTGCAGATTTAAACAGGCATTGCTACAGACAGCTCCCTTGTTGACATACAGATGTAAGCAGCATAGTAATGGGATGATAATACTGCAAAGTGGTATTTTCATATTGTTCCACATTCAAAACACCCATGTAAAACATGTTCACCAATTTTGCTTCAGTTCTTTAGAAACAATACTATTACCTTAAGTACTAAGTAAAATTCCTGGTTTCTCAAATGATTTTTAATAAAGATTGTCTCCAAAATTATGGGAAGCCCAGTTGTAGAAAAACTAATCTTAATTGAAAATTAATACAGATTCTGAGGAAGGAGAAATAAGTATAGCTTTTAGTGAAATCTCTTCTAAATACACTATAAACCTAAATAGCATTTGAAATTCTTTGCTGGGGATTGGATGGCTCATGAATGTTAACATAATATGGAGTTTCTTCCCCTTCCAGATCATGGGTAGTGACCAAAAGTAACTACCATTTGATAGCTACCATATTTGGCCTGTATGAACTTACTTTATTTGGTTTAGGTGGCCATGAATTTGTATCATAGGGACTGATCATAATTTCTGATCCATTGGTAGTCTCAGTAGAAAACTAGGGAATAGCTAACAAGAGCTACTTATACTTCTAGAAAAGTACCTTCCCTGAAATAGGATTGAGGCACACTAATTGGGAGTGTTGTAAATCAGCAATCAAGAGTACTCAGTTCACACACAGATAGATAGGGACTGTGTGTTGATTTGACACCTTTCATGAAAACTATGTTATTAAATTAAAACAAATGTATTATCTTGGTGCTGTTCTTGAACTTAATAACTTTCACTACATTATTAAATTTAATAGGTTGAAACTCCTTATTAAATCAGAAGATTAAATGACAAACTTGCAACTGGTTAATACTCTAACAGCAATCTCTTCAAAACAAAACATCTTGATAAGACACTCTTTTATCTAAGCTGTAATGTCCCCTTTCTGAGGTCTTATTTAGACAAGTTGTCTAGAATAGCTTTCATTGTTAATTCCATCTTTCAGTGGGCACTTCAACTGGAACACCCATCATAAAAATTCAGTAATGAAATCAGCCAGTAGCCATATTTCAGTTTTTTGCTTTTTTTTCCTCAATCTTCAGAGGAAATGTAGTGATGGTTGCCAACAAGTTTTAAAACTGGTTTTAGTCACTCATCCAACCATGATAGTAGTCATTCACCTGGAAAAAATAGTTTGAGCTATTCTGGAGTCAGAACAATATTTTTGGTGCAGTTTTGACAAGTATTCATTTCCAGTTGTAGCTCAGGTGAACCTTCAGCTGCTTGTCTCTTCATTTCAGTGTTAATGCTTTGGCTTGTGAACAGAAAGATGAAATAATGACACAGCTCCAGTCCATTAGACAGCTGATGAAGGAAAGTGGATTGGATAAATCAGAAATGAAACCAAAAGGTACTTTTAGTTTTCAGTCAATGTTGTAGATCCTTATACAGTAAATCAGTGTTTAGCTTACTTAAGTTGTAAAGAATTGAATGTTCAGTTTATACGTCTTGGATGCAATATGGTTCTTACTTCCAGACTGGTGGATATTATCAGATGATATTTTAAAATCTTATTTTTTGCCACTAGTTGTCTATAAAAGTAGCAGCTCACTTCTTACCTGACGGGTACCTAGTTACAAATTGAGATGTTGGATCTTTAGAGGTGGGAGCACAGCTCAATCCTACCAGAATACACTACTGCATTTAGAGCCAGAAGTCCTCTGCTGCTTTATTAGTGAGATTGGAATTGACTGAATGCATCATGAGCTCTCAACCTCAATAGGCTGCTAATGCATTAGTCAGACTTTTCGGAGGAATTAAAACTGAAACTTCTGAAACTGAGAACCCTATCACTAATCTTAAATCTTCATTTTCTTTTTTTTGTAAACTAAGATGTTAATCACACATGTAATGAGAAACTTGAAGATCTCATTCAGTCATTTGGCAAACACACTCAGGAAGAAGCAGATGACAATGAAGATCATAGTATTGAAGATCTGCTTGAAGATACTGATGGTGGTTCCAGAAAGGAAGAGCATGAACTGTGTGACTGTGAATTCACACTTAGTCAGCTGATTGAGCCAAAGGTGATAGAAGTTCAAGAAATAATAAATAGAGAGATACTGGAACCAGAAGAGACTGAATTAAGGAGGCGTAATAGATATGAATTAAATATGCATATATAAAATGTTCAAAATTAAAGAATTATTGCACATAACATTGTATGCACTTTTAAAATATAATGTCACTGCTATATGCTTTAAAAGTAGAGGTGAAATCTTGCCCCACTGAAATCAATGGAGTTCTGCAATTGACTTCAGTGGGTGGCAGGCTTTAACCCAGAATGTTTACACATATAGTTCTATTTATTTTTCCTATAGAAAATATTTCTGTACTATTTGTATATAATACACTGAAATTACACATGATGCTTCACTAAAGCATCAGGATTTCTTAATACAATATTTGTTTTCATACCTAATTAAAACTAAGAGGAATGGATATAACTCATAGTGATTATTTTAAATATAGAAATCATAGAGTAATTTAAATGTCTTTTTCTGGAGTTGCACATGCAAACTGAAGAAAGTGTACTGCTGGGGGGATTCTGGTGCCTGCAGAAAATAGCTCCCTTCTAGAATTCCTGTGCTTCCCTACAGGGAAGCAAAGGGAAGCCACGCAGGACAAGGAGGGGTTACCATGTGTTCAGTTTTTGGGGGTGATTTCCCCCTCCAAACAGAGGTGAGGTATGGGGGGAGGGAGGCACAGAGTTACATGCCACTGCCCCCCCCTCGTTTGTGCAAGCGCACAGCTACCCAGCTGAAGGAGGCTGCCTTCCGCTCTGCTGCCTCTGCAGCTGAACACCACCTCCTGGGTCCTAGTGCTGATCGTATTCCCCTTCTGTGTGCTGGAGCTTTTCCTGTTTCCTGTGCAACAGTGAGTGCCTGCAGTGGGCCTGGGTAAGCAGGGGTGGGGGAAGAGGCAGTGGGGAAGGAAGGGGGTGGACTAGAACAGGGGGAGGGGAATGTGGGAGTGAGGGGAGAGGGATAGGGGAATCATGGGGGGACGAAGGAGTCTGGCATGCAGTGAACTCTCGGCAGAAGCTGGGGCTCCCCCGTTAAGCAGGCCCATCGAACTCTCACCCTGACAAACCCTACTGCCGTACACCTGGACCCCTCTCAGCCCACCCCACCCCACTGACCCCCAACCTGCTGCACCTGGATCTTCACCCCCATCAAGCCCCACTCCCCCAAACCTGGACCCCCCACACCCAGACCACCCTGCTCCAACCAACTTCACCTGGATCCCCTGCTGAATCCCATTGCCCCTGCACCTAAAACCCCCCAATGAGCCCTGTGCATCCAGATCTCCCACTGAGCCGCCTGCACCCAGATTGCCCCACACAGAAACCTCTCGCCCCATGCCTGGATCCCCACACACCAAGCCCCTCCACACTTGGATCTTGCTGGGCTGAGCCTGCCCACCCATACTTGGTGCAGAGGGGCAGGGCCCCAGGGTGTTTGTGGGGCGGGCTCAGCCCTTGCACTGTGCAAGGGTCAGGTGCAGCCTCAGAGCCGAGTCCCTATACAGGGGGGCTTCAGGGTGCTCTCCCACCTCAATGCAGTCAGTGGCCTATGCTCCCCACTGCCATGCTGGAGCCACATTTATTTATTGACAAATAACATTTGCAGAATTTTAAAATACTGTGCACAGAATTTTTAATCTTTTGGTGCAGAACTCCCTCAGGCGTAAAAATAGCTATTCTGTGCATACTGAGAGGAACTCAAACCAGTTTTGACTGTATTCCTGTACTTTAACAATCCCTGGAGGCATACTGTCATATTCTCTTGAAGGAAAATGGAAATGACTATTGTAGGGATGTCCTTTTAAATAGTATCTTTTTAATAACTATTTTCTTTATTTGTAGAATTTTATATTAATGGTAATTCTCTTGCATATTCTATCTTAAAAAAATTATACGGTCTGACCTTCATTTGCATTATTGTGGAAATTGTGGATTCCCCAATATTAGGCTTCCACCCCAATTTTGTTTTTAAATTTGCTTACTTTGCACAGTCCACAATTTTGCATACATTTTGAGGTTTGCAAGACACTCTTTCCCTCTTCCCCCAATTAGTACATGAAATGATCTTGAAGAGTTTTGGACAGGACTGTAACCAGGGTTGGGGGCGTGAGTGCAAAGCTTTGGATGGGAGGAAGAGGAGGGTGTGAAAAAAGGGGATGGAAAAATGATTCGGGGGGGGGGAGAACAGCAGGGAGTTCAGCCCTGCAGCGGGCATAGTATTGCCGCCCTTACCTCTGCATTGCTGCTGGTGGCAGTGTTTGCCTTCAGAACTGGGTGCCTGGAGAGTGGCAGCTGCTAGAGCTGGGTGCCTGACCGAAGGGGCTGTTTTTGTTTTGTGTTTTTTGTTTTTCTGCCTCACACTTCCTGGTTCTGTGCCCTGGGTGACTGCCTCGCGCTGGTTGCGGCCCTGTAGTTGCACCAGATTGTCTGGTTATCAAATTTTTTTTGAAGGCATAACATAATAGTTGAATGTTTATTGTTCCAGCAATTTTTCTTATCAAATAAGTCAACTGTGGCTCTTTTCAAATTACAGATATTAATATAGGTCCATTATTACTTTTCTTTGATTTCCCTCCCCCTCACCAAATGTCTTATCCACAATTCAGATGTGGGAAGATCATCCTGCAATTCAGGCAGGGTCTTAATTATTTAAAATAAATTGCCAAAACAAGTTCAGTTGTTTTAATAGAAGCTCTAGAATTTAAGTCTACACAATACAGGCTTAAACTTATATACAAACTAGATATGAGATCACACTTCATCTATTAGTGAAGTGTAGCCATCTTAAGTCGGGAATGTGACAGCTGTTTAACAGCTCTAAGAACAACAGTCAGGCCTGTCACCAGAGCTGATCCAGAGAACAGAATGATGTGCTGTCAGGAGCTAAGTTATGGGATGTGGACCTGAGTGAAGAGGATCCTAATGGGCCCTTCATAAGGGAACAAATGATACTACCAGATTCTCTCTGGAATGCATAAAGGGAGGCTGTACCAGGTTGGGAAAGACACTTAAAGAAATGGAGTCTCAGGCGACCTTCAGTGGGATTCTACCTTTCCTTAGAGGAAGAGAGCAAAGGTGAGACAAGATTATTATGATCAACAGATGGCTCAAGCAGTGGTGCTATAAGGAGGGTTTTGGAGTGTTTGACCGCTGGGAAGTATTCATGGACCGAGGACTGTTCTCATGGGACAGACTCCACCTGAGTAGAGAGGGAAATAGACTTCTGGGTTGGAGCTTGGCACAACTGATTTAAGAGCTTTAAACTAGGAACTCAGAGGAGATAGTTGGGAGATGATCATATAATCTTCATGCCTGATTCTAATATTGACTGGAGGAAAATCAAGAAAGAGAATACAGCAATGGAGAAAGCAGTGGGTAGAAGAATGAACATTAAGAGGAAAGACAGTGCTCATATCAATGAAGCTAACAGGTAGGTGACATTGGCAGTAGAATGACTGTACCCAATCGGGTAAGGAATCCAGGCGAAGCCAAGCATACCAACATTTGAGTTGTTTCTACCAATGCAAGGAGCCTGGCTAACAAAATGGAGGAACTAGAACTATTCGTGCAGGAAGTGAAACCAGGTATTATAGGAATAACAGAAACATGATAGAATAGTAGTCACGACTGGAGTACAGGTACTGAAGGGTATGTGCTGGTCAAGAAAGACAGAAATAAATGTAAAGGTGGTGGAATAGTATATTAATGACTAGGTAGACCATAAAGAAATTAGAAGTGATGGAATGGATAAGACAGTCTGTTTTGAGTCAAAATCACTTTGGGGAAGAAAGCTACCAGAGGTTCCCCAGGGCTAGTGCTTGGGGTATGCTACAGACCCCCAGGATCCAATTTGGATATGGAGACCTCTTTAATGCTTTTAATGAAATAAATAATACTGAGAATTATCTGGGAAGTTAGTCTCCCATAATCACACACACATTGGGGGACAAGTGCTACTATTAATAGTAGGGCCCAGATTTTCCTGGGTGTGATAGCTGACAGATTTCTTCACCAAATAATCACTTCACCAACAAGAGGTGATGTCATTTTAGATTTGGTATTCGTGACTAGTACGGACCTCATAGAAGAGCTAGTTGTAGTGGACAACCTTAGTTCAAGTAATCATGAGCTAATTCCGTTTAAACTAAATGGAAGGATAAACAAAAATAGATCTGTATCTAGGGTCCTTGATTTTCAAAAGGGCAAACTTTAAAAAATAAAGGGAGTTTTGTTAAGGAAATGGACTGGACTGAATAACTCAAGGTTCTGAATGTGGTGGAGGCTTGGAATTACTTTGTCACAGTTCCAAAATTTAATAACATAATCAGATCAAAAAGACACATACATGATTCAGATTAGCAAGGACATGCACAAGGCAAAGCAAGCCTCAAAAGACTTACCTGTGATGGGAATCTTAAAATGCTGATTTCCCACACTTGGATAAAAGTTGCACTTAAAGCTTTGGTTGTATTACAAGTTAGTTTTAGTTGTGTGAATTATGTATTGTTGCTTATGCAGTTTGTTGAAATGGTATAAATCACATAAATGCCTTCACTGCTTCATATAATAATTTGACAAAAGGGTTGCCTTGTTAGTAACAATTGTTAAAGCAACAAGAAGGGGACCTGTGGACCAATATATATGCTGGGCTAAGATTATATATAGCACATTAATGTGTATTAAGGACACTATTAATATTGTGTTTATTTCTAGCAGTTATATGGCCTGAATTGGCTTATGTAATAATAATATATGGAGCTACACCTATCTCATAGAATTGGAAGGGACTCTGAAAGGTCATTGAGTCCAGCTGCTGCCTTCACTAGCAGGACCAAGTACTGCTTTTTGCCCAAGATCCCTAGGTGGCCCCTTTAAGGATTGAACTCACAACCCTGGGTTTAAGAGGTCACTGCTCAAACCACTGAGCTATTCCTCCCCCCTGTCTTTTCCTAATTCTGTTCTCTTATGCTAAGTATCCCAAAACAGTTTGAAAAGCTTAAATTTAGCTTTGGCATTAGAAAATAGGAAATTTGTCAAAGGCTAAATACATTAATGTTATGCCCTGATACATGTTAGGGAGGTACCTTCACAGATAAGGTATGCTAGTGGAATGCTAGTATCCAATCAAAAGATAAAGAAGGTACAGAACAACAAGATAAGGACCTGTGACTAACTGAAGGGTTGGATTTTAGTGATATGCAAAGAGTTTTGTAGCTTGTAAGATCATCCTATAAATACTCCTAGCTGAAATTTGTAACTTTGGAAGAATGCCTTTTGTGTAAGTGTATTGAACAATGCTCCATGAGATGGTGTCCTGAACACTGGTATGGTACAGAACCTTTTCCCTTGTACTTTAATATTATTGACTTTTAGCAATAAAGGTGTTATTGGTTATTTTGTCTCGAGTATATTTCATAATGAACCAACGTGTGGTCCAGCAATTGACTGTACAATTTACCAACAACAAAAACAGATGTTAAATGTTTTATGTTTTAATAGAATGATTATATTAATAAAAATGAATTTTAAAATGTATAGCAAATCAGACTCCGGATCAGGGTACAATGATATAGGTGTTAAAAAATAAAAGCAATATATGTGGGAGTTTTAAAATTACTGTGTGTATGATGGGAACTTTACATTTGCACCTCTTTCTTTAAACAAGACATTTTTGGTAATCGGGACCTTTTAACAAAGGGTGTTATACTGGGCCAAAGCAGCATTGGTACTCAGGGATGAGTTTTATAATGTTATGTTTGCTAATGTTAAGGGAATGAACGATCCAACAAAATGGAAAAGGGTATTCTCCCTGAAAGAGGATTTTCTTAGTATAATCTATTTAGAGTAAATACACTGGAAGAAAAATGTTGATAAATACCTGAATGCTTCTTGGATACAGCTACCATATGTCTCTCCAGGGCAATATAATAGAAGAGGGATTGCAGTAATCTTTGCTAAACACTTCCCTTTTCTTGTTTCAGCATAATTTACAGTTATAGAGGGCAGATATATTTTCATTAAGGGGTCCTTGAAAGGTAAATTTCTCACCGTAACTCATGTGTATATACTACCAATCAAGGGCAAACTTTCTTTTTTAAAATCATTTTTAGATTGGGAAGATGATATTACTCAAGGGTGGTGGGGGGGAAGAGGATGTTAATGAGGCACTTAATCCCCTTTTGAATTGATTGAATGTGCCCAGAGGGCATCCAGGGGTAGCAAGTGCCAATTTGTTCCATCAGTTAGAAAATGATGATCTGGGAGATGTCTAGCTGGAGATAAATCTGGATGTCCGGGATTATACCTGTTATTCCACTACTAATAAATCTTGATATGATTTTCATTTCTAGGACGTTAGGCTAATTTGGTTTAAAAAAGAAAAAGTTGATCTTAGAATTATAACTTGGTCTGATCAAGCGCCTGCATATATTATATTAAAAATTGGGATTCAGTGGAAAAACCACGTGCCTGGTGGTTGACTAGAGCTTTGCTGTATGACACAGCCTTAGAATTCAAGAGCGGGAAGAAAATTTTCAGAAGCACAGACGTAAATAAGGAAGGGATCAGTAACCGTGTTCTCTGGGACACTGGAAAGGCAGTAATGAGGGGGATCCTTATAAAGCATCATACCTCAAGAAGATGAGAGGTCTTGGAGAAGAGTGTTTGGTTAAAGAACTTTCTGATTTGGAAGGTAGACATAGATGTACAGGATCTAAAAGGGTGTATAAGAAAATAATAAGATAAGAAGGAAGATTAACCTGTTACAAACAAATAAGGCTGAGCAAACACTTAGATATATTAAACAAAAATATTATGAAAAGGGCAATTAAATTGATAGGTTTTCAGCCAGAAAGTGGTGGTGGGAGGGGGGACAGGATAAATCCGTCATCCCTCTGATTTTAGAAATAAAAAGGGAGAATTATTAATTGGCATCAAACAAATCTCTGAAGCATTTGCTAACTTTTTTTTATATTTTGTATGCATCAGAACACCCCAATCCTGAATTTATTAATAGATATTTAAGAAGTATGAGACTACCTCAGCTCTCAGAGGAAGATGTGCCAGCTCTAGATAGGCAAATTGCTGCAAAGGAAACTGAAGGTATAATTAAGAATTTAAAATCCAATAAAGCTCCAGGTCCCGATGGGTTTTCTGGGAATATTATAGAACTCTAAAGCAGGAGTTGGTCCCTTTTTTAACTGAATTGTTTAATGCTATATTGCAGGGGAATGAGATTCCAGATTCATAGAATGAGGCAAAAATTGTGATCAAGCTAAAAAAAGGAAAATATCTTACCAATTGTACATCATATAGACCTATTTCTATAATTAATGTGAATGCTAAAATTTATGCCAATGTGCTGGCAAACAGATTGAGTGTCATCTTGTCCAAATATGTTCACCCTGACCAATCTGGGTTTGTTGCTGGCAGGCATCTATCTGATTATATATCAAATTCAGAATTATTTTGATATTATGTTAAGTCTAGCAATGCTTCCTGTGTGCTACTTTCTTTGGGTGCCAAGAAAGCTTTGGCTGGAGTGGGTGAACTTCAGACTGATTTTGGTAAGGTTTGGTTTTGGAAATCAGTTTTATAGGGGCATATCAGCACTATATACTCATCCTTGGGCATATACTTTTATTAATGGTCTTCAAATTCCCTCCTTTTAATTAGTCGAGGTCAGAGATTTTCAAACTGGGGTGCTGCGATGTTATTACATGGGGGGTTGTGAGCTGTCAGCCTCCACCCCAAACCCCACTTTGCTTCCAGCATTTCTAATGGTGTTATAAATTAAAAACACATTTTTATATATTTAAGGGGGGGGGGTCGCATTCAGAGGCTTGCTATGTGAAACAGGGGTCACCAGAACCAAAGTTTGAGAACCACTGGTATGAGACAGGTTTTCCTGTCATTCTCTCTGTTGTACACTTTGGCAATAAAGTCATTTGCAATAAATGTGTTTTGTGACAGAGTGCCATCAACAGCATCCTGATCACTGATGTTGCAGCATAAAGAAGACCGCAGGCTCAGTTGTGACCAATACACACATGATGGGGGGGAGATTATGAGCACCTATGTGGTAATTTCTGGGCTAATGATATAATTGGAGGCTATAAGTAGAAGGAACAGGAGGCACGGAGAGGCTCAGAAGGTAAAATGTCCTGAGGAGGAAGGCTGTGTGGAAAGTACCTTCTAGAGGAGATGTGTGTTACATTCTGTGTGTAGATGAGCAGAGGAATAAGAGCTAGATGTGATGAAAGGAAAATAGTCTGGCATGTTTACAACCATGAGGTGACAAACAGGCTAGACCAGGGGTAGGCAACCTATGGCATAGGTTGCAAGTGAACTGATTTTTCAGTGGTACTCACATTGCCTGGGTCCTGGCCACCAGTTCAGGGGACTCTGCATTTTAATTTAATTTTAAATGAAGCCTCTTAAACATTTTTAAAACCTTATTTACTTTACATACAACAATAGTTTAGTTATATATTATAGACTTATAGAAAGAGACCACCTAAAAACATTAAAATGTATTACCGGCACGCAAAACCTTAAATTAGAGTGAATAAATGAAGACTCGGCACACCACTTCTGAAAGGTTGCTGACCCCTGGGCTAGACAGTGCAGCACACTGAGTAGCTGGAAGAATGCCCTGAGACATGTGGGGGCTTGTCTGTCAGTTTAACACTCTTGATTGAGAGGAGGTGACTGAAGAGGTAACCTGCATGAGGGCAGGGGGATCTGGACTCAATGAAGGAGATGCTGTGCTGGCTAGTGGAGCAACAGACAGAAATACAGAAAACCCAGCAGGCAGCGAGGCAAGCACTCCTGGGATGGCAGGCAGAGCAGCAGAGGATGCTACAGAAGCTTATTAAGAAACAGTCTCAAATAAAGCAACATCTCCTACAAAGGTTAGTAAATTCCAGTGAGGTAACTGGAAATCTGGCGGTGGGCTTGGGACTATGTAGGGTGGCCCTGATGCCTTTTTGGTGGTGATTGAGTGTGTGGCTACCAGTGCCAGATGGGACAAGGATACTTAGGCATTATGGCTGGCTCCCTATCTCATGGCCACACTGTTCCCTGGATGAGCATAGATGAGTGGGGGTGCGTTAATAAATAAAGGAAACACTGAATTTGGAACAGAAGTTTGTTTTTCTTTTTGTTTAAATGTGAACAAACTTAGCTATGGTATAAAACTACTCAATAAAGTGAAATTAAACATGTGTGCGTTCGTTCGTTGCCCCTGCCCCAATTAAAAAAAACTCTGTGTGTGTGCATGCTCTTAGCCTTTAGGCTGCAAGTGCTTCAGGATAGTGGGTGATGTTTATGTGGAACTGGGCAGTGCCCTGTATGTTTGTGGTTGTGACATATTGTAACCCCCATACCCACATATTCACCACTATTATATTATATGTTTTGTACAAAGTATGCCTTGTGAGATATTTGAAAAGTCAGCCTGTTGAGCGTTAATATCCTGTTGAAAGGTATGTATATTGTCATTGTATATGAAGTTGAGATTTTGCTACATGTTTTGAGAGTCTGGGCATGGGCCACAGACCAGCTCCTCAGAGATGATAAAACAGTGACTAACGCCCAGCCAGGTGTTACCTGACCATCACTGGCTAGTCTCCAGCAGGGGAGTAAGGCCTGCCGACAGCAATTCTGGGCCTAGGGCAGAACAGTCAATGGGCCTCCTAGAAAGGGATGGCTGAGGTTTGATGTATGCAGGGCAGGCTGGAGCCAGGCCCCACGCTGCTGCTGGCCCGGCGTGGTGTCGCCACATGGGCGTAGAGCTGGACCATGTGTGGCGGCTGGTGCATACGCACAAGCAGCATGTGCATGGATGCAATCCGCCTGACATTTGGGCAGTGCTGTGCCTGCACTGGCTGGTACCCAGTGAGCTGCTGCTGGCTGTGTGCTCTTCCGTCACGGCTAGCAGCGGTGCCAACTCGTGGATGCTCTGGGATTGGAGCATCCATGGGGAAAAACAGTGGATGCTGAGCGCACACTGGCAACCCCCACTACCAGAACCTCCTGTTCCCCCTAGTGCCTCCTGTCCACTGGCAGGTCCTACCAATCAGCACCTACCGCCTGCTGCGTCTCAGCTGTTTCGCAGTGTCTGGAGGCTTTGGAGGGGAGGAGGGTGCAGTGTGCTCAAGAGTGGGAAGAGGTGGGGGCAGAGGTGGGATGGGCAGAGCGGGGGTGGGAAGAAGCAAAGCGGGGGCTTTGGGGGAGGGGTGGCATGGGGCAGAGCTGGGGGAAGTGGGGGAAGTACCTCCCAGCAGATTAGAAACTCAGCACCTATGACAGCCAGGGCTTCCACATGCCCACCCAGCTGCCTTCGCCACTGGCACCATCCAGGCAATTTAAAAGGGCCCCAGGCGACTGCTGCTACCGCAGCAGTGGCAGCTGGGGGCCCCTGGGCCCTTTTAAATTGCCTGGCCCCTGGGCAATTGCCCCCTTTGCCTCCCCCCCCCAATCCCGTTGGTGGGCATGAGCAGAATTGTAAACAAAGTCAGTTGCTTGAGCACATACATTAATGGGGTTAGGCACCCCCCATACACAGCAAAGATTTTCCCTGTATGTGGGGAAAAGTATAAATGAGGGACAGTGATATAACTTTGCCTGCCTCTTTCCCCTTCCCCCAATCTCGCCAAGCAAGATTATTGGGAAAACAAGAGCTCTCCCCTGAGACTTTAGGAGAGGTTGGACCCAACTGAAAGGTGTTAGCATGAACTGCTGTGAAGTTTTGGATAAGAGAAATCCTCTTGCTTTTAGAATTATTAGCCTGGTAAAGTTTAGGATTTATTTTAGACTGCAGCTGTCAAGGCTGATTCCCCACTCTGGCACTTCAAGTGCGGAAGGTGGGGCCCACAAGGATTTTAAAAATTCATACTTGCCACTCCAGGCTTGTATTACACTCCCAAGATGACAGCTTTTCTCTGACCTTGGCTTGGTAAATGCTGCCACCACCCAAATGCAAAAAAAACCCCTTGAACCTAGGAAGGAGCACTTGGGAATTCCTCCCTGTGAGGTACCCTCAAGCCCCTTCACCCGCCTCCGGGGAAGAGCTGAAAAAGAAAACAAAGGAAATCAGCTGTTGCCACCAGCTACTTAAACAACATGTGCACAAACCTCTTAGGGACATAAAAATCCAATCCTGTACTTAAAAAAGGTAAAATTTATTAGAAACAAAAAGGAAAGGAAATACATTTGGAACTTAGGCTTTTTGCTAGATCTTAAAAGAAACAATTAATCATCAATATAGCTCTCCTGATGTTCAGCTTAAAGGTTACAAGCAAAACAAAAGCATCTGGGATTAGAACAGAGGAGTCCATTAGCCATAAGAAATAACGAGAAATAGCCCTAATTGTGTCTTTCTAAACATTCCTGATAAACTTACATATTTGGGAGCAGGGCCAGCTTTAGGAACTGTGGGGCCCGACTTGAATACCTGGAGGCGGTCCGGATTTTCGACAGCGGGGGGTCCTTCACTCGCTCTGGGTCTTCGGCGGCATTTCAGTGGCAGGGGGTCCTTCAGAAGACGCAGATGGGTGAGTAAAAAATATTAAAAAGGGGCCTAAGACGCAGAGCCCTCTTCGGTGCGGGGCCCGATTCCGGGGAATCGGCCTAAAGCCGGCCCTGTTTGGGAGTTCCAGATAAGTAGTTCTAGGTATGATCTGATGATTTATGATCATTCCTGGCTTAAAGCTGCTTACAGCATTGCTGCTTTGTGTCCCTGCAGCCGAGGGAGAGAGAACAACAGACAAAGGGTCTTCTCCACCCAATTTTAAAAAGTTCTAGCCCTCCCATTGGTTCTTTTGGTCAGATGCCAACTCCTTTTCTTTTACTTTTTGGGCTTGTTAACCCTTTACAGGTAAAGCAAGTAGAGAACAGCTAATTGGCTGGTTGGGTGTCCATAAAAGGGAGCTCCCCTCCCCCCTTCATTTATCACAGCACCTTTGCTATTTTGTTTCCTTTTGTAACCAACTCTATCTTTTATATGCCAATAGCACTTAATCACTTACAATCTATCTTTCTTTAGTTAATACATTTATTTTGATGTTTAGACAAACTCACTGGTTTGGATTAGTGTCTGGTTGATCTGCTCCGATTATGGGAGTGCCAGGTGGGACGGTTGGGGTGTGGGAGCCCCTCACTGGTGTGAGTAGAAATCATTTCTTGCCCGTACTGCACTCATGGGAGGGACATAAAAGGGGGGCATGTGACCTCCCTATGTGACCCTCCATGTGACTCCTCCCTGGCCGGAGCCCAGGGCCCCCATGCACTCCCTGTCCCCTCTGAAACCCTCTTTGTATATACAAACATCAACATGCTTAACTACTCACTTTCCCCAAAAATATGTAATATTCAGTCTGTTTATATAGAATATTGTAGTTGGGTGAGGAGCCACTTCAGCATATGTATGACTTATTAAAAGACAAATTTTAAGTAAAACTGTATCCTAAACTGCTTTATGATATTGTACCCAAACATTGCATTTCAATGGGGGATTTAACTTCCTTTATAGGAACAGACTCCTGAAACTCTTATCAGTCCACAAAAGTGGTCCATAGTCATATAAATAGTCCCGTTGTCCCAAGCTGGAAAATGAGGCATTTGTTTTCTTTGTTTTGCTGCTCCAATTCCAGTTACCATGTTAGACTAGTTTGGCTGCAAAGAAGTCTGTGTACACTGAGGACAACACCTGATTCCTGTAAGGCTGCAGAACTGGGCTGAGATCAGAAACCAAACAGCCTCTGATCAGTGCAAGCAGAGACAGTCCTCTAATACTTTGGACTTGATGCGATGCAGTATGGCTGTCATGAATAATTCAGACCAATAGGGAGAAACAGAATAAAAAACATTGTTTATACACTTTCCCTCCCCCAACCCTCCCCCTTGAGGACTCCTGACAAACGTAACAGCACGATACATATGCTAACAAATGTAAACAAAGCCTTTGTTACGTTTGTTAGCATATGTATTATGCTGTTAAAGCCATTTAAAGACTGAACGCCCGCCCTAGCCAAGTGCAGCCCCTGCTAACCCCAAGTCTTTCCAGTACCCCGTACCAGCTAAAAATCTCTTGCCGGTATTGCGTCCTGGCGGGTACAGTACTGCCCTACTTGCACCCCCTGGAGCCCCCATTTTCTAGCTGGCTGCGGCCCCTGCACACGGCCCCGCTGGTCCAGCGGCTAATCCGCCACTGCGGCTTGCACCCCGGGGCATGGCACAGCTGGCCAGGCAGGGCTGGTGTTTCCAGCAGGGTGTATTTCCGAGGGGTGGCTCCCGGGGCCGGGGCTGTGCGGGGATGAGTGACTGAGGGCTCATGCGGACGGTTGTGTCTTTGCCGTTCCTCACTCAGGTGCGCTGAGGGACACGGAGCGGTGACGCGATTTCCACCCCACTGTGCCAGGGCCGGCGCCAGAGCGCGCAGACCTTTCGACACTCGCCGCTGCCCCGCGTCTCAAGTCCGGGGGGCGTGGCTATGGCGTGGGCACAGGGTGGGAGGAGCCTGACTGGGCCGGGCCAAGGCGCGCAGACACACACCTCGGCGCGCGTCCCCGCCCTCGAGTGCACGCGCAGCAGAGCCGGCGGGTGCGCGCACAGGGACGCTGCAAGATTTGGGAAAAGGGGCGGCGGCCGCGGAGGTGAGCGGGCAGCGAGTGCGCGCCTGGGGAGGGGGCGAGGGGCTCCTGGTCCTTCACTGCCGGGGGCTGCGGCCCGGCCCGAGAGCAGCGGGCGCTCAGTGGCCCGCCGCGTCGGGGCTTGTTTACTGGAAACCTAGGCAACGGGCGGGGTGAGGCCCGCCCCCGTGCGCGGAGCGCGGCCCCTTCAGGACGCCCCAGAGGCCCGTTTGCGGGGTTCTCTTTCCCCCGACTGTGGGCATCGCAGCTAGAGGCACCGCGCTGCTGAGCCCATCGGCTGCCGGGCTTAGCCAGGACAGTCCTCACCCTTCCCTGCCCCAAAACTCGGGTGTGGAACAAAAAAGAGCGTTCTTGTTATTTTCCATCTGGTTTCTGAGCCTGTAGGGTGCTCTTGATTCAGGTTTCCAAGCGTGTCTCTGCAGCCACAGGGGTTAGAAACTTATAAAACAAAACAAAAAAAATACGGAGCTGCTCATGTAACTGCTTGGCTGCAGGAGCTTTAAGAAAAACACCAAATACTGAGATTTAGGATGAAATCACACTAGCTGTCCCTACTGTGAACAGTATGGATCACTGGGTAGGGCTGTCCCATGATGTCCACAGCCAGAGAGCTTCAATATTGCTTTTGCACTTCTAACAACCTGTTTCAGAGAGATCAAAACTAAGGGTGAGAGGATTTCACCCTGTTACCTTTCGTTTGAGACTACTAACAAGACTGAAAAAGTGGGCAAGGTAATATCTTCTACCTTGGTGGATCAGATTATTTAACATATTCTAAGGAACTAATGGGCCACTCTACCTTGAATGGTCCCTTAGAATATGTGCTAAGTACTTATGCTAAACAATCTGTTCCACCTTATGGCAGTGTTTCTGTGAGATGGATACTTGTCTACAAGGAAGTGGAGATGGTTAACTTGTGAGCTTTCTACTTCCCAAGATGTTTCCTACTGTAAAAGTTTATCTTTTATCTTTTATATCTTTTCTGTGCAGTGGTTAAATCATTGTAAACACATAGTATTAAATATTTGACTAAATATAAAAGTACTATTTTAAAAATCTGATTACATTAATTTGTGAATACTAATAATGAATATGTACTAGTTTGACTACTTTTTCTCTGTTATGATTATGAAAATCTCCTTACGTTTTAAGGTTTGAGGTTATGTGAAGATAGGTGCATTTTCACTTTAAATAACAAATAGGCCCATCGCCTTCACTGGGGAGCAGAGAATGCTTGAAACTAACATCTGTTGAGTATCTGAAAACAGGGCCAACATTTACTCCTGCAAAATTTAGAACATACACCATGGGGCATCCGGTTTCTGGCAATCTTGAAGTTGGGAGGGAGACTGCCTGTACGTGCAGAACTGTCCAGGATAGGGGAGGACACTTTGTAAAGGGGGTAGTGTATGGCATAAAGGGAGGGTTTGGAGCTATTAGGGATAAAGTAGCTGGGAACCAGAAGGATTCTTAGGGTATGGCAAAAGTTCTGGTCCGGCTAAAACTATGTAGGACAGTAGTCCCCAACCTTTTTTGTCTGGCAGTGCCAGACGACGAACCACGGAGGACCGTGGCGGTGGACAAGCATCTGCCGAAATTCCGCTGACAAGCGGCAACGTCAATAGGTGTTGCTGCTGACAAGCAGCAGCATCCAGAGGCATCGCTGCCGAAAATCGGCTGCATTTTGGCAGCGACGCCTCTGGATGACGCAGCTTGTCGGTGGCATTTCGGCTGATGCTCGTCCGCCGGCTAGTACGCGGGTGCACTTAGACGCCCCAGCCGGCGCCATGGCACCTGCGGACACCGTGTTGGGGACCCCGATGTAAGATGTAAGTCAGGAGTGGGGAGGGTTGATACATCTAGTATAAATTGCAAATGCTAGAGTTAAGAGGGGACTAGGGGGAGCCTGAAGCAAAGAGAAAACCAGTGTTTCCAGGGAGTGAAGCTTGGAGCTAAGACAGAAGCCTGGAACTGCTTCGGCAAAAGATAACACTGGCAAGGGAAGATTGAAGTCAGGAGTTACTGTGGAGATGGGCATCCAGTGCAACATTGATAGGGCCCTACCAAATTCATGTTCCATTTTGATCAATTTCATGGCCAGATGGTTTTTTAAATTGGTCAGTTTCACTTTTTCAGATGTTTACATCTGAGATTTCATGGTGTTGTAACTGTGGGGATCCCAACCCAAAAGGTACCTGGAGGTGAGTCTGATCCACACACCCCTCTGTCTCCCCAGCAGCTGTGCAGGTAAAGAGGCAGTTCTGAGTGCTGTCCGTCCCCAGCCCTGTGGGATAGGCAGCTAGGAGCCCCTGACTGGGAAGTTCGGACCCACCTCCACAAGCCTCTTCCAGCTGCAGGAACCTCCGGGGTTGCTGCCCAGCTCCAGAGCTTCCTGCAGCCCCAACAGTGGCTGTGCAGGGGAAGAACAAGTCCTGTCCCTCCCCATCCCGGCCAGGACTTGCAGCTACGAGCCCCTGGCTGGGGCATTCCCAGCAGCATGGGGGAGATCAGATTTCATGGGGGAAGGGCTTATTTCACAGTCCGTGACATGTTTTTCATGGCCATGAAATTGGTAGGGCCCTAATAATTGAATAAAAACTCCCAGGTTGGGAGTTTTAGGTACATACCCCGTAATTTAATTATTTTATTTATAATGGTAATTATATAGAAAATATATGGTTTTCATTTAGTCTTTTTTATTTACAGTTTATTGTGAAGTCTATAGTCAAATTTGCATGGATTTGGAGGTTAAAGGAGTTGCTGCATCTCCTAGACGGCAAGCTGAGCTGTCATCAAGGGGGAAGAAACTTAGTCAAGTATGTTTAATGCAAAGATTAATGTTTCTATTTTGATTTACAAATATTTACAGGTGTGTTTTTTATTTCACAGACCATTTAGCTCCATCTTATGTTCAGGATTTTAAAATAGTAGAGTTTATGAAACCCTATTAAGGTTATTGCAGTATAAAAGTCTTGTGTGAACTTGCAGGGTAATTATTGAAAGTAAATAAATGATTGTCTTGGTGAGTATGAATACAGTCTTGAATAATGGTAGCCATGAGTTTGACTGCAACTGGCCTGAACATTAATACTTTCTGAATTATGCACTGTAGATATTTCCTTTTTTGTTTCATAAGTATTGTGCCCTTTAGGTTTATAGATTAAAAATAGTTAACTGATTATTGATTAGCATTTGCTTTTCTTCAAGCCCACATACTTCCATTTAACTTCCTTCTTGTTGCTAGGTTACCACATTAGGGAGTCCAGGACCAGGGGCGTCTAGGTTACCACATTAGGGAGTCTAGGATTTTCGCTGCCCCAAGCAGGGCGGCACGCCGCAGGGGGCGCACTGCCGGTCGCCGGTCCTGCAGCTCCGGGGGACCTCTTGCAGACGTGCCTGCAGAGGGTGCGCTGGTCCCGCGGCTCTGGTGGAGCATCCGCAGGCATGCCTGCGGGAGGTCCAGCGGAGCCGCGGGACCAGCGGACCCGCCGCAGTCATGCCTGCGGGAGGTCCAGCGGAGCCGTGGGACCAGCGCACCCTCCGCAGTCATGCCTGCGGGAGGTCCGCTGGTCCCGCGGCTCTGGTGGACCTCCCGCAGGCATGACTGCGGAAGGTCCGCCGGAGCCGCCTGCCGCCCTGCCGGCAAAATGCCGCCCCAAGCGCGCGCTTGCCGCGCTGGGGTCTAGAGCCGGCCCTGTCCAGGACTGATACCTGTCAACTATGGCAGACTGCCTTTCTTCTACTTGACAAGATGTCTTTCTGTATTCCACTATCAGATGTGTTCTGTAATGCATCCTCCAGCCAGTAGTCTTGTGAGAATTCTGTTTTGTACCCCAATCATTCAGTAGGGGAATCTGTGGTGTGTTGCAGAAAGGAGCATTCCTATGTTTTCCTGATCTCCTCCAGAGTTCAGAATGTAACCATTGTAATACTTCTGCCTTCTGTAACAGAAAACAGTCATAAAACAAGATTCAAATTCTGTTCTCCAAGGGTATGTCTACAGTGCAGTTAAACACCTGTGACTGGCCCATGTCAGCTGACTTGGGCTGTGGGGCTGTACAATTGCAGTGCAGACGTTCAGGCTCTCTGGGAATTTGTGAGGGAGGAATGTCCCAGAGTTCAGGCTCCGGCTCCAGCCCAAGCCCAAACATCTGTACCACAAATTTACAACCCTCAAAAGACAGAACTGTGTCATTAAATCATGATTTAATTATTATGCTGACATTTTTGTAGGGATGGAAACCAAATATACAAGCAACTCATGGCCTTCGTCCGGCTGAGTAAGTCTATTCTTCCTACTTATGAACTGTCTGTTTCATTCTGCATTAAGTAACTTTGGTAAATTTCCTTATTTCATTGTCTTTATGCTGATGTATAAATCAAGGAGTTAGGTGAAATTTATCACCATAAACTTGTTGGCTGTGCTTTATACTTAAAGAGGAATTTAATTGTTTTCCTTAAAATGATACTTTTAAAAGTCACACTTATTTGTATAAATTTCACTTTAGGAAAGTAGGTTTTTTTGAAATGTACATTGAGATTAATTGGAATCTGGTGGCATTATTAGTGATTACTCATTAACATTTTTGCTTTCTTTCAAATATGTAAAAGTTGGATGGTTGAACTTTACTTTTTTAGTTACTATCTAAGCTCCTGGCAGTTATTTCTAATTGTAAACAAGCTATCTTTTATACCTTTTACCATTATGAAAGGGAGTAGGAGAGAAGAATTGCTGCTCCTTACAGATATTTCATTATAAATACAGAGAAATTGTCATATGAGAGAGTTTTAAAAAGTGATTTGAAATCTGCTTTGTATAGTATTTCCAAAATTTGGGATTCTGAGGCCTGGGAATAGGTATATTAACGTCATCTATTATCAATGCCATATTTGAGACTGAACTGGCTTATTTTAAAAAATCTTTATGGTCATTTTAGCTCTCCAAAAGATTCTGCCAGTATGTATCAAACATGACCTTGGAATGTCTATGGCTGGATAAAGGGATAGTTCAATCTCTGTGTGTATTCAGGCATTCTCCACTGGCTGGATGGGCCTGGAGAGTAAGCATGTCTTCCAGTCCTAGAAGGGACTCTGCTATAACAGAGTTTTGAAAAATGTTGGTAGCAAAGTGAGAGAAAATATGTACTACTGATGCTCAGACTATACTTGGGTTGCTGTTAGAAGGCTTATAGTACTTGAAACTGATCTGGCATCTTTCACAGGTACTGTTTTTAAGTACATATTACAAGTCTTAATGTGACAGGTAGTTTTGTAAGGTATTGGTAATATAGACAATTTAATCAAGCCTTTATTTAGCCAACACTCATCTGTTTTGCTAAAATAGAGTTAAATACCGGCAGCTGTACACAGGGGAATTTAGTTACAGTGTAACTCCCCTTTTAGGGTATGTCTAAGCTTCACTCCTTTTGCGGTGGCCTGTAGGGTACATACATTGCATGTCCTGCTAGCATGGGTGTAAATAGTAGTGTATGTGGTGAGGCACTGCTTAGTCGAGTAAAGATCCCCGTGAATCCTTAGAATATGTATGCTACACAGCTCAGAACATGACCCTCCCGCTCCCACTGTTTTTGACAGTGTAGTGTCTTGCTGCCATTCTGCTGCCAGTCTTTCCCTGCTGCAGAGAGCTGTGGGGAAAGCTCTGACAGGGTGTGACAGGGAGAGCCTTTCCCCACTGCATCCCCCCACTGATGATGTGGCTATGCACCACAGTGTGAATGCAGCTCACTTTTTTTCTGTGGCATATAACTATCCATACTCTATATGCCACCACCAGTGGTGTCCAATATAGACATAGCCTTAGGGTCTGATCCAGCTCCCACTGAAAGTTAGAGGGCATTGGATTGAACCCAAAGGGCACATCCAGAAAGATGCTGAATGCATCTTCATTAGTGCTGGGTATCTTCAACTCCAATTTACTTTAGAGGGTGGTAAGAACACTCATTACTTAGTGGGATTGGGGCTAAAATGAAGTAAAAGTACAGAATTGCTTTAATGTATTTCAACTGACTTTTTAATTTCTTTAAGCTGAATGAAGAGTCGCTATTGGTATTTAATTGCAGTATAGTTGGGACTGTGCTAATTCCCTTCCAATTAGTTTTGAAGAGCTACATTAAAAAAGGATTACTTTTTACTTCCCCATTGCATCTCTTCTGGCTGATTATGGAGAGGAAAGAATTTGCCACAATACTGTTGTGGTAGAGGGGTAATGAGAAATGCCTGGCTTCTGATCTTGCTGCAGCTGCTCCTAGTGGGGAGCGAAGAGGAGCCAGGATGGTCTTGATAGAACTATCTGAGGCTGAAAGTGAAGATAGGGCCTGCCAAGGGCCCTTCACAGCTGCCAGTGTCCTCTGCAACTGGGGATGAAGAAAGACTCTTACCACTTCCTGAGGTGAAGCGAAGGGGGTTGGTAGGGACTTTTGCCAGGTAGGCCCTCTCCAATTCTAGTGAAACTGTTTATAGTGAAGATATTTTTGTGAAGGGGAAAAGCACTTCATTATCAGAGGGCTCCCTTGTACTGCAATTGAAAACAAGAGAATGTATTAAAGAATTACTAAAGCCATCTTTTAACTTCCTGCAGGGTGCCATGCCTTGATTTGGGCAAGCTGGGATCTTCAGATGAAGAGGTAATCATGAGTTTGCAAACTTTTCAGACAGGGCCGCCCAGAGGGGGGGGCAAGTGGGGCAATTTGCCCCGGGCTCCGCAGGGGCCCCCAAAAGAACGGCTGAGGCTCCTGCCCCAGCCTGACCCAACCCCGTCTCCGCCCCTCTCCCGGAGCCTCAGCGCATCCAGGGCTGTCCGTGAACAGCTGCAGCCTGACTCCGGCGGGGTCTGAGCTCCGCCCCGCTCAGAACCGCGTGGTAAGGGGGCGGGGCTGCGAGCTCAGGGCTGAGTGGAGGAAGCTCACAGCCCCGCCCTCTTTACCCGGGGCTCTGAGCGGGGAGGAGCTCGCAGCCCCGCCCCCTTACCACAGCGGGGCGGAGCTCAGGCCCCGCTAGAGCCATGCTGCCCCACTGTTTGGGGACGGCCCTGGATGCGACGGGCTGAGGCTCCGGGTGAGGGGATAGCCAAGGGTAAGAAGCTGGGGCCGGGGGAGGGAGGGGTTGCTAAGGGGCAGGGAGTCTCGGGGACAGGGAGGGCACAGGGAATGGGGGGGTGGGATTGTGGGCGTTCTGGGGGTCTGTCAGGACTCAGCAGGGGGTGGATAGGGGTTGGGGCAGTCAGGGGACAGGGAGGAGGGGTGGGGTCCTGGGGTGGTGGTGTCTCTGGGGGATGGTGAGGGGACAAGGAGCAGGATGGGTCGGGGTTTCTGAGGGGGGCAGTAGGGGGGCAGGAAGTAGGTGGGGGTCGAATGGGGGCAGGGCCAGGCTGTTTGGGAGGCACAGCCTTCCCTACCCTAAAGCTCATTCAGCAGTTTGAGGCTTGCAGAAGAACCAAGCTGTTAGCTTTTCCATTAGAGCTACCATCCCTTTCACTTCTCAAATGCCAAGTTATAGTCTATATTTAATTTCAGTGCCATAGGGAGATTCATGTCAGGGGAGGGTAGCTTCATTTAAAATTAGGCACTGGGGGAGGGATCACATGAGAAGAGCAATATCCTTCCCAACCCTACGAAGGGAGACCCCCCGCCCCTACATTTCCTGAGGCTCCAGAGGGGTTAATACAGTGGTTCTCAAACTTTTGTCCTGGTGATCCCTTTCACATAGCAAACCTCTGAGTGTGACCCCCCCTTATAAATTGAAAACACTTCTTTATATATTTAACACTATTATAAATGCTGGAGGAAAAACGGGGTTTGAGGTGGAGGCTGACAGCTCACGATCCCCAGTAATAACCTCGTGACCCCTTGAAGGGTCCTGACCCCCAGTTTGAGAACCCCTGGGTTAATTTAATTTTAGCACCCTGTGTCCATTCACATGCATGTGCTATTTTGAACATTTCAGTTTTCACAGCATAGGCTCATCCCAGATTCTGGACCAAGCTCAAATGTTCAGTTCATGGTGTATGTACATAAGCTATACTAAAGACAAATCCACAGTAACCGTCTCCAGTTTGTGAGGGACCCCATGGAGCCAGTCTCTAGGAAACAGATAAATGCATGGAGGTTAAATCCATTAATGGCTATTAGCCAGGATGGGTAAGGAATGGTGTCCCTAGCCTCTGTTTGTCAGAGCGTGGAGATGGATGGCAGGAGAGAGATCACTTGACCATTACCTGTTAGGTTCACTCCCTCTGGGGCACTTGGCATTGGCCATTGTCGGTAGACAGGATACTGGGCTGGATGGACCTTTGGTTTGACCCAGTACGGCCATTCTTATGTTCTAACCTAAATGAACCCAAAGTTATGGAAACAGATATGAGTCAAGGAAGCCAGCAGAGTATCAGAAACCTGGAAAAATCTCTGACTGGATGGGCTCAGGCGTTTGGTCACAAGCTGAGGTGGTTCAAAAGTTTTGGATTTTTTTTTAAAGCAGAATTTTTTTATTGTTTCTTTAAACAATCAAACACAGCAAGCAGCAAATATTTGGCCACATACTTCTGAAACCCCAAACCATGTTCAGGTTTTGGCAGACTAATTTCAGCTTTTCAATTAAAAAAAACCACAACAAATTTTGAAGGAAAGCAGACATTGGCCATGATTTTTTTTCTGCTTTTTAAAAACCCCTAGTTTTCGAACCAAAAAAAGTTTTGATGGAAAATATTTGTCCAACCCTTTTAATGAGCTTTAGTGCCTTTTAGCACTAGCTGATGCTGAGAACCAGAGATACCTTGTAAAGAAGTTTTCTCAAAACTAGGTTTGTGCTGAGAAGCGGAAGGTTTATTTTTCCCAGGGGCACCCGTGAAAGGGAGCAAGTGGGGGAATTTGCCCTGGGCCCCGCAGGGGCCCCCACGAGAATATAGTATTGCAATTTTTTTTATGGAAGGGGCCCCTGAAATTGCTTTGCCCCAGGCCCCCTGAATCCTCTGGGCGGCCCTGTTTTCAGATAATGCTGAAGTTTGTCAAAACATTCCTTTTGACTATGAAATAAGTACAAATAATCTTGTTCTCTTTGTATTTTAGGATGGTGATTCTTACATACCATACAGTAAGAGGTTTCCTCGCATTGGCCCTCCAGATTCATCTTCAACTGTTAGTTGGGGTACACCATTACAGACTCCTTATGCACAGCATCATCAGACACAACAGGTCAGTTTGCCATTACTGATATCTTAAAAATACTGTCTTTCATGAGAATTGAAGCAAATAAAGCACATCTAATTTCATTACACAATTTAGTTCTTTCCATTTGTGTGATTAAATTAAAAGATAGGAGAGTATTATTGGTCGAAGTGCTTTCTAATGAAGGTTTTTTTTGCTAGGAAGCTCTTCAGAAATTTCAAATTCCATTTCTTCATCACAGTTACTATTTATTATAGACTGTTGATTTATACTCTAATTCTTTTAATTTTGCCTACTGATAATTTGTACACTAGTGGTTGCTATTGTTAGTAACAATTTGTGAAAGCATCTGAAAATTGTGATTGCATTAAGGTAGCATATAACTTTGATTTCTACTTCTAAACAAATCTTAAGAAAATTGTGAAAATCAGAAAATAATAAAATAATTAATCAAAATATGAAATAGTTCCTTAAACATAAGATATGAAAAATAACTTTTTGTTTACAAATAGCAAATATTTATTTTGTGGAAGAATATGAGTTGATCGTTGCTACTATAGTCTATGAATGGCCGAGTGCAGTAACTTCATTATTAACAGGTTTCAGAGTAGCAGCCGTGTTAGTTCAGAGAAAAAACAAAAATAGGGAGTGGCACAAGAAGACAAACAAATTTATTTATTATGTTGTGAGCGCTAGCCACTTCCTCTCGATGCACTAACATCCTAGAAAGAAGCGAGCTTCAACAAAGCTCATGCTACAATTAATTTGTTAGTCTTTTAGTCTTTAAAAGTTTTTTCATTATTAACGTTTTTCTTCCTTTCTCTTTCAAAGAGAATTACGAGTTAATTTCAGAGTAATATCTAGTTTGGTTGACAATATAAATGTATATATTTTAAAATAAATCTAAATAGAACATCAGTATTTATTCTTCTCTTTCTGTGATGAGTAAGAACCTAAAATTCTAAAAAAGACCAGCTACACCTAGTTGTCATAGAAGGAAAATCAGTTATTCAGTTTTAACATACTGCTTTCTGGAAAATTCCAGAGCTGTTCAAAATCACTCCAAATTACTGAAATTAAGAACACATTTGATAATGACTCTGCTGAGCGTTTTTTCAGTCATTGTTACTTGAGAGTGAGAAGAGGTGTCCTTTGAATTTTTCTGTTTTGTTTAACTTTGGAAAAATGTATTTGACAAATTTTCTTTTGATTCATGCAGCATAGGTAGTGATAATTGCTATTTAAAATAACATTTCTTTTTCCTTTCCATTAAACAGATGGCTAGAAAACATTGTCAGAAGAAAATGGAGGTAAAATAGCTGGAAAAATATTAGCAATTGAGGATTGTGATGTATAATCTGAAAATTAAATAGGTTTTTAACTTCTTTGGTATGATAATGAAATGGCTTAGTTGAGAGACTATTTTTAATTGCCTATCATTATATATAGTTAGCATTTGCATTTTGAAACTGTATCAGATGTTATAGTTTTTGTCATTAGAAGAAGGAAAAGGTTCAGGAATTGCAAAGGTTAATCTTCTGAGATTGATATGTGCTCAAGAAGTGGTTTCCCAAACTTCAAACCAATTCAGGACCTGTACAAATCTACAGGATTATTTTCTGTGGTAAGGGTGAGAGGTATGTGCCAAATTTTAGGAAATTGCATTATATTTCTATAGTTAAGGAATGGAAGGCATCCTAATCTCCCTATGTGTGTATGTCCCGATGGAAAATCGGAAAACATCCTTTGGTAGTTCTTTTAAAAATATTTAATTTTCTTTAAATCCAAGAACAATTAATACAAAAAGTGAGTCCATATCAGCAGTCTAACCATCTGAGGGCTTGATCATGAGAACATCTATGCACATAATGCAGTCCTTAAGCAAATAACCCCTTGAAGTCAATGGGTCACTTGCATGAGTAGTGGTTTGCAGGACTGGGTCTTTAGAAAGCAGCACTGTGCTGCCAGTGTAGGCTGGAACATTGTTTGGAACAATGTAAAACAGTTTATCACCTCTCAGCAATTGTTAATAATACAGCAACTCGCATTGATTAACTTAGAACATGGTCATTCACTGCATGAAATGACCACCTGTTAGGTCACTTTTTTCCCAATTAGGACACTGCAAACCACATTCTCTCTCCCTTTCTCTGTCTCTCTCTCATCTCTCCCGGCTTGTCTACGCTACCCTACACTTTTTTTGCCTGCGTAGTTATGTAAGCAGAGCCTCCTGGTGCAGGTACAGCATGAGCCAACAGAATAAGTTCTGCTGGCATAGCTAAATCACTTCCCTGTTCGACACTAGCTAACCCGACAGAAGCACTCTTCCTTTGACATAGGGGCATTTACAACAGGTTTTGCTGTCATAGCTATGTCAGTTAGGTGTGACCCCCTCCCTCCCAAATCCTGTCCAATATAGCTATACCAGCAAAACTTTGTAGTGTGGACTAAGCCTATATATGTGTGTCTTTGTCTGTCTGTCTGTCTGTCTGTCTCTCTCTCTCTCGTCCTCTCTAATAACATGCATGTGGTCTTAAGTTAGAGTCGATGTGAGTTGCTGTGTTCTTATTAGCTTAGTGTTGATTTTATATATATATAATAAATTATATATATATAATCTCTTTTGCTAGAAGGCATTTTTCAAATTGATAATCAGTGAACATAAATATTTTATTACTGTAAAGTTACCAAAAAGTTGAAATGTCTTTGACTACCTCCCAGTCTCTTCTTTTCCTCTTTTTCACTTTCTTTTACCTTTCCTCTCCCTCTTTATCCCCTTCATTGTTTCCCAGATGCCACAGTGATGGATGTGGTATAAGAACCTAAATAGACTAGATCTCCTGCTCATTCTCCCTCTTTGTTTCTATTCCATCCTAATCTACCTTGAGGAGAAAAGGTAGTCAAGTGCCACTGATATATTTTAACATATTTTTGTGTGTGGCCGTGATTTCTGCATTGCTTGCTTCAGATGCCTGATTGTAGCAATACTTCCACACAAAATTTAAGAAAAAATCATGCTTCCTCTGTAGGAAACTTTATAGGTGAATCTTCCCTAAGAGACTAGGTGGTAGAATAATTTAAATATAGAATTTTTTTTCTTTATTTCTTGGTCATTCCCATGCAGTTCTACTGTTACTCCATGGCCTGGTCTACAATAAGATTGACCTGACCATGTCACTGGGGTCTGTGAAAAATTTCATGCCCTCGTGCCGTAGTAAAGTTGACCTAGTTCCCCATGTAGATGTGGCTAGGTCAGTGAGAGAATTCTTTCATCGACCTAGCTATTGCCTCCCAGAGTTATGGATTTAATTACAGCAACAGAAAAACCTGTTCCATTGATCAAGGAAGCAGTGCTATAGTGGCTGTAGGGTAGGCATGCTCCAAGTCCTGTCTGTAAAACATTCATAAAATCATCAAGTGAGAGGGAAATAATTCCTCACTTTTGCGTTTTGTATAGACTTTTCAAGAAAAGTGTAGAAGGAGATTCACATCTTCCAATGGAGGCTAGTTTCACAGTGTGAAAAACACTATTCTAGAACAGGTCTTGGTCTACACTTGAAAGTTATATTGGCATAGCTACGTCAGTCAGGGGGTGAAAAAACCACACACCAACTGATGTAACTAGGCTGAAAAAAACCTCAGTGTGTCAGAAGTATATAGTATATAGACGGAAGAGTGTTCCGTCAACATGCTAATGATGTTCAGACAGGTAGTGTTCCTATACCACCAGAAGAAAACCCTCTGTCAGTGTAGGCTGTGTCTACACCACGGGGCTATGCCAACATGGTACAGTCTCTGTTGTGTAGACATACCCCAGGACTGCTGAACTACTTGTTCAGGGTGTGCATATGGTTCATAAGGTGACACTGCTGGATCCGCTATTGTTTGGCAGGTGAAAGGGAGTGGTGAAAAATCAGCAACATCCCATAGGTGTTAGGACCCAGTGAGAGACAGAGGAGATGAGAAAAGAAGCATTTTGGTTCCTCCTCCCACCTTGCTCCTACTGCTGCTGTTTCTACCCAACCCAGCACAGCACTTGACTCCAGGAGAAGGGAAGTGGGATCTCAAGAAACTATGTAGCTGGCTCCAAAGCCTTTTCAACTGATGTTGTCCTTGGAGTTGAGCAATGTATAGGGGAAGGTGAGGGAGCAGCACCCCAGTGACTAGTCAGTATCACTACACCCCCTGATCTAGATAACCTTTGGCCCCTTCATTCAGCATCCCAAACCAAATATGGGTTCATGCTGTTGCTCCAGTCTTACAGTTCTCTGCATCTGCAAAGGCTGGCAAGAGACCAGGTGGATTTTGGTTTCTGGGTATGGTTGAGAGTCACTTCATTTGCAGAAAAAAAAAAACCTTCTCTAAGCAAAACAAGAAGGGTTTCATGAGAACAACCTAATGTTGTTATACAATAGTATTTATTTTCTTCTAAATGTTAAGTGTGGTATCAACGAACATCAGTCCTTTAACTGTAAAAATGTACTGAATGAGTATTATAATCCTGCTGTTGACATTGTGTATCACAGCAGGAGGCTGTTATTTCTGATTATTCTTTGCTTTTTAGCTTTCTTTGGAGCAAAAGACAATACCGGAAAATCTGCCATCCCCAACAGACAAATACAAACTAAAATATCAGCAGTATGAAGCAGAAATGAAAGAGGGATATAAACAGTATTCTCAGAGAACTGCAGAAAAGAAAAAAAACAATGCCCAGTCTCAGGAATCTTCAAGAAAAACATCAGATAAAGAGGTAACAAATTTTAAACTTGCAGATGTACTTTGGTGCACATCCTCATTAGTATCTGAGCATCTCTAATGTTGAATAGGCATTCAAATAGAGGAAGTCTGTTTGAACCCTTTCCTCTTATAAACACTAGAAGCATAAGTCTCCAGTGGGAGAGCAGGTCTATGCCCTGAGAAGGCACTTCTCCCAGCCAGATGAGCAAGATTTGCATGAGCTATCAATGAGATTTCTTGTTTGCACTTTTATTAGAAGGAAAATGCATAATTTGTGACTGCAGAAGAGGAAGGATGATGGTAAAAAATGTGACATTAGAATGGTGAAGTGCTTTCAATCCTTCTTTAAATATGTATATAGAGCCAGAACTTTGCATAGTTTACAAAGAACAGAAAAAAATAATTACCACTGCCCTATAGAACTTACAGACAAACAGAAAATGAAAATTAGCAGAAAAAAAGATGATGTGAGGAGAAGAGGGAAAGGGGTTCAAATACATAAAGATAATGTGAACTATTTAGATTGTAAGTCCTGTGGGGGCAGGGAAAGCTTACTCTATGTGTGTATGGTGTCCAGTACAACAGGGTCCCAAACTCTGATTGGGACTTCTTGGTGCTACCACAATACAAAGAATAAATAATATTTGTATTACATTACTAATGAATCTTATACATTCTTCTATTTAAAAAAAAATAAGACAGAGGTGGTATAAAAGATGTGGAGTAGACAGCAGAGGAGTGGAGATCGACAATGGAAAAACAAAATGAAAAAAGTTGTCTTTCATTTTCTTTTGAAGAAAAGGGAGAGGGTGAGGATGCTCAGCACACCTGAAGAGTTATCATTCCAGGTGTGAGGAGAAGCATGAAAAAGACATGAAGGTGGGAGTGGGAGGTGAGCAAGAGGTGTGGAGGGGAATGGCTATTGAAGAGAGAGAAACTGGATGAAGCATTGATCAGAGATGATGAATTTGAATACCATGGAAAGAGAGAGGAAGCCAATGAATGGGCAACAAAGCAGTGACATGCTTGAAATGACAATGGTGAAGGATAATTTTAGCTGCTGAATATTAATAGAATGGAAAGGAAAAAGTTATGGAGGAGGGAAACTAGTGTCCCAGGCTGAGATGGCTATTGTGTATATTGCTTCATTGTCTTAAAAGGACACTGTCCACTTGAAATCAAATTTTCAAATGTACGTAATGTTCGAAGTAAAACTTAAGAGAACCGATAACCGAAAGAGAATTGAGACAGGAAAAATATCCTTTTTTTCTAATTGTGTTTATTTTGTTCATGTTATAGCACCTTGTCAGTGATAGTGTTTTGTTGATGGTGAGTTTCATTTCCTGCACAAGCACAACATCACATTGTCTTGCATCTGGCTAAGAGTAACTCACTTGCATGCTCTACTGCTCCAGGCTCTGGAAGAGAGCATTTATGGGAGCAGCACCACTGAAATTGAAACTGAAAGGATAGCAGGTGGATGTTTTCAAAGAGGAAAAGGAGGGCAGAATAGAGTTGGAGTCAGGAGTGTTTGGTGTTTGCTTTTGGGCCCACTCAAAAGATATTTCTAAACATGAGATGAGTAAAACAATTCTTACATATTTTTTTAAAAAAGTAAAATAAAAATCAGGCTATTCTATTTTTAATATCCTGCTTTTATCCTCAAGTCTTTCATTACTTTTTTACCTCAGTCTTCACAAAAAAAGTTAATTTTAATCAGATGTTTTACAAAGTGAATATTAACAAGGGAGAAGGATCTCGTCAGAATAGGAAAAGAACAGGTTAAAGAAATACTTAAATAAGCTAGATGTATTCAAGTTGGCAGAGCCTGATGAAATTCACTGTAGAATACTTGAGCTAGCAAAGCAATCTCTGAACCATTAATAATTCTCTTCAACAATTATGAGGTCCCAGATGACTGGTGATAGGCAAACATAGTACCTATCTTCAAAAAGGGGGAAAAGGAGGTCTTAGGGAATTACGACCTGTCAGCCTAGAAAGATAATGGAACAAATGATTAAACAATCAATTTGTTGAAACCTGAGGAATAATAAGGTGAGAAACAATAGCCAACATGGATTTGTCAAGAACAAATCATGCCAAACCACTCTAATTTCCTTCTTTGACAGAGTTACTGGCCTAGTGGAGGGAGGAAGCAGTACATATGGTATCTCTGGACTTTAGTAAGGCTTTTGACACTGTCCCACATGACATTCTCATAAGTAAATTAGGGAAATATGGTCTAGATTAAATTACTATAACGTGGTTGCATAACTGATAACTAGTCTTTGAGTACAGTCTATTAGTGATTCACTGTGAAACTGAGAGGGCATATCAAGTCCTCCAGGGGTAAGTCCTGCATTTGATACTATTCAAAATTTTAATTCATAAGTTAGATAATAGAGAGTATGCTTATAAAATTTGTGGATAACATCAACCTGGGAGGGGTTTCAAGCACTTTGGAAGACAGGATTAGAATTCAGAATGATCTCAATATATTGGAGAATTGATCTGAAATCAATCAGATGACATTCAATAAAGACAAGTGCAAAGTACTACACCTAAGAAGGAAAAATCAAATGGATGATAATTGGCTATGCAGTAGTACTGTAGACACGGATCTTGTAGTTGTAGTTGATCTCTAATTGAATATGAGCCAACAATATGTTGCAGTTGCAAAAAAGGCTAATATTCTGCAGTATATTAATAGGATTATTGTAAGTAAGATATGGGAAGTAATTGTTCTGCTCTAGCTGTCTCTTGTGAGGCCTCAGGTGGAGTACTGTGTCCAGTTCTGGGTGCCACATATTAAGAACGATGTGGACAAATTGGAGAGGGTGTAGTGGAAAGCAACAAACATGATAAAAGGTTTAGAAAACATGACCGATAAGGAAAGGTTAAAAACAACTGGACATATTCAGTCTTGAGAAAAGAAGACTGAAGAGAAATCTGATGATAACCTTAAAATAAGTTAAGGGTTGTTCTAAAGAGGACAGTGATCAATTGTTCTCCATGTCCACTGAAGGTAGGACAAGCAGTAATTGGCTTATTCTGCAGCAAGTGAGATTTATGTTGGATATTAAGATTTTTCTCACTGAAAGGATAGGTAAATTCCTGAATAGTCTTCCAAAGGAGATTGTGAAATCCCATCTTTGGAGGTTTTTAAGAACAGGATGGACAAACACCTCTCAGGGATGGTAGGTCTACTTGGTCCTGCCTCAGCACAGTGGGATGGACTGTATGACCTTTGAGTCCCTTCCAGCCCTATATTTCTATGATTCAGTGAAAATCAATATGTAAAATAGCTGGTGAGTCAGTAGTACTCAGAAAAGAATTTGAGGGTTATAGTGGATCACAAACTGAATACGAGTCAGTGTAATACTATACAAAAAAGGCAAATGTTGTGGGATATATTAACAAGAGGGTTTTATATAAGATATGGAAGGTAATTGTTCCTCTCTACTCTGCACGGGTGAAGCCTGAGCTGGAGTACTGTGCCTAGTTTGGGGCACCACATGTCAAGAAAAATGTGAACAAACTGGAGAGAGTCCAGAAGAGAGCAACAAAACTGATAAGAGGTTTGGAAAACATAATCTATGAGGAAAGGCTGAAAGAGTTGGAGATTTTTAGTTCAAAGAAGAGAAGGCTTAGGGGGAGCATGATAACAGTAATCAAATATGTAAAGAGGGTGGTGATCAATTGTTCTCCATGTCCAGCAAGGGTGGGGCAAGAAGTAATTGGCTTAGTTTGTAGCAAGTGAGATTCAGGTTAGATATTAGAAAAAATCCTTTCTAACTGTAAGGATAATTGAACACTAGATTAGGTTACTTAAGGAGGTTGTGGAATCTCCATGGTTGAAGGTTTTAAGAACAGGTTAGTTAACACCTGTCAGGGATGGTCTAAGCATACTTGGTCCTGTCTCAGTGCAGGGGGATGGATTAGATGACCTCTAGAATTTATAGAATATACAATCAGTCCCTGAGAACATAAGTAATTGTTTTATGAAAATGTGAACTTTGCATTCAGCATAATTAATTAAAAAAAACCTCAGCTTCTGGGGAATTCTTCTAAAAAAAGTCTGTATTTCTCCTCTTCATTTCTAAATATATTACATTTATCCTATATATCCATCTCCTCTTAAGAGCACTGTTAACTTCTGTAAAACTGCAGGAAATGTCTAAGAGAAGTCTAAGCCAGCGGTTCTCAAACTGTGGGACAGCACCCCAAAGTGGGTCACGATGCCATTTTAATTGGGTCCCAGGGTAGGCATTAGACTTGTTGGGGTTGTGTAGTAATTTTTGTTGCCAGAAGGGAGTCGCGGTGCAATGAAGTTTGGGAATCCCTGGTCTAAACCAAAGAAAAATATTTTTGTTTGCTACAACTGATTGTCCATGATGTTGTAAGTCGAATACAGTGTATTTCTTTGTAGGAGCCACAGCTTGAAGACAGGACTGATCCTGATCTTACAGCTCTTGATGAGAAAGCCCTCTTGCAGCAATGCTATACAAGCAAGCCCTACACAATGCAGCACAGCATAAGGAAGTTAGAAGCTGTAAGTTTCCTGGATAGTATTAAATTGTTATATAAATATCCCTATATATCAAGGCTTGTAGGTATAAATTTTGATATGCTGTAAAACATGTAGAAAACCTCATTGATAGATGTTTGTATATATGTGTATTTTTACATAATATATTTATATTGATTAAATCATACATGATATAGCATTGACAGGGAAATTAACTGGGTGACCTAATAGGTCTCTTCTATTTCTTCTGTGATCTTTTGTCAGAACTGTGCAGAAAAAGCACAAGAACTCTAAACACTGAGTTTAGGATTATTTCAGCAATGCTCAGCAGCCTCCAGGACGTGACTTTTTGCTGAACTCCACCAATAAAACAAAACAAAAAGGCTTGATTTATGGATGATCTGATGTATTGAACTCACTCTGTTGTGATTAAGGACCGTAGCACATAGAATATTCTATCAGAAGGTCTTGAAATATTTGTTGAACTTGGATATCTCATATACAAAAATACATAGGAACAAAAAGTGAAAGCTGCCAAGGCATCCTTAACTTAGAATTTCAATTTAGAGTTGGTTTGTCATATCCTTAGTGCTTTGAGAGAGATTTAATATGTAATATATATATAATTTGAGTTCTTATCCATACATGTTTTTCTTTTCTGAAAATATCAGACCTATTGTCAGTTGTGCATATTTATTTTTAAAAAGCCTTAAAAAGATTCTTAAATATACAATATATGTTAACATTTCCTTTGAGTGTAACTATTATTAATACATACTTTTAAAGGGAAGTTTTTCTGTAATTGCCTTCTATTTTTGATACTGAAAAATAATGAACAGTTTAGAGGTAAGTTGTTGTATTTTGAGGAGTATTTTGTATTTGTATTGAGGAGATAGCAACCATGATGCAGTCTTCTTTGATTGAAGGTTTGCATCCACAATTGCTCAGTTTAGTCTGTAGTCTAGGAGTACTCTTGGATTCCTCGCTGATGCTGAGCTCTCACATAACAATGGCTGTGAGACTCTGTCCCATCCAGATGGGTGAAGACCTGGCCTCAGTTATTCATGCCTCCATTACCTCTCAGCTGGTCTACAGCAATGCAATATGCCTGGCATGAAAACATCAGCACTTAGGAAATGCCAACAAGTACAAAACATTGCAGCATGTCTCCTCAGCAACACAGGCTATTTTGAGCACATTGCACCTGTCCTACGCTCTCTACATCGACTTTCCATAGATTTTTGAACCAAGTTCAAAGTCTTGGTTCTTATCTTCAAAGCTCTCCATAGCCTGGGCCCAGGATACCTAAACAATTGTTTTAAAGCTTCTGGTCAACAACTTTGCTCCTCTGACACAATGGAACTCTCAACAGTAAAAGTAAAGCTCATCTGTGTGGGAGACAGGACCTTCTCTGGAGGTTGTCTCAGGCTCTGGAAATAACTCCCCCAGTAACCAAGGACTATCACAACCCTCACCAGCTTCCACTCCACTCAAAGTGCCATGTGCATATTTTGACCTTGCCTTCTTTAACATAAACACATAGCAACAGGTACGTCTAAGAAAACAACAACATCCTACAAAACCAAGGCTCACCATTCCGCATGCTTCTTCCTCTGGGAAGTGAATGAGAGAACAAACAATACATAACAGGTGTGTGGTCACCTGGCTTAACACACTGCTGAAAGGCACTCAGATACTATGGATGGAGATGATGGTACCTCTTGTTATGATCACTTGCCAATATTTCCCATTGGTCAGGATTAATTCCAAATTCCTTCATATCTTGCTTGCATGTGTCTTTATAGCGAAGCTTGGGACAGCCTGTTGTTCTAGTTCCCTCTGATAGCTCCTCGTATAACATGTCCTTGGGTATCTGTCCATCTTCCAACCTACTCAGATGGCCCAGCTAGCGCAGTCATCTTTGCTTGAGCAGGGATGTCACACTTGGTAAATTTTCCCTTTGAAGAACCTCTGCATTGGTGACTGTATCTTGCCATTTGGTGTTGAATATGTGGCGTAAACTACGTAGGTGGAAACTGTTTAAACTTTTCTCCTGATGAGCATAAGTTATCCATGTTTCCCCACCATACCATGAGATTGCTGAGGATGCAAGCATTTTGGTACGCTAGCATTTTGGTCTTGATGGTAAGCTTTGAGTTGTTCCATGGTCTTTTAGTTAGTCTGCTAAAGGTGGTGGCAGCCTTTCCAATGCGAACATTTAGTTCTTCCAGTGAGAGGTTGGTGGTCACTGTAGAACCTAAATAGCTGAATTTTCGGACTACTTCTAACTGGTTTGCATTTAAGGTAATTGAAGGATCTTGTGGAACTCCTGTTCTAATACAACTATTTTCTTGGTGGTGAGAGCAAATGCCTGACAAGCACTTGAAAGGCCATCCTTGAGTTCTTGTAGTAGATCTTCATTATGGGCTATGAGGGCAGCATCATCATTAGCACCTTTTTGACTTTGGTCTTTGACTTAAGTTGGGACAGGTTGAAGAGTTTCCCATCTGATCCTGTGTGGAGATACACTCCATCTTTCATGTCCTTAAACGCACAATTCAAGAGTACCGAGAAGAAGATTCCAAAGAGTGTAGGAGCAAGAACACATCCTTGCTTCACTCTGTTTTTCATTCAGAGCTGTCCGAAGTGGACCCGCCAAACTGGACAGTTGTTTTCATGTTGTTGTGGAATGAATGTATAAGACTTAACAGGGTTGGTAGGCATCCTATCTTTTCTAGTATAGCAAATAGACTGCCTCTGCTGACTGTGTCAAATGCTTTGGTTAGGTCTACAAAGGCGATGAACAATGGTCTATGCAGAGAGCAAAACCGACTTCTTGGGAGACTTGTGAATTATACCCTTTACCAAAATTGTTATAGAGTTAAGTTGTAAAGTTAGTGATTATCCTTTAAAATTATCTGGTGTTTGATTGGCAACCAGTTTTTCATCCTCTTCAACTATAGTAGGGCTGGGTCTATATATAGAATTTGGCTTGCACATGTAAAATGCCTACCCAGGAAATCTTCTCTCAATCACAGATTGTCTCTGTATTTAGCACATTAGTGAAATAGAGTTGCACTAAGATAGAGGGAGCCACAGCCGATCAAAGATAGAGATAGATAACTAATCACAGGTATGCAGATTGGGTAGGGAGCTTACATAAGAAACACTGAACAATGTCTTTGTCTTCCCATGAAAACCAACTATATAAATGTCATGGAAATAAGGGCAAACCTAAATGCAGTAGAGAAGTTCAGAAATCTGATATATATTAAATGATAGGGTTATGCCAGAGAGTAAAACCCACTGTCAGCAAGGAAGAATAGTTGGGATAATCTTTTCAATGAATAGGGTGACTCCTATAAGACTCTTCCAATTGTCATATATCCGAGGAGGAGAATATTCTGGCACATAGCTGACCTGCTTTCAAATAAATAATTGAGAGTGGACAATAAATCATAAAAGAATCTTTCACAAGACAAAATCAAATTGGTAGAGGTAAATCTTCATTGCTTCAAATCATCATTTGTATCTGCACCGATTCCTATGATGCATTGGATGGGGAGGGAAGTTTCTCTTATGCTTTGTCCCACTTAAATAATACACTAACTTAAAGTAATGTGAGAGCAAATATAAAGAAATTTGGCCCTCAGCATAAATGTTAGATTTCTCTTTTATATGTAGACAATACAATTACACAGAGCTAGTGCATATGTAAACAGTTTAACTATATCAGAATGCATTATGTGGCTCTAATTTAACTGAACCTCATTCACTGTATAATTTTCTCAATTTAAAAAAAAGATAAGGTAAGAGAGTGAAATGATACATTTGAAAACTCCATATTGCTTAACTGCATCTTCTGAAGATCATCTTATTTTCTGAAGTTTTTATTGTATCTCATAGACTCTTAATGGTTTTTTTCATTTCAGGAGGATGTAGCTGCAGAGAGGAGAAAGCAAACTGTAGTAGAGCAAGTGATGGTGGATCAGTTATCTAGGTAAGAGAATATACAAAGTATAATTACAAATTAACACTGTAGAAGAATCAACTATTTGAAAGTGTGCCCTACCTTGTGAAGGAAGTATTATTATTATTATTTATTATTATTTTAAATTTGTGAACATTCTTTAAATTCTTTAATTTTTTTTGTAAAACTTCTGTGATGAAAATTATCAACCTTCTAATTTTAAATATCATAAGTATGATCTAAATATCTCTCAGAAGAATTAAAAATGTTAACACTTGCACCCTAATTTTAAGTGTTTTACAGTAGCACACTCTTGAGAGCTAATCTGCAGGCTTTTTTGCAAAATATATTGGTGCCTTTTGTAATACATTATACGTCTTTAGTGCCTTTCTTCTGAGAAACTCAGTTTTTTAAAACAGTGATAAATTACTTAAAAGGATGTTGTGCTGATTAAGACAATATTGTTCCAGTTTTACAGAGTTGGCTCTGAGAGAGTTGGACAATGTCACACAACTAGGCAGTTAACACCCATTGGTTGGCAGGTCTTTGAAGCACTGTAGACAGTATTTCAGTGCCTTGAAGGAGGAAGGATCTTGTGATTTTGTTTGGTGACCCTCACTAGGCAGTATAGTTAACAGCATTGACTGTCTCTGGAAAGAACCACAGGAAAGTGATAGAGCCTTTGCAGGGGACAGAGGGAATGAAAATAACTTTGTGCTTCTTCAGATTGCAAAATACATTTTAATTTTTTTCTTATTGTGTTTCATCACATATACTTTTAAATAAGATGTGCGCTAACGGACCATTCTTGCATTTCTTTGTGCTTGAAGCAGGGCCACCAGCGTTCCAAGCATGTGCTTGGGGCAGCACTTTCCAAGGGGCGGCACTTTTCAAGGGGCAGCATTCTTTTTAAACATTTTTTTTTTTTTGCTTCGGCAGTGGCAAAAATCCTGGAGCTGGTACTGGCTTGAAGTAACTGATTATCAGGCTTATTTTCATTAATGTACCTTAGGTATGCACATTTAATGCCAGCCTATGAAGTATGATTATATTACCTTAGCATTTACAAGAGTTAGAACAAAAATGATCTACAAATTTATATTTACCATAGAGCAATGGTTCTCAAACTTATTTGAGTGCACTCCACTTCTTAGTGTCTATAGTAGTTTACGCCCCCCCTGACCACACAAGCACATATACTGATAAAAAATAATCAACATGTAACTCTCACTAAATATGAAAAACAGTAAGATATTTAGTCAAACAGAGCCAATGATCCACTATAATAAGAGCAAAAGCAAAACTGTGATTGTGGTCGATGCTTACAATTAAATGTGCACACCATATCATAGCAAACAGATTAATGTGTAGATAGCAACGACTTTGTATAATGCTATGCAAGCTTAGAAATCCGTCAAAATGCACAGAACCATCTAGAGTCAAATGCACAGTGCAATCTGAGGACCTGATATGTCTGGAGGAATCAGATTTGCTAGTTATTAATTGCTGTGGGTAAAATGTGCTCAGTAGCTCCCACCCCTCCCAAGCTTCTCATGGCCCCCAGAATACATTCTGCACACACACTCATGGGGAGGGGTGCCCCCTAGTTTGAGAACTTTTGCCATAGAATAATGTTGCTTTGGTGTGTTTTTTTTTCTTCTGTCAGGGCTGTAATAAGTGACCCAGAGCAAAGTACAAATATTGGTACTTACCAGAGGGATAGGACCTTTGCAGGTCTTGAGACAGCACCATTGCGCTTTAGAAAAAGAACATTACATGAAACAAAGTAAGTTTTCTTTTGCGGTGGTGGTTTGGAGTTTTTTAAGCTACAGGCTTATAGCCCTAATTTCAACCAATTGTAACTTTAGCAAAACCTATTCCTTTCAGGCTGAAACTTTTCGTGCTTGGTCTTTCTCGCTTTCTTTCCCTTTTTTTTCCTGCTAAATGTAGTAAGTTTGTTCCATCCAGTTTTAGAGGTGCACAAAAGATGATCAGGGAGTTCTTTGAGTATGATCTTTATTATGGGTGTTTTATATGCCTGGGATAAACCAGGTGGAAACTTTCTAGATAGCAGTGGCTGTGTTTCATAGAATAGCAGGGTTGGAAGGGACCTCAGGAGGTCCAACCCCCTGCTCAAAGCAGGACCAATCCCCAGACAGATTTTTGCCCCAGATCCCTAAATGGCCCCCTCAAGGATTGAACTCACAACCCTGGGTTTAGCAGGGCAATGCTCAAACCATTGAGCTATCCTTTCCCCCCATCTTACATGGGTTCTCGTCTTCTAAAGGGTGCACAGCCCCAACTGTTCATTTACTTCTGACTGCTGTAGGAAGTGAGCAGGAGCTCAATGGTGGCCTTTGCTAGCCCCATCAGCCCCACTTCATGGAAAGGTTGGGATTTTTGCTTATATATGCAGTCTTGGAGGTATGATATTTAGTATTAGTGATTGCTACACATTGACAGATTTATTTATTTATTTTGGTCTCTTCAGTTGTTTTTGGTTTTAAGCCTTCCTCATGCCGTTTCATGTATTTTATCCATTACTATGGCTGAATCCAATGGCTTCAAGCCATGCCTTCCTCGAGTGGCACTATGGCTGTCACAGATAAATGTGCCTTTTCTGCCTCAGGAAATGGTGTTTTCCTGATGATTCTTTGAGTGTAAAGATTTACCAAAAGCACATATAGAATGTGAAAAAAAAACTTAAACTTATATGGGTATTGTTCCCCAGTACCGATCTTCTAGATCAGAGTTTCCAAAGCCTTTAAAAGCTGGACAGCTGTCCTCTCATTCTCCTCAGGCAACTGTGCAGGCTTTTAACAATCCCTTGCATCTCTTAACTTACACATCTTTGTGTGTCCCCTCTCCCCTACACCCAACACACTTCAGTACTTCATGAAATGCTGATGTACATCTTAATATAATAGTTCCTATCTAGTCTTACATGTTTTGATGACTAGTGAAATAGTTGACATTTAAAATATTGTCACTGCTATCTGAGTTAACACCAATTGAAATTGATTAATTGAAATCCACATTGCAGAGCTATTGTTTCAGGCTCTCTGCAAATGTAGGCAGATATCTCTGCATCAGTTGCATTCAAGTACTCAAATATAATTGTAAGAGACTTACTTTCTTTAAAAAAAATGCAAGCTGTGACTCTGGGGAGCAATTTTAAAATTTTGCTCCAGCCCCCCCATAGCAAGTCTCTCTGCTCCCCAGGGGTTATGCCTCTACTTTAGTAAAATTGATGTAGAGAAATTGAAACGGATGTTGACTGGACATTCTGCTACTATGGTGTTGAGAACCACATTAGTACCTAGATATATAGAGAGGTCCTGGAATTGTTCTGAGTCAGGAACCAGCAGCTAAATGATTTCCATACTGAAGAGCAGTTCAATAGTAAGGACTGATTAAGACACCCTCTCTGGCTCAGAGGTTGGGTGTTAAGCCATTCCCCAGTGGCTCTTCAGTCTTACACTTGCATATCCTGAAATCCAGCAGTGTAAATCCACATTAGGCTCCACTATTGAATGCCACTTCAGTGTTGAGATAAAGTTGAAGGTTTGTTAAGTTCTTAAGGGACTATTTTTCTGAGTAATGCTTTTCCAGCATTGGTTTTCCTTGAGAGAGCCAAGGAAAATGAAGAAAGAGTCAACAGATTCGTAACTCTTCTTAGCACATCTAAATAACAGTGATGGGATGTCCACTCCGCATAGGTCTGACCAGGGTGAAGGTGGCCAATTAACTGCCCAGGCTGCACCTGGAGGAGGAGCCAGAGTGCAGAGAACTAAGTGATTGCAAGCAGGCCCACCTGTTCAGGAACAGATGGGGCCTATAAAGCCAGGTAGGGGGCTACAGATGGCGGCTGCTGAGAAAGGGCAGTCAATCCCTGGGAAGAGAGAGGAATGCTTGGGGGGCTGCTGGGAAAGGCTTCAGGAAGACAGGCAGCAGTCACTTTCTGGGAAGAAGGAGGAAGCTTTTGAGCTGGTACGCCCAGAAAAAGAAGGGGAACCACAGTGTAGGAAGCAGTCCAGGAGCAGTGAGGCCAGAGAGAGGAAGCCCAGAACTGCTGAGCTGAGGGTCCCTGGACTGAAACCCGGAGAAGAGGGCAGACCTGGGTTCCCCTACCAGCTGTCGAGTGCATGGCATCAGTTTCAATTTCTCTACATCAATTTTACTAAAGTAGAGGCATACCCCCTGGGGAGCAGAGAGACTTGCTACGGGGGGCTGGAGAAGACTGCTTAGGACTGCTGATGGACTGTATCCCAATGGGGAATGCTGAGTGATCTAGCTGGAGAGCTAAGTCACAAAGGAGATGGTGTGAGTCCTGGAGCAAGAGGAGCTGCAGACCAGAGTCAGGGTGACAGTGTGCAAACCGTGGACTGAGGCGTTGTCTTCCAGAGCTAATCACCAGAGTGACCAGGAGGAGGCACTAGACCTGCAGTGAATGGAGCACCCATGACAATAACATTGACCCCAAAGATATCCAGACTTGCTCTCCCTGCATTCCAGCTCTTTCATCTGCTTTATGACTCCACTGCGAAGGGAAACCTGGATCAACTCATAACTAGGTTACCACAATCTAGGTTTATTGGTAGTTCTAGAAATGGTTGATATTTAATGCAAAATGTTACATATTTGGAATATATCTGTTGATAAATGTCATGAATTATTTTAACAGAATAAGGACCAGATCAGCATTAACTGAAAATGTGCTTTCTAATAAGTTACGCTTTGATGGCAGAATTATATCAAGGTAATCATAAATGTCATAGAACTCCTTTTTAAATCTGTGAGTAATTAATTATTTTCTTTTGCATATTGGAATAATTGCAGTACATTACACATCTATTTAGAAGTATGTGCTTATAATATGTACATTAGAGCTCTGCGTGGAACTAGTGTAGAGCCTTGCAGTGAGACTGGGCTCTCACAGGTCCCACAGGACCCGCTGCCATAATAGCAGGAGCGGGTGGGAGCGAGATTAAAAATAGTCCCATGCAGGGCTCTGTTGTACAAACATATGTATAATTTTAATTTTCTTAAGTGTCTATTATATGCTGACATAGTTTAGAACAGCCCTGAGTCTCATTCGACCCAAGAATCAGGGTTATATAAAGGATTCCTTTCTGATGTCTTTTGCTGCAGCCAGAGCTTTCTGGATGCAGCTGAGAATTCAGCCCATTAGCTTCAGAGATCATGATGAACATAGCTGGTCCTAATACATGAAATCTGTTGGTTGAGTTGCGAAAACTCTTTCTGAATGTGGATTATGGAAAGCATTTTAGAGAAATAGCCTAAAATTTAATTTAGATATGTGACTGGTTCCACAAGCTACACTGAACAATATTTCAAATAAAACTAAAGCAATCAAAACCAGTAATATTCTTAAAATAATGATTATAATAATATTGTAGGGCATTTGCCATTGAACTGCTACTAAAGATGCATATTTCAAAATAGTGATATCCTCATCCCATTTCAGTTTGAAAGAGATTACAAAACTCTAATATTGCTTTTCAATTACTGTTGTAGGAATGGGCGTGATGCTTGCAGAGAGCTGATTGGATTCTTTTTTATGTATGACAGATCTCTTACTGTATATGAATATCGACAATTTGGAAAAAATAGGTAGGATAAATAACTGTTAAAAATTCTCAAGAAAATATTCTCCAGAATATATCCAGAAGAACTTACTTTCAAGTTTTTATTTATTTAAACTTATTTTAAATCATCTCACAGAACAAATGCCTTACCTTTCATTCAGAAAGGAGTTTATAGTCATCAGCGTGGACAAAGAAAAGGACAACAATATGATCTTAGTGACTTTTATGTTGTAAGTATTTTTCTATTGAAAATATATCAACTCTGCTGATGATTTGGAAATGCCACTTGGGTTGTTTGAATTCTGGACTGAAGCAGGGACTTTAATCTAGCATTCAATGGACTGATCCAAAGAATGCTGCAGTCAATGGAAGACTTTCCATTAACTTCAGCTTCTTTGGTTGAAGCCCTGAGTCTTAAAGAGTCTGGGCTAGAGATGGTCGGGAGTTTTTGACTAACTCATTAGGTTGGAATATGCCAGTTTGTCAAAACCAAAACTTTTTGTGGAAACATGTCAGTTTCAACAAAAGTTTATTTGAAACTGATTTCTCAGGTTAGGATGGAATGTTGAGGGAGATTGACCCACAGAATAGCCAATAGCCCAATGGTTAGGGCACTCAGCTGCGATGTGGGAGACTCAGGTTTAGGTCCCTGCTCCAAATCAGGCAGAGCAGGGACCTGAACTGGGGTTTCACATATCCCCGATGAGTGACCTAACCATTGGGCTACTATTCTGGGGTGGATGCTCTCTTTTTTTTTTTTTTTTGCAAAAATTTTGAAAAGTTTTTGTTTTTTGTATTGTGAAACAGTAAATGCATTGAAATCTTAGATTTTTACAGGATGGGAAAACCCTTTCCCTCCCAGCTCTAGTCTGGACCATGTGCTTTTATAAAAGCACCCAGCCAAATACTAGAGATGTCAGTGGTAGTCTCAAAACAGGCTGCATGTTCTACTTTTTTCCACCAGAGGGCACAAAGCTGCAGCTGTGAAGGGGTTTGTAAACATATATTGTTACAAAAGAGAGTAACTGTGAAAGGGAAGAGGGCCCTGGTGACCAAGGAGAACAACGTTGTGGTTTAGATCTCATTAGGTATGTGGCAAATGTGTAAATTCTGAGGGGAATTCATGTTCATTCCATATAAGTACAGCTGCTAGCATAGAATTTGAATTACTGATTCTCTGACTTTCAAAATCTTATGTTCTGTGTTTTTAAATTACAATACTGAACTAGAAATTTGTGCCATAGTCTAATTGAATCCTAAAATAGCACTTTTTTCTATTTAAAATTTTAAAAATTCTAGTTCTTCATGAATTTCTTGTATAGTATATTTTATAGAATATACAACTTCCTTGTAAATCGTTCATTTGTTATTACCTACAGGGTGCTAACCTGACTTTTCTGAGTTGCAATCTTAGCCTTCCAGAAAGCATTAAACAGAACCCAATACTTACCCTTCGTGTCACAAATATTGATGAAGCTGCAATTGACATTCTAAAGTAAGTTCAATAGACTAGCTTTTCTGAGTAGTTTTCCTTTTTTGCAAATATCTTCCCAAATGAAGAATTTATATATAAGCTTTAAACAAATACATTTTATTGACGCTGCTAAAAGTCTCTGCATTTAGGCTCTTATGAGGAAGAATTAGCCATCTGAATGAATGGTTTTGAAGTAACATACAAAGCAGCCTTTAACTGTTTATTGGGATGGAGAGAACAATTGTAAACTAAAAGATTTACATTCCTTAAAGGCAGGGGCGGCTCTAGCTATTTCGCCGCCCCAAGCCCGGCGGCACACCGCGGGGGGCGATCTGCCGATCGCTGGTCATGCGACTCCGGTGGACCTCCCGCAGACGTGCCTGCGGAGGGTCCGCTGTTCCCGCGGCTCCGGTGGACCTCCCGCAGGCGTGCCCGCGGATGCTCCACCGAAGCCGCGGGACCAGTGGACCCTCCGCAGGGACGCCTGTGGGAGGTCCACCGGAGCCGCCAGCCGCCCTCCCGGCGACCGGCAGAGCGCCCCCCGTGGCATGCCGCCCCAAGCATGCGCTTGGCGTGCTGGGGCCTGGAGCCGCCCCTGCTTAAAGGTCTTATTCTTTGCATTTTGGTGCTGAACTTGAACTTAAAGACAAACTAGATAGGTTTTAATATATGATTTCTATCTTTCTGATGGCAATAGCTTTGATTATTTCATTTGAAAGAATAAACATTCCGCTTCCTCACGTTAAGGGAAAGAAAGCCAAAGAACTGAAAGAAAAGAAAGGAATACGATGTAATTGGTGCATTTCCCTAACAATAAGACACCTCTTATGGTGCCAGGTTGGGAAACCTGAAAGCCAGAGAATGTAACCATGTAATCGCTCTCTAGTCCTTGCCATCTTTGTCAATGCAGACTAATAAAGATTTGACTATCTTGGCTAGATTTGGCCCTTCGCTGACTTCACCAGCATGGCTGAATGTGGCAAAGAATGGCTAAGAATGTCACTTAGAGGATTTAATATTTTTTGCCATTGACTTTGGAGTGTACCTAATGAGCAGTGAGTGACATTTCTGGTTTAGAAGATAACTTGAATAAACATCTGTAACTTTTTCATAATGAAATGTGAGTAATCTTAATACATTTCACTAACAATGTAGGGCCTGGTTGTGTCCTTCAGGGAAACTGTACATGGATCTTTCCCCTTCCCCACAGAAAGGAGACTCAGCCACCTGGGCAGCAGCATTTCCTCATCCCAAGGAGGTGCTGCTGCAGGAGGGTGGGCTGTGGATGTGAGGGAGGACTCCTCCTTTCTCTGGGCTGGTCTACACTATGGGGGGAAATCGATCTAAGATACGCAACTTCAGCTACGTGAATAACGTAGCTGAAGTCGAAGTATCTTGGATCGAATTACCTACCGTCCTCACGGCGCGGAATCGACGTCCGCGGCTCCCCATGTCGACTCCGCTACCGCCGTTCGGGTTGGTGCAGTTCTGGAGTCGACAGGAGCGCGTTCGGGGATCGATATATCGCGTCTAGATGAGACGCGATATATCGATCCCCGAGAAATCGATTGCTACCCGCTGATACGGCGGGTAGTGAAGACGTAGCCGCTGTTTGTTTCCTCTCTTCCTTATGCCCAGTGAAATCCAGGATGGAAATGTAATACAGCTTGGAGATACAGTGTATTTCTACAGTGGAAAACCTCTCTTGAAGGGGAATTCCTACATTTATTCTTTCAAAATAGGCTTTGATAAATTCACTTGTTTCATACACTAAAATAATGGAACTTGAAAAAAAAATGATTTCACCTGTGTAACAGCTAGATGAATGGCTAATCATTGAATGTACATTATTTTGTAAATCGGACTCTCAGCTAAATCTCTCTGCAAAAGTAAACTGTCATGTACATTTAATGCCTTCCTTTGGGTTTCTGGATTTCATAGTCAATATACAAATAATTTTGTTTGAAGATTATGATTCCATTACTGTGTGGTTTGAACAATTCTAATTCTGTTAAGTGATTTTAAGATGTACTTTCATGGAGTTTGCTGTCTGAAATTATGGTGAAGAGTCAATGTTAGCCTATAATATATATTTAAAGATTTAAATAATCCTGTCCTATCAAAGCAATAATGATGCCACAATTAAGATATTCACTCAGTATCTAAAGACTTTATTAGAACAACTTAATTGACTGTTGCTATAAATTTCATGTTGTCTATCAAAATGCCTAGCTATATAAAGCCAGTTCTCAATTACACTAATGACCACTTTATGGCCCCATTACACTGCCATGGTGTAAAGGGGCCTTACTGTAAATGAGAAACAGGCCCCTAGAATTTACAACTTATCTGTATATTGTAGTGTCCAGTAATATACAGTATATTGATATGATATTTACAGCTATTTTTTCCTTCTAATTATGGCAAGGTTTTCACAAAATGGAGGACAAGAGTTTAATTGTTGATAATTTGTGTAAGGCATTTTGCACCTCATGAATATATTCTTTCTGCTGCACAGCTTATCTCCTCATTCATCACTAATAATAATACCTCCCACCTTTGAGATGGTCTAGTGTGGCGGCAGAGTGCAAGCATTAAGCCAAGTCCAGGAGGTGCTATAGGCAGTTTTTTAGGGGAGATGTGCTCTGCTGCCATAAGTCACTGACTCATGCTGCCAGGACATGGGGGCTTTTTCGTTGGATAGGCATGTAGGGCCTTGACTTCTGCCCAAAACTGTAAGGCCTTGTCTATACTACCAAGTTTTGTCACCAAAACTGCTGTTTCTCGACCCAAACAGTGAGTGTGTACACACTGCGAGACGACTTTTGTCGGGGAGAATCCTCGGTTTTGGCGACAAAATACATCCACTCTCATGAGAGATTTACATCTTTTCCCTCCACATTTTTGTTGATGAAATGCAAGTGTAAACACTATGCTTCATTTCATCACTTTCTTTGGCCTCCAGGAGATGTCCCACAATGCCCTTCCTGATTGCTCAGGTCAGCAATTTGAACTCCACTGCCCTGCAGCCAGATAGATAACCATCCACCCCTCCCCTTAGAAGCCCCGGGAATTTTTGAAATTCCATTTCCTGTTTGCTTGGTGTGGAGAGGTCTCATTGCACCTTTCGAGGTGACCATGGTGGGTTATCGCAGCAAATGCTTGGACCACTGCAGAGCTGTTGGATCTGATCAGGATATGGGGAGAGGAGGCTGTACAGTCCCAGCTGCGCTTGAGCTGAAGGAATTGAGGTATCTACGGGCAGATTTCTCAAGCCTTGTGTGAAAAGAGCTATGATGGGGACACGCTGCAGTGCAGAGCGAAGATAAAGGAGCTGAGGCAGGCATACCATAAGGCGAGGTCGGCAAACCATCCCTCAGGTGCTTCACCTGAGACTTGCCGGTTCTGTAAGGAGCTGGATGCTATCCTCAGTGGCGACCCCATCTCCATTGCCAAGAGCCCCATGGATACTTCGGAGGGCACGGAGGCAGCAGAAAGAGGACCGAACCTGGAGGACGAAGTTATTGATGAAGAGGTGGAGTTAGATGAGGATGTGCAGCTCCCGGCGGGGTCGCCCAGTGGGGCAGGCAGCCAGGAACTGTTCTTCACTCCCGAGATGTCTAGCCAGTCTCAGCAGTCGCTCTCCGATGAGCAAGAAGCAGGAGATGAGACTCCTAGTAAGTGGCTGTGGCTTGTGTAGTGCAGAGGTGGGTTTAGGGCATAGAAATGTGGGAGGCTGACTGTGTTTCTGTGAGCTGGATATTTTCCTGTGTAGCTAATTACTGTGGCGGAACAGGGTGATGCGCGCCAAGATCTCATGGGAATCCTTCAGAGAGCTCTCCAGGAAAGTTTCCTGGAAGTACTCGGTAATCCTCTGCTGAAGGTTCTGTGGCAGAGCAGCTTTGTTCCTTCCCCCATTGCAGGGCAGAAGCCACAAGCACAGAGTAGATGTACTCTCGTTTCCCTGATTACTCCTAACAGTGAGATGTCTGCTAGAAGTTCCCCCCGCCTGTTGAAAAGTGTGGGAGAATTTTAGAATTTGTTCCCTGGAATGCTGCCCCATGGCCCTTGCAAAGAGTGTGTGCTCTTTTTCCCCATGTGGAGCGCCCTCCCTCCCCCCCTGCCCACCAAAACTCACCATGCTTTGGGTGTTCGCAGAGATGTGTGCCTGGCTAGGGTCAGTGAGAAAGTGATGACAATGTTGCAAAAGATGTATTTAACGGAAACGTTTCAATGCTGAATTTAACAATCTCGCTTCTGTGCTTTGCCAGATGTGGCCTTCAGGAACACCCCCCACCCCCAGCTGAGCATCTCCACCAGATAAGAAAACGCCCAAGACACAGCAAAGAAGACATGTTCCAGGAGGTCTTGCAGTGCTCCAATGCAGAAAAAAGGGAATGAAAAGAGTGCTGGGAAGCCAAATGGCAGGACAGAAAAGTGAACCACGCATTTGAGGTCTTTAAACCACGATTTGAGGATTTCAATAACTCAGACATAGGTTAGGGGTTTGTTACAGGAGTGGGTGGGTGAGATTCTGTGGCCTGCATTGTGCAGGAGGTCAGACTAGATGATCATAATGGTCCCTTCTGACCTTAAAGTCTATGAGTCTATTTGTTAAGGATGCTAAAAATTATGGAGGAGAAAACTCAGATGCTGAAAGCCTTAATAATGCCACAGACTGAGAAAATTAGTGCTCTACCTCCACTGCAGCACATTCAGAACTCTTTTCCATGCCCACCCTTCCACCCTCCCAAACTGCCTGTACATTCCTTTCCATCTTCTGGGGCTTCTCAGTTTCCCCTTCACTTCACCCCTTGGACAACTTTCACAATGATAGATGGACCTACTCACAGCTGTGAAAGTCTGCCCTTTCCTGGTTCCTCCTTTCTTGCCAAGCATCTATGTGTTTGTGTGCTGTTTCTTGTGCAATAAAAGCAGACTTTCACAATAGTAAATTATCTTTATTTTGTTTCTACAAGGTGAGATTGCAGGCACTGCCAATACATGCAAAGGCATTTTAATCACTTTATTACAGGAATAAAAGGCCCCAAATATCACCATTGCCTCCAAGGAAAACTACATGGCATGTAACATTGAAGCAACTCACACAGAGATATGTTACTGGTGGTCATTGTCAAAGTGCTGCCTCAAAGCCTACCTGATTCAAATAGGTCCCCTCTGGGCTCCTCTGACAGCCCTGGTATCTGGCTGCTCAAAATCAGCGGCCAAGTGGTCTGCCTCAGCACTCCACCCCTGAGCAGACCTTTCACCCTTAACTTCACAGAGATTATGCAACATACAGCACACGGTTATGACTTTAGGAATATTATCCTCATTGAGGTCCAGCCTGCCATAAAAGCATCGCCAGCGCACCTTTAATCTGCCAAAGGCACATTTAACTGTCATCCGGCACTTACTGAGCCTGTGGTTGAACCATTCCTTACTGCTGTCCAGGTGTCCCATGTAAGGTTTCATGAGTGACGGCTGTAAGGGGTACTCAGGGTCCCCCAGGATGACTATGGGCATTTCAACAGCACCCACCATAATCTTCTGGTTAGGAAAGAAAGTCTGTGCTTGCAGCTTTCTGTACAGGCCGGTGTTCCTGAAGATGCATGGGTCATGCACCTTCCCAGACCACCTTGCGTGAATGTCAGTGAAACGCCCATGGTGATCCACAAGCGCCTGTAACCCCTTCCTATTGATGTACTCTGTCGCAAGGTGGTCTGGTACTAAAATTGGAATATGAGTGCCATCTATCGCCCCTCCACAGTTAGGGAAACCCATTTCTGCAAAACCATCCACTATTTCACGCACATTTCCCAGAGTCATGGTCTTTGTAGCAGGATGCGATTTATTGCCCTGCACACTTGCATTAATGCAGCCCCAACAGTCGGCTGGAGTTGCCACATGCTTCCACTCAGCATTTGCCACATGCTTCTCCACCAAGAGGGCAGCTCTCATTCTGGTGTCCTTGCCCTGCAGGCCTGGGGCGAGCTCCGTACACAGCTCCAGGAAGGTGGCTTTCCGCATCCAAAAGTTCTGTAGCCACTGCTCATCATCCCACACTTGCATGACGATTTGATCCCACCATTCAGTGCTTGTTTCACGAGCCCAAAAGTGATGGTCTACCCTATGCACCTGCTCTGTGAATGCCAAAAGCAATCTAGAGTTGCTCCTATCCATATCATGCAGAATGTTGGGCGCCTGCAAGTCTTCTTCAGTTAGGAACTTCACGATTAACTCCACTGCCATCCACGATGTCTTCATGCCAGTCAGCAGAGCAAAGGAGAGCAGTGTGGGATCCATCCCTTCTCACAAAAATGCTGAGGTACACAGCAAAGAAGGGCCATTGAGAAAAGACTGCGAAAGAAAACCGGAAACCCATGGAGTGCTGAGACAGAAAGCAATGCATCATGGGACATTTGGAACTGTCTCAAGATGCACAGCAATCTGCTCCATCGTCCCACAACACTTAATCATAGAATCATAGAATCTCAGGGTTGGAAGGGACCTCAGGAGGTCATCTAGTCCAACCCCCTGCTCAAAGCAGGACCAAACCCAACTAAATCATCCCAGCCAGGGCTTTGTCAAGCCTGACCTTAAAAACCTCTAAGGAAGGAGATTCCACCACCTCCCTAGGTAACCCATTCCAGTTCTTCATCACCCTACTAGTGAAAAAGTTTTTCCTAATGTCCAACCTAAACCTCCCCCTCTGCAACTTGAGACCATTACTCCTTGTTCTGTCATCTTCTACCACTGAGAACAGTCTAGATCCATCCTCTTTGGAACCCCCTTTCAGGTAGTTGAAAGCAGCTATCAAATCCCCCCTCATTCTTCTCTTCTGCAGGCTAAACAATCCCAGTTCCCTCAGCCTCTCCTCATAAGTCATGTGCCCCAGCCCCCTAATCATTTTTGTTGCCCTCGGCTGGACTCTCTCCAATTTATCCACATCCTTCTTGTAGTGTGGGGCCCAAAACTGGACACAGTACTCCAAATGAGGCCTCACCAGTGCTGAATAGAGGGGAATGATCACATCCCTCTATCTGCTGGAAATGCCCCTACTTATACTACCCAAAATGCCATTAGCGTTCTTGGCAACAAGGGCACACTGTTGACTCATATTCAGCTTTTCGTCCACTGTAACCCCTAGGTCCTTTTCTGCAGAACTGCTACCCAGCCCATACTTCTTTAACGTGCTGGCAAGAATACTGTGGGAGACTGTATCAAAAGCTTTGCTAAAGTCCAGAAATAGCACATCCACTGCTTTCCCCTCATCCACAGAGCCGGTTATCTCATCATAGAAGGCAATTAGGTTAGTCAGGCATGATTTGCCCTTGGTGAATCCATGCTGACTGTTCCTGATCACTTTCCCTTCCTTTAAGTGGTTCAGAATTGATTCCTTGAGGACCTGTTCCATGATTTTTCCAGGGACTGAGGTGAGACTGACTGGCCTGTAGTTCCCTGGATATTCTTTCTTCCCTTTTTTAAAGATGGACACTACATTAGCTTTTTCCCAGTCATTCTTAATGAGAGAAGGACTGTGGGATAGGTACCCACAGTGCATTGCTCACACTGTCGATTATGGTGGCCCCACTGTAGACACGATCTGCCAACAGAGGGAGCAAGTGTGAACATGAAATTGCAATTTTTATTGTGTCAACATCACTTTTGTCGACACAGATTGGTAGTCTAGACATGGCCTGAGTCCACCGTGGGATGCTTGATCAGGAGCATGAGGATTTTGTTGGAGAGGAGAACCCCTCACAGCCTGCTCAGGGATAAGTCTTGCAAACTTCAGAGACTGTGTAAGGCAGCAGTTCATAGTGTTAATGAGCAAGTAGTGAAGTTTTAAACCCTTTCTCCTTTGCTTTTCCACCATGAGGGAAGTGTTTGCCGCTTTTCTCCTCACAGAGGCTCTCTCCCAGAACCCTATATCCAGTTCACAGCCCTCCCCACATTCTGCAGCATGCCTGGGCACTCAGAGAAACCTGTCACTCATGTAAAGTCCTGCCTCATGCTGCAGTATAATGGGAATTGGGTCTATCTGGTTTTCAGCCCATGGGCCCTTGCTGTGTCAGGGAAAGGGGCTCAGTGTCTCCCTCTTCCCTTCTTCCCATTACATGCTGGCTCCACACCGAAGGAGTACTTCAGGCAGTCTGTGACCAGAACAGAGGCACATGAGCACTCTATTCCTCATGTAGCTGCACCATAATGGAATTACAGGAAGGTAAGTGAGAAATCCCTTCTCATGTTCAAAACAGCTCCTGTGTTACTGAGTAAAACCCCAAGGCCTGGTCTACACTGGTGTGTGTGTGTGTGTGTGTGGGGGGGGGTGGATTGATCCAAGATGCGCAACTTCAGCTACGAGAATAGCGTAGCTGAAGTGGATGCATCTTAGATCAACTTACCTCCTATCCTCATGGCGCGGGATCGACGGCCGCGGTTCCCCCGTCGACTCCGCTTCTGTCTCTCGCCCTGGTGGAGTTCCAGAGTTGATGGCAGAGCATTCGGGGATCTATTTATCACGTCTAGATGAGACGCGATAAATCGATCCCCGATAGATTGATCGCTACCCGCTGATCCGGCGGGTAGTGTGGATGTACCCCAAGTGATACTAGGTCTCCTAAAGTACTCAATTGAGTGCTAGCCAGTGTGTGGGAGCAGACACACATCCTTTCAGGCTCCTGAGTACATTTAGTAGACTATTCCCACAAAATTTGTACCAGTCCCCCTCCTTGGTTTTGGGATTCCCAGACCAGGATGAACAGTGTGCTATAACCCTCCTCTGAACAGCCTAGGAAAGTACCGTACACATGACCAAAAGAAAAAAGTTTAAACTAAAATGTTATATATAAACATAAAGGAATTTTGTAAGTTTTGAAAACGTAAGGTTGGTTCAGTGCTGCCTCTGAAAGACAGTCACATCTTCAAAGGGGGACTTCTTCTGGGCCAGATTCCTAATTAGGGAAAGTAGGCATGTGCCTAGGGGTGCCCAGCTTCTGTGGTGGCTTAGAGCATGTTCAGTACCAGTGGTATCCCTACCATCAGTAGTGCTGCTTCCTCCCTCCCTCTGGGCTCACTCTGCCCTTATATCTGGGATACCAAGGCTCCTTTGCATCTAAGTCAGGGTCATCATCCTCCCGCTCTCCAATACAGTCTGATAAGCTGTTATGGGTACCAGAATTGGTGCATGTCTTTTCGTCGGGATGGAGGTCCCTGGCCCGGCGCCTACTGGCCACCAATGTCTTATCCATGTCAGTGGCACCCATGCAATCCATGGGATGCTCCTTGGTCAAGGAGGTCACGCTCCTCATCTCGCTCAGAAGTCAGATTGCTGGCCAGGTCTGCAGTTGTGACCATCTTTCCACTGTAGGCCCAGGCACCGGTGGTCCTTATGTGTGTGGAGCCACCACAGTTGTCCTGTCTGGGTCCATAAACCCTGGAACAGAATCCAGCTTTGGCTCAGTTAAAGATCTTGTCTTCATCTCTGGATGATGCTGTGCTGCCTGACTCATCCTCCCTTTTGGTATCAGAGGATTTTGAAGATGTACCAAGACCTTTTGCGATGTGTAGCTGCTTCCCTCGGTACCCAAGCTGAGTTTTTACAGGAGAACACCCACAAATGGATGGACATTCTACAGCTGTCTTCCCCTGGGAGAGTCACCTTCCCTATCAACGATGCACTCCTAGAACTGGCTAAAGCCCTCTGGAACACTCTGGCTCCAGTACCGTCTGTGGATAAGTGCATGGAGAAGCACTATTTCATTGCCATGCACGGATTTATGGGGTTTTATTCCTTTCTGGCCCCAAATTCCCTAGTTGTAACTGTGGTGAACAACAGAGTCCAGCAGGGCAGGTTTAAGTCCACCCCCAAGGATAAGGGACTCTAAATGATTGGACCTCATGGGCAGAAAGAGTTATACCTCCTCTTCCTTACAGATGCAAATTGCTAACCAGCAAGCCTAGCTGTCCAAATATGACTTTTTAACTGGACAGCTATGTCAGAGTTTTCAGACCAGCTGCCTGAGGCCTCACAGGAGGAATTTCGGGCCTCTGTCAATGAGGACTGTTTGGTGGCTCAAATGTCCTTGCAATCTGTGCTTGATGGCTCAGACACATAGGCCAGATTGACACCCTCTGCGGTCATCATGAAGAGGGCTGGTTGCATATTTTTGGTATTACGCCCAATGTTAAGCAAGCTATTGAGGATTTGCCCTTCGACAGCCAGATGCTGTTCTTGGACAAAACTGATGAGACACTGCACTCCTTCAAGGACTCCAGGGCTACCTGTGGTCATTGGGGGTGTACACGCTCGCAGTGCAGAGACGCCACCATGGTGACTAACAGCAGGAGCCACAGTGCATGTTCTTCCCTCCTCTGAGGCAATGGAACTATCCCCAGAAAGAGGGATAGATCCCACAGGAGAAAGCAGTCTGGCTTGGGGTTTGACCAGTCCACATTCCAAGTTTCCATTTTAACTCCTGTTCCAGTAGTTGCTTCTCTGTCTTCATCTCACCTCTTTGGGGACAGGCTGGCCCACTTTCTTAATACTTGGGGCTTGATTACTACCAACAGCTGTGTCCTAAGCACTATCAGATTGGGTTATGCCATACAGCTCTTCTCCGTCTCTCTTCAGTGACCCCTCTCATGAGATACTGCTCCTCAAGCAGGTCTGCTCTGTGCTGGCGGTGGACGAGGTTCCACCAGAATACCTGGTACTTCCCAATACCCAAATCCAAGGGAGGAGTAAGATCCATCGTCAGCCTTCATAGACTCAACAAATATATCCGGTACATGAGGTTCTGAATGGTCATTCCATCAATTATCCTCCCTGCATTGTCTCAGAATGACTTGTTTGCTGCTCTAAACCTTCAGGACACCTATTTTCACATGTCGATTTTACCAAGCTACAGAAAGTTCCTTTGGTTCATTGTGGCGGAATGCCACTTTTAGTACACAGTGCTTCCATTCAGCCTGTCTTCTGCCCCCTGTGTTTTTACCAAATGCTTGGTCATTGTTACAGCGTATCTCAGGAAGAAGGGGCTTTACATCTTCCTGTATCTGGATGACTGGTTACTGAGAGGCAGATCCAGGGAGCAAGTTCTTGCTCAAATTAGCACCACACTGTAGTTGCTAGACTGTCTGGGTCTCATCTAAACACCGTAAAGTCAATCTCGGTTTCCACTCAAAAAATTGAGTTCATTGGGACTCTGTTAGATTCCATGCTGTCAAGAACATTCCTGCTGACTGACCATTTTCAGACAACTAGCCATCTTTGCCTCAGTCTGCAGTCTCAGCCTTCCATGACAATTTGAATGTGTCTGCAACTCCTGGGCCACACTCAGGTGGTCCAGTTTGCAAAGTTGTGCCTTCACCCCCTTCCATTGCACCTGCAGAAAACACAGGTTTCTTGGAGCAAGGACTTCTCCTTCATATGGACCTGGACAACCTATATTAACAGCCTGGGCATCAGAAAAGATGTGTAGTTAAGTGGGATTTCTTGCATTAGTCTCATCAGTACTTCTTGGTATCCAGACAGAGCTCAAGCAGGAAATTTCATGAATTGATCTGGTCAGATTATGTTTCTGGTGTGAGGGGAAACAGAAAGCTCTTTGGGGCAGGGATTGGCTCTTTATTTATTACAATGCCCAAAACAGTGGGGCCCTGGTGTCCATATACTACCATAATACAAGTTATAATAATAACCACAAATTCTGGTGATCTCAGCCACACTAGAGTTTCTCCAGGTTGGTTGATTAGAGTCCTGTAACCATAGAAAAGTGGGTAACAGTTCTAGCATCGTTCTTTAGGTGGGCTCCCCATTTGAGTATCATCAGGTGTCAAGATTAGTCAGAATGACAGATTAGACAAGTCTGTGGCAGGGCTTTCTAGATGACGTTAGGTCCAAAAGACGGAGTTTGGAATTAGTTCCTCTGTCCATTCAAGAACAACTCTACTATTGTTGTAGGAAAAGGTTATTCTTTTAGCTCCAGAAACCTTTCTGTTCAGAGTAAATTCTTCCCACAATTCCTGTGAAATGATTCTTCCATCATTTTGTTGCAGTGCTTAGCACCTCTGAATGTTGAAGCATAAATGGGCATTAGGGTTACAGGGCTAACTGCACTTCGGTTCCCTTGGTTGTCTCTGTGAGCTCACCCTCTAGAGCCTTTACCCACCCCAGGGTGGAATTTTGCAATTCTCCTGCTTTTAGTCAGGTTTGGGCTATGGTACCAGGTGTATCAACTGTTGTTACCCTGCAATTCCGACTGAGTTTGGGAGTCTGCAGCCAGAAGTAAATAGTGACCATACAGACTTCTTAAAATAAATGTATTGTTTGTTTAGCAGTAGAAACAAAGCACTGAAGGAAAAAAGGTTTTAAAGCAGCCTACACACATCTATCTTGCGATCTGCTGATGGTAACCAAGGGAGACATAACTTTCAAACACCCATGGCAGGTTCCTGTGTCTGCTAGATTCCCCTGAACAGCTGCTGGCTTTTTCTTGAGAGACTGCCCCTTTAAATCCTGCCAGAGATTTCTTGTTCTTCTGTGTTAGATGGGTCCTTGGTTGTTCCTAGTCAGAACCAGTTTTGTAAGTCATCTGGAGACCGAGATAGTCAATACTAATATAATCAAAACTAACAGTTCTGGCATTGGCCCTTAGCAACTCTAACCTGTCAGTTGATGGGTGGATTGCTGTCAGGAGCCATCTCCTCCTTCTTGCTTGTATTCCAGACTGACCCCCAGTGAGTTAAACCAATATAGTCATACAGAAAACATTTCAGTAACCAGGCCAACGTACAGTATCAATAAATTATTACAGGGCAGCTCCAAATCAGTCAGATTACACATCCCAGTTGTACCTTGTTCATTTCATTCTATCCAAAATAGAGGTTTAGGGCCTCAAAGTTGTTGCAGGCAAGATGTTAAAATCCTGCACCTGGGAAACTATGAAGAGGAGTCAGGATTCCCTCAACAAGGTCCATTGTGGCATTATGGGAAAAGTGTATGAGAGTCATCAGCGGAAGATTTGCAAAGTAGAGTTCCATTCCTCTGCAGAATGGTAGGAAGGTGTTGCTGGATTTGTTCCCAAATAATTCCTTAAATGACAAAATTCTTGCTCTGTATGGTGGGTCTTGTATTTCTGCTAATTATTTGACTCTGATAATAATTAAAATTCTGCGTATCCTGTGCCTCCCTATTTCTGTGATTCATTGCTCACTGCTTCCCATTAGTGGTGAATGAGGAGAGAAGCTGTTCAGCAGAGTGAGAAATTTCTTACCTGATATTTTTTTTCTGTTAGCAGCTTCTCTTCTTATTCAACCCTCCCCAGCAGTCTGGTAAATGACTGTAACCAGGGCCGGCTCCAGACCCCAGCGCGCCAAGCGCGCGCTTGGGGCGGCATTTTGCCGGGAGGGCGGCAGGCGGCTCCGGCGGACCTCCCGCAGGCATGACTGCGGAGGGTCTGCTGGTCCCGGAGCTCCGGTGGACCTCCCGCAGAAATGCCTGCGGAGGGTCCGCTGGTCCCGCGGCTCCGGTGGAGCATCCGCAGACGTGCCTGCGGGAGGTCCACCGGAGCCACGGGACCAGCGGACCCTCCGCAGGCACGTCTGCAAGAGGTCCCCCGGAGCCGCGGGACCAGCGACTGCCAGAGCGCGCCCCGCGGCGCGCCGTCCTGCTTGGGGCGGCGGAATTCCTAGAGCCGCCCCTGACTGTAACACAATTTGTTGTAACAAATTGAATTTTTTCTCTAAATGGAGACCTAGATGTATAATTAACTTAAGGTTATTTATATATTATATCAGTTTGTCATCTTAATTCTAATAATTGGTTGCTGGAGTATTTCTACAGCTTTGAAAAAACTCATATGGTGGCCTAAACTAAAGGGAGGGGTTTAGTACTAGAGCCTCCAGCAACACCATTGCTGCTGAATTCCACAAGTGAGAAGTGTTTTTTATTAGTGATGAATGAGAGAAATTGCTAACAGAAGATTATCGGGTAAGAAATTTCTCAATCCTACTGTTATTACACAAGAACATTTTGTATGTCAGTATCTATTAAAGTTAAGGCACTCAGTTAGTGTGCTGACGAGTGATATAAGAATCATGTTTTCTTTTTTTTTCTGTTCAGAATATTTTTGGTAGCAATCTTTTTGTTTTGGTAATATAGGTAACTTTATCATTATGAACTGATTGATTTTAGAACTACTTCTGTGGGAATCAAGCAAGACATTACCCAGCAAGAGATTGATGAGAGCAGAGTTTTCAGGGTTGTTCAAGGTTTGTATACTTACCACAATTACGTTTAATTTTTTGTTAGTGTCTTTGCTACTCATCTAAAAGAGCACTAAAAAGTTTTTTAAATTATTTCTATTTTAAAGAAATTAACACAAGCAAGATATTTAAGTTAATACAATAATTATTACTACTTGCATCAGACAACAGAGAAAAGGAATGCAAACATAAATGTCTTTCACTTTGTGCTTTAATCTTTGAGAATTTTTTTTTTTTTTTGGACAAAGGAAAAGCCCAGCACAAGCTCTTGTGTAGATTAGTTACAAATGTAATGTGTCAAATGTTGCTTTCAATAATGACATAACGTATGAAAGAAATGTTATGGAACCCTATTCATGTGACACTGAATTTTAATAGATTTTGCCCATTTGTCACTGATACAGCATTGAGAAAATAGCTTTACGTTGGATAGCTCTTTTGGTCATTCTTAATACACTGGATTTGTTCTAGATTTCCATCATCTGCATATTAAATATTTTGCTTACAAATAAAGATGTCAGGGCACATTTATTCATGTTCACTGGAAGATTTAATTCATCTGTACACTGCAATTGATAGACTTTTGGAGAGAAGAATTTACTGTTTCACATTAACATAATTCACTTCAAACAGGAATACATTAATCCAAAGTAGGAACCTTTAAGTTCACTCTGATAGGGTCCACATGGAGGATTTACAGCACAGCATTTTGGTGTGCACTGCTATTTAGATCTCGCATTCCAAACTGCAGGACAGTGTTGAGAAACCTTATACTTCAAAAACAAGAGAACTTGGCTGTATGGATGTGCTGTTTAACTAGCAGTGTGGTAAATGGGAATTTTTTGGAAAAACACCTTCAAATCATCTTCATGTAAAGATTGTTTCCTTTATTTCTCCTGATCCTTAGGTATACTTAAAGAGAAGCTAAGTAAAAGGGGAGTTCGTGTTGTAACAGGATTAGGAAAATACTTCCGAGAACGGGATCAGAAGAGGGATGGAGCTCTCTCTAAGGCAGTCTTTAAACAAGCTCTAACAGTATTTCATTTAGAAGTGCCTGAAAAGGTAAGTCTTGATGCAACTGTAATCAAGAGTGTGATTCCAAAGCGATTGTCTTCTAAAAGTTTATGGAGTCGCTACTTGCCTTCATTTAAATCTGCAGTTTGATAACTATATTTGCTGCTTTTTTGGGTGGGGTTTGGTGCTTCTGCTTTCAGTCTCACATGAAACCCTTTTAAAAAAGTAACATTCAGGTCCTCTTTAAATGTCATAATGAAGCAGAAAGGGCACAACCCATTTTTTTTTCTTTTAGGTCTCCTTTAAAATAATATTTTAAAAAAAAATCCTGGGGCCTAATTGAGAGAGGGCTAGTATACTTCCAGCTGATACGTAGGGTAGGAGAAACTTACTTAAAAAAAGGTTACTGACTGATTGGTTGGTTGTTTTCTGTATCCTTAATTGTTAGTTTCTTTATTGTAGTCTAGACTATTCCATGTATTAGATTGGGTGGTAGATTCCCATTGCCAAAATAGATTACTCCTGGGGGAATTCTGCACTACTGTGTGTGTGCATAATTGATGAGTCCTGTATATTTTTAATTTTTTGCGCAGAAAAAAGCCTCTGCCAAAATGTTGCCGCAGTTCTGCCTTTTGCCCACCAGAGGGCCCTGTGTCAATAGAACAAAGCAGCAGCTCTTTGCCAGTGAGGGAAGAGAAAGAGGCCTGCCGTCTTTACAGTGGGCCAGGTCATTTAGAGAAAATGGAGAGACAGATAGCGTGGGGTGCTGCGGAGGTCAGACAGGGGCTCATAAGGGCTAGTGAGGGAAGACAGACTGGGGCAGGGGCTGAATGGGAGTGAGGGGCACAGGGTGCAGTGAGGTGCAGGGCCACATGGTGATGGGGGAGGGGTGTAGAGCTACATAGGGACAATGGGTGGAGGCACAGAGACATGGGGACGGGGAGGGCGGACAGGGACACATAGGGACATGGAGTGGCTGGGTGGGGGCACAGACACATGGGGATGGGGGAGAGGTACAGAGCCACATGGGGATAGAGGCAGTGGGTATCTGAGTGGAGATGGAGGGACACGTTGACAGGGAGTGCAGGAACACATGGGGACAAGGGCAGATGTGCCTGACTGAATGGGAGAGGCTGGGGTCAACCAGGGTCTGCATGGGGGAAGCTCCCTAACAATCCCTCCCCACCCCCACTCTCCAAAAAGCCCTGTTCCATACTTTTCCCACCCACACCCAACAACCCTTCAAGTTCACACCCAGACTCCTTCCCAGAAATATACTTCCCTCTCCCTCAGCTCCTCCGTTACCCCTGACTCCCCCAAGCCTTTGCACTGCTTCTGAGGGCTGCGGGAAATACGGTTTTGTATTATAGTTTAAATGAATTATTACTCAGAGTTCTGTATTAATATGCCTAGGAAGGAATCTATTTGTCAAAAAACATTTCCTGAATCTTTTTTGTTGTCTGTATTGTTACAGACATACTTGCTGACAGGTATTTTGAAATAGATTGACCAAAAATAATTGAAACTGGTGTGATTATATTGTGTTATTTTTACAAATAAAATATGCACATTTTTGCAGAATTTAAAAATATTGTGCACAAAATTTTTATTTTTCTGTTCCATAATTTTAAATGTTTTTTGGAACAGAATTCCCTTAGGAGTAATAGACGTTGACAAGCTGTTAGTTAAGGATCTCAGGAATTCTCTACTCTCTTACCATCCAGGAAGGGTAGGAGTCAATCATATGTGGTGGCTCTGATTGCCATTAGTGCTCCCATGACTGTTGTTTGTGTTACTGGCCTGAATTCTTGGAAAGAGTATTGCTTCTGTTGTTGCTCTTGGCTTGTTTTTGTTGACGTTGATGGGAAATGGATTTAAATGATCTTCTCTGTAAAATAAGATGATTTCTTGCAGCAGGAGGTGCTGGGTTCTGAGATTGAGTAAAGACAGTTTATCAAGTGGTTATTTAGTCCCGAAAAATTCTGTGGGGCATGATTTTGCTGCATCTCTGTATAGGAGAAGTGGGATTTATTTGCCTCCTAAATAGCAATGCATAGGTTTTTAAGCCTTTATAGGTTGTCAGTAAACTTTGGGAATTTCAGAGGGTTTGATACCCTCCTAGAGCAGGGATGGGCAAACTTTTTGGCCCGAGGGCCACAACTGGGTGGGGAAATTGTATGCAGGGCCATGAATTTAGGGCTTGGGCAGGAGCTTGGGGTGCGGGAGGGGGTGCGGTGTGCAGGAAGGGGCTCAGGGCAAGGGCTTGGGGTGTAGGAGGGGTGCAGCAGGAGGATCAAGGCAAGAGGATAGGGGGCTCAGGGCTGAGGGTTGCGGTGTGGGGTTCAGGAGGGATTCGGGGTGTGAGCTCTGGCCCGACACCGCTTACCTGGAGTGGCTCCGGGGTGGCAGCAGCACACAGTGGGGCTAAGGCAGGCTCCCTGCCTGCTCTGGCCCTGCGCCACTCCCGGAAGAGGCCAGCATGTCCAGCAATGGCTCCTGGGGGTGGAGTAGGGTAGGCGGCTTCACTGTGTGCCACCCTTGCCTGCAGGTACTATCTCTGAAGCTCCCATTGGCTGCAGTTCCCCGTTCCTGGCCAATGGAAGCTGCGGGGGCGGTGCCTGCAGGCAGGGGCAGTGCATGGAGCCCTCTGCACCCCACTCCCTGGGAGAGGCACGGGACCAGGGCAGGCAGGGAGCCTGCCTTAGTCCCGCTGCGCCACGGTGCTGGCAATCCTACGGGCCGGACTGAAAGCCCTGATGGGCCGGATCCAGTCCGCGGACCGTAGTTTGCCCTCCCATGTCCTAGAGGGTGGGATCAAGCCCTTAGTCTTTGCTTTAACTACCAACGGTCGGTCTGTCTTACATAATTGTTTGTATTTTGGCGAAAGCAGTTGCAATCTTTCCTTAATAATGCGATTCTCTTATTAATTTGTAATATAGTCTATTATATATGGAGCTGATTAGCTTATGTTCAGACTGGTCTTGTAATAGGTAACTTTGGAAAGTCACTCTTTTAAATTGCAGGATTTTGAGTCTTTGTGGCTTATTCTTGATGACAACTGTAATGATAAAGTCGATTATGGGGAGTTCACTCGTGCCATTATTGGGGAAATGAATGAGTATCGAAAAGCATTTGTTAGAAAAGTAAGTTTGTTTTAATTATTCTAAATATGGATGTAACAATATACATGAAAAAAATCTGAAATTGTTGAATACCTGTTTTTGATCAATAATATATTACAGTTTTGATTATTTTTTGTTGTTGTTAAGTTGTGAATCTGAAATTTAGTCATCTAAGAATGTCATGCTGGTTTGTTAAACTAATCTAAATGTAGATTAAAAGGCTGCATCTGCTTTGCTTGTGTGGATTTACCCAGTTTTGATTTCTACAACTGGCACCAACATTTTTCCATTATTTTAAGAGTTATTAGCGTGCTCCCTATACTTATCCATTCTTACAGTGCAATCTAGTGGATAGATCACTGGACTGGGACTCAGAAGAGCTACCTTCCAGTCCTGGTTCTGCCATAATCCTGTTGGTTGATTTTGGGCAAGTCATGCCAGCTGCGTGCCTCAATTTCCCCTTCTGTCAAATGGGGATAATGACACTGACCTCGTTTATAACCATTTGAGATGTACAATTGAAAAGCAGTGCGTGAGAGCAAGATATCATTTTTATTTATTTAAAGTACCATTTTGTAAGATGATGCAAAACTGGATAGATGAAGGAATTGGTAATGTAATGTGGAGCCTTTTGTTTTCTAGGACCCTTGTTAGAATCCATCCCATATTGTAGTGACTGGAAGTTGTTAAATACTAAGAACAATGTCCTGCTTTTTGGTATCTTTATTCCTAGAGGACCTGTTTTCCCAGTCTTATATTGAGTCACACGCTCTGAGAGTAATGCCATTGAAATAAAGGTTGAATTACTACTGCTAGTACTGTCCATGCAGTATGGTTACGGGAAATTTAACTGAGTTCTTTTTCTGCCCCTACTAGTTGTCAGTTAAGAGCTGATTACAGAATCTTTTACTGTTGTTGCTACAGGCAGAGACAACACAGCTTGATTTCAGATCCTAGGTTGAATTTGTAGTATTAGTGGGGAAAAAAATATGTTTACATTTTATATAGAAGTCATTGAGAAAAAGTAACTATGGATTCCCACAATGTTTTGAGTCAGTTTTCTGACTAAATTGCAGACTGAGATTGCTCATGTAAAATATGTAAGTATTTCAGTCTAAGTGCAAATCTGTTATATTGGACATAAAAATATCTCATGTAATTAAATACATTAATGTCATAATTTCTGCTAACTTCTGTACCACATTTCCTTTTTATCTCTGCTTAGGCTTATATGAAACTTGATTTCAACAAAACTGGCAGTGTACCTATGGTAGATATCAGAAAGTGTTATTGTGCCAAGAAACACTCTCGAGTGTTATCAGGTAATTCATGTAAAAAGAAATATTTTAATTAGCTGGCTGATCTTACTTGTTAGCAGAGATACAGTACCTGTGAATTGTTGCTGTTATTATGAGCCGTGTTGCCTAGTGGCTTGGACTTGAGGTTGTTAATTAGAATTATTTTGTCCTCTGGTCAAAACACCTAGACAAACACCAGTTAGGAAAGGTCTAGTTACTATTTAGTCCTGCCTTGAATGCAGGGGAGTGGACTAGATAATCTATTGAGGTCCCTTCACTACACTTCTATGATCCTGTGATCACCTATAATTTGTCTGTCTTCTTAGAACTGACTAGGGAATTATAGACCATCAGCCTAACTTCAATACCTGGATAGATACAGAACCAAATTGTTAAACAATCAGTGTATAATCACCCACAGGGTAATAGGGTTATAAGAAATAGCCAGCATGGATTTGTTAAACAAATCTTTCCAAACCAACCTAATTCCCTTCTTTGACAGGGTTATTGGCACAGGAGATAAGGAGAAGCAGTAGGCATGATGTATCTTGATGTTAGTAAAGCTTTTGATATAGTCCCACATGACATTCTCATAAGCAAACTAGGGAAATGTGGTCTATATGAAATTACTAAATGTAGGTGCACAACTGGTTGAAAGACCATACTCACAGAATAGTTATCAATGGTTTACTGTCGAACTGGGAAAGGTGTATCTAGTGGGATCCTGCAAGAGTCAGTCTTGGTTCTGATACTATTTGATATTTCCGTTAATGACTTGGATAATGGAGTGGAGAGTATGCTTATAAAGTTTGCGGGTGGCACTGAGCTGGGAGGTGTTGCAACCACTTTGGAGAACAGGATTAGAATTCAAAATGACCTTGACAAATTGAAGAATTAGTCTGAAATCCGTAAGATGAAATTCAGTACGTTTAAGAAGGGAAAAACCAAATGCACAACTACAAAATGGGGAATAACTGGGTAGGTGCAAGTACTGCTGAAAATGATCTAATGCTTATAGTGGATCACAAATTAAATAAAAGCAGCAAAGAGTCCCATGGCACCTTATAGACTAACAGACGTATTGGAGCATGAGCTTTCGTGGGTGAATACCCACTTCGTCGGATGCATTCACCCACGAAAGCTCATGCTCCAATACGTCTGTTAGTCTGTAAGGTGCCACAGGACTCTTTGCTGCTTTTACAGATCCAGACTAACACGGCTACCCTTCTGATATTTGACACAAATTAAATAAGTCAGCAATGTGATGAAGTTGTGAAAAAGGCTTATACTTTCTGGGGTGTATTAACAGGAGTGTCCCATTGAGGTATGCTCGGTACTAGTCAGGCCTCAACGGGAGTACTGTGTCCAGTTCTGGGCGTCACACTTTAAGAAAGATGTGGACACATTAGAGAGAATTTGATCAAAATGCACTATTGAATTTGATCAAAATGCACTTAGTGCATGACAGGCTTGTGAGCAGTAGATTTATACCCTGGCTTGCTGTGCACTGAATTGCTGTAGACACAAGGTCTAAATGTATCCAGGATATAAACTACCTTCTGAATAAACAATATTTTTCTGGGGTATGGAGTTCACTAATCCTTTACAATTTGAGGTATTTTTACAGTTTGTAGCCCATTTTCTTTTCCGGGCTATAAAACAGGACGTACAAGGTTTAAATCTAATGTTGAAGAAAAAGGACTTTAAATCACAGAAGAAATCTAATTTCAAGAACACACTTCATAGAACAAATTAATATTGGATTATTTTTTTCAGTAATATTTCCTAGTTCCTTGAAATATTTTGTCGTTTATAAGACTATCATAGTCCATCCATCTCTAGATTGTATCTAAAAATCAGAATAAACTCCAGTCCTCACAGAAATCAGTGGGTTTTCTATTTGTTTGTTTTTTGTAAATAACTGAGTAGTTTCCAAAAAGCATAAAGCCTGGAGCATTCCCATATATTGAAGTTATTCTGTTGCCCCCTGTCATAGCACTGTTGAGTAGAATCACTCAGTCCCCTTTATGAAAGAGACAGGAAATTTTCCAAGGGATTGCTTTAGGACTTAAGACTAATTGAATAAATTCAAGCTGCATGAAAAAAATATTTCAACATTTAAGGAACTTCAAGCCTGTTACTTCCAAAAGAAGTGTTCAAACAACTTTGTTCAAATTATTTCATAGTTCTAAAAAAATGGATGTATTAAAAAGGGGACTATCTAATAGAAGCAGCGAAGTACACAGCATTGGTAAGACTGCTGCTCGAAAACTCTCCAGTTCAGATGTCCACACTTCAAGAAAGATGTGAAGATTCTGGAGAGAGTTCAAAAGAGGGCCATAAAAATGACCTAGGGACTGGAAAACAAGCCTTACAATAGAAGGCTTAAGGAGCTCAACTTGCGTCCGATGAAGTGGACTGTAGCCCATGAAAGCTTAAGCTCAAATAAATTTGTTAGTCTCTAAGGTGCCACAGGTACTCCTGTTCTTTTTGTGGATACAGACTAACACGGCTGCTACTCTGAAACTTATTTATCTTATTGAGAAGATTGAGAGGTGACTTGATCACTGTGTATAAGAGAGACTATATGATATTGGGGGCTTTTCAACCTTTGCTGACAAAGGCATAGCAAGATCCAGTGTTTGGAAGCTGAAGTTAAAAATTCAGCCTTGAAATATGAGGCAGTTTACTAGCAGTGAGGGTATTTACACATTGGAAGAGCTTACTTGGGTGGGAGGGTGAGTGGTGGAATTCACCATGGCTTGGACTGTTTAAAACAAGTTTAGAGATCTTTCTAAAATTTATGCCTTAATCCAGCTTTTGTGACAAATTCTGTGGCATGAGTATGCACAGGTTGGATGGTCATGTGGTGGTCCCTTCTGCCCTTGGAATCTGGGAATTTTCCTCTTTATCCCCTTCCTTCATGGGCTGTGGGGAGAACAAGATTGCCTGCATTGCCCTCATCATGGTCATAACAGTGGCAGCTCTGCACTAAGATAATGACTAATCAAGTCTTATGCTTCAAGGCTTTAGCTGGTTGCCTGCAGGGGTTAGGAAGCAATGCATTTCCCTGAAGCACAATTGGCCAGATGTATTCTGGGTTTTTTTGTCACCTTCCTCTGAAGCAGTAGAGATTGGCCACAGCTGGAGATGGGACAGCAAGTGGGGTGGAACAGTGTTGTGAGGTGATAGAGGGAATCCTCTTTCTGAAATGCCTGGCTGGTGTGTCTTGCTCACATGCTCAGGATGAAACTCCTAACCAGATTTGGGGATGGGAAGTAATTTTCCTCCAAGTCAGATTGGCAGTGACCTTGGGTTTGTTTTGTTGTTTTTTGCCTTCCTCTACAGCAAGGGATGTGAGGTGTCTGCTAGGGTCATCTAGGCCTATCTCACCTAAGCAGTTCCTTTCCATTGCAGAAACCTTGGGTGACTGCAGATTTGGGGATGGAAATAATTTTTTTCTGCAAAAGCCTGTCAGTGGTTCCCTATTGGAAGGTTGTCAGGAATGAATTCTGCAAGGGGCTCTCCTAAGTTAGAAAGTGGCCTGGGGGAAAGTGAAGCATACCAGAGTTTACAGTAATGGGGGCAGATTCTGCACAATTTAGGGGTCCAGGAGCCTGAAGTAGAGGGAGGGCCTGAGCCTCTCTTATACATTCGATTCGCCAGCTAGTGTGGCAGGTTGATACACCTAAAACTAAGAGGAAAAGAACCACTCTGAAACACCTGCTGGAAGAGAAGGTGAGCCCTGCACAAAGGCTTAAGGAATAGCTAGCCCAAGGAGGGAGGTGGCATCTTTGGAGAGAGGACTATTACTTAAGTATAATTCTTAGTTTTTGAGATACACTTGAGTGGACTGCCACCCATTTGCTCTTCTACAGAGTAATTTATACTATTCAACTTGCATATTGGAGTATTTTTCCATTTAACATTATTTATTGTTAGGTGGTTGGTTGGAGTATTTTTCCTTCTTGATCCTAAAAGGAACTAACCAAGGAAAGCTATGGGACAGTATTGGCATTGAACAGGTATCATGGTAGATGTCTTATAAGATTCTCTAACTGCTAAGAACTCTAGTTAGGGGAAATACTGACTGGCCTCATACTTAGACCGGGGACTCTCAGGGTGAAATCCTGGCTCCATTGAAATCAGTGGAGCCAGAATTTCACTTCAGGGGTGGTAATCCATTCAGCTTGTATCTTCTTTTCTATGCAAAAAGTAATTTGGGATGTAATCTTGATCAAGAAGAAATTACTTTGTGTGTTGTAATCCCAAAACTGATTTAGAATGCAAACTTTATTTCCTAAGATGTTTCTAGAGCTCTGAATTTGTATTGCACTAAAACACATTCACTTAATCACAAAGATTAAACTTTCAGTAATTCAGAAGTGTGCTACATACTGCATCATTCTGTTTTGGAGGCCTTTGAAGAAGCCTCTGATCTCACTATCCATTTAAATCTGTTTTGGACGGATGGTGTTGAGGAGGTGGTGATGGTGGTGATGATGATGATAAATGTGATGAGATGTCCTATGTTATGAAGATGAGACAGTTCTAGTAGCCTACACCAAGTGAAAATAAATCTCCACTATTCAGATTGCATTACTCATGTATAGTAAACTAAATTCTGGTTAAAAGTAAAGACAGCAGTCATTTCTTTTGACAAATACATTTTAAAATCAAAATTTTGTAGTTTCCTAAAGGAAAAAAATCTTCACAAACACAATTAAAAAAGTTTATTTTTCCCTAAATATATCACGTTATATATTGTGTGTTCCAGATAATGTGTTTAATGGCAAGTAATATTTTAACAGGTGATGCCACAGCGGAAGAAATTAAATCTTCATTTCTAGAAACACTAGAGGATGCCTGCAGCAATTCCAGTGAAGTGTCATACTGTGAGTTTGAAGATTACTATGAAGGATTAAGTATTGGAATCATGGATGATGAAGATTTTGTTAATATTTTAAGGAACGCTTGGGGAATTTAGAACTGAAGAATATATAGAATGTCATAAAAACCCCACTCCAAATGTGGAGTAAATTAAGTGAGGATTTATTCTTGATACGAGTTACTTTTTGAATGAATGTTTCAAATTTATTTTAATAGTCTGAAAATATTTGAGAGTAAATTTTCAGAATGGTATATAAGTTATGCATAAAGCTCCCTTTAACATTTCTTTTATGTAAATTTTGTGTTTTATTAAACTGTAAAATTTGTAATAGCTTTATGCACTTCCATCTGGCAGTAGGATCATTGTCTCATTAAAATACTGTAGCTTATTTTAAAAACAGTAATCTGGAATACAAACATAGGTGAAAGGATACATGCAAGAGAAAACTTACTATGCATCATAAGTACCAGTTGTATGATGTATTGTTGAGAAGCTTTAGATTTGACTATATATATTATATGTGTTGCTCATAAAAGATGACATTTGTTTTATGAAATGTGTAGGGCCAGATACTGCTTGGCTCTTACGTTGATGAGAAGGATGCAAGTCATCTCTCTCATCTCCTCCGAGTTGTGGAGAGATCCACAATACTAAAAATGCATAGAAAATTAAGAATATTGCATACTTCCTTAATGTTCTAATTTTCAGAGCAAAATACAGCTTGTTCTGAATATATTTACTGATCTTCATCAGACACAGTAGATTGAACCAGAGGTTCTCCAAAGATTTCAATGAGATGCTTTTGACTAGAGTTTGGATATACTGTGCATACTTGTCTTTAGGTTGTAGAAATGTGTTCCAGGGCTTGTAATGTACTTCAGGCCTTACAACCTGTTGCTGAATTGTTTTTTACAAACAAATAATAGATTTACTCTTTCTAGATGTGTGACTTGCATACATTCTGCTGCTATGATCATTATTTTTGGTGGAACCTTAACGGTAAACTCCTTAATCCACACTGATAGGTTTTTTCTTTTTATTTTCTTTTCTTTGCTGCTTTCTTAGAAAGGTTAAAAAATCACAACTAGAAACATTAAATTTCCAGTCCACATCCGGCTCAAATTTTCCTTACTACTGTAAATATTTAATCAGTTGTGCCTTTAATAAAATATATTTTGTGAATCCTGATTCATTGTATTAAAAAATGGAAAATGCCTTATTGATTTTTTTCTTATTATATTTCATAATAATCTTGGTGAAAGATACCTTTAACACTAGGGCCAATTTGGAATAAGACTATATATGTTCAGTCTTGTGCTGTTAAAATGTAGTTTGCCTTGTACTTGTCTGATTGCATTGTGATTTATGATCTGTCTTGTGGTCTGTGGATAACACAAGTTTCCTCTGTCAGACAAAACTTGTTGCTCACAGGAATTTGAGGACAACCTTGAGATTTGTTGGACTTTAGTCACCCTCTTTGTCAGGCTTGTTTATTCTATCTGTATTACCTTTTCCTTTACCTATTTGTTTTTAACTCATGCCCCCTTGTCTTCTGATTGTTAGTTTCTTGTAGCCGTTGCTCATTTTGAACCCTTGCTCATTTTTAACATCTCTTCCTGCTGTATTTACTATTTTTGTGTTTAACTTTCCGTTTTCATATGTTCTGTTTCTGATTTTTGTTTATTTTAACCATTTCCTATTTAATCATGTCTTACGTATCTTATGTTTACCTCTTATAACTCTTATGTAATTGTCCCTCGCTCCCCCCCGTAATAAAGATGTCCCTTTTCCTTTCACATTACCCATTGTCATTCTGCGATAATTTACCCATCAATTCAGCTCCAAGTGAGAGATTCTCTCTGTTGTTTTGGTCCACCATAAACCTGTATCCATGTCTGCTCTTAAAGAAAGAAAAGTTCCATGAATGCTTGCCCTGATACCAGAATTCTTCTGGGGGTTGATAAAAGATACACTTCTCCATGCCTGCTGGAAACTACCCTCCCTGGAGAAATTTTGTGGACTACCTGGGATGAAATTGTGGGTGCTGGGGAGAAGAGATGGACCTGATGGCCCTGTTGGGTGTCACATGTATCTGTCCTAGAGGTTTTACAGGGAAGCACTTGTTTATGTGCTAAAAAACACATACACCAAAATGCCATTTTTGTTGATCTTTTAAAAAAATCATCTGTCCCATTAAACTCATTGACTTCATTGGAGTTAACAGCAGAGATGTGTTCAACCCACTGCTTGTGTATGTGTGGTCAGTGATTTGGGAACTAAATACGGGTCTACAGCTTTAAGGTAGTAAGCCCAAAATGTTCTTCCTAGTAAACAGCAAAATGCTAGAAGGAAACATGGAAATGAATATCAGCTAGCTCATAGAAGAAACTTTATTTCTCAGACAATGATTCTCCTGTTTACCTAATTTCACCAAATTGCTAACACATGTTGGGCCAGCCTTAGCATGTAGATTACAAAATATATTGGCAAAATTGTCTTCTCATGTTAAAAGCATAGGGGAATGTTTTGCGAGGAAATCTCCATGATGATGGCTTCTCTCTTCATCTTGTGCCCACATGGAAAGGTTAGGAATTGCTCCCAGAAAGCTGCCCCCCTGCTTGGTGAATTCCTGGCATGACAACTATCTGTACAGAAGCCCTATGGCTCACGTCCCTTGCAATTTATGTCTTTGTCTTGCTCTTGTCAGTGTCTGTTCTTTGTCACATAAATCTGACACTTTAAAGATGAACATAAGTCCGTAGTTATTTTGCACACATTTTTTTCTTTAGATCCTGAAGGTACATTCTCCTCGACAGTCATCCACTATAAATACTGAGGGCTAGATTTTTAAAAGTATTTAGGCACCTAAAGATTCCAATAGGCACCTAGTGGAATTTTCAAAAGTGCCAAGGTATGTGGGAGTTAGGTACTTTGGCACTTTTGAAAATCTCAAAAGTCTATTTGAATTTTTAGACTCCTAAATACTTCTAAAATGTGGCCCCAGGACACTGGTGATTAACATCTCCAATCAAATGATTATGTTCTGAGGCTGAAAGACTCAAGTGTCTAATGTTTCATGCTAATGTTGCGTTTTCCAAAAGTTCAATTTTATACAACAAAGCTGGTAGCCTCTCTCCTCCAATTAAATGAGAACTCCAAGTTGTGAATCTTTTTGCCCTTTTGCTTTTTTTAGTCTCTTCTCAGATGTCCCAATGTTTTACTTGGGTGTATCCTAACTTCTTCCAATATTATTTACTTGAAAGGTAATGTGGTTAAACTGCATCTCATGTTGCTACCAAAGCTATGTATCATTAAAACTTCTTGGTGGTATACTTGTGAGAAATCTGGGATTCGTAACGTCTGCCTCAAAATACATTTCAAACATATCTAGTACATCTGTGTTTGACATTCTTGGTATTGCCTAAATTTTCATAAATAGCCTGTGCCCTCAGTACTAGTAATCTCATTCAGGAAAGCTATTTAGCTGAGTCTGTAAGGCAAGTTCTTTGCTGCAACACAGAGCTCAACAAAACAAATTATCTTCAAGGCTGCTCTAGCTTATGCTGATTGCTAAAGGCCCTTGGAGCTGTTTATAGTTGAGGCTATCCAGAGTGCAGTATGCTATAGACATGCCCTGTCCCTCTCCTTTCATTCACCACCAGGAGGATGGTGTAGAGCAGAGATCGGCAACCTTTGGCATGTGGCCTGCCAGAGTAAGCACCCTGGGGAGCTGGGCCAGTTTGTTTACCTGCTGCGTCTGCAGGTTTGGCTGATTGCGGCTCCCACTGTCTGCGGTTCGCCCTCCCAGGCCAATGGGGACTGTGGGAAGCAGCGCAGTCTGAGGGATGTGGGAGCTGCAATTGGCCAAACCTGCAGATGTGGCAGGTGAACAAACCAACCTGGCCTGCCAGGGTGCTTACCCTGGCGAGCCGCATGCCAAAGGTTGCCGATCCCTGGTGTAGAGATAAGTGAATTAATCTGTGTGACTCAAATGACTATTTCACTTGTGGTGAGACTGGCCACTTAACTGAATGAATGTGCATTGATGAATATGTTTCCCTCCAGTCTAAGGGCTGCAGTGGTAACTGGAATCTTGTGTGGTATCTAATAAAAACCACATAAACACTCACAATATCCTCTTCTCTACCTCTCTCGTTAAATGGGAGGGTGGCATCTTGAACTGGAAATGAGAGCTCTGGTAATGAAACCGTAGGAAGCACCAGTGGGATAGCTTTAGCTATCTGTCAGATGCACAGATATAAAATAGCCCTTGTAAGAATTGATGCCAGGGATTCCATGTCAAAGCTTGATCATGTCCTGAATTCTTTTGGTAGTTCAGGTCCAGGACTATTATATTTTTGTATTCTTTTGGGATAAGAAAATGGGACAAACTAAAATACACATTAAAAAAAATTGTGCACCCCCCTCTAGTCTAAAGGACGGGCACAGGACTGATTATCATGGCATCATGCTTTAAGTTCCTGGGCAGAGGTGATAAACTTGTGGGTGAGGGATTGTAGAAGAGGATAGAACAAGAGGCCAAATCCTCTCCCAAGTGTATCCCTTCTTGATGAGCTCAGTACCTAATGATCTTTCTTCCAGGAAAAAATAAAGCCTGCCCTCAGTCTTGTTAACATGAATGCAGGCATGGCATTTTGTAGCCATGTGTTGGATTTTATGGAGGAGAAGGATTGGTTGGATTTTCTAATTCTATTTAAGTTCTTATGCCAGGCCTATCAGTGTGGTATCTGAATGTCCTGTTGTCAGCCTCTTTTTTTCCCCCTCTGTCTGGACCAGAGCCCCTACCCATGGTAGAGGATGAATCTCTGTCCCTGTCTTTGGCTATAGGCTTGAAAGGAAAGTCTTGGCTTGTACATTTTTTTCCTTTTTGAGGTGGAGAGGACTTTGTCCTTTCATTAGATTAAGTAACAACTTTGTCCAAAGGCTCAACAAGATTTGTACCCCCATTACTCACTTTGCAACTTTAGAGATAGAGATAACTACCAGCTTCCCAAATTCTCAGGGTGAGAGACTGAATTCATAGGAAATAATCTTGCTCTATCAAATGAGGCATCTGCCCTGAACAAAAAGGCCAGAAATGTTTTCCTCAGGACTAGTTCAACTTGTTTATCCCTTGAATTTTCCAGACCATTTGCTTCAGAAGAAAGTGTGGCAAAAAGGTGCCTCCATGTGTGGAGTGGTGGTCAAGTTCCTTGTTCTCCACAGTTCCCTGAGAGGACTAGGATATGTTGAGCAGGGAGCTTAATAAACATAGGAATTTTCTGGCTAGGGAGTTCTGTAGTGTCAGGGACCAGGGCATAGGCATTCTGGCCAAATGATTACTGCTGGGCTGGCATCACAGAGACAAGGGGCAGCCATGAGGGAGTGGTTGGCAAGCAAGGATCAGAGTAGTTGCAAGAGCCTACATCAGTAGGTAAGAGTCAGGGTCAGAGTCAGGCCAGCATTGGAACCAAGAAGTAACTATCAGGCTGGAGTCGGAAACCAAAGATCTGCGAACAAGGTAAAATGAGATGAGATCTAGAGCTGCAGCAAGCCAGACGTCTGGGTGGTTGCCCAGACAACATCCTTCAGTATTCTCCAGGGTTAAACAGTAAGCATGGGCCAATCCCTCTGGCCCCTTTGGTGCCACAATGGTCCTTAGATGTGGCTCTGCATGGCCTCCTGATGGTGATGTGAGAATGTCAGCTGTTCCAGGTGCCACAAACCCAGGTTCTAGTCCCCACAGATCCTTACATCTAGTTGCTGCTTAAGACATGGCTTTTTATGTTTGTCTTCACACTATGTGGTGTCAAACGTGAGTGTATTCTTTCTAAAGAAGGATGGAAGGAGGGGAAAAAAAGAGAGCCCCAGAGTGGTGAGTAGTGGGGAAAGTGGAAAATCAGGCAAGAGACCTGTGAAAGCTGCAGCAGAAAGGTGTCTTGGTGCACTAATGGAGCCCATAGTACAAATGGTTCTGTTACAGAAGTTTAATTTTGGCAACTTAGGAGCTGGCCTTGGTGGATCCATAGATTCGAGTGATTCTGAATTGCTTCTGGTTAAACAGAGAAAGTACAAGAATAGCAGGTAAATTCCCAGATGTTTGCCATGGCTGATATCCTATGCCCTATCTATCATTGATGAGGAAAAGAAAGAATACTCCAGGTGAAAGAGGCTTTTGATGCCCATTTCAAAAGCAGACAGTATTATATACGAAAGGGCCAAAGTCATTAGGAAGTGCCAGGAACAAGGGGGAAACAGCTGAGACTTTCATTACTGCAGTTCATAGTCTTAATGAACATTTCTTTTAACATTCTTATTTGCAGAAATAAAGAGACAAGAGAGGTGCTGGTATAAGAGACACCACTTTATTAGCACAGCTTTGGTTAGACCCAGATCTCACTCTAGCAAAAGCTATAGCTGAAGTGAGAATGCAAGAAACCATAAAGGAACAGCAATGTGACTTACATGCTAGCCGCATAGGGAAGACGGCATCAGACAATATTGATACAGTAAAGAGAAAAGACACAAATGTGAAAAGACCAGTGAGGCCAAATTTACAACATAAGAACAGTGCACAATTAGAGAGTGGGAGAGCAAAGAACCTTAATAGGAGAAAAAAGCTCTGGAAACTATGGCAAGACACCAGCCACCTCCAGCAACAATGCAAAAAGAGACATGATGTAACAGATGCCACAAAATGGGACATTTTGCAGCAGCATGCGGGTCACCAAGAGAAGTTGAAACAATCCAAGAGGGAGTGTTACCCTCTTATGACAATGAGTCCATACCTCTAGGGACTATGTCCTCCATAGAACAGACAACACCTTGGTAAACCGGGCATGAATCTCAACAGTTGAAACCTTCAATTTTAAATTGTCAGTGGGGCAGTAGTCACTGCAGTTTGAATCTGGGGTGGAGCTCTGTAAAGAGCCAGTAAAATTTTATGTTAGGCTACTAGCAATACATTGGATGTTTGTATCCTGTTCCTTGGAAAACTGGAGAAAGGAGGGAAAGCTTTTAGTCAAATAATATATGTAATACAGGGTATTACAGTTCCCCTATTAGGGCTGCCAGCAATATCAGGATGACATGTAGAAGAGAAATTGGAATTCATTAATGGTAAGAAGCAAAGTATACAGAAGATGTAGCCACATGTATTCACAGGGCTTGGAAAGCTGTCAGGGGAATAGAAAATAAAACGTGCCATCATTGACTTGCTTTGCTTTCACAGCCCCATCCCTTTACCATTGTTAGGGAAATTCAAAGAAAAATTAAAGATAATGGAAGATATGGGGATTATTTCCTAGATAGAAGAACATGGGTTGTAGTACCAAACCCCAATGGCAAAATCCAGATTTGTGTGCACCTTATACAATTTAATAAAAGTGTGTGCAGAGAAAGATGCATGCTTCCCACAGCTGACCAGACATTAACTCTGTTTTAAGAAGTCAAAATCATCTCAAAGTTAGATGCTACGGCAGGATTCTGACAAATCCCCCTTGCTACGTTCATCATACTGTTTGGAAGGTACTGTTTCAATTCATCATCCATTCAGCATGTGTTCAGCATAAGAACATTTCCAAAAGATAATCCTCTCAGATTGTGTCAGATTTGGCTAGCATCCTTTGCCATGCAGATGATGTGTTGGTATATGGCAGAGAGAAAAATGAACATGATGAGAGACTACATGCAGTTTTAAGATGTTTCCAACAAACCAGCCTCAACTCATTTTGGGAAATTCTTACCAAATTTAGCTCATATAACAAAACCCTTAAGAGATCTCCTTAATGGTCAAAATATGTGCATCTGGGGTAGCCTGCAACAAAACATTTTCAATAAAATAAAAGAGCTTCTGACATCTCCACCTGTTTTGGCACAATATTTGGTAAACTATCCAACCACAGTAACAATAGATGCATCTTCCTATGGGTTAGGAGCAGTTCACACACAAGACTGGACAGAAGGTGACCAGAGACCTATTGAATTCACATCAAGAAGCCTCACAGAATCCAAATAGCGGTCTGCTCAAGTGGAGCAGGAAACTCTAGCAGTCATTTGGGCCTGTGAATGGCTCATCTGTGTATATCTGTTTGGCTTGAATTTTAACTTACACAGACCACAAACCCTTAATGGCATTATTGAGTTCAAAACCACTGGATGACCTTCCACCTAGGATTTCAAAGATTTCAACTGAGGCAGATGCAGTTTTCTTTTGATTTTGAACACATACCAGGGAAAGCACTCATAGCTGCAGATATTCTATCTAGGGTCCCAGTTGAGCAGCCACCAATGGAAGAAGAAAAGGCTTTAGAGACAAAGTCTACATTGACCTTCTTCTGGTGGCAATTCATATCTGCCAGCTGACTTCAGCAAGTTAGAGATGAACACTTTTGATGGGAGCTTCTGCACTTGCTGCCTGGTGGAGGCAGAACTCCTAAAGCCTTCCTCAGCCTGGTATTTTTCTGATTTCACCAGCTCTATATCTCTACAACTGTCCCCATTTTGGCACAGGAGACATGTTAGGATTGGCAGATACATTGAAAGGAGCTAACAGCAGTTTCACTTTTCAGGGGTTTGTGAGACTTTCTCTTTAACCTTTTCCCCAGGGCCGCCCAGAGGGGGGGGGCAAGAGGGGCAATTTGCCCCAGTCCCCAAGCCCCACAGAGGCCCCCACGAGAGTTTTTTGGGGCCCCTGGAGCGGGGTCCCTCACTCGCTCCGGGGGGCCCGGCAAACTCTTGTGCGGCCGGGCGCAGGAGCTTCTGCCGCTCCCGGTCTTCGCCGGCGGGGGGTCCTTCCACTCCGGGGCGGAAGGACCCCCCCGCTGGCGAATTACCGCCGAAGACGGAGCGGGACCCGCCGCCGAAGTTCAGCTCGGTCTTCGGCGGTAATTCGGCGGCGGGGGGCCCTTCCATTCCGGGCCCCGCTGCCGAAGTGCCCCGAAGACCCGCGGCGGGAGCCCCCCGCTGCCGAATTACCGCCGAAGACCGGGCTGCGCTTCGGCGGCGGGTCCGGCTTCGGCGGTAATTCGGCGGCGGGGGGGCCCCCGCCGTGGGTCTTCGGGGCACTTCGGCGGCGGGTCCCGGAACGGAAGGGCCCCCCGCCGCCGAAGACTCCGGGCCCCCGGAATCCTCTGGGCGGCCCTGCTTTTCCCTCCAGTTTTGTTTGGTGATGTTTCTCACCTGTGCAGTTGGGCTTTGATTTGGACTGAAACTGGTTAATTTACGTTCAAAACTATAAACCCAGGACATTTCCATTCTTCCCTGAAAAAGCTTGTGTTCACTCCCCTCATCTTTTTGCTGTATTCTCTGTTTGAGGGAAAAACACTAGCCAATCCCTCCATTCCCCTCAACCTCTAATATCCTTTTTGGGAGGAGAGGGGGTTTGGCCTGTTGTTTCCCTCCCCACACTTTTGGGCCTCTCAGAATTGGTTGCTGGCCTGATCCCCATGTCCTCTGCCTTTGAGAATTTTGGCTAAGAGGCCAATTCCTCTTAGGAAACTGATACTTCCAGACTGCACCACACATCAACTATGGAAACTCCAGGCCATTACAGAAGAATGAGTTATAACAAGTGGAAGCAAGAAAAGCTGGCTGAGACGCATATACAATGGCAATATATTCTCTTGTTACTACCTCTGTTAATTAAGTGAATTTTAATGCTTTCTATAACTCACTCTAATTTTGGGATCATAGTATTTTTCTTGACATGAATTAAATCCTGCAATCAAGCTGATAAAATGATTTTTGGCTTATAAAGTCATTTCCTTGGATGACAGTGTTTGCACTGGTGGTGACAATGACTGCAGGTGGCATTAATGAATTCTGCAATTGTTTCTGCTTTTTAGGCCAGTTAGAAATTATTGGATCCCACCTCTTCCTCCTCAATCTTTCAGGACCAAATGGAATAGCAACTGAAATTTGGAAGCTCGAAGCTTAAAGTGCTGACCTAGTATTGCAGGACTTCCTCCAGTGTTCTCAGGATAAGAGGATTTAAGGTACTGGAATGTCAAGCCAATGCTCCAATTTCATTCTTTTTGTAATAGCATGTTGGAAAAGGCTGATAAAGCAAAACCATTTATACCAAATTATATTATGATACTGTGCTTTTCATGGGCTTAATAGATTTAAGGAACAGGGGAATATTAATGTTACATAGTTTCAAAGTGACCTTAGGGAAATAAGCACAGAGTGAAGTTTTGGATTTTAAAAATAAAATAAAAACTACTGGAAACAGATTTTCCTGTGCTGGCAATTGGCTTTCCACCTCTTTTGTGGATTTCCACTTTCATCCCTGTGCCTTTTTTCCATACCGCCTGTATTCCTGGTGCCCTGTCTTAGCCCATTCTGCTGTGCCTCCTCCCTCTCCTTTTCCAAAGCTAACTTCTTCCATTAAAACTATGAAGTCTAGGCCTTCCCTCAGAAAATGTTATCAAAATAATAAAAACACGAACCAAACAAAAATAATTTGTGGGGATGAGTGGGTGGGAGGCCTGATAACATCACTGCTCATTCACTTACTGATTGTTGCTTCCCATCTGCTTGGCCCTGATCCAAGTCCCATTGAAGTCCGTAGACTCATTGACTTCAGTGGGAGATGAATCAGGCCCTTTGTCTCTGTACTTTGGGCTAGATTGGCCCCGGTACTGCTCAGGTTCATTGAGTGATGGTAGAAGGAGATTGCAAAGAGTGTCCCTTTGCACACACTTCACAAGGGCCAGGGACAACCCGAGACCTTGTGTTTCAGGTTGGTTCTTGCTGTACCCGCTAGGAACCAAAATCTCCCCAAATGGGGAAGGGAGGAAGTGTGGAGATAGCTTTATTCTTCTCCCCCTCAGTAGCTGGTAGATCTGATCAGCAACGACGAAAAGAATACACAGCAGCATGCACACTCCCTGCACTTTCTCTTTCTGGGATGGTGTGGCTCTGCACTGCCACACAACATAAGCTAGTTTTCAAAGTACAAACTTTGGCCTTTTGTGTTCAGGTTATAGGCTTTGTGTTTCTACTTGTTTGTAAAATACCTAGCACACTTTTAGCACTATATGAATGAATAATAATCTGGTTTTGAAAACCCTGAAAGAAGGCCCAAGAATACTCTAATCCACTTTAACCATGATCAAACATATTTTATTTATGGGGAAAAACATGAGACAGTAAGTTCAAAGACACGCATGAGTTCAAAGAAACCCGTATTGTTAACGTTTTGTACTGGATACTAAATGCAATTTGTGTTATGGTAAAGTAGACCCAATTAAAAAAAGTTTAATAGGCAGGTTCTTTTATTGGGCATTATATTTGAACATGTCTGTTCTTACGTATGAAGTTAATTTGATACATAATGTATTTGTTTAACAGACTGGTTTATCAGATTGGTTTTCTTTTTTTTTTTTGGTACATTTGATATGATGGCATATAAACAATCTTTTCTCCTTCCCTCACTGAATCATATTTCTATGGGATTTTACTATGAGTATTAAGTCCTATTACTCCATGATATGGTACAAAGGCATGTAAGCCACCTCACTTAAAAGTTATCTATAGTTCTCAAACTGTTGCAGAATCATATCATTCTAGTAAAAAAAAAAAATTGAGAAATCTGGCTTCTCCTAGTCTGCTTTCAAGGTGTAGGATTTTTATTATTTCTTGCTGCTCTATTTTTTTCCTGCTTTGACTTTAATGAGGCTCTCTGTAGGATGGAGAGCTTCAAGAGTTCTTATCCAATAAGAGACAGAGAGAAAGCACTTGTTACAAGGTGGAGATTTTCTTTCAACTCCCTGTTATACTTAAATCACTGATGGTTCCCATCCCCTGCACAATACTTTTCCCCACAATGAATTAATATCCTATAATAATACTCCAAATTACATAGCACCTTTCATCTAGAAGAAGCAGTACACAATGTGCTTTACACACTAATAAGGTTCATTAACTCATTAGTATTTCTTTTTGGTTTAATTCCATTTCTCTCATCAAAATAAAAGGAATATTAAAAGAGGTAATCCCGTTCATTCCTAATAATTATGAACATGAACATTTCTGCATTCCTTTTTACTTTAAGGACAGTCTTTTGATAACTCCTTATGCTGACTTGCACTCTTAGATTGTACAGAATATTTGATTGCAATAGGTAATATAGACCATGCATTCATAAGGCATACCTATGAACAGCTGACACATGGAAGTAAAAAGTAATGAGTTCAAAAAACAAACAAACCCCACAACTGATAACAGAATTGCAACTGACAGTTGATTCTAGGATTTCTACCACCACCTAGAAGTATATAAATATAATGAGGAGAAAATATTGGGAATAATCTAGGCAGTAGAACAAAAATGGACATGGTAAGAAATAACTTCTTAATCTAAAATCATAAAGACTCTGGTATGGATGATGATAAAGTCTTTTTTCTATTTTAATGAATCTGTATTATATTAACACTGTATTGTGAAATTGAACTCATTGCTGACAATGCAGGACACAATTCTGCTTTCCATCTAGGACAAGATTGTCATAAAGGACAAAAAAACATTTCCATGTGTATTTCAGAATATATTGTAGCTAGGGAAAGAACTTAAGTATTGATTCTCCTAAACAATGTTTGAAAAGACATGCTAAGAGCCTAAATCAGTACATTTTAAAATTTGTTCAGTAATGAGCTTGATAAATGGTTGCATTTTTTCAGCGTTTAATGTAGTATTACAGTTAATTGTGGTACTGCTAAATTTTAAACTGAAGCTTTTTCCTGGGTGAGGGTCAATATTTTTTTTTGTAGTCTTTGCAGTAGTGAAAGTGATAGTTCAGGTTGCAACTCCACTTTCATATAACCCCAGTTTTCACTCTGTCTTCCAGAGCTGCTTCTTTTAGTCACAACCCAATTATTTTTTTATTTTATTGTTATAATGTCTTATTGCAGGACTTAGGAACCTCAGTCCAAAATCAGGGTCCAGTTGTGCTAGGCACTCTACCAACTGGTAACAGGAGATAGTCCTTGCCTCAGAAAACTGAAAATCTGGGTATCAGAGAGGATGCAACAGGTGGAAGAAACAGACAAACAGGGATGGAGGATTGGTATGCTGTTAACAATACAGCGAACAGAGGTGAGCCTAAAAGCAGAAGTCTCAGTTTGCCCAAATCTAAGTAATATCAGTCAATAGTGACTGTATAATGTTTTGAAAAAAAAATGAGCAAATCAGTTCATAGACAAGACATAGAAATTTTCTAAATGAAATATCAAAATGGTTTGTTTTATGTAGTTGAGGCCTGGCCGGACATGAGTAATTAACACCTGGAGGGTGGCATCATTTCTTGGAGGATAGAATTAGAGAGGTATAAAGGTAAACAGATCATGAGGCTGAAAACAGAATGTTTGTATTAAATCAGATAAGTAAATAGGTCAGTAGGCTAAAATTAAAAACAGAATGTCTGAGCCAGCTAAGCTAAGAGTGAGAACTAGGGATGCCAGGCATAATGCCCATTTGAAAAGGGACCCTGGTGACTTCGGTTGGCACTGCTGACTGGGCCATTAAAAGTCCGGTCAGCGGTGGAGGGTTGAGGAGAGAGTCTGCAGCAGCTCTCCCTGTGGAGCTCAGGGGCGGTGCGAGCCCTAGCAGGCAGGGGGTGGATCCCAGTGGGAAAGGCAACTAGCTGCAGGCTGGGGCCAGCACGGTTAACCCCAGGCTGCAGCCACCGTGGTCGCTGGGGGCTCCCTGCAGAGTGGGCATTGTGGCCTTTAGGAAGTGCATTCAGCCCCCTCCCTACCCGGCCCACTGCTCCCTGGCTGGCAGGAGCAGAGAGAGGAGCTGACCCAGTACCGCAGGGGCTGCATGCAGCCGGCGGCAGGGGAGGGGGCTAGGGCGAGCAGCCACCACCTGCCCTGGGGCCCAGTTGCCCGCTCCATGGGGGTTGCTGCATCAGGCTTGTCTCGGAACCATGCAACCAGTAGGTAAGGGGCTGTGGGCTGGTCTCCTCCCAGGGATGAATGAACTGCACAGAAACATGGGGCTAAAGTTGGGCTGCTCTCTCTGGGAACAGATCCAAGCAGAGTTGGGCAGCAGCTGGGCATGGAGGCCCCAGCCAGTGGCTAGACTCGGGGGGGGGGGTAGATGAAAGAGAGGGTTTGGGAAGGTCACTGCAAAAGGCGGGGGAGGGGAGAGGATCATGGGGCCTGCAGCAGCACTCTCCCTAGAGCTGCTGTGATTTGGGCTATGCTGGGGGTGCAGCAAGCTGGGGCAGCAGTATGGAGGGTTGTCGTCATGGGGAATTCTATCCCTGCCCACCCCCAGCATTCCAGAGAGCAGGAAAAACTTTTGTCCTTGGTGGGCTGGCCAAGCCATGTGTCCAGGAATCATGGCTGATAGAGCAGCCTTTGAGGCCCAGGAAATGCTAAGGCAGTGCTGGTGTGGCTGCTATTTAAGGGGCTGCCTGACATCAGTACCTCCCGGAGTCCGTGCAAACCACACCAGCCAGAGCCACCTGGAGCCCACACCCCAAACCCCCTCCTCTGCCCCAACATCCTGTCCCAGCTTGGAGTTCCTTCTTGAACCCCAACCTCTCATCCCTGGCCGCACCCCAGAGCCTGCACCCCCAGCTGATGCCCTCACCCCCTCTCACATCCCAACCCCTTGCCCCAGCCCAGTGAAAGTGAGTGAGTGAGGGTGGGGGAGAGCGAGCGATGGAGAAATGGGGCATGGAATGAGTGCATGCGAGGCCTTGGGGAAAGGGTCTTCGGTTTTCTGAAATTAGAAAGTTGGGAACCCTTGTGAGAACACCCAGGGAACTATTTACTAACAATAGACAAGATAAATTAGGAATGGGTAAAGAGTGGGTTGAGCATGGAGAATGCATGGACGGAATGTGCTGCACAGGGATTGGTTCCTGAAAAGTAACCAAGCTAATCCCAAAATGTGTGATGCATTGTATAGTAAATGCAATGAAGTGTGTAAATATATATAAAGAAAGAGCTTTTTTATGTAACTTTGGATGTATGGTATGCCTGGCCTGCACCCACCTGCTCCACTTGAGTCTGATCAACTTAATATAGTTTTGCTGTATGCCAAATAAAGGAACCTGAGTGATGAAATCAGGAGTAGAACTGAGTTTTTTGGATTCCAGAGAACTGGATAAAGTTTTTCCCAGAACTGGACAAGGTGTTCTGGATATGCCAAGTGGAAGAGGTCTCGGGTGGAATCCCAACATTTTGAAAATGTCAATTTGAAACGTTTTGACTTTTCTGAATTTTTTTGTTCTTCAGCCAAAACTATTTGCCAAATTTGACTCAAATTCACAAATAGCTTCAGTTCCCCTGAAAAATGATTTTTTCAGCAAATGTACTATTCACTAAAAAATTTCACTCAGTTCTAGTTGCAACCCATACTCCTCATTAGCCATCCCAGTGGCCTCCTAAATACATTGAACAGGTGACAGCATAGATCCCTATGGCGCCCTACAGACCAGAACCCTTGGGTCAGAAGAACAATTGCCCACAACTACCCCTTTGGGTTCTCTCAAAAAAGAAATGAAGTAACTCTATCCACCACCGCTATGGTTCACAAACAAGTGAACAAAAAAAAATTGACAGTGTTGTCAAAAGCTTCTGAAAGTTCTAAAAGAATTAGCATGGATATGATATTTTCATCCACTGCTAGGTGGAGATCAATTAACACAACCAGTACAGTTTAATTCCTATACCCAAACCCATAATGTGATTTGACCAGAATCAAGGAAATCTAAGGACTCAAGAAAATAATTTTCCATGCCATAGCCATCTTGGTGTCCTTTCTCCATAATTAGAGATGGGATACCAGTCAGTAGTTAGCCAGACTGTCATGGTCAAGAGTTGGTTTCATGAACAGTGGCCTCATAACTGCTTCTTTAAGAATCATCAGAATCCGGTCATCACATGAGGAAACAGACAATTCCAAACAACAATGGAACCAGTACTCCCCCACTATCTTTTACCAGCAAGGAAGGACAAGGGTCCACGTCACAAGTTATTGCATCTCTATCACCTCAGTGAGCAAAGATTCAGTATTTGTCTTCTTGAGAACACTGCTCTGTTTCCATGGCAATAGACAGCTCAGTCGGAACTTGGGCAACTTTGCAAAGTAACGTGAAAAAGAAATCTGAAAGAAACACTTGACTATAACTAAATGGAAGCAGCCAAGATTCATCAAGCTTAAATACACTGAGAACAATTCCACAATATGAGACTTTGCAGATCCTATAAAGAAATCTTTCTTTGCTTCCTGCACTGCCTTGGCGTTTGATCTTAAATCTGCATGTCTCAGTCAGTGAAATTCTGCATGCAATTTCTGCCACCACACGCCAGAGAAGGCAGACCATTAAAGCAGATACCTTACCCTGTTGGGATAGATGTACCTAATCCGCAAACCAATAGAGCCAATAGATGAAAAATCTATTGGAGTCCCGTAGAACTTCCTGAGTCACAAAGAAGAGACGAGAGGAGCCTGTCCTAATTATTTGCATCTTTCTTTATGAATTTTCACAACATATTTTTGTGGATTTTGTTGACCTCAAATAATCCATCAGTTTGGGGGGTTATAAATATGGTACAAATTGATCTTTATCCTGAGATCCCACACCTCCTGCATTAGGTGGAACATGAAATTTTCCCCCTGATCCATGAACACCGGAGAAAGTGGTCCAGTTCTTATGGTCTCACTGACTACCATTTTAACCCATGGTCTGTGTTTGTTTTTTGCAGTGGAATGGCTCTAGGATAGTGGGTGGCCTTAGGATAGTGAATGGCATAAGCTAGTAAAACTAAAATGTAATGGTGTTCCCTTGTGCTCTTCTCAGAGGACCAAATTATGTCCAACTCAGTTTATTCAAATGGGTGTTAACCTGGTCCTGGGAAACTAAAGGTCCCTTTAAATTTTTTTTCAGGGACACCCATTGACACTCCATGCAGAGGGCTCAGAAATTGGCTATCTCCTTCTACACCGCTTGCTAATAAAATGAGAATAGCAGATGGTTTAGGGTGTTCATCCCCAGATGTTCAGCATAGGGCAATTCAGGAGCTAGTCTTAATACCTCTTTTTGAGGAGATCATGGTACTAGTAACTAATAATGAACCTTCACAGGTTGGATAATTTGATCCACCCAATAGAAAACATCCTTTTGTAGCTCAAAGGCTGATATGATTTGGCCTGAACATTTTGGGTAACAGTTGTATTTATTATGCTTTGCATTGCAGTAGTGCTTAGAGGACCTACCTGATATTAAATCCTTATTATGCTGTATGCTAATACAAACACATATAAAAGACAGTTCACACTCCAAAGAACATCAGCTAAAATGGACAAGAATGGACATGGTCTGGAGGGGAAACATAGGCACAGGGATAGTGCTTCTATTTGTAAATAGAATTTCTTAAATTTCCCATCCCCTCATTGTTCATGTGCCAGCTCATGGCATCTGAGCAGAGCTGAGGGTTAGTGAAGTCTTGCTAGGTTCCGGGCTAGCTAGACTTAGAAGTTTGTTCAGATGTCATCTCTCAGGACATGACCATCTGGCCCAGACCTTCCTTGCTTTCCATCTCTGATCTTCAAGTTTTCTGACAGTGAGAAGGTGAGTCAAATAATCAGTTAGGAGTTATGGAAGTCTGGTACACAATTGCTGACTCTGGATTGGAGACACTAATTAGCTGATTTCCAAGTCCCTCAGGGTATCTCAGCATATTTGATTAGATCTAAGGCATATTTTCTTATAATTCCTGCTGTGGAAATGTGGAGCTGCTGCCAAGAACTAAGTCCATACATTTATAGAACACTACTCTTGACCTAGCCTCAAGATTGGTTGCCTAATTCAGGAAACCAGAACTGTACTCATTGTTTAATTAGTCTTCTCTTCAAACTCACCTGTTTAGAGTTGTGATTGCTTGTCAGTGCCCCAGAAGTGGCACTCTGTACTGACATCACTTGAAGGAGAAAGAAATTACTGACCTTTGACCGGAGTTCAAGCAGATTGTCAGGACAGATCAAAGCTTCATTGCCACTTTTCAGAATTGGTATGGGATACTAAATAGTGCCCAGTACTGAGGGAGCCTGGGGCTATGCCACCTTGAAATACTTACATAGAATATTCCATAGCTCTAGACAAAGTCTACATCCCACAGATGTAGGTCTTTACTGACAAAACTACTTGAAAAGTTGCAGATACACAGGTCAGTAAACTTTCCCCCTCATCTTGGATTACTAATGCCCCTGGCATGGGTAATGTATGCAGGAGGCTACAAGGGGGTTGTATGGAGGCACACAGCCATTCAGAGCATCAGTTCAATTCAATGCTGCTTTTGAAGAATTAGTTAGCATCAATTAAGGTTTTTTGTTTGTTTGTTTGCGGGGTTTTTTTTGGGGGGGATCAAAAAGTATAACAGGGTGATCTGTCCCCTTTAAAGGCTAGCGTTGTTCCAAGAAATAGCTTCTTTAAGAACAGGTATTTTGGGACTGACAGTTATTGTAAGGATGACCAGACCAAGATGGGAATGGGAGACAGGTGCCTGAATGATATGTCTATCTGCTGGGATTTATACAGGAGTGCTCTTAGCTTGGTCAAAGGGAACCTAGAGAGACTTGGAGGGATGCTCCTCTGTGGTTGAAACTGGATGATGGGCTGGGAAGCCTGCCAGGTTTCAAGCACAGTTCTAAGGAGAGGTGTGGAGACTGGAGACTGTCTAGTAAGGGCAGAAGGATCTTGCTCCCAGGGACATAGGCTGGGAAAGAGTTTAGGAGATATTTCCAGTAAGACCCAAGATCTGGAGTGGGACTGAGCCCTCCCCTACTCAAAGGGAACAGGTGAGCCAAGAGAGCTGAAGCCCTAAATCAAGGGTAATTGATGAGCCCCGACAAAGGAATGGCCAAAGGATGTATGTATGTATTTTGTGAAGGCTTAATAAATCAGTCCCAAGAGGGGGAATATTTTAAATTTCCTTGGTGACTTGACTGGAGAACCAAGAGGGGAAATGGGACAGAGGAGTCCTCTGGACCTGCATCCTGAAACAGAGAGCTAGAATTTGACTGGTGGAGTTCTGGAAAAATACCATTGTGCAGCTCAAGAATCAAAGTTCAAGAATCAGGGATTTTGTGCAAGTAAGTGCTGCAGTTCAGAGTTTATGCAAAGCAAAACTGTACACACCATACTGCTGAAGCTGTCATTTCTCACCCCCAACCTCCCAGCACATTTTTTCTTCTGAAAAGATGAATTTAAATACAAAAACCTGCATTAATTTTACATAACACTATTAATTTTAAAAAAGTCAGGAAATGTAAAATGTAAGGTTTAACTAACCCATGTAGTGCAGTATTTTGGATGATTAGTTAGGTTAGTGTGAGTAGCAGGATGAGGACTGAGGATATCTGAGTTCATTCTTCTGTGTCACATTACTTCTAACAACATTCTACCTTTGCTTCTTGCATTTCCCTTCTGAAAAAGTGTGTATTGATCTTTCCAGTCAAAATTTAATGTGAAAAGAGTTTCTGCATAATTTACTGAGAGAAATTTTACAATGAATTGAAATTTTAAGGGGGGAGTCAGATTACATGAAATGTAGAACAATTTCAGAATCACACAATTTTTTTCACCAGTTTTACTCAGCTCTAGTTAACATTTTGTCTTCATTGCCCATATAAGACCTGTCTTCACCAATGATGTGCATTAATCAAACCCATTTTGCATTTAACTCTTATTTTTAAAGTCCAAAAATATCAACATTTCTTTTTATTTAATCATCAGAATTCCCTCTTGTTTTTCCCCTCTAACTTTGCACAATTTAATCATCTTATGACTCCTAACAGTGCAATTTTATATCTATTTGCTTAATTTATTCTTCTTCTACTTCCTGTACATCAGTCACTGTAAGGAATGATTTTGGCCCTAAAGTTTAGCTCAAAATACCTTCTGATATAATGTTAATGATTGTACACTGAGATTCACAACAATAACAATATTGATTTATGGTCTAATGAATTCTGCCAAATCTGTAAAAGATCAAAAGATGTAATTATATATAGTTGACATACACACACACACACACACACACACACACACAAATGATCATGAGAAAAATGGAGAGGAAGAAACATTTCAAAACTTGATTGAAACTCAATGATTAAACTTGTATTTAAAAACATTAGTGGTATTCATTGCACCCTAGTTTAAATTGATTTAAGATTACATTTTTGATTATATCATACTATTTTCAACTATTACTATATTTTCTGTCATTCTTCCTGTTTACAATAGCATCTGTGAAATTGGGCAAATGCTGCTTTGCTTTAGAAAATTTAGTAGAAATAAGGGTTTGTGCCTCCATGTGAAATCTTTTCCTCTTTTCTATAGATCATAATTTCAGATAAGGGTACTTTTTTCTTTTCTCCTGTTTGCCCTTTCTTGTATTGATTCACAGTTGGTAGTTCTACTGAGTCTGAATCATGATACTTAAATTTGCAATAGCAATCCTTTTCTGTTAAGTGCAACTCTAATTTGGCTTCCAATTTCCAGAAAGCAATCTCTTCAAGTACAGTTCTATGACTTTGTCAACTTTTTCTGTTTGATAATGCATGATCTGCTTTCCTTTCAAAATATCTATCCTAAGGGGAGTTTTTTGTACTTTGCTGAGATTCATTCAGTTCCTGCAAGCTATCCTGAATTTCCAAATCTTCAACTACAGAAACACCTTTCCAATGAATATTTAACATGAATCTGTGTTGCTGTTGGTATGAGTGGAAATATTTTTCTATTTTGACTATATTTTTTGCTGTTAAAAAGCACGTTGGTCCCAAACCTGAAGCTGTTGTACGCTTTGTCCTTAAACACTCCCACTTCAGTGGGTATTTTAAGGGTACAAAAATGCAGGATTGGGCCTCTTTCACATTCTACAGTAGAAAGTAAAATGTGATCATTTGAGGGGAAGATTAAAATAGTGTTGCCAGTCAGGAAGAAGCTGATGGTAGAATATTGTTATATTTATTCCATTATTTTATTAAAGTGTTCCCTTCTGGGCTTTGAAATCAACTTTGTTATGATTTCTTTCTGTATTTTGCTATGAAATCTATCACTTGCTAAAGTACAAGAAGGAATGATACCAAAAGAAATTAATTGTATTATATTTAGAAACTGGTGCACTGTGCAATTTTTTTTAGACTTGACTAAAGCTTTACATTATAAGGTGGACTGATTTTTCCCCACTTTGAAATATTTTCTCAAGCAGTAAAACCAGTTTTTAAAAAAATAGACATATTACCCTATCCGGCATGGGATATGGACTGTAGGATTAGAAATCTCCAAAGTTTGGTTTGTGGGGTTCTGTCTCTGATTTCTGCTGGAGAGATGGTTGTCTTATGAATAGATCCTGCATATGAGATTGCATGCATCCTAGTGGATCAGTAGCAGCCCTGTGACTCCAAGCTGGCTCTGTCTTTGGCGCCCCAGTTCAGGGTTTCCCACCAGGAGGGCAGAAGGCAGCTGCAGAAATGTATTACAGCTGTAAGCTGCATCCAACAGATGTATATAGTGTTTCTCATCTCTATTTACCATTTCAAACAAGAAAGCCTTTTTGCACTACACACCTGAGATCATGTCTGTACATTTTAGCAATGCAGGTCTGTTTTCATATGCTGAGTTCAAGAAAGGATGCCTCTGAAAGGTCTAAAATGTAAATCTCCATCCAAAAAATAGCAAGTATAAAACATATTGGGCTAAATTCTCTTTTCGGTTGCAACAATCAGTTTTCAGTAGTTACATCGGATTTACAACTATGTACAGAATACAGATTTTGGCTTTTAGGAGTTGTAATCAGGTAGTTGTATCTGCTATTGGCAAGGATGTGTGTAGTCTCAGTTACCGCTATTCCAGCAGAGCCTTCACGGGGTGCCCAGGTGACGACCCCAGACCTCCGCTGAGGTGGAAGGAAATCCCTTTATTGAGGAGGCCGCAGGAGCGACTTCTCGCCTCCCACAATCCTCTGCTGGGGCCTGAGGTATCTCTGCCCCTTGACCAGCCTCCAGCATGCGTGAAAACAAGAAGCACTAATGGGCTAGGGAGGGAGGCCGTAGAAACCTGATGCCCAGTCATAGGGCTCTGTTGGGGTTGCCAGGTGGTGTTGGCGGGGGTGATCACTTTGCTGGGATGATTTGTGGGGCAGCTCCCTGCTCCAAATCCTCCCTTCCCCAGCCGCATGAACACAAGGTGCGGTTCCTCTTTCCTAGCTGCCCGAAGAGCTGCGGCCGCCGCCTGTGCGCCTGAAGGGAAGCGGAGGCAGCGGGCTCCGCCAGCCGCAGGTGTCTGCTTGGGCTGATCCGTGAGGGCCTCCAGTGCCGCGGACTGATCCAGCCCTGCTGCAGCCGCTGCGCGCCATGTGCCTGCCTCCTGCCGCCCATGGAGAGAGGCTGCTGGCGCGCTGTGCCCGAGAGCCAGGGGCCCTCGGCACAGGCCAGCTGTGCCCGCTGGGTACCGCGGCTCTGCCTCGGAGAGAGGCGAACTCTCTCTGCTGTAGTGTCACCTGTAGCTTGGTGCCGCTTTCCCTGCATCGCTCAGATAAACAGCCACTGCCAGCCCCGCTTCCTCCCTGCTGCTGTCCTTAAGGGAACGATTCAGTGTCACAGAAGCGGGGGCGGCATTGCCGTTTTCGGCTGAAGGCGGTATGTGTATTTGCTGCCGTCTCCCCCAGCCGCGCACCCTCGGAGAGGGCGGTGCGCTATGGAGTTTGCTGGAGAGTGGTGCTGAAGGGACAGCTCCCACGCCACCCTCCTTAGGGGAGGGGCTGCGCTTGAAAGACAAACCTGAGTTGCATTTTCACCTTCAAATTAGAGTCTTCCCAACCAGCCGCTCGGATTACAGCAGCCAGCACCCTTAGGTGCTCTGACCAGCCACCCATGGTTTTGCTTTCTCTCGGTGATGGTTACTCTTCATTCCGATGTTGAAAGATTGCATGTATCGGGCAAAATGAGGGAAGCGAGATCTACCAGCAGGCGGTGGGGGCTGCTTTTATTCCTTTCGCAGTTCAACACCAAGGGCGGTGGAATAGCCACCTGAACATGGGGAGAAAAACAACAAGTAGTTCTCGCCTGACAGGTCGGCGGAGGATCCGCCAACAGCTGCGAAGAAAACAGCGTCTTGTATATGAAGAGGAGCCTCTCTCTCTCTCCTCATTAAGGTATTTGAGAAGGGGGATACCGTGGAAAAATCCAAGCCAACCTGGCTCTGATTCCGTCTGGTCTTCCTAAATATGAATGTGTAGGTAAAATCCGTGGGGAGGTTAGTGCTTTGAGAAAGTAGCAGCCAGAGCTGCACGCTAACAGCTCCTCTAAGGGTGTGCCTGCTGCCTGAGGTTTGGTTTTTCCTCCTAGAGACCAAACCTTCTCTTCTAAGTCCCTAATATAATAAAAGATGGACAAATAGCAAATAATTTAACCGCTTGCTTTTATTCAGAGAGCTTGATCCAGGAAACCCAGAAACGGAGAGGAAAAAGGGGTGGGGAAGGTGACTGATCCGTATCAAGGAGAAGCAGGGTTGTTTGGTTTCTCTCTGCTTTCTCTCTGTCTATACTGGGGGAAGGAAGAGGTGCAGGGGAAGAGTCTAGATCACTGAGGGGGGAACAAGCCATCTGAGAGCAGGGGAGGCAAGGACTGGTTTGTAGAAGGGGGTGTGGGAGCGGCAGTGCTTTGAATTCGTCAAGGATACAGCAAAGGACTACGAGGTTTGTTTCAGGGTCGTTTGCAAACCAACTTTCCAGTCGCTGGTGCAAAGAGAAGCTCTAACAGCTGCTATTGTAGGAAAGCGAGGAGGGGAATAGTGGGAAACCGAGGCGGAGACCCTGGGATGTCAGGGGAAGGCAGGTCCTATTGGAGGGGGATTGGGGAAGATAGAAAAGGCAGTTCTGGAGATTTGGCTCATAGTGGTGGAGAGAAAGGCGGCAAGTTGGGGAAGAGAGGAAGGGTCGACCAAGGTGGTGGGCACAGGAGGTGGGAGGAGGGTAAAGAGCAGGGAAGATGTGGGGCATTTTCGTGTAAGGGGGTAGGAGGTGGAAAGTGATCTCAAGAGAACCGGGCTCCCTATCCTCCCTCCCATTTCACGTCTTCCTCCAGTCCCTGCTGGCCTCACGCTGACGGGTCTGTCTGTCTGTCCCCCCAGTCATGTCTGACCCAGAGAGATGGGAAAGCTCGAGGATAACGAGAGGGTGATCCTCAACGTGGGGGGCACCCGGCACGAGACCTACCGGAGCACGCTGAAGACCCTGCCGGGGACCCGGCTGGCTCTGCTCGCCAGCGAGTCCCAGAGCGAGTCCTCGGGCGGGGAAGAGCAGCCGCCGGCTCCCCCGCCACCGCCTCCCCCCATCCTGCCCCCGCAGGTGCCGGGCGGCTGCCCGGAGGCCAGCAGCGGCGGCAGCCCCCGGAACTGCGGCGGCCCCAGCGAGTTCTTCTTCGACCGGCACCCCGGGGTCTTCGCCTATGTGCTCAACTACTACCGCACGGGCAAGCTGCACTGCCCGGCCGACGTGTGCGGGCCGCTCTTCGAGGAGGAGCTCGCCTTCTGGGGCATCGACGAGACCGACGTGGAGCCCTGCTGCTGGATGACCTACCGCCAGCACCGCGACGCCGAGGAGGCGCTCGACATCTTCGAGACCCCCGACCTCATCAACGGAGAGCCGCCGCTCGACGGCGACGACGACGACCTGGCCGCCAAGCGGCTGGGCATCGAGGACGTGGGGGCGGCGGCCGGGCCCCCCGACGGCGTGGGCGGGCGCTGGAGACGGCTGCAGCCCCGGGTGTGGGCGCTCTTCGAGGACCCCTACTCCTCCCGGGCCGCCAGGGTGAGAGCGCGGCCCCGCGCAGGCGCGGAGTCCGGGGGCCGGGGCGTGACCCTTCCTCAATTCCTTCCCCGCCGGGGGGTGACCTGCCTCAGCTCCTTCCCCCCCTGGGGCGTGACCTGCCTCAGCCCCTGAGCCCGGGGGGGCGTGACCCTGCCTCAGCTCCTTCCCCCCCTGGGGCGTGACCTGCCTCAGCCCCTGAGCCCGGGGGGGGCGTGACCTGCCTCAGCTCCTTCCCCCCCTGGGGGGTGACCTGCCTCAGCCCCTGAGCTGGGGGGGGCGTGACCCTGCCTCAGCTCCTTCCCCCCCTGGGGGGTGACCTGCCTCAGCCCCTGAGCTGGGGGGGGGGGCGTGACCCTGCCTCTGCTCCTTCCCCCCCGGGGGTGACCTGCCTCAGCCCCTGAGCGGGGGGAGGAGGAGGAGGAGAGCGTGACCCTGCCTCAGCCCCTGAGCCCGGGGGTTGCCAATTTTGGTGGGATGGATTCCTGGAGATTTCATCACCTGACATAATCTTTAATTCAAGAATAATCTTTAATTCCTGGCAGGGCCGTAGTAACAAAGAACGTGGCCCCCTCCGAACATATGTCCAGGGCCCCTTACAATGCAGAAACATTTTTTTTGCCACTTTTAGGGGCCCCCTTCCTTGCGGGGCCCCCTCCGGTCGGAGGGTACGGAGGGCGCTCGCTACGCCATTTCCTGGAGACTCTAGGTCAATCCTGGAGGGACCAAATCAGCCCTTGGTCCCCCTAAGTCAGCCCTTGGTTCCCAAGGGTGTTTGTATATGTGGAGGAGGGGTGACTCTTGCTCAGTTTCTGGTCTCCCTGTGTGTGTGTGTGGGGGGGGGACCCTGGTTCAGGCCCTGGTCCCTTGGGATGGGGTGTGAACCTAACTTAGTGCCTAGTCCTCTGGGATGAAGGGTGTATGTGTGTGGGGGGGCACCCCTGCCGCAGTCACTGGACTCCTGATGGGTGTGTGTGTGTGTGTATGTGTGTGAGGGGGTACTCCTGCCTCAGTCACTGGACTCCTGAGGGGGGGTGTGTGTATGTGTGTGAGGGGGTACTCCTGCCTCAGTCACTGGATCCCTGGTGTGTGTTGGGGTGTATGTGACCCTAAATCTGTACCTGTCCTCTGAAAGGATTGGTGTGGGGATGAGTTGACCAAAGTTTATAGATACCCACAAGAGTAGCAGGATCTGGACCCTGCTAGAGAGTGACTCTGACTCATTCTCCTCCACCCTGCTCAGGCTTTGATTTTGGGAGTGACACTGTGTTAATAGTGAAGTGAGAGTGACTTACCCCCTGTGATTTGTGAGGGTGTCCTTAGTTCTCTCCTTGCTTTGGTGTCTGGATCTGAGGGTGATCATACTTTAACGTGTGTGACAGAGGGTGATCCTGATTCAGTCTAGTCCTTGGATTAGTCCTTGATTTCTGAGGGTGACCCTTACTCATTCTGTGATCCAGGACATAATTCTGAGGCAGTAAGTGATTTTACTAAATTATCTTGATTTAGACTGGAGGTTAGGATTTTGCCACAGATTATTTTCTGTTTTTGAGTGAGACCCTGATTTTAGTCTCATATTTTTGTTTCTTATTCAATCACCATTTGGATTCACTGTCTGACCTGTGGTTTTGGGCCTATTTAAGTCTCTGGAGTTCCTTCTGGTAAGGAAATCAGGTGCAGTTTTTGAAGAAAAAGAATGGAGGTTTTCCCAGGTTTAATTTTTTTTAAAACCCCGCCCCCCACAACAACTTATTCCTTTTGTGTTTGTTGTAACTACAAGTGGTTTTGTTTTATGCAAGTGGAATAAATGTTTTGCAACATATGTATCAGGATTTCTTCTGAAGGGTTCAAACTTGGGCCTCATTCTGCAAATACTTACAACTATGTTTAACTTAACTGTGGGAGTAGTCCTAGTGACTTCAATAGAATTACTCACCTTTGTAAAATTAAGCATGTGGTTAAGTATGTTGCTGAATCATATTGTAGGGCCTGATCCAGCTCCCACTGAAGTTAATGGGTTAATGCCTACTGGCTCAAATGGGGGTAGGATTGGGTCTTTAGTGAGAGGAGAAACTATCCAGGCAGGAGGTACATTTCTCCCAGGTGCTCTGAGGCTCCCCAGTCACTCCTGTTCTTCACTGATTGGTAGCATTCCCAAGGAATCAAAGCTTGTGCAGCAGTTCGCTTTGTCTGTGCCACTGGCTTCAGATAATATTGAAATAAAATATAATAGAGGATTAATGATAATGGAATAAATTCCTATTGTTGCTTACTAATGGGACATACACACACATTTATAATATTTCAGCAATATTATTTTAAAAGTAGAATGTGTTCTAGACATCAAACTAGTACTCATCTTCATCAAAATGCCATTGGAAAACATCTTCAGACTATTCATTACCTTCATTTTCCTTTTAACTGTGCATTGAATCTGTAGTGGGTTTGTTTGTTTTTTTTGGAGACTTTCCAACATTCTTTGCCAGAGAGCTGACAAATATGAAGTAAAGGTTAAATGGAAGACACCAAAAGAAACCTGGAAAGGCAAATGCTGGCTATAATTGAGTCATAGTACCATAGTTCCTTCAAATGTTTTTGATCCACTTGAATTCCTCAACAATATCTTTCAATTCTGAGGACCAGAACACTTTATCATTAGTTGTTTGGTTGATATTAGTGGATTTGTTGAGTCTTAAAAATGAACTGTGTATTTATATTGTAACATAACATTGTAATCTGCTAATATTAATGTTATAGAAGAGACTTCATTTACTGCTCAGTAGATTTAACTCTTGATTTCTAGTTTTGAACTCTTGATTTCTGACTGGCTGCTTAATACTGAAGTGAATAAGTCCATTGCTAGAGCTATAACTACATTGTTTTGCTTTTTCTCAAGGCTGCTATTGTTTATGGTGACCTTTCTGCTAAGAAGGCCACTTTGTGAATTGGTAGTGGCTTTCAGAGAAGAAAATAATTTTGTGTCTAAGTGCTAGTGAACACCTAATGAACAATTTCACTTAATCACCTCCCTGCCATTTTGGGGACCTCAGGTACTGGTACACCTTGGCCCCGTATATTCTCTGTCTGTGGTTCATAATAGTCTAGTCTCCTATGGGTTGTAATAGTTTGATTGTTATTGGGTTTAGTATGTGGGTGCTGAGTGGTATTGATGGCCTGTGATATATAGGAGTCAGACTAGATGATCTATTGATTCCTTCTGGTCTCAAATGATGATTCTCTAGGTACATCAAGATTGAAAACAAAACAACAAAAACCACAACACTCATGGCAGTGAGTCTCAGAGCTTGGGTGAACTAAGGCTGTTGCCCATGGGACTAGTGCTATGGGCTAAAAATAGTAATGTAGAGGTTCCCACTTGGGCTTTGAAACTAGAAGGTATCAGAGTCTAAGCAGGTACATCTACCCTGATATTTTTAGTCCCCATAATGTGAGTCCCATGAGCCTGAGTCAGTTGATCTGGGCTCAGAGACTCAGGTTTTTTTTTGTTTTTTTCCTTTGGCAGTGTAGATATAGTGAAAGACTCTAAGTGATGGCAACCTCAATCTGGAATTGAAATGCTATTGTCAATTTAGACACCATCTTTCCAGAAAGAAAGATAGCTTTCTGACACTTCTGATAAATGCAATAATAGTTTGTGTAAACTCAAATAAACAATGTGTAAATCTATAAACATTTTAGGTGCAATCCTGGCTCCACTGAAGTCAGTTGCAAAACTCCCATTGACTTCAGTGAGGCCAGGATTTCACACTTTGCATTGTAGTCTATGGGGAAGGATAGCTCAGTGGTGTGAGCATTGGCTTGTTAAACCCATGGTGGCGAGTTCAATCCTTGAGGGGGGCCATTTAGGGATCTGGGGCAAAAATCTGGCTATTGTTCCTGCTTTGAGCAGGGGGTTGGACTAGATGACCACCTGAGGTCCCTTCCAACCCTGATATTCTAGGATTCTTGACTCATGAACCACTTATCTCAGATTATAGAGATACTTAGTGTTAAACATTCATAATCACTATTATTTTTTAGGATTACTGTTCTATGTAATTTGAGCAATTTCAATTTTCTGAAATATGATGAAGAAAACTAGCATTTTATTTATTTTGATTAACAGGATAGCACTTAATATTTATGATTTGTGATTTCTAAACTGTGATCTCTAAAAATAGAAATTTATAGAAATTCAAATATAAGTTGTCATGGTAACTTGTGGTGGTGTGTGTGTGTGAGAGAGATTCTAGCAAGACCATCAAATGATGTTATATAAATAGTGGAAGTAACTAGTTTGTTGATGAAAGATGCGTTTGTCTCTATTTATGATTCTAAAAATCTTCAACCTTAATCATATTCAGATGGTAACTGAGATTTATTACCTGATTTTTCAATATTCTGTTAAATGGCCTAAGAATGAGAAAGTATTGATATATTAACTGATGTTCCTTAAGAACTCACGTGTCCAAAATGGTGGTGGTGGGGCTTTGATTTTGTTTTGTTTTTTTAAAGAGATATATTAGTAAAACAAAGATAAGATCTAGATATGTTGCAAGGTAGAGCATGATCAGTATAATTCCTGCCACTATATAGATATAAATGTGATATACACATGGGATGTCTTTTAAATGGGATTACATAGAATACTTTTTTCAAAATTTCCAGATCTGTGCAACTTTTCCTACTGTGGTTCTCTTTTTGAACATTTGTCTTTCACTCCAGACATAAGTAATAGAGAAATCATTCCCAAAACAGCATTTTGCAAAATACTGTTACGTACATATAAGAAGACACTATGCTAAGACACTAGCATAGAAGGGACCAGTCATTTAACACATCTGTGTCTTGGTTTCCCCATCTCTGAGATAGGTATTATTCCTATCAAGTGTATTCTGAGACTTAATTAATTCATATTTGTAAATCACTTTGACATCCTTAGGAGGCAATTGCTATATAAGTGTAAAGTATTAATTGCAGTCAAGAAGAGCAAATTGCAAAGATGAATCTGAAAAATTTATAAGGAAATATTTGAGTCAAAATTAAGTGCTGGGTGTGAAGAAGTTCAAACAGAACCAGCCTTTGGGACCCAGGAAGCTTTTAGTTATCGGACACTCCCAGCTCCAACAGGGACTTACAAATGCCAGGGCTAGTTTCAGATTTCATGTTTAAAACCAAGTAAATTTTCTAGTCCATTTTCTTTTGAAATATAATCTTGAATATGTGATGCAGTGTAAACAGATCATTAGGGTTTTTTACTTATTTTTCAGAAACATCCTGAGTTATTCACAGTCCCCACTATGGGCTTTCAGATCTGGCCTTAGGGTCTATAAAAACTGTGGCCACATGCTCCTCATATTTTGAGAAGCCCGTAAATTCATTCACAGCTGTGGGGACAGTGGCTGCAAAATGAGGTAGTTGAACAATGTGACAATCAGCATGGCCTATTTCACGAAATATGGTACTACATGTAAGGCCCTTTACATTCTAATCCTTTTGTAGCTGTAGTCAAGTCACATAACCCATAGTTTCCTTATCTCTAAAATAGAGACAATAATATTTGCCTGCTTCACAGTGAGGAGGGTTATGACAGCTAATTAGGTAATGTTCATGAAGTGCTAATATTCATTAATATGCAAAAACTTCTGAGGGTCCTTGCAAACTTTAGGTCCATCTGGAAAAATACTTCTTGCAGAACTTCCAAAAAAAAAAAAAGGTATATCCACCAGCACTCTTGCTGAAGGGGGATAGGAGTCGTAAGGATACCACACTTTAATATAAAATTAGTCAGTTAAACTTCAAAGACTTATCTCACTAACCCTCTCCAAAATCCTCAAGCATTGTGAGGTGACTGCAGTGGGCAGGAATTAGTTACATTGAGCAAGATGGGAGAGGAGACATGTACAGGGGCAGCAGTTTTGTATAATTTTTGGTGGTGCCAGAACAGGTCCAAGTCCCGCACCCTCTGCCTTGTAAGCCTATATATATATATATATATATATATATATATATATATATATATATATATATATATATATATATATATATATATATATATATATATATAATGTAAAAATGGACTGGAAACAGTACAGTTTTCCTATATTGCACAATGTGTGGGGGTATTGGGGGATGAGGGCTCTGGCTGGGGATGAGGGGCTTGGAGTGTGGGAGGGGCTCAGGGCTAGGACAGAGAGTTGGGGTGTGGGGGTGAGGACTGCAGGGTGAGGCCGGGGATGAGGGGTTCATGAAGCAGGAGGAGGCTCAGGGCTGGGGCAGAGGGTTAGGGTGCAGGGCAGTGAGGGCTCTGGCTGAGGATACAGGCTCTGGGGTAGGGCGGGGCTGGGGATGAGGAGTTTGAGGTGCAGGCAGGCTGCCCCAAGGCTGGGACCAGAGAGGAGGACTCCACAGTCCCTCCAGCCCTCTCCCTGCCAGCAGCACACTCACCAGGCACCGTCACTGCACGTGCTCCTAGGGGCTGGGCTCCTCTCAGGTCCAGGAAGCCCCCTCACCTCTCCTGTGGTAGGTGCCAGAGGGTTGGGAGGGCTGCCATCACGTGTGTGGCTCCTCCTCTCCTCCCTCTGCAGTGGCACCACTCCCTTTTGTAGCTGTCAGCAGCTGGTGAGGGAGCATAGCGTGGAGCGGCAGGGCAGCCACCCACTGCCCAGGTCGCAGGTAGGGGCACTCGGGGGGAGGCACGTGGTGCAGCAGGTGGGGCCAGGGGAGAGACCCAGGCCTGAACATTGGTGGAGCCAGGCCTCCATGCCCTGAATTTGCTGGAGCATGGGCACTATTGGCCCATATAACTCGCTGCACCTGGACACGTATTGTTTTGTAGACTCACTTCAAAATGTTAAAGTCCACTTGACATATGGTATACTAGGGAGCCCTGTTATTAAAGGCATCACTGCAGGAGTATCTTGATTCTTAATTTGATGAATTGGTCTCACTTTTGCAAGGTGTCTAATCTATAATAAGGCAACTGAGTACCCTTGGAAATTGTGCTGGTTATAGCCTTAGGGTTAGGCTGTTAATGATGTATGAAGCTTTTAAAAAAATTTGATTCTGGAAATAAAATTGCTGGGTTAATCTGATTGAAACATGGCGAGAGGAGGAGTAAGGAAGTATGACAGAGTAAAAAAGAAAATGTTCACGCGCAAGGTAACAAACCTTTCTAATTTCAAATTATCGATTTCTCCTGCAACTGAAACAAATATATTTTCAGATGTTACCTTCTGAGCTCTTATGAGTCATATAGCCCTCTTCCATCTGGAAATGATTACAGAAGTATTCTAAGGAAATAAAAAGGATCATAAAGAAATTGAGAGCTTTTTTTGTCATTCTGGTGAGCAAAATGCTAGTTTTATTTGTTTAGTGGGAAAACAATACATTAGATTAAATTAGCTAGACCTAACCATTCTGTTTGAAATATTTAGTCTGTAGGGACAGTTGTTGCTTTTAAAGCAACAGAAAGAATTGTACTTTATGCAACAGTGGATGCAGCAGTATTACAGCAATTCATATCTAGCCAACAGATTACTGTACCCCAAGGGCTGATTAAATCATGTTGTAGATGACGCTTACTAGTTATCTTCTGGAATACTATTACAACACTACCGCAATAGATTGAGAATGTCTGCTGGCGGGCTTGACTGAAAATTGTTGCTTAATAAATTACCTAACAGCAGCTGATTTGGCCTGCCCTAAATTTGGACTGTATCTGTTTGTTTGTACCATCATATCAATAAGGTAAAATAAGAGAGATTTCTGCCTGCTTAACTTCTGCCTTCTTTCTACAGCTGTTCTGCCTGCTGCTGCTCTTGTTTCCATGGAAACAAGCCAGCTCCTGACTTCCTGTTTCCAGTGCAAACATTCTCTCTCTTCAACTTATTCATCTTAGAAAAGCATTTTGCCATGGCTCTGACATAAATGCCACACAGATGATCTGTCGTGTCATTTCAGAAACAGAAGATTTTATATCTGCATGCATGTGGCCAAATTCAAGTCTCAGTTACTCTGGAATAATCTGAAGAAAATCCAGTGAAGTCAATGGATTTGTGAATTTACATTAGTGTAACTGAAAGCAGAAGTTAGCCCAAAATATGTGCACTTGCATACATAGCTAATGATAGTACAGTGTGAGATTTATTTTCACTTGGGTAATCTATTAGACAAAATTGTGTTGTTTTCTTTTAGTTAATACATAAAGGGCAATCGCTTGTATTTTGACCTTGGAAAATACTTAAATAACAGAATAATAGTTACCTTGAAGAAGAGTACTCATTTAGATGGAATGGCTGAAGTAGATTAAGGCAGGAGGAAGACCCTCCCCAGTTTTGGTGGCTGTTGTGATAGGTCTCAATACTATGTGCTGGCACAGTGTTGCATCCTCATATGGTCACAAGATGCAGCCAGGCAAAGAGAATGGGAACACAAGGAGAGATGTATTGGACAGGTGTTTGTGCCCTTAAGGTGCCCCATAGTCAGCTAAAAAGAAGGCTGTGTGAGTATGTGTGTGTGCAGCATGAGAAACTCAGCAGAGGCACCTCCCTGGTGCTACCTTTTCCAGTTTCTACTAGGATGGAAAATCTGTATTGATGCATAACACAGAAAGGTGAGATGTCAGACAATTCTGAAATCCCTAATGCAGTTTCCTGCATTTAGAAGATTTTTAAGATATTTTGCATAACATTCCTCTGTCCAGGGCTGTCTGTAAGTTACATAACACTTTTTGGGGGTGACTTTCAAGACCCACCCACCGTTTGTACCTCTTTGTAATACTGAAACACACATGCAAAAATTAAGGACCCACTCACCTCCTAATGTGTTATATAATTTATGGACAGCCCCAGATTCCCTTCCGCACCCCTAAAGAGAGGAGAGGGAGCACCTGTGTGTGACCTTCTCTTCCTGTGAAGTTTTCCCAGTTACTTTCTTACGCCAGGAAAGGAGGGGTGGGGAGGAGTGAGAAATCTTTTAATAATAGATAGTATTTTATAGAGCTTTATATATTCAAAGCACTGTACAGGCATTTTAGAGAAGAGGGATACACCAGTTCTTCCTGGCTATCTAGCACTGTTGCTGCTCTGTCATTGGTGAAGATGGTTGAGAGCTCCAGAGACTCCAGGTCTTGCTGTTGCTCACACTTTACATTTCCCAACTAATGGAGTGGAGAAGAGGGAATGCCCTGGTGCCAGGTCATCTTGAGGGAGGAGTGCTCTCTCTCTCTCTCTCTCTGTGTTTAGCAGATGATGGGGAGATATGTTCCCTTGTCCTCCTCTGTATATAACTCCTCTTCATACCATTTGTCTGACAAGGAGATTTATATATGTGCTTTTATAGCCAATGCAGAAACTTGTTTTTTTTTCCTGGCAATTTACTTTTCATTGGTAATAAATTTACAAATAAACATGTATTTAGGTTATAACCTTTCATCTAATATAGAATTACAGTATACAACTCTGGTGTTGGGGATTTATATAGTAGCATAACTCCCCCACATAATGGTGATCAAACAGGTACAACAATGTTTTTAAAACAATGTTAATTGGTTCTGTTAATGATTTTATCCTAATAGCTTACTGCTCAACATACCATCCTTATTTGTACATAACACCTGTTGGCTTCAATGGGAGTTTGACCTGAGTAAGGAATGTAGCACTAAGTCCTTTCATACAGCAGATACAATTTTAAGTGATGAAAAAATAAAGCTGTGAAATATGTACAAACATGTCAATATTAATAAACTTAATATCATGAATGTCAACAAAATAAAACAGAAATTTAAGTACAAAGGTGACTTGGGCTATTTACTTCATTACCGTGAAATATGCCATAGAAGGTTGTAATAACTATATGCTAATTCTGTTGGAAATACCTATACAGAAAGGATAACATGAAGTCACTTTTGTTTTTTACCACTTCCAATTTGTTTAATTTAAATGTATTGCTAGTACTTGATAACTAAAAACAATTTAAAAACAATTTTCCTTCAGTTAAACCTCTGTAATGATGAAAATATGTCACTTCTTAACACAAAACCAAAATTTCTGCTATTTGCATCTTGGTTTGGAGAACCTTTGACCAAAAAGATGACATTATAAGTGATAACCAAATTATCCATCTATATACCATTACTGCATGTTATTTTCCTTCCTGCCTTTTAAGATGTTCCTTATTTTCCATTTTTTTTTATGAAACCTTGTTCCCTGACAGAGGTAAGTTTTTCTTTCTGGAGTGGGAGTATATGCACATGTCACATATATACAGGTGTGAAGGGGTCATTTTACCACTGGCACCTCCTCGTGGCCAAGCATGGCACCTCTCTGTCCACTGGAGCCTTTCTGGGTGTATCAGGATCTTTTCCTCGGGGAGGGGCCTTCAGGGAATGGTTGTCTGGGAAATTCCTGCCTTCAGTCAGCCCTTTTCTCAGGTTCTCTTCCCTGGTCTGCCTACAAGGGAGCTGTTTTGCTCCATTTTTAAACTCCTCCTCCAGCTGTGCATGCCTTGTAGGTATTGTAGGGGAGTTGTGTCTGAGCCAAGAGCAGCTCCTTAACCTCTTGTTGTCCAGTGTGGGGTTTGTATACCCCAACACATGTATGTATGCATGTGGCAAAATTGTATTTTTTTTAATTTAATGAAATTATATTTGTTGCCTAATTTATAAGAGGTGATCTGAACAACCAGTGGTCAGACATTAAGTTTAAACTCATTTGGAATTTTTTCTACATTGAGTTTAATAGAACTGAGACTGTTGTCATTTTAGAGCATGTCATCGTTAGCACAGGTTCTTCAGTATTGCTGGATGTATTGTACATAGTAGCATCCTGCATCTTGGCAGAGGGTTAGACTAGATGATCCTTGCGGTCTCTTCTAACCATATGGTTCTAGCTCATTGATATGCTACTGGAAAAGTGCTGTAGTCAGATGAGTAGTCTCTCTTAGCATGGTGATGAATACTGTGTACTGAATAATAACATGGTAATATTTGTTCTTCATATTGTGTACATTACATATTTCACAATATAATTCTGCTTTAATGAATGTAGTTTCTTAAGGGTATATCTCTGTTATTAGAGTAGTCTACACCATATTATTTGGTGTGTCTGCTTATTGAACACTTTGTGCTGCTGGTTCAGAACAGCACTAATATGATGAGTTACAGCATACTGACTGTACAAGAAATAACCTTTTCTTTTGCTATTTAGTTCATATCCTAAGGAAATACTTGTACTACAGAAACAACTGCCATCAAACTGGAATGATTGCGTTGAACAATAGTACAAGGATACTCTAAGCCTGTGAACTGGAATAAGGTGTGGAATTGAAAAAAAACAAACAGTAATGAGATACTGGGACTCAATGTACTGCTAAGAAAATTGTCCTTCAGAGAATTACCTTTGGGAATGTATGATGTGGAAGTTAAGCAGAGTGAGAAAAAAGATGGTGAGAGAAACTCTATTCAGACATGTGTTGTTACAATAAAAGGCATTGACAGGGCTCCTAATACTTTTGTAACAGAGTCTTCATCTGTGGCCTTCATTGCACTGAGACAGAATTTGGAGAATGGAGAAAGCATCAGGGCAATAGGTGATCTAAAATTGATGGAAGAACAATTTCCTCTAATCACACTTCTATTAGCCTGTTTAATTTCTCAGAATATAAATGGCTACAAAATATATTAATGTCTTATGGGCTGTCTGGTATAAATTTAAGTGAAATCAAGTGTGCAATAACTAGTATTTAATATGACACTTGTTAATAAAAAATTTGACCTTTAAGGAGTGATGAAAATTCTTAAGGAATATATATAGTGCATTGTTAAGTAAACAGGCATATTAGTCTAAATTAGCTTAAACTTTGATTACTGCACAATTTAGGAAGAAGTAATTTTGAGCTTCTAGAAATTGCTAATAAAAGGCCGTGAGAAGACTTCACCATTAGGCATTCTGAAGTAACATAAAAACAAAAATTTTTTTTTCAGGGGAGTCTTATATTTTCTGCAGAGAGACTGTGAAAGAGGTTTAGAGAGAGAGGCGCTGATACACTGGGACACCGGGAGAAGGATTTGGCAAAGACCCAGGATGGAACAAGCAGGGCCGGCTCCAGGGGTTTTGCCGCCTCAAGCAGCCAAAAAAAAAAAAAAAAGCCGCGATAGCGATTGCGATCTGCGGCAATTCAGCGGGAGGTCCTTCGCTCCGAGCGGGAGTGAGGGACCCTCTGCCGAATTGCTGCCAAATCCCTGAAAGTGCCACCCCACTCCCGAGTTGCCTCCCCAAGCACCTGCTTGATAAGCTGGTGCCTGGAGCCGGCCCTGGGAACAAGATAGGAATTGGTGCAGGGAGGCAGCGAGAGGTCTGGGCTGCTGATTCAGGGTCCCTGGACCAGAACCCAGAGGAGAGGGAGGGCCTGGGTTCAGCTACCAGTTCACCAAGGGAGGTGGAATGGAAACCCTCTTGCAAGGGGTAAAGACTATTGAAACTCCCTGATATCATGTTTAGGGACTAGTGAGTCTGGAGTTGGATTGAAGGCCAAATGTGAAATTGATAGACTATTGTTTGGTGGACTATTGGTTTACCTTGGAAGGAGCGGGACTACATGTGACCCAGCTGGAGGGCCAAGTCACAAGACTCAGCAGACCACAGACAGAGCAGCTGTCAGAAGGGGATGTAAAAGGAGAAGAGCCTGCTATACCACACCCAACCACAAGGAGCATGACTCACTAGCTGGTGAGGCAAGGGTTTCTGTTTGATCTTCCATGCACATCTGGGAGGTGGATTTTTCCTGTGCTTTAAATTCAAGGGAAAAGGTCTCCCTTTGATTTTCCATCCACGTTTCATGGCATGATGCATTTCAAAGGGAATTGTGGGTTCAATCCTGAGCTCTCTGGCTCTGATCCAGAAAAACACATGCATGAGAGTAGTTCCTTTGACTTCAATGGGGCTTCTCTTGTTCTTGAAGTTAAACATGTGATTAAGTGCTTTGCTGCATCAGGGTCTGAATCTTCAGCACCTTGCAAGAGCAATCCCTGTAATTCCAACTAAATGTTTTTTTTTAAAGTGGCAAGCTCAGTCCTCTTCTTAGTGTTATAGGGTGACCAGATGTCTGCATTTTATAGGAACAGTCCTATATTTTTGGGTCTTTTTCTTATATAGGCTCCTATTACCTCCTCACTCCCGTCCTGGTTTTTCTCATTTGCTGTCTGGTCATCCTATAGTGTTATGATGCTCCTTCCCTACATATCATGTTGGACTTTTCAACTGAAGAGTGTATATAGCAGATAGACTTCTAAAGCTCTCTCAGCGGTAAAATCCTGACTTCAGTGGGGCCAGTATTTCAGCCCTGGTGTTTGGATGCATATTCTACTAGGCACAAACAAATGTTTAGGTTAAGTAGCTGACATGTCTGAAATGTATACACTCAGAAATCTCTCTCCCTAGATTAGTGAGTTGATGGAGATCAGGCTTTGGGGAAATGCTGTATATGTTGTAGATTTGTAGTGGCCTTTTGACAGCAGGAAAAAGAGTTCTTTCATATCAGCTGGTAAGGTGGCCACACATCTGTCCTGCTTGCAGAAGAAGCAGTGCTGTTTAGCATTCATTTCAGGAAAAAGCAAATGAAGCTAAGGTTGCAGTGACCAACAAATGTTCAACAAAGTAGGTTTGATGCATTGCAGCTACAGGGCCTCTTTGAGAAGTCATTGCATATCTAAGTTGATGCCTATCCGATGGAACAAATGAGGGGGAGAATGAGGGAAAAAATAATAAATGGGAAAATTATGCCTCAGATAGAAAATGGACAATCTGTGGCTTTCTGGCTCTAGAATGGAGAGAATTATGGTCTAATAAAGCTAAATCTAAAACCATTAAAATAACTTCAAGAGAACTCTTATACTGTATTGCATGAGTTTTTATCTGGTGACATTCGTAGCTTTAGGGAAGATGATGGATACACTTTTTCAAAGTTGCAGGCTCATCCATGTGGGGCTATAGCTTTTATCATGCTCAGCCTCACTGCTCTGACTTCTAAGTGAGAAGGAGGATCTTTATAAAAGTACCCCTTTCTTTGTTGAATTAACTCATTGGATTTTAGAAGCAGCTAATCCAGCCTATATTCTACAGATAACAAGCTGCAGATCCCCCCAACGTGGTCTGAGTTCTAATGTCTCATTGAAAATTGTAAGTGTTGCTTACAAATTGCCTCCACTGAGGCACAAAAGCTCAACTATTCTTCCTGAATCACCCCTCCCCTGCATATCAGCATCTGGCTCAGCTGCTGAGCTGTTAAGGCCAACGGACTATATTTAATTTTTAACAATTCTGAATCACTGGTATAAAGCAAATCATTATGTTACAGTTCAATAAGCAATAGCTATTATAAATGTCTGTGTATTGTTAATGCTACCTTTTAATGTATTAGCACTGCATTAGCAGCTTTTCTTTGTAAAGCTAATAGCACACACCAGTTATTGATATGAAAAGACAGTAAAATTTCAATGGCTTTGTAACTCAAACTATTTAAATCTCACAGGCATTCATTAGAAGAAATGTTTCCATTAGTCTCTAGAAAAGGCGTGGGTTTAGTCAACTTTAGCTTTGTATTTTATGAGAATTGTGCATCACTACACTAGAATCCTGACAAATTCATATGAGAGAGAATGCTGCTCTTTGAAGTAACTTCTGCTTTCCCTAAAATATGAAGGGCTAACTTTTAAGAATGGTGTGAGAGAGTATTTTTTCCTGGTTTGTGTAGATACTGATTGTACATTAACTGTATTTTGAATTAGCAATTATTGCGGGTCAACAAATATTGAAGGTTTTCTTCAAATTTACCAATAACGTTATTCTAAAACACAAGGTAATTGTGGTAGTTTCCTCATCATCCCATGTCAAAAACCTCCAAAGCAAAACCCAACCCTCCTGTGTGACAGGGAATGTCTTGGCAATAGTGGATAGTAAAATGACTCAGAGAAATTTTTCACTGTAATTCTCTTACTGTATAGCCAAGTATGTTGCTAACATGACAAGTGTGTACACAATAAGAACAGGTATGAAATGTCTAGCTGTCAATCCCCAGCTGCAGTTGTGTATCTGTACCTTTTTTTTAACCTGTAGTTTAAGATTTTAAAGCTAGTTTCCTCTTTATCATTAATGTTTCTGGTGGTCTGTGCTATGAGCCATTAACACAAGGGGCTGTGTCCAGGACTTAGGACGGCTTGTCAGCAGAATGTAGTTGTGCTTGTGTGTCTTGAGTCAAAACTCAAACATTATTTTAAGATAGAGCTTTGTGGTTCATGTGAACACCCTGCTCTATCACTTTAATACCATGATATTTTTCACCCAGGTGGATTAAAGTAATTTTTGTTAATAACAAAATACACTTGTTAATAAATGCAGCATTTCTTTCTTCCATGTAGTGTATCTTAATAAAAATTGAAAGGAAAAATTATATGCAATTTAAAGCTCTGATTGAGGAAAGCATATCTCTTAAGGAAAATGCTTAAATTCATGCTTAAGTCCCATTGAAGTAAATGGTACTTGGGCACATGTTTAAACCTAAGCAAGTATTTAAGTGCTGTCCTGAATAGGGATGGACTTCAGCATGTGCTGAAGAGGTTTCCTGAATCAGGGATTCAAATAAAAGCCCTGCAAAGCTCTTAAAACTCGTTTGTGTCCATATCCTCATCCCCAATACAAAAGCTGGGTAAGTGAGATTTGTCCAGCTTCATTTGTGGCTGAAGAAAGGAAATCTTTCCATCATCCACAGGTCTTCGATGTGTCAGTGGAGATGCTTCAAAGCTGCTAGTTTAGCCTCAGAAATATAATAGTGTAGTAGTCCCTCTGATCTCCTTTTCATATGGCCTGTAGTTTTGACAGTGGACACCCTCCCATCTCCAAACCTCCTCCATGTTACTAGGAAGCACTTCTCTGTGGCACCCAGAGTGAGCTGAGAACTACGTCTCGGCCTCCCCCACTCCTGAATACTTTAACCACAGCAGCTCTGCTCTATTAAAGACTTTCATTGCTTGCAGAGGTGGGGCAGGATTTTCTCCTGGGTATAATGAAAAATGCCATTAATTTAGTATAAATTTGAGAATTATATGGTCAATTATCTTCATTTCAGAAAATTTGACCCTGTGACATGCACCCTCAGGGAGCCCAGCAGAGAACATAATGAATTGCTGCCACACTTTCTGCTAGCTCAACAATCAGAAAAAAGAATCCTGAATTTTTTAAAAAGTATAATATATAAAGATCAGGGCTAACATTTTCTGGCTTGGATGCCTATAACTGGCCCCCTAAATAAGTGATGCTGAGTAACTTCAATTCCTGTTAAGTTCAATGGGAGCTACAAGTGGTCAGTACTTCGAATAAAGTGCCTAACTAGGTATCTTCAATGCATACGCAGACCCTTGTGTCCATGGGGAGTCTCTTGGACTTCAGGGAGGTCTATACAGAACAGGAGGTTGTAAATTGCAGGATCAGGACCTACATTAGAAAACTTGGGTAAAGATTTACTTTCTGATAAACCAGTATTAAATCAGGATGGAAACAATTTGCCTGTTTGATAATACACTCCCATAGTTATCACTGCTGGAGTCACAACTGATGTCACTTCTCAGAGCATATTATTATTAAACTATTCCATAACAAACTAATGCTTTTTGGTATCCACCCTTATGGAAATGCCCTTTACAATTTAATACTGAACAATATCATTTCTATAGGTTTATTTCAAACCATCCTAAACATTTTAATAGAGAATTACATCCCTGCTATAGAATTCTATTGTGTGGTTTGAAATAAACCTATAGAAAGGCTATATTTCTCTGTAGTTTATTAAGAGTAATTTTTCTAGAACTCTGTGAAACCCTATATCTTATTTATTTTCATTTATAATAGATACTGAAAAAGCACCTGTCCCAGGGATGCAGCTCCCTCTGTTGTAACTGGTGGTGCAGGACAAGCACATTCACTGGATGAAGTTCCAGCATAGACGCCTTGCTCATAAAGTTGAGTTATAATAAAATGAAAACTCATTGTACATACTTAAGGTGTCATAACATGTCATATCCAGGTTGCAAAACAAAGAAAGGAACAGCTCGAACCTGGCATATGCACATTTGTCTTTTGTTGTGGGAATACAGAACAGAGAAAACCACAAACACCTGAAAACCAACATTTAAGCAGTACACAAAAAGGGAGAGTGTAGGCATTACTTTTTGCAGTGATTTCACCACCTATCAGCAGGGGAAGGTGTCTGGAGGCTGTGTTGGATGTAACAATGTCACTTTTCAGAAAGCCGGAGAGGCTGAAATGATATGTATGTGTGAAGCTATAGGATATTTTTAAAATACGTTTTCCTAGGGTAGAAATTTTGTCAGGTTTTTTTTTGAGGGGGGAGGGGGGAAATGAAAACATCTATTCTGCAGAGACTCAGTGTTGTTAACATTTAATTCACTGTGATTTCCCCCTTTTTCCTCCTCCTCCTCTCATGATAGGCTTGTCTGGTCCAGGATACGAAGTGAGATTGGGACAGGGTGCTTGCCAGAGAGGAAGAGTAGTTCAGAGGTAGGTGCTAGTGTGGGAGTCCAGAGAACAAGTTTAATTCCGTGCTCTGCCACATAATTCATAATCCTCTGTTCCTTATCTGTAAAATGGGGAACCTGTAATAGTATCTCCCTATATTGCTGGGGCATTATGAGGATAAAAACCATTAAAAATGATACCCACAGTAATGGAGGATATATATAAGTACCTGAGATAAGGGAGCATGTGGGTTCAGTAGCTGACTTAAGCTCAGGACATTTGTCAAATGAGGTATAGCACACAGTTTCCGTCTCTGGGGGAAGGATCAGGCACTTCTCAAGGGAGGCTGGGGGTAATATATTCATCTGTGCCTTAAAGTTTAAGAATATAAACATGAGATGCACAGAAACTGCATCAAAAGAACATTATTATTGTTGCAAAGTCAAACACTCCAAAGGTAGGAAATGATCTACCCTAGCTCTTCATTCAGCCCCATTCTCCTCCTTATCTAGCCTCTCCCAGTCTCCTTACTCAGCAAGTCCTAGTTTACACCTCCCCATTCGCTGTCTCACTCTTCCCCTGCTCCGAGTCCCTGTCTCCTTTCCAAACCATTCCTACTTCTCCCTACCCCACAGTTCCTTGTTCCCAGTCTCTTGCCAAGCCAGTTCCAAGTTCCCTCCTCCCAGCTTCTCATCTGAGCTGTCTTTCTGCTCCATACTGTCCTCCAGTCACTTCTTACCCCTTCACCCACATTTCTTATCCCCAGACTCTCAGTCAAAGTTTCCCTCCTTGGGTTCCTCATCCAGTCTGTCCCCCACTAGTATATTTGTTCAGCCAATCCCAATTCGCTCACCACATCCTGGTTCCTTGTTAGATCTCTCTGCCCTTACTCCTCCCCATCCCATTCACCCATTGCCAATCACCAGGGGCGGCTCTAGCAATTTCACCGCCCCAAGCACGGCAGCACACTGCGGGGGGCGCTCTGGCGGTCGCCGGTCCCACGGCTCTGGTGGACCTCCTGCAGACGTGCCTGCGGAGGGTCCGCTGGTCTCGCGGCTCCGGTGGAGCATCAGCAGGCATGCCACCCCAAGCACGCGCTTGGCACGCTGGGGTCTGGAGCCGGCCCTGCAAATCACAGTGTCTTTGTCCAGCCAGCCCCCGTTTTTTCCCCAGATCTTCATCCAATCTCAATGCCCCCCGCCCCTCCGCAACTAGTTCCCTGAATTTTCCTTTCCTGGGTCCCAATTCCCTTGCTCGATCCCAGTTTTCCTCTGATTCCCCCTCCAGTTCCAGGCTCCTTGACCCAAACTACTCCCCCCGCCCTACCCCTCCCACAGGTCCAACTGCGTGTGGATCAGGCAGCTTCCTCTTCCATGCAGCCTGGACTCAGTGTGTGTCTGTGGGAGAGACATTGAGCGCATAGGAGAGACAGCTTCCCCACTTTCTATTTAAACCTAGGACCAGGCATAGCCCACAGCAGCCCAGAGCTGCAGTTGCAGGAAAAGTCCTGCTGAGTCCTGGGAATCTTCAGGGAATCTAGCTGGGAAAGCTGTAGCAATTCTCTACTGAGCATATATAAACTGCAGTTTTTCAAAGGCTTATAGATTGGCCAAGTTTAGGAGGATTTTCATGTGGACTAGAAAAGGAAAATCTCTGATACAGAGGCTACCCCCTGCCAAATTTTAAATCCCTGCTCCAAAGCACAGGGGGCATGAAAGCTGTTCTAAGAAAAGGTCACCAGAATTTAACATAGGCAAGAAATTGTATTTTACTTTAGTCTCTTTCTTGAAAATGTATGAATCGTTGAAGCTGAAATTTTCCAGAAAATCTCACACTGAGACAGACATCCAACATGGAAAATTTCAGGCCAAATGGTTAAAAATTGACAAAGATACAAGCAACTGAAAATGGGGTCTTATAATGTTAAAGTTGCCCAACACTTCCTAATAGGTAGTGCTACAGCTTCACCTATAATTGATTAAGAAGATGTATATTTTAAAAAATCTCTTGTGGATTGTTAATTTGTCTTTCTGAAATCACTTTTCAGCTACAGATTCATTCTGACACTCTGTCATAGGTGACATGTGGGAATGCCATCCTTGTAATCATCTTGGAGCTTGAAGGTTATATTGGTTGTTATGGCTTGTAATCTTTAAATCATGATTTGAGGTCTTCAGTAACTCAGCCAGAGGTTAGCAGTCTATTACAGGGGTGGGGGTGGTTCTGTGGCCTGCAATGTTCAGGAGGTCAGACTAGGTGATCACGATAGTCCCTTCTGACCTTTAAGTCTGAGTCTGAGACTTAGTACTTACACACATGCTGTTTGACTTCTCAGCTAGCCTGGAAGCTGAGATGTAGCTAATTTGAGAAAGGCACAGAGCTAGCAAGGGCTGTCCCAGGTAAAAAAAAAAAATAATAATAATCGCAGCAGTTGACTCTCCACACCAGAAGAGTTCTGATCAATTACTGAAGGTCAGGTTGGGGACCTGACTGTGTACAGTTGTGTGCTGCTTTGTAATAGGTCTGTTAACTATTTTATTAGAGTATTAGAAAATTGATTTTGGTTAGCTAGGTGAGAGCAGCAATTGAGTTGATCTAAAATGGGATAAGAAGCTTTTTCAAGGAGTAGGTGTCACCTACACTTCAGTTCTCAAATAATAAATATTTCACATAACGGGAAAGTAACACTCTGTGAATTGCTTAGGGATTCAAGACAGATGCAAGCCAGTTAAAATGCTGTTTCTGTGCTGGAAAAATATCAAACAACATTTGGCAAATATTAAATGCTTCAACTGTATAAAGCACACAGCTTGTCACAACTGAGTTTGTTCCAAAAGCTGAGCAAGAGAAAGATGCTAATTAACTAAGTCTTCACTAGTCCTGTACAGGTAAAAGACTATTTCACTCAGCTCATTCCTTTGAACTCAAATCCAGTTTTTGTGACTACCTGAAAAGGACTGCACCTGTAGCCCTGCTAGAAATAAATGATAGTTTTTGAGAATTTGTTCTCATGCTTTTGAATTTTTGACAGTTTAATCTTTAGTATGTTTTCAGCACTTGACTAGAGACAGCATATTTGAAATATTTTGTAGAATCCATATATGTAAACTTTCTCATCATGTGAATGAAGCATGACAAAGTAATCTTGTATTTCTCTAGGTTATGCGTTCAGTAGTGCAGACTGTATAACCTAGATACGTTTCAAAAGTTATCAATTTAGATTGTCACTCTGTTCTTTCCAAAGGTTGCAGTCTCAGCAGTCTTATGAGTTTGAAGTGTCTCTTTGGAAAATCTCTAGTGTCATTCTTTCAGCACTTCCTATTTGTAATGACAGCCTCTAAAGCAGCAAAGGATTTCCCAGAACATATAGGGAATCCTGACAGACTGAACCACAGTAGTGAATTGACAAACTAGCACACTAGAGATTTCCAATGCTTCTATAAATAGCTTTAATTAGGAAACCAATCTGAAAGATATATTAGGACCTAGAGGAAAGACTTTGTTTGAGGAAAAACCTAATGAGGAACGCTGAAGAAGACTGATGCCTTTGAAATGACACCTAATTAAGAAGAAAGACCAGGGGAGAGAAATGAAAAGGTGGCAGGGGAGGAGGAGAAGAATTTTGAAGACCAAAAAGAGGTTCAGAGGATTAGGGAATAGCATTGCCTTGAAATGTAGGTTGTGTTGATTATAGCTACTTCCTGATTTGTTTTACTCTGCTGCCTAGGGAAGAGAAAAATACATGTTAACATTTTTATAGGGTAAAATATTTGCATTTATCATAGACCCTGGGAATTCTTGAGCTGATTAGTATAAAGCATTTAGGGGGAGAAAAAAAATTAATGCCTGTTAATGTAGAGCTGTAAAGTATTCTTGGACAGAATTATACACAGAGAGATTATTGAACATTTGAGAAAGCATTTTTTTCTGAAAAAAATCTTTGTTCAGTGCACTGTAGGCCTGATCCAAAACCATATAGACATGAACTGAAAGACTCCCATTGACTTCAGTAGGCTTTATATCATTGTCCTGTATGCATGTTTTTTCCATCTTGGCCTCTAGTCATGCCCCCTCCTCAGTGTCCTGATTAGCTCTCAGTCAAAGTTTCCTTCCTTGGGTTCCTTAGCTAATCTCAATGCCTGCCCTCCCTTGGCTCCTTGTCCACCCTTTTGGCCTAGCCAGTACCAGTTCTCCTCCTGCACAGTAGCGCCTCATCAAAACTCTCTCTCCTCCTCTCACATCTCCTCCCCACCCCATACTATGGATTGTCTGTCCTATTCTTGTCCCACCAGATCAATCCTGCACCCCAGCTCCTCATCTAGTCTCAGTCTTCCCTCCACCTACTGGCTCCCAGTCTCCTTGCCTAGCCAGTCTCAGTCTCTGATCTGGTTGTCAGTCTCCTCCCACTGCAAAGCCCAGACTCAGTTTCCCACTCCTCCCCCAGCTAGTATCCAGTCCCAGGTCCCACCCTTCCGCCCCCCAATGTCCTTTTCCAAATCCATTCCCTTCACACTCCCTGCACGTCCAGCTCTTGTTGCTTCTGCTTTTGAATCAGGCAGCTTTCTGCTCCTCTGTGCTGCTTGGCCCCACCAGTGGTGGTCACTGAGAGCATAGGAGAGACGGTTTGCTTTCAGTTCAGGTGCCTGGACCTAGCATGGTCTGCTGCAGTCCAGAGCTGCAACTGCAAAGAGATTTTTGCTCAGAGCTGGGCTGGAGGATATTAAATAGAAGCTATTAAAATTAGACATTTTAAAATCAGCAGTTCCAGATGACTTGCACCTCAGAGTTTTAAAAGAACTGGCTGAGAAGCTTGCTGGACCTTTAATGTTGATTTTCAAGAAGTCTTCGAATACTGGGGAAGTTCCAGAAAGCTAATGTTGTGCCAATTTTTAAAAAGGGTAACTGGGATAAACCGAGAAATTATAGGCCTGTCAGCCTCACATCAATCCTAGGCAAGATAATGGAGTGGTTGATACAGGACTTGATTAAAGGAGGATGATGTAATTAATGTGAATCCACATGGGTTCATAGAAAATAGATCCTGCCAAATTAACCTGATTTTTTTTATGAGATTACAAGTTTGGTTGATAAAGGTTAGTTTGACAGGTACCACACAACATTTTGATAATTTTATATTGTTCTAGGTTTTTTTAACATGGTATACATTAAATGGATTAAAATCTGTCTAACTGATAGCTCTCAAAATATAATTGTAAATGGGGAATCATCATCAAGCAGGTGTGTTTCCAGTGGGGTCCTGCATGGATCGGTTCTTGGCCCTATGCTATTTGACATTTTTATTAATGACCTGGAAAAAAACATAATATCATCACTGATGAAGTTTGCTGATGACACAAAAATGGGGGAGTGGGAAATACTGAAGAGGGCAGGTCACTGATTCAGAGCAATCTGGATTGCTTGGTAAACTGAGTGCAAGCAAACAGTATACGTTTTAATATGAGTAAATGTAAATGTATACATATGGGAGCAAAGAATGCAGGCCATACTCACAGGATGGGGGGACTCTATCCTGGGCAGCAGTGACTCTGATAAGGATTTGGGGGTTGTGGTGGATAATCAACTGAACATGAGCTCCGAGTGTGATGCTGTGGCCAAAAGAGCTAATGCAATCGTGGGATGCATAAACAGAGAAATCTCGAATAGGAGTAAAGAGGTTATTTCACCTCTATAATGGGCATTGGTGCAACCATTGCTGGAATACTGTGACCAGTTCTGGTGCCCACAATTCAGGAAGGATATTGATAAATTGGAGAAGGTTCAGAGAAGAGCCATGAGAATGATTAAAGGATTAGAAAATCAGTTTATGGTGGTAGACTCAAAGGGTATGTTTACACTACCCACCAGATCGGTGGGCAGTGATCGATTTATTGCATCTAGTGTAGACACGATAAAATTGATCCCCGATCGCTTTGCTGTCGACTCCGGAACTCCACCATGTGCGAGAGGCGGAAGCAGAGTCAACGGGGGAGCGGCAGCGGTCAACTCGCCACCATCCTCACGGCCAGATAAATCAACCTAAGATACGCTGACTTCAGCTACGCTATTTGTGTAGCTGAAGTTTTGCGTATCTTAGGTCGACTCCCCCCTCTAGTGTAGACCTAGCCAAAGAGCTTAATGTATTTAGCTTAACAAAGAGAAGGTTAAGGGGTGACTTGATCACAGTCTGTAAGTATTTACACGGGGAATAGATATTTAATAATGGGCACTTCAATCTAGCAGAGAAAGGTACAGCATGATCCAGTGGCTGCAAGTTGAAGCTAGACAAAGTCAGACTGGAAATAAGGTGTACATTTTTAACAATGAAAATAATTAACCATTGGAACAATTTACCAATGGTCGTGGTGGATTTTCCATCACTGGCAATTTCAAAATCAAGATTGGATTTTTTTTGTAAAAGATCTGCTCTAGGCATTATGTTGGGGGAAGTTCTGTGCTATAACAGGTGGTCATATTAGATGATCATAGTGGTCCTTTTTGGCCTTGGAATCTATGAATCTATGCTCAGTGTGGACAGAATCTTCAAGGAATCTAGCTGGGAAAACTCTAGCAAGTCTCTCCTGAGCACGTGCAAACTGCAAATCTTCAGAGGCTTGTAACTTGGCCAGATTTGGACTGATTGTAATGGAAATGGCAAAAGGCACATCACTGACATGAAGGCCACTATCTGCCAAATTTCAAGTCCCTGCTCCAAACTGTGCGTGGGTGTGGGGCACGGGGGTTGGAGGGGCAGCACTAAAAGAACGGTCACCAGACTTTTGTATCGAGGCAAAAATAACTCTTTCTTGAAAACACAGAATCTCTTTGGCTGAAATTTTCCTGAAAAAATCACCTGGAAGCAGACATCCAACGTGAAAAATTTCAGGCCAATTTGTTAACATTTGGCAGCATTATAAGCAACTGAAAATAGGGTAGTGTAATAGGAATTGTTGGGCAACTTTAATTGGTGCTAATAATAATTTTTATAATTTTATAATTATTTCCCCCACTTTCTGCTTACTCTTGTAAAGTTACAGGGCTCTAGACTGCAGCAGTGTGTACTGATGATACCTTGGACTTCTAAAAAGCTGGTTGAAGAGAAAAGAGACTTTGAAATCTTTTTAAACATAGAGAGATTTTTCCTTGCGTACCAAGAGGGACTTTAGTTGAATCTGACTTCAACAGAGAACAAGGTGGAGTCAAGATTTGATTCACAATGCAGGCCAAGTTATTAAAACAGGCCAGGTAGAATCTGCACTTAAATAAATCAAACTTCAAAGAGGGATGTCCTACGAAGTGGGTATTCACCCACGAAAGCTCATGTTCCAAAACGTCTGCTAGTCTATAAGGTGCCACAGGACTCTTTGCTGCTTTTACAGATCCAGACTAACATGGCTACCCCTCTGATACCAGACTTAAATGTTTCTTTTCAGAGATGGCTACCTTTCAGTGGTGAATAAACTGATGTCTCTGAATAGTTTGTGTCAATTAGGGTGTCTACACTAGAAATGAAAGTCGACCAATATTAGGTCAACTTACAGCAACTGCAGTATTTACTGCAGTGGTGCATGTCCACACTACCCTCCTTGGCTTGGTGGTGCATGTCCTCACCAGAAGCACTTCCACCGACCTAAGAAAGGCAGTGTGGGGAGCTGAGAGCCTGATCTCTCAGCTCTGCAGGCTCCTGGGCTCATCGTGGGCTGCCCCCTTGGGGTCCATTCTCACCCTGGTTTCCAGCCAGGAGCGGGGTCCAGCCCCCCAGCCCTCCAGGGAAGGGGACAGCTGGGCTCTAGCTGCCCAGCTTTCTTGTCAATTTCATGGCTCCTGTTGTGAAAGCGACAAGATAGCTAACAGCAGCAGATGTAAGGGATGCAATGTCTACACAGACACTGCCTTGCCCTAACTACACCGACGTAAGATTTACGCCTCTCATGCAGGTGGTGGTGTTATGTCGGTGTAGTAGGGCACTTACATCGGTGGAACCAAGGCTGTAGTGTAGACACTGACATAGGTTGACATAAGCTGTTTTATGTCCACCTAACTGTGTAGTGTATCCTAGCCCCAAATTAAACACTTTTGGTTGAAAAGTAATATGTGTTCTGTGTACTATTATACCTGGAAAGAGCTGGAATCTTATTGTTAATGACCTGCTGATAGTCAGTTCAGTTCAGCTGGTAGTCAGTTTAGTTCTCACGTTTATCTTTCTAGGGTGCACTAGTCTGTCTGGACTTGGCTTTGGGCTAAGTATGTATGTCAACCATAGCACAGTGGTTGAGATTTCAAAGCTGACCAGGGGATTTTGCCCCACTATTAAAATTAAGAAGAATTGTGAAGTGGGGTCATCTATTTGGTTTTGAAAATCTCAGCCAATCTACAACTCGTGTTTGTTTTTAAAGATGGAAAAGGATAGCAATCAGTTTGTCATTTATACTTCTGTAGCTGATATTTCTTTTAGAGTGTTCCAGTGAATGAAATTTCTAGTTCTTTCGGGGTCAGTGCTCTGAACACCTTAGCAGAACAGAAAAAGTCAAGTTAACAAAGCCAAAGAATCCATGATGGACTGCAGATTACTTCCATTTTTGTCATGCTTTCCTTTATTTTGGTGAGATTTCCAAAGTTAGCTGTATTCTCTTTCTCTTCCTGGGGGAATAAAATATTTCAGTACGTACTATGGTTAGTGCCAGAGTTCCAAAGTCTATCAATAGAGGAGTTATTTTTGTAAATTTACAAACTTTAAATAGAGCTGTAAAGAAATGGGGTTTTTACAGTGCACAGATTAAATGGGCAATAATATGATGATGCTGAGAAGCCCTTCTTGCTTTCATCATCTTGTGCTGCACTGTCTTCTCTACACTGCTGCTGGCTTCAAGGCAAGCTTTAATTGCGCTGGTTCCCTTTTACATCTGCAGCACGATTCCAAGGCCAGAAGGAACCATTATAATCATCTAGTCTGACCTGCTGTATAGCATAGGCTTTAGAATACGACTAACATATGCAACAATTTGAATGAACAATTTACTGCAATTTACCATACAGTAATGACAAAGTTACTAATGAGTATAAACTAAATGTATTTCAAAGGCTAAACACACTCTTACTATGAAGAAACAAAGTGATAGAAAAAAAAAACAACCTCTGCCTCTCGAGACTGATAGTTCATTTTCACTTTGTTTTCCTAAAGACCATCTTTGAAGCTGGAAGACAACTGTTTGCTTGACTGAATTTAATGGCTTCCCCATTTGAGAGGAAACAATTTGCAGAGCATCAGAGCTTGATTGATTGGTTGACTAAATGTCACTGGAAATGTCATAAACATAAAAACAACTTGCTTTAAATTTCAAAGCAACAGGTCATGTGAGTGGGGATCTCACCAAGGTCATGCAGTAGAAGCTGTTTGATATAATTTTGATTTATTTAATTTGATACTAACATAATATTTTCCATCAAATAAGGAAGGTTGTGTAGAGGCTTCTTTAATTAAATTTGTTCCTAAATCTGTAGCATTATTGCATTTTCAATATCTGTAACTATTTAGAATTCTGTTTAGCAAAGAAATTAATGTTCCATGGTTTTGGCCTCTGAGGACACACAGACTTTCATGGTTTGCCTGTTGCAGAGCCTGAGTTTGATTCTGGAGCTAAAATAATCTGCTTTGCTGAGTCTGCAGCCAGCCAGCCAGAAACACTAGCATCAAGAGGCATGAACTTCCTCATTCTTCTTAATGGACCAATATTTCTGAAACCCAATTATGATCATGCCTATGCCAACATTTTTAATCACTGAACTGATGATCAAAAGTTTATTGACTATTGTTAGATATTTGTTGTTTTATCATATCGGAAACCTTGAGGTTCCATTCATTTGAAGGGCTTGGTGAATAAGGCTAAAATTAAATGTACAAAGAGAATAATATCCTAACAGATACTCTCTTGATTAATCAGATACTTGAGATGTTTAATAGTGCACTTAAAAATAACAGTGGTGGTTACATTGCTACCAACTAAACCGCAAATGATTCTGGTGTTGTAGCTTGCAAGATTTTGTGAGATTTCTACAAAACATCATCTCAGAGCAGCAGCAATTAATATCCTAATCAATAAATATATCTGAATGACTCCCCTTGTGCCATATAATGATATCTGGCATCCCCCACTACTCCATTAAATGTCTGGATTAAGGCAATCCAGGGCTTTAGGCATACTATGGCATTAGGCCTCCATGACTCTACCCCCACAGCTTCACCTCAACCCCACTTGGATTGGTGATGATAGAGAGCTTTTCATCTCAACAGAGTCCCTTTCTTTCCCCTAGGTGTAGCAGCAAAGTTTCTCCCACTCAGAACAAACATACCTGCCAGCAAAAATTTCCTCTACCCTCCAGAAAAGCAGCAATGGCAGCAGGAGAGACTCCCAGTATTTACCCCAGCAGTCAGGCTGTATATGCTTGGGTCAGCAGGCTATGCCTGTTGCACTGTTCTTCTCCAGCCACACAGGGTTCTGCTGGGGTGGTGTTGGAAGAGCTTTCAGGTCAATGGGTCTTGGAATTAACCCCCGCTTGAGATACATGGGACAATGCATGCCTTTCTGAGCTATAATTTCTGACTGTCTTCAGACTCAGGTCGACATCTCTGCATTGGTTACACTTGGGTCATATTTCCAAGCTTTTCTCCACAACTATGAGAGAGAAGTCTTTAAACTAAAACCAGGTATAATAGTACATGTGACCTTTTTTTGGATAGCTCTAGTTTCTGGAGTCATGTGAATAAGTGTGAGTCTTAGGGCATGGCTACATTTGCAAATGTAGAGCACTTTGAGTTAAACCAGCCTTCAGAGAGCGCAGTAGGGAAAGCTCTGCAATCTGTCCACATTGACAGCTGCAACTGCTCTGGCGTGGCCACATTTGTGATGCAGCGGCATTGGGAGCGGTGCATTATGGGCAGCTATCCCAGAGAGCACCTTTTCCCATTCTGGTGCTGTGGCTTGTGGGAAGGGGATGGGGGATGTGGGGCATTCTGGGTCCTGTCCCAATGCCCTGTGATGCATCGCTTTGCATCCCAGAAATCCCTATGCTTCCGTCCACATTTGGCACCATCTTTCAATGTTTTTTGTACTGCGCGCTCTGCCTTCCCTTTTGGTCTGCAGGAATGGAGCCCGAAGTGCTGAGGAATATGCTGATGGGTCTTGCCAGCACATCACATTTGGCAGTTGAGTTACTTCTTAAGCTACAAACTGACAGTGAGGAGTCCGACAATGATGTCGACTTGCGTAACGCATATGACACGAGATTGCTTATGGTATTCATGGACATGCTCACCACCATGGAACGCTGCTTTTGGGCTCAGGAAACAAGCACTGGGTGGTGGAATCACATAGTCATACAAATCTGGGATGATGAGCAGTGGCGGCAGAACTTTTGGATGAGAAAAGCCACTTTCATGGGACGGGTGTGATGAGCTCGTCCCAGCCCTGCAGTGCAAGGACACGAAATTGAGAGCTGCCCAGCCGGTGGAGAAGTGGGTGGCTATTGCAATCTGGAAGCTGGCAACTCTAGACAGCTACTGATCGATTGCTAACCAGTTTGGAGTGGGAAAGTCGACCATTGGAATTGTGTTGATGCAAGTTTGCAGGGCCATTCATCACATCCTGCTCAGAAGAACCGTGACTCTGGGTAACGTGCATGACACTGTGGCTGGCTTTGCACAAATGGGTTTCCCTAACTGTGGACGGGCAATAGATGGGAGGCATATTCCAATTTTGGCACCATCCCACCTAGCCCCCGAGTATGTTAATCGAAAGGGGTATTTCTCTATGGTTCTCTCCGCTGGTGCTCTCTGTACGGGAAGCTGGACCTGGCCGATGACAGCATCCTGGCAGTTATATCCGTGTGCTGTGCCCTCCATAACATTTGTGAAGGACAGGGTGAAAGATTCACTCAGGCATGGACCTTTGGAGGTTCAACACCTGGAGGCTGAATTTGAAAAGCCAGAGATCAGGGCTATTAGAGGGGCCCAGCATGGGGCTGCAAGGATTAGGGATGTCTTGAGGGAGCAAGTTGAGGCTGAACGTCACCAGTAATGTTTGGTGCTTTGCACGGGAGTGAAGTGCAGTGGTTCCAATGTTTGTAGGAATCTGTGTTTGCTACGCTGACTTGCAGTGCCTGTTGCTTTCCTGGGCTAAGGTATCTTTTACTTTATGCAATAATAGAGAATGTTTTCAAAGCCAAAAAATCCATTTATTGAAAAGAAACACAACTGCTTGGGAAACAGAAAGGGCAAGGGGGTGAGGTGGGAAACGGTACAATCACAGATTTGCGTATGTCCTGTTCTCATACTCAGCCTTCCTGTCTGGAGTGCTGTGCAATGAGTGCTGCACTGCAGGATGGCTATACTGCATGGTGATGGGGGTTGAGTGCAGTGGGTAAGGGTCGTAGTTTTCAGAGCTGGGTGGTGTTGGAGGAAGCTGGTGGCAATAAGAACCCAGATGTTGGGGAAAGTGGGTTGGAGGTGACATGGGGGCACAAGGGAAAGAGTTTTGGGACAAGAGCTGCAGGGGCGGGCTGGCGCGGTAGTGCTCCGCCTGCATTACTATGAGCGCCTGGAGCAAGTTCGCTTGGCGCTCCATGATGCTTATCAGCCGATCCGTGCTTTGCTGCCAGAGCTCCACGCTTTTGTGCCGGCGATCCACGTTCTGCTGGCGGATCCTCCTTTCACTCTCCCTCCACTCCTGTGCTTTTAGATTCTTGTTAAGTGACTGCTGCATTACTTCACGCAGCATGTCTTTTTTGCTTCCTCGTGGCCTCTCCTGATTCTTTGCAGTCTCTCAGCCAGTGATAACACGGAAGACTGAGATCACAAGGTGGCAAAATGCAACACTTAACAGAGACAGCATTGTTCACACCAAACAGAGCAATGATTCCCCCCCGTACTTAAGGAGGGCAAGCACAGTCTACACAATAGCATAATTTGCCCATCCCAAAGCGAGTGCACATAACCCACGGGAGCCCCAAAATGGTGAGTAAGCGCAGGGTCAAGGACTGATAGTTTCATGGCTGTACTGGGTTTCTGTGCCTTGGGGCGAGCCAACAGCTGCAGGGGGCCACTATACTGAACACTGTCCCCACATTTCCCACAGAATTTTGTCATGGAAGATATCTTGCTGCTGAGGGTGACCTGGGAAGCAAGGGAGGGTCTTCTACTAAAATGCGGCTTCTGCACTGGCCCATATGCAGCTTGCCTGTGTGCAGCAATGGTCCCGCCCCCACGGCACAATGGAATGGACATGTTAGCCTGACTGGGACAAGGACCACAGTGGCTCTCCCAAGAAACCTATGCAAGCACATTGCCCAAGTTCTGGCTGAGACCTTTGAAGAGGTCACTGAGGCCGATTATCGCAATGTGAGAGAGCACATCAATGCCCTATTTTGCATCTAGGCATGCATGCAACCCTAACCCTCCTCACCCCAAGAGCCCACACCAAATAACTTCCTTCCCAAAATAAAAGCCGCTTACCGGGAACCTCCTCTGGTGTTTGTCCTTCCCCAAGCACCGGCCGCCGCGACTGGCTGCCTTCCTCCTGGCTTGGGAACAGCTCCTGGCTGCATGCATCTAGGGATTCCGAGGTGTCTTCCTCTGCCTCAACACCCTCGCTCCCGCTTTGCTCCTCCTCCTCCTCCTGCCTTGTTGAACTGGGCTCTGAAGTGTCCAAGGTGGTCCTCAGAGTGGAGGTGGGGTCGCCTCCAAGTATCGTGTCCAGCTCTTTATAGAAACGGCAGGTCGCAGGGGCACCAGCGGAGTGGTGATTTGCCTCGCGGGCTTTGCGGTACGTATTCCACAGCTCCTTCACTTTAACCCTGCACTGCAGTGCGTCCTGGTCATGGCCCCTTTCCATCATGGCCCTTGATATGTGCCCAAAGGTATCATAATTCCTACGGCTGGAGTGCAGCTGGGACTGGACAGCTTCCTCCCCCCAAACACTGATGAGGTTCAGCACCTCACCATTGCTCCACACTGGGGATCGCCTGGCGCATAGACGCATGGTCACCTGGAAAGATTCGCTGAGAGCACTCCATGCCTGGCTGAGCAAAGAGGAAGGGGATTTTCAAAATTCCCAGAGAATTTAAAGGGTGGGTCTGGTGGTTGGTCACTTGCGGGCAGGGCACTAAAGTTCACACTGATGACCAGAGTGGCTAGAACAGGCATTAACAGAACGCCCAAGGTGTTCACACACTGGCACTGTGGTGCTCCAGCAGGGGAGCTTCAAAAGTTATTCCACTTGCTGAGGTGGAGTACCAGGAGTGCTCTAGCTGTGGAATCAGAGTGCTCTACGTGCCTTGCCAGTGTGGACGCCTCATGAGTTAGAGTACAGTGGGCTGCTTTAATGCACTCTAACTCGCAAGTGTAGCCATGCCCTTAGCTTTCATTTGCAAAGAAAAACTGGAAAACATGAACCCTCAAGGCTCAAACACCAGGAAACAAAAGGACCTAAAATCTATTCATTTGTAAAATCTAATAATTTTTAAACCAATCTTATGATTTCTGAGTGCTTGGATTTGCAACCCTGTTCTGATATAGTCACGTGGAACTGGGGCTCTAGGCACAGGCCTATATCTCCTATGCCTTAATCTGGCCATGTCTCCCTGTGTTTTTGCCTAAATCCCCTGTAGAAATTTGACAGTTTTGGAGTTCAAGTTTAAGTTGTAAGGTTTACTTTTGTAGTAGGTGAGTTATAAATTAATGAGCATTACATTTATGGATCACCTAATCTGAGAACTTCTATCTTTTTGTTTTTTGGTTTTAACTGCAATATTCTTTTACAGCCTGTTTTGTAAATTGGAAATAACTTAATGATGTACAGGAAATAATAAAATGGCTTTCTGCTCACAGAAATTTGAGATAAGTACATGTACAAATGAAATACCCCATTCTGGTTCTGTAAGTATATCTGTATTATAGATTAAGGATTCACTACACATTGTCCATGTGTGGATGTTCTTATTCTGGAATAAGAGTATCGTGTTCCTGTAGAATGTAGCTACTAAGAAATACCAATTAACATAAATGATTCCATAATATATCAGTCTTCTTCAGCTAAGAAAATCTGTTATACATTGTAATTAGACTGAAGTTATTTTTCATTCACATTGGTGCTGCTGTATAACCATGTTGGGTCAGATGAATCTCAGCTGATATAACAAGGTGTGATAGATGAGCAAGACCCACTGTTCCAAAGAAGTATGCATCCCTGGGAAAGGCAGAGAGTTATTCCACCACCATACCATGGTAGATCCCAGAAACAGTGGCTCTTGATTGTAATATGTGTCAACTCCCTGACTGCTTTAGTGTGGCAAATAGCTGCAGAATGCCCATATTTTGTGCACTTATTACATATTTCAGCTTTAGCTGGACACACAACTTGAGCTATGAAATTTTCCACATCTTGTGCATTTAGTTTGAAATGCCTTATAGTTAGTCTGGAATTCCTGCATAGCCTCAGGGCTTTTCTGGAAATGACTTTTAGCACTCATGCTGTGTCTGTTTACAGCTTCTAAGCTAGTTTCAAGATTGTCTGGTTTGGAAAGTTTGTTTTTGTGCTGGTTCACAAGTTCAGACTGCTTTGGTATTTGGGTAGTAGCATGTAGATTTAAAGCTGGTCCTATGAAATACTTTTATCTCTAAGTCCAATGATTACCCTATCTCTGACATTTTCATGTTTTTCAGTTCCAAAATCACAGTTTTCAACCAATGCATGTAGAGCTCCTATAAAAGATCCAGCATTTTCTCCTGGTTTTTGAATTCTCTGATGAAAACATGCTCTTTCATAAACCACGTTTCTCTGTGGTATAAAGTTGCATCAAATATAGCTGGAATTTTTTCATAGTCATCTTTGTGAATGTGTTCATTAAAAGCAAAAGACATAAAGATATCCTCTATCTGCTTCCCCATAGCATAAATTGAAGATGATACCTGGATAACTCCATTTTCCTGGTGGAGCTTTGTAGCAATCTTCCAAAATACTTTGTGGAGTCTGTCCATTGTGAAGGTCTATCAATGCTGAAGTTCTCTGTAGCATTGAGAGTGGCATGTTGCTGAGACTGATCCTGCAGGCTTTGTTGCTTTGTTCCTTCTGTTTGGAACCTTTGTTCCTGTTTTGCTTCTGTTTCTGTTCTCCTCTTGCACTAGTTTACTTCTGAGACCATGTCATGTACACCTTGTACATCTTAGGTTGCAAGGCTGCTATTAGTAGGCCAGGTTGTTGTACCAGATATGGACTTGCTACAGAGCATCCTCCCCAGAAAGATACACCAGATGTGTTCACTATAATATCCCTTAATGCACTGCCAGGTATATCTGTATGCACAGCTGAGGTATGTTGCACATGTCACCTAGTGGCTAAATAGTATAATATAGTTTAACATTCTATTACAAGCTCCAAATGTGGAAGGAATCAAAAAATAAAACAATTATGTTGCTTTAAGATCTGGCCTGTGTAACCATGGTCTAAAGATGTAGCATGGAGGAGTGCTGGTAAGACTGATTTTATATCCTGGAACCAGTCAGAAAACATAGGTCAGGTTTACTCCATCACATTGCAGGATCATTTTAACTGATGACTCTAGCTACTGCTGCAGTCTGCATTGTAGCGAGAAGAGGAATGGCCACCTAAGCAGGGTTTTGCCCAAATTAGCCCTACACTTTGACCTTTTGACCTTGAGTTGAAGTTCCAGTTATAGCTGATAGAAATTTTTCATTTGAAATATTTTTCCAACAAAAATGGCTTTTTCATGAAAATTCACTGTCCAATTCTGAGAATTTTGTTGTGCTTTTGTGAAACCCCAAAGCCCAAAATCTTTTTAGTTATTATAAAAAACCTCAAGCTTCTGAAGAGAATTTTTGTTCAAGAGCATAAACACTTATGTATTAAATATACTCTGAATATGGGGGCAGAGTGTCTGCCTTAATCCTCTGTCCTTAACACTGTCTGCTAAGTACTGGAGCAAAGAATTGGATCCCATTCAGCTATCTGTTTAGTGTTGTAAAGCGTAAACACAAATGTATATGGAAGAAGTTTGAGGTGAGAGCCCATTGTTGGAGAAGAATGTAAGTGGATCCATGTGCCCATCACGTAGAGATTGTTTGGTATTAATATCACTGCTCAAAGGACTGTCAAGGTTAACTGTCTTTAACAGCTGTTCTAGTAGGAGTGTTAAATTCCTGATGGCTGAATGTTTGATCTGACAACTGCAGTGGTGTATATTTTCCTGGCATTCAAAATATTATGGAACTCCTCCTCTGTAAAGCAAACATCTGACCTCGCTAAAGGGACAGAGAAATGATGAAATAATGAAAACATGTAACCTGGATGTGTGAGATTTAAAAAAAAAAAAAAGTTCCTGTATTGAAGCAGCCTATACTGAAAAAGCAAAAAACAAACTATTTTCACCTGTAAAGGGGATATATTCTCATGAGCAAAGTGACCAGGTGTGATTTCTCAGAATGTCCCAGTGTTTTGGAGGTGCCAAGTTTATCCTGGCAATTTATACTGAAAGAGGTGTTTTAGCTTCAGTGTAATCATTCAGCTGGCTGACTTCCCCCTGGCTGGCTGTTAGTGACCTGGCCCCTGCTACATCTTCTTTCCCCCATCGCAGCCTTTCTAACTTCCAAGTGAACTTAGGGCCAAGTTGGATCTGTGTATCACTTCCGTGTAGTATCTATAATGGAGTAGAACATGGGATGCTCCAATTTTTGACAGACTGATCTTTCTAACGCCCCCCAATATCATAGCATTCTAGAGCATGTGTCATTCATTAGGTAGATGCAGTGTCAGGGCAGTTGAACCCCAAGTTATCTTTTAAGGTATGGAGAGTACTAGTCTTTCTGCAGAGGAATAGAGGTTATGCCACTTGTGGTGGGAAGAAGACATGAAGGTCCAGACACTAGAAGGCAAATGGATAGTCAGGGAGTGTGTGTGTGTGTGTGTGTGGTTGAAAAATCATGATCAGACACCTCCGCTAAGATGTCCTCAACACAATCCCTTACTATGGATACCTTTCTGTTCACTCCAGCAATGACAAGTACTTTCAAGCACTTGCCCTTGAGCTGCCAAACACACTTGCTTGCAACAGAAATCCCTTATAACTGCCAAACGCTCTCACAACACCCAATGACAAGCTCACCCATGCAACCCCAACAGCTGCTAGCCTACCCCCACCTAAATACAGTGTGCTAGTTTTCTGTTTAAAATATCTGGTCATGTACCAGTGAATAACTGGTAGGGATATAGCCAAAATCAATTTAAATTATAGGCTTTATTTAGATGGTAAGCTCTCTGGAACAAGGACTGTCTCTTACTATGCGTACATATACGGTCTACACAATGAGGCCCTATTATTGGGTGTGACCTCTAGGCACTATTTTAGTATGAATAACACTCTGTGCTATGGAAAAGTGGGGGAGAGGATGTGTTATGGAAGTTCTCCAATCTAAAGGAAAACCAGGACTATCACAGCTGGAAAGTCATAAGTAATGAGGTTGATATCAGTGTATCAGATAGGTTAGGTAGTTCCCTAGAATAACTGATTTTTTGACACTGAAAGGATAACTTGAGCTGGGTTTTGAACATTCACTTCTCCGCAAACATAGACTCTGGCTTATTGAGTATGTAAAGCATTCTGCCACGAAGTAAGCTTTTCACTTTGGTTTAGTAACATGTTTGGGGGGTGTAAAGGGAGTGTATGGGGCGGGGCAGAGAAGAAAGCGAAGAACAGAAAACATACAATAGTTCTATATTCTCTGACTCTTTCTCTCTATGTGTTTATATCTGTCAGTCTTCCTGTCTATAATATATGTGTGTATGTATAACAATTTTCTTACCCAGGTATTCAGTTACTTTAAATACAAATTGGTGACTTTAAAGGAAATAGGAATTGGCAAATGACTATTCTAATCAGGCAACAGCATTTGTTAACTCCAACATATTTTTCTCTTTTGCTATAATACAATAAAGCTAGTAATCTGAATATATTTTCTATTCAATGTAATGTGATAACTATTATAATGATCAGTGCAGTGCCAGTCACTTAAGGATGGGGTATTCAATCTGAATAGTAGTCTTTCTTCTAAAACAATTTTCACTCCCACTGTAATAACTTCTTTTAATAACAATATGACATGAAGTTATGTCTAAATGCACTTTAGAAAAAATATTGCTGACACTTTCAAATTAGTTTTATATCTAATTAAATGTCTATCATAACATATCGGGCATGTGGGGATGTCCAAATGGATTCAGGGCCGCCCAGAGGATTCAGGGGGCCTGGGGCAAAGCAATTTCGGGGGCCCCTTCCATAAAAAAAAGTTGTAATACTATAGAATACTATATTCTTGTGGGCAGTGGCATAACCAGGTTCTAACATCAGGGGGAGTGAACATAAAAAAAGGCACCACCCAACATATCAAATTACTAATTACATCCACTCCCTCCCACTTCCTGCCCCCCTCAGAATCCCCAACAGCCCCCCACTCCTTGTCCCCTGACTGACCCCTCCTGGGACCCCTGTCCCTAACTGCCCTCCTAGAACCCTACCTGTCCCCTGACTGCCCCAACCCTTATCCACACCCCTGCCCCCAGACAGACTGCCAGGACTCCCACACCTATCCGACCACTCCCCACCCCCTGACAAGACCCCCCCGTAATCCAAAGTGTGTGAGGGGGGGCGAGGGACCACACACTGCTCCTGCCATTGAGGGTACATGGGTAGCTGCTTCTGCCCTAGCACCTGGATTTAGTGTTTAGCCAGAAGCCTTTGCAAGCAGGAAGAGGGATACTGCTAGCAAAGGGAGCGCTTGATTTTAGAGTCTGATCCAAACAGACCTAGCAGAGAACACAACAACAGCTCTGCCTCTGCCATCCCAGCACAGAGCTCATAAACAAGAGAGGCAGAGATGTGCTTAATACAGTGCATGGGGTGGAGAGGGAGCACAGACAAGGGACAGGGCATGGGGAAAAACCACAGAGACGGAGAGAAGGAGAAAGTGAGGAAGAAGGAGAAGCCAGGAGGCTGTGTCTCTGGAGGGAAGGCCTGGGGGAGGGGCATTTGGATGCAGCATGTTAATGAGACCCTTGCAAACACAAGGGAAAGAAGCAGGGAAGGGATTGCAGAGGACAAGCAGGGCTACTCAGTCTCCTCTGTGGGGCTCTGTGGCATTGGGTAGCAAGGCCCAGGAAATGAAAAATCTCTTAACCACACAGAATTGTTAACTGCTCCCAAATCCTTTTGTGCCATGGCTGCAAGCTTAGAACATAAGAACGGCCGTACTGGGTCAGACCAAAGGTTCATCTAGCCCAGTATCTGTCTACCGACAGTGGCCAATACCAGGTGCCCCAGAGGGAGTGAACCTAACCAACGATCAAGTGATCTCTCTCCTGCCATCCATCTCCATCCTCTGACGAACAGAGGCTAGGGACACCATTCTTACCCATCCTAGCTTAAGAGCTTAAGCTGTGAGATGTTTGGACTGCCTCAATACATATCTCTTGTGCAGTGCCTCAAGCGGGTTTGCATTGTATTACCCAGATGAAAAGCCCAGCAGAGAAAGCTTGCAACTTTCCCAGCTCTTTCAGCAGTGTTTGGGGCCTTTAAATCATTCAGGCTGCATCACAGCTCAGGCAAGCAGGCTGGGTAAAGTGCAGGCTGCCCAGGCCATCTGATAGTACTTCCCACTGAAGGCTGCTTTTATATGCTTGTTTTGCTGTTGGACAGAAGCCCAGACTTCCTCCCATCTAACCTCCCTTGCTCCCTGACTGCCCCAGGCCCTCTTCCCACCCCCTCCACCCAACCCAACCCAACCCTCCCCCTGCTCCCTGACTGCCCTCCCAGGACTCCTCTCACCACCAGGCAGCTCGAGCCGCCGGCTGCCTCTGGAGCCCAAGTTAAACAGGCTGCCAGCGCACAGCCCTGCCCCGGTAGTCTGCTGAGGCAGCATGGGGGGAGGGGTCTAGCTGCTGGAGGCCCAATGGGAGCAGCTCAATCAGGCCCCGGTGGCCAATCAGCAGCGCCGCACTCTGCAGGGGGGGAAGGGGACGGGGGAAGAATCCCGGACCTTTCTACCTTCTTACAAATTCCTACTAAGGCGCCACTTAGGGGGAATGTGCTCAGTGGGGGAGCGGCGGCCCCTCCTGTTCCCTCCCTGGTGATGCTCCTGTGGGGGCCCCTTCAAGGCCCTTGGGCCTGGGGCAAATTGCTCCACTTGCCCCCCCCCCCGGGTGGCCCTGATTGGATTTGTCTGTTATATTAATTGAGCTGGAATATATGGGCCAGAGGTGTTAACATAACTCACTGTCCAACAATAAACAGTGTTAAACAAGGTCTGGGGTTTGGTATACAATGGACCTCAGCCTCCTTAGTCCACTGACAAATGCACTATCAAAAATCTTCTAAACATTTTATTAAACATACAGAAAAGAGGGGAAAACAGTAAAAGTATTTGAAATGTAAAGCATTAAATAAGGTTTTCATTTTCATAACACCCCTTGTTTCCATTCCTTTTTCCTGTAGCTGGAGAGTGTTTTAGAAGGAACCCCCCTTTCTATGACAGTCTTAGATGGCATCAAAGATGGTAATAACTTTGGAGAAAGAAAAGAAGTTAGCTGAGGTGAGCTGGGGCTCTTGCTGCTGCTGCTGTTAAAGTCCAATCCTATATCATCTCAGGAGGTGTTTGGGATTCAGCTGGAGCTGGTACAGGTAGTGTTTTTTATCTAGGGCCCTCTATCTGGCCCAGCCTGGTCAGGACATCTTTCAAGATCAGACGAAGGCCTGGCATCCCAGGAAATGGTAGGAATGGCAGTCTTGATCGTGAAGCTTGCTTCATCAGTCTCCATAAGTTCTGTTCTTTCTGTATTCTCTCCCCAAGGTCTCCTTCTTTAAGGACACATAAAGGGAGTGATGGATGGAATAGCCCATCCCCAAATTATTTTGTCCACCAATTAGGCCTATTAACTGACATCGATTTTGGTTCATTAATTTCTGGTTGCACATCTTCTGTTTTTACCATGCATGATTTCAGCATAGTCCTGAATTATATCAATGTGGCCTTTTTTTGTTTGGACTAATTTAGTTTCCCTGTCTGGTTCTCTTGCACCTGTTTAACATTCATTATAGGAAGCAACTTAACTTATTTCCATCAACATTTGTTATTATAGGCTATTGTATCATTTTATAAACTTTTACATATTTTTTACAATTGATCTCACAATTAGGGCAAATTTTTAGGCCCAATTATCACAATGTGTCTTAAAGAGCAGGTGAACTTCCATTGGGGCAGAGAGATGTCATAAAGCAAATTATTGCATCCATCAACGTGATATGTTTAATGTATCACATTGAATCTTCCTTCCCTGCTGAAATGTTAAATAGAGAGTTGCCATTCAGACCAAGATTGAACATTAATAATATGACATTTTAATGTGACACTGATCAGACGGAATGCCATGGAACTAGATGTGTTAAAGTAGGAATACTGAGTGTGTGAGGTCTATAAGAGTGGGAGAAGCTCTACATGGAAGTTTATAATAATAATAATAATAATAATAATTAATAATCTTTGAGACCTCAGCCTGCAGGCTTCCACTAGGCTAGCAGGGAAATTCAATTGCCTAGATTTTGGGTAGGGATTAAGTATAGATCCTCCTGATGCACATTTTTAAATTACTGGCCCAGGCCTGTGAAGCTCACCATATCCAAACCCTGTGGGGTTTTTTTTGGCTAGATTGCAGTTTTTTGAGTGAACAATTCAGTGCTTTGGGCTAAAGGTTGGGGTGTTTGTTGTTTTGCTTTTTGAATTAAAAATGATTTTCTGTCTGGTTTGTGTTATTTCTTATAGGAATTAAATTTTCTTTTAGGACTGAATTATAAATGGATATAATACACCTTTTTTGAACACTTGGGTTTGGGGAGGGAACATTTTTGGGGTGAAATTTTATGTGGACCTCACTATGTAGAGAAAGTGTCAATATAGATATAGATATTGAATCAATAGAGACACTGACTGTCTTTACAAACCTCTCTAATGAATAAAACTACCTGTATATGAGACTTTCTTTACATTAGCACAAAAGGTCATCTGTTTTTGAGAAGAAAAAATAAAGGCAAATGCACCAATCAGAATCCATCTTCCTGGTGCCAATATTTTGTCAGATTCATATGTGTGATTTTCAAAGCAGCCTGAAGGATTTAAGTGCCAAAATCCTACTGAACATCTGTGGGATTTAGATACCAAACACCTCTGTTAGGCTTTTTTTTTTTGACAACCCCAGCTGATTAGTCTAAATGTATGGTCTGTGGTGTAAATTGGGACAGCCCCTTTGACATTAATGGCGCTACACTGATTTACAACAGCGGAGAACTTGGCCTTTAGTTTATATGGGTGAATCAGAAAAACTATAATGAATATTTCATGGTTTAATTTAACTATTTTTCTCACTATCAGTAGCATGTATTAAGTAAAACCTCCATTTTGTAAATGTAAAACACCTTGTCTTTCAATTTTATTATATGCCCAAACACACTCAAGGAAACTAAGAAAGTATCAGGTATTAACAGGTAGTTGCTTCCTTCAGCCTTTCATTGGAAAATTTCCATTCCTGCTTTGTTGTACTTGGATATGGAGAACATTTTAATTCCTTGACAGAAGTTGTGTACTACTTGGCAAACTCTGAATGTATTTTTTTTATGCTATTTTGTACTATACCAACACAAGTCTATCATGATCAGTTATAGGCAGGTGCTTGAGATGTTGACAATTGGTGTGGATTAATAGGTCAGTAAATCATCCTGAATTAATTTAATTTGGGATGGAAGCAGATCTCTCATCATGTTTAATATGACTATGACTAACATTAAGTTTAATGTCAACCTCCCATTAAAAGTCATTGTTGCAACTCATGAAGGCATCTCCTAGATCTGTTTAGGTTGCCAATTACATGTGCTTGCCTCTTAGCTTGACATTTCCTTTTACAATTCTGTTGTTAGAATAAACCATTTTTCAAGTATATTTTGGTCACGTTGTTTATTCTTTTTCTCCCAAGGAACAGTTAAGAGTTCAAGCCATGTTTCATTTCACTCCCTTCACACGCTACCGTCCTATTTTTAGATCAAGCCTAGTCAAAAAGCTTGAAGGTACTTCTAACTAAGCCAGAGTGAACCAAAGGGACTGATTTAGTTATTCAGGCTAGAAGAGGAGCTGAGCTGCTCAAACTGATGATACACATACTGAAAATAAATAACATGATATATTAGGTCATTACTGCCTCCAGGGATTACTGACAAAGTCTTGCTGGCATGGCTTTTCCATTTTCATGGGCACACAGCTGAGCCAGATCAGGGCTGAACTCAGCTTGAGCCCTCATTGACTTGTCTGCATCAGCTTGTTTTGTAGTTAAGAGCCTTTTATATTTTCCCTCAAGACAACACAGAAAAGTACAATAATCTATTTTAAAAATATTTTGTGAGGGGTCCATTTGCCCTGCATATTAATATTGGTTTTAGACCAGATTTCAGGAACTAAAATAAACTACAATACATATATGGTGCCATAGGGGGCTATCTTTAAAGCAGAACCTCCCTTTGATTACAATGTGGGGAGGGAAGAGTTTGCTGAAGGTGCTGTTCTACTCTGAAAAATGTCATGTTGTCTTACTGTACAGACCAGCTCCCTGTGTTCCTGAGAATCCTAGATGCTTGCTTCAGTGACTAAAATTAACATGGAACCCCACAATGCACTTTTAGAGAGTCACCTTTGTTGGCAGTAAAACTGATACACAATATGGCCCCTTGATAATGAGGGTCTGAACAGTTGTACACTCATGTGCTAGTGAATTTAGTTTTTGAGCCTTCTGAGACTAGCAGATGGTTCTAGTTTTCAGTCTGTGGGAGGTTATTTTTGTTTGGGGGTTTTTATTACTATTATTTTCAGGAAGGAAGAAATGCCAGCATGTAAAACATCCAGATGTTTGCTACATATTATGAGGAAGAATCATATTAAACTAACTGACAGTGCCAAATTACAAAGTATCATTTTTCTTGGTTACTATTTGTGTAGTCCTCATTGATTTATAATTACATTATTTCTTTCTAATAAAGTGAACTTGAAATCTCTGTTCTTTATCACAGAAGCAGACACTGAAATAAATCTATTTGAACTGAAGTTCAGGTTACACGGGCAATAAAAACCCAGCTTGGATAAATGTGTGTACATTTCCTTGAATCGTAAGGCATTTTTCTTAACATGCAGAAAACGTAAACAGCATTCCAAAATGTGCAAAGAGAAGGCGATTGCAACCTGGCATTGCTGTTAAGGAAATTTTATTGCTTTCGTATTCCCCAATATAGCCTGTCTGCTTTGGAAGGTCATATTGTCTGTACAGCTTTCTCCATATGGCAACATTAGTAAGTCATAACCACCAAAATATGTCCATGTTACCCAGGTATGTATATAAAGAATGCTTCAGGGCAAACATTAATTATTGTGGTGCTATTTGGATCTCCATATCATCCAGTATGCATCAGCACTTCTGTCCTGTTTTTCAGGATTTAACTCAGCTCCATAAATTCATCCTGATTTGAAATGTGACAGACAAGATCTTTGTATGTGAGCATATTAATTTTGTTTAATTGATTTATTTAAATCAGTTGCTCATGAAAATGAGAGTGATGGCTTTGCCTTGCACAACATATGCATGCTCCCCATGTGTGGCTATGTCACTGCACCTCAATCCAGTGCCTTTACTCGGCCATTTGTGGGTATCTCCTGAGCAAACATTCTCTATTTTGCTGAAAGGAATGATGGACAAAACTCCTTTGAGTATTAATATGAGAACAGCAATCTTAGTTTCACCTGTATCATAAGCAAAATTTGATTCCAAATCTACAGAAAAGAAAGACTTATAAAGACACTGAACCATTAGGTCTGCCAGTTTGGCCATTGTATTTGCTTTTTGTAAATCACAATATTTATGATTTAAGGTCCTTCCTGCACTTATCTAGTTCAAAACCACATTATGGAAAATAGGTCTTGCAATTTTTTTGTTGAAAAAATCAGGTAGATTGGTGTCTTGAGTATTACTTTGAGGGGGAAAATGAGAATAAGATGTTTAGTGGAATTTTCAACAAATGTGTTATAATCATTCAAAGTATCCAAATTCATCTGGGAGGGTGAGGATTTATTGATAACTTCTACTAACCCTAAAAGTTTGGAATGATTTGCCAAGGGTCACTGATAATATTTAAACATCAAGATTGGATGTTTTTCTGAAAGGTATGCTTTAGAAAATATTTTGGGGCAAGTTCTATGGCCGGTGTTACATAGGAGGTCAGACTATATGATCACAGTGCTCCCTTCTGGTCTTGGAATCTATGAATGAATCTAATGGGATTTGGAGACTGGGATATATGTGCCTTGAGATGGCTACTGTATACTGTACATATATGCAGTCAGATTGTGATGACTGGAGCCATTACTGTCTGAGTTCAGCCTGTATGAAATTAACTTATGTGGCTGCTGGCTGACAAAAAGTCTGCAGGTTTCAGCTGTGGAGGACGATTACAATTTTTTTGGTGGGGAGAGAAATCCGTTTATTCAGCAGCCATGAATATATAATTAGATATTACAGAGCAGAGTCTCGGCTTCCAGCCAGTCCAGTTACCAGGACTGACAATCAGGTTTTTAATGTGCCTGCTTTTCAATTATGCCTCTCTGTCAGGACTAGAGATGGAGGCAGATGGCTTTCAAGAGCAGAGCTATAAGCAGAAAAGAAGTCAAAAGTAGCTAAATTTTTTTGCAAAATACCCCCCTGTGGCCAGTGTAGACAGCCTCTGTGCATGTGAATTTCTGTGTGGTGGGGAAAGGAAGAGAATCTATACTTTATACAAAAATGTAAACCAAACTAAACACTCACTGAGTCCATCTGCTGGAATAACTTCCATTTATTGTACAGCTGTATTCAGGGATGCTAAAGGAAACAAGAATCAGGAGTTTTGGATGCCAGAAGGAGATGAGTCCATGTCTGATGGGTCCATAGCTTGTAGTATTTTTGTGGGCTCTGGTGGCTGAGCAGTATTGCTGCTGAATAGCTTGGCCTTCACTGAAGCCAGAAAAACTCATGCCTTTGACACTGAAGAGTTGACATCCATGATATGAGGCTGCTGTGCCAATTCTGGAAATTTGTTTCAGGGCAGTTTGATGTCTGGCAACTGTAGGGGTATAATCTACTAGAATTCTTTGAGGGGGTCAACAAGCATGTGGACCAAGGGGATTCTGTGGATATAATGTACTTAGATTTTCAGAAAGCCTTTGACAAGTTCCCTCACCAAAGGCTCTTATGCAAAGTAAGCACGGGAAAGAGGGAAGGTGCTCTTATGGATTGGTAACTGGTTAAAAGATAGGAAACAAAGGGTAGCTATAAATAGTTAGTTTTCAGAATGGAGAGAGGTAAATAGTGGTGTCCCCCAGGGGTCTGTTCTGGGACCAGTCCTATTCAACATATTCATAAATGATCTGGAAAAAGGGGTAAACATTGAGGTGGCAAAATTTGCAGATACAAAATTACTAAAGATAGTTAAGACCCAGGCAGACTGCGAAGAGCTACAAAAGGATCTCTCAAAACTGGGTGACTGGGCAACAAAATGGCAGATAAAATGTAATGTTGATAAATGCAAAGTAGTTCTCTGAAAACATCCACTCAATGTGCAGCGGCAGTCAAAAAAAGCAAACAGAATGCTTGGAATAATTAAGAAAGGGATAGATAATAGGACAGAAAATATCACATTGCCTCTATATAAATCCATGGTACGCTCACATCTTAAATACTGTGTGCAGATGTGGTTGTCCCATCTCAAAAAAGATATATTGGAATTGGAAAAGGTTCAGAAAAAGTCAATAAAAATGATTAGGGGTATGGAACGGCTTCCATATGAGGAGAGATTAATAAGACTGGGACTTTTCAGCTTGGAAAAGAGATGGCTAAGGGGAGATATGATTGAGGTCTATAAAATCATGACTGGTGTAGAGAAAGTAGATAAGGAAATGTTGTTTACTACTTCTCATAACACAAGAACTAGGGGTCACCAAATGAAATTAATAGGCAGCAGGTTTAAAACAAATAAAAGGAAGTATTTCTTAACACAATGCATGGTCAACCTGTGGAACTCCTTGTCAGAAGATGTTGTGAAGGCCAAGACCATAACAGGGTTAAAAAAAGAACTAGATAAGTTCATGGAGGATAGGTCCATCAGTGGCTATTGGCTAGGATGGGCAGGAATGGTGTCTGGGAATGAGCGACAGGGGATGGATCCCTTGATGATTACCTGTTCTCTTTATTCCCTCTGGGGCACCTGGCACTGGCCACTGTTGAAAGACAGGATACTGGGCTAGATGGACCTTTGGTCTGATCCAGTAGGGTCATTCTTATGTAGTTGTAGAAAGGAGACCATAACTGCATGTGTGGGGATTGGGGGCGGAGGGTTATAGTAAAGCAGTGTTTCCCAAACTTGGGACGCCACTTGTCTAGGTAAAGCCCCTGGTTGGCCGGGTTGGTTTGTTTACCTGCCCTGTCCACAGGTTCCGCTGATCGCGGCTCCCACTGGCCGCGGTTTGCTGCTCCAGACCAATGGAAGCTGCTGGAAGCGGCGGCCAGTATGTCCCTTGGCCCGCGCTGCTTCCAGCAGCTCCCATTGGCATGGAGCAGCGAACCATGGCCAGTGGGAGCTGCAATCGGCAAAATCTGCGGACGGGGCAGGTAAACAAACCGGCCCGGCCTGCCAGGAGCTTTCCCTACACAAGCGGCGTCCCAAGTTTGGGAAACACTGTAGTAAAGGAATAGTAAGGAAAGGGTAGAGGGGCACCCAGCTGCCCATTCAGTGCATGGGATGGATGCACAAAGGGGTGGAATTAAGGTTGCACAGTCAACTGCAAATATGACAATTCCTAGCTTTTGAGTGCTTGATTTTGCAATCTAAATAATGTACTTTTATGTATTTTTTGTATGGAATATAGAATATTCTGTGCAAAATGATATTGGAAAGAACTGATTATATAAGGGAAAATATTTCAGAATTTCTCAATTATGACAAAAAAACCCTCTCACATGTGAGAAATAATTGCAAAGATGACTATCCTATCTATCTATCTATCTATCTATCCAGTGAAGAACCTTCTAATTTTGTCTCTTTGGGTAAAATACCAAAATAATGCAAGCCTTACTGTTCAAAAACTAAACTTTCTGTGTCCAAATCTTTTAGCCCTTCTCCAGATTAAACAAATAAAACAAAAACATGAGAGGATACTATCAGTTAATATAGGAAACCAGCTTGACACAGCTTTAAAGTCTATCATAGGGAATATTTTTTTAGTTCAACTTTTAGTGTTTTTGCATCAATCTTTTCAACAATGAGTATTATCTTTTGAAAAATGCAGCATTTACACTAAATCCTACACATACACAAAATAGTTGTTCAGTCAGTTGTATTCCTGTCAGTTATGATATCTATACCAAAAGCCTTTTGCAGCTTTGAGAGGGATTATTCCCCGAAGAGTTGCTTGCTCTTTTTTTAAATTCTTTCACTTGTCTGAAACTAACTAATCAATTCAACATACAATCCTTTATTTAAACTTTGGGATTATCTTTCTGTCAAATAGTCCTGTTTAAAGTATACTTTCACTCTAAAAAATGACCATGTAAAATGGAACCTTCTTACTCAACAGATCTGTTCTTCATGCATATTGAGAGACATATATGTTTATATTAGTGACAAAAATATTTTTTCTACCTTTCATTCACTGCATAGCTGTGAAAAAGTCCATTCTTTTTTGTGCATCAACAGCAGAATTGTTTACTTATATAATCCCAGTAGGGCTTACCGTTTGTTGGTGATACTAGTCAGTCTTGCCCAGCACAGCCATGGAGGCTCATGTAGACATAGTTCCCTTTGCAACAGTGACCTCAGGACAAAAAGTCTTCTGATTGGATTGTTGGTTTGTGCTCCCTTTGCCATAGAAAAGAAAACCCTCTTCTTCAAAATGTTGCCAGTGGAGGCTGGCAAAGTTCTTAGAATACTACCTAGTTTCCAATTACTTCACTCCTGGAAACTGGGAGCTTTCAAGTTGCCAGAGGAATAGGAGGCAAGGTTGGACTGGAATGTTTGGAGTATTTCTCTTGAACACCTGTGTAAGTTTTCCCAGGATCATCCCTATTTTTAGGTAGCTGTACTAGGAAATCTGTAAGGGTGCTCCTCAGTACACAGTGCCTGCTGTCCAGTTTCATGAGCTCAGGATCATCCTGGATGTCCTGTTTATTTGTGCCTCATAGGTGACAACCTTACCTTGAGGAGAGCAGGGGGGGTTGGGTGGTGGGGAATGAGGTTTTTGTCAAGTGCTTATCTGGAGGCAAGAGTTTGTGTTGTGCACAGAAATATCCAGGTACATGGCTTGAGGCTATTAGGTAGTTGGCGTGGGGATCAATTTGAATACCATTAGAGTGATCAAATTATGGACAATTATACGTATTCAATGTTTTCTGAGGATGTCATAGGTCTCACCCCCACTCTGAACTTTAGGGTACAGATGTGGGGACGTGCATGAACACTTCTAAGCTTAACTACCAGCTTAGATCTGGTCTCGCTGCCACCATCCAGATTTCTGAGTACCTGGAATACTCTCTTCCCCCCCAAAAAACCTTCCCCTCCCTGGGTAGCCTTGAGAGACTCCTCCACCAAGTCCCTGGTGAACACTGATCGAAATCCCGGGGATCTTAAAACAAGGAGAATTTAACCATCCCTCCTCCTTTCCCCCCACCAATTCCTGGTGAGTCCAGATCCAATCCCCTTGGATCTTAAAACAAGGAAAAATCAATCAGGTTCTTAAAAAGAAGGCTTTTAAAGAAAAGAAAGGTGAAAGAAAAAAAAACCTCTGGGAAACAGCATACAGCTGACCTCACAGACAACAGATTTAAAACACAGAATGTTCCCCTGGGCAAAAACCTTAATACACACAAGAATACCCAATTTGATAATTCCCCTAATTTCACCAAGACAAGTTACAAAAGAAAATAAACATAAACCTATTTATCCCTTTCTAAAACTTACTACTCTGATAAGAGGCTGGTTCCTTGATCTTTCTCACTCTGGCTGAAACTGAAAACTGACTAAACAAAGGAAACGTCCCTCCTTCCTTTTGAAACATCTTGTTCCCCCATTGGTTCCTCTGGTCAGGTGTCAGCTAGGCTAGGTGAACTTCTTAACCCTTTACAGGTAAAAGAGGCATTAACCCTTAACTATCTGTTTATGACAGAGGATAAAGACAGTAAACTGAGAAAAATACATTGGGCTTAATCCTATACTCCTTGCACACTCAGAACCCCCATTGAAGACAAGATGAAGTTTTTATAATTGTAAGCATTGCATGAAAAAAGTACTGACAGCTTTTTCTTCTGAACTTAAATTCCACTTTATGAGTGGTTTTGCTGTATGAGTTTTACCTTGTCAAGGTAATATCTTCTTAATCACATTTTAGTCTACTCTGTAATCTGAGTGCTGCTTTTTTAGTAGTGTTGCTATATGGACTGAAAAATGAGAATATTCCTCAAATCCCTTTAATCTGTTTCCATGTGAAATTGTACATTTTGAGAGTCTTCGGCAATGAAGCATTAGATGCATAAAACTGTGAAATACATGAAAAACCTAAAAGCATCATATAAAAAATTGAATCTCTAGATGTATAAAACTCACATTGCACATCATCCAGCTACACATTTAACAGTTTTCCCTGAGCATTAGGCAGCTAGAGCTGGAAAGATCATGAATATTTTATCCTGGGAGATGAAAAGTAACCATGTCGCAAACAGAGGACCTTCTGCATTTTTTATTTTGTTTGTTCCCTTTTTTGTTTTTTTTTTCTGGATGAATCAGCCTTTTATCCTCTCAAAACTAACTCAATGGGAATTATTTTAGATGGTAACGCTTATTGCTGAGGACAGAGCTCATCTGCAGTGGGTTCCCTCAGTGATGAACTACGCTAAGATGCAGCTCATGACTGTCCCTAGCAGATGTTTGTGTCTTCAGTCAGTGGGGGTTCTATGAAAAAATGCCAGGAAAAGGGAGGACTGAAAATGTAATGCTGAATGCCAGAAATAAAATGTTGTCTAAACCCTTAGTGCTGTCTTTAGTTGTAATGATGATCTGCAACCTTCTGATTTGGGCAAAACTACAGGAACGAGAGAGGGTCATAAATTTTGGCTTTTTGTTATTTATTATTTTGTATTACCATAGTGCCTAAGAGCCCCAGTGATGGACCAGGACCCCACTGTGCTAGGTGCTGAACAAAAAGATGGTCCCTGCCCCAAAGAGCTTACAATCTAAGTATAAGACAAGAGACAACAGATGAATAGAGAGATATGGAGGAATACAAGGAAACAATATTGGTCAGCACAATAGTAAGCTAACTGTTGTCACATTTTTTGTAGGCCAGGGGAGTTTTAGGAACAGATTTGAAGGAGAACAGTGCAGGGGCTTTGCAGATATTTATGGGGAATATCTCCCAAGTATGAGAGGCAACATGGGAGAAAGCATGAAGATGCTTGTTTGAAAATTTATTAAGTGGGTGATAGAGGCTGGCATCATGGTGAGGCAGAAGCTGACCTTTCAGTACTGAATGAGAGATGATAGGTAGCATGGGGATAAGCTTTGAAAGGGAAGACAAGTCGCTTAAGTTTGATACAATGGAGAAGGGGGAGCCAGTGAAAGCATATGACGAGAGGGCTAACTAGTCAAAGCTAAGAGAATGATCTTTGCAGCAGCATTCTGAATGGATATGAGCTGGGCAAGATTGCATGTGTGAAGGCCAGAGAAAAAGATTTTGCAGTATTTGAGATTCAAGATGATGTGTGCCTGGATGAGCATTTTCACTATGTGGATAGACTGGAAATTTTAGAGATGTAATGCAGGAAATATCTGCAAGACTTTGACATAGACCTCTTTCTAAGTCCTCACATTCATTATGAGTCAAAAATGACAATCAAATAATAGGTCTGAGTGATAGCCAGGATGGTGGTGGTGTTCACAGTGTTTGTGAAACTCTTTGACAGGCTAACATATTGAAGAGAAATTGGCCACCCATTGAAGATGTCCTTTCTAGTACTGTGATGGGCTAGATTATTCTGAGGAGAAATCATGCTGGTAAACTCTCAGACAAACAGATTTTTGTCTGATTCAGCAAGTAGACTATGGTGCAGTGCACATTGATAATGCATTATTTTTGTCTGAAGAATTATTTCAGTGCCAAACTGGAGTTTCTTACACAGCTCATCCACTGACAGAGATAACTCTGTTGCCTCAGTTTATATTATTTAAATTTATTTTTTTGAAGCAATATTTTGTGGCTTTTCTTCCTGAGGGCACTTTAGGGCTTCTTGCCCACTGTTTTTCAGTCCTTTTAAAATAAAGTTCTTTTTAGCTGTTTTTCATTTTGTAAGTCTGTTTAACTTACAGTCTACTCTTCTTATTCCTTTTAATCAAAGCATTCTCTCTTTGGGGCTAGATGTCAGGGAAGTTAACTGAGCATGCCAGCACAATCTCCCAAGATGTTATTTCACATACATAGTTGCTATAATAGGAATAAAGAAATGATTTCTGCATGTTGTAGCTAGAAGCACTGGGAAGGAAAGCCTTCAGCAGGTGACAATATTTATTTATTATGGGATGCTGAAATCGGGTAATTATGCTGCAGCTGTAGTTCTAAAGAGGCCATCTGACCTTCTGGGGGTAGAGCAGATTAATATATTTTTAGTGTATTGAACCATTAGTAATTAAACTTGGAAAATGGTTCTTTCAAACAAAATATTAATGCCTCAAGATAGTGGAGAGTGCCTAGGAGTAGCCATAATTGGTACTCCATTCTCTAGGGGGCAGATCTTCAGCTGGTGTAAATTAAGAATGCAAGAACATAACAGCTACCACACTAGGTCAGATCAATAGTCCATCTAGCCCAATATCCTGCGTCCGAGAGTGGCCAGTACCAGAGCTTCAAGGAGAGTGTACAGAACAGGGCAATTTTGGAGTAATCCTCCCCATCTTCCACTTCAGGCTTCTGGCAGTCAGAGGTAGGGTCACCTCAAGCATGGGATTGCATCTCTGACCATCTTAGCTAATAGTCATTGATGGAACTTATCTAGTTCTTCTTTTAAGCCAGTTAAACTTTTGGCCATCACAACATCCCATGATAATGAGTTCCACAGGTTGTGCATTGTGTGAAAAAAGTATTTCCTCTTGTTTGTATTAAACCTGATGCTTATTAATTTCATCAACTGACCCCTGGGTTTTTGTATTGTGGTGAAGGGTACATAATACTTGTCCATTCACTTTTTCCACACCATTTATTATTTGATAGACCTCCATCATATCCCCCCTTATTGATCTCTCTTTTTTAAGATGAACAGTCCTAATCCTTTTAGTCTCTCCTTGTATGGAAGCTCTTCCATCACCTTGGTCATCTTTGTTGCCCTTTTCCAGTTCCACTATATCCAGGATTCAAGGTGCGGGCATACCATGGATTTATATAATGGCATTCTGAAAATTTCTGTCTGATTTTCTATTCCTATCATAATAGGTCCTAACATTCTGTTAGCCCTTTTGTCTGCTGTTGTGCACTGAGCAAAAGTTTTCTGAGAACTATCCAGTAACTCCAAGATCTCTTTCTTGCGATAGCAGCTAATTTAGAACCTACCATTAGATATATATAGTTGGGATTATTTTTTTCAGTGTGCATTATTACTTTGATGAATGTTGAATTTAATCTGCCATTTTGTTGCACAATCACCCATTTTGTGTGATCCCCCTGTAACTCTTTGCAGTCAGCTTTGGACTTAACTATCTTGAATAATTTTGTATAATCTGCAAACTTTGCCACTTCACTGTTCACTCCCTTTTCCAGATCATTTATGGATGTGTTGAACAGCACAGGTCCCAGTACAGATTCTTGGGGGACTCCAAATTGTTATGGTTCCATTGACTTCAATGACAAGTTTCACCTGCTGAGGATTTTCCCCTAGCTCTTGTTCTCCATTGCTTGAGGAAAATGCACAGTTACAATTTTGTTCTAAATATATCTTCCCTACCTGTCAGTACAAGGGATGAGCCATGGAACTTCAAACCACATCCACAACTTCTCATTTGAAACTTTGAAACTCAGATAATGCCCTCCCTGCTGTGTGCTTAAAACATCCAGGAAAGATGTACTGATTTCTGAGTTTAAAAAAAATTGCAACACTTTAGATACACACATGGCAGCTCAAAAATTTGACTATGTTTATAAGGGAGAAGATTAAGATGCCATGTCTCAACCTGAGTATAAGGAAGTCCACAGCTGGGCCACTCTAGGGAATTAATTGTGATTCAGATCTCAACAGGCTATCAGTCACATAATCCCTGTCCCCCTAATCACATGATTTATAAGGAAAATCAGACATGGGTAGAGCTGAGCCTGAACTCCCCTTACTCACATTGCGGTGGTACCAAAGGAAGTAAATAGTTTGCTTTCAAAGATTTAAACATGAAATCAAAATGAATACACATTATTGCTTACAGCTTTTCTTTTGACTTTTCATTTATACTGAATACCTCTCTTGAAAGGAATAGATCTGATGAGGAAACTCTCCAATATAGCATTGCACAGAATCATTACGTGATACTCTCTTCACATCTCTTTCAGAATTTACACAAACCAATCCCATTTCTCTTGGTGCATAAACTTTAGAATATTGCAAATGTTCACAAGCCTTTAGGCTTTTCTCTTATAAACATATGTTTATGCCAAAAGACTATCACGGAGTATTCTCCACATTATTACATTGATGCCCCCAATCAACACTGAATCAGAATGTAAAACAGATGGAATTTATTTACTCATGAATTATGCAAAATTGTAGTTCCTGCATTTTCATTGGCAAATGAGCTAATGGCTATATGGGTGGGCTGTGTACTAATGCTGGACTATGATTGCTTTGATTCACTATCTCTGCTTTCAAGTACACCTGTTCTCCATTGTGATTTTCAGCTGGAAAATCTGCCATCTGGATTGAGATCAGTTTTTTGAATAAAAAATGAATGGATATAAATTTAGGTCAGAACAATTTTCTCAGCCAAAAAAACCCAACAAATTCATTTTCTGTACGGAACTTAGTAACAATAAATAATTTGCGTAGAAAGACAACTTACTGATATAGAGTAAATAATTTCATATTGCATGCTAATGGACCATGGAAGCTGAAAATAAAGGCTATATGCAAAGTGTGTCAGCAAACTGCTTTAAATTTTGCAGATTGCATTTGATCAAAACAAACTTTGGCTCAAAGTTACTGTTTATTAAAATCCTACTTTCTTCCAACTGAATGGCTAAAAGAAAATTATAATGTTACTACTGTAATTATATTTGATACTAAGGAACTAAATAGGGAATGATGCAAACCAGTAGATGATAGGTCATACAACCTGATCATTACCTAACTTTGCTCACACACACATTTACTGCTTAACTAACTTTATCATGGTTGGGGAAGGCCTCTTTTGACTTAAAAAAAAATCTTCTTTTTGGTTTGGAAAAAAACAGACTCAGATTTAATTTCTCCACAACCCAGTACAGTAGCAGAACAAATACAGGAATTTGTAGTAGTCTGATTTACATACGTTCAAATAGTATAAGTAATTGGACAGTACACTTCATAGCTGGAAGAATAATCTTTGATCTTGTTTTGTCTCCTGTTGTGAGCACAAAGGGTTCCTGGTTCTAAATATGATTTATTGAAAGCAATCATTACTGTGTACAGAGTAATATGAATATCCAATATTAGGAAAATTAATGATTCTTGCTCTTCCAAGTTCTGAGGAGTTAGACTGTAAAAATGAAGACCTGAACCAAATTATGCCTATGTTTACACTTGTGCAACCCGTTGCCTTTAGTGGGATTGTAGTTGTGTAACTGACACTGGAATACGGCCCATGATTTAGCACTTAACAAGCAAACTGTGTGATAAAAAATGTTTCCCTGTGTGTTAACGCTTCATTCTAGTCACTGTTCAGCTATGGTCAATATTTCATGTCATTCTTTTATTTTGCTGGGTGGTTGTATTTAGAAGCTGATTGCAATGGGTTTAAAGGAAACAAAGTGTCTTCAAGGGGGACTGTGTTCCTGCCAATATGGAATCATGCATTAATGATGAGCCCCGCTGACAGCTGCTCATTCACATTTGTCTTCATTATGTAAAGCACCGTCTGTCAGGAATGAACACTGTCTGACTTACAGTAGAACGGTTTAGTGAGTATCAACACTGGACCTAAACTATTAATAAAGTGAAAAGATTATCTGGTGACACATACACACAAAAAGAAAAATTAGAAAACTCTTGAGTTTCCCACTTATTTGAAATAAAGACGCGTCAGCACCTACCTACTGTGTTTACTGCAGTTGACTGCTTTCATATGGAATCTGGTATGACCCCAATTTAGCAAAGTACATCTGTGGCTTCTCTGAACTACACACTCAGGTTTGGTCTATACAGCAAGCTAGTGTGTGACAAGCCGAGCTGTGACTCTCCAGTATACTAGCTTGTCATGCTAATGTCCCATGTGGTCACTACTACAGTGCAGTGAAACTCCTGCCATACTCTGGGACTTTCACCAAGCTGTAGTTGTGACCACATGGGATGTTACTCCTCAGCAAGCAAGTGCACTGTAGAGTCACACATCCTGTCTTGCCGTGCACTGACCCACAGTGTAGACAAGCCTTAGATAAACATTCAGCATCAAAGCACTAGATTAGTGATACAAGCCAATAGAAGGGTGCTTAGGGTACATCTACACAGCATTTTGGAGCCTGCGGGAGCAAGCATCCCAGCCCAAGTTGATTGACTCAGGCTAGCATGACTTGTGCTAGCCCTCTAAAAATGACTGTGTAGACAATGCTTTGAGGTGTTGACTTGTGCTGAAGCTTTGGCTCTGAAGCCCTCTCCCATCCTTAGGTTTCAGAGCGTGAGCTCCAGACTCAGCAGCAACTTCAAAGCGCAGCCCATGCAGCCATTTTTAGAGGTCTAGCACGAGCCCTGCTAGCCTGAGTTGATCAACTTGGGCTAGGAGGCTCACTCCCACAAGCTCCAAAATGCTGTGTAGACATACCCTCATTGACTCCAATGGGCTTAGGATCATGTTCATTCTGAGCTATTGTTTTGGTTTTGGAAACAGAGTGAAGATACCCAGACTCTTCTTTCCCAGGAATTCAGGTTGAAATTATTCACTTCCATCATTTTGGAACCAAAAAGCTCTGAAAGTAAATACTAAAAGATTAGGAAGAACAGAATAGAAAAGAACGATAATGGTTAATTTGAAATGGAGTAATTATACTGCTTGTTGCTTTATAATAGGAATGTAATGTGGAAATATTTTCAACTAAGGAATGCAAAATAAGTATCTTTGACCTCAATCTGAGAGATTAATTTGGAGAAAATTCCATGGAGAAATAAAATACATGGAGAAAACCTAATGCAGTGATACACTAGGGTGTTTACAAGCTCAGTGTCAGTTCATATGTAACAAGAAAAAAAAACTTAAGACAAATTTGCAATAGGGACTTGAATACCAGTCTTGATCCAGAAGGTTGGGATTCCATATGTGCCAACATACACCACTTTTGCAGTGACCTTTAATGGATACAAAAGAATGTTATTCAAACTGAGACTTGGTAAAATGAAGTAAGGAATCATGACAACAGTGGTTGGAGGAATTGTAAAGCAGGTTCATTTTTTTTCACTAGTTGTGAGGGTTGCTATAATGTTAAGGATTGAAAGTCTGTACAATTCTTGATACCAAAATATATGAAAATCCCAAATTATGCATCCTTGGGGATGTTAATATAATTTACCTAATCCCAAACTAAAGTGTTACTAAGAACTATAGTATAATAACTAAGAAATAAACACTGCATAATTGAAAACCTTTCTCATGACTAATATAACTATGGATGTCTATAAGAAGTACTATATGCATATAGAAAAAGTATCCTTTCAGCTATCTGATAGAAATAACATATTTCAGGTATGCTGTCTGGGGCATGCTTCTAGATAGATATGGTGTCACTAATAGTTCAATGTATAAATAGAGATGATAGATGATTAGTGTTTCTATGTTGACATCTACATAATTCTACACATCCTGTTCTCTGTCATGTTTAGCCATTCTAAATATTAGTGTATTTAGTTAAAACAAATATATAAAAAGAAAATAATCATATATACTGGAATTATTTTTGTGTGTGAATTTTGCCCCTGGATTACTAAATTAGCTCATAGGAAGCATTCACGCAGTTTCCTACTATGTTAGCTAGTGTGCCAGTAAAAAAAAATAAAAATAAAAAAAGTATTTTAGAACAGGTTCATTCCTTGAAATTTTAAGAAGCAATAAAAGCTTCATCTAAACATGTTGTGTCCAATTGTCCCAGTTGGTAGGTCCAGGAAGAAGTAATGTTGGTTTTAATGTGTTTTTTAATTTTACCTCATCAAATTTTCAGCATGGTAAAATGAGCAATAAGTGGAGTTGTGTTTTTTTTTTAAATGCACTTTGCTGCAGTGCTAGATACAGTGTTCAGGATTGTTTAAGTTGCCTGAATGTTGCAGATTTTGAACAAAAGAACACTGTAGTGCTGTCTTGCCCTTTCAAAGTCTTTCCCCTGTAACTGAGCTCTGCAAACCTTTCATAATGGAACACACCACCAGGTAATACCTGATTTTGTTAATAGCTAGCACTCTGAGATTTGTAAAACTGACTCATGTTACATTTTCCCCCTTCCCACTCCAGCAGATACCACCAACTCCTCCAACAGACCTGGGCTCACTCTTAAACTTTTGCTGTAGATACAGTGACTTGCTTCCTTCCTGTTGTCTCCAGAGCACATGTTGCTGACTTCTTCATTTTTCCTTGCCTCTTCAGAGGCTGGTTGATTGCCCTGCTTCACCCATCCTTTGCCTTCAGTAAAAAGACTAGCAAATCTGTTTCCTGAATGAAGAGAGCACATTTAAGGGTTAAGGCTGCCTACATCCCCATTCATTGGCAACAGGGAGTCTATACACTTACTGATCCTTGCGTTGGTGATACTCACATTCCTCTCCACCTAGGGTCTAATACATCTTGTAGTAGTCTACAGTGCTAGAGTCCCCGTTTATAGAACAGAGTTACAGCAGAACCTCAGTTACGAACACCTCAGGAATGGAGGTTGTTCGTAACTCTGAAATGTTCCTAATGCTGAAGAAAATGTTATGGTTGTTCTTTCAAAAGTTTACAACTGAACATTGACTTAATACAGATTTGAAAACTTTACTATGCAGAAGAAAAATGCTGCCTTCCCTTTATTTTTTTAGTGGTTTATGTTTAACACAGTATTGTACTGTATTTGATATATATATATATTTGTCTCTGATGCTGCCTGATTGTGTACCAAGTGAGGTGTGTTGTTGACTGGTCAGTTTGTAACTCTGGTGTTCATAACTCTAAAGTTCTATTGTATGTGAATCCCTAGAATTGGAATTTCTAGCACCTCTCCTTCCTCGGTGAATTTTCCAGGTCCTTGATGAGATGCATCTGTAGCCTGGTCTACACTAGGCGTTTAAATCGGTTTTAGGAGCGTAAAACCGATTTAACACCACAACCGTCCACACTAGGAGGCACCTTATATCGATTTTAATGGCTCTTTAAATCGGTTTCTGTACTCCTCCCCGACGAGAGGAGTAGCGCTAATATCGGCATTAACATATCGGAATAGGGTTAGTGTGGCCGCAAATCGATGGTATTGGCCTCCGGGCGGTATCCCACAGTGCATCAGTGACTGCTCTGGACAGCATTCTGAACTCGGATGCACTGGCCAGGTAGACAGGAAAAGCCCCGCGAACTTTTGAAATTCATTTCCTGTTTCCCCAGCGTGGAGAGCTCATCAGTACAGGTGACCATGCACAGCTCATCAGCACAGGTAACAATGCAGTCTCCTGAGAATCGAAAAAGAGCCCCAGCATGGACTGCACGGGAGGTACTGGATCTGATCGCTATATGGGGAGAGGATTCAGTGCTAACAGAACTGCGTTCCAAAAGACGAAATGAAAAAGTATTTGAAAGAATTTCTAAGGCTATGACGGATAAAGGCCACAGCAGGGACTCAGTGCAGTGCAGAGTGAAAGTTAAGGAGCTCAGACAAGCCTACCAGAAAACCAAAGAAGCAAACGGAAGGTCCGGGGCAGGTCGAAAAACATGCCACTTCTATGCTGAGCTGCATGCAATTTTAGGGGGCTGCGCCACAAGTACCCCACCCCTGATCGTGGATTCCGAGGTGGGGGTTGTAATCTCTGCCATGGCTGAGGATTATGCAGACGGGGAAGATGAAGATGAAGAAGAGGAGGAAGACCTAGCAGAGAGCACACAGCACTCCGTGAGCCCCAGCAGCCAGGAGCTTTTTATCACCCTGACGGAATTACCCTCCTCCCAGCCCTCACAAGCAACTATCCCAGACAATGACGCCATGGAAGGGAGCTCTGGTGAGTGTACCTTTGCAAATAGCAAACAGTGTTTTTTAAGCAAGCCTTTTTTAATGATTGATTTGCCCTGAGGACTTGGGATGCATTCTCAGACAGTATAGTTACTTAGAAAAGTTTGTTAACATGTCCGGGGATTGAGAGGAAATCCTCCAGGGACATCTCGATGAAGTGCTCCTGTAGGTACTTCAGAAGCCTTTGCAGAAGGTTTCTGGGCAACGCAGCCTTGTTCCGCCCACCATGGTAGGACACTTTACCACGCCATGCATGTAGCAAGTAATCAGGTATCATTGCGTGGCAAAGCATAGCAGCGTATGGTCCCAGTGACTGCTGGCATTCAAGAAGCATCCGCTCTTTATCTTGTTGTGTTATCCTCAGCAAAGTGATATCATTCAGGATAACCTGGTTAAAAATCAGGAATTTAAGTAAGGGGGGTGGCCATTTTACTACTGGGTTCGTGGACTGCAGCAGCTTAAAAAAAAACCTTTCCTGCACGTAGTGAAGCGGGGGGAGGGGAGGAGTGAAATGCCGATGATCTTTTTTGTGTTTGGTCACCGGCGATCTTCCCCATGCTACCAGCCACGCAGTGGGTGGGGGGGTGGGAAGGTTGTTGATTAGCAGGGAGCTAGCGTGGTATTAGCCATGCGTTGGGGGGGAGGGGTAAATCACTACAGAAGCTGAAAGACAGTGGCTTACCATGGCCGCATGCAAGCTGAATTCTGATGCCTGGACCTGTGTCTGTGAGATCTGTAACTCCAGGGCTGCAAGCACTCACTATTAAGATGAAAAATGTGACCTTGTAGGGAAATCACATGTGCTAGGTGAATAGTGCTGTTCACTGTGAAAGAGTATAACCATTGTTCTGTAAAATGTATCTTTCTAAATATTTATCTCCCTCATGCAGCTGCAAATTTTTCAACCATCCCTCCTCCATCCCAAAGGCTAGCACAGATAAGGCGGAGGAAAAAGAAGACGCGAGATGAGATGTTCTCGGATATTATGGAAGTTACACGCAATGAAAGAGCTCATCTGAATGAGTGGAAGGACGTGGTATCAAATTACAGGAAAGAGGCCAGTGAACGTGAGGACAGGAGGGACAACCGAGATGAGAGGTGGCGGCAGGAAGACCGGCAGGAAAATCAGCGGTGGCGGCAGGAAGATCAGCGGTGGCGGGATGCAACTCTGGGGCTGCTGCGTGATCAAACTGACATGCTCTGGCGTCTGGTGGAGCTTCAGGAACGGCAGCAGGATCACAGGGTGCCGCTGCAGCCCCTGTATAACCACCCTCAACCCTCACCATGTTCCACATCCTCCTCACCCAGACGTGTAAGAACGCATGGGGGGAGGCTCCGTGCACCCGCCCACTCCACCCCCGTGGACAGCCCAACCAGAAGGCTGTCGTTACTGTGAATTTTTTTAATGGCCTTCTCCATCCCTCCTATCCTCCTCCCAAACCACACCCTTACTTCTCTCCCTCTTTTTATAATGAATTAATAAAGAATTCATGCTTTTTAAATGAGAGTGACTTTATTTGCATAAGTAAGCTGTACTCGAAGGGGGAGGGGGAGTTGCTTACAGGGACTGAGTCAATCAAGGGGGTTGGGTGTTCATCAACAAACACAGCAGTCACACTGTACCCTGGCCATTGATGAAGCTCGTTTTCAAAGCTTCTCTGATGCGCACCGCTTCCTGGTGTGCTCTTCTAATCTCCCTGGTGTCTGGCTGCGCGTAATCAGCGGCCAGGTGATTTGCCTCAGCCTCCCACCCCGCCATAAAGGTCTCCCCCTTACTCTCACAGAGATTGTGGAGAATACAGCAAGCAGTAATAACATAGGGGACATTGGTTTGGCTGAGGTCTGAGCGAGTCAGTAATGTCCGCCAGCGCACCTTTAAACGGCCAAATGCACATTCCACCACCATTCTGCACTTGCTCAGCCTGTAATTGAACAGATCCTGACCACTGTCCAGGCTGCCTGTGTATGGCTTCATGAGCCATGGCATCAAGGGGTAGGCTGGGTCCCCCAGGATAACGACAGGCATTTCAACATCCCCAACTGTTATTTTCTGGTCTGGGAAGTAATTCCCTTGCTGCAGCCATTTAAACAGAGTAGTGCTTCTGAAGACGCGAGCGTCATGAACCCTCCCTGGCCATCCCACGTGGATGTTTGTGAAACGTCCCTTGTGATCTACCAGTGCTTGCAGCACCATTGAAAAGTACCCCTTCCGGTTTACGTACTGGGTGCCCTGGCGCTGCGGTGCCAAGATAGGGATATGGGTTCCATCTATCGCCCCCCCACAGTTAGGGAATCCCATTGCAGCAAAGCCATCCACTATGGCCTGCACGTTTCCCAGAGTCACAACCTTTCGTAGCAGCAGCTTAGTGATTGCTTTGGCTACTTGCGTCACAGCAGCCCCCACAGTAGATTTTCCAACTTCAAATTGATTCCCGACTGACCGGTAGCTGTCTGGCGTTGCAAGCTTCCACAGGGCTATCACCACTCGCTTCTCTACTGTGAGGGCTGCTCTCATCTTGGTATTATGGCGTTTCAGGGCAGGGGCAAGCAAGTCACAAAGTTCCATGAAAGTGCCCTTATGCATGCGAAAGTTTCGCAGCCACTGGGAATCGTCCCACACCTGCAACACAATGCGGTCCCACCAGTCAGTGCTTGTTTCCCGGGCCCAAAATCGGCATTCAATGGATAGAATCTGCCCCATTACCATCAGGATCTCCAAAGCGCAGGGGCCCGCGGTTTGAGAGAATTCTGTGTCTACGTCCTCATCACTGTCATCGCCGCGCTGCCGTATCCGCCTCCTCCTCGCCTCGGTTTGAAGGTCCTGGTTCACCATATACTGCACGAGAGTGCGCGAGGTGTTTAAAACATCCACGATTGTGGTATTGAGCTGAGCAGGGTCCATACTTGCTGTGCTATGGCGTCTGCACAGTTCACCAAGCAAAAAAGGCGCGAAACGGTTGTCTGCTGCTCAGGGAGGGAGGGGTGAGGCTGTACCCAGAACCACCCGCAACAATGATTTTTGCCCCATCAGGCACTGGGATCTCAACCCGGAAATGCCAAGGGGCGGGGGAGGCTGCGGGAACTATGGGATAGCTACGGGATAGCTACCCACAGTGCAACGCTCCAGAAATCGACGCTAGCCTCGGACCATGGACGCACACCACCGATTTAATGTGTTTAGTGTGGCCGCGCACACTCGATTTTATACAATCTGTTTTGCAAAACTGGTTTATGTAAATTCGGAATACATTTAGTGTAGACGTACCCTGTGCTCACTTTTTCTTTGGCATAGTCTGAGTCAAGAACCAGGATAATGATACTTTTTGTAGTCAGAGGAATGGAAAGCAGAGCCCTTTTGTTAGATCATTTTTATCCTGGCAATGTGCTACCAACAGTTCTGGTGGTAGCAACATGGTAAACTGTGTCCTGGAGCAACCTTGAAACCAAAACAGGAACAAGATGACTCAGCAAGTGAATATGCTAGTCATAAAGCATTCAGTGTTTCTAGCCCTTTCAGAGTCATCAGTTACTGTTCACAGGGGATTTAGGATAAAAAGGTAGAAGAACAGGATGGCTGAGGCAGAAATGTGAGTCATTTGTGAACTACTATTGTTCTGGTTGCCTTCATTTAAGGAATGTGCAAAATACCGATCTCCCTTCACGACAAGTGATTCTATCACATTAATAGTTACTCAAGCTATTCTAGCAGCACTTTTCCATTATTCAAGATGGACTAATATGCTGTTTGCTCTCTTACAATACATCTAAAATATGAAGTTTTTTCTTTGTGATGATTTCATATTTTTCACATTTGTGTTCACTCTCCTTTGCTTAATTTAGTCTTGCCTGACAGTTTTCATCTCCTGATGCAGATACATAGAATTAGCTTAGTGTATTGATATGGATCAGCCATGGTATTCAGCGCACAAATCCTCTGGGCACATAGCTATTTCCCATGTCGCTTTTGCTGCTGAGTTTTTGTGTATTTATTTTTGCATTCAGCTAACTGAAAAATACTGTTTAACATAAAACTTCAAATGTTGGCTCACATTCCACGTATATTACTCATGTGAGTAGCCCATTGAATTGGGGCAACCTTAATTCTGGAATTGTGTAATTGTAAGGTTGCAAAGTTAAGCACTCTGAATTCTTTTAATATAGGTTTTCTGGCTGTATTTTAATATAAAATACTGGTGTCTGCAAAAAATTTTCATGCCCTCTCACTTCATCTCTTTCTGGTATGATGTGAAACTTGTTTATCAGGCTGCTTCTCTTCCCAATGGTAGCTACACTTCGCTGGTGAAGGGTATCTCTACACAGCAAAGACAAACCCTTGGCTGACCCATGCCAGTCGACTCAAGCTCAGGGGGCTTGGGCTCAGGAGCTGGTTCACTGCTGTGTAGACTGGGCCTGGAAGTCTACACAGCAATGAAACAGCCCCACAGCCTGAGCCCCATGAGCCCAAGTCAGCTGGCATAGACCAGCCGAAGGTTTTTCTTTGCTGTATAGACATAAACGTACAGGGCTTGATCTTGCAATGATCTCTGTGCCAGTAGATCCCTGCACCCATGCAGAGACCCGTTGACTTCAACCGAAGCCAGCAAGGTTCTGCATGGCAACATTGAACTTGTTGCAGATTCATGTGCTTAAAAATTAATTATTATATGTATAAGACTTTTAAGAATTAGGTCCCTAATGTGTGTGAGAAGTTTTAGAATCCTTTGCAGTGAAATACTATATAGATATAAAGACATTATTCTGAGAAAGGGAAAATGACAAATACTGTATGCATTGTTTTTAAGGGTGTAAATTGTATAGACTGCAATAAAATCCATTTGGGGGAAAAATCTTTACCAAATTTTCTGAAACCATAAAAAGACTTATTCAGTGAGCCTTTGCCTTTGACAATTCTTAGTATATCCCATGGCTTAGTAACTAAATTAGTGTTCTTTGTTTTAGTTTGTTTATTTTTAAGCAAAAGAAAACCCAGTAAAAGTTATAACAAGGCAGAGGGAAAGAACTCTCAGGAGAAGAGAAAAAATTGTCGCCAGATCATCAAAGATTTTAACGTGATGATGAGAAGTTGTGGCTTGAATAAAGAATAAGGTTGGGTTGTAACTAACAGCTTTCAGGACAGTGTTTGTCTGCTGATATAGAGCTAGAGGAATGATGTACTTTGCTCACCCTTTATTTCTTCTCCCAGTACCTAATTTTATTCCATATTTTAAATGTTTTCTTCTGTTAAAATATTTTATTTGGCTCCTTTTCCTTTCATAATGTTATTTTTAGCTTGAAATCAACAGGAAAAAATGCAGAGACTGCTACAAAATCTTAAATAGCTCAACAGAGCAGGTATGAAGAAATTTTGTTAACGAGTTTGTCCCTTACTTATGCTTTAGATACATATTATAAGAATATTCTCACCAATTCTTATCAAAGAAGATTCTTCCCACTGTGGGTGCTATGTTGGGGGGATGTTTTTTTTCTTTTGTCCTACTGAAATGCCACTGCTAAAGGGTTTGGGTTGTGGAGAGGGTATTCACTTATCCCACTGGTCTATTCCAGCATCTAGGTGAGAAACACTCATATAGAAAATGTTATAAAAATGTCAGCATTTGAAAATGGATACCACAATTATTTCTTATGCTCTGTTTAAGAGAAACATTAGGATTTCAGATACTGCTGCATGGTAACTGTTAATAACTCCTACACAAGGTACAGTTGGGCAATGCCTGTATTTGAGCGAGGGGTGTGATTCCCTGCTTACTTAGACATATCTGCCCTGGCTCTGCTCAAGCTAGTGCACTAAGAATAGTATGGTAGCTGTGGTGAGCGGAAGCCTGGGCTAGCTGCCCCAAGTACATACTCACAGGTCCAGGTGGGTTTGTACTTGGGGCAGCCCATGCCACTGCTTGCCTGCTGTTATACTGTGGCTACACTACGATTTTTAGCACACTAGCTCGAACAGAGCTAGTGTGGGTATGTGTACGCGAGCTGGGAATCACACCCCTCAGGTATCATGTAGTTGTAGCCTAAAAGAGAGGCTGTGACCCTGCAAAGGGATCTACCAAGCTGAGGGCTCTGCCTCAATAAGTGTAAAGGTTTGATGGTTCAGAGTGAATGAAGAAGTTGTATAGCATTTATTTTCAAGTAGCTATTTAGCTAAATTTCATGTGTTTTATTGTTCCTCATTCTGTAGGCCACTGCCATCTGTTTTGTCCACCTGTTGCATGCTGTTTGTCATAAAAGTGGTGAGATCTCTGGAGCAGAGACTGTCTTCTTTGTTACATGTTTGTTCAGCGCCTCACACAATGGTGCACTCGTCCTTGGTTGGATTCCTAGGTGTTAGTGTAATAGTAGGTGAAAAGGAAACTGCACACAGTCAGTACTCCATCTTCCAGCACTTTAAAAATAATGTATTTAAAAATATTATTTGAAAATCAGTATTTTATTTCCACAGAAAAAACATTACTTATTTGCAAATAGAGTGTTACATTGTGGTCAATCTAGCTTAGTGGTGCAGGGCATGGTCTCTGAGCAGAAAGGATGGGAGCAGAGGGACCCCATCACACATGGGTACTTGTTTGGATCCTGCATTTATCCATGCAGACGGAGACCCTGATGGGGGAGCTGCTGTAATGGTTCGACAGGTTGGGAGAAGGAGGAGATATTACAATGGCTGGTGGAACCGCATAAGGAAATGCAGAAAACCTTGTAGACCTTCCTGTAGTCCCACAATTTGGAGAGACTGTCTATGCTTGCATGGCAGGCTGAGCAGCAAAAAAGCCTGCAGGAATTTATAAGCCTGAGACCAGGTTCAGCAACAACTACTATAAAGTGCAATCAGCCCTGCAGCTGGGATCAGCAATCAAGCACGGGGGTAGGCCTCTGCAAATGACCCCAACACAGTTTTGGTCATATCTGAGAGAGGCTATTGGGTCAGGATGGAATAAGAGAATCTGGTCCCTATGGCAAACATCCTATTTAATAGGGGAAGCTCAGGTGGCCTACATGGCTCTCAGTGATGAGCAGGCAAGGGATTACAAAGCGATGAAAGTGGCCATCCTAGACTTGGTGGGCTTTTCCACAGAGAAGTATCAGTAAGAATTCTGAACCATGTAGACTGGGGGATTACAGCCCTGAGCATTTGCCTGAAAATTGACAGCCTGGGCCAAATGTTGATTGAGGCTGGATACCCAAAGTGTGGGCGATATCATAGATGCTGTTATTCTTGAACAGTTCATTTAGTCTCACGGAGAATACCCAGGTATGGGTCAGGTGGCATCAATCCATTACCCTAGATGCAGCAGTTAAATTAACAGGAGAGTTCATAGAGGTGGACATTCCCAGTGGGGGACAGCAGTTTAAAGGACCAGATGTGGGAAGGAAGACCAGAGAACTTACAGTCAGAAAGGGTGCCAAGACTAACAGGGAAGGGTCCAGGGAACACCAATTGGATTGAGGACTGTCATGTGTTAGCTGTGTGGGTGGCAGGAACATATAGAAAAAGATTGCTGTATATGGAGTGTGGGTTTACAGAATTCTGTGGTTGGGTTGGGACTTCTGAGCAGGGAGAAAGAAGGAAATTACTGAACATTTCTGTAATGTTGGGGAGGAGGTATTAAAGAGGTGTGGTGGACACAGCCTCACACTGTTCACTAATAAGGGGGAAGTTGGCAAAACCCCATTGGATACTTACTGGAGCAAAAATGAGGCTTGAATGTATACATGGGGATATGAAACTCTGCCCCATGGCATAGGTGCCCCTTGAAGTTTGAGAGAAGATTAAAAGGAAGTGAGTTGGATAGTGGATGGGTTGCTGCCACCCCCAATTAATGCACAGGCGGTAAACCCTTCCCATTAGGGTATTAGAGGGGTGGCCAGGATCCCCAGAGGGAACTAATGAAACCCATGGCAAAGGAAAAGGAGCCGTTAAATATAGAAGGGTTAGAAAATATTACACAGGAGAAAACAAGCCAAAGAGAAAATAAAGAAAGGGGAGTACCCCTAGAGATGAAGGGGGAGGGAAAAAAAGACAAGGAAATAGATTCAGGGGTAAAGCTAACCTGAGCTCATTAACAGCAGTCAAGTGGCTGTCTAAACTCCCACCTCTGGAATGCCAGGAGGAGGGTATCCAAAAAGGAGTTTAGAGGATTTGCAGGACAAGCGACCACAGGTAACCAGGAGGAGAAGGGTCACCAGCAGACCCCTGAACAAAACAGAGGGTGAAAATGTGGGGAGGGGACTCCAGGTTATCCCTGGTGTGAGGACCTCTGGACCAAAGTGGAATTACGAGGATGACCTCCACCCAGGAAATGTGATTTTGTGTGTGTGTGTCTGGGTGGAGAATGGGTGGACCCTAAAAGGGAATCTTAGATGATCACCCTGTGGGCAAAGAAAGGCTGAAGCTGAATAGCACCTCTGGTGAAGGCACAAGAGTCTAGGGAAAGAAATACCTTTCTGACAGGCAAGGGGAAGAGGTGTGTGACAACTGAACCAGCACGCTGGTCACTTTTTAACCAGTTAGGCCCTGGGGAGGGCTAGATTCAGGAGAGAAGTTCCTGATTACCTTCCCAGACCCATCTGATCTGGTAATGTGCTAATTAGCCCATTAACAAGGAGAGGAGCGAGCGGGTGAGGTTGGGTGAGGGTGAGAGCTGGCTGGCTGGGCTCTGTGGGAGGAGACACCTTCCCTGCCTCCCTCTTGTTTTCTGAGAAGGGGTAGAAAACCTGGATAACATTGTAAATACTGATGTGATTCCCCTAATATGTAAAAGGTGGTGGAGGGAAATGCTGTAAATAGACTGCATGGTGGTATCTATGAGAGAGAACGTCACTCAGCAGTCTGTGCAAGGCAAAGAGGAGGGGAGTAGAAGAACCCCATCATAGAGGAGAAGAAGGCTCCAAAAAGCTGCTATATCTCCACTGTTGTGCAGGTAGGCGGGAGGGGATGGAGCTACCCCAACTCACCAGGCAGCATAGCTGTCCCAGTGCATGTATGTTGTGCTGGGCATAGACTCAGTGCAATTAACTCCCTTTCTAGAGCAGTGGGGAAACTGGGACGGAGATTCTAAGGTCCAGAAGTTATGTGCATGTGACAAGAATGACTGGGTGAAATTTCGTGGTCTATGTTATGCAGGGGGTCAGACTAGATGATCATAAAAGTTTTTTTCTGTCATTAAACTCTATGAATTGTGACTCTTCAGTCATAATCTTCCTCCCAAACTGTTCTTGGGGCTATGCAGTAATATACTACCTCTTACTCTGGGCTCATCCAAAGGTCTGACTGAGCCCTTAGTTTTTAAAATACATTATTTTCCTCCTCCCTATTCAGTGAGTATACCACTGCCTCACTCACTACACATCATGCAGTTGGTGTACCAAGAGCCACAATTTCCTTTTGGTTACAATAATGTAAATCCAGATGTGGAGTTGCTCTGGATTTACTGTACTGTAATTGTGAACAGAACTTGGTCCAGAGTGGGACAGAGAATCTCAGTATTCCTGCTTCATGCACCATGTTGTCCTGTGAACCTGTTTATGGTCAACCTGTCCACTGAATGATAGGGGTCCTGGAAATAGTAGTATGCGATCTTGAAATGAAAAATTACCCCATAATGCCTACACATACTAATCTCTAGAGAAACCCAATACAGCTACCATGTTAAGGGCTTCATTTAAATTTATAATAAGGCCCTTATACCTGGCACTTAGAGTGAGAGTAACACAGTACAGTGCCAGAGTGGTGTAAAGGGGCCTTCGTGTAACAGAAAATGCAGCCTACACTGATGGTATGCTGCTGCTTAGCTTTTGAGGCATTGCAGCAGGAATGGAGTGTTTCTCCAAGGGGCAGGTACTTTCTGACTCCCTTCAGATCATTAATTGAAGAAGAGGGGGAAGAGGTCCTTTCCTGGCATCCTCATCTTCACAGACAGAAGATATAAGAGCAGCCTTCCTGACCCACAGTGGTACATGGGGACAGGTCACACTCGAGACACAAAGAAGAGGTTGGAAGGGGGAAGGAGCAGGCCTTAGGGAATTTGGGGGCAACAGAGGTGGCATTTGGAAGGGTGGAAGTTCTTTGATGATTGGACTTCAATAGAACTTGAACTGGAATGTAATGTGCATTAGGTGGCCTGCTTCCAATCTCTGTGAATGAATTCTGTAAAGTCAGATTAATGGATTATGTGAGCTAAACCCTTCAAGGTCCATTCAGTTCTAATTGCTCCCACCCAATGTAGAGTGTTGACTTATACTTGTCCCCATGAAATCAAATAGACCCAAATGAATGGCTTAAAATGAATACTCAGAGTGGCTGTAGCATGCAAGCTTCCTGTGAAGTGGTTTAGAGTGAAGCAAAAAAGCAACAAAGGGGAAAGAAAAGCCCTATTGCAATGGGTTTATATGATCTAAACAGCATTATAATATCTGAATGATTTTAGGCAGAAGTGGCATGTGGAATTGGAGAGATTTGCATAAGTACTAACTTGCCTCCAGTGTTAGCTACAGCTGACTAAACAATTAATATGGAAATACTGTAATGTCAAATCTATGGCCACAAACTGTATGAAAATGTTTGCATATAGGTTCATGAACTGTTCTTTTTGCCCTCCTTCTGAGCCTGTTTTTCTTCCATCCTCCTTGTCTCTGCATTGCCTTGCACTGATGGGAGCATTACACTTTGAGGCTGGACTCTTTAAATAAAATCTTTCAGTCCGGAATTACTTTACTTCCGAAATAGAGAAACTTTAATGTTGGCAATGGAAGAAAAGTAGGGCAAAACATTTAGGGCTTTCCCAGTCTAGAGAGAAGCCTCGTCCTCTCTGAATAACTGTATATATGATGATACATCTGAAAGCCTATTTTAGAGGAAAAAGGAAATGGCTTATTATTAAAGTGAAGAAATGGGAGTCAGATCTGGCTTTACTCCCAGCTGTGCCATAAGTCTCAGCTTCAGGTTTAATTTTTTTTGTGTCTGTTTCCACATCTGTAAAAATGAGATGATAACACCACAGAGTGCTGTTGTGAGGCTGAATTCATTCATGTGTATGAAGTGCTCTGAGAATGTTGGATGGTATTGGGTGGGCATAACCTGTAATTTAGTTCAGTGTAAAAGACTACCTTATTAAAACTAGAGTGGCTGACTAGCATGATATAGTCACTGAAGTTTTACCAGCAGCACTACATATGTCATAATAATGATCCTTTATATATAACATGGAGAAGAGTAAGAAATAAACTTCAATCCAATCTCACCCAGGAGAGACCAATTTTTATAGGAAGGACAGCCCCTTTGTCTGTGTTATGCTAATGTTGGAATCCTGTAGTGCAATTATATTATGAATGTCCCAATATTAGTAAGAGAGACAAGATGAGGGAGGTAATCTCTTTTATTCGACCAAGTTCTGTTGGGGTGAGAGACAAACTTTCGAGCTTGTCTTTTCCACAGACAGAAGTTGGTCCAATAAAAGAGATTACCTGACCCACCTTGTCTCTCTAATATCCTGAGACTGATACTGTTATTGGATGCAGTGTTGTAGAAGTAACAAATAACAGCTATTGTCTAATGAATTGTAGTGCATTTAGCTACATAACTGTTAAAATGCTTTTTCCTGTTAAATTTCTAAGGATGCTGTTGTCTACAGAGACATGCAGCCATGTTGTGTTCAAGTCATTGCAGACTGTAAGAGTGGAAAAGCACCCCATGCTCTCTTATGAGGCTTGACTTTTGTTTTTTCTTTCTTTGGTCCTCTGAGTCTGACAAATTATCTGCTTGTTCTTTGTGGTATGAAAAAAATACAACATTATGAATATGGTAAATTCTTCTTGTTCCTCATAACAAGAACATAGCTGCTATCTAAAGCTGATCTAAAATTTTCCAATTACTTATTTTTCTGTGTGAAAATGCCATTTCATCATCAAAACTTTCTCTGGAAATGTGTTGAATTTGATGAAATTTTGTTTTGGAATACAAATGGGGAAAAATTATTTTGATAAGATCAAAATGTTGAAACTTACCAGAATGGAACATTTCAATTTTTCATTTTGAAACAACTTTTTGAAATTTATTGTATTTTTTAAAAACTTTTTAAAAATCTAAATCAAAATGAAATGTTTAGAATTCATCAAAATGTTTAGATTGACTCAATTAAAAATGTTGTGGGAAATTTCAAGGGTTTTTTTGTCTTTATTCCAATTTGGACAAAAACATTTCAAAATGTTGGAATTTCCTATGGAACAGAAATTAAATTTTGACCAACTCTGCTGCTGACCCTTGATGGTACCTGTTCTGACAACACAAAGGGTATATATGTTCTAAAATTATATGCTGCCTATTGAACTTCAGCTGAAGCCTACCTAAATTTAATCCTTCTGTATTTGAATATAGCAGTTCTCTTCACGTCTACTCAGGTATACCACTTGGTTTCTCCACAGCTGCATTATGCTGGGTATTAATTACAGCTGATTAAACATTGGATTTTGTTTTTCCATGCAAAACTTGGACTTTTTGGCAAAAAACAAACAAAAACAAAACATAAAAACCCAAACACTGTAATATTTTGGCTAAAACCAAATATTTCAATTTGAAAATGCTGCCATGATTTATAGATTCCAAGGCCAGAAGGGACCATTGAAATCATCTAGGCTTACCTCCCATATAACACAGGGCAAAGAACTTCCCCTACATAATTCCTATTTTAGACAAACATCCAATCATGATTTAAAAAATTGCCAGTGATGGAGAGTCTATCACAATCCTTAATAAACTGTTTCAATGGTTAATTACTCTCACTGTTAATTTTTTTTACTTTTATTTCCAGTCTGAATTTGTTTAGCTTCAATGTTCAGCCATTGGATCATGCTATCCCTTTGTATGCTAGACTGAAGAGTCCAGTATTAAATATTTGTTCCCATATAAGTGCTTATAGACTGTAATCAAGTCACCTCTTAACCTTCTCTTTGATAAGCTAAATAGATTGAGCTCCTGGAGTCTGTAACTGTAAGGTATTTTAATCTTTTAATCATTCTCATGGCTCTTCTCTGAACCCTTTCCAATTTATCAACATCCTTTTTGCATTGTGGGCACCAGAACTGGACACTATTCCAGCAATAGTTGCACCAGTGCCAAATACTATGCCTCATAGGAGTTGGTTTTGGATATCTTATGCTCCCATTTTTTACTGTAGTCTGGTCTCTGTAGGTGGTTTGTATCTCCCATGAAGCATCATAATCTCCATTCATAGTGAGGAGAGGTGCTTGCATCATTCCTAGCCATGGTGTGTTATGGAAGATATAGTCCAGCTGTGCCCATACAGGAGAATGGGGACATGAGGTAACTGAACTAAATTTCTTATGCAACATCATAGTGGGATTTCCGAAATGAAATATTTTGGGTTTGGGGCATTTGGTTTTTCAATGAAAAATTTAAAATTTCCAGGGAAAGCAGGTACTCTGCACACTTTAACATGTACACACAAAGACCCTGAAAAAGTGTTTAGCTGAAAACTCAGTTTTCCATTGAAAAACCATTTCAAAGAAAAATTTTCAACCAGCCCTAGTATTAAGATTAAATACACCAGTGGCTGTAATTTTCTTTGAATTAGAACATTTGTTAAATGTATCTTCTACGTTATCCCAATTCCCAGTGAAATGGTTAATAGCAAGTCTATGCAAATGAAACAAACAACTACAAAACATTAGGTTAGCTGTAAATTAATAGAATGCATATTAGTTGTTAAACCTCTGGGAGATTATTACCGTAGGAAAAGAAGGATGGAATGCTATGTATATTATCCTGGGCACTGTGTGGGAAATCTACTTCATGTCTGACCTTGCAGAAGATCAAATACAGAGGAAAAAAAAATCTGAAGGCAACTCTGTTTTTACACCTAGGGAGGGATTTTCAAAAACACTCATCATTAGTCTAGCTTTGCTCCCCTTGAATTCAGTGCTAAAGCTTCTTTACTCTTCAGTTGAAGGTGGAGTTAGGCCACTGCTTTGTGTTTTCAAAAATTCTGCCCCAAACACGTGACTTATTGTAGGTGTTTGCTAATATTGTTGCACCCAAAAAGTTGGAAATATAGAGTGGGTGTAAGGAGGAAGATGTTCTGAGTGGGGAGGGAGACTCTTAACATGTTTTTAAAATTGTGTAAGTGCCTAAGGGGCTTTATATGTGTGCATGATAATACTGTAAGTCAAAATAAATAAAGGGGTAAATAACCTGAGCATGTAGGCTTTTTGAATGCAAAATAATTCTATTGATTTCAAGGAGAGCCAGTAACCATATTTATTATAATCAGCTGCTATAAAAAGCCCTGCATGCATTTGGTAGATGAGCCTGCTCTACAAGTTCCAAGAGGTATGAAATGAATTCATACAGATAACTGACTCAGCCTCACATTGATAGGCATGGCAGGCTGTGCCAGTCATTCTATTCTTTAGGGATTAGATGAAGACATGATTTCAGATGTCATGCTTTGGATGTATAACCAATGTTCCTATTATCAATCATCCAAAAATGATATTCAGATAGGTATTATTATGTCTCTGAGTATGATCTGTGAGTTGTTGGAGGACAAATAAGCTAAAAACATGCCAAACACTTCTGGGACATTTTCCTAAACATATTTTATTAATAAAATATATTATGTAGCTTGTTGATTCATATTATGGCTGGTGTTACAGACTTTAAAAATCATTTCAGTATATTGACCACACATAAATCAACAGTAAAAGGGATTTTGTAATATATGAAGATAAGCTTTAGGCTCCTGATATGGCAGTTAAGAGCTGAGTAGAACTGCAACTAAAATAGTCTTCTGAAGATTCACAGAGTAACTAGTCTAAAAATGAGTGATTGCACCTCTACCTGGCTTCATAAACATACAAGAGATGCACACAGCTTCCAGAACCCTGGCCATTTGCTTTGGCTGTGTGAAGGGACACGTACTAATTGGGCTGCAGGACTTGCCCTCCTCCTTTTAGATCTTTAATCCTAAATGTGCAAAGGAGGGAAATTATTTCAGGAAAAGCTTAACCTGTATTTTAACATATGTAAAGCTAAGGATGAGAGAATTAATTTTGCCTTATTTAGAATCAACTTGAAAATCATGGGTTCTAAATTTAGATAAGACCTCAAAAGAGCTGAGGTTCAAGCAGGCTCTAACAAAATGGGAGTCTGAAGTGCCTGCATGGATTTTAAATTGCATTCACCTGGTGGTACTAGAATTGGGGCAAGCATTACTTTTTTTGAGCAGGGTAGGCTTCTGTTAGTTAGAACTACATGCTTTCCTAGATTGATTTTCCTCTAAACAACAATGGGGAAAATGTTTCACAAAAACTAATTTCCATGAAATCCCCAACTAAAAACAAAGTTTTAAAGGTTACATAAAATCTCCCTTGGTTTGCCTTCCCCTGTTTAGAACAGTTGATCAGCTTCCAAAAAAGGAAGGTTAGAAATAGCAAAAGTATCTGCTAGGAGCACTACAACAGGACAAAGATGCATGTGAGCATTAGCTGAAAGACAGTTTTAAATAAGCTGAACTCATAAACAGCTGCCTTGAATCAGAGAACCTTAGATAACTTGGAGCCATTGCAAGGAATCCAATAGTGCTGAAAGATATGGGAGGAGATATTGATTTTCAGCCTTTCTACAAAGAAAAAAGAAAGAAAATGTTTTACTATTATAAGACGGAAAAAGAGGAGGGAAAGTCAACCTAACAGCCAAATATTGGAAAAAGAGTGCAAGAAATCCTTATGGATGCCAAGGGAGCTGATCTTATTAGTTTTTCCCAGGCCTGCAAAACATTTGGCTACTAACCCCATGCCCGACCTTTCCCTACCCAGAAACAAAAGAACTAATGCCTACCACCCAAATAAGGATAACTGACTTTTTTCTACCATGCTTCTACCTCCCTGTGCACTAATGTGAATGAACAACACAATCTCCATATTTATAAATAAACAGAGTAACCATGTGTGCCAGAGAACCAGGAATGTCCCTGTGTTTAAGGCCAACTCCTGTTGCTTTTACAGAAAACAGTATTTTGTCTTGTGGTGACCAGGGTCACTGGACAGAACTACTAGCCAGCTGAGCTTGGGTGAGCAGAGATGTACCATTTCTCTCTTTTCTGTCCCCTTCCTCCCATAACCCCCATCCCAAACCACCCAGCCTTCCTGTATGCACCTCTCTGACATTCACTACAACCGTACGGTAGGAATCCTCTGTGCCCAGGACAAGGGTTTTCATCTTGAAAACCGTATTGCTCTATAAATAAGCTGGTGTTTTTTTAAAAAAATATGTACACTGTCTCAAACTATTAACTACCATAAATGGTTGGGGCAGCTTAAATGCAGGCAGCTCAGAGTTTGAAGAACATTTCTGATTTTTTTGAATAAAAATTCAACTAGCAGACTGCTGTATTTAAGGCTTTTTGGCAGTTAATGTTTCTATTTTTATCACAAATCCTGAGAGCCATACCGACTCACTGAAGCCTTCAAATAGTTCTTGAACAGTTTACGTTTCAAACAGTTTTATTCTTCAGCAGCCAGATATGTTGAAGAAAATATGCAGCATGACAGTGTCATGTGGGTTAATCTGAACTACTGCTGCAGTCTATTCTTAATAACTAGTAGTGATGAAGTCAATAACACTTCAGCAGGACTCTCTTGCTCCTTTGTTAGTTCCTAATCATGGAAGCCACAATGATTTGTTTGGTTTGTTAGTAATTCTTTGCAAGCTCCACACTATAGCCAGACTTAGTATTTTTTGCTGGGCCTGTGAAAGAATTTTTTGTCCTTTTCCTCCAATTGTAAAAAGCTCCTGCTCATCATAATAACATGGCTAAGAGTAGGTATTGGTGGGTTAGCAACATGATCCTTTGGCATACTCCCAAAGTTAACTGGCTTTCCATAACTCTGCTGCTCTTTATCAACCTGGGAGCTGAATATCCTCTGTTCCAGTGCAAGATTCACTTGCATCTGAAGAAGTGGGTATTCACCCACGAAAGCTCATGCTGCAGAACGTCTGTTAGTCTATAAGGTGCTGATACTTTACGCTTGGAGAGGGACCATTAGAACTGGATGGTTGGAGGAGGCTCCAGTGCTTTAGATTTGGTCTTACCTGGTTGGGGCTGAGACTAGTGGGCACAGACCAAGCTCAGGGGGAGTCCAGAGGAACCACTGACCTCGACTTTCATGTGGAGGCAGGGTAGGGAGGAGTCTGGATGATTCAGCAGGCAATGCTAGTCTGCTATTGGATTAAGAAGAGTATACCAATAAGCTAACTCCACCTACTGCTCTCATGCTATGGCATTGGTGTACACTGAGTTCCTTCTCTAAATATTTTTCTTGGTAACAATAAAGGCTAGAAACATGTTTTAAAAATGAATGCTTAGATTCTGCAGAAGTTGAAGACAGTGGTTTGGAGGCAAGTTGGATTTTGTCTGGCTGAATAATTATAATAATAATAGTTGTGGGCAAGACTGTTCTGTTGTTTTAAATCACCCTTTCTAAGAAGCTGTGCTGGTATCTCAATGTATCTAATCAAATGTGCACCCAGTGAAATAATTTCTCACTTAAAATAATATCAAACAACTAAAATAATGTATTTTACTGCTGCTCCTACCAATGCCTTTGGTAGTCTTTGGTTTGGTTTTTATAATACTTACTCAGGGTCTGATATTTAGCTGTATTGAGTCACTTAAGAGATGAGACCACAGAGTGCTCTCTTAGTGGATTCCCTGAAGCAAATGCTAGTTGCCCACAGTTGATGAGGATAACAAATCCTTTAGGATGATGCTTTAGTAGACGCTTGCAACCCATGTTGTAAAAATCTAAGCTGAGATAGAACACAAGGAAGGTAATCCTTGGCTAAAGTTATACTCAAAGTGAGACATTGCATGTGAAAGTCTGAGTTTAAACAAAAACACATGAAGTCATGGTTGTGGGTTTCAGCTAGCTAGAAAATCTTTCTGATAAGAAAACAAGGATTGTTAGGATAATGCTACTTACATCAGGTATTCTGTCCTGATGCTGAGACTTGGAGTAATCATGGAAGCTGTGACTTTCATTCTCTTCCATGGACCTTAGAATCAGAGGGTTAAAAAGGACCACAAGGGTCATCTAGTCTAACCCCCTGCCAAGATGCAGGATTTGTTGTGAGACAGATGGCTATCCAGCCTCTGTTTGAAAACCTCCAATGAAGAATGTTCCACAACCTCTGTTCCATTGTCCTACTGTTCTTATGGTTAGGAAGTTTTTCCTGAGATTTAATCTAAACCTGCTATGCAGTAGGTTGAACACATTGCCTCTTGTTCTGCCCTCTGTGGCAAGAGAGAACAATTTTTCTCTTATATTTTTTTTTATGTATCAAGTATCGGAAGACTGCTATCATGTTCCCACCTTAATCTCCTTTTTTTCCAAACTAAACATTCCCAGTTCCTTCAGCCTTTGCTCATATGGCTTGCATTCCATCCCTTTGATCATCTTTGTTGCTCTCTCTGGATCCTTTCCAGTTTCTCTACATTCTTTTTATACATTGGTAACCAAAACTGGACACAGTACTCCAACTGAGACCTAACCAGCACTGAGTAGACTAGTGCTATCACTTCCTGTGACTTGCATGCTATGACTCTGTTAATGCAACCTACAATTGCATTTGCAAACAGCATCGTGTTGCTGACTCATGTTGAGGTTGTGATCCACCACAACTCCCAGATTCATCTCAGCAGTGCTGCTGCCAAGATAGTTTTCCCCTATTCTCTATTTGTACATTTGGTTTTTCTTCCTAAGTGTAGCACCTGATTTGTCTTTATTGAATTTCATTTTGTTGTTTATATCCCAGTTCTCCAATTTATCAAGATCCCTCTGAATTTTAGCTCTATCCTCCAAAGTATTGGCACCCCCCCGAGCTTTGTGTCATATGCAAACTTGATCAGTATGCTCGCTATACCTACATCTAGGTCATTAATAAACATGTTAAACAACACTGGACCCAGAACAGATCCCTGTTGAACCCCACATGAGACCTCCCTCCAATCCAACATAATTCCATTAATAATTACTTTTTGTTTGCTATTGTTTAACCAGTTATGTATCCACTTAATGGTAGTTCTGCTGAGCCCACATTTCTCCAGCTTACTTATCAAAATGCATGTGGGACTGTGTTAAAAGCCTTGCTGAAGTCCAGGTATATTATGTCCTCTGCATTCATCCTAGCCACCAAATCAGTTACCCTGTCAAAGAAGGAAATCAAGCTGGTTTCCATGCTGGCTGCTAGTGATTACCCCTTCATCCTCCAGATATTCGCAAATTGAATGTTTCATACATTGCCCTAGTAGCTTCCCAGGTATTGAAGTCAGGCTGATTTTAATTAAACTAGAAATGTTATAGGTGAATAAATGGTTTAAGGTTTTTAATTTAAAATGAGATGATACAGCCATGAGGCTATATATAGTACCAAGAGTTTAGTTTACCACAAGGTAATCCCATAGACTGGTTAAAATCCAGGGCGCACATATGTTTTTCGCATGTTTTATACATTGCTGTGGAGTTTAAAGGATCTGGTTAAAATCTGTGAATATCAACCTTTATAATTGATTACTTTGCTGTTTCTGCAACCCAAGAAGATTCGAGTTGTATTCCTAACCTGTATTTGATCTGCAATTTATTAATATCCAGCTTGCTACAAAAGCTCATACTCACAGGGCTTTCTGAAAGGTACTAGTGGATTTAAAGTGGAAGGCTAAAACAAAGGCAAATGCTAACACACAAGCTATACACAACCAAAAAATACGTGATGGTGGATTTTGGTAGTTAGAATCTTTTTTGAGTGACAGTCTGACCTATGTGCAAGGTTAAACTAAGCCAGTGTTTCTCAAACTGGGGTTGCCGCTTGTGTAGGGAAAGCCCCTGGTGGACCAGGCTGGTTTGTTTACCTGCCCTGGCCGCAGGTCCGGCCGATCACGGCTCCCACTGGCCGCGGTTCGCTGCTCCGGGCCAATGGGAGCTGCTGGAAGCAGTGCGGGCCGAGGGACGTACTGGCCACCGCTTCCAGCAGCTCCCATTGGTCTGCAGTGGTGAACCGCGATCGGCTGGACCTGTGGACAAGGCAGGTAAACAAACTGGTCTGGCCCGCCAGGGGCTTTCCCTACACAAGTGGCGACCTCAGTTTGAGAAACACTGAGCTAAGCAATGTTTTTGGTAAGAAGCATTAAAGGTTGTGGCATAGGATTTCTGTGTGTCAAAAGTGTGTGACCACTTACAGGTCAGAAACAAAGATGACTCATGAACAGAGAATAAATGTGGTCTGACTAATTCTGAAATATTCTAATTTGTGTTGAGTTTAGTGGAAGTGTCTCCTAACATTAGACAAAATACCATCTGTTTGGCACAAGGATGCCAAAGGCAGTGGGCATAAAGAGCCACTTTCTAATCCCATACAATAACAGAACAGGCATCAAGAGGGGTCTTTGTTAACATGCTTACTACAATCCCATAGTCCCAAGTGATTTGGCAACTTCAGGCTAATGCAAGGCACTCAGCTTCTCATCAAGCATTCTATGATCAGCTCCATGTGTTAGCAGTAAGTATGTTACTCCTCCTTGGAACAGCAGTAGAGTGTTTCTGACCACTAATAACCCTTCATCCCCTAAACTCTAAGGTATGCCACATGATCAACCCTGTTCTTTTTCCCTTATACTTCATCATGACACAAGAAAGCAAAAGCTGGCCTGCAGTTAGTTATTTACAGAACAATAGATGAGAAAATTAACTCTCCATTTGCACAGTAAACTACTAATATTGAATCGCAACACCTGATGTCTAAGGTGTGTCATATTAAATGAAGTTAAAAGTTTAATTAAATTAATTTAAAAAAATGTTGATTTTATTAAATTGCTGAAGTTCTTATTAAAGATGTTCTCGAACAAAATCAATAGAGCCAAACACTTTGTGGGCTCTGGAGAAGTTTAGAGCTGGACCTTGCAATGTGGTTCTATCACTAGTTAAAATTTTCTCAAATATGCAGAAATTACACCCTCCTTCCCACACACAAGCTGTTTACTTAATGTAAAAATTGCACAAGTGCATTTCCTGTGAGCACAATCCATACAAACAAGGAAATCAGCAGTTAACCCTAACATTAATTTCCACAGCAACTTCAGTTCACATGTCTAATCATGCAAATAACTTGATACCTATATGCACACAGTCTTCACCTTCACAGCAGACTTGCTTCTACTTCCCATGTTCCCACATATCCAGTTCCCTCAGTCACACTCAAACACACAAGATTAATTGGACTTTTTTCTGAGGTAGTGATAGCACAGTACATACTTACAAAGAAAGCATGTCTCTTGGTAAAATACCTTAAGCTCCCCAAGGCTGCAGGTAAGCTTGTGCATTTGTGTGGGTTTGGAGGAACTGAATGAATATGTGCATTGTGGCTGGATGTATGTTGGAGGGAAAGGCATTTTTGTTATGCAGATGGAGAGTTTGTGAATGTATAGGGTGCTGTAATGTTTGTCAATATGGGGCATAAGCCGGCATGTAGATGCAAGGAGGAGTGTGTGGGGCCATAGGGGTAAACAAGATATAACATGGGGAAGCAAGCAGGACTAAGGGGACAGCATGAGGCTGGGAGTGAGTAGAGCTACGATGTAGGGCAGGAGGGAATAGGTTAGTGAGTGAGACTGTAGTAGAATTGGGAGAGTAAACAGACCTTAATTGGGAGCAAAGAGATTCCTTTCCCTGGTGAAGCATAGCATCAGGTGAAATACTACTCTTTGGCTTCACCTTCACCTTCACCTACTCCCTGTATTCCCCTTCCACAGACACACTCATTCCCCCTGCCCTCATATTCCTCCTCATTCCCCATGGTCCCTCCCCAACCCACCCAAGGCTGCTGGCTAGCAGTAGTTTGCCAGAAGCAGAGCTGCCTTGAAGACCATCCTAAGGATTGTGAAAGTGGCTCTCCTGCTGACAAACCACAGGAAACTTCTTCCCAGATTGTGTGTCTTCCATTGTGGAGATGCAAACTGGCTTTGTTAGCCCAATTTGGCTGCTACTCTACTCTCTCTCTGTTCCTTCTCACCATTTCTTGGCACCTAATAACAAGGGAGATCAGGAAGAGGGGTGGCTTGCTGCTGAATTGTACTAACAAACCAAGCTTGAACCTCCTCTGTGCTTCCCACACAGGCACTGTGTAGATCTGATGAACCTCATGCTCTTCACTGTGCAGAACGGCTGCTTCACTAGTCTGTGGAGAGAGAAAGGTGTTGCAGCACACTAGATATTTCTCTCAGAGCACAGAGAATCCACTCTCCATAAGCTAGAGCAGGTGCATCAGGTGGCGAGAGCAGGGTAGCGCTGGTGTTCCCTGTTGCCACCACCTTTTTAATGAGCATACCCTCAATGCCGTCCCATAGCCCAGTTCACACACTGCTTCTCCCAGCATCTTCAGTCCCTCTCCGGATGTCTCCTGCCTCCACTCTGTCCACCATGTCCCCATACTCCAGCTCATTCCCTTATTTCCATTTCTTCCCCTTCACCCCGCCAAGGGCACTTTTTAATTTTTTTTGGTAAGTCTTGTGATTTGTAGAAGAGCATGCCATTGACAAAATGTCTCTCTTCTCTTGGCTTCCTTTGATAAAACTCAATTTAGTTATGACAAATTACAGCAATAATTTTTAAATTACAGTAATAATTTTGTTTATTCAAGAGATTGTAAATATGAGATATGGGGTGAAATTTGAAGACTATGAAACGTTTATATTTTAAGAAGCATGAGGAAAAACTAATCAAAATTCCAAAAAGGTAGCATTTAAATGTTTACTCTGCTGAAGCTACTAAACTTTTTTTATATAATTAATATTATTAATTTAATTATCCCTTGAAGATTTATTCTGCCAGATTTGGAGATTAATAATTAAAATACAAAAGAGAGATTTTTAATAATGCTTTATGTTGAAATCGCAGTAAAACCTTACTTTGGAATCACTACTAATACTTCCAGTACTATTCTGTATTTTCATTAGACTTACAGAATTTGCAGATGATACCAAGCTGGAAGGAGTAGCAAGCACTTTGGAAGAGAGGATTAGAATTCAAAATGACCTTGATAAACTGGAGAATTGATCTGACGTCAACAAGATGAAATTCAGTAAAGAGAAACACAAAGTACTTCACTGAGGAAGTAAAAATCAAATGCACAAGAAGACTGGGAATAACAGGCTAAGTGGTAGTACTACTGAATAGGATCTGGGTGTTATAGTGGATCACAAATTAAATATAAGACAACAATGTGATGCAGTTGTGAAAAAGGCTAATATAATTCTGGGGTGTATTCACAGGAGTGTTGTACGTAATACATAGGAGGTAATTGTCCTGATCTCTTTGGGACTTGTGAGGCCTCAGCTGGAGTACTGTGTCCAGTTTTGGGTGCAACACTTTAGCAAAGGTGTGGATAAATTGAAGAAAGTCCAGAGGAGAGCAATGAAAATGATCAAAGGTTTAAAAAACTTAACCTTATGAGGAAAGGTTAAAAAGAATCTGGGCATGGTTAGTCTTGAGAAAAGAGGACTGAGGATGGACCTGTTAAGTCTTCAAATCTGTTAAGGGTGTTATAAAGAGGATGATGATCAATTATTCTCCAGGTCCACTGAAGGTAGGACAAAAAGTAATGGTCCTAATTTGCAGCAAGGGAGATTTTGGTTAGATATTAGGAAAAACTTTCTAACTATACAGGTAGTTAAGCTCTGAAATAGGCTTCCAAGGGAGGTTGTGGAATCCCCATCATTGGAAGTTTTTAAGAACAGACTGGACAAACACCTGTCAGAGATGGTCTAACTTTAACTGGTGCTGCCTCAACACAGTCGGCTGGACATGACCTCTTGAGATTCTTGGCAGCCTATATTTCTACGATTCTATAACGTGACACATGAAATTAGCTTTCTTCCATCTGATTCACAAATTGTGTAGAAAATGCTCTAATTATTTAGTGAAACAGGAAAACCAGCCCCAAGAGTGAGAGAAAATTGCATTCTTTGCCCCAGATACACTACTCCCCCATCACTTGAACGGTAAAATCGAAGGGCAGAAAGGAAGTGACTGTTTGACATGGCCCCCTCATTGAAATGCTGTGTTTAGACATCTTCCATCTGACTGCAGATACAGCTGAGTTTATATAAACATTAGTACTTGTGAAATGTTAATTAGAATTGCAATTGTAGTTTAAATACATAACATGATGCATTTTAGCTTCAGAAAAGTATAGATAATTTTGGCACAAATCTATTTTTAGAGTAGAGTAGAGTATTTACAAAGACTCAAGCAAAATTAAATTGGTAATGTTAGCTATTTTTTAGAAAATTATAAAGCAATGTCATTTCCATAATTTATCTCAAAACTTTCAAAAAATATACACCAAGCGATATTACAGTAATTTGGATATAATCTATAAATCCATATAATCTAATCTGTTTGCACAGGCAACACATTGTATAATTACTAAGTATTATATTACAGGGCCTGGACAAAGATATTCTAAAACTCTGCCTCCCATCAAGTTTGGGCATGTCAAAATTAAAACTAAATTGACATATTTCAATTATCCAGGTTGATACAAGTAGAAATAGTTCAGTTATACATGGTTCTCTAATATTTTTCATGAAGTAATTAAACAATATTTGCATTAAATACACCACAGTTCAACTTAGAAATGTCTTCACTGGTTTCATGTGATGACTAGTTCTTTTCCAACAAATTCACAAATCCAGTTTTTATGAATTCAAATTAGATTGTAAATTCTTTGGGGCCAGGACCATGTCACTTTGCAAAATGCTGCCCCAATACTTAAGAAGCCTTTTGATGCTACCACAATCTAGTTAACAACAATAATGGATGAATGAATCTGATAGGATCAAGTTAAATTCACATATTTGATTTAGTTTGGGAAGTACATTAAGCATTTTAAATAATACTACTTTGTTTCCTTCGATATTATCCATTTTTCATTAGTATCATGAAAACTGATACTTTCAGCTCTCTGATGCAATACTTGTATTAGTAATGTGCCATTACATTAAATTAGTTTGTTTGTATGATCCTGTACTTTATAAGAGCCTTCAAAAAGCTCAAGATTAGTGTTTCTCAAACTGGGATCGCTGCTTGGATAGGGAAAACCCTTGGCGGGCCGGGCCGGTTTGTTTACATGCCCATTCTGCAGGTCCGGCCGATCGCGGCTCTCACTGGCTGCAGTTCGCTGCTTCGGGCCAATGGGAGCTGCTGGAAGCAGCGCAGGCCGAGGGATGTACTGGCCCCTGCTTCCAGCAGCTCCCATTGGCCTGCAATGGCGAACCGCGGCCAGTGGGAGCCGCAATCGGCTGGACCTGCGGATGGGGCAGGTAAACAAACTGGCCCAGCCCACCAGGGGCTTTCCCTACCCAAGCGGCGACCCCAGTTTCAAAAACACTGCTTAAGATTCACGAGTCAATATATTTGTGAATAAAATCAGCTGAAGTGGAAATGTCATTTTCTCAGAGATGCCTTTTTCTTTCAGTATTTAAAATATTCTACACTGATGTGGGGGAAAAAGCCCTTTTAAATATAAGGACAACATATAAAAAGTAAAATGAATAAAAGCATAGAAATTATTTAAACAAAAATCTTGTTATAAATGCCTTTGTACTTGAGTACTTGTAGTATTGAGAGAGCTAAATGATCGTTTCTGAAGCTTTAAGTATTTGATCAAAGATAATTTATAATTCTGTTTTTAAGAAATTGAGGACTGCAATATTTGAGTCCTTTTATTGCGATCTCCTGTTTGCTTAGCAGCAGCAAAAAAATGACAAACTAGCAAATTGAATAGATGTCACTCCTAGGCTCCCCCTAAAATAGCTGCAGAAATTATTTATTCAATATAACTAATGCTGTAAAATATATGTTTAGTATTCAGTATTTTATTAGATTAGCATTTCCTTGGGGGAGTGAAGTGATTCCTATAATGATACATGGGGCCTGTTGCTGATCATATCTTGATTGTCTGGAGTTTATATGTGCCCCAGAAGGTTGTATAAATCAGCTTTACACCAGGAAGGTTGGTCAGGTATACAAGTAGGGGAGCTGTACTGATTAGCCAGATGCGTAAGGAGGGTTGGATGTTGTAGGGCTGCTTAGGAGCCAGGAAACTCATAAAATTGAAGTCCCTACTAGCCTAAGCAGCACTGCACACTTGAAAGGTCTGTAGCAAATTGCTCCTCCATCCTCCCAGCACAACTGGGGAGCTCTGGGGCCAACTATCTCTTGATGCTTCCCCACGGTGGTGTTGATTCTGCACCATCCCCAGTGTTGGTCTGTGACTAAGCACAACTGAGCTTAGAATCTATAATTTTCCAGCTTTGCCTAGCTTATATAAAATGAGAGGAAAATCACTGAGATTGTAAAATCTCTTACAGGAGAAACTTGTGGCTGCAAAATCTTGATAAGAAAATTGGTTGATTGTTTATGTCGTTATTCCCCATCTTTATGCAAATTGACTGATATGTAAGTGGGTTGTGATTTTTCCTCAGGTTCCAAGTGTGCTGTATGTTTGGCACAAACTACCCAAACATTCCAATGGGTCCATGCCCCTGGCAGAGTTTAGGGGCATGTATATAAGGGCATACTTCTGTTTTCAGGAGAATGTGAGGAAGCAAAAATCCTTCTGGGATTCCCACTATTCTTTCTGTCCATATTAATCTGTTTTAACAGTGAAGCTAAGTGAATGTTTATGACTCAGGGTGATTTCTGTGGAGTAGCATAGAAATGACGCTCCAATTATTTCTGCTGACATAAAGCTATCACTGCCTAATAACACTATGTCAAATGCATTGTTAAAGTATTATTTGAATTACCTTTGCCATTTGGGTAGAGTTTAGATTTGTCTGAGCTCATGCATAGTTTGAATGAAAAATTCTTTGCAGACCTTGAAAAGACATCTCTTGTGATGAGCTTTATTTATTCTGGAACATTCTTGGGAAAATTGTATCGCAGGCATTCTTTTATTCTGCTTTCTCTTATCAGCAGTTAAATAGGAGGGAGAGCAGAACCCTGCTGCTCCTTTTATAATGATGTTGCCCCTTTGGCCCGAGCAGTTAGCCAATATTTGGGGCCTTGCCAGGTTTTTTCCATTAGGAAGAGAAATTGATGGTACCAATCAGGTATTTTTTTGGTGCAATCCTATTTATTTACAAAGAATGTACATGCAGCCCTGTTGCCCTGAACACAGTAGAATCATACAACCGTGGGCAGTTTCCTTGCTCAGAGCCTGCCTTTCCAGCACATTCTGTGTCCAAGAAACTCTGTCTCTCTTCTTTCTATAAGGGTCACATGTGAGACTGCTCCTCTTACTGTCTGCTGGCTTTTTTCTGTAGCACACACCCACAGCTTGCCAAACCAACCCCCAAATCCTCTTGCGTTTACAATCAAGGGCTTGGCTACACTTATGAGTTAGTGCGCAATAAAGGAGCCCTGTGTGCACTAGCTCACTCCCCGTCCACAATGGCAAGGCACGTAGCGCGCTCTGACTCCACGACTAGAGCGCTGCTGGTACTCCACCTCAGTGAGTGGAATAACGTTTGATGCGCCCCTGCTGGAGCACTGCGGCGCCAGTGTGAATGGGGTGTTGCATTACTGCGCTCTGTCCCATAATCCCCTTAAGTCAAGTGGCCACTCTTGTCATTGTTTTGAATCACTGCAGGAATGCGGATATGCCCTTTGGAAGCTCCATTTCTGACAGCCAGCTGCTTACCTGCTCTGACACAAAGCAACCATTAGTGTGGAATGCTTTGTGTGTGAGAGACATGTGGGATGGGAAGGGGGAGGTCTGCTGCTGTCTGAACTTACAAGATAGCATGCTCACATGCTCTCAGCCTCCCCAAAACCCACTCTCTCTCCCCCACATACACACAACACACTCCCTGTCACACTCCACTCCACCCCCCCGTTTGAAAAACATGTTGCAGTCGCATGCTGGGATAGCTGCCCATAATGCACTGCTCCCAGTGCCGCTGCAAGTGCCGCAAATGTGGCCATGCCAGTGCACTTGCAGTTGTCAGTGTGGACAGACTGCAGTGCTTCCCCTACTGTGCTCTATGAAGGCTGGTTTAACTCAAAGCGCTCTACATCTGCAAGTGTAGCCATGCCCCAAGTAACCTCTTGGCCCACATGCTTAGCTCCTGATCAGGCCTTTTCATGCAGCCCCAGTGACTTGGGCAGTGGCTTCTATTATTTCCAGCTATCTCGCTTTATACAAAGGCTTAATTGCTTCTTGCATTTAGCCTGAAAGAAGAGTATTTAGCACACCCATCAGCTTTAACCTGGTCTGTGACTGTCTATAGATCAAAGACCTGCTTGATGGCAGCTATTAGCACCTTCCAGTATAACAATAACATTGCATTTTAATATGTGTGGCATCTTCATGAGAATGTAAGGTGATCATCTGCAGGAGTCAGGAAGGAATCCTATTTCTCCCCTTCCCCAATGTAGTGTCTCATAGCTGTATAAATGTATTCTGTTTTTTTTAACCTTCCTCTGAAATATCACATATTGACCTCTGCTACAGAAAGAGTTTAGAACTCAACTGATTAATGCCCTGACCTTGCATTCTTTTATGAGACCGTGTTAGCTTCTTAAGTCCTCATGTATACATTTCTCTTGGTAGCAAAAGGGAAATCAGTAACAGTAAATCACTTTGTAGTTCATATTTGCCACCGGCATCTTTCCCAGCTTTGCTTCTGATGGATGTAAGTTTCAGAAAGCCTCATGTTAATTGAGTATTTTAGGATCTACTTTATCTTTTACAGACCATTCTCTGCAGAGAATCTGGTTGTAGTGATAGTGTCTCCCTTTTCATCTCATCATGCTCATGTTGTAGCTGAAACAGAGCACATTTCAAAATGTTTGGAGATTTGGTTAAGTTTTTGTTAGCTTATCCAACCCTTATCTGAAGTTTTCTGGTCTATCAAATTCATATGAAAATTTACCAAGATTTACATTAGTTCAAGTTTCCAATCAGGCTGAAAATAACAGCAACATTTCTTAACAGTATTTCAGGATTTCTGGTCCCATTTGTAAACAGAAGAGCAGAGAACAGACCATATTTTATTCTCAAGGGCTTTGGAGGGAGTGGGGGAGGTCTCCCAAAAGGGAAAGTGCAGACAGACTGACCAGTGAACTTAAATGTTAGGCACAATAAGTGGAGTGATAAAGTTCCCGATGCATTTTGAGTGGAGTTTTAAAAATATTGCACATTTCCACTTTCACTGGAATTGTTAACACTACTGAAGATTTCAAACACAAAAACTTCTAACCTGTGAGACTGGTTCTAAGCTGGTGCATAGGACCCAGTGCATTTTCAGATTTTGCCAACCTATTCATGACAATACACTTCATAAAGTTTTGGGTTGTAATACCTTTGAAAAGATTCCCATTAGCCCACAGAGCTACAATCCGTCTGCTACAAGCAAGTCTGGTAGGTGGAGCCATATAATAATGATGCTACATTGGGTCCCTAATGAATATTAGTTCCATTTCAAGGTCCTGATATTAATCTTGGAGACTTTCAGTGGCTTGGATCTAATGTACCTTATGGACTGCATCTCCATGACCAGAAACTTCCATGACAGCTACACTCAGGAATGATGGGGTTATCCACGACAAGAGTTATCTGTGTGAGTGCTTGAGTCTGGACTTTCTCAGTGGCTAGCCTATGGCTGTGTAACTCATTTCCTTAAGATATTAGAGTGACTCCTAATCTTCCTGCCTTCAGGATGAAATTCAAGACCAATCTCCTCACCTTTTACTTTCCAATAATAACAATAAATCACTAGTAACCAGTGCCAAACCCCTTTCTATACCTTTTAATTGGAGGAAGGGTTTCTTTTCTTGTAAAGTGCTCAGATACCATAGTGATGAGTGCAGTATAAATACGCAGACAGACATAAATATGGGCCAAATACCTATCCCTGCAGTTAAACCCATATTCACATTCATTATAAAAATATTTAGGTCTAATTGTCATACACTCCTTATGGAAAAGTTTTGTAGAATTGAATAGCAGTCCATAGAATTTAGTTAAACATCAAATGGGCCTCCATTTCAGGTGCCTACTAAATTTTGGTACCCAGCATGAGAAATGGGCTTTTACCAGAGGTGCAGAACACCCAGAGCAACCACAGTTATGAGTGCTCAGCATTTCAAAATACAGGTTCTAGGTGTCTCAAGTTTGGCATCCAAAATAGTGGATACTTTTGAAAATTAAAACCATGGGTTTTAATAGTGTGTGTTTATATATATGTGTGTGTTTTATATATATATATATATATATATATATATAATATGTTAAATGTTCTAGTAAGGCTACTATTTTCTTTTAAATTGTGTAGGACTTTGCCATAAGAGTCAATGCTGGAGCTAAGGTTCTGGGCGAGCACTCAGAGGATCTGGGTTTACATCCCAGCCCTGCCATTGCCATACTGTGTGATCTTGAGCAAGTAACTTCCTTATTGTTTGTGCGTCAGTTCCCCATCTGACCAATGGAGATAATACTTCACTACTTCACAAGGATTGCACAAAGATACGTTCTTTAATGTTTGGGGAGTTCCATCCAGTGAGGGAGACCAAATAAATACCTAGACAGAAAGAAAAAATATTTGCGGCATAAAGTGCTTCTGCTCTTTTTCATTGAAGTGTGAATACTATTTTCTACGTTCTGGGAGAGTAAATGGTGATACTTTAAAATATACATTTTTATCATTTGTGTGATGCAGTTTTCTTTAACTTGCCAAAACCTCATAAAGGAATAAGAGCCGTAGCACTAGGACAGTGGTTCTCAACCTGTGCTCTGCGGACCCAGTGAAAGACTTGGATTGAAAAGTGACTGAACAGAATTTAACTATATATACAAACAACAGAAAAGGGATCTGCACTTCCATTCAAAATTTCCAAAGGGGTCCGCACCTCCAGTTAAAAACGTTTAGGGGTCCAGCCATGAAAAAAAGTTGAGAACTACTGCATTAGAGTACAGGAAGCAATAACTGGTTTGTGGTATAAATATCAAAATGAAGCTGATGCACTGGATAGCCACAAAAGCCAAACAGACTTGTGGTAATCCAAAGCCTCTGGCTTGCTTTGGCCATCACTACAAAAGCCATTTATTGCTTTGAATATCCCAATGCTATGAATGGAATTCCTGTTAGACCACAAGATTTAAAAATGATGGGGACAGTAAAACATAGCGTAAAATAACTGGTATATTCTTCTCTAATGGTGGAATGAAAGAGTTTGGTTTTTAAGATTTCCAGAGAATTCGTACTGGAGGATGTGGCAAATATGTGTATGTTTGGGGGAATAAATGAGAGGAAAGAGAAAACGAACAAAAAAAAGGAGTGAGAATAACACTACCCCAGGAAGTAGAAAAGGAAAAATGGGTAGGATGATAAAATGAGTGATGAGAAGAAGACAAGGAAATAAAATGGGAGGCAGAGAGATAAAAGGAATTAAGGAATGTAAAGACATTACAAAAAACATGCACACAGTTCAGGTTAGAAAACAGTGTTCATTTTATCTACTATACAGTGTATTTTATTTCCAAGACACAGAATGGAGAATCCAGCTTAAGCCCATTGTGGGGTGGGAGAAATTCTTGACAGCGTTGGATCCAGGAATGAGGGGCAGATTATTTGACCACAAATGTCCAGCAATAGGACATACCAGCGCCTCATCCACAGCCCAATTAGAAAATTTACCAATTTATTTTTATGTGACTTTCAATCCCCCTGGAATTTTGTTTTTCACACGTTTTGAGGGCCCCAAAAGCCTTTGCAAATTGGTTTGTGAAATCTACTTCTAGCTCAAAATGTTTTAATTTTGCCATTTGAGCAATTTGAAATTTGGCACAAAAGTACTCGCAGAGTAGTGGCCATCTTTCACAGCTTAGGCTTGTGGACAGAAGATGAGATTCCACAGTATTCTTTACAGACAAAAGAACTTCCAATTTTCTTTCAATTGTTTTCTATTTCACAAATGTGTTTTAAATTCACAAACAGGCACATTTTGAGTCCCCACTCCCAACCTTTTTGTCATGAAACTTTGCACAGTTGTAATGTGCTTAAAATATACCGCAGTATAAAAATGAGCCTAATACCAATATTATTTTAAATACTATTTTTGCTACTTGTTTTAATTCCTTATATTGTGGCATGTAATTTTAGATGTAAAGCCTTTCTTTAGACATAGATATGAATATATACCTAGTTTTCAGGCTTAAATGTATTTTGTGTGTGTGTGTGTGTGTGTGTGTGTGTGTGTGTGTGTATACATATAACAATTCAGTAAGACAAGATGGGAGGAAATGTCAGTATAATATCATAAATCAATAGAAGTGTACCTGTTATATTTCAAAAGACCACTGAATGTCCCTGGATTTGATAAACAGAGAGATCAATCACATATTAAATCCATTTTCAAGGGGGGGGGAAAAGAAATCTATTGCATTGCAATAAAGTGGGCAGTATTCAGTCAATGAATTCTGTGAGTGAATGTTCCTGCTTTTGGGCTTTTTAATATCTATAAATCTAGACATTTTCATATTGATGTGATTGTCTAGATTTTTGATCTGTTGATAACAGGTAAAAAGAGAGAATCTAGCATATAGTTATGCTGATCTAGAAAATGACAAGAGAGCCTGTCATTCCATCTTAGTTTGAATTAGTAAAGCACATTCCAAATCAAAATACTTAGCATATTTTCAGGATATCTTCCTACCTAAATGTTTGGCTTGTAAATGTGAGATGTGGGGTGCTGAGAATTTTGAAACATATGCCCCCTCCAATTTTTCAAAATTATCGTTGGAAAAAAGTCTCTCCTTCTTTCTAAAGGACAGGCTATTGAATGTATTTTCAAATGCCAAGGGAAAAGATAGGGGACAGGTGGGGGTGTAAACTAGTTGTGTTTTCTGCAGAGAATCTAGTGATTCCCATTGATGAAACCAGGCAGTGACACACAGGGAGAAAGCACTGTATACAAGTAAATCATTCTCGACATATCCCTTGGGCACTTGGCTTTCTTGTTTTATTCAGTGCATTGGGATGTGCTATTATTATTTCACATGTGATGATGTGTGTGCCTGTGCTGTCACTTTCCATTGCTGGAATAAGCAGTTTGAGCTGAATTATTTGTGTTTAAATATTCCTTCTTTTCTTCCTAAATGAAAAGTTGTTCTTCTGCAATTTCAGGACTTATTGAATTTGGTCAGCGAATAAAAACACGATTCTCCCTTCTCTTCCCCCATCTTCTACTCTAAAATTAAGAAGAGCCAATTACATTGTGGACTGTTTCTAACATGTATTGGGCACTGATAGTTAAGTATAAAGTAAGGTGGAGAAAATGCAGCTCTGCCTTCCAGTCCTGTTCATTTCCAAATGTAGGGCCTGCTCCTGAAGATACTGAATGTGGGCAACTACCACTGATGTCCAAAGCAATTCGGGGTGCTCATCCTCTGTTCAGATCAGACCCAAAGAAAGGTGTAGTATACGAGGCAGTCCTAACAAACATATTTTTGTTTTAAAGTAATCATGTGGCACTTTGCCTTGTGTTTTTCAAGGTCATTTTATTTGTGGTACACACATTTCTTTTACCTATTCATGAACATAGTAGCGTAATGCTGTTTGTCACCATTTTAAATCAGGACTAAGACCTCTAAATCCGGATCACAATCTCAACTGGCTGGTCCTGAAAGGAAAAAGGCTCGTGTTTTGTTCCCCCTTCACTCCCATATTCTTTTTGCCACTCCTATTATTCAGTAGTGGCTGTGGGTTTTTTAAAGGTGGTAGGGGAGGCAAAAGCACATTGTTTAGCATCCCTTTCAGTATAAATAGTGTAATCACATGCTGAACAAATAACAGCTGGAAGGGAAAATGTTTTCCTATCCCATGAAAATGTTCAAGATTCTGAAACTATTTCCTGTTCTGCTTCAGGATGAAACTGCAACCTTTCAAAACATTTTGTGAAAAATGTGTATGAGAGTGTGTGCAAGAGAGTCTGATCAACAGTCAAGTGGTTAGGGCACTCACCTTGGATGTAGAAGACCCCAGTTGAAGCCCCTATCTGCCTGACCTGGAATTCATAGATTTCCCCACCCCCCGCCTTGTCTTGGTTTTTTCCTGATTTATTCACAGTCAAGAATCTGATCTGTGACCACTGCCCTTTGATTGAGAGGAGTTAGATAGAGCACCCTTCAGGGTCCCCCAATAGAGCTCTTGATTTGTGTCTGAGAATGCTGCCCTCATACTGGTCCCAGCTCTGAGCATTATTTTAATCAAGTTTATTTAAAATGTCCTTGACTTTAACAAGTTGCACATGTATATTTGGCTATCAGTCAGTGAGATGCAATCACTGGTCCCAGACCTGAGAAGCTTATTTCACTGTTTTATTATCAGATTACACATATTCAGGACTATGCTGTGGCTTTGAGCCACTGTCCAAGGTTGGCAGATTGTCAGTAGGCACTTCCCTAGCAGGAGCACAATGCTTCAGAGCCAGAGAATGCAGTTCTTCCTACGTCCTTTGAAAGGATGTGGAGGTGTAATTCTTATTCTTATGTATTATTAGTGCTTGTCTGATGTCCCCTTTTCCATCCTACAACAGAAAATCAATACTAACTGACTTCATTAAAATTGTATGATCCCACCTCTGAGGAAGAAAGTAAGTAATCAGTTGCACGAGTAGCAGATGGAACATAACAGTACCTAACAGCTATTGGGGGAGAGTGTAGCTCTATTCAAATCAATGTCAAAGCTCCCAGTAATTTCAATTGGCCTTGGATTTTATCCAGTTTTCTTTGCCTCCTCTTGTAAGCATGGACTCCATCCTGGGGGATCCGAAGAAGGAAGTTGTCTGATGCACAGAAAGAGGAAACTGTTCCTGGCTCAAGTGATGACCTTATGTCAACAGCATTGGCTAGAATTTGGTCATATTTGCACGCTTACCTCCAGTCATATGTTTTAAATTAAAACAATTAAACTGGTACTTCAAAATGTAAACTTTCCACTACAAAGCTTTCTACACAGAGAGGTACTTTTTTAACTCCAGATGTGTGTCTTGAGTCATTGTAGCAGAGGTGTACATGGTTTGTCCAGCTCAGAATATTAAATGAGGCAATTGTAGCATTATGCAAAGTGACAATTTCAACACCAAACATAAAATATATCATCAGCAGTTGTATCCAAGCTTCTGCTTTAGTTCTCTATTTGTGTGGGGAATAGAGCAAAAGTTAAATAAGTGATATTCATAAAAGAGTCAAGCAGGGTTGAAGCAATGTCAACTTGATCTGTTGTCATGAGAGAATATCTCTAGATGAAATTTCATATGTAACCTGTGTAGTCAAAGTCAGAAAAATTTCCATATGACCTTCTGAGGCACAAAATATGGAATCCTGCTATTGGCCAGCTGTAAGTCAAATAGCCTTCACAAAGGCTCATAGATAAAACTGTCCTCTAGAATAATTTGTACAGGGTCTTACTGTGAAATAGCATTACAGTGAAAAATATCCTGCAAGTGTGCAAGAATAAGTGTGCACATAATTAATCATTACAACCTTTGGATTGTACAATGCTGATTTTTAAGTCATTTGTTACTTGCCACCCTTTTAGTAGGTGATATAAAAATAAAATGTCAGCTCAGCTAATTAACAGTAAATTACACTAAAATAATTAACCAGAGAAAATGTCACATAAGCGCATGGTACTGTTGTCTGTTTAAAAGTTTCTTTAGTTTCACTGTCACAGATCAGGTCAGGTGCCCCTGCTGGCCACCTACCAGATTTCTCTGCAGACTGAGCGGAGTCCATAGACACACTCTTGGGGTTGAGATCTGCTGAATAGCATCTCATCCCAAGAGCTGGAACCTGCTGCAATGGTGACCCTTCAGCCTCGTACTTAAACACGCCCTCTCCTTGGACTCCACTCCAAGGGTTGAGCTTTCTAGTTTGTACTTTCTCTCAGGAAACTTATGGTAGTTGTGAAGCAGATAATAAACAAACACACACCCTTTGCAATGAGTTTAACACCTGAATGCTCTTATTTAATCAAGTAAAGCACAAGAGAGTACAGATCATTTAGAAAACAATAAGCATCCTAGCTGCAATCCTCCTTGCTAGCTCACCCATCCCTTGGGAGTCTTCGGGGCCCAGAAATGCAGGCAGGGCCTCAGGGAGACCCCTACACACTGGGTTGCTGCTCTCTTCTTTTGAGCTATAGACAAAATGTCCACCACCCCTAGATAAATCTGCTCTTCCCTCTTTGCTTTTAGCCCCCTCTGTAGGGTGATACCTTTGCCAGCTGCTCCTCAGCAGCACAAACCCCTGCCAGGTGACTTCATTGCCAAGGCAACCTCTCCCTTGCTAAACCATTTCTGCTGCTTATAAGCCAGTCTGCTATGCAGAGCTATTACATTTCAACGGTAGAACATGTTAAATCAATGGCTTTCTTTTGTTGTTCTTTTGCCACCAACCTTTGGAATTTCAGCCCAACAAGGAGGCAAACAGACAACAGAGGAGGTAAACAGCTGCACATTCAAAATGGAGTTTGCGGCTTGGCACAGATGCGTAGAGTTCATAATCTCACACAGCATCCATCAATTATAAAACAGATTCCCAAAGTGTAACAATGACATGTTGTTGTCTCTTTTCTTTTCGGATTCAGACTATTGTCCAGTTACGTAGCTGGAGAATGTTTGCAATTGTTCTTACTCCACATGCTTCACAACCCAATTTCTTGCATTATAGAATTCTTCCAATGCTGATTGCAAAGAAAGGATTGATCTTTCCTTATAAGAAGAATTCCAGAGAAAGAATATAGTCTGATGGTCCAGAATACTTGAAAAACAACTCTATACAAATAAAACTCACCTAGCCATGTCATGTGATAAATATGCGTTATAATCAGCAGCAGATTGTATTTGTAATCCAACAATGGGATTTTTGGTCCCTCTCCATCCAGTCCCAGTTTTACCTCTGCAGACCTTCAGGTGTCTAACCCTTATGCTCCCTGCCCATGATGCTCTTCATTCTCCTCCTGTCCTTTCCCTGCTTCTTCCTTTCCCTTTTCGCCCTGTTTCCCTTTCCCTTTGCCCATTTCCTTCTCACTGCAATGATCCTTCCTTTCCTCCACTTTAATCCTACTCATGTCAGCAAAATAACCTCCGACTAAGTTGTTGTAACATAAATGAAACAAATGAAAAGAGATTTTCAAACTATTGTGATCTGTGCTTGCCATCACCCTATTTGTATGTTGTAACCTTTTCTCCCATGGCTTATATGTGGCATTTTTTTTGGTCTTCTTAGTTTGTCAACTACTTTGAGCAAAGAACAGCACTTTACAAATAAAGAGTAAGGAACATTTTTTTTCTAGCTAATATTTTAAATGGAAATGGAATGTCCAGAAAAGCAATAACACACAATTTTCACATAGACATTTTTAGTAAGGATTCCACGCTCAGCTGTATTCAAAAACAAAACACTGGCAGGACATTTACATGGATTTCAAACATATTCACAATTAGGACACAATCTGCACAAGCCAGTGGAATCTGTAAGTTCTTTGACCCAATAGAGATTTACTAACAGACCCCTGAGACCCTGTTTAAAAAACACCTCAACAATGCCAGTCCAGATAAAATCCTGTAGTTTATTTTATTTGGCACAATAAGAAATAAATGAGAGATGAAAGCTCTTTGAAAGCAGGGTGGGAAACAAAGGGAAAAAAATAGCAGGGATAAGATTAATTAATTAATAGAATTTTTAAATCTTAGCAGAGAGATTTCACTGCTCTATAATTCCAAAAAAAATCTTTTTCCTAATATTTCACAGCCATCGATACTATCTCATATGTTTTCCTTTATATATGTAAGTGTTGTAAATATTCTTGTGACCTTTTCATATACTTCTGGATGCTACTTGAAAAGAGGACAACTGTCTTTCAAACCAATTGAAACCTATGACAGCTCTAAAACCCTACAACACTGCAACTGATTGTGCTCCATTCCCATTATACAATACAAACTTCTGGACCATTTGGAAAGACTCAGCAAATTCTAATGCTGTCTAAACCAAAATTGCCATTTAGAACTTGGATGGAAAATCTATCGCACAGCATTACAGAAAGGCACACTGTCTTTGCCTTTCTCGTAATCTACTTCTGAGGCTACTCATGTGAGTAAGGATTATGGGGTAATGCCTAGCATGCTTGGCTATATATTAAGTCACTTAAGAAAATCCAATTTGTATTCCAGGTTGTATGTAAAGCACGTGTACAAGCTCGCAGAGGTAAGGTTGAGTGGTAAAGCTTAACTTCTGGAATTGCCTCACTTTGTAGTATTTTATTTCCCCTTTGTTAGGGTCAGATTGTCACCTGTCCTGTTCAATTATAAGTAAAGATGTAAGGCATCCCTTACTTTTCTGTCTTCTTATCACTCTACCCTTCACAGACCTTCTTTTCCCTCTGGACACCTCCACTTCACTCACTTTCTGCACTCTCCACATACACTCACTACTGTCCACACTTCTGAAATTCTCTTACCACTAACTCAGCTCTTCTTGGACAATATACTCTGCTGCATTCTTTCTCGGTCCCTGCTATCTCAGCCCCTCTACTCTTTGCTGCGTTTCGAATTCCTACTCTCTGCTGAGTCCCCTGGCCAGGGCCAGCTTCAGCTTTTTTTGCCACCCCAAGCAGCTAAGCCAAAAAAAAAAAAAGCTGCCATCGGTGGTAGCTCTACCGCACTGCTTCATTCTTCAGTGGCAATTCAGCGGTGGGTCCTTTGCTCCGAGAGGGACTGAGTTGCTGCCGAAGATCCGGACGTGCCGCCCCTTTCTATGGGCTGCCAAAAGCACATGCTTGTGTCACTGGTGCCTGGAGCCGGCCCTGCCCCTGGCCTAGCAAACACTGTTGATGGTTGAAAAGACCTGCCGGGGAAAATGATTAAGAAAGGGACTCTATGGTCAGCAGGAGTTGGGATCCAGGGAAAGGCATTATAGTAAAATCCTAGAGAGTGGCCCTGGAGTCTTTTTCTCCTCCTCTCCCTGGATTTGAGAGAAGACATGCCTGAAGCTGAAGATCATAAGAGAGGTAGCAGAGCCAACAATGGATAGATCTTCTTCTCCCTCTCCTCAGAGGGGAAAAGGACAGGAGAGGTTCAGTATGGCATCTCTTCTGAGCCCTGCGTTACTTTGCACAGTGAAGCGTAGAGTCCCTTCTGCACCCCTGAACAGCTGTGAGCTGTCAGGAGAGGGGAAGCAGGAGGCTGTTCAAGTACCACGTGGTTTGTGAGAGAGGTATTTACTTCCAGAGATTATTCCTTTTGCTACCTTCTGACAACATGTGGCTAGTCAAGGGATGCCACATTCAACCACACAGGTCCCAGGAAAGACTAGATTTGGAAAATGAGGTTTGTTTATAAAAGCGTTAGCCAGTCATGGACAATCCCAGTGTTAACAAACCCAATTTTCCTAGGTTACAGAGGCATAGTTAGCATGACCCAAGAACCCATCTCTAGCAGCAACTATGGCAAGGAGCAACAGAAGGTTTCACCTTTTCTCTTCTGGAGGAGGGGCAGGTACAAGTCTCCTAATCCTGTTGCTGAGGGTAGTTAAATGCTCCTCAGTGGAATCTGTTTATGCTGTAGCAGTGGTTCCCAAACTTTACTGATTCATGGCCCATCTTCTTTAAAAAATGATGTTTGAAGCATCCTGGGCAAATTTCTCTTTTTATGCACATTTATTTTTGGCCTTAACAGAGTTAAGTTAAATATTTCCTAGCTCACTAGTCAAATAAATGCCTAAGGAAGATTAAAATGTGTGCATATAACCAGGCCTGGCTGGAAAACAAGAATTTTCTTTTACAAAAGTTTTTAAGGTTTCTGCATTTTGTTTTTGTTCCAGTGTGGAATGAAACCAAGAGAAAGGTAGACTAGGGCTGTCAAGCAATTAAAAAAAATCACAAAAGTGCCATGCAAATGCCTGTTCTCACTTTCAGGTGACATTGTAAATAAGAAACAGGCAGCAGTCTCTCCTGTAAATGTAAACAAACTTGTTTGATTGGCGGAACAGGAAGTAGGACTGAGTGGACTTATAGGCTCTAAAGTTTTACATTGTTTTGTTTTTGAGTGAAGTTATGTAACAAAAAAAATCTACATTTGTTAGTTACACTTTCACGATAAAAAGATTGCACTACAGTACTTGTATGAGGTGAATTGAAAAATACTATTTCTTTTGTTTATCATTTTTACAGTGTAAATATTTGTAATAAAAATATAAAGTGAGCAGTGTATATTTTGTATTCTGTGTTGTAACAGAAATCAATATATTTGAAAATGTAGAAAAATCTAAAATATTTAATACATTTCAATTGGTATTCTATTGTTTAACAGTGCGATTAATCGCGATTAATTTTTTAATCACGATTAATTTTTTTTTAGTTAATTGTGTGAGTTAACTGCGATTAATTGACAGCCTAAGACCTTAGAATAGCCAGTAGCACTCACTGAGGATACAGGAGACTCCTTAGCCTGAAAATAGAAGACCTTTACCTGGACATCAGGCAGCTTCTTCTCAAGGAGGTGTCTTGCTCCTCAGCAGTGCAAGCCCACTCCCAGTCAGGTCCCTTGGATGCCTGGACAAACCACACAGCTGCTTTCTTTGCTGTGTATAGGCTCAAATTGTAGCCAGCCAGCTGCTCTGTAGTTGCAGAGTAAAGCAGCTCTTCTTAGTTCTGTCACCAGACTTTTGTCTGCTGCACATGATCAACAACCCCCACACCCAACTTCCCTGTGGAGACAGAAGGAAATTCCCTGAGTGCCCTTTGCCTTGCAGCACTGCAGGGATTGCAGTGGGAGTTCCTGCTCTGCAGCAGCATTCTGTGTGGGGGGGCTCCTTGATTTTTGGGCTCCCTTTGGCTGCAGGTTTTGCAGGAGAGTGCACTGAACCGTTATTGCTGGTGGTGTCTTCTGCCAGATCTTTCAATTATTATTCTTAAATCCTGATTGTCACCATGAAAGATGCAGAAAATAAATCCCCGTTAGCCATGATGAATCCAAGGGATGAAAGCCCGTTGCACCCTCAAAACGTCTGTTTGAGTAACTGTCATACAAACCTGCCTGTTATGACTCTCAAGATGCTTTCTAATCTTATTACATTGAGCTTGGAGATGAAAGACAAGAAAAGTAAATAACTAAGTGCTGTAAGAATCCTGAGAATTCCCGAGGCCGTACTTCATAACTCAGACATCATTTTCCCTTGGGAGGCTCACCAGTTGAATGAAATGAGAAAAGAAAGCGCTGTCTTCAATGGGAAATCTCTTACTTTTGAAATGATCAGTAAAGCAGTTCATCAAGAAAGTGCTGAATTTTGCATTGGTTTTGTTTTTTCAAGGCAAGTGGATTTTTTTTTGCTTTGTCCTGCTATCTCCTTGATAAGTCAATGGACAGGTTCAGTGAAAATTTTAAATGAGGAAGAAAGCAACTTAGGGGCCTTTTCAACCACACCTTCAGAGTTGTTTACTTGATAAATTCTTGAAGGAGGAAGTTGACTCAGTCTTTAAAGACTTTGGTAAAATGTATGCTTTTTACTAGTATTTTGTTGGTTAAACAGTGCCATGATTGTCCTTAATTACTTAGCAATATATGTGACATTTTACATTTTCAAAGCACAATAAACATCCTAAGTATCTTAAAAAGGTTCATTATTAAATATTTTAATTTGTGCCAAACCAAAAGGGAAAAATAGTCTTAGGGATGCAAGAACCAACTGAAAAGCAGGAAGCATTGGGGCATGTATGCCTTAAACCCACACATATAAATAAATTAATAATCATTAATTCAGAAGATCATGAGGGGGAACAAAAGCTCCACATTTTAGCATATGCTGTTCTGTTATTCCTGACAGAAAGTTTTTTGCATTCACACAATCAATCATCTGTTCTGTGTACACTGAATAGGTAGAGCTTTTCTATTAATAGAATTCTTTTGCTACTGTCAGTGCTATATAAAGACCCACTTAAATACAGACAAGAAGAGAGTCCACAAAGCTAAAGGTGCATTACTTCATAGAAGGTATCAATGACAGCACCTCTAGGAAATATGATTCTTGTGATACATTAATAAAATATTACTAAGGGAAATGTGAATGTACTACTAGAATCTGTCTGTGTGTGGTAGCTATTTATATGTGTTCTCTGGCCTCAGTTCAGCAAAACATGTAAGCGTGTGCTTAATTTTAACCATTGACTTCAATGCAATGTAAGCATGTACTTATACATTTTGCTGAATTGGGGCGCCTTTAAGCATCCATATAAACAGCCTGGGGTTAAATATAATAATAATACTTAAAACCTATACAGCACTTTATATCTTCAAAGCACTGTATGATCATTAATAATACAATGGAAGAGGCACAATAAATGTATTGAAAAAATCTTAAAAGGTGACAGGTGCGATGTTACCTGCATTTATCTCTGACGTCAATGGAGTTTTGCCTGGGTGCAGGTTGCAAGATTGGGTCTTGTGTTAATATCAACCCAGCCACTAAGGAGTCAGCCAAATCCTGAATTAATGTAAGTGAATTGGTTTTAGGTTATCCAGAAGGTTTGATGACAGAGCCAGGCCTTCAATTGAGCTCTTAAGAAAAATAAAATAAATGACAAGTTGAGATACTAGTGCTGATTACATATCTATGAAAGGGAAACATAGCCTGCTAAACCCAGGGTTGTGAGTTCAATCCTTGAGGGGACCATTTAGGGATCTGGGGCAAAAATCTGTCTGGGGATTGGACCTGCTTTGAGCAGGGGGTTGGACTAGGTGACCTCCTGAGGTCCCATCCAACCCTGGTATTTTATGATTCTATGATCATCAATAAGGCACTGTGCTTTTTTGGAAGTAAAACCATTTGCTCTCTCTGTCTTTGTCTTTCTTTACTCATATGTAAAACATGTATAACAACAAACAGCTGTGTTGTGAAGATTCACTAATGTTTATAAAGAGCTTTGATATCCTTGGAAGAAAGTTGCTGTATGAAAGCCTGACCCAAGTCTATTTAAGTTGATGGGATTTTTTCCCAAGTGCAAGACATTGTTTTTATTTGCATTTAGTGGCTTGTCTTCATTCATGGACAGAGACAAAACTAGAACCACACTCAGAGGTTCATGGACTTATCCATTTCTACACTGAACTTCAATAGGTAGACAGTCACTTGGAAAAAGAAAACTGTCTGCATCATAACCCAGAATTTAAAATATAACAGATACAAACATCTTGCAAGTCAAATATAGCATTTAAAAACTTTGGGTGGAATTTTCAAAAGTACCTTATTGATTATGATCAAAAGTCCCATTAATGTTTGTTCCTAAGTCACTTAGGCTCTTTTGATGATTTCACCCTAAATGCCCAGATTTTCCAGTGTTCCTCAATTTGTGGGTGCCCAACTTGAGACTTCTTTAAGGTTTTAGAGGGAACATTTTTCAGCACTTCTGGAAAATCAGGCTCCTTTAAAGTGTCTCAAGTTGGGCACCCAGAATCATTAGTTACTTTTGAAAATGTAGGCCTTAGCTCTTTCCATATGTGTGGGTTGAGCAGTCGCATGCAAACCCAAGTGCTACATCTTGGTGCAATGGGAAATACTATTTGTCCTTGAAGTTAAAAATATATTTTAAATCAAATTATATAAAGACCATTTGTATGAAAGCTTTTCCTGAATATTAGTCTATAAAGCAGTATATTTCATATATAACATGAAAATTAGGAGTCCTTGGTCACTAATATGATAATTATTATTATAGTGTAGATGTTTCACTTTGAGACTTCTATTTTGTTTCTCTGTTTCTAACCCAGGTTCTGTTTCTGTATTTTAAACAGAGAACAGCGAATGGCCACCCGTTCAACCAAATATAACACATTTAAAGGTCAGACAACTACTGCACAATTGTTTCATGACCTAATAAAATTGCAGTGTTTTTCTTTAGATAAAATGTTGTTATGATCTGAGATATAGTATATTGAAGAAGAAATTATGCTGAAACCTGCCCTTATTTTACAATTCCCTTTACTGCCTGAGTTAGTGGAAATGCAACTTTTGCTCACTGAAGGCATAATTCTTCCCCCTTTTCTGCAGCAATGCAGGACCCAAGACACAACAGAGCTGAAGCAATGCTACTGTGCCAGGGGGGCCAGGAATATTTTTCTGCAGCCCTGTGAGCAATTCATACTTTTCATGAGCCATGAAGCCCAGATAGAAATTAGGAGGGTTTAGAGGGAATTTGAAATCAAGTAACCAAAGACAGTTTTAAAAAGTCTTTGCTATTTGTTCAAGACTGTCAGAACCAGGAAGTTCACAAGAGGAATAGCAGGTCTGCTGGACTACAAGGCAGTAAACTGAGCAGTTAAGGAGAATATTGTGTGGCATAAGATGACATTCATTGAATGTTACTTACCTGGTTTTTCAGTTGATCACTCTGTTTCTTAGTTAAAGAGTAGCCAGTTTTGTATTTTAAACACAACTAGATTTAATGTGCTTATAGGGGTGAGGGTAATGGGCTAACGTTCCACATCAACCCTAAAATATTAGAGTGGGTTTTTGTTTGTTTGTTGCGTTTGTAAAGAATTAATCTGAGATGTTCAATTTCAAAGCTTGGGAGAGGCATCAGGTTTTTAAAAAGACAAAATTATAGCGCATCAGTTTTTCGGTTGGAAAATGCTTTTTGTCAAAACTAAAACATTCCATGGGAACATTGCTTTCATCAAAACTTTTGATGAAATTAGTATCAGAATAATTCATTTCTATAAGGTCTAAATATTTATTATTGAAACATTTAGACTTTTGTTATCTGTAATCATTAAAGTCAAAACATTTTGACTATTGTGTTATGTCACATAATATTATAGTCAAAGTTTTGACTACTGTATTTAGGGCTCTTCTTTTTGTAGGTTTAATTATTAAAAATAACCTCCCCCAAATGAAATTAATAGTTATGTAATTTGCCCTTCAAAAACCCATTTTTTGGATGTTTTCTTTGTAAAAACTGTCGTGAGTAATGTATATTATATACATTACAGTAGTATGTACTGTTATGGATAACCTCTTTGTAATGTTCCTTAGCGCACTTTAACATAGTGCTTTTTGAAACAGTCCTATCTTAAAGTGCACTTAGGGAACATTTAGTGCACATCAACAGGGTCTACATGGACCAATTAATGCTCAACATATTAGTGAGCCCTAGAAATTACATCCCAGTAGTCCACATTACTCCTCCATATAGAGAAATCTTTAGATATAAGTAGCTATTTCTGGTATCTTCCCGGTGTTTATCAGATTAACACAGATTTTATTTTTATGAGGGTGTTTTATTTGTTAAAACCAAAAATCAGAAGCCCTAAATACATCATAAAAGTCAAATCAATCAATTATATTTAGACTTTATCCAAATGAAACATTTTGACTTTATTGAAGTGAAATGTTTTTTGATTTTCTAAAACCAATTCATTTTCATACTAATTTGAAAAAAATCCCCACAATTTTGGAAATACCCATGGAACAGCAATTCTGGGTTCTCACCAGCTTTAACCCCTCCCCCTCCTCATAAAAAATCTAGGATCTAACTCATCCCCGGTATAATTTCCTTGCATTAATTTGATTCACTATAAGTAAAACACATCACATGCAATCAGCTTAGTTCACATAGATTTGATGGTCATATGCAGTGTAATTAAGGCCTGAATTTTATTAAATCTGTGACTAGAACTGAGAAACACTGTTAAAGCTGTTGGTCTCTTTGCAAAATTTAATGCCATTTAAAACATTTGTGAAGTCAAGAATGGCAAAGTTTTCAGTCCACGATCCTCTCACTATGGGAAAAAGCTTTTGTGAAGCATGGCCTTATAAGTCTGAGTCCAACAAGTATTGGCATAATATAATTTATCAGCCAAGGAGAAAAGTCTATTTTTAAGAAGAAAAACGTATAGGCCCCAATTTATGAGAGCATTTAAGCACATATTTAACTTTGAGCACATGCTTAAGTCACTTTGATTTCAATGAGACTTACAGGACCTTCTTTAGCAAGAAGTTATGAAGTTAAATGCTGCTTGAAAATAAAGGAGCTTTGGCAAGCGTACCAGAGGACAAGGGAGGCAAACAGTTGCTCTTGTTCTGAGCCACAGACATGGTGCTTCTATGAGGAGTTGCGTGTGATTCTTGGCAGCTACTCCACCACTACCCCAAAACGCTCCATGGATACCTCCCAGGAGCCCCATGTGACCTCAAGCAATAAGGAGGAGGCCACTGTTGATGAGGAACAGGAGGAGGAGAATGCAAGGCAGGCAAGTGGAGGATCCATTCTCCCCAACAGCCAAGAACTGTTTTTAACCCTGGAGCCCATCCCTTCACAGGACCAGTTGGCGGTGGAGCATGATGCTGGGGAAGGCACCTCTGGTGAGTACACATTTCCAATCAAACTGTAGGGGTTACATGCTATTATTTTTAACGTTGAATCTGAACAAAAAAGTAGGTGTAGTGGTTATTGGTGGCCGCTCCAGCTACGCAGAGGGTGATCTCTGAAAAAAGACTGTTTATGTGCACTGGAATGGCCCTGGAATCCTCCATGGAGCTCTCTAGGAAGCATTCATGGAGGTACTCTGCAATCCTTTGCAGAAGGTTTCTGGAAAGGGCTGCCTTATTTTGTCTTCCAAGGTAGGACACTTTCCTGCATCACTGCAGTATTAACTCTTCTGGCATCATTGCGGCACACAGCATTGCAGCATAAGGACCAGGTCTGTACTCAGATGCTTGCAGTATCAGCTCCCTTGCTGCTTCTGTTACCCTCAGGAGAGTGATATCGCAGATGGTCACCTAGGGGAAACGGGGGAAGTTTTAAATGCTAGTCCTTAAACCGCAAGCAATTCAACAAGTAATCTGCCCTTGTCTGGTGAATTCTGGGTCACACAACTACGCTTTCCCGAGCATGCCCTGGTTGTGGTTGGAAGGGATCACCACATATTGCAACCAGCATTTTAAAAAAAAGAGGGGAGGTGACTCTTCCTGTTTGTCTCTGTTCCACCCCAACCCAGTGCAGTTTTTGTAACAATCAAACTATTTGCGGGGCTTTATATTAGTGCCTGTCCTCAAGCACCATCCAGGTTGCTAGGGGAAAGGAGGCTGTGCTGAGGTTGGAACCATTGTTCCCAAGGATGTCTTAACAAAAGCTGCAGCAGAAGACCTCTCGCCCAGGCCTCATGATCTTACTCATCATGGCTATAGCAGCAAACCGATTCTTGCAGTAGCCAACAGTTGTGATTACGTTGTAGCTTGCAGGGGAGTGCATTGAGGGGTGTTTCTTTAAAAAAAAAAAGAATTAACCTCGGCCCAGAAACAATGTATGCACTGTCAATACTACTCTCATGCTTTGTATTCTTTGCAGCTGAAACCTTGTCCATCGGTGCATCCTCCACACTGGGACAGAGACTTTCCCAGATTAGAAGGCAGAAAAAGAAGACTCGGGAGGACATCTTCAATGAGTTAATGTGCGCCTCCGAGAGTGACAAGATGGAACTAGGCGCATGGAGGATTGCGCTGTCCAAAAGCCTGGATGCTAGAGTCCCTCTACAGCTGGACACTAGAGTCCCTCTACAGCCTATGCTGAACCTGCTGCCATTGTCACCCAGTTTTACATCCTCCTCTCCCAAACATCCTAGGATGCGGAGGGGAAAAGTCCATTGTTCCTTGCACTCAACACCAGGCGAGGGTACAAGGACCAGAAGGCGCCCATTCCCACACTTTTGATTGTTATTGAAGTGCAATTGTAAGCAAGCTGTCCTTGTCTCCCTCCCCACCCCCAGTGTTATCAGTCCTTCTGTCCCAGGTTATCTTACTTTTCTTTGCTGTCTCTCAGTGTTTGTGAGCATAATAAAATTTAATGGATTGAGGAGAAAAGGATCTTTATTCTATCTGCGCATAGTGGTTAGTGAGGTAGAGTTTACAGGGGAGTAAATGAAATGAAGAGGACAGCTTGGTAAGGAACAACATATATAAGTGTCACATTACTGTGGGTCATTGCTGAAATGAATTTTCAAAGCCTCACAGAGACACAGAGCCCTTCAGTGTGCTCTTCTGATTGCCCTAGTGTCCGGCGGCTCAAAATTGGCTGCCAGGTGATCTGCTTCAACCTCCCACCCGGCCGCAAATGTTTCTCCCCTTGTTTCACAGATATTATGGAGCACACAGCAGGCAGCAACAACAATGGGGATTTTGCTTTCACTGAGGTCTAACCTAGTAAGCAAACAATGCCAGTGGGCTTTTAAACGTCCAAAGGCACGTTCCACCACCATTCTGCACTTGCTCAGCCTATGGTTGAACCGGTCCTTACAGCTGTCCAAGCTGCCTGTGTATGGATTCATGAGCCATGGGAGCAAGCGGTAGGCTGGGTCTCCCAGGATCACGACTGGCATTTCAACATCACCAATGGTTATTTTGCAGTCTGGAAAGAAAGTTCCTGCTTGCAGCTTTCTGAATAGACTGGAGTTCATAAAGATGCGAGCATCATGCACCTTTCCTGACCATCCCACGTTGATGTCGGTCAAATGGTCCCTGTGATCCACCAGCGCTTGCAGCACCATTGAGAAGTACCCTTTTTGGTTTACGTACTCTTTGGCAAGGTGCTCTGGTGCCAAGATAGGGATATGCATCCCATCTATCACCCCACCGCAGTTAAGGAACCTCATCGCAGCAAAACCATCCACTATGTCCTGCACATTTTCCAGAGTCACTACCCTTCTTAGCAGAGTTCTATTTATTGCCCTGGCAACTTGGATCACAACAGACCCCATAGTAGATTTACCCACTCCGAATTGATGCCCCACTGACCGGTAGCAGTCTGGCATTGCAAGCTTCCACAGAGCTATTGCCACTGGCTTCTCCACTGTCAGAGCAGCTCTCATTTTAGTATTGCTGCACTTCTGGGCTGGGCAAAGCTCTTCACACAGGTCCTGGAAAGTGACCTTATGCATTTGAAAATTCTGCAGCCACAGCTCATCATCGCATAGCTGCATAACTATGTGGTCCCACCAGTCAGTGCTTGTTTCCTGGGCCATGAAGTGATGCTCCACCGTGTCAAGGTGATGCGTGACTGTTGCCAACATCTGCAAATTGCTCCACTCCATGCCTTCCAGCAGGGCTGCCTGTGTAGCATCACATCATTCCACGTGGCGGCTCCTGCTTTGGCTGAGTAAATATTGCAGGATAAGGCGCGAGGTGTTTGTAATGCTCACAACAACAGTGTACAGCTGAACAGGGTCTGTGCTTGCTGTGCTATGGTGTCTGCATGGGTAACCCAGGCTTAAGAAAAAAGTCATGAAAAAGGCTTGGTTTCTTTGCCATTGATTTCAGGGAGGGAGGAAGTAAGTGCATCATGGGAGGCTAGCCATGTTCCCATAACCACAGTGCAAATGTTTTGGTCCCATGAGGCATTGCAAGCCCAACCCAACATTCCCCACCCTGCTCCATGCACTGTGGGATAGCTACGCACAGTAGTGTAGGGTAGTGTAATGTAATGTAGTGTGGACATGCTCTTAGTCTCTGTCCAGGAGGCTTTATTTCTCCAAGCATAACCAAACACAAAAAAACAGTTCCTTACCCTGGGCTACCACTCCTAGGGGATTTCCCCCTCACCTCTCAATGCTTTCTGCAGGAATCTTCCATGCTCTCCCCTCTCCCCCTTCAGCTTTCCACAGCCTCCGCTCCTAGAGGATTCTGGCAGCCTCTCCCATGTTGTTTCTTGGAGCTATCTGGCTCTGACTACTCCTGTCTCTCTCCCTCCAGGTCCAGGTGCCCTCTTTTAAATCAAATTGGGGTCAGCTGACCAGGCACAGGTGCTTTGGCCCTGCTCTTTCTTAAAGGGGCAGTGTCACCCAGTGACTCTTCCTCCTTGTAAAAGCTTTTTGAATCAAGTTTCATCCTGCATAAGTATGGAAAAATTCCCAATCAGAAAAATTTTGTGTGCATGACATTGACTAGTAAATTGGCATAGCACTGTGTGATGTTTCAGCTGCCCTGGCCCACTTCCTTAAAAATGTACATCAGAGCGTTTTAAATCCAGCCTAAGCTCTGCTTCTCTCCCCCCATTCCCCATTTGGAACATAATTAAGTTAATCGTTCAAGGGAGAGTTGACACATGTAGTGATTGGTCACAGGGTTTTTATGGTCATATTTCATATTCTTCTAAAAGGATGGTAACCATGCTGCAGTTTTACTTGGTGAATGTCCTGAATGCAGTGACAGTACCTTATTATTCAGCATAAAATGTTTATGTGCTGATTGACTGCTGATTAAATCCATTCCATATGGAGCACTACAGCTGAATTATACAGACACTTTCTTTCCCAGCAGAATATTAAAAGAGGAAATATTTCACTGTGGTGCCTACAATTCCTTTCAAGGATATGGTAACTTGAATATTAATATCCCCAGGTTTGCAGATGTTGACACTATATACCATAATAAAAAGTAGTTATGTTCCAGTTTGGTGTAGTTTTGTTCACATTTTTTATGCTTTTGGGCCATTATGAGTTCAGCACTGAGAGATGCAGGCACCCTGAATGCCTGAGAACTTCTCAGCACAATGTGGGAAACTTGTTTTTAGTGACCAATCTGATGTCATGTTGACTGATGTGTTGCTCTGCTAAAAAAAATGACAGATAAATAAACAAGTTTACTGATGAGAGGAGAATCTGTAATTGGGAGTTTGACCAAGGTCAACTGGACATTAAGCAAAAAGTCATACGCAGCAAATTGGTTCGGTGATGAATGGTATAATCATCTGCAGAATGCAATCAGGGACTTGAAATGAGTAATTGCTAGAAGTGAAAATGCGCAATGGTTTGTAGAAAGATTATAAGAGATTTAATAACAGCATAGTGGAAAGATATTGGTCAAATTCTGCTCTCAGCTATACCAGTGTAAATCCAGAGTAAGCGACAGCCAGATCCCTGGCTTCCCACTCTATCTATTTGGACCATGGAGAGTTACTGTAACAGGACAGCGGAGAATTCTCTGTTGATGGGGAATCACTGAGAGGCAGAAAAAGCCGATGTCACTCGCTCTACTCTGTTTCTGAACCCCAGGGTTAGGGGCATCCCTCATAGGTGCGCCTGGAGGAAGAGAGGGGTGGTGGCCAGAAACCCTTTGTTTTGGTGATTCTGGGCCGGCAGAATGACCCCCAGAGAGTCATTCCAGCTGGTGCAAATTGGAGCAGACCTGAGAATTTGGATCATTGTCTTCAGTGGAGTTACTCCAGATTTATACAGATGTAAGCAGGTGCATATTTGGTTCATTGTGTACAATAGCAGGACTCAGGTCATCCTGATAAGAGTGAAACAAGATCTAAACATTTAAGATGCAAGCTTATTTACCTTTTATTTAGGAAACCTAAGAAATTAAATATGGTGTTGTAGGGGATCTGATAAAACAATATATTTCTTAAGTGTTCTTGATAATATCTAACTCTCTATGAATGTACTCCCAAACCATCCTAACCTAAGGAACTGACATAGCCTATAGATAGATCAGTGGCAGTGACATATTTGCAATTGTAGATATTTAGCCAATAGGGATTCTATTGTGTTAACAGCGTCTCTTTATCTCCTTTTGTTTGCTCTTTTGTGGGAGGGAGTTGCACTGATAGGGTGAGTAGTTCACTAATTTTGTGTTCTTCCAGTGATGTTAGGCTGCAGTATGTCTAAGTGTGGAGTCCTCTTTCAGGTATTTTCAGTATTCCAGTTAACTAGGACATCACCAATGAGCGTGTGAAAAGCTGCTGACACAGCGTGTGCATAGAGAGTGTCATCACACTTAACTGCACATATTAGGCCGATTCCTCAGTTCTAGTCGTTCTGAGCAAGGAGCAGACCAGGGTGGGTGGTGGTTACAGGTCATGGCAAAGCATCTCCGTGATCCTTGCACTGTGGAAAGCTAAGACAGTTTCAGGGGCCCATTGTATTAACTAGGGATTGCTGAGCACAGCTGTGCTCTGCCCAAGTTTCCTATCTCCCTGGGAATGAGGAGGTGGCATAGGAACCATTCTACTTTCTATTGCCAGGAAAATCCCCATGTAGACAACAGCCTGTGAGATCAGGGACTGTAAAAGTGGCTCAATCACTTTTGCCCCCTCCTGTCTTGCACTGAGTACAGCTCAGTTTGACTTGAGAGTGTGAGCCACAGACTCCAGCCTGTTGAGATTTTCAGAAATCAAGGGCATGCACAGGGGAAGGGGGGGACAAGCGGGGGCACACCCCCAGTAATTGGCAGGGGCACAGAGTTCCTCCAGCCCCAGGGATGTGGTGGGGGCACAGAATGTGCCCCTCCAAAAATGGTCAAATTTAAATTCCTGTGCACACCCCTGGATAAGCTAAATTCCATACCCTTATTTCAGCATTGAGTAAGTGTGTAGTGTAGCATATGGAGGGCCCTCCCAGTGTATTCTTCTTCCTCTATCTCCTCTTTTTGCTCAACATTTGAACAAGTAAATAAATATACAAGGTCTGAGATTCACCATCTAGCAGGTTTCCTAACCAAACCTGAGTTAGCATGATCCAGAGATCATGTGGCTTGTAATTTTTATTAAGATTTATCATTAAGTCTGTGGGCTATAAATATAAGACTATAAGAAAGTATAGAATGCACAATGAAAAACAAATTAGGAAACTGAAATGGCAAGGCTGGGTAAGTAACTTGTAAAGGTTACTTACCGTGAGTCTTTCACATCGGAACTGGACTACTTGATCAAATTACTCAGTGTGTCTAAAAGATAAAATGATGGTAACAAAATATATGCTCTAACTATGGGTCTCTAAATATCTCCAGCACTGGCAGTTCTGTAAAACACTTGCAGACTGCTGAACCAGACTGAACCATCTCTAAATGGAGCACCGGACCTATAGACTTGTTTAAACATTTAGTAAACTATTGAGCTGAAGAAAATTATTTCAAATTTAGTGACAATCTGTGGACATCTAAATGTGCAAAGACATCCCAATCAAATTTGCAGTAAAAGGTCAGGTAAACTGGTTTTGAGCAATCCATTTTTCAGTGCTTTGAAATTGGGTAAGTGCCTCTGTCACGTACACCATTCTAACCATGGGGATTCCTCCAGCCTCCTCGCTCTGATTTACTCAGTGCACATACTGCAAGTAGCCTGTCACAGAGCTTTTGTTCTTGAATACAGCCAGAGGCTGTGAGTAAACTGCAGCCAAAAATCAAATTGTGGCGTCTAATGAAATGGATGCCACTAATTCAGAAGCATCGGTACTGTCAGTTAATCCACTTGGTTACTTCCAGGATAAGAACATCAAGGGGTTGAAAATGAATACATTTACTTTCTTCGTTGCATTTAGCTACATCATTTGACCTGGTTATTATTGCTCTTCCTAGAATTTCAGTAATCCGATTAGAGAACAAGGTGTTTTTTCCTGTGAAATGAGGAAAGCATTTTATGAAATATCATATTCTCATGAACTGTAGGTTGGAAATGGAATCTGATTTGTACAGTCTGCAATAAAATATTCCATCTAATTATCTTACAAATGACAATGTAAAAGTTTAGTTGGAACTGCTTTCCATTTGTGAGACAGATGGGTAAATTCTGTTATAACGGATCTTCTAAATTACCCAAAGCCTTACCAAGCCAGCCAGTGTAACTAGTAACGTGACCCACCTAACACCTGAATAAGTGCAGTTTGGTACCTGAAGTTAATTTAAAATATTTTTTTTCATGTGGTTACACCAATTTAGAGTGAAGATTTTCTCAGATGTGCTGTGGACTCAGTGATCTTTGTTTCAACCTATCTTTAGGTTAAGCCAGTACTGGGGTGTCAGTGGATGGCGCAGAAACAGCACTATACTGTGGGTCGCATATCTGACAAGCATTTTATTTGATTTGATTTTTTCCAGTTAACCAACCTTAAGCCTATTTATTTATTTATTGTGGAGGAAGAGAAGGCAAGAAGCTCTGCTCCTTTGTTAAGCTGAACAAGTTTTTAGAACAGATCTATAATATGCGAACCTTTGCACATTCATTTTTAAACAAGCCAAGGTGCTCAAGGCTTTTTACAACAAGCCAGATCTTTTAGCATGTAACAATGGGCTTTGGGTGTTTGTTTTACTTGATTTATTAGTTTTTTTTTAAATCTGGCATCAGGTAGCTGCTGCCAACAACTAGAGGTACACCTCTACCCTGATATAACGTGACCCGATATAACATGAATTCGGATATAATGTGGTAAAGCAGTGCTCCGGGTGGGGCGTGGCTGCGCACTCTGGCAGATCAAAGCAAGTTTGATATAAAGCGGTTTTACCTATAACGCGGTAAGATTTTTTGGCTCCCCAGGACAGCGTTATATAGAGGTAGAGGTGTATATCAACAACAGCGTATGTGTCTGTGTTTGGTACCTATACACATGCTACACAGATTCAGTGTCACATTATCAAAATCAAACTCTGTCCCTGACTCAGCAAGTGTCTAGCTGTGAGCATGTGACTGGTCCCATTGACTCTAAAAGTGTCCTATAAGGAGACGCTCAAAATTGCACACCCGTAAACTTGGACACAGTAATTTTGTAATACAAACTTTGAGTCTACTTTTCTTGGTTCCCCCTCTGATTCTTTCAGTGTAACACCTCTAAATTTGATTATTATCTTAATTACACAAGCATTTCCATTGCACATGGATTTCCATGGAGTTAGTCTGGAATTACAAGCACATAACTGTGATCAAATTGGATCGTCTATAGCTCTACTCTGTTGCTGAAACAAACTGTCTCAGCTAGCTTAGGTTTTGGTGACACGTCTTTGATACATATTTATTTCCAACATCCTTTGCTGCAGACTGCTGCCTGCCTCATTGTCCTTGATTTTTCTTTAGAGGTCAAATTTTCAAGTTGCTTGTGCAACTCTGTATATGCAGACCAGAGGCATCCAAATCTTGCACGGGACATTTTTATGCAATGTCGCTTCTGCACACAATCACAGAATGTGAATACACCCATTTACATTTAATTTGTGTTTGCTTTACTCTCATAAACGGGAGGTTTTTACACATACTGTACGTTCTTTCATTTGTGGGCTCAAGGATTGCACGTGCAAATGAATGAGCTGCAAAGCTTTAAGTATACAAATAGAAATAATATTCTGAAAATTTGGCCCTACAAATTGCTTTGAATTTGAGTGTTCCAGAGTACCCTAGAACCCAAAAAACAAATATAATCAGAATCTGAATCTTTCACTGTTTGCACATATTACTGCTAACAGCTAAATGAGGTTCTCCTTTAACTCAAGCAGCGTAGTCCCCAGGGCCGCCCAGACGGGGTGGGTCAAGTGGGGCAATTTGCCCCAGGCCCCGGGCTCCGCAAGGGCCCCCACCAGAACGGCCAGGGCTCCCTTGCTGGCCCAGCCCGACCCCGCCTCTGCCCCTCCCGGCGCCTCAGTGCCTCCAGCAGTGTCCCGGACAGCTCCAGCGCGGCGCCGGCGGGGCCCCTGAGCCCCGCCCCGCTCAGAGCCGCGTGGTCAGGGGGCGGGGCTGGGAGCTCCACGCCGAGCGGAGGAAGCTCAGGCCCCGCCCCCTCACTACGTGGCTCTGAGCAGGGCGGGGCTCAGGGGCCCCACCGGAGACACGCTGCCTCTGTCCAGGGAAGGTCCTGGATGCGCTGAGGATCCGGGTGAGGGGGAAGCCAGGGGTAAGGGGCCGGGGCCGGGGCCGGGGGGGTTGGCTAAGGGGCAGGGAGTCCCAGGAACAGGGAGGGGGCAGAGGTGGGGGCAGTCAGGGGACAGGGAATGGGGGGGTTGGATTGTGGGCGTTCTGGGGGTCTGTCAGGACTCAGCGGGGTGGGGGGATAGGGGTTGGGGCAGCCAGGGGACAGGGAGCAGGGGTGGGGTCCTGGGGTGGTAGTGGAGGGTCTTTGGGGGACAGTGAGGGGACAAGGAGCAGGATGGGTCGGGTATTCTGAGGCAGGCAGGCAGTCGGGGGGCAGGAAGTGGGTGGGGATGGGATAGGGGGCAGGGCCAGGCTGTTTGGGAGGCACAGCCTTCCCTACCCTAAAGCTCATTCAGCAGTTTGAGGCTTGCAGGAGAGCCAAGCTGTTAGCTTTTCCATTAGGGCTACCATCCCTTTCACTTCTCAAATGCCAAATTATAGTCTACATTTAATTTCAGTGCCATAAGGAGATTCATGTCAGGGGAGGGTAGCTTCATTTAAAATTAGGCACTGGGGGAGGGATCACATGAGAAGAGCAATATCCTACACCACCTACCTCCTTCCCAACCCTACCAAGGAAGACCCCCCCTCCCTGAGGCTTCCAAGGGGTTAATTCAGTGGTTCTCAAACTTTTGTACTGGTGACCCGTTTCACACAGCAAACCTCTGAGTGCGACACCCCCTGTCTTATAAATTGAAAACACTTTTTTATATATTTAATACTATTATAAATGCTGGAGGCAAAGCAGGGTTTGAGGTGGAGACTGACAGCTCACGACCCCCAGTTTGAGAACCCCTGGGTTAATTTAATTTTAGCACCTTGTGGCCATTCACATGCATATGCAATTTTGAGCATTTCAGTTTTCACAACATAGGCTCATCCCAGATTCTGGACAAGCTCAAATGCTCAGTTCGTGGAGTATGTACGTAAGCTATACTAAAGACAAACCCACAGTAACTGTCTCCAGTTTGTGAGGGACCCCATGGAGCCAGTCTCTAGGAAACAGATAAATGCATGGAGATTAAGTCCATTAATGGCTATTAGCCAGGATGGGTAAGGAATGGTGTCTCTAGCTTCTGTTTGTCAGAGGGTGGAGATGGATGGCAGGAAGGAGATCGCTTGATCATTGCCTGTTAGGTTCACTCCCTCTGGGGCACTTGGCATTGGCCATTGTCGGTAGACAGGATACTGGGCTGGATGGACCTTTGGTTTGACCCAGTACGGCCATTCTTATGTTCTAAGCTAAATGAACCCAAAGTTATGGAAACAGATATGAGTCAAGGAAGCCAGCAGAGTATCAGAAACCTGGAAAAATCTCTGCCTGGATGGGCTCAGGCATTTGATCACAAGCTGAGGTGGTTCAAAAGTTTTGGATTTTTTTTAAGCAGATTTTTTTATTGTTTCTTTAAACAATCTAACACAGCAAGCAGCAAATATTTGGCCACATACTTCTGAAACCCCAAACCATATTCAGGTTTTGGCAGACTAATTTCAGCTTTTCAATTAAAAAAAACACAACAAATTTTGAAGGAAAACAGACATTGTCTGTGATTTTTTTTCTGCTTTTTAAAAACCCCTAGTTTTCGATCCAAAAAAAGTTTTGACGGAGAATATTTGTCCAACCCTTTTAATGAGCTTTAGTGCCTTTTAGCACTAGCTGATGCTGAGAACCAGTGATACCTTGTAAAGAAGTTTTCTCAAAACCGGGTTTGTGCCGAGATGCGGAAGGTTTATTTTTCCCAGGGCCACCCATGGGGGGGGAGGGGAGGAAGTGGGCAATTTGCCCCGGGCTTCACAGGGGCCCCCATGAGACTATAGTATTGTATAGTATTGCAATTTTTTTTATGGAAGGGGCCCCCGAAATTGCTTTGCTCCAGGCCCCCTGAATCCTCTGGGCGGCCCTGGTAGTACCTTTTTTTTTTGAGCCAGAGATCCTGGTTTCTATCTCCAGTGCCATATATGTGGTGTTTATTTGATGGTTACAACAACACATGAATATATGAAGCCATGGATTTGTTACTAGTGGTGATCATGTAGTAAAATAACTCCCTCTCCCTGCAGTGCGGTGGGAAGGTTTATGTCCAGAGGTATACAAACTTTTCCAAACCAGCTTTGTCCATCTCCAGTTTCCAACATTAATGTGCTTGGACCATTTACAAACTGCAGATAAAAAGAGATTTCATACTTTTCTGAGAGAACTTTCCATAATTACATCAGTAGCACTGAATTGAAATAGCTGCTCTACGGGATTTAAGGAAAACTGTTAACATATATAAAGATATCTATAGCTGTAGATAGATAGATAGACATAGATATAAAAACGTATATATTGCTGTCCATCATTGTAATACCTGAGCACAATGTGTATATGAAGCATTACCCTTCATAGCCTACAAGTGTCTAGGGAGTATGTCTTTAGTTAACTGCCTTAAGCAACATGAGGGATAAAGCTCACATCCCTTATCTTTCCAATAGAGGCCTCTACTCAGTGAGCTAAAAGAGTGGCTCCTAAGTCAGTCTGGGAAGGGAACTGAGCTGGTGTGACAGATACTGCATTCTGTAAAGGACAGTGTCATAGAGTCACATAAGCCTTTTCTTTACAGAAGCACTCTCGAAACCCATTGCATATTGGTAGATAGTTTGCTAAAATAGTACTGAAGTTTAGCTGCAGAAAACATGCTTTTAGCAACCAATGTTCTTAGCACTTGCCCCTTATGGTCTGTTTCAAAAGTATGATGCAACGCTTTACCCCATAACACTTATTAAATGTTAATTGGAGTTTTATGGCTAAAATAAGATGCACTTAAAATGTATTAGTAATATAGTAATAAATACTTTGCACTTCAAGAACCTTCCATCCCAGGATATCAGAGTGCTAATAGATAATTTTGCTTATCAGAAATGAAGATAGTTTCTCTCATCAACTATATGGCTATATGAAGAAATGACAATGAATATATAAAAAGGGATGGTCCCAGGGTAGGGACACACATAGTAACTGTTCTAGAAGTCTTTTGTATTTGGTAACCCAGAGTAACAGAGACGTTCCTGGATCCCAGGCAACAGATAAAGATTGGGCCAGGAAAAGAAAGCTATCACTGGCACAATTGTTAATGTAAGAAATGCATTAATCAAAAATACACTGAATTAAAATACAGCAAAAGGAAGATTATGCAAAAAGATATGAAAGCAAAACATCATCTATATAAACACGAATGTAAAGTTTCCGCAGAATATGTGGTAGTTGAAATTCTGAGAGCATCCTTGGGTACTGTGCACATACTGGCACTTCTATGATTTTAATTTTCCATAAACTAAAATAGCATTATCAGACTCGAACATCCATATTCTGCCTATGGGGATCCTCAACAAACAGCCCTCATTTAGATGCTTAGCACTTGCTGCAGTGTATTGAATATCCTACGTTCCCATATCAGGAGGCGCTCAGCACTTCACAGGACTGAGCCCTAAAACCCCACATAGTAGGCTCTAAACCTAGAATATTATTCTTTGTTGGTAGATGCAAATTGGTGCCAGCTTTTCTAAACTGAAAAAAATGCCCCATCCTCATTTTGCATTTGATTTCTTTTGGAGATAGAACCCTTGTGTTCATTTTATGCATGGCCACTCAATTTGTCTCAGGGCCAGTTTTTGTGCTGGATTGGCACAGGTGTATTTCCTAAACTTCCCCCTTACTATCACAGCAGCTGAACCTGGCAAGGGGAAACCACCCACAATCTGAAAAGCTCATCAGAACAATACTGTCTGATTCTCTCTTGACAGGTTAATTAATTGCATGACATTCTATTTTGTGTGATTTTTGGATGATTTTGATACTTTTATTTTAAATGTGGTTCCTAGCAGAGTTTGAAAAGGCTGATACATTGTCTGCTTGTCTGTCAGTTTAGCTGGTGCTTGATAAAGGAAAAAGAGAGAGAGAGCACAAAGGAGAGTCTGCCATTTGAAGTTTTAAACTAGGAACCATCCAAAATAATCCTGTATGCTATGAAGTCTGAGAAATTTCAGTTTGAAACTGTACAAGAGGAAAATTAAATACATGACAGCTAAATAATAGACTGTATCCCATTAGCTGCATTAATTATGATCAGCTGTATATCTTGTTTGGTAGTGGTAAGGGGATTATGTGTTGTTTCCTTTGCTTTAAGCGTGTAGATAGTTCCATTGAAACAAGAGTGTAAGTAGAGGTGGGTGGAGAGAGGTAAGTCACTTTCATGGATGATATTGATATTTTGAAATTTTGGTTTTGTTCTGATTTGTAAATGAAAACCAAAATTTTCAAAATTCGCTGTGACAGAGAATTGAGCCTAGCCCTGGGGCCGTCCATCTTGTGGGCTATCATGGTGCCTGCTCCCCAGAAGCCAGACAGGGGAGCTGGCAGAGAAACTTTGTTGAAATTGAATTGTCTCCGCAAAACAGTGTAGATTTTGATGAATCAGTAAATTCCAATGGAAAAACTATTTGTTGGAATTTCTGTGACCAGCTCTGAATGAAAGTCTTTCAAGGTCTGTGACTTGGCTGGTAATGCATGGGAGCCTGAAAATGAGACTAATTTTTTGATGATTAGTATTGTTTTGCTATTTTCACTTGAAATTGGGGTACTTCCTTAAGAAACCCCTAAAGATAAACCTGTTGTATGAGAACAGTGAAGGAACAAAATGGAATATGTTCACATTCAGTGAAACAGTATCAACTCTCCTACATGTTTTTTCATGTAGTCAGTGATGGTGAAAGTTTTTGGATTAACGATGCAAGTTATTTAAAGCCCTCTCAGTGACCATGCAAATCTCTCCACACTACACAATGGAGTTTGAATCGCTCAGATTCCATTCCCATTCAAGTTTTAACCTGTCTTATCTGTCTGTCAGGACACTACTCTGTGCCATTTTTTTGTTAGTTTCATTGATGTGGTCACTTGTCCACTAGGAAAGGTTTGGAACACTGATTCATAAAGGATCAACCACAAACTAAACCTTTGGGCCAGATGAAACTGTTGAACTAGGATACCCCTCCCCACCCCAGTATCCCATTCCCAATCTCTTGAGACATCCATCACTCCCATTAAACTGCATTACTAGAGAAATTTAAGAATTAGCTCATGAATAATGGAGTGGGTTAAGTGAATTGACCAGATATTATAATTTTCAAATTGAGACAATTCCAGAGGTTTCATAACGCTCCCCACCTTCTCGTGCCTAAATATTTGTTTATATTTATGGGATGAAGAGGATTTTGTAGTTTTCATTTCATGCCAAGGCTCTGAAAAGCCATTGCTGAAGAAAATTTTAAAAGACAAAATTCCCTCATTCATTTATGGGGACTGACCCGACAACCCAGGATGGCATATTACTTTGTGTCAGGCAAGTACAACTAAAGAGACGTCTAAATTCTTCACAAGTGAAGACGTTCACTGAAATACATTGTTGACCTGGAAGTGTGTGGTTTAGAAGAGCCAAGAATGGCCTGGCTAGACACAGAAGCATTGTCTGCACTTGAGCAGTTTGCTATTGTAATCCTCTCATGCCTGTAGCACACTGTGTCCACACATGCAATGATGTGCAAACATGCACAGCACTGTTGTAATTGGTAAGCACTGTGGCATCCACCACCATGGCATTCTGCACGATTGTATTACCAGTGTAGACAGCAAGCGCTGGCGTAGAAGTTTCAGTTGATCTTCCCAGCACCATTCCATACTGATCAAGAAACGCTTTCAGTGGCATCTCCGGTTGAGTTTCTGTACTTTCATGCCCCAAGAACAAGTCTTTCAGAAGTCACTCAACTATTCAAAATTCCTCATAAACCTCAATCTCATAACACAAACTTTTCCACCAGCATCCACTTTTGAGACTGCTAAGTTCCAGTGCAAGCTTCTGAAGTCTTTTGTGCAGCACAGTTCTCTTCTTTGTCTCAAAAAAGCATCCTGTGATCATGCAGCTGTATGAACGAAGCAGATGCTGGAGGGCTTGTATCAATTTGGGGCAATTAGATCTGAGTATGGTTGAACTTGACTCTGAAGAACACTCTCATTTCTGACTGGGTGTCAGAACATTTGGATTACTATACAGGTGTTGTGCACTGAGAACAGTAATGTGAGGAAATCCGTGCCCTGAAGGTCTGGGATGCAAATGTCCACTCTGGGGCAAGGTGGGAAACCAGCCCTTTCTCTCGAGAGTTCAAGGACATTTTCAGATCATGGGGCACAGCAATAATTCTTGACATCACAAGATACCTCAACCTGTGCCGTTGTGGACCTAGAAGGAATTGGCTGCCCTTGTCATTCTAAACCCAGGCTGACACCAGGATCTGGGAGCACCTGGGCCTTTGCCAGAGTCCCTCCCAAGACCAGATTTCCTATTAAAAACTGTACAGCTGGTTCCTGAGCTAGTTCTGGAAGAAAAGGAATCAGTAGATTGTGGGACATTTTATACAAGGTAGGTTGCTTTTTGTTGGATGTTTATTAATTTGTGCCTTTTCTGTGTATTTAGTGCTGGAAAATAGGTTTTCTTGATCTGCACATGCACTATAATTCTTGTGAAACAGAGGTATTTAGCCTTGTGTGAGGACAGAAATCCCCCTAGCTGCAGATGCTATCACTGTAGCTGATTGGGCAGCACCTCCCCACCTAGTTTAGTGGCTGGGACGCTTTGACAACTCCTTCAGTGACTCCTGTGACATTCTTACCCTGCAGTAACCAGTCCCCTTGGCCATTCTTCCCCAGAAACACTCACGAAGGTGAAACTACCCTGTTAACCTCGTGCAGAGATTGTCTGAAGCATGTCCTGTGACTGTTCTCTGATAGAGGCCATATACTGAAACCTTTAAGAAGTCACATACTCTGTAGTGCTGGAAATTGCAAAGCTGGATATGGCCAGATGTAGCTTACATCATAGACCTAGTTTGTAAATTATGTTGTTTAGGTCAGTCCATGTGCTGTGGCTGGACAAAGGCAGCTATCTAGTCGGGATCAAAATTTTCAGTATGCCACACTTTTATACACACAGAAAAGGACATTCACAGTACTAATCTACCTAGCAGTCAACTAAGAAAAGGGGCGGTGATGGCAGTGGAAGCATGGCTCTGTTCATTCCTCCTGTTGTCAGCTAATCTAACTGGGACAGGAATCTAGTGAAATTGTTTATTTTAGCCCTAATCTTCCCAGTCTTCAGGGATCACCTAAAATAATCTCTCAGCAAGTCACTGCTCTAGTTTGGCAACTAAATTCAGCAGAAATACTGCTTTCTCCACATCCCACACCCCAAATACTTCTCTGCATCCTGCAAGAAGGAACTTTATGATAGACTATGTGTATTGAATATCACCCCCTACTCATTCCAACTCCAAAAAAAAAAGGTGAATATTTAGTTAAGGGGTGCTATTTTGGTGCTGCTACTTACCATTTTGAAACTGGGCTCAGACCTAGCTATCCTCTGAGACAGAAGAATGTGAAAGTTAAGATTCCTTTGAGAGGAACAGATACAATGGTTGTTATTAAGAAGTATGTTGCTGCAAAGCAATGCAGTGTTTATTAACATTCCTGCTAAATCTTTGTTTTTCCCTTTTCACTATCACTAGTGCAGATCCCATTGCAGGCCAGGGTACTGAGCTCTTATCCAGACCCTGAAGGGACAGAGCACCTTGCAAATCTATTGTTAAAATGGAGAATCAGGGTCTACATCGTCTAGAGATGTAGAACAAAATCAGAAGATAGACTGGAAGATCAGATGAGCGGGAGCGGAAGAGAGAATTTCAAGGAAGAAAAAAAATCAAGACGCTTCCAAATCACCAGGACAGATACAGAGATGAAGATCTCAACCCCTTGAGAGAACATGTATAGATGGAGAAGGCCGTAGGACTAGGAATTCCATAGGGAAGGCATGAGATAATTCAGGTTGACTGTGCTATCCATAAGTGCCTCAGCATGTCTCCACTCATATCTCTCACCCTGTATGTAGCAGAAATCTACACCTCCCTCAGTAGCATGTCACAGAACAGCAGCACCACATTTCGGACTGCTCTGTTTTTTCCCTGTCTTCTTGCAGCCTTACCTAAGGCACTCTATTCCTGAAGATCTAATCCATGATCTGGAGAACATTAATCTCAAACGGATCTCATTTCCACTCCATGGAGTGCCTGCCACTGCACTATCTTTTGTATTTTGATTGCAGTCTGATATTTGTGCCGCCACTTTTGTTGTTGTTAAATAAAGTGGTTTTTTTCCAGCATGTAGCTTTCTCTCAAGATGTTATGACACTGGAAGCTGTTATACTGTCAATGATATATGAACAAAAGGAATTGATTTAAAATCATGAAGCACCAAATGAAATATAGAATTCCCCAAGGCATAGTTCACTTTTCCATCACTACCATCAGCCACCATCTTTTATTGGTCTGCCACATGCGTATTTCAGCAATGACGATGCTCTTAAATTTATGTACAAGTAGATTAGTCCTTATCGAAGTAAAAAGAGGTATGCATAACCAATCTTGAAAATAACATCAACCACCAGTAAATATACCATGCAGACATCAAATCTGATGTGGAAACAACAAATTCTGCTTTGTTCAGCCCTCTTCTCATTTTGCTAATGCTTATTTTGCAGAGTATGTGAAGCAGCTCTAATGAGCGTAGCATGCCTTATACTGACATCAGTGGCAATATTGTTCTCCAAAGGTTCTCTGGCTGCATGATCAGCAGCAAGATTTTCAGTCATGTCAAGAAACACATTTATTGAACAATTTTATGACTGAGCAATTTGCTACAGACACTACCCCTAAAGAACTGTGCTCCATTTGACCTCAATTTACATTTAAAATAAATGTTTGTGGCCTGCATTATTGTGAGGATAACTTTGAAAATATGAACTGAGCATATTACAATGCAGTGTTGTGTTCCTGAGTCTTCAGACGGCCTGAAATGATAGTTCTGAGAGATGTGAACTGTCCCAGGCATCTCAATGACATGTTAACCTTGCAACATAAAGATGAATTTAAATGTCAATTCTATATCACTACTGTTCATTTTAGCAAGAAGTGTCCAGCAAATCCAAATGCTTATACCAACCCTAAATTACCTCCCATAGCTCTTCCTGTAGCGAACTTAAATATACTTCTTTCCTTCCCCAAAAAGCGAGCAAACAAACAAACAAAAACCTGAAAGGAGCTGCTGTGCTGATTCCATTATTCATATCCACATTTAATATATTAGCTTCAGTTTTCCTAAATAAATAATAAATATATGGGAAATAAAAGGAAACCAGAAAGGGGATGAAGATGTTTATTTCCCCATTGCCAGGTGGCTTAAATGAGATGTAGACACTGTGCTAACATTGCTACTGCTGGGAGAAAATACCTTTCTTAAATAATTTTAATGTTCATCTTAAATATGCTGAAGTGGGAAGATCATTCTTGTCTGTCTTAGGAGACACATGAAGACTGCACAAATAAATTTGATAGATTTGATACAGGAAGTCATTCCTTATCTCTCTTGAGAATACCATTGGGGTAATGTATTGATTCCCTCCAAATGTTTGCAGGCTGTTGCCCAGCAGCAACATGCTCCTTGGACAAAGAAAGATTCAGCAAGATGATGCCTTGTGCATGACAGCACTGATATCTGTCATTACACTAGTTAGTCCAATCTTGAGTATAAGGATTAGTGTCAGACCCTTGGGCAAAATAGTGAAAAAGCCTTAAGAGAAGGGCTAAGCTAAGCCACATTTTGCAATGCAGACACCTTGAAATAATGGGAATATATTTGAAGTGATACTGTATGGGGCTTCTTGGCTAACACTTGTAATGGTGATAGCATAGAACATAATTTATACAGCAAATATAATGTCTAATTTGAATTTTGAACTTTGGAATATTGAGTTGTTTGCCTTTCTCTGTGTAATTACATTGCCAATTCAGCACCAGCAAGACTATTTTATCTGAGGAAAGGGTGGGGATTAGTGGATGGTAGCTATATTAGGATTTAAAAGTTGCCTATAATAGATTTTAACCTTCTCTTAAAGGAAAGTATGAGAACATAAGAATGTAAGAATGGCCATACTGGGTCAGACCAATGGTCCATCTAGCCCAGTATCCTGTCTTCTGACAATGGCCAATGCCAGGTGCTCTGGGATTACTATGAACAGTTGGTCAATCAATGACTGTTATAAAGTAAAAAGGTACATCCAGAGCCTGACCCACCCACCACTGGGCCCTAGGCAAAACCCCCTTGAGTCTGTCCCCAAGGCCCCCCTGCCATCCTTCTCCTGGCTGGCTTCCCCATGTGGGCACTCACTTCAGCTCCCTGTACTTGTAGCAGGTCTATGAGACTGTCCCTGAGTTGAGTCTTGCGGGCAGGGCAGAGGGAATGGGCTGCTGGAAGCAGGACAAGGCCAGACGTGCCCCCAGGGAGGGAACCCTGATGCCAGAGCTGGTCCCATGGCAGCAGCAAGGAGGAGCAGCACTGGCCACCCCACTGCTCACTCAGATTTGTCCTTGTGGCCCCTCTGTCATGTTGGGGTGGGGAGAGGGAGGATAATTTGAGTGAGTAGCATTGTGGTTGGATGGACAGGGTCCTAGAGCCACTCAGGTTGGGCCCCTGTCATGAACTGGATCCTAGGCACACACCGTAGGTTGCCTGTGCCTCAATCCATTTCTTATACCTAGAAATCAACATCCATGTATCAAATAAAGTTACTTGATGGTTTGCTTTGCCCCAGAGAGTTCACATAAACTTAGTTGCCTATTGTTGCAAAGAATAATTCACTGTCTTCTAAATTTAGCTTTGATCTATGTAATTGTGTAGTGAGTTTGGGAAAAGATTCTCACAGAACATGTATGGCAGCTTTAAAACAAAAAACCAACCAAATAAAAACAGCTTTCTGGCCTGAAACTGCTCTTTCAGTGCAATTGTTCAAGTACTTCATTAAAGTTGCCAGAAGAACGAATCAGTGCATCAGTTTAGATTTTTATGTTAACGCACTTCCCTTGAAGGACTTTTGAGCTGCGCTTGTTGATTCATGGAAGAATTCCAACAGTCATATCTTGTCTGGCCTAGCAAACAAGCTTAAGATGAAATACTATTTTCATTTTAAAGATCCATCTGTTATTTCATCATAGGAAGACCTAAATCCTCAGCTGAAGAGGAGACACTTTAATTTTATTAGACAATGGATTTGTTTAATTAAGTATTGCATTCCTCCTATGAGCCAGACTCTGTACATTGGAATAAATCCGAGTCTTATAGCGGTGGTGCTAATGCTTCATAGAACAGCAGAGAAGGCAAGGTGCTTACCTGCCTTGTGGATGGCGCCTGAGTAGAATGTGTCCAATCTGTGTAAGTAGCAATTTGATAGGTTTACATGAATATCTTGACAAATTTATGTTGTGATGCTTTTGTTGCCTAAAATACAGCTTATTATGTATTTTAAAGGCTCCTTATTGAGGTTGCAGGAACAAACCATCCCGATGTGTAAAAAGAATAATAAATATGGCAGGCGACCAGCTTGGCTTAAATGCTGATCTTAAATGCAAAAAAGAAGCTTACAAGAAGTGGAAGATTGGACAAATGACCAGGGAGGGGAATAAAAATATTGCTCAGGCATGCAGGAGTGAAATCAGGAAGGCCAAATCACACTTGGAGTTGCAGCTAGCAAGAGATGTTAAGAGTAACAAGAAGGGTTTCTTCAGGTTAGCAACAAAGAGAAAGTCAAGGTAAGTGTGGGCCCCTTTACTGAATGAGGGAGGCAACCTAGTGACGGAGGATGTGGGAAAAGCTAATGTACTCAATGCTTTTTTTGCCTCTGTCTTCATGAACAAGGTCAGCTCCCGGACTACTGCACTGGGCAGCACAGCATGGGAAGGAGGTGACCAGCCCTCTGTGGAGAAAGAAGTGGTTCAGGACTATTTAGAAAAGCTGGATGAGCACAAGTCCATGGGGCTGGATGTGCTGCATCCGAAGGTGCTAAAGGAATTGGCGGATGTGATTGCAGAGCCATTGGCCATTATCTTTGAAAACTCATGGCAATCGAGGGAGGTCACAGATTACTGGAAAAAGGCTAATGTAGTGCCCATCTTTAAAAAAGGGAAGGAGGAGGATCCAGAAAACTACAGACCAGTCAGCCTCACCTCAGTCCCTGGAAAAATCATGGAGCAGGTCTTCAAGGAATCAATTCTGAAGCACTTAGAGGAGAGAAAAGTGATCAGGAACAGTCAGCATGGATTCACCAAGGGCAGGTCGTGCATGACTAACCTAATTGCCTTCTATGATGAGATAACTGGCTCTGTGGATGAGGGGAAAGCAGTGGATGTGTTATTCCTTGACTTTAGCAAAGTTTTTGATATGGTCTCCCACAGTATTCTTGCCGGCAAGTTAAAGAAGTATGGGCTGGATGAATGGACTATTAGGTGGTTAGAAAACTGGCTACATCATCGGGCTCAAGGGTAGTGATAATGGCTCAATGTCTAGTTGGCAGCCGGTATCAAGTGGAGTGCCCCAAGGGTCGGTCCTGGGGCCGGTTTTGTTCAATATCTTCATTAATGATCTGGAGGATGGCGTGGATTGCACCCTCAGCAAGTTTGCAGATGACAGTAAACTGGGAGGAGTGGTAGATACTCTGGAGGGTAGGGATAGGATACAGCGAGACCTAGACGAATTAGAGGATTGGGCCAAAAGAAATCTGATGAGGTTCATCAAGGATAAGGGCAGAATCCTGCACTTAGGACGGAAGAATCCCATGCACTTCTACAGACTAGGGACCGAATGGCTAGGCAGCAGTTCTGCAGAAAAGGATCTAGGGGTTACAGTGGACGAGAAGCTGGATATGAGTCAACAGTGTGCCCTTGTTGCCAAGAAGGCTAACGGCATTTTGGGTTGTATAAGTAGGGGCATTGCCAGCAGATCAAGGGATGCAGTCATTCCCCTCTATTTGACATTGGTGAGGCCTCATCTGGAGTACTGTGTCCAGTTTTGGGCCCCACACTACAAGAAGGATGTGGAAAAATTGGAAAGAGTCCAGCGGAGGGCAACAAAAATGATTAGGGGGCTGGACCACATGACTTATGAGGAGAGGCTGAGGGAACTGGGATTGTTTAGTCTGCAGAAGAGAAGAATGAGGGGGGATTTGATAGCTGCTTTCAACTACCTGAAAGGAGGTTCCAAAGAGGATGGATCTAGACTGTTCTCAGTGGTAGCAGATGACAGAACAAGGAATAATGGTCTCAAGTTGCAGTGGGGGAGGTTTAGGTTGGATATTAGGAAAAACTTTTTCACTAGGAGGCACTGGAATGGGTTACCTAGGGAAGTGGTGGAATCTCCTTCCCTAGAGGTTTTTAAGGTCAGGCTTGACAAAGCCCTGGGCTGGGATGATTTAGTTGGTGTTGGTCCTGCTTTGAGCAGGGGGTTGGACTAGATGACCTCCTGAGGTCCCTTCCAACCCTGATATTCTATGATTCTATGATCACATCAATGCTGGTATGAAGTATTATTCAGAGTGGGGGGCTGGACCTCTGCCTCATTCAGTGCACAGGATCTGCTCTGGGAATAAATTAGGGTTGTGTAGAGGAGACTGTTGTGCGTAGGACTCATGCCTCATTTGTTGCAGAAGTTGGAAGCAGTGTAGTAAACGAGTCAGCAGATTTCAGAAGAGAAAGGGTGGGCTCATGGTTAAGGCACTAGAATGCTACCCTGGAGAACTGGATTCTATCCCTGCCATGGGTTTCCTATGTGATGCTAAGCAAGTCACTTAAACCAAACTTTTCACAGAAGGACACTAACTGTTTGTGCCTCCTTTTGTGGGTATCTGACTTGAGAACCTGGGTCTGATTTGTAGAAGTGCTGAGGACTCACAGCTGCAAGTGAAGTTAATGGGAGCTTTGCTTTGAACATATAAAGCATTAATAAGAATTTGGAAAAATAGGGTCCTAGCTATCTCAAATTAGGCACCAAAATTTAGCGGACACTGTTGCCCTTAACATCGCTGTGCCTCAATTCCCCATCTGTAAAATGGGTATAATACTGTGAGTTCATCTCATATAATAATGGGGATAATACCACGCTCTCACCTCATTTATAAAAATAAATGAATGTTTGTGAAGCACTCAGATACTACAGTGATGAGCACCACAGGAAAAAAAAAACATGACCAAATTAATAATTCCGACTTCAGAGCAGGGTTTAAATAGTGTACACTAAATAAGACATAGGGTCACACATTGAACAATGAGGAGAAAACAAAATATTGAATGGCTTTTCATTTAGTGAGCACCATCCCTTCTGTGCACGAATGAGGCAGGAATCCTGTGGAAAATATGTGATCATGTAATTAAGGATTTAATCAGAATACATATGCAGAAGAGGGCCAAGTTAAGGTTATACATGCAACCTTAATTCCTGCACTTTTTCGCTTTGGATTGCTTCTCTTTGCAACTTTAATTATGTTCTTGTAATGTAGATTTTCTTGTGTGTAATTAAATATAAATTACGAAAGTGTGTGCTGAAATAATACTATTTGATCCCTTGGTATTTGAGAGTGCCAATATTAAAATCCCACTTTCATGCCTCCAGATTAGTCTTTCTAGGTGGGAAAGCATAGTGCAGTCTCCATGTCTATTCAGTCCTTGGTATCTCTGCTAACTGCCCAAAAGGTGCCAATTAATGTAAACTGTGGTATATCTCTGTGATGTGGACACTAAGAACTAATTGAAGCCATTAGACTACTGTTGGAGGGTGATAACTTCCAGTCAGACTTATGCTTTATTTGATCTAGAAACATACAGGTTGAAGGCTCTATACAAATCCCTTGATTTTGTCTTATCTAAAATGGTGGCCTTTGTATCAATACTTACACTGTGAGTGTCGCTGTGTTGTGTGTGTTTGGGGTGGGGCAGTACTGAGATGCAAATGAGCAATCAACCTCACAAATTCTTGTAACAAAGTCTAAGAAACCTTTGGCAACTAATGCCATTGTATTACGATTACATGAGGTTAATAGAGAGAAGAGAGGTTTCCACTGCAACCGGAGATGGTGCCATTACAATTCTTATCTGATGGAAAATGCCCAAGTCCCAAATGTTTTTCTTAACAAAGCCCTATATTTACTTGTCAGATTCTAAACCAGGTTTTCAGTCACAGAGCTAGAGAGAAAGAAGATACAAGTGAACTAGAGTAGCTCAAATGAGGCAGATATTGTATGATTCAAATGATGTTTGTAACTTTCACTTTAATGGCCATAAGACTTATGGACTAGGCAGATAGAAATATAATAGAAGGCTTCTTCTCCATAAGCATTTCTCTCTTTACACCATGTATCCACATGGTTGTGAAAGTTTATGAGAAATAAACATTATCCTGAACATTTGCTCCAGTTTTGATCCATTGATCCAAATAAAGCGTTGCCAAAATCCATCACGTGGAGAACAATATTGTATGTAAAATATCATAAGTTGTCAGGTCCCAGAGCCTAAACTCTGCCATACTAATCAGAAAAGAGTGAGTCTAGGACAAGGAAATTAAGCATGCAAAAAAGTTAACAATATGGCATGTGGATTTGGGATTGGCTGAGATGGATGGCTATAAGTTGAAAGATAAACAGTAATTGGCTTTCTTCCTCAGCCCTGTAGTGAATCCTGGGTTCTGTCTGACATACTCTTCCTCAGGAGTAAGAAACCTTTGAGCCTCTAATATCAGAACTTGAAACCCAGAAGCCAGATTGAGAGACAGAGAAGAATGCCTCTCTTTCTCTTTCTCTTTCTCTTTCTCTTTCTCTTTCTCTCTCATCTTCTACTGTCAATGCAGAAACAGCATGCATAGCATTTTTTGTGGTTGTTAGAAATGGTCTTGCTATTTTAGCAGAAATATGTACAGCAGTATGTAATGAATGATAATGGTTTGCTTATCAGTCTGTGTAGCCATGCATACATTTTCTATAATGTGAGATCAAAGTGAACCTTACTACTGCTACCTTTTGAAATCGTGACTGCTAGAGTGAAAATGCTAAGTCTAGCCAAAAAAAATAAAACCTAGTGAGTTGCCAGGTTAGCCAGAGCTCAGCCAAACTATAACTAAAATAAGACCTATGCATTTAAATGAATGAAAAGGGAAGCCACTGAAGGCAATGGGAAATGATTAAAAAAACAGTTTTTTTAATTAGAGGGCCTCTGAGACTTGTGACTAGTCTCTAATTTTATGTTTTAGGTAGGTTGCTACATACTTGGTTCTGTACTGGACTAACAACGTAACTGAAGAAAGTCAGGTAATTTCAGTTTGTCTAAATGGGAAACCACTATGAGCATTTGGAAAGCTAATTTCTTTTTAAGAAAGATCATATTCCCATACAGGAATCAAATACAATAGATGTATCAGACTGTTCTTGGCAGCAAATAAATCTTGCTTCCTCCTGCGTGATTCTGAAAGGCCCTGAAGGCAACTGGTGCTATTTTACAGGGTGGAGATGGAAAGAAACTATACAAAGCATCCTCATTCTCTATGCACCACAGAGCACAATATCTTGGAGGTTACTTGGATGCTAGAGCAGACGAGTATTTTGCTGGCAGGTGTGGGAGAGAGAGAGAGACATGGGGAAAACATCAGCAGATGTATATTTTCATAGTTCTGCCAGTCAGACCCCTTTCTCATGTAGGTGAATGTAGGGGACAGCAGCTACAGTAGTAACTGCGGAGTGTTCCACTACTACTTTATGGCTTAGGAGGAATGACGTCAGCCCATCTGCCATGTACCCCATCGACTTTTCTAGTGCGCAAGTTGTTCACCCATCACTGAAATGCAGGGTCAAATCCTTTGCCTACATGCACAACTGAGGTAATGTTCTAATTATACACAATATTCAGTAGTACAATAATACACATACACAAAGTTTGTAAAATGCTTTTGGCACCCTTGGAGAGGTGCTATTTACATGCAATTTAAAATGCAACATTATTGGACTCTATTTTTCTGCTGGTATTTACTCCCTAGTTCTCATAAGTCAATGTGCCTTAGATTAATTGGGCCAGTAACTCCTCTGGTATAAACTGGCATCATTCCATTGACTTAACTTACACTGAGGTTCTGGGCCATTGCATTAAACAGGAGAAGGACTTAACTGCTTTGGAGGGACTCATTATAGAATTGGAACTCCCAGTAAGGGAAGGGAAGTTTATAGCCTTTTGCAAATGTTCCTCACCTGGTGTTGAAATAAGGTTGCTTTGTGAGACTGAAACAGATATGGCCAATTGAAGAGCCCGCACTTGAGAGAGAGAATTCCCAGTTTCTCATAAAATAGCAGCTGATCAGTGATTGAGGCCTGGTCTACACTAAGAAGGGGGTTCGAATTAGGGTACTCAAATTCAGCTACGTGAATAGCGTAGCTGAATTCGAAGTACCCTAGTTCGACCTACTCACCCGTCCAGACGCGGCGGGGTCGAACTCTGCGGCTCCCCCGTCGACTCCGCCAACTCCTTCTGCCGAGGTGGAGTACCGGAGTCGACCGCGGCACTTCCGGAGATCAGACGCGATAGTTCGAACTCCAAAAAGTCGAACTCTCCGCGTCGAACCGGCAGGTAAGTGTAGACGTACCCTCAGTGAATAGCTAGTACTGCAGCACCATAAATCCTAGCATGCTATATTACTGTGCACCCTCATCATAGATCTCAACTATAACACCACTAATGGGAAAATGTATCATGTTTTTCATTTAATTTGTGTCTGTGCATAGAATGGTAACAGCAGAAGTTTTACAATTATGTTGGGTGCTAAATTATGTTTATTTCAGAGAGAGAGAAAGAGAGAGGGAGAGAACACTATCAATGATTGCTAAAAGGAAGCCATTACTCACATTATGAAAAATAAAAGTTTGGCAAGAACTCTACAAAGCCTGGTTTGACATTAGTATTGGAGCTGTAATGCAATTTCATTGTCAGGGGGCTTTGGCTTGGCTGGTGGGGGAAAAAAGTAGAGTGGCACCTTTAAGAGTTCCCCCTTCCCTTGGGGATTGGGAGGGCAGGAAACATTACCTGAGCTGGTTAGCAGGCTGGTGGCAAGGGGTGGGGCTCAGGTAAGCTATTGACTTCTGCACACCAGATGAGGTATATAAACAGCTACCCTTGCAACCCGAGCTACCCTCTATGCCAAAATTTCCCAATCAGGAGGCCTAAAGTTAGGTAGCTAAATTTATATGTGGGCACCTAAACAAAAGTGGCCTGATTTTCAGTCAACGTGAGCTGCAAGTGTTTAGACTATTTGAAAATCAGGCAGGTTTTTTTTAGGTGCCTAAGTATTGATTTAGGAGTCTAGATCTAGGGTATTTCAGTTCTTTCCCAAAGAAAGCATTTGTGTGAGTAAAGCCTTGATTGCTTCAAGCAAATACAAAAAGGGGTGTGACCAGGGCTGGAAAAAAGTAATTTATAAATTAGTGAATACTTGCAAGAATATTTATTTATTTTGCAACATTTGCCCAGCTGCCCTGCCTACAAAGCTACTGTGTGCATTGAGGGTTCAATTCTGCAAGGGGAAGAACGCTCTTGCAAGGAAGTGCTGAGCATGTGGTGATGAGTGCCCTCCACTCTCACTGAATTAAGGAACACTCAGCACTTTGTACGAGTGCTGAAGTGTTAGATTATAAATATGCAAATTCTATCTGTGTAAGGGAAGAATATTGGTTGTGTTATCAAGCAAATCTTAAAGAGTATTTTGTTTAAGAAACTTTCCCCACCCCCTAATTTTACTATAAGGCTACCAAGGCTGGTAAGGAAGATTTTTTTTTACTTATTTTCATTCTAGATGCATAGTTTTACTGCCAGATTTATGTATCATTTCAAATAATGTGTAATCTGAATATATTTCTTTGGAAAGAGACTTTTGTTTTCTGTTAAGTCAGCACTGAGCTTGCACTAGAAAATATTAAATGTATTCCAAGGGCTTATTAAATATTCAACACCTGGCTTTTTTTTTTTTTAGTCAGTGCATCAAAGGTAAATTTTGTAAGCTCTGCAGCCGAACTAAAGTGAACTGAACCTTAAGAACTTCCAGTGAGTCCTCCTGTTAGAAAGTATACATTACACCAGGGATAGGTAACCCATGGCACTGGTGCCGAAGGCGGCACGTGAGCTGATTTTCAGTGGCACTCACACTGCCCGGGTCCTGCCACTGGTCCAGGGGGCTCTGCATTTTAATTTAATTTTAAATGAAGCTTCTTAAACATTTTAAAAATTGTATTTACTTTACATACAACAATAGTTTAGTTATATATTATAGACTTATAGAAAGACCTTCTAAAAACGTTAAAATGTATTACTGGCACGCAGAACTTTAAATCAGAGTGAATAAATGAAGACTCGGCACAGCACTTCTGAAAGGTTGCCGACCCCTGCATTACACAGTAGGGGGATTTGGAGGAGGAAGTGATGGGAGCCAGCCTCAGAGTAATTTATACTTGGGCAAAATGCAGAATCTTTTCTGGAAGGATACTGAGAAGTTGGCAAAGATTTTACCCAGATTTTAATAAAGTGACTTTGCCCCTGCAGAAGCTCTAAATTTGTGTTCTATTTTTCAACGTTGACTTAATCAGAATTACATGTTTTATGAGCAGAATATGTAGCTTATATTTTAAATCAATCTTTAAGGGAAATAATCTTTGGATCGCTATAGGATCTCTCACTTGAAATTATCATTAACAATAGGCTCATCATTGTGAATCACACATTTATAATAAAAAGTGCTGTTGAGGAGCAATGCATTATCTAAATATGTCGAAGCACTTCTTAAGTGATAACTAAATAAACCACGTAACAACTCTGGGAGGCAGGTAAGAGGTAGCAATCACCCACCACTGAAACATAGCACCTATTTAATAGCACAGCAGCACACAACAATTTAGATCTGGAAACAGTGAATATAGTGTCCAACTGAAACTGTGCGGGACTTGAAATAAATTATTACATGATTTGGATTTAAGCCAGGGCAACACAGTTAAAACCTCCTTTTTATGAGCAGTGCAATGAGTATTGCTGAATGAAAATTTTCTATTGAAATTGAACGGAAGATGCCTTCTTGACTAAAGTGAAAGTGTTTGTGAAAAATTAGCATTTAATTAGAATTTTTTTCATTTTTTGACCAAAAAAAGAGTTAAAACAAAAAAATTTAAAATATTCCAAAAACTGTTTTGTTTCAGTAGGAACACCCTTCTTTCTCCCTTTTAAAAAATCTTTATCCCCCAGTAGAAAAAAATATGAGTGGTGTTTTTGTCCCCCTGGCTGAAACAAGGAGGGGGGAAAAGAGGAGAGAGAGAGAATGCATTTGAACATTTTCCAAAATCCTGTTTTGAAAATTTTTGTCAAGTTCCCCCCCCAAAAGCCTATAATCATTTTAAAAATTGGAAAAAAAACCCATAATTTTCCCCTTTTTCATGAATATATTTATCTTTTTTCATCAATCTTAAGCCAGGAGATTTTACATATCCAGGGCCAGATGTAAAAAAATGAAGTCAATGGAGCTATGTTGATTTACCACAAGTGAGCATTTTGTCCTACAAGCAGTCAGGATCTCAGCTGCATAGACCCTCCTGAAACATACTGCCTCCCTAACATCGTGATAGAACAATAATTCAGTAATCTCTTAGATTTAAAGTGATGTCTCCACTTTCTGCAGCATGTATGCATTCCTTGAATTTTGACCAGCCCATTCTTTGTGTAGTGTTGTGAGCTATGTTAACAATCAATATCACAATTGAAGTACCACTATCATTTATTTGCAGGCTGGGCTACAGGTTGGTTTGGTGATCTCATCTGTTACAGAAAAATGGACTAGAAACCTATGCTGACTTCGTCTGAAATCTGATGCTTACCCATGCAAACAAATGGGTGTTTCATTTTAGAGGCTCATTGACTTCAGAATGAAAGCAAATGGAATTAGACAGAGGAGCAATATCACACTTGATAAGTAACTGGAGAGAGATAAGAGCGTGTGAAAATATCCTATATTTTCTAAACCAATTCGTTACATTACAAATGTTGTAAAAAGGTTGACAGACTCCGTTTCAGTATGTAGCCTCAGCTTACATGGTACTTTGTTGAGGAAAAAATGTTAAATGGAAAATGTAAAGGAAGATTTTTCAGTGAGAATATGTACTTTCATGCCATGAACTAATTTTCATTTGCTGTAAAGTGGCTACCAGAAGATTCTGATGATTATTACAATAGCACCTATAAGAGCAACAGGTCCCAACTAGAGTTGCGGCCCCATTGTGCTAGGTGCTGTACAAACACAGAGTAAATGATTCACTGCCCCCAAAAGCTTATAGTTTAATTAAGAAAAGACACAACAAATGGGCATAGCAAACAATCAGGAGTGGGGGGAGGTGGCAAGGCTACTTAAATCAAGTTCTCCCTTGCCCAGTGACATGGAGAATGGTGTGTGTGTGTGTGTGTGTGTAAAACTTCTGAATTTACACTAATCTAAATGGGGGTTGCAAGATTATGAACCTGTCACTAGCACTAGAGACATATCACAGCTATGTCCTATCTTTTTTTGCTGTGTGATGCCCACACTGTGGATAGCAGAACAGCATACTCAGCCTTTTCTGAAGGTGATTTGAATGCCTCTTCTTGCATTTCCTGCTGTAGGGGCACTGTAGCTTCCTTGTGAAAACTGAAGGTACTACCTGAATGGCTATCCCAGTCTCTGGACAAACACAAGCACATACAAACGGTGTGGCATACATCATAGCCTCATGACCCAAGTCGTTTCCCTGGACTTACACTACCTGGTATCTCTGGCATCCAATGGAATTTCCAAAGGTATATTAGTGAAAAATAATCTCGGAGGTAAACATGAACCAGAGGTGTTCAGGTTGCTAAAAAACAGGGAGGCTGTGGAAAAAGTCCAAGCTCCTTCAGTATTTTGACAGTGATACTCACATTGGGGCCTTTCACTGTGAACATCATACAAATTATAATAATAAATAGCATGCAATACAGTCTTGCCTGCTACTAAACTTCCTTGTTGTCTGGCATATTTTTTTTTACGAAGAATCCTCATCCTTGAGCTGAAGAAAATACTCTTACTGAAACTGGGTATTTTAGTAGGTGCTAATTATTTGCTAATTTGATTACTAGAGGATGCTGATCATTGTTGAATGCTAATTTGTTCCTTATTTTGTCATGGGGATTCTGTCTCTAAGTTCTTAACAAGATCACTTTGGGCTAGGCTGGAAATAACTTACTGTTCTTGTCTTTTAAGAAAAAAAATTGCCCACCATTGCAGTATATACAACAAGCAGAAATGGAGCACCTAAAATAGGGGTGCCTAAATTTTGGAGGCCCATAAAATAGAGCACAGTAGGAAAAAAATTAGGCAAGCCAAGGGCTGAGTTACAGAACTCCATGGATCAAGCTTTTGGCCACCATTGGCTTAATTAGCGATACAATCCATGTCAAAATTACAGAGAAGTTGTGGCAGCTGATGTGGTGAGTTCACTTGACGAATGCCTTCTACTTCCAATCATCCTGGCCAGTTGGTGTTACTAGCATCATCACATGAATAAGGGCAATGGTGCTGGAACAATTTATAGAGTGGGGGTGCTGAGAGCCATTGAACCAAACTATAAACCGTGTATATGGTGGAAACCACTTCAAGCCAGGTGGTGCAGTAGCACCCCTAGTTCCAGCACCTATGAGTAAGAGGGGGTTGTGTGTGGATGGGGGTTGATTTAACAAGAACAATTGCGCTATAACAGACGGTAAATTTGTAGTTAAGACAAGGACAGAGAACCTGCCTGATAAGAATCAGGAAGGCTGTATAAGATTGCTGTGTCTTAGTTTTTCAATTAAAAGTCAGAATAGTTGATCAGTATCCATGTTGGCTTTTAAGGTAAAGCCTAGTTGTAGATTTTCAGATTCAGAGAGTTTAGTAATTGCATTATTACACCAAACCCTTCAATTTAACTGATTGGGGAAAGAGAGGCAATAATAAATAAGCTGCAAATCTCTGATATAAAGTAACACAATGAATCAAATATAATTGTCAGGTCACATTACAAAATTAATCTAGTTTTCTAGAGTAAAATTGATTTTTCCCTATTAGTCATGCATACAGCATTTTCTCAACAGCAAAAAATAGCTTTTTAGATTAGTGAAGAAAGAGCATATAGTTTTGCACCAGTGCAATTTGAAATTAATGATTGATTTATTAAATGCACAAAATTGTGTTACAATGATGTTAAGGTCTGACTTAAACTAATAGAATGGAAAAATTCCAATTTAAGGCTGCCACTCTCCTTAACTTACCCCATTGTACTTAAATTCTTCACAGAGTTCCTAATGGTTTGTGATACAATATACTGTTGCCACAGCTTCACTTGTCTGTACTACTGGGATCCAGGACCTTTCCAGTAGACTGGCAACAGGGAACAATTATTCTTCTGCTTTACCAAACATATAATGTTTTTCTGTACCTGTTGGACTTCTTTCCACACTTTGTTAGGTGCTTACCTCTTTGTGTTTGAGAGAATTAATTTCAGGTGGTGGATTATTGGATAAACAAACACTATCTTGTGTGATTTGTAAGCAATATTTAAACAGCAATAAAACATTCAGTTGTATTTACTAAAGTAACTCAGAAAAAAAAACATGCCTCAGAAGATTTAAAGGATGTTATATGAACTTCAAAACTTACTTTTCCTTACCAGGTAAGAAATGAGTATTTATTTCTAGATAGAAAAGTGAAAAGCCAAAAGAGAGAGCATGAATAATCACTTTAATGAAGTCATTTTGTCACACACATTTCTGGGCAAATACAACCACTAATCACAAAGGACCAGATTTTCAAAGGTATTTAAGCAACTAAAGCTGTAGCTAGGTGCCTAGTGAGATTTTCAAATGCACCTCAGAGTTAGTGGCCAAACCTGCTTAGGTACTCTTGAAAGTTCCACTAGGAGCCTGTGATAAATGAAGGGTGGACACCCAGCCAGCCAGTAGCTATAAAATCCCTCTCAGTAGCTGTTCTCTAATTGCTCTACCTGCACATCCCTTGGCCTGCGCCGCTTCCCGCAGCCTCCATTGGCCTGGAGCGGCAAACTACGGCCAGTGGGAGCCATGATTGGTTGAACCTGTGGATGCGGCAGGTAAACAAACCAGCCCGGCTCGCCAGGGTTCTTACCCTGGCAAGCCACGTGCCAAAGGTTGCCGATCCCTGAGCTATGCTGTGAGAAGCTTTGGCCTGTTAAGAAAAATCATCAGTATCATACCTAGAAACTTCTCATTTAAAACCCCAGATATGTAAGTAGATCAGGAAATGTCTAGGAAGATGTGATTAGGCTTATCCCTTTTGTTTTGTTATGGCTTGTGGATTCCTCTGTGCCTCTATTTTGTTTTGCTTGTAACCTTTAAGTTGGCCCTCAAGAAAGCTATTCTTGGTGCTTATTCTTGTAGTTGTTCTTTTAAAATCTAGCGATAGTCTGAGTTCCCAGATGTATTATTTATTAATAAAATTTACCTTTTTCAAGAACAGAACTGGATTTTTGTGTATTAAGAGGTTTGTGCACATGTTTAATTAGCTAGTGGCAACAACTGTTTTTTTTCTTCTTCTTTCTCAGCTCTTCCCCGGAGTGGGGCATGAAAGGACTTGAGGGTGACAAGAAAGGAATTCCCAACTATGCCTTCCTAGGCTCTCAAAGGGGTTCTGCACTAGGGTGGTGGCAGGGTCTACCTATCCCAGGTCAGAGAAAAGCTGTAACCTTGGGAGTGTAATACAAGCCTGGAGTGGCAAGTATTAATTTTTAGAATCCTTGCAGGCCCCCACCTTCTGCACTCAAAGTGCCAGAGTGGGGATTCAGCCTTGACAGCACCTATATGCACCTTTATTGAAATTCTGGCCCAATACTTCAGAAACCTACAGGCCTTCTCCAGCTTCGAAAAAATCTGCCCTGCACTGTTCACTTTGGAGGAAATCCAGACTTTTTTCAAGTGTCTGCACCCAAGATTAACAAACAAATTGCCACCATGGTTTAGGCCCTGATTCAGAAAAGCACTTAAGCACATTCCCTATTCAATGTACTATGAAATCAAGGGCTAATATACCCCTGAAATATTAAAATGAAAAGATACCCCAACCCACCAAACAATAACCTCACCCACTTTCACCTACAGGCGAGTCTCATCTTACGCAGGGGTTCCATTCTGCGGTTAGCGCATAAAGCGAAAACCACGTATAGTCAAAATTACATTGAGTTGAATGGTGGGCGGAATCACCCACACTACAGGCACAGTATTAAAATTGTGGTTTTTCTTTTGTTTTTGTTTTTGCCGTCCGCGTAAAGCTGAAATCGTGCATGTTAAATGTGCGTAACATGCGACAGACCTGTACAACAGGGAAGTCTCCAAAAAACATCTCTTCATTCTGCCCATTGCACTGGACATGGTGACCCATTTATCTCTCCCTGCTTACCTCAAAGTTATTTTTCATGGGCTCCCACACAGAGAAGCTTTACTTTTTGCTTAAGTATAATGGTGGGAGAGAATCACAGATAGAGAGGCACCATACATTTAAGTCCTTAACAATCCCTGGTGAGTGTTGTGGAATCACAAAAAGATATTTAACAGTATTTTATCTGTTCCTCTGTCTCCAGTAGTTCACTGGTATTTTGATTTCCATTTGAGGCATTTGTCCTGGATTTGATAGTGGCACATGAGTGTTAAAGCTGGGAGTACTTCTGTAAGAGGGGGTTTGTGTAATGGCTGAAAGAGCATTGTGGATTTTATACTGATGATTATCTATTACTTTGTGCCCTTTGTGATAGCAGCAAGATCATTAGAGGTCTGCAACATGAAATTAAAATGCAATTAAAAAATGTGTCTAGTGCAAGAGAGACACATTTTTATGGTTTTAAGGTATTATAAACTACAGGATTTCCTTGTAGTATACCTATCTACTTCTGCATCTTGTCTCCATCTCTATAGCACATAGGTGCCTCCCAAGTATTTAAATAGCAATAATAACAACTTCTCTCTTGTTCTTCCTTCGGAGCCTGTAAGAGAAATATCTTGCTAAGTTTACTGTTAGTGCAGAGTGCAGAGAACTTGGGTGTGATGTATCACTAAGCTGGTAGGGCACTTCATTTTGTACCAGTTGGAGCTTTTTCAGGGCATGTAGCTTTTTTCGTAGATAGGATGAGCTGCAATAATCAAGCCTAGAGGTCAAAATGGATGGATCACCATGACTTGCACTGTGTCTGATAGAAGGGAAAAAGTTCAGTCGTTTGGCAAGTCACAGTTGGAAATGTGTGTCTTTTACTGCTATGGCTATTTGGCATCCACTAACACTGAGGAGATCAAAAGACCCCAAGATACAGGCTGGCAACAGGCTGAGGGCAATGCCATTGACAGTGCGGAATATTATAGAGGAGCCAAGTACTTCAAAGAGTTTTCCTTTGCCTACCAGCATCATCTCAGTCTTGCTTGGGTTCGTCGTTTGCCAGCTGTTCTTCATCCATTAGGATGAAAAGTGGGATTTTAAGAAAAGTGGGATTTCATTCTGGTTACATTTCATGTAAAGGCGATGAATGGCTGAGTGTCAGCCATGCGTTGCTGCCCCTTCAGCCTGTGTTGTCTCACCAGCTCTCTCAAGGGTTTCACCTAAAATTGAAAAATACAGAGGAGAAGATTGAGCATGTGGGACACTCCAGATGAGCAACCTCCAAAGCCCTCATACAGATCCTCTGAGTTCAATTTGGGAAGGAGGACCCAAGCTATTGCTCTTTCTCAACCTATTGTGTTTATCTGTGTGTCTGATAATTCTGATCTTTGCTATAGTTTCAACCAATTTGCCTGGTACTGAAGTTAGGCTTACTGGTCTATAATTGCCAGGATCTCCTCTGGAGCCTTTTACAAAAATCGGCATTATATTAGCTATCCTCCAGTCACCTACTACAGAGTCTGATTTAAGTGATACGTTACAGACTACAGGGAGTAGTTCTGCAATTTCATATTTGAATTCCTTCAGCACGCTTGGGTGAATACCATCTTGTCCTAATGATGGTGATTTATTACTGTTTAATTTATCAGTTTGTTCTGAATACCTCAATCTGGGACGGTTCCTCAGATTAGTCACCTAAAAAGAATGGCTCAGGTTTGGGAATCTCCCTCACACCTCTGCAGTGAAGACTGATGCAAAGAATTTATTTAGCTTCTCTGCAATGGCCTTGTCTTCCTTGAGTGCTCCTTTAGCATCTTGATCATCCAGTGGCCCCACTGATTATTTGGCAGGCTTCCTGGTTCTGATGTACTTAAAAATGTTTTGCTGTCAGTTTTTGTGTCTTTAGGTAGTTGCTCTTCAAATTCTTTCTTGGCCTGCCTTATTATACTTTTATTTTTGACTTTCCAGAGTTTATGTTCCTTTCTATTTTCCTCAGTTAGATTTGACTTCAAATATTTTAAAGATGTCTGTTTGTCTCTAACTGCTTCTTTTACTCTGTTGTTTAGCCATGGTGACATTTTTTTTGTCCCTCTTACTGTTTTTTTTTTTTTTTAATTTAGGATATGCATTTAGTTTGATCCTCTATTAAGAACATAAGAACATAAGAACATAAGAAAGGCCGTACCGGGTCAGACCAAAGGTCCATCTAGCCCAGTATCTGTCTACCGACAGTGGCCAATGCCAGGTGCCCCTGAGGGAGTGAACCTAACAGGCAATGATCAAGTGATCTCTCTCCTGCCATCCATCTCCATCCTCTGACGAACAGAGGCTAGGGACACCATTCTTACCCATCCTGGCTAATAGCCATTTATGGACTTAGCCACCATGAATTTATCCAGTCCCCTTTTAAACATTGTTATAGTCCTAGCCTTCGAAGAACTTCCTTTTATTTGTTTTAAACCTGCTGCCTATTAATTTCATTTGGTGACCCCTAGTTCTTGTATTATGGGAATAAGTAAATAACTTTTCCTTATCCACTTTCTCAACATCACTCATGATTTTATATACCTCTATCATGTCCCCCCTTAGTCTCCTCTTTTCCAAACTGAAGAGTCCTAGCCTCTTTAATCTTTCCTCATATGGGACCCTCTCTAAACCCTAATCATTTTAGTTGCTCTTTTCTGAACCTTTTCTAGTGCTAGAATATCTTTTTGAGGTGAGGAGACCACATCTGTACACAGTATTCGAGATGTATGGATTTATATAAGGGCAATAATATATTCTCAGTCTTATTCTCTATCCCCTTTTAATTATTCCTAACATCCTGTTTGCTTTTTGACCGCCTCTGCACACTGCGTGACATCTTCAGAGAACTATCCACGATAACTCCAAGATCTTTTTCCTGACTCGCTAAATTAGCCCCCATCATGTTGTATGTATAGTTGGGGTTATTTTTTCCAATGTGCATTACTTTACATTTATCCACATTAAATTTCATTTGCCATTTTGTTGCCCAATCACTTAGTTTTGTGAGATCTTTTTGAAGTTCTTCACAATATTATGTTGTTTTAAAATATTCTCCGTGCAGTTTGCAGGCATTTAACCTGTGGGAGTGTTCCTTTTAATTTTCATTTAACTAGTTTCCACATTTTTGCGTAGTTCCGCATTTTGAAGATAAATGCAACTGTCAGGGGTTTCCTTGACATGTTTCCCCCTACAACGATGTTAATTACATTATGGTCATTATTATCGAGTGGTTCAGATGTGATCTGTCTCTCCTCAGTCTGGTGTGAGATCCCACTTTTCTCTGGAGGGGTGGCCAAATAGTATACTCTCCCCTGGCTGAAGTCTAAATTATATCTGCTTTTCGTAGTCTTTGTTTATGCTGTCCCTTTAGGTTTTCTATATTAAACGTTTAATAAAACATGTATGTATGATCTAGCATAATTTTCCTACAGTCACCATTCATTCTCCCCTTTCTGTCCCTCTTTATCCCCCCCTCTCTTTTCTCTGTATTTTGGGTCTAAAGATTCCCCTATCTGAGCTTGTCAAGCCCAGTCAGAACTAGAATTTAAATGAGACAGCCAGCTTGAGCAGCTGTTGCTAAAAGTTCTGTGAAAATCTCTGTAGAAATCTCTATAACCACAAAATTAGGCATGCTTCAGAATAGATTGTAAACTGATTTTTTTTCTTCTGATCATTATAAGCTACTTGTAAAAGACTGATCCCCATCTTCTCACTTTTTTTGTTTGACTGGATAGCAAGCATAATTTCTCTGTAAAGATAATATTGGGTCCTTGGCATTTGAAATGAATGGAAATATACACTTTAAAAAATGTAACGTGCAACCCCCCTCCTCAAACACACTTTAAAAGAATGTTAAGGTTACAAAGTCAAACACCCAAAGGTTAGGGAATGTCAGAGTTAAAGCTGCCTGGGCAATTAATTTGCCTTCCTTGTGCATATGCATTACAATACCATGTTTAATTACGAGATCACATAATTTTTCCACAGGACCATTCCCCCTAACTCCCCTGGCTCTTCAACTGATCTCAGTCTCTTCTACAGTTCCCATGCCCATGCCCCAACCTCCTTCCCAGTTTCTCCACCCTGCGCCCAGTCTCAGTCTCCTTGCCTAATCAATCCCAATATCTCCTACACCCCAGCTTCCAATCCTACTTTCTCCTCCAAGCTTCTTGTTCCAATCTACTCCCTCAGCCCACTTTCCCCTATTGCAGGGGTGGACAAACTTTTTGGCCCGAGGGCGACATCGGGGTTGCACAACTGTATGGAGGGCTGGATAGCGAAGGCTGTGCCTCCCCAAACAGCCTGGCCCCCGCTCCCTATTTGCCTCCTCCCACTTCCTGCTCCGAGTGCCCCCCTCAGAACCTCCAACCCATCCAACCCCCCCTGCTCCTTGCCCCCTGACTGCCCCCTCCCGGGACCCGCACCCCCTAACCAAACCCCCTGCTCCCTGTCCTGACTGACCCGACCTCTATCCACACCCCCGCCCCCTGACAGCCCCCCCAGGACTCCCACCCCCTATCCAACCACCCTCTGCTCCTCATCCCCTGATTACCCCCTCCCGGGACCCCCCACCCCTAACTGTCCCCAGGATCCCACACCCTTATCCAACCCCCCTGCTCCCTGTCTCCTGACTGCCCTCCCGACCTCTATCCACATCCTCGCCCCCTGACAGGCCCCCCAGGACTCCCACTCCCAACCCTCCCTGTTCCCCATCCCCTGACTGCCCCCCCAGAACCTCCACCCCATCCAACCACCCCCTCCTCCCTGACTGCTCTCCAGGACCCCCCACTCCCCTACCCAACCCCATTACCAGCAGCAGGAGCTCGCAGCCGCGACACCTGGCCAGAGCCAACTGCACTCCCCACGCTGCCCAGCGGGAGCAGCGGCCCAGAGTGCAGCCTGTGTGGCGACGTGGCTGCAGGGAAGGGGGAACAGCAGGGAAGGGGCAGGGGACTAGGCTCCCCGGCTGGGAGCTCAGCGGCTGGGCAGGATGGTCCTGTGGGCTGTAGTTTGCCCCCATCTGCCCTATTGTCTCTATTGCATTCAAGTCAGGGTGTTTTCTCCTCCTCATGGCTTGGGAACCAGAAAAGGGGGATATTGAGAGTACAGGAGAGACACCGTCTCTGCTCTCCATTTCTGGTTCCTGGGGCCACAGTGGTCCACAGCAGCCAGGAGGAGCAACTGTAGGAACAGCCCTGCTCAGGCACTGCAGCCGGAGGCTGGAGCAGACTCAGTACAGATGGAATTTTTGGAAAATTTAGCTGCCAAATGCTAACAAATCTTTACTGAGCCTGTGAGAATTGACATTTTTAGAGGCTTATAACTTGGTCAAACTTGGGCAGTTTTTCACAGGAACAGCAAAAGGAACATCCCTGACACCAGGGCAATTCTCTTGCCAAATTCAAGTTTCTGGTCCAAGGAATGGTGGTACTAGAGGTTTTCAATGAAAAGGTTTTTGTAACATGGGCTAAACAACATATTTTCCCATAATCCTGCTTTTGGAAATGGCAGAACCTCTTTTGGTGAAACTTTCCAAAAATATTCAACCCAAGGCAGATAATCAGCATGGGAAATTTCAGCCTGAATGGTTAAAATTTGGCAAAGACAACTGAAAATAGAGTTTAACAATGGGAAGTATTGGGCAATCAGATCTAGAGAGAGCTATCCGTTCGGTGTGTAACAGAGAACATTTTCTCTAATGGATGACCTGCATCGATGAATTGACTGTTTACAGCTAATTTTTTTTTTGTACAAGAAATGTTTATAGCACCCCCTCTCCACCCAGTTACCTTCTTTAATGCCAATCTGCTTACAGGTTGTCATAAACAGATAGTTAAGGGTTAATGCCTCTTTTACCTGTAAAGGATTAAGAAGTTCACCTAGCCTAGCTGACACCTGACCAGAGGAACCAATGGGGGAACAAGATGTTTCAAAAGGAAGGAAGGAAGTTTTCCTTTGTTTAGAGTTTCAGTTTCAGCTGGAATGAAAAAGATCAAGGAACCAGCCTCTTATCAGAGTAGTAAGTTATAGAAAGGAATAAATAGGTTTATGTTTATTTTCTTTGTAACTTGTCTTGGTACCATTAAGGGAATTATCAAATTTGGGTATTCTTGTGTTTATTAAAGTTTTTACCCAGGGGAACATCCTCTGTGTTTTGAGTCTGTTGTCTGTGAGAATAGCTGGTATGCTAATCTCTCCCAGAGGGTTTTCTTTTCTTTAATTAAAAGCCTTTTTCTTAATACCTGATTGATTTTTCCTTGTTTTTTAGATCCAAGGGGTTTGGATCTGGATCCACCAGGAGTTGGTGGGAGAAAAATGGGGGGATGGTTAATTTATCCTTGTTTTAAGATCCAAGGGGTTTGGATCTGTGTTCACCAGGAAATTGGTGAAGTTTCTCAAGGCTACCCAAGGAAGGGAGTGCTTGTGAATGGTGGCAGCGATACCAGATCTAAGCTGGTAATTAAGCTTAGAAGTGTCCATGCAGGTCCCCACATCTGTACCCTAAAGTTCAGAGTGGGGAAGGAACCTTGACACAGGTATTGATGGACAAGTCTGGGTTCTTCTGGATCCCACCACCCACTCAGCAGGGTGTATCGTCTTTATTTTTTCCTATGAATTTATTTGGAGGTGCCTCCACCCCCTTACTCCTCCCTGGCAAGGTCACCAGGGCATCTTGGGAGGAAAATTCTAACCACAGGATAATCCCCACTTACTTGCCAGATAGCTGGAGACTTACAAGAAATAACACAAACACCTACGGTATATTCAACACAATCATTATATTAAACAGGGGACAAAGATAACATAACAGGGTAAAACACTGTTTTTAGGGTCACTGGTGCCCACGCTGATAATACCCATGACTTTCCCCAGTCACATGACCTAATGTAGCGAATATAAGATTAGTGTCCCATTGGTACGCATACTTTGTTGCGGCCCTTGATGATCTATGACCACAAAATTCTTCTCTGCAGTGGTTTAGCAGTGTGGCTGACTGGGTTCAGTACAGCCCAAAGGACTCACAAGTATTAGGAGGTGGTAAGTCCCTCCACAGGTTTAATATGCAGCAAGCTATAAAATCCCCAAACCCTTACTCCCTGGCTTGAGGACACAGTTCAGGGAGTACGTTTCCTGATTGACTAAAAACAGGTTTCCTGATTGACTAAAAGATGGTGCACTCACAAACTCCATGAATGATCCTCAGGTTCAGAGATGACTCTGGACTCCTCAGTCACTGCAGAGAGGCTGATCTCTCCTGGCAGGGATCCTCTTCAGGCAGGAATCAGGCTGCTTTGGTCCCAGGATTTCCCCTCGCCGCAAAGGGGTGCAGGTCTCAAGGTGCAGATTACACAACTGTACTAAAATCCAAACAGTAGTCTCCTAGCCCTGCATCCAGACACACACAGCAGGCAGCAGCCCTGAACTAGCAGAGTAGAGCTGACCCCATGTGGTGACTGGTCTCACCTAGGGAGCTGGAGGACTAACAGCCTGGCTGGGGACGTTTCCCAGCAAAACTCTACAAACTGAGAATCATCAGTGGAGAAGGAAAAACCCAGCTGAAGGATCTTGCTTTCAGATCCCTAAAGGCCAGTTCTCAGGGGGAACCCTGCATGCAGGCCTGGGACTCACCAGCCACACAGCCAGTCCTGCCCTTGTCCTGGCGGGCTCCAGACTGGCTCAGAAATGGCTTCTCCCCTTTCCTGAACAACCTGGGAAGGGCATCTCACTCCCTATTCATTGCTGGGCAGACTCTGAGTCTCCCTTGTCTCCCCCTCCCTACCAGGGACATGTGCCTCTCCCTGAGCTGCCAGCAGACAGAGCCCCAGGAATCTAGGTAATCTCTTTGGGGGTTACATGTTGATGACTTATTCAGGGGATATAGACAATATTCTTAGCAGCATGTATGAATTTCATGAACCAAAGCCTCAAACTTCATTAGGATCAGCTCAACCTGTCCTACCTCCTTCAGAGATTGAGAGCTGTGGGGGTGGAGGTGCCTTTGACGTTGGATTTTTGATATCCACACTCAGCAGGCAGGACTTTAGTTTTCAAGGCATATGTAACTTTTTTAATGAGGCCCTTGATGAACAGTTCCCCTGCCCAAGGCCGGTGCAACCATTTAGGTGACCTAGGCGGTCGCCTAGGGCGCTGGGATTTGAGAGGGGCGCCATTTTCTTCGGCAGTGACTGCGGCGGATGGATCTTCGGCTGTCCTGGTTGCCACCGGCATTTAGGCGGAGGGAGCTGAGGTAGGGGAGGGCCGCCTGCAGCAAGTAAGGGGGGGCGGCGGCATGCAGGGGAACTCCCTGCCCCAGCTCACCCCTGCCCCACCTCCTCCCCGAGCACGCCGTTGCTGCTTCACTTCTCCCGCCTCCCAGGTTTGCGGCACCTAAGTTGATTGGCGCCGCAAGCCTGGGAGGCGGGAGAAGTGAAGCAGCCACGGGGTGCTCGTGCTTGTGCGCGGAGTAGGAGTGAGCCGGGGCGGGGGGGGTGTGCCTCAGGGCGGAGGGTGGGGGTGGGGAGCTGCTCAAGGGGGCACCTCAGGGCGGAGGGAGGTATCTGCTGTGGGGGGGCACCTTAGGGCGGGGCGCGGAGTGGGGGGTGCAAGGAGGAAGTTTCACCTAGGGCGCGAAACATCCTTGCCCCGGCCCTGCCCCTGCCCTGCCCCTGCCCCTGCCCCTGCCACCATATTTTTGTTCATCGTGCTGTGTAAGGGTTGGCTATCACTCTCCACCTCAGGGATTGTTTCAGTTTAATGTTTCATGTGTATTAGTCTGTGAATCACTTTGGGAGCCTTTGTAATTAATTGTGCTATACAGTGTAAAAGTACAATATAAAATGTATGATTGATTATGATGATTGTTTATCAGTAGGGCCCTACCAAATTCATGGTTCATTTTGGTCAATTTCACAGTTATAGGATTTTAAAAATATTAAATTTTATGATTTCAGCACTTTAAATCTGAAATTTCATGGTATTGTAATTGTAGGGGTCCTGACCCAAAAAGGAGTTGTGTGTGTATGGGAGGGTGTCACAAGGTTACTGTAGGGGGATAACGGTACTGCTACCCTTACTTTTGTGCTGCTTCTAGTGGTGACGCTGCCTTCAGATCTGGGCAGCTGGAGAGCAGCAGCTGCCGGTGGGGACGGCAGTTCTGAAGGCAGAGCCACTGCCAGCAGCAGTGCAGAAGTAAGGCTGGCAAGAGACCATACCATGCCGCCTTTATTGCTTCTTGCAGAGCTGGGCCCTCAGTCAGCAGCTGCCACTCTCTGGTTGCCCAGATCTGAAGGCAGCAGCACAGAAGTAAGGATGGCACGATATGATATTGCCACCCTTACTTCTGCGCTGCTGCTGGCGGGGCACTGCCTTCAGAGCTGTGCGCCCAGCCGACAGCTGATGCTTTCCAGCCATGCAGCTCTGAAGGCAGCACATAAGTAAGACTGGCAATATTGTGACCCCCATAAAATAACCTTGCGATCCCTCCCCCCACAACTCCCTTTTGGGTCAGGACCCACAGTTTGAGAAATGCTGGTCTCCCCGGTGAAATCTGTATAATGTAGGGTAAAAGTACACATGAGACCAGATTTCACATTCCATGACGCATTTTTAATGGCCATGAATTTGGTAGGGCCCTACTTATTAATGTAAAGTACTTTATGGTTCTGATTTCCTTTTTCTTTCCTTTTCTTTGCAGTTCATTGCCTTTGCCTCTTTATTCTTCATCCTAGTTTCAATCACAACCTTTTGTTTGGAAACCCATGAGGCTTTCAATACTATTATAAACAAAACTGAGCACGCCATCAATGGCACAGAGGTGGTTCTACAGTATGAAATTGAGACAGATCCTGCTCTGACATATGTGGAAGGAGTCTGTGTGGTGTGGTTTACATTTGAATTTTTAGTCCGTGTTGTTTTTTCACCCAATAAACTTGAATTCATCAAAAATCTCTTGAATATCATTGACTTTGTGGCCATTCTGCCCTTTTACCTAGAGGTGGGCCTAAGTGGCCTCTCCTCCAAAGCTGCTAAGGATGTGCTTGGCTTCCTCAGGGTGGTGAGATTTGTGAGAATCCTGCGAATCTTCAAACTCACCCGGCACTTTGTAGGCCTCAGAGTGCTGGGTCACACACTCCGAGCTAGCACCAATGAGTTTTTGCTGCTGATAATATTCCTGGCACTAGGTGTGTTGATATTTGCCACCATGATCTACTATGCTGAGCGAATAGGGGCCAAGCCCAATGACCCATCTGCTAGTGAGCATACACAGTTCAAAAATATCCCCATTGGCTTCTGGTGGGCTGTGGTCACCATGACTACCCTTGGGTATGGGGACATGTATCCTCGGACTTGGTCAGGCATGTTAGTGGGTGCTCTGTGTGCTCTCGCTGGGGTGCTGACCATAGCCATGCCCGTGCCTGTCATTGTCAACAATTTTGGAATGTACTACTCCCTGGCAATGGCGAAGCAGAAACTTCCAAGAAAGAGGAAGAAGCACATCCCTCCTGCTCCTCAGGTGAGCTCCCCTACCTTTTGCAAGACAGACTTGAATATGGCCTGCAATAGCACACAGGGAGATGTCTGCCTGGGCAAAGACAACCGGCTGATGGAACACAACAGATCAGGTAGGACACAATCTCAAATGCATGTCCTCTAAATACTTTATAGACCAGTATGTTTGGTAGGTGTCAGAAAGCATTAAATCTTTCTGCAACTAAAAGATGTAGTTCCCTCCTCTCTCCCTTCACTCCAGTGTTTGCGTGTGTCAGTCTTGTAGATGGCAAAATAGTTACAATGACATTTCCAGGTCTGTGCATAGCTGGTCTATACAGTTTGCTTGCTATGTTGTGAATGCTTTTCTGCTGATGACATCGACCATTTATTTTGCTTGTTGTTTGTTTCATTGTACTGATGTTCTTTTGTTTTTCCTGCATGACTGTGACTATCTGAACAGCTACTGTGTTCCACACCGTTGAACTCCATGCTGTTCTGCTTGGTGTTTGTCTCTTGTGTCAGCTTTGCCTATGGCACATAGTGGCATATTATGTAAGATGCAATACAAAAGGAAGTCATTAAAAGAAACAGGTGCTTTACCTTGTAAAGGACAGCACTCAACGGAAGAATATAGAAAGCTGGCTTCTAGCCTTCAGATTTCTTTCCGTTCAGCACTCCAATTCCCTGGCAAGAAGTACTTCCCACATCTGTGTTATATGGGACATCACATTGTGTTTTTACTGTTATTTTGATAATATGACCGATATTAAGTTGAAGTAAAGCTTCTTGGGAAAAACTGAAAATGGCAATCATCAGCACCACTGTAGATGTCATTTCCCAGCACACACTGAATATCTTTTGAGATTAAGGAAAAAAGTTAAGTAGCATTTAGTTTAATTACTGTAGATTTGCAGTCACAAGTAGGACCGGTCAGAAAGCAAGAATTCTGTTTTGCACAAAAGTTTGAGCTCTAGCCACTGGGTTTTAGAGTTAGTCTCTCTCTCGCTCTCTCTCTCTCTCATCAGAGCTGTTCCACTTTGTACAAATAATTAAACATTCATTGGGAAAAAGAAAGAGACTGACTCTGTAGCCTGATGGCTAAAGCACTCACATGGCATGTCAGAGACCCAGCTTCAAGTTCCTGATCCAAATTAGGCAGAGCAGGGACTTGAACCAAGATCACCTATATTCCCTGCGAGTGCCCTAATTGCATGGCTGTTGAGTATTCTGGTGTTGGGCTCTTTCCAGAAATTCCATCGTGGACCTGAAAAACATTCCAGATGAAAGTTTAGTTGAAATTGACAAATTTCTGAAAAAGTTTAGTTTTCAATGAATCAGCATTTTCTGGCAGAAAAAAAAATTCTCAAAAAAATCCTGACCAGTTCTAGTCACAAGGCATTTTTTTCAAATCTGTTAACTCTTATGCTGAACACAGTTATATTGCAAAGCTTCCATATAAATCATTAGGCTCCTTTTGTAAAGTCAATAAGTAATAATAATGCAAAAACATGCCTTTCAGTGTTGGAGTAGCTGGATTTTGCTCTTTAGAGGGAAGAAGCTGAAAACTGTGACCGTGAAAAGTATCTTAATTCTGTTCTGACATTATACCACTGCTTAGTCTTAGGGCTACTCTACACTTACCGTCCGGGTCGACGCGGTGAGTTCGACTTCTCGGAGTTCTAGACGCGATAGTTCGAACTCCGGAAGCGCCGTGGTCGACTCCGGTACTCCACCACTGCAAACGGCAGTGGTGGAGTCGACGGGGGAGCCGCGGAGTTCGACCCCGCCTTGTCTGGACGGGTGAGTAGTTCGAATTAGGGTACTTCGAATTCAGCTACGCTATTCACGTAGCTGAATTTGCATACCGTAATTCGAACCCCCTTTTTAGTGTAGACCAGGCCTTAGGTTAAAAGAAGATCAATTAAAGAGAGAGCTCTCTCTTTGAGAGAGAACTCTGAGAGAGTTCTCAAGCAAAGGTAACACAGATTTTTTTTAAAATTCTAAAGATATCAAAAAAGGGAGAGAAACTTTCAGGTGACTGTGTGTTGTGGGTGGAATATAGTTAGTTTTACAGTGCTTGACTGATACACATTCTCAGACAGCATCTTCAAAGTGTTAATGACAACAGCTTTTCTGTGTCATCAAGTCCTGCTAAAGGCATTCCAGAAGAGATGAGGCTCTGTGTGACAGTGCAAAGAGATAGTTCTAGTGAGTCTGCAGATTTATTTACAAGGTGTTATAATTCTTGAGGTTAGAGAAAAAAATCTTAAAGTGATCGGCTTCTGGGTTTTTTTCCCTCTCTCTCTCTGATAGCACCACCATTTTTGCTCCATATCTAACTTCATTTCTTATGTAGTTATTGGGATTGTTGTGCATAACTTCAAGGTAGAATATTGCAATTTGTGGCCCCAGTTCAGGAAAACACTTAAGAACATGGTTAGGTGCTTTCCTTAATAGGGATGGTTTCTTGAATTGGGTCCTGAAATACTACATATTTCTTGTTTTAAAAAAGGGTCTTTTGGGAAAATAAAAGTGGGCGATGTAGAGATTCTGTTGCATGCTGAATCTTAACCACACTGACTAAGGACCACATTTAGCTCTCAGGTACATATGATTGATTTCAATGGGAGTTACATTTAATGTTAATTGTGTATTTCAGAGCAGGCTTTGGCGCTAAACGTTTATCATTTAATTCCTATGTCGAAAGTTCTTTTAAAAACTATTCTACAGCAAAATGACCAACATAACTTAATTTTTAATAAAGAAGAAAGGCTAGTGTCTTAAAGGCATGTAATTCAGTAGAATAGCCTTTTATCCGATGGTATTTTATTTTATGTTAAGCTAGCCGAACATTAGGAGAATATCTCAAATGGGATATTGAAAAGATGATTTGTTCTTAAATAAAACATTTACTTTTGCCCTTTTGCTGAATTTTGTAGTGATTAATGATGAACTGCAATCTTTTTCTTTATTCTTATCATGACATTATTACTGTTTTTTGTACTTGAGTGATGGGAATATCCGGCATTCAACATAAGCTCTTTGTGATGTCTCATTTCCTCATTCATTATTGTCTGTAAATGGGCATGGTGCTTTAACCAGTGTTATCAGGTGAAGACAGTGCAGGAAGTGAGCAGCCACTCTCACCTGGGGAAAGGCACCCACCAATCAGACGCTCTAGTACCAGAGACAAAAACAGAAGAGGGGGAACATGTTTCCTACTGACAACAGGTGATTACACGTGTGCTACTGATGGAGGGATCAGGAAAGGTATGGATTTCTTTCATTAGATCGTAAAAGGTCACTCAGCAATGTACTTGTGAAAAGCAAGCTTCAAGTAAAATAAGATGTGAACAACTGCGCTATTAGGAAAGATTGTAAATCAGTTCAATGCTCCCCCCCCCCCTTTCAGTTTATCCTTTCCTCTTCTGGTCCTTCCTTTTAGAAAACATTCATTATTTTCCTCACTCCCCTTTGTGGTATATCTGACAGTCATTCTTCTTGTGTTTTCATTTGTCTGTACCCTACATACAAGACTGCACTGTAGCTCTTTCTCATTAAGTCACTCATGCGCTTCTTTAAAACATGCTCAACTTTGATTGCTCAGCATTTTGTAGACTCTTGGGTGGGATTTTCAAAAGTGTTCAGCATTGGCCTCTCTCTACTTCCATTGACTTCAGAGGGAGCAGAGTGAGGCCAAGGTTGAGCACTGCTGAAAATCTTGCCCTTAGATCTGTATGCAGAAATGTGAATGTAAGTGTGCACAGCTGCATTTCTGTGCATAACTACTATAATTGGAGAATAATATGATTATCCATTAATGCAAGATAATAACATGAGCAATTGCAGTGATCTCATATGCAGGTGTAGGTGTTCAACTGTATATTTTTTGCTCGCAGATCCTAGGCCTTTGCCCATTGAGAATTAGAATCTGTAATATGTACTAGATATTTACAATTCTTCAAGAAATTCCTATTTAGGGCCCAGTCTGGTGAGGTACTGAGGAACAATTGCAAAGTGCTCATTATCCTTAACTCCTAATTACTCTGCACCTAGCAAGATCAAGTGTATAATTTCAATTAGACATTTCAGTGTAACAACATGACATTGGTTACTGCTAACCACAGTAAAAACCACAACTAGAACAGGTCAGAAAAAACAAACTTTTCTCTGCAATACATTTCAAATTAAAATTCTTTATTCAAAAATTTTCATCTGAAAAATTTGGGGTTTTCTGTGGGAAGTTTCAAGCTGATGCCAACAAAAAATTGTTTTGCTATAGCTTAAAATATTTTCTTTCAATTTTTTTGAAACAAAAAATCTGAAAGAACGACGTTTTAAATTTGAAAGTTAGATATAAAAATGTTTCAGAATTTCCCCAGGAAATCTGAATTATGTTATTGAAATTGACATTTTCCCATGGAAAATATTTGGTTCCAATGTAATCATATTCTTTGGTGGGAATATTTTTTATCTGTAAAATTTTGACTGTCTCTAGTCATAAGCTTCACTATAAGCAAAATACTTTGACCATTGGGCCTGAAGTTTATTCAACATAAATTATGTTACTTCACAATCTGAAAGCACTCTCAGGATATCATCAAAATAATTTGAAGATCTGAAATTTAATTCACACATCAAATGCCATAGTTTTGATTTTTTTTTTATTTTGAGTTTCAATGCTTTTTCCTTTCATTGCAGACTCTCACTGACTTCAATGGATTTTGGATCAAACTTTTACCCCCTGCTTTCATCCATCCTGTGTATTTCCCCCCCCCCACTCTTCAGATCTCATTCTCTTTGTCATAGCATCTTTGCCTTCCCCTACCTATCAGTTTTCCTTTGCTTTTGTCATTTAAAAAAGGGAAAAGAAAACATAACAAAATATTATCTTTCTAAGCTGAGTAAAAGACATCATCTAATTTCTTTTGAATCTCTCTACTTTCCCATATTGCCAAGAGAATGTTTCCAAGGGATTTGGACAAATATGAATAAAAATAGAGTTTTTTTCTCAAACTAGCTCTTTCTAATCTGTGCAAATTCCAATAGAAGCTCCTAAAATGAATCTGAAATGAACTGGAGGTTTGTGAAGCATCACAATCCAACCTGCCCTTACAATCTGGAGATAATACTGCACAATGTATTAGCAGACTTTGGATTATAAATTTGCTTTTAGCAAATGTTCTCAGTACAGCATTCAAGAAATTTTGAGATTGGGAGAAATATTAATTATAATTTCTATTATATATTTGTGTCCAATATGGTTCACAATCTGTTAGGCCCTGTACAAACACAAAAGAAGAAACTTTAAGTTTCTGCCTGAAAGAACATGTATTTTGGAGAGACCCTAGCACATAAGACCAGATTTTCCTAAAACTGCTAATCATCTCTTCCCAAATATGATATAAATACCACCAAAATTATCCTATGTAGAAGATGAACAAGTAACTGCTCATCTATATTTTCATCTACACATTTAATATTCTTCAGCAAGAATCTCATGATTTCGTTGCATGTACCTTACATGCAAATATCCCAGTCTTGCAAACTGCTTAGATATCTGCTTAGCTTTAAGCTGGTAAGTAGCATCACTGAGGACAGTAGGACTATTTGTGCTTACAATTAACATGCACATAAGTATTTGCAGGTTTAGGGCTCACATATTTTAGTATAAGGCAAAATTTGAAGTAGAATGTGGGAGGAATCACCCTGAAGTGTTTGTACTTTGTGGTCGTCTTCTGGCTGCTATCCCTGAGTATTTTTGTACAAACCAATGGAGTTCACTCATTGCTTCATGGGTAGAAATATTCAGGTTTTATTGTGTAAGTGGACTCCCTCTATTTGAGTTCTAAGATAGTGAGACAATGACGAGCAATGTTTTCTGTAAAAGCAGCAAAGAGTCCTGTGGTACCTTATAGACTAACAGACGTATTGGAGCGATGCATCCGACGAAGTGGGTATTCACCCATGAAAGCTCATGCTCCAATACATCTGTTAGTCTATAAGGTGCCAACGAAGTGGGTATTCACCCACGAAAGCTCATGCTCCAATATGTCTGTTAGTCTATAAGGTGCCACAGGACTCTTTGCTGCTTTTACAGATCCAGACTAACACAGCTACACCTCTGAATGTTTTCTGGTGATTTAAAAGCACAGTCTCTACTAAATTCAGACAAATCTGTACGCAGCATAAAGTGGGTAGATTGAGCTGACAGTATGTGTGAACAGAAATGTTTGCAAGTGCAATGTTCCATCCGAATTGTGAGTTTTTAGATGTGACTACCTGATTTCAGAATTATTTTTTCATCATGTTAGGCTTATGAGCAGTCATCTTGTGCTTTTCATTAGAATCAGTTAAATAAGGACTGCAAATGATTGTGATTTAACTTTGCAAATCAGAAAGAAATTGCAAATTTGCAAACTTAGCTATCTTATTATACTTTTATATTAGATACAAAGTCTGAGCCTTAACATTCCTGAAGATAGAGCCTCTTTACAACAACATTATTTCATCCTCTACATGAATAACTATAAAATTACTTTATATAACTATGTAGTTTTCTTTAATTTTAAGGAAAATCTGCTCATATTAGAAATTGGCTTTAACACAGATTATATCTTTCTAACACTTTTTTACAATCTGTTCTTTTAAAGACCTTGAGTATATTACCCAGATGCCACAATCTACAGCAATCGGTCAGTAGTACTCTATGAATGACCAAATCATTACCTGATTTGCACTTAGCTGAACCCTACTAAACCAGTGGAGTTGAACTGAAAAGTAGGTCGCAAAGTATGTAGCACATATGATTTGTGATGGCTTTGTTTATTCTCATTGGAAAGGACAGCTACATTAAGAGCCCGTTTTTTTCTTTTTTTTCTCTTTTGTCTCAGCATTGAGCTCTTTGCAGGGAAAGTCCCTTTGAACCCAAAATAGCACATTTGATTACATTGCATTGTATTGTTTGTCTTTGTCTATTTTCTGGCTGAATTCAACTGATGTCTGTGCATTTTCTCATAAAAGGATACGAAAAATCCCGAAGCTTAAACAACATAGCTGGCTTGGCAGGCAATGCTCTGAGACTGTCTCCAGTAACATCACCCTACAGCTCACCTTGTCCTCTAAGACGCTCTCGATCTCCCATCCCATCTATCTTGTAAACCAGATGGCATCAATCGGCTACATAGCATTAATTCAAATACTGTTTACCACATTATGGAAATAAATGTAGCATTAACTGTAGGTTCCATAAATACAATATAAATTCTGCATGATATAAATGTCAGTAGTAAGAAATGCCACTTGGGTAGCTGAAGATTCTTATCTTGGCTTTTAAGATTGTCTAAAGTAGTGCTTCTCCTTTTATCGACTATATTGTCCTACTTTACCATGGCAATAAAAGGACAGCTAGTCGACTCCATTGGCCAGTATAGTCAATAAATAAGTATATTTTCAGGGAGATATATTTAAAACAATGTGCTTCCAAATGATAATCAATCACTCCATTGGACCTTCATTACTTGTGATTCTAACCCATTCTGAAGATGTCTGGAATCTTGTCTTTGTCGCACACAATGTGATTTGGGTCTGATCATTTGCTTGGACCATACTGTCTCCATCACCTGACAGCAGTGTTACAGATTCCTGGGACCATAGATGGCTCTGGATGTGTGTTCTTGCATTGTACCATCCTGCTGAAATGAAAGCACTGATGAAATGGTCTGTATGTGGAATTGTTTTTTGTTGTTTAACCTTTTCATTTCTTTAAATTATTTGTTTTTAAATGGTTTGATTTCTTGATTAACTTTGGTACTAGACTGCTGTATCAGAGTTCTGAATGTCTCCGGTTGTTTGCACACAGATAACTGCAAAGAGGTTGTCATTACTGGTTACACGCAAGCTGAGGCCAGATCTCTTTCTTAATGGCTTGGGGAAGGCACAAAACATGAAAGAAAGGTAAACACCATCCAGGCTTGCAATTTTAAGCTAGCAAGTGCTGCTTGGTACTGTAGTCATTTTTCTACTCCAGGGTTCTTCAACATTTTCAGAGGCAGAGAGCCATGTAAAAGCAAGAAGATTATTGCTTTTATCTGTATAAATATAGGAGGGCAGTAGTTCTCAAAAGGGGTTTGACCAGCCTGAAATATGATTCATGAGCTTCATAAATTTCTTCAGTCAGTGTTTTTTTTTTTGAGGTGCTTTGTTCTATATGTTGTTTCGTCTGTCTGTTTTGCTACGTGTCTGCTGTATTCTTCATCTGTCTCCATAAAGCACAGAAGTACCTTTAAAATGTCCCCATCTTTTAAGATTAACTGTTGAGTACATTTTCTCCTTTTCCTCCTTTTTGATACAGACTATACATTTCAAGTGTAAGTTAATATCCTTTAGCCTACCAAATGTGGGAACTTTGAAGATCTTTGAAATGTGGGATTTAGCAATGATTTTGCCATTCTAACTGGTTGTCTACTGCAGCCGCATCAATCCCGCTACCTAGCAACCAACATTCATTACTGTATTCAAACTGTATCCCCTCCAGTGTTTTTTTTTTCAATTTAAAAAGCAAGAACCTGTTTACACAACAGTACAAATGCAATAGTAGATTTGATATTTTGGGCTGGTGAGGAAAAAAACCACACCCAGTCTTAGGGAAGAAAAAAAAAAAGCTAAACTAAGTCTTAAGAGATCCTTGAGATTGTTGAATAATCCTTGACTGTCATATGTTTATATTTTTTGTTAGGAAGAGAAATAACTTATTGTTGACCATGTAACATATTCTTCTGTATATAGCCTAGCTCTATAGCATGATCTGCATGTCAGACTTCTTGTACTATAATATATTTATCAAAGTATACATTTCTGATATTTAGAGATGTACAATGATTTAGTTTTGGTAAAACATTGCCAATAGAGAGAGATAATTGCAAACAGCTTTTTAGCAAAGGAATTAATATAATATCTGGTGCTGCTGTTATATTGACTACAGTGTTGTACAGAATATATCATGGATTTTTGACTGCTGAAAAAGGGACAATGGAATTTAGCCATACCAAGGACTGTACTGGAAAGAGACTACTGCTGCTGAATGGGCCATGATAAACAACTCGTGCATTGAACAGGTCATTGAGCCGTCACATGAGAAGGAGAGATTATTATGAAGATGAAGGACTGATTTCAATTGCTGCTGCCAGTGGAAGAGGTGACTCGTCACTGTTGATGAGTCAGCTGTAAATACAATGTGTGTGCATGGAATATCAGCTTTTGCCATCTATGTCAGAGGAAGCTGAATTCAAAGTCATCAGCTCTCAGACTCCATGCAAAGAACCACGTGCCTCTCTCTGTATATTCTCCCTGGTTCCCGCAGTATGGTCGTGCTGTGGATCATGCAAAGGCACACACCTATAATGATAGTGATGTAAACTACATCTGTCTTCACTTCCCTCATAACAAAGGTATTTTTTTTGCAAGGGTCATGACCATGGACAGAGTGGGTTTTGCTACAAGTTCCTGCTTTCTCAGTTTGCCATATCTATATTTTTATGAATTCCAGTGTACATGCCAATTTTTGTTTACTTTTCACTTTGATAAGAGAAATGTGGCTGCAGACAAACATCCCTGACTTTGTTCACAGTACACAATCTTTTTTCATTGTTACCTCAGACTATAAGTATTATGAGAAATAAAATTCTGGCAGCAAGAATATTTGGGTTTTTTTATTCAAACTATCACAGAAGCAACATCAATAAATATAAAATATGTATTAAAATTATATCCTAAAAAGTGTATATTTTGCATAAGAGAGATATTCTTTGATCAATTACTTTTTGTGAGTTTTGTGGTAAATTGATCTAGTCTGTTCTATGTCTTTGATGCATTGTAGTTGGTACAGTGTATTAATTATGTTCTCCCCATCCTATTTAATGAGACTTTCTCCAGAATATGTTTGTCATCTTGGTATCCTGAATGTAGGGACTATCCCAGTTGTGAAACTCTGTATCGTGGAACTTTTGTGAACATGTCAAGGTGCATGCACAATCCTGGTGGAAACTAATAGAAATGTAACTAACTGAAATGGAGAATAAAAGGCAAATGATTTGGGGATAAGCTTGGAACATACCTTATAATGTGGCTCATGTACTTGCTTTAGGTTAATGGCCTTTGAACATTCTTACGATTTACATAATTCCCCAGACCAGTCTCCTGGGGCACATACAAAGAGCTCATTCAGAGAACTGGGTTTGAAACAATCTAAAAATCTTTCTCTAGGAATCTTGTTTCCTTCCTGTTACTGATCCCAGGGCTTGTGTGGAAATAGGCACTGGGCTAGTTAATTATAGATTAAATAATAGATCACTGTATCCTGGAGTGTAGTGACACAAAAGAATGTAGTGGTCATGGTAGGTAACCAACTGAACACGAGCTTCCAGTGCCATGCTGTAGATATGATGGCAAATGTGATCTTTGGACATAAAATCAGGGGAATATCAAGTAGGAGCAGAGAGGTGTTACTATCTCTGTATGTTGTATTAGAGAGTCCTTTACTGGAATACTTTGCCCAGATCTGGTTCTTCACCTCAAAGGGATGTTGAAAAAGTATGTGGGATTGTTTTTGTTTTGTTGTTTAAAAGGTTTCAGAAAAGACCTACAAGAATGATTCAAGGTCTAGAAATTTGCCTTCTAATGAGAGACTAAAGAAGGTCAAAGGCTAAGAGGCGACTTGGTCTACAAGAGAGATTTCTGATAGCAGAGGTCTGTTTAAACTAGCAGAAAAAGGCATAATGACAGCCAATGGTTGGAAGCAAAAGTTCAGCAACTTCAGATCTGAAGTAAAGTGCAAAATTTTAACAGAAAGGGTCATTATTCATCAGAACAATTTACCTAGGGATGCGGGTTCTCCACTGCTTGAAGTCTTCACAACAAGAATGGATGTCTTTTCTAAAAGCTGTAGCTCAAACAGAAATTACCAGTCTCATGCAGAAATTGCTGGGGGAGGTTCTCTGACCTGTGTTATGCAGGGAGTCAGTGTACATGACCAGAATGATCCATTCTGGCCTTAAAATCTATGATATTATGAATACATTTCTCCATATTTTTATAAAGTTGCATTCAGCATCAGATTAACTGTGTTACTTTAACTAATACATCTCTACCCACATATAACACTGTCCATGGGAGCCAAAAAATCTTACCGTGTTATAGGTGAAACCGTGTTATATCAAACTTGCTTTGATCTGCTGAAGCATGCCCCCCTCGGAGCGCTGCTTTACTGCGTTATATCCGAATTCGTGTTATATCAGGTTGTGTTATATCGGGGTAGAGGTGTACTTATAAATATTATGATTGAGATATCCCTGTACCACAAATGCACTATGCAAACTGGAGTTAGAATTCTTAAGGATCACAGAGTAAAAAACTAAATAGCAAGCAATATGCCATGGAGCTTTTTCTATGTGTGAAAAGGGTTATTGCTGGTAAAGATGGTATTAGGACCATCAGAAGAAGAAATGGTGTAAATGAAATTAAACTATTCAAAGAATTGGGATCATAGTGGTAGCATCATGCTATATGGTTACTGAAAAAGAAGAGGGAGGGAAGGAGAATCAATTTGACATGAACATAATCATATGAAGATATGAATTAAAAAGTCATGAATGAACTAAATTATCTGAAAAGGAAAGACATTGATTTATCATCAAAGTAAATCAGGCAGAAAGTCAGATAAAGGAAATGGGAATGGAAAACTAATACTAGAAAGAGAAAATGAATATATTAATAGGCCTTATTGCAAGTCAGTGATAGGAGTGAATACATAATAGATATCTTGAAGACTAATAGAGCTAGAAGAAATTCTGAAAAAGCAGCGGTTACTATTAAGTGAAAGTTATAAAAAATATTAGCATTATTCTGCAATCTATTCTTTTGGCTTTCTAATGATTTTTTAAAACTTTTAAATCTAGGAATAGACCAGTTATTAGAAATTATTATCTTTTAAATCAGAGATGATTCATGAATGAATAATTCTGAAAACTTGGTATCTGCTCTTCTGTTTTGCATTGGTGTCCATTATGTCACGATCAACATTTCCTTCCATGTTAATTTTGCAATCATTTTTCTGTTCTGTGGTTAAAATGTTCAAAAATTGGTGTCTTTTTGTCTGTGCAAATAGTAGTAAATAATTCCAGTTGGGCATGTAACCATCTTATTTGCTGCCTCAAGCTGGAGAAAGAACTGAATTTTTTTTCAAAGGGGCTACATCTCTGCTTAAGTTTTTGAGAGTGCAACTTTGCACAAACAAACACTGTTGCTTGCATTTTTGATCACTTTTTGTGTGCAAAATTGACACATGCAGTTGACAGATTCACAGATGGGGAGATTCCAGCATGCAAAAAAATTTGAGAATACTTTTTGAAAATTTAGTACCTAACCGCAATAACCTGTGGTCATATTTAATTGCACCCACAACGATGCTCCTGCGATTATTTGCCGATGCAAGAAGGGGGAATGAATTTAAAAACTGGGCCCTAAATGGACTGCATCTAATTTTACATGGCCTGGCCACACTACACTATATTACTGTGTGAGAGAACCCAGCTAAGCCAGATTAAGGCAGGGGCTTTAGGGGCTGCAGCCTAAGACCTCGGCTCATGGGGGACCCTGCAAAAATAAATCACAGGCAGTGATCTCCAACTCTGGGCCACTAAAAGTCTCATGGTGCAGCAGGGCACTCAGGCAGGCTCCCTGCATGCCTTGGCCCCATGCTGCTCCCGGAAGCGGCTGGCTTCTAGTATGTCTCTGTGGCCCCTGGTGGGGGGGACAGGACAGCTCTGCACACTTCCCCCTCCCCCAGCACCATCCCCCCCCGGAGCACCCATTGGCCTGTGGGATCAACGGGGGCGGCGCTTGCGAGTGTGGGCAGCGCATGGAGACATACTGTCCCACTGCTCCTGGGGGCCACAGAAACGTGTGAGCAGCCAGCTGTTTCCAGGAGCAGCAGGGGGCCACGGCGTGCAGGGAGCCTGCCTGAGCCCTGCTGCGCCGCCAGCCGGGAGCCGCCTGTGATAAGTGCCTCCTGGCTGGAGCCTGCACCTTGCACGCCCTCCTCCACCCCAACCCCCTGCCCCAGATCGGAATCCCCTCCTGCACCCAAACTCCCGCCCAGACCCCGCACTCCCTCCTGCACCCCAATTCCCCAGCCCCCTCCTGCACCAAACTCCCACCCAGGAAAAAGACACGTACATAGGGCCCCCACAAAATCTAATAGCCACGGGCCCACAGGAGAGTTAAGCCGACCCTAGAACCCAGGTATAACATATCCCAACCTGGTTATAACCTAGTTGATTTAGAGAACTCCAACCTGAATTCTCTAAACCTGTAACACAGTTTGGAGAATGTTGTTAAGTCCCAGCTACGTTACAAAATGGAAATGTATAAGATGATCTCTGATATGATTGTAGCTGTAGGGTGGATGGACCTTAAAAATTCTCACTGTTTGGGAAATGTTTTGAGTACACAAAGGTAAAACCTGCCTTTGTGCGGCAGGATGGCATAGGCACTCTTTCGTAGAGAATAAAAGGTAGAGCATTTCCTACCAGTCAGTTCAGATGTCAGAGGCCTACAGATGTCAGGGGCTGTTAAAATAATAATGTGGAAGTTGTGTCTTGCCTGTAGACTGCTTATTTGCCAAACCAGCAAGCTCAGATTTTTTTTTGTTAAGAAGCTTCTTCTTTAAAATGAAGCAATACAAATTTCCATCTGTCTGAATAATAATAGACATGCCATATTATCCTATTAGGCTGATTCTAAATATAGCTGGATTCTGTTTCTTATAAGGATTTTCTTTCTTTGTGAAAAAATACAGCACCAAGGTTGTATGAAGATCTTAACAATTTCTTTTCATGGATATACATGGCTTTGGGATAATGTAATGCAGCATTTGCCATTTTGAAGGTGAACATAAACTAGTGAGTTGGCAACTAGCATTTTTCTATACTCTGCTTGCATGAACAGAGATCAGGCAGGGCTGCTCATGAACTGAATCATTAATGGGAGTTGGAGCAGATGGAAAAGACTGGAAATCATAGCTCTCTAACTCTTGGCAAATCTGCTGTTCGCTTACTAATAAACTTTTGAGTTGTGGATCATGCAGTCGGGTGGAAAATGTAATAACCTGAAAAGCACTCCTGTCATTCCAATGGTGGAAATTGTACAAGTTTTCTTTAAGCAATACCTTTTCATTCTCTTGCTCTAGTCTGTTTAGAAACGGTCCCAAACAATTTTGATTGGAGTTCATAGGCAACAGAAAGAGTTTAGTAAGTACTCTTTTGAACTACTACTTAGCAATTTTGCTTTTGATTTGTGAGGATTGGAGAGATACAAATGTTAACAATCTTAAACCCCAACTCGCCAAAGCATTTAAACACATGCTTTAACTTTAAGAATATGAGTTATCTCTGCAGTCCGTTACTGGATCAGGGTGTTACTAAATGACGGTCCCAGGGTGAAACCCTGGCCATACTGAAGTCAAAGGCAAAACTCTATTTACTTCAATAAAAGAGAGGATTTCACCTCCACTCGAAGTCTTGGGAAACAACTTCTGTCTAACTTAGGCTTTTCCAAAACATTTCACCATGGCTCCCCAGTAGTCAAACAGTAGTCTTTAGTTTTAGTAGAGCAAACCATAAAGCATGCGCATAAGAAGAACAGAGCCCTTTAGAGTGTCTTTGGGAGAAGGCTTTTTTAAGTGAAGTGAACATGAATATATAAATATATATTTGTATAGATAATATTATGAATAAAAATAAAACTCATTATTTTCAGCTTTTTGTGTGTTTTGATGTGTGATGCTTGTTTCCTAAGGTTTTAATCTCACTGGTCTTCACTTACCCCCCCCCCCCCACAGAAATGCCAAATTGATCTCTTGGCGTTCCCACTGCATTCTTAAATGTAGAGGGGGCTTCTCCCAACCCCACTGGAAAGAACGGAGCCTGAGCCACCAAACCCTTCAGATGCCCCAAGGTCCATTGGAGGCATAGAGCCATTTACAAGAAAGCACGGTATTGCTATACTGACTCCTGGGCCTCCGCTTGCTTTCCCGGCTTCCCTGGTAGTGGAATTCTATTGAAGCCAGACTGTTATGGCTTCTCAGCTGATGGCTGCTTCTGAAACACTCCTTGGCGTGGCTTTATTCACTTGGAAAACTTTTAGCACTCTGACTTTCCTTGCTTTCCTCTATGGATATGTCTACACTGCCTAAGAAGTGTGGCTGCAGCATGTGTAGACATATCCAAGCTAGCTTTGTCTAGCTGGCTTGAGTAACAGCAGCAAATGTGGCACGCACTGTACAAGCCCACCTGGGGCCCTGGGTGCATATTTGAGCAGCTAGCCCATGCTGCCATGGCTTCACTGCTACTGTAACTTGAGCTAGCTAAATCCAACTCGCTCAGCTATGTCTACACATGCAGCAGTTATGCCTCTGATTGCAGTGTAGATGTATGCTATGTCTTCTCACTTCCCCTGTACGTACGTACGCGCGCGCGTGCACTCACACACACACACAAAATCATTTCCCAGAACCTGTCTTCCATGCTCCCATCCCATGCCACCTCCTCTATGCTCCCGAGGTCTCCTGCACACCTCCTCCCCAACATGTCCTGCCCATGTCTATCAATGTACCTCCTAGTCCTGCCTCCTCCCAGACTACTTATATTGTGTGTACGTGTCTGGGGGAAGGAGTTATTGATAGAAAGCCACACTGAATACATGAATTTTGAATTTAGTTCTAAAAGTGGTAGAGTGCAAGGTCACCTTTTGTGGGAATGAATTTCCTAATCCGGGTCTAAGACTGGAAAAAATTCTGTCTTCCACTCTGAGAAGCCTTCCTCTTGATAGTTTCATTGTGTCATTGTCTGTAGCTGTTGTGGGAGGTCATGGTTTTGGAGGCAGAAACACAAGGCAGCTGGGGCTAGTTGCCTGGAGGACTTTGAATATCAAGACAGAAATTTTGAACAGAACTCTGTTCAATGGGAAGCCAGTGCGGACAGCAGAGCACCACGGTGATATGTTTGCGGAGCAGATGGCCTTCTGCTTTTGTTTTCTAACTAGATTTTTTTCTGGGTTTGAGGCTTCATTCTGAGACCTGAGTTACAAAAGCGCTGGAGGTTACAAATGCATGGGGCATTGTGGCCAGGTCTGTGTCCAATAGCAGCGGGTGTTTCTGTTTGTTTGTTTATTTAAAATATATACATCCTATATAACCCTCCTTTCACATCTGGATTCAGTCTTCAGCCTCGCTGTGGGACAGATTTCAACAGCACCTTTATCATGGCTACAGAAATGAGGAGCATTAAACAATTGTTCATTTAATTTTTGTATTAAAAAAATGAAAGTTAAGAGTAGCACAGCTGTGAGTGGAGGGCAACTGGGTCGCGTATTGGGACACACATGATTCCTACTTGTGTATCCCTAGGAACCTATCACTTGCCTGCTACTCTCTTTGAGGCCCAGAGAGGGTATGTGTATATTTTTACTTTTATGTAAACAGAACTCCTTGCATAATGGGTTGTACCCTCACAGAAGTATTCATTTTAGAATTATATTACTTCTCTGCTTTTGCAAGGTCAGGTACACTGAACACCATAAATTGTATGCTGTACATCATAACACAAAGTGTACGCATAGGGGAAAGTCTGGAGTTCAGCTCATTGATGGTATTGAACTTGCGGGAGGTGGGCTTCTACTCTAAGGAAACTGTTTAATCACAGAGACCTTGAAGGGACTGCATGAGGAAGTCCTCTTATTTCTGCACCCCAGCGCTCTCACAAGCTCATAGGATTGCCAGGCTGACTTGAGGGATGGAACATAGTTACAGCAGGCAACAAACAAATGCTTACTGAGGCCTACATTCACATGCTGTTGCTGCCTGCTGCCGCAACTGAGGAACCAGTGAGCTCTGGAGGAGGAGAAGACAGCAAGAACCAAGAGCAGCTTAACAAAGGTAAGTCTACATTTTTTTAAATGTGTTATCCCTCATCTATCTGGGCTTTGGAGAAGGAAGGAAATTCTGGCTCAGGGACAGAACTCTGGTGTGCAAAGGGGAAGCCCATGACAGAATGGATAGTTTGAGAGGGAGAGTTTGGATCAGAAATGTGGCTTTAAAGGAGGAAGGGGATACTTAGAGGTGGGCACAGAAAGGAGTCCTGGAGTGGAAGGGGCCTGTGAAAGAAGAGAGACTGGGTTCAAAGAAGAGGAGTACATCAAAGAAGGGAGAGTGGGGAGAAGGAAGATGAATTCATCATGACTACGGAGAGAGAAAGAATCTCAGGATTAGGGGGCAGGACTGGAGAAAGAGGTTGGTAGAATAAAGTTTCTATGTAGGAGGAAATGTCTGGGAGGGTCTTGACATTTCTTTGTGGGATAGGGGCCAATATTTTGGTGTTTCTGGACTGTGGTCAGCATTAAGATACTCCTGTTACCAACAGAGTTCAGAGCTGCAGAAGCCCATCACCTCCCTCGCATATGTAATCAGACAGTATTGTAGAATAGGTGGAAGCCCTGTTTTCCCATACAAGGGTTTATAAACATTAAGTTCATTTTGTTTTTAGGTAGAAAAGGCAAAAGTTAAAATAATGACAACCTCACCCCCCAAAACAAACAAACAGGCAAGGGCTAAAATATGAATAATAAGAAATAAAAAATAAATGGGTCAGACTCTGATACCATCCATTCCACCAAGTAGCTCATTACTCTGTGAGTCATCCCATTGACTTCACTGACAGCAAGGGAATCAGAATCTGACCTTGAAGAAACGAGTGAAGGAGAAAGAGAGGCCAGGGTTAAAGTGCCAAACAAGACACACTAGGTTAGGACTAATAACCAACAAAACCCGAGAGTAGCAGCAGCTATAGAGTCTGGAAAAGTTAGACTACTTTTTGGCACATGTACATCAGCCTGAGACTTTGAAGGCACTATGGAATGAATGGGCTTGTGCAGAAACCACTCTTGGGGAAAAAACTATGTTTCAGATGATAGCAGACCCCCTCCCACCCTGCTCCCTGCTATTCAGTCAAGTTTAAACATCTTAATTTGGTTCTACATAGAGAAAATGTATGTTTTCTTTTGAAATGCTGTTTTCTTTCAAGAGCAATTTCAGCCCAAGTTGGGGCAGTTTCAGAGACATCAAAAGCAGCAGTAGCTAAGGTTGAAGCACAAGTGCTGGTATACAGTCTAGCTGGTGCATGTTGGCTGGAGAATTAACAGGATTCCAAGGCCCTTCAAATTCATTTTATATAACTTCAAATGAATGTGCATTTCAATTAAAAAACTAGGTCATTTTAAATAATACATTAATATGCCCCACCCCCAAAAAAAACCCCAAAAGAAAACAATTGAGCACTAAATTCCATCATCATATCCATGCAGTTGATCTCAGATAAGGGGATTTACTGACAAAGGGTGGGTTGTTTTGTCACACATTTAAGTAGAGATCCATGGGATTGCCTCTTCCTCCAAATAGTGTTTGAGGCTGACTCCACATTTCTTCTGTTTCAAGAATAATAGATCCACAGAGCAGGATGTGCTTTGGCAAAAACAAGACACTTTTAGTATTAGGTGATATTACACCAGAGGCTTCTGCCCTGGTGCTGGCTTAAACAAAAGGCTAGTTCAGGTGAAAACATTAGACCCTTTAAGTGGCATAAAGGAAGCAGCATGGTGTAGTGGCTAAATGCCCAGACCTTGGAGCTAGAACCCTTGGGCTCTGTTTCAGCCTCTGCCATTGCTCTTGTATGACCCTGGGGAAGTCACTTCACTGTGCCTCAGTTTGCTCATCTATAAAAAGGGGATAATGTGACGTGTCTGCTTTTGAAAAGCATTGTGTGAAATTCACTTCTGCACAGAGATCCCCCACTGTGCACTATTTAAGTCTTCAAAATAGGACATAAGTGGTGCCTAGATCGTGCTTGGACTTCTGAGCTGGGACGAATTTCACCCCTCAAGATCTACATCTGAAAAGTGCCATAGATGTGCTGCATATGAGTACTACCACAGACGTGCTTCACCCTCTTCAGAAGTAGATTCAAGGGGAAGATGAGTTAATATAGCCACAGTATTTTTCACACATAGATCTGCTAATGAAAAGGTCCCAGTGGAAACATCAGCACTCAAGAAGATTATCAGTAGGAGGTACACTGAGGAGAATTTTAGTCCAATAAAAATGTTGTGATAGCCTGGCATAGAACTTAATCCTGCTCCCTAAATGGGCCATGCTTTTTGAAAGGAAATTACTGTATATCCATTTCCTTCAGACCAGCATATACTGACATTTCAATAAACAGAAAGTACTTTCCAGTGTGTATGAACTGAGGAATACATATGCAAATTAACTGGTCATTTCAGACTTCTGTATTAAAAAAATGGTGCAGTTTTCCTTTGCTTTTCAGTAAAATGTATATGTGAGAGGGAGAACTGAAATTGTTTATCCACAGTGAGATGGGAATTTGTGTTATTTTATGTACAGCTGCATAGAAATGAGAGGAATCTCACAACACATGATTTTTACATGTAACAAACAAACTAGGCTTCCTCACTCCATAAACTAGTAATGGTGTGGTATGTATGTTCTTTCAAATGATGCCTGTCATCAAATATTGCACTCACTTCTTTTTTTAGAACCTCCTGGCTTGGTGATCGAAAACATGATTTGTTGGATGAAGGTACAACACAGGCATGACTCTAATAACTTCTTTGGCCCTTTTGGGAAATAGTGTGTAGGATAATCCAGTAGTATAGAATCTTTTTTGATTTTTGTATTGTGAGTCTGACCCTTGTCTTTCTCCATCTCACAAAAATACAGTTTAGATAGTTGTTGCCAGGTAGGAAGATATCCTCTGCATATTTAGATTAGAAATAAACTAAGAAGACTCTCTTCTGTTTGTAGCTGGAAGAAAAGCAGCTTGAAGCAATACACACACATCTAGTTCCACAGCAACATTCTGCAGCCTTGCTCAATGCAGACTTGTAAAATTGAGTAACTGTTATATTATACTAGTGATGATATGTGACTGTATAGTCATAGTGCATGTCTTAAAATCCCAGAAAAAGTAAAATAATAATATATGAGAACAACATTCATCTAATCTAATGAATATACAATAGCAAGCTTTCTTCACTACTTCTTATAAATTTAACCTTAACATTACCACCAATACCTTCTTTTATGTATTCCAAGTAACAGACCTCGTACTTCTGTCACTATCAAAATGGGTTAAATGTTTTGGGTTTATTTGCTTTTTAAAGTTTTCCCTTCTTAAGGAGAAGAAAGATTTCCATTTCATTTTCTCTTTCCATACTGGCTTCAGCCCTATACAGGATTACCCTATTGTATTATCCTTCCTTCTATTACACAGCTCAGAGATTTTTATGCAATAGATACTAAAATTTAGCCCTTAATGTTCAATAAGAAGATATAAATACAATATGTTGCCAAGTGGTAGTAACACTTTTTATGGTGGGTGGCCATATTGTTTTCAAGTACTTTTCCAGTGCAGAGGGAACTTACCAATATTGTGATTGCCCCATCATATTTATGCCCACATCTTATGTCATTAATTTAAAAATCTGTTATATCAGTTTTATAAATTATAAATTTACATGGCAACCATAAGCACAATTGCTTAAATAGTATTCACTGAACTTAAGTTTCAACAAATTATTTTGGACTAGTCCCTTTAGCCAAGAATGTGTATGTGTAAGTACTTGTTGAATATTTTGAACAAATAGTTGTTTCATGTTGGGTGAGCTGTTCATTTTGACTATTCAGTGGAGGGGGGCATATTCACTCCTATGCAGATGACCTGCTCAAGAGAAGTGCAACTCTTAATTAATGAGTACTGTGGCAAATTGCCGGTACTGTTATGCTGGGTCTCACGGTTTCTCTTCTTTGGGGAAGGTTCAGGGCACCATTGCTTGCCTCTGAATCAGTATTTTTAATTACCCCACTAGTGTCCTTGAGGAGTGGAATGGAGAGGAAGGGACCTGGGCCCACCCTCTTCTCCAGGTCCCAACCCAGGGTCCCTGAGGTTAGTGGTGAACTACTTGAACTGGTGGTTCCTTCCCCTGGGCTACTTTCTTCTCCTGCCCTTCAGCTTGTGGAGGGGCTTCTTGCCTCCCTTCTACACAAGCCAGGTGCCCCTTACCTAGGGTTTTTGGACTTCTCAGCCCACCGCAGCACTCCTACAAACTTTCCTTTTGTCTCTCTTCAAAACTGTTCTCTGCTTCAACTCCTTCAAACCGCTCTCTGCTCCAACCAAACCTTCCTGCTCCAACCCCCACACTGTCTGACTGAAGAAGGGGGTTTATATCATGTGACTGACAGCTGGTGCTCTAATTGGCTTCAGGTGCTCTAGTTAATCTATAGCAAACCTTCCTCCCCTTGCAGGGAATAAGGCTCCCTGCTAACACTCTCCTGCTGCCCTCTGGCCATGCTGTATCACAGTACATAACCTTAGCATTGCTCTCTGCTCAGGGTGAATTTCATTATATAGTGAATGGTGAATAGCAAATACCCCAAATGATGCACAGATGTTACAAATTTATGAAATTTGCAAATATTTCCATAGAAATACAGTAGTCATTCAAATATTTGCAAATAAAAAAATAGCATGCCCTCTCCCTCTCAACACAATCACTATTCATCTAGCTCTAATAGCCATAAGAACATAAGAAAGGCCGTACCGGGTCAGACCAAAGGTCCATCTAGCCCAGTATCTGTCTAGCGACAGTGGCCAATGCCAGGTGCCCCAGAGGGAGTGAACCTAACAGGCAATGATCAAGTGATCTCTCTCCTGCCATCCATCTCCATCCTCTGACGAACAGAGGCTAGGGACACCATTCTTACCCATCCTGGCTAATAGCCATTTATGGACTTAGCCACCATGAATTTATCCAGTCCCTGTAAACGGGTCGACTCACCCCTGCAGCACCTCCTGCTGGTTGCTCTGCAAATTTAGCTCAGTCCAGCCCTGAGCGCCCTCTGCAGGCTGGTGATCCACCTGTTCTTAGGCCCCCTGTGGCCCTCCCTGGACCCGGTGCCCTTTTACATGGGGTGCTGCCCCCTCACAGTAACCCCTTTCTCTCTGGGTCTCCCTTTCTGTCTCAGGGAACCCCCACCCTCTATCCCTACCTTGCCTCAGTATTTGGCTACTGCCAGTCATTGTCTAGCCCCACACTCTGGGGCAGACTGCAGTATCAGCCTACTCATCACAGGCAAAGTTGGGTTTGGACCTGCTGCCTTGGCCTATCCCTAGGTTGCCTCCTGCAACCCCCAGTACCTATTGGGCCACTGCTAGGCCGCAGCCTGGGGCTTTCTAGGCTGGAGCTTCCCAGCTCCTCAGCCTTCCCCAGCCCTGCTGCGCTCAGGTATCCCATCTCCAGCTCCTAAGCAGCCAGGCCCAACTCTCTCTATAGCCAGAGAGAGACTGTGTGGCTTCTGGCTTCCCTGCCTTCTTATAAGGCCCTGTTGCTCTGTTTGGGGCGTGGCCCCCAGCTGCAGCCACTTCCCTAATCAGCCCAGCTTTTAGAGCCACTGCTCTCAAGCCCTGTCAGGCCACTTTTTAAACCCCTTCCAGCAGGAGCAGGGTCCACCCTGCTTCAGTCCCCTTTTAAACATTGTTATAGTCCTAGCCTTCACAACCTCCTCAGGTAAGGAGTTCCACAAGTTGACTGTGCGCTGCGTGAAGAAGAACTTCCTTTTATTTGTTTTAAACCTGCTGCCTATTAATTTCATTTGGTGAGCCCTAGTTCTTGTATTATGGGAATAAGTAAATAACTTTTCCTTATCCACTTTCTCAACATCACTCATGATTTTATATACCTCTATCATGTCCCCCCTTAGTCTTCTCTTTTCCAAGCTGAAGAGTCCTAGCCTCTTTAATCTTTCCTCGTATGGGACCCTCTCTAAACACCTAATCATTTTAGTTGCCCTTTTCTGAACCTTTTCTAGTGCTAGAATATCTTTTTTGAGGTGAGGAGACCACATCTGTACACAGTATTCGAGATGTGGGCGTACCATGGATTTATATAAGGGCAATAATATATTCTCAGTCTTATTCTCTATCCCCTTTTTAATGATTCCTAACCTCCTGTTTGCTTTTTTGACCGCCTCTGCACACTGCGTGGACATCTTCAGAGAACTATCCACCATGACTCCAAGATCTTTTTCCTGACTCGTTGTAGCTAAATTAGCCCCCATCATGTTGTATGTATAGTTGGGGTTATTTTTTCCAATGTGCATTACTTTACATTTATCCACATTAAATTTCATTTGCCATTTTGTTGCCCAATCACTTAGTTTTGTGAGATCTTTTTGAAGTTCTTCACAATCTGCTTTGGTCTTAACTATCTTGAGTAGTTTAGTATTGTGACGTTATTGATATAAATGGGGACCATATAGAACATGGGTTGCAACCAAGGTCCTGTAGTGGCACCAAATCCTAAGTAAAGGGGGTCATATAAGGTGTCTAAGACCAGGTTCTGGGTTGCTGGTTATGATTATGCTGTCTGTATGTCTGTGTATTATTTTGTAGTTGAAGTTATAAGTATTGGCTCTGTAATGTCTGTAATTTTGTATTATGCTCTGCCTCTGGGAAGTGTCCCAGACAAAGCTGATGTTAGCCCGGCATAGCTGGCTTGATGGCCCATTAAAGGGCCATCAGCTACACAATTGACCCATGGAGAGAAGGCAGACACGCCTTGTGACTCAGCAAAGTATGCAGGGACTGGCCCATGTGACTCCAGACTCCATTTTATTTTTGCTGTAAGTTTCCACCGTGAGGACAAAGGGATTCTTACACCTGGAAAAGTCTATATAAGGCTGATGCATCATCTCCATCTGGTCTTGAATCCTGCTTCTGACCTCTGGAGGGACTTTGCCACAAACTGAAGCTCTGCACGAAGGACTGAAGGACCCATCCCAGTGGGGGATGTTTTCCAGAGACTTAATCTGAACCTGCAGTTTACTCCAGCACTGCTGCAAGCCTGAACTAAGAACTTTGCCATTACTGTATGTAATTGATTCCATTTAACCAATTCTACCTCTCATCTCTACCTTTTTCCCTTTGTAAATAAACCTTTAGATTTTAGATTCTAAAGGATTGGCAACAGCGTGATTTGTGGGTAAGATCTGATGTGTATATTGACCTGGATCTGGGGCTTGGTCCTTTGGGTTTGAGGGAACCTTTTTCTTTTATTGGGGTGTTGGTTTTCATAACCATTTATCCCCAGGATGAGTGCACTGGTGGTGATACTGGGAGACTGGAGTGTCTAAGGAAATTGCTTGTGTGACTTGTGGTTAGCCAGTGGGGTGAGACCAAAGTCCCTTTTGTCTGGCTGGTTTGGTTTGCCTTAGAGGTGGAAAAACCCCAGCCTAGGGCTGTGACTGCCCTGTTTGAGCAATTGGTCCTGATTTGGCACTCTCAGTTGGGTCCCGCCAGAATCGCTCCGTCACAAGTATCATCTGCAAACTTTGCCACCTCACTGTTTACCCCTTTCTCCAGATCATTTATGAATAAATTGAATAGGATTGGTCCGAGGACTGACCCTTGGAGAACACCACTAGTTACCCCTCTCCATTCTGAGAATTTACCATTAATTCCTACCCTTTGTTCCCTGTCCTTTAACCAGTTCTCAATCCATGAAAGGACCTTCCCTTTTATCCCATGACAGCTTAATTTACGTAAGAGCCTTTGGTGAGGGACCTTGTCAAAGGCTTTCTGGAAATCTAAGTACACTATGTCCACCGGATCCCCCTTGTCCACATGTTTGTTGACCCCTTCAAAGAACTCTAATAGATTAGTAAGACACGATTTCCCTTTACAGAAACCATGTTGACTATTGCTCAACAGTTTATGTTTTTCTATGTGTCTGACAATTTTATTCTTTACTATTGTTTCAACTAATTTGCCCGGTACCGACGTTAGACTTACCGGTCTGTAATTGCCGGGATCACTCCTAGAGCCCTTTTTAAATATTGGCGTTACATTAGCTAACTTCCAGTCATTAATATTGGCGTTACATTAGCTAACTTCCAGTCATTAAATACACATCTAGCTGTCTCATCTATTCACAGCATGGGCATGCTCTTTCAAGAACTACATGCCTTTATACCAAATATGATCACTAATATTATGCACACTGTTACATTTGAGTGTTCACAGTCTGTTGCTAAAAAGTCTCATGAACATTATATGTTATCATGTGTATGACGTCTGCCTGGCTGCCCCCATGAAATGAAGGTACAAACTAAATAAATGTTTAAAACCTAGATGTGTATTCTGGATGTTGGAACAAAGCTAAATAGCCAGCAGCTACACTAGTGCAGGTATATTTTCAACAAGTCCACCCATCTGAGCTGAAAAGGTGTAATTGGGAGGACCATGATAAAGTTTTGCTATTCCTAACAACCACATAGAAATGTAACCTTAATGTTAGGGAATGCAGTGGTTTTGAACCATTTCAATACCTTAACTCCCTTTGCCTTATTGGCACCACCCTGGGATCACCCAGGCCTCTAACCAGGATCCCTCCTCTCATTTAGAAATATGGGAAGGTCAGGATAGTCACACCTCCCCAATATCTGTTCACAACCCTCCTGAGGTTCACAATGCCCAAGCTGAGACCACTTAGCTAGTATTCCCCAAGCTTTCCAACCTTTAGTTACTATATCATGGTAGTGTCCATGGGCCTCAGTGAGAATAGGGCCCCTATTGTTCTGGATGCTGAAGACAGCTTTCACTGTATATTTATCTTAAGGTATATTTGTGAATCTATTGTATATTTCATTTTTTTCTTCTCTAGGGATGCTGTGTGCTGAAGGAGAGCATCTAGACTTAAAAGGAGGAGTGTTAAAAAGGGCCTGTGAGATGGAGTGAGGCGTCAAAGACATCACTGGGTTGATTTAGAATAAAAGTAAAACAAGTTTATTTAATAAAAAAGTGAGTTCAAGTATAAGGGATAAAGTTAGAAATGTTACCAACAAATAAAAGTGAAAAATACTTCATAAGTGAATACAATTTAACAAAATTTTAGTCTTGGTTCAAGGTTAGATTCTTAACCGATCTTTTTCTTTCCAGTCATGGCTTTCTCTCAGGACCTTCCTCAGACGTACAAGGTTCTGGTTTCCCTTGTCATCCTAGGTGAAAGATCTTTGCCCAAGCTGGTTTCTCTCCTATATTCAGTTCCCAGAGACTTCAGCCCCCCTTGGCTGACAGGTCTATCTTTCTCAGCTTGCAAGAGCTCTGGCCCCCAGTATCTGTCCAGTGATGGATGACAAGATGGATTCTTTTCACGCCTTATATCTTCCCAAACTTGCTGTTTTGTCCCTACCCTCAGGATGACCTCATTCTGTTCTTCCCTTCCTGTGGACTTCCTCTACCTCTGCTCATTCATATGTAAGTGAGGCTTCCACTATTTTTGGCCACATATTCATTGGAGACAGGTAAATAGCTGCCTTCCTGTCTGTCTGGGAGAAAAACCTTTGAAATAAAGTGTTTTTTAGAATGACAGTAGAATTATTCACCTTGGTATCAGCAGTTCTGACTAGTCATTCAAAGTCTGATTCTGAAAAGCCAAAAGATAAATGGTTTTCTTAATGTATTTGTTTTTGAAACAAATCAACAAAATTTATTTCAAGTAAGAAAAAAAGTCAATGGTTTAATCTTGACTGGATCACCACAAGTATTTGATATGCACTTTGAACCAAATCCAGCCCTCGATAATGGCCTTAGAACCCCCATTGAAGTCACATACAGATATTGGGCCAATTTCTGATCCCCTTAGGCATGGTCTACACTGAGAGGTGGGGGGTGGGGGATCAAGCTAAGTTATGCAACTTCAGCTACGTGAATAACTTGGCTGAAATCGACGTACTTAGACCTACTCACCGCAGTGTCTTCCTACTCACTGCTGCTGCTCCCCTGTCGACAGGAGAGCACTTGGGTATCGATTTATCGTGTCTAGACTAGACACGATAAATCGACCCCTGCTGGATTGATTGCTGCCTGCTGATCCGGCGGGTAGTGTAGACATACCCTTACTCATGTTAGGTACCGTGTTGCTGCACAAGTAGTCTCAATGTCTTTAATGGGACTCTTTGTGGAGTGAGGCCTAGAGTCACAAGGGTATTTAGGCTCTGAGCACCCACTGAAATCAAGGAGTGTAAATACCTTTGTGGATCTATGTCTAAGGTACTATTCAATATGAGCAAGGGATATCTGACCTATTCTGATTACAGCACTGGTGAGGTTCCATGGGAGAAATGGAAGACATTTGGCCCTATTTTAGCCGTTTGGGTACTTGCGATGGATCAAACAATTCACAATGCTTTGTGTATGTTCTCTGATTGGATATATGCACAGGCATTTCTGGAATAAATATTGCCCTGTGCAGATTTAAAATTCCATTTCTACAAAGGCAACTTTCAAATTTGCTTTCTGGGTAAAATCCACTTCTCTTTAGAGGGCCAGCACAACATCTCTCCATCATCTAAGTCTAGGGTGACCAGATAGCAACTGTGAAAAAAGGGGATGGGGGTGGGGGGGGGAATAGGCACCCATATAAGAAATAGTCACAAAAAATGGGACTGCCCCTATAAAAATGGGACATCTGGTCACCCTACCTAAGTCCCACTTGAGCTCTATTTTGAGGACTTCAGTGGTGCATAGGCCTTCTGTCGGTGTTCTGCACGGGGGGGGATTTTACCCAAATTAAACTGAGGTGCCAGTAAAACACAATCCCATAAGTATTTACCTAAAGTAAAACACAAGAAGAGTGTGAACATGACTGGAGTGCATGTATTTAAAAATAAGTGATTATTTATATCAAATGTTTTTCAGCTTACACCCAGCTCTAAAGAGCAAACTCTTCTGTGTTATAAAATGGATCTAATGAAGAACCATTTTATGGAATCAAACTCACACTTTTGAAAAGAGAAGAAGCAAGTATCTGAGTGCCCGCATGTATTCCCGCAACCCTGACCTCCCCACTGCAGGGATAGGATGTGTAATTACATTACTGCTGGACTCAGTGTCACAAAGACTCCATTCGAAGCTTAATTCAACTCCCAACCCAGACCCTGGGAATCTTTACACTGACTTAACTGGGAATTGGATTGTGCCTTAGTTACACACAGAGGATTTCCAGAAGTTGTTAAACCCAGGGCAGCTGTAGGTTTAGGTCCTTAAAGGTGATATTTCATTGAGTGATAGTGTCTGTCAATCAGCATTAGAGGGACATGCACTGTGATGTCATTCCTGGAAATATTAGCAAGAGCAGCATGTCCATGAGAGAGGTCATTCAATGTTAGTGCTATAGCACAGGGATACAAGACACTGGATAAATACCCATGTTATCAGAATTATGCCTGGAACTGTCCATCATTAGGACTAACCCTGCTTGCTTCGCTGATACAAGTAGCCCCATTGAAGTCAGAGATATTGCTTGCCTGATTAAAGGCTGCCAGGTCTAGCCTTTAGTTTATGCATATATACTTTCCCCATAGTCAGTAAACACATACACTTTCCACCGTGTCATTGGTTTGCTATGTCATTCTATGCACCTTTTAAAAATCCTTACAGCTAATAAAATTAAATGAAATTTTATTTCTGATAAACATTGTCTTTGCTGAGCATTCCGTCTCATACTAAACTTTAGCTGAAAAGTAATATACTGAAATGATTGATAACAGAACATAGGAACACAAAGAGGAATAAAAAGACTTGTATGGCTTCAGACTGTTTAGTTAAATTTAGGGGTTTTTTTTAATCGGGGCCATTTTATCTCCTATCTTTCATGTGAAAATGTTACTACTACATCATGATTTAAAGCCTTCCTCTTTTTTCCTTAAAGAGTTGAATGCCAAATGAGATCGGAAAAGGAGGATTGTGTGCTCAAGGAATTCCAAATTCTGTGACCTTTAAAAAGGAAAGACAGAGAAATCAGGGCCTCTATCATTTTCTTCCTGTTTCTGCCTGGGGTCCATTCTTATTTCAATACCAAGATGATAAGTACTTAGATACCAAAGTGATAGATGCCTTTTACATATAAAATGAAGTAATACAGTAATGTTCAAAACCACCAACCTTCTATAGCATTCCTGGAGGGGTTTGGACAACTATGAGAAAATAATGTAGATTTTTTGTCGTGTCTGCAGCCCCTAGCATGGTGGGGGACAGCTGGATTTTTTGTTTCCTGGGCATTTCCATGATTATCTCTCAGGATGTCCTTCATACAGGAGATTAGATTTCCTTTAGTACCTTAACCTACATCAGTGGTAAAATGGAAAAAAAATGGAGGTGTGGGGAAATCTGAACCCCCTCCATAAAAATGGAAACATTTGAAAATTTCTCATGAACAAGTGAGAAAACAAAAATTTCAATATTTTTGCAAATACTATTTTTCAGCCAGCTGTGTTTTAAAGATAACCATATCACATCAAGAATTTCTTTTTTAAAATGTCTAAATATTGAGTTGGTAGTTGCCTTTATGCAGTACATTTTTTGTGGCCACACACTCCCTAGGCATGATCACTGATGTCCTTCAAAAGGATGGCAGAGCGCTGATAGCTAGATGATAAATAGTATAAGCCCTGATTCAGAAAACCACCCCATCCTGTAAAGCATTTAAACACATGCTCAAGTCTCATTGACTTTAAATGGATTTAAGAACAGTTGTGACTACTGGGCCTACAAAATTTACCCCTATTGGAAGATCAAATATAAGAAGCAAATGAAAGTTCATAAAATGTTACAATAACCTCACATTTTTGTTTCCGTGGAAATTATTCATGAAAAAGAGGTTGGGTGGTTTTTAATAAATGAATATTTAAAAACAAATGCAAGAGAACCCGAGAAAGACGCTGGATTAGTCCAAACAAACAGGACCTGCTCATATAATTTAAGAATTGTTGGAATCATAGAATCAGAGACTATCAGGGTTGGAAGGGACCTCAGGAGGTCATCTAATCCAACCCCCTACTCAAAGCAGGACCAATCCCCAACTAAATCATCCAGCCAGGGCTTTGTCAAGCCTGACCTTAAAAACCTCATGCTTGGTAAAAACAGAAGTTGTGGAATCAGAAGCTAATAGACCAAAATTAGTGTGATGGCTATCAGACCTAATTGATGGATAATATAATGAGGGGGATGAACTATGTTGCCCACTTTCCCCGTTTTTGGATTTCTTAAAAAAGAGACTTTGAAAATAAGTTTTTTGCCCCCTCTCTCTCTGAACGCCATTCCCACCTTGCATCCCAGCTAGTCTTGTCTCATTTCATCTTCCTGGACCCCAAGAAAGAAGGAGAAAACCAGACTGAAAGACCAACTTCCAGGTGAAAAGCTGGCTGGCCTTCCTCTTGTTCATAGAACTTTTTCTCACTTGTGAGTTCTGAAAACCATCACATCGTCGTGACATCCAGTCCTCAGCCCCTGAATGGGATACCCAATTACCTATGTCACAGAGGCCTGTAAGATCCTGTTTTCTCTTCCTTCCCTGTTGTGTTAGTTTCTGCTCCTCTGTTCCTTTCTGCCTATCCTATCTTTCATTCATTTTCTCAGCTTTTCATCAAACCATGAAATCAGCTGGATTGCATCGTCATAGCAAGATGTGATGACCACAGGCTTGTCTTGTCTAAGGAAAAAAAGACCCAACCAGATGACATCCCTGACCAGAAAGTGAACTAGGGTTCAAGCAACAGGTATGTGATCAACCTACCTGCCAAAGCATCCACTATCGATTGACCAGCTGTCCAGTGTTCCAAAGTCATCAGCAGCCATATTTCTCCCAACTTTTCTAGCTGATCTCTCCTCCACCTTATATTTGTCTGTTTGTTAGATACAGAAGAAGTAAATACTCTTTAGGCATCAGGACTGAAAGTAAAATTAACCCTTTCCTTTTCATTAAAGAAAGATTTTTTAAAAAAACATGAGTCATATTTTGCCTCCAAAAAGAGAGTGACACTAAATGTTTTGATCCTTTGTTCTTCATAAACACTCAATTTCAGTTTCAGTATAAATGCTTGTTTTAATTTCTTGTTCTTTCTTATATTTGATCAATAAACTTTTAATTTTAGAATGAGTAACATTTGGGTGTTTGCCGAGAAATCAAGTAACCTAACGTTTCAGTAGAAAAAATAAAATAAATCCCAGACCTCTTCATATCACTGTTTTTATGTTGAACAGTGAAATAATTTATTACACCTTTAACTCATTGGACCCTTGACATCAATATAACAGCACTTAATGCTTACATGCTTTGCTGAACCAGGATTATAATCTGCACTACAACACAAAGCAATGCCCTTTGAAGAGGTAAAGATCTTGTAACATCTCTTTAAAATGTCTAAAATCTTGTTTAACACTCTCTTCCTCTCCTGTCTATGCTGTTGAGGTCAGATTTACCATCTGTTCACCAGATTTAAGTCTATCTGCTGGAAACATTTTTCACTGAGGACAGGATAGTTCTGGTTCCAACTTCAGTGTGAATCTGATTTACAAAGGTAACTTAAATTCACCAGCTATAAAATTAAATCTGAAAAACAACAACAGTGAATGTTGAAATGCTCTGGAAACTGTACATCATTTGGTTATTCAATAGCATAATTACACTTACCCTTCTCTGTCCAACAACCTTTTCCCTCAAGAAAGCTCAAATCTCTATGCTTCTTAATGGCAAAATCTGTCAAAATTGACATATAAAGACTTGAAAATTATTCTCTGTCAAAGAAGCTGAATTTCAGAAGTGCCTTTCTGAAGTTCCTAATAAATCAATATTGTTAAGTACATTAATGTAGTTGTAAGTTTCCTTCTGAAAAGGAATATTGTTTCAATGGAAAATATTTATATAGTAACTAAGAAAAGTTGGCCCAATTCTCAGCTGCTCTGCACTTTGTGTTGTTGCTTATCCCAGGGCAAAGTGAGTACCAAAAACCGCCATTCTGATCTGGTGCAGTGTTTTATACCCCTTTTGCACTCACTTTGAATGTAAAATGAGTGAACAGTGGTGAACTGGATGGTAGTATTACAGCTGGAAAAGTTAGAAACGGGGACCTTAATTTAGGATGTTGGTACAACAAGCAGAAGAACTGACGATGTTATTTTATCAAATGAAATGTATGGTATACTTATAGTCTACAATACCATTTCTCAGAAATGTCAAGGAGAGTGACCTTATTTGATCTTAACAACTGAACTCTGGTGAGGTTGCAAATTTACTGAGAACACCTGAGCAATGAATAGTTTCCAGGAACAAAAATGTAAACCTGGAAAGGAAGATAAAGGCTAAGATGGCTGGACCATATTGGGGAATGACAAGCACCCCACGGAGTGTATACACAGTCATCTGGAAAATGTGTGACTCATTGTTTGAAGGAGTCGGATCTGTCCATTGTCCCACAAAAAACTCATGCTCCTGTCCTTTCTATTTCTCACGTTGATTAGTGCTAACTCCTTCTTGCTGGCCTTGCTTGGCTATTTGTCTGATTCTTCTAGAGGTAGTCTTGTTTTTTTCCACCTAGACCCCCATGTACAGAGCTCCCTTCCTGAACTGATTCCTCTTCTCATTGCTGTATCTCCTTAAGGCCTACTGTTGCTGCAATATTTACAAAATATTAGTTGACTAAGATGTCTATTTCCATTAGATGTAATAATAATCTACCTCCCTTAGTCCATCATGCTGAAGACTAGCTCTCACTGCATAGACTCATAATCTTATTTATAGTACCGCTGTCCTCTCTGCCTTGCTCCTTCCTGTCTGTCTGGTTACTCACTCAGTCATATCTACTGTGGGGCCTTGATCCTGGGAATTTACCTCTGAGAGTCTGTGCATGTGAAGGTGTCTGCCTATGCAGATCAGCTTCCAGAACTGCATCTTTAAGGCCTCAATAGAAGATGTGATCGCAAAGATAGTCAGTGGGATATTCACAGATCTAAATTAAGCACATGCATAGTTTTTTTTGCAGGATTGGGGCATTACTCTGCAAGCTCCTGTGGGCAGTGATCATGTCTTCTGGGGGTTTTTTTTGTTTGTTTTTTGGGGTGGGTGGGTGGGGGAAGTTCATAGCACAACTTTGGGCACCATTGGAAAAAAGAATAAGGAGAGCAAACATGTATGCAGAGGGAGAAAGCATGGTTGGGTGTAAAGAGAACTAGGAATTAGGACACTCAAGATCTCTTCCCAGGTCTGTTAATCACTTGCTGTGAGATGTGGTCACCTAACCTCTCCTCAGTTTATCCATCTGGAAGATGAGTATAAAACTAGCCTGCTTCATTAGAAGGATGGGAGGTCTGAGACTGAATTAATGTTTGCAAAGTGCTTTGAGCTCTTTAGATGAAAGCACTTTGCAAGTGCAAAGAGGATGATTGTTATTATTTGGCTCAGTAATTTCTTAATCACCACTCCCTCCCACTGCAAAACAAACAAAATAAAAAATAACTTCCTCCCCCCAAAAATTCAATAAAAAACAACCAACCAGATTACAGCAGAACAAAACAAAAACACACAACTAAACAGGAAGATTACTTTGTCTTCAATGATTTAAAAGGTTGTTTGGCTTGTGTGTTTCTTTCGTGTAAAGCAAGCTTAAGTTTACAGTAATGGACTATCAAATTATTCAGCAATTGTATTACTATACTATCCTGAGATTGCTGTTTTCAAAGCATGTTCAGGGAGGGGCTTTTGTTACGGATTTCTTCTAAGTGATGTGTAACAAGCAATGCTGGAGTTTTTGTTGCAAATCATAACTCTGTATTTTAAAAAAAACTGGGCATTTTACTATTCCCCGCTGCCCAAACGAATAGCCTTAAAAGGACAATTGCCATATATCAAGTATGCTTGTCAACAGCAAAATGCTGTGCAGTATATGAGAAAACTAATCACATGTAAAATCTAAACCTTCTGTACAGTTAGCCTTGCTTTTATTAGTAGAACTGTGTAGCAGCTGAGTTCCCTCTGGCTTTATACTTGTTTCCGCTCAGCTTCCAGGGGAATGTTAGAGAAATCCCAGTTGTTTCCTGTAACAGAGGGCTGCAGGGCTTATCTGTTGATCAGGAACTAGAATCCTGCTTAAGTCTGCTAAATTTTGATGACTCCTTGTGGCTAATACAGGTTGTTAACTCCACCAGTGTATAAGAGGTGGAGTTGAGTCTCTGCCCAGAGGACACTATGACAAATGCAAAGTATGCCATTTGGGAAGGAACAATCAGTTGTACACCTACTAGGAAGGACTATTGAGGAAAGAGATCAGGGGGTCATACTGGATCACAAGCTAAATCTGAGTCACCAGTGTACCACTATTGCACAAAAAATGAATATCACTCTGGGATGTATCAGCAGAAATGTTGTAAGCAAGACATGAGAAGTAATTCTTCTGCTCTACTCCGTGCTGATTAGGCCTCAGCTGGAGCATTGTGTTCAGCTCTGGATGCCACATTTCAGGAAAGATATGGACAAATTGCAGAAAGTCCAGAAAAGAACAACAAAAATGATTAAAGATATAGAAAACATGACCTGTAAGGGAAGATTGAAAAAATTGGGTTTGTTTAGTACGGAGAAGAAAAGCTTGGTGTGTGTGTGTGTGTGTGGGGGGGGGGGGGGACATAACAGTTTTCAAGTGCATAAAAGGTTGTTACAAGGAGGAGGGAGCTAAATTGTTCTCCTTAACCTCTAATGATAGGACAAGAAGCAATAGGCTTAAGTTGCAGCAAGAGCAGTTCAGGTTGGATATTAGGAAAAAAATCCTGTCTGGGTAGTTAAGCACTGGAATAAATTGCCTAGGAAGCTTGTGGGCTCTCCATCATTGGACAATCTTAAGAGCAGGTTAGACAAATGCCTGTCAGGGGTGGTCTAGATAATACTTAGTCCTGCCATGAGCACAGGGGACTGGACAAGGTCCCTTCCAGTCCTATGATTCTGTGTAGCTCAGTGGAGAACTGGGCCACGTATAAGAAAGGACTGGAACAATATATCGTAGCTAATGATTAACTGATGAGTAAAAGATGGCAGTTTTAGTGAATATAATAGGGGTTAAACTGTATAAGCTCCTGTGTAGTTTAATATCACCTATTAAACCTGCACACAAAACTTTTCCTGAAATAGTGGCAATCCTACAAATCACCTATCCCCAAAGCCACTGCTCACTGAGGAGTGCTTTCACTTTTGTAAACAGGAAAAAAAGGAAAAAGGAACATTAAAGCCAAATGGAAAAGTATAATTAGGCAGGCAAAAAAGAATTTGATGAGCAACTAGTAAAAAACCAAAAAAACCCTAACAGCGATTTTTTTTAAAAAGTACATCAGAAGCAGATGCCAAACAATCAGAGCAGGCAAGTGGATGATCAGGACGCCAATGGAGCACTCAAGGAAGAAAAGGCTCTTGTGGAGAAACTAAATGAATTATTTGCATTGGTTTCCACTGCAGAGGATATGAGGGGGATACCCATTCTTTTTAGGTGACAAATCTGAGAAACTGTTCCAGATTGAGGAGGTTTTAGAACAAACTGATACATTAAACAGTGTTCAGCAAAGCATGAGATGGACTAAGGTCTAAGGTAAGGTAATGTCACATATGGTGTTCACCCAAGAGTTCTGAAGGAACTCAAATATGAAATTAGAGTTGTATTAACTGTGGTATGTAACCCATCACTTAAATCAGCCTCCATAACCGATTACAATAGCTAATGTAGTGCCAATTTTTTAAAAAGGCTACAGAGGAAGTCCTGGCAATTACAGGCCAGAAAGCCTAACTTCAGTACCAGGCATATTGGTTGAAACTATAGCAAAGAACAAAATTATCAGACACATAGCTAAACACAATCTGTTGGGAAACAGTCAACATGGCTTTTGTGAAGGGAAATCATGCCTTACCAATCTATTAGAATACTTTGAGGCAGTCAACAAGCATGTGGACAAGGGTAATCTAATGCATATAATGTACTTGGCCTTTCAGAAAGTCTTTGACAATTTCCACACCAAAGATTCTTAAGCAAAATAAGAAGTAATGGGATCAGAGGGAGGGTTCTCTCATGAATTGGTAACTGGTTAAAAGGTAGGAAACAAAGGGTAGGAATAAATGGTCAGTTTTCACAATGGAGAGAGGTAAATAGCAGGCCCTGTGCTGTTCAAAGATTTGTATTGGGCCCTGTGCTGTTCAACATATTCATAAATGATCTGGAAAAGGAGGTGAACAGTGAATTGGCAAAATTTGCAGATGATATAAAATTACTCCAGATTGTTAAATCCAAATCTGACTGCAAAGATTTACAAAGTGATCTCACTCAGCTGGGTGACGGCGTAACACAATGGCAGGTAAAATTCAATGTTGGTAAGTTCAAAGTAATGCACATTGGAAAAAAATCCCAACTATACATATAAAATAATGGGTTCTAAATCAGCTGTTACCACTCAAGAAAGATCTTGGAGCCATCATGGACCATTCTCTGAAAATATCTGCTCAATGTGCAGCGGCAGCCAAAAAAGCTAACATAATGTTAGGAAGTATTAGGAAATAAGACAGATTAATCTTAACAATAATAATAATAATAATAATAATAATAATACAGAAAATATCATAATGTCCCTATATAAATCCATGGTATGACCACATCTTGATTAATGTGTGCAGTTCTGGTCATCCCATCTCAAAAAAGATAGAATAGAATTGGAAAAGGTACAAAGAAGGGCAACAAAAATGATTAGGGGTATGGAACAATTTCCACGTGAGGAGAGATTAAAAGACTAGGACTGTTCATCTTAGAAAAGAGATGACTAAGAGGGTTTATGACAGAGGTCTATAAAATCATGAATGGTGTCAAGGAAGTGTTACTTACCCCTTCATATAACAGAAGAACTAAGGGTCACCCAATGAAATTAATAAGCAGCAGGTTTAAAACAAACAAAATAAAGTATTTCTTCACACAATGCAGAGTCAACCTGTGGAACTCATTACCAGGGGATGTTGTGAAGGCCAAAATTATAATGGGGTTCAAAAAAGAATTAGATAAGTTCATGGAGGATAGGTCCATCAATGACTATTAGACAAGATGATCAGGGATGCAACCCAATGCTCTGGATGTCTCCAAACTTCTGGATGTCAGAAGCTGGGACTGGATGACAGGGAACTTTCCCTGAACAAGTGGTGGCCCTAGTTTGAGAACCACTGACCTACAGCACACATTGGAAAAGCATGCTTAAACAACAATAATCTGGATAAATTCTTCTTCTAGTACAGTGGTTCCCAAACTTGTTCCGCTGCTTGTGCAGGGAAAGCCCCTGGCAGGCCAGAGCAGTTTGTTTACCTGCCGCGTCCGCAGGTTCAACCGATTGCAGCTCCCACTGGCCGCGGTTCGCTGCTTCAGGCCAATGGGAGCTGCTGGAAGCAGCGCGGGCCGAGGGATGTACTGGCCGCCACTTCCAGCAGCTCCCATTGGCCTGGAGCACCGAACCACGGCCGCTGGGAGCTGCAATCGGCTGACCCTGTGGACGTGGCAGGTAAACAAATCGGCCAGCCCACCAGGGGCTTTCCCTGCACAAGCGGCGGAACAAGTTTGGGAACCACTGTTTTAGTAGTTTCTGCAACTTTTAACTTAGGGATGCACTCCTTGCCACAAGGCCCCTTCCTTTCCCTTCCCTGTCTCTTCAGGTCAGTCCCACTACTCCACCAGTTCAGAGTTCTGTTGCATACACAATGTGTCATTTGCAGGATTTTTGGGTTGAAAGCTTAAGAAAATGAAGCTCTCTGTAGCCACACAGAATACTTGACATTTTCCCTTCATTTACTCACAGGCCAATTTTTCCATTGAAATCAATGAGAGTTACACATCCATATACTGTACTCCTGAGGATCAGGGACTTGGTCTTCTTAAGAGGCAAGCATACTTAGAAAGAGAAGTTGAATTGGCCACCCAAATCACAGAAGGAAAGTGTGGGAGTAATTCATGTCCTACCAGGTCCTCACTTCAGCCATCTAAAGAAAAAGAGGGAGGGGACATTGCCATGTTTATTGGGGTAAAATGAAGCTGTTTGTTGGGATAATGATGGAGGATGCCTGGGAAGAATATTCATGGGTTTTGTGTGTCTACGAACAACTGTAGTGCATATTCAAAAACTATTGTAAGCATGGGCTGAAGTTTGAGAATGTACTGAGCTGCAGTAGCAAGGTTCAGATGGGTACATTAGAGAGGAATATTTTCCTTAGCTATTGTTCAAACATTCATAGTGGGTATAAAATAAAATTCCAGGGGAATATCTATATATCTGGTGGAAATGTGACAGATCACTCCTGTAGTTCACTGAATTTCAACGTGCAATGTTACAATCATACACCACATATTAAACTTGTGCCACACCCTTCTGTGTTTTCTGTGGATGACGTACTGTTCATGAAGCACTGTCTAGTTGAAATTTTTATGACAATGGCAGAATGTGTAAGAGGTCTGAGTTCTAACAGAATTTTCTTATTGTAACTTTTTTCTACTGGTATTCAGTTTTTCTTTTCAAATGACTTGTACAGACTGTCCTCATACCTGCTTTATTATTCCCTTATACATTCTTAGCATAGTCTTGGTTTGTAATTAAAAAGAATAATGAAAGGTTAATGTAAAATATCCACACAACAGTGATGTTGTTCAAGTAATTGCAACCATTTTTTAGTCTCTAGTATTTCAGCAGGGACTTTTAACCACTTTAAGTTATGCTTCACAGCTATCTATTATAGTAAGTGCTTCCTATTATTGAAGAGCATCATTATATTAAGTCCTAATTATTATTACTTTGAAACTCTGACGTGTATAGAGAAGTGAAAGCAACCATAACTATGTTTCTTTAAAAAGACAAGTTGCCAAGCTTGTACATTTGAACCCCCTAAGTTATTAATAATAAATTAAATAATATTACTGAAGGACTAAGAAAAATATAAAGCTGTTTCAGGCTATTGAGAATCTATTGTTTTACAAGCCTTTTTTAACCCCATCTAAAAATTGGACACACATCCTTTTTCTTTTTATACGGGACTCTAAAATATCCTTGAAGAAAAGTGCCACTTGAAGCTCATGTTAATCACTTTGGCGATCTATTTATGTTGGCAAAAAGCTTGTAAGTTCTGTACATAATTATGGTAGCCTATGCAACTATGTGATTGTGACATTACCCAGGGTAGAATCTGGACTGATGGACAACTGTATCCCCTCAATTCTCCAATCTGGTGTGCCTTTTACCCTGCTTCGCTATGAGAGCAACCACTTCTGGCCTGCTCACCAACAGACTCCAGCATGTAAATCACTCCCAGCTATACTGTATAAGTGCTATAGCCAGCCACTCATGAATTACACTGCAGAGCAATACCAGCAAATGCCCGGTCCCAGACTTTCCTACAGAACTGTGCATCTTGTACTGCCCAATCCTCCTGGACAATACAAGCTCATATAAAACTCTATCATTTATTAATAGAAAAGAATACGACAACTCTTGTTATCCCAAATGGAGTTTCCCAAACACTTCAATCCAAACACCTGGTGCAGATAAAACAATTAAACAAATTTATTAGCTACTGAAAGATAGATTTTAAGTGACTACAAGTAGTGAGGAATATAAGTCAGAATTGGTTACAAGGAAATGAAAGGTAAAACACAACTAATACCTAACTTAACAAGCTAAATGAATACAAAGCAAAGATCTCTCTGACCACATGTTCCAGCAGTTTTACTGGCTGAACTGCATTCAGTCAGGATCTCCTCCCTCCCAGGTCCAATGCTGCTTCCTTAGTTTGTCAGGTGTTGATGATGCTGAGAGTAGAGAGGAAGGGGGAGAGAGATTTGGGGCATCTGCCCTTTCTTCTTATAGCCCTTTCTTTTGCGCAAAATCATCTCTAGCTGACGTTCATGAGACAGAATGTCTGTGTGGTCAGGAACCTTAAACTGTTTCTTTGTCAAAATGAAGATCTTTTGCCCCCACCCTCTCACCTGCTGAAGAGTGGCCACTTAATCAGGTGATGGTCCCTTTGATCTCATTGACCCCTGTCTGAGGCATTGGCTAGCCTTTTGTCTCTGGGGAACTCGTTTGTGACTGGTCTCCAGAATATGTTGAAACATGCCCTAGAACTAACACAGACTGGAATCTTATATCTTTACAAACAATGTTGCCACCCATATTTTACCAGGACAGTAACAATCAGCAAATCATGAGTTTTCAAATGATACCTTACACAGTAAGCTTTGTACAAACTTTAACATAATCTTGTAAAAGGGGAGAACATGGGGGTACAGACTGTCACAGTGATACTATCACCGTTGTCGCACTGTAACTCCCTCCATTTGTTTGTTACACTTACTGATTGTGTCTTGTCTTAATTTAGAAAGCAAACTCTTTGAGGCTGGAATGATCTTTCACTAGATGTTTGTATAGTGCCTGCTCCCCTGGAACCTTGTTGGACCCGTCTCCATTGTTGAGTGGATCTGGTTCTTCACATTATTCCTCCAGGTCTCTAAAACTTCTCCTTACCCTTTCTCTTGTTCCCATTTTTCCTCCACCAATTTTTTCTAAGCTCTTTGAAGGTATATTGGATTTTGTTACTTAAACTTTCATAGGGGTGATTTTCATACAAGACTAATCTGGCATGGTCACTTTAAACTCATCTCTTATTTTCCATTATACTCAGGGCAATACAATTTGATAGAAATTCTGCAAATAAAGAAATAAAAATTAACTAAATATAATAATTCTGCAATATATGCAAAATATTTTATTGAATTTGGCTGCTTCTTTCGCTCCAATCATTAGAATTGTTTAAGGACATTTCAACAGCGCAAGCTGAAATTTTGACCTGTAGCATGACTCATCAAGAATTACAGTCTTTAAAGTATTGGAAATACAACTGTCTTTTTAAAACCTTTCCTTCTAGTTACAAGCTGTACCCTCCAATTTCTTCCTTCTGAGACTGATTTACAACACATCTGTTGCAAAACTCTAGCAATCGCTTTTAAATATCATATTTCAACAGCCTTTAATGTGCAGAAATTTTGCTTAAATTGTTCAGTCCATCATCCCCAGTTCCTGAACTAATTAACTCCTTACAGAGTTTATTGGAACCAATTTATGCCCTTTATTTTCAGGGTCATTTATACTTCTGTGAGGTCTCCTATTGATTGATTTTCTTCCTAACTGACATATAGGCCACTTTAGTATTAAAGGTGCTATATGAAAGTAAAATTCAACGTTTTGTGTGCGTGATATAGAGGTGTTTTGCAATAGAGAGAAGCAGCTTCTTCTGCAGGAGTACTTTCCTTAGCTATTGTCTGGTCTTCACTAATCCATCTTGTTGCCGGTTTGCCTTCTCATAGAAACTCTTCCCAGCATTTTTTTGGGGGGGAAGGGGCATGGGGCTTGGACATCTAAATGTCACAGAGACCAACACCTGGATCTCTAAAGTGGCCATTTTGCTGATGCCTTCCAGCGGGCAAGTATTAACTCCTGTTTTTCCTTTCTTATTTCTGAGAACCTTGCACATTCACTACTACAACTATACTATATTACATTATAACTATACTATAGTGACACTATGCTGTTATTTAATAGAGAGCTGCAGTTATTTGATCCGGTGACATATACTCTTCTTGAAATACAATATGGGCCTGATTCTCTTCTCAAGCAGGGGTAAATCAGAAGTAACTCCACTGAAGCCAATGGAGCTGTAGTGGTGTATATCTGATGTAAGAAAGAACAGAGCACTGATAGTCTTCAAATCTGTTAAGGGCTATTATAAAGATAATATCAACAAATTGTTCTTTATGCCTACTGAAGGTATGATGAGAAGTAATGGGCTTAATCAGCAGCAAGGGAGATTGAGGTTAGATATTAGGAAAAACTTTCTAACTTTAAGACTAGGTAAACTCTGGAATTGGCTTCCAAGGGATGTTATAGAATCTCTACAATTGGAGGTTTTCATAAAATCATAGACTTTAAGGTCAGAAGGGACCATTATGATCATGTAGTCTGACCTCCTGCACAATGCAGGCTACAGAATCTCACCCACCCACTCCTGTAACAAACCTGTGTCTGAGCCACTGGAGTCCTCAAATCATGGTTTAAAGATTTCAAGATGCAGAGAATCTTCCAGCAAGTGACCCGTGCCCCATGCTGCAGAGGAAGGCGAAAAACCCTGGACAAACACCTGTCAGGGATGGTCTAGGTTTACTTTGTTCTACCACCGTGCAGCGGGCTAGACTCGATGACTTCTTGAAGTCCCTTGCAGCCCTACATTTCTGTGATTCTACGATCAGAATTAGAGCTGGGTGAATAACTGATTTTTTGGTTCATTGGCAATTCAGAAATATTAAAGACAAAGATTGTCAAACTGGCAAATTCATGAATGGTTTTGGGCTGACCCAGAACTGCATTTTTTGGTGAATAAATATTTGTCCAGTATCTTTTATTCAGCTGCAATCTGAATTCTATCTCTTCCTCCCTTCCACTCAGGGAGGATGTCCTAGCAGAGTGACCTACACCAAGTATAGGATGACAGTAATGTTGGAGCTATCCTCTAGCATATTTTTTACCGGGATAGTTTTTGCTTTTGATATGCAGTGGTGCAGGATGTGCTTTGGGTTTCCTCAGTCTCCTACAGCCTGGGTGAATATCCTAACCAGTAGGCTACTGGTATAAAGCCACTATCAATTTTCATGAGGTGCCTTCCTCTGTAGCTGTGTTAGGTACCTAACTTCCTAAGAGGGGCAGGGCATAGGCTCCACCCCATCCTACTGACTAACCTAGCCAGCTCCCCATTCATCTTGGCTTCTTCAAATCTCATTCTTAGGTGCTCAACTCTCCCCACACATTATACAGGGAGTTTGGGTGCCTAACTCAGGACTGTGAATTCCTCTAGGTGGCAGGGCACCTAAAAGTTAGGCATTACAATGCTTAAGCCACTTTGTGGATCTCATCCTTGGAACGCAAGCCTCCAGCCCTTATATAAGTGAATACATGCTAATGAATTCAATGGGTTTACTCACTTAAGGAAAAGCTGCAGGATCATGTTCATAGCCCTTAGTCTGCTGTATTGTTCACACATTTCTCTGGATGTTTTTGGGTGAAAATGTAACACTACAATGAGTCTGTTCCATAACAACAATAACACAACACAATGTGGACTATTGTATAGGAACTACCTTAGCAGATCAGACTAGTTGTCCATCTAGTCCAGTATCCTGTCTGTGATAGTGTCCAGCAGCAGATGGTTCAGAGGATATTCCCTCCCCCTCCTACCCTCAAAAAATAAATAACATTCTCAGTCATGGCACTGTACATAGATACTTCAATAAACTATTTTTACTATTTATCCCAAATTAGAATGATAAAGGAAAGAACATTGCTGGATGTACTTAAGCTTTTGGTCTGTTTCCGTTGGTGAGAGTACAGATAGTTGAAGTTGAAAACATCTGCATACTACCCATACTTTGAAACACCTTGCCTTACAATGTCAACAATATTCAAACATGGGGTTATTTGGTTCTTAGTAACTAATACAGAAGTTATCTAATATTTTTATGAATAAAAATAAAAGAAAGAGAAGATGTTTAATCAGCACTAACAACCCACTAGTGAAGATAATTAGCTAAAACACTTTTAATGAAGCTTTGATTGAAAACCAACATTAATACAAAGTTAATGCTTTGCTTTGCTAAGTTCAGTTAATTGCAACTATTTTGAGGAAAGCGTACCATTTTGGGATGCACTTTTGACCTCTTTAAATCATGCATCATAATTTTCTGCTATAGTACTGTCAATTTTTTTACTAGAGCTAAATTAGGGTTTTTTTCGATCTTGAATCATTTGTATTAAAGAGTGGAATTCTGCCTTGCACAATGGATGGCAGAACTGTGCCTTGTTCAATTAATGGAGAGTGACAAATTCTGCCACCCTTGCTCATCCTGAACAGTAGGTTACTCCTCCAATACTGATTTCAGTCAGACTACTTAAGGAGGAAAGTTCTACTCAGTGTGAATAAGGGTGGCAGAATCAGGTCCTAACAGATCAAAACAAAGGCTCAGGCTGAGAAACTTCCAAATGCAATTGCATATTTTGAATCACAGAAATTCTATCTAATTTGGAGATGGAAGACCTAATAGGTCATACAGGTTGTTCCCTTACAAATGCTGCATTGTTCTCTGTTATGTCTTCTAGTGTCTTTTTTTGAGGAATGAAGAAACCCGAATTGTAAAATGGGAAGGAGCATTACTACCTATGAATGAGGAAAAAGATGGGGCATCCTTAACAATAGCCAATTTCAGGCACAGTCACGTACAGTTTCATGTACAGTTTCACTGGAAAACAAAATTCAAGGAACAAGAAATGTCCTAAATAAAATGGCTGTGCGCAAGACTTGACATAAAATTTGCTAAAGAATGACAAGCTGTTGGGGACAATTTAAATACAGAGTAAAAATGAGGAGTAAATAAATAAGACAATAATGAAGATGAAAAGAAAAAAAAGAGACAAACAGTACAGAATAAAGGCGCTAGAAACAGGGTTCAAACCTGCACTGACTGAAACTGTGGTAAAATTCCCTTTGACTTTAATGGAAGCAGGGCCTGGCTCACATTGAAAGGAATGTGAAAGACACTGGACGAAAGGTGCAGTCAGGTCAAAATAAATAATATCAAAGGCAGAAGAGAAAATTAAAGGAAGCAAAACTCAACCAGGCAAAAAAACAAAACAACCCAAGTCAGACAACATACATGATAGCATCAATTTTCTGTTTAAAGCAGTTCCTAATTAATAAGTGATGATCTGCATTTTAAAACATACGGGGAAATTTATTATGAATTGTATGAAGGAGTTAACATTATTCAAGCCAAATGGCCTCATAGTTCACAATTAATCTAAATTACTTTTAAGGACAAACAATTATACAACTTTCTTTTCCACTATGAAAAATAATCAGAATAGTACATTTTGATCAAAGGCTTATGATCAGAGTTTGTGGAGAGAATAGGTATGTAATATGTAAGTTGCTAAATTCAGGTTTGAAGTTAAACCTTGAATTTCATCCGAAGACTGAAATGTAAACAGTAATTGAAGCAAACATGCCTTTCCCTTAATGCCTTGTTTACACTTAAAACATATATAATCCAGGTTGCCATTTTCTTTTAGCAGCAAAACTGAAGCTAATATTTAGAAAGCTGACCTTTTGTTTTACTGTTTCTTTCAGCCAGTTGATTTCATGACCTTTTCATTCCTCACAGAAAGAAAAAGAAGAAAGCTACCAGAAATTCGTGAAGAATTGTTTGTTGGTAGTAGGTTAAAATTAGGAAAACCACTGGAATAAAAATAGTTTATTTTGTAACATTTCTAAAACAGTGCAGCATTGAAGTGGGTGGGAGATATAAATTATTTACTGAATAATATAACATTGCTGTTAAGATTAATTGATACATTTTATGTAGTTTTTAGTATAAACACTCCACACTGATATACATCATAAAATGAATGTCAAATCTTTGATTTTTTTGTTATAATGTCCTACACACATACAGTATGAACAGTCTTATCGACTTTAGTGTTGCATGTTAGCTCATTAAATGCAATCATTATGCACTCTCCTCATTGGGCATCAAATGCTTTAGCTGTAATTAAAACGTGATCTGTACAGAAAAGGGTTGTGCATATTTGATTTGAATGTTATAAGGCATAGCAATGCCCAAGTCAGAAGGAATCTTTAAATAAAAGAGAAATATATATTGCATTATTCTATGACTCATATCTGCACCAAGAACTATCTATGGAGTTTGTTAATCTACACAGATTCTTCATCATGCACTGAATTAACTAGTCATTTATGGTAGTTTGTCATCACGCTTGCTGCTGATTCTCTGTCAGGGCTGGCCTTACCATGAAGCGAACTGAGGCGGCCGCCTCAGGTGCCAGACTGGGGGGGGGGTGCCACTAGGACCCGGAGTGTAGAAAATTGTGTCTGCTGCTGGTGCATATGTATTCTTGCTGTTGTAGATGCACAGCGATAGTGGAGTGCTGTGCTGGAGGAAGGAGGGCACAAGAGACATAACAGGCAGGCAGGAGAAAAGGTGAGAGGGAATAACAGAAAGTAGCAGGAGCTGGAGGGAGGAGGAGGAGACCTCTCTAGCACCTCCAGGAGCCTGGACTGATTAACACCAGCTTCTCAGGGAGCTTCCTGTTTCCTGCTGCTTCCCTGAACCCAGTTGAGGAGAACAGGCAGTCAACTGAAGTAGTAGGAGCCAGTTAGGCCCTTAAGACGTTGATATCTTCCCTCACTCAGGCCCTGCTACCAGCCTACTTATTTGTCCCCTTCAACTGAGTGTTGAGAGCCACTATAGCTGGCACAGAACAGCAATCATGAGTGAAAGAAGAAAATGCCCCTCTGAGGAAGCATTCAGAAAAAGAAAGCAAGCAAAGGAAGATTTTCTATCTAAGCTGGAAGGAGCTCTCCTGAGATACATAGATACAAAGTTCACAGTGAGCCTTCCTGCCCCAGTGAGGATGTGAGTGGTGAGGAGATGCCTGATCTTCCAGTTAGTGAGAGTGCAGGTGACCTGACAGCTAGTGCAGCATCCATATCTCCATCTCAAATGGATGTAACCATGCACATTCCTGAAGAAAAGTGTAGCTCAGAGAAGAGTGTAGTGGAGGTGCAAGAAACAGCTGCTGCTGAGTTTAGTTCCTTAAGTCTAGATGATCCATGACTGTGGACCCACTGGAGCAGTAACCTGAGGGACTTCCTTGTACTGCATGGGCCACAGCAAGTGAAAAACATAATGTTCCCCAAAGACAATGAAAACAGAAGTGTCCATCCAACACATTATTGGTGTGACAGAAGTGGTGACAAAGTGGAGAGGCCATGGCTTATGTACTCAAAACCCGAGAATGCTGCATACTGTTTTTGTTGCAAACTGTTCCAGTCTAATATTCCAGCCACATTGGGTTCTACAGGAAAAAAGGACTGGAAAAATCTGGCTAGAAATCTGGTATGCCATGAGAAGGCAGCAAATCACCAGAGAGCATTCCATAGGTGGAAAGAGCTTGAGATGAGATTAAGGTTAAAGGCCACCATAGATGATCAGCATCAAGAGAAGATTGCATCAATGTCTCTTTACTGGGAAAATGTTCTGAAGAGGCTCATTGCCATTGTGAGAATGCTTGCTACCCAAAACCTAGCACTGTGTGGCACTTCAGATCAGCTGTATGTGCCAAATCATGGAAACTTCCTTAAAATTGTGGAGCTGATGGCTGAGTTTGATGCTGTACTCCAGGAGCATCTCAGAAGAGTCACCACCCAAGAAATGTACACACACCACTACCCCAGAAAAACAATGCAAAATGAGATCATACAATTACTGGCAACAAAAGTCAAACAGAAGATTGTGGTAGATCTGAAGTAAGCAAGATATTACTCTGTTATTCTGGACTGCACACCTGACATCAGCCATGTGGAACAAACGACTTTAATGGTGTGTTTTGTAACAACAACAGAACCTAGTGAAAATGTCCCTGCAATGGTGACTATCAGAGAGCATTTTTTAGAATTTATTGACACTGATAATACTACAGGAGCTGGTATGACAAATGTGTTTCTTAAAAAGCTGGAAGATACGAGAATTGCCATAAATTGCATGAGAGGTCAGGGCTACGATAATGGTGCCGACATGAGAGGAAAGAACAGAGGAGTGCAGTCACGGATCCGAGAGTTAATTTTTTTTGTCCCATGAAGTTCTCATTCATTGAATTTTGTGGTCGGTGATGCAGCATCAGCTTCTAGTGAGGTTGCTGACTTTTTAAATGTAATTCAAAGCATCTATGTATTTTTCTCTGCATCAACTCATCGATGGCAAATTTTGACGCATCATCTGGGAACATCCTCTCTGAAACTGAAACCACTGAGTGTCACATGATGGGAAAGTTGAGTGGAGGTGATAAATCCTATCAAACACCAAATTGGGAAGATAGATGATGCCATAGTTGCCATTATGGAAGATAATGCTATGACAGGAGCTGTTCATGGGATAACAGTGGCAGAGGGAAATGGAATCACCAGAAACATACATAACTTCAAATTTCTGTGTCGCTTAGTGCTATGGCATGACCTCCTGTTTGAAATAAATGTTGTAAGCGAGAGACTCCAAGGTGTTGACCTTGATATATCTGGAGCAATGGAACAACTGGACAAAGCAAAGTCATACCTACAGTCTTACCAGTCAGATGAGGGATTTCAAAATGTTCTGAAGAGTGCACAGAAGTTGGCAGAGGAACTTCACACTGAAGCTATTTTCCTACCCATTCAAGAATACAAGAGTCACCAAAGAAGAGGACATTTTGATTACGAGGCACGGGATAATCCCATAAGAGACCCCAAACAACAATTCAAAGTTGAATTCTTTAACCAAGTGCTAGATTGTGCAATACAGTCAGCTGAAGAACGTTTCATGCAGCTCAAGAAACACAGCAGTATATTTGGGATGCTATATGATATTCCAAAACTCCTCACTATATCCGAAGAGGGCCTACACCAGCAGTGCAGCGCACTAGAGACCATGTTGACACATGATGACATGCACGATATCGATGCGAGTGATTTAGGTGATGAACTGAAAGCCCTTTCAAGATACATTTCAGCAGAATCAACTCCAAAGGCTGTTCTGGAATATATGTGCACAAATAAGATGACCACCTTCTTTCCAAATGTTTTTGTTGCTCTGTACATACTTCTAACACTTTCTGCAACAGTGCCAGTGGAGAACGCAGCTTCTTCAAGCTGAAGTTAATAAAAACACATCTATGCTCCACAATGATGCAGGAGAGGCCGGTCGACCTTGCAACCATCTCAATAGAGCATGAGCTGGCCCAGACTGTGGACCTTCAGCAGGAAGCAGTTCAAAAGTTAAGTGTTACTTAAAATTTTTGAACAAGGCATTTTAAGTTATTAGCTCTCCTTTATTGGGGTAGGTAGCAGAGCAACACAATGAGAGTATAAGAACAGGAAGAAGGCAGAATTGAGACCTTTCAAAGTTTTGCCCCAAGCGAGGGGGCATGGGAGCATCATTTGAGCTCCCCGCCTCAGGTGCCAAAATGTTGTGGGCCAGCCCTGCTCTCTGTGACCAGCTGGCTTCTTCACAGGAGGCAATTGATTCCCGCTATCTGAAAATGGTATTGGATTGTCAAAAAATCCCCACCTCATCCCAGCCTAGTCGTTGCCTCCTGTAGCTTGTTTGGTGTTAGTAATCCTGGCTACAGTTACTGTGGTAGGAAAAGGTACGCATCATGGTAAAATGTAATCCTAGTGCTTGAGATTCTGCAGTAAATGGCTGCATGTTCAGCAGCAATAGAATACTCTTCTGTAGAGGTTTGATATCCCATTTCTATGGCCCAGATTCTGCATCAGGATCTGCTAGTCGATGTGGGCAAAGAGGTATGAAACAGAACATTCTAATGTTGAATTGGGACCAATAACATTTCATTGGTTTTCCTGGTACCACTAGAACATTATAGTGTAATTGAAAGCAGATTATGGCATTCACCTTTCTCTTCAAATAAACTCAGGTGGCCACAGCAACAACTTGTGCCAAAAAAAAATGTTGCTAGGGCTTACTCTTCTCACATTTTGTACCTGGCACGGTCTAAAAGAAAATGTTACAGCTCCAGTGACTATCTAAATCATTAAGTATTCTACAGTACACTTAGTCAAGCTTTTCAAGAACTTGGCTATGTGGGAAATATCTGGGGGCTTGCTGTACAAAGGTTGGCATAAGGGGGTCTGAGCCTGAAGTAAAGTTCACGCTATCAACAACATAACCAGAGAGGATAGAAATGGAAAGTTAGATCTGAACAGAGACTTTTTTTACTAGGGTTTCCAGGTGTCCAGTTTTCACCTGGTTTAAAAGGGACCCTGGTGGCTCTGGTCGGCACTGCAGTGGGGCACCACAGTCTGGTCAGCAGTGCAGTGGGGGCCTGGGGCTAAGGAAGGCTCCCTATCTGGCTCTGTGTGGCTCCCAGAAGGAGCTGCCAGGTCCCTGCAGCCCCTAGATGCATGAGTGGCGAAGGGCCGACTCCACAGCTTCCATTGGTCAGGAACAGCGACCAATGGGAGCTGCATGGGTGGAACCTGGGGGTGAGAGGCAGCGACAGCCCACGGAGCCACCCATGGAGCCTCCCAGGCCACCCATGCATCTATGGGCTGCAGAGAACTGATGGCTGCTTCCTGGAAGCTGCAGTAAACACCACCAGGACACTGCACCCCAAGCCCGCTGCCCCAGCTTGGCGTACACCTCTCGCACCCAAACTCCCTCCCGGAGCCTGCACCCCCAACACCCCTGCCCACCCCCCTCATGCACCCCAAACCCCTCATCCATGTCCCCACCCCAGATCCTGAACCCCCAGCCAGAGCCCACACCCCAACCCCCTGCCCCAGCTTGGAGCCCCCTCCACCCTAAACCCCTCCTCTCTGGCCCCACCCCAGAGCCTGCATCCCCAGCCTGCGTCCTCACCCCCCTGCACCCCAACCCCTTGTCCCATCCTGGATCCCTTTCCCACACCCAAACACCTCATCCCCAGCCCCACCCAGAGCCCACACCCCCAGCTGGAGCCCTCACTCATCTCCCGCAACCCAATCTCCTGCCCCAGCCTGGTGAAAGTGAGTGAGGGTGGGGGAGAGTGAGCAATGGAAGGAGCGGGAGATGGAACAGGTGGGGGTGGTGCCTCATAGAAGGGGCAGGGTAGGGGTGTTCAGTTTTGTGTGATTCGAAAGTTGGCAACCCTACTTGTACTGTGGCAGAAATTCTTCTGATGAGGGGAAGAAGACATTTTAGGACATCCAGAGAGATGTGTGGGCCTTTCCTATTATTGAAGAGAATCTCCTACTTCATTCTGGGAGCCAAAGCTGGTGAACTGTGGTGCCAGAAGACAGATATTTTCCTCAGAGGCATTTATAGCCTCCATAGCATCATCATAGATGACACACTGTCACAGAAACGGTCACATATGGAGGGTAGGTGAAAGATGAAGCAGTCTGCCTGGATGGGCTCTTCCATGTGGTGGAGGAAGTCTGAGAGGTGAGAGGAAGGTGGATATTGTGAGGGTGGCATGCTACTAGCTGCCTTGGGGTAGGAAAGTTAGGATAACACCATTTAGCCTTTTATCATGGGCATCAGATGAGGTGGAAAAATCGGTTAAGCAGGGAAGACATCTAGGCAAAATCTTTAGTTAACCCACCTAACATGATTTAAAGAGCAAGTGGAATACCCATTTGATACATATTTTCTTTCTTCCTAACTTTATTACACAAGGTAATTTTGAATAAGATACACACTGTACATAAGGAGTCCCAAATAAAGACCTGATATTCTAACCAGTCATTGGAGCCATTCCCAAGGCTCCAGTCCTACAAACTGACCAAGGCAGGCAGAACTCCATGCCTGGGATTAGCCCCACAGGTTGCAGCCAAATTCTACATAAGTGCAGGGATCCGCCCACATGGAGCAGCTTGAAGTACTGGGGCCCACGCAATATAAAAAGAAGGAAAAAGACCACAAAGTTTTGAGACAGAAGGACAAAGGTCATCTAACAGCAAAACACACATAAATAGAGCGTCACTTTGCTTTTTCTTCCCTTTCTATTATTTGATTACATGATTTAAAAATAACTTTAAGGTTACATGCTGTGAGTTTAAAAATCATCAATAAAGATAATACTCTAATCAATGGAATTTTATACTTATTCTAAACATGAGCATGACACGTAGTAAGTACTCTGAAGATAAATGTTAAAGGTAATAAAATCATTTGCAAGGCAAATAAAACCAAGACAATTTGAAAAGCAGCATGGTTTGCATTAGGATTCAACAATGTAGCCGGTGGCATCATAGAATTATATCATTAAATCAGATTGGCCCTGTGCACTTTTGCATTTGTATCCATTATAGGAAATATTTTTCTTACCAAAAAGAAAAGACCATGCAGAGAATTACACTGAACGGCTAATACTGGCAGAACATATTTAGCATTACTTTGCTCCAGAGAGTAACCTTTCAAGACTTTGACCCGCTCTGTTTCTTTGATTAGATCAGACCCAAACACAGAGTGCTCTGAAGAAAGAGGGGAAAAATCTCTCCTTTTGGCTAAAAAGGGAAAGGGGGATTTGTGACAGGTTACCCCCTTTCCAGGGTGCCCCCTGGTGTACTGGGGTACCACTGATCCCACCTGTTCCACCAGGCTGGGATCCCTTAGACTGTCCTGATGAGCCATTCCCCCAAGCCTCCTCCAGCACACACACAGGTAGGGACAGCTGCAGAAAGACACAGACACTGAAATCAGCTCTGCATGGGAAGGCTTCAGCTTGGGAATTGCCCAGCACTCAAGTGAACACCCACTTTGGAGTGTAAACCCAAAATTGTATCATCTTGTGCTGCACAGAGAACTATATAGTGCAAGTTCATTGAAATTCGCCCCCTCCCTCAATGTGGTGGAAGATATGCACAGCTCCCCCCTCCGCCCCCAGTTATGAATTCCACAAACTGGTTTTAGAGAAAACAAAAACAAGTTTATTAACTACAAAAGATAGATGTTAAGTGATTATAAGGGCTAGCAAACAGATCAAAGCAAATAAAAAAGCACAATATAAGCTAAAAATACAAAGGAAACTGGTTACAAGTAGTAATTTCTCACCCTAAATGTTGTTTCAGGCAGATTGCAGAGGTTCTTGAAGGCAAGCTGCTCTTGCTTGCAGCTAAAAACTCCAGGTATTTCTTTTACAAGACAAACTCCCTTCCAGCCTGGGTTCAGTCCTTCTTCCCCCCCTCTGTCTTTGTTTGTTAGAGGTTCACTGCAATAATTCTGGGCAGGGATTCAGTGAAGAAGGAACACTGGTTCTGTCACTCCGCTGCCTTATATAGGTTTTACATATGGCGGGAATCCTTTGTTTTCCAGTGTGGTTCCCCTCCCCGCCAGTGGAAAAATACTGATGTTCTATCATGGAGTCCAGTACCAGATGACTCGATCACCTGACCCCACAGTGTCAAAGCAGCCATGAGTAAGAGGCTGTTTGTAGCATCCCAGGAAAGCTGCTCAGGAAGGCAGGAGATTAGCATCTTTAAAGACCTATTGTTCCCCTAATGGTCCCTTGACTGATTGTATTCCGTCTGCTGGGTGTTCCCCAGGTGCAAACACTTTTGTAGAGCAGAGGTATAGTCAATATTTCTAACTTATGCACAAAAATGATACATGCCTACAAATAGGATAATCATATTCAGTAAATCATAACCTTTCCAATACCTCACATGCTCTATGTTGCATAAAATACATTATGATTATGAAACAATCATATCATAATATTATTATGAAAATATGGGAAGCAGTGTCACAGGATTATCTTGATTTAGTGAAGAGATACCAGTTAATTCCTGTATCTGGTCTATCCCCCACATTGTCATGTTCTTCAGCATACTGAATTCTTACTGAAATAAAACCCTTTGATTTGAGATGATGCTAATTGATCTGGTCACTTTACCAAGTTTGTAAAATATAAATAAAGTAAAAAACTCATCTATAAATTTCAGCATAATTGATTTGGAAAGATTCTGTATTACTGATTAAAATTTCATTGCCTGAAATTCTGCTTTCCTTAGTGTATTTTAAGTAGTTTTAAATAGTGAAATTCATTAAAAATGTTGCATCTGGTCCAAGTTGATGTTAATAAAATTCTTAGGCTTTATATTTTTAGTTAAAGACAGGAGGAGTACTCCAAGTCAGGCAACAAAGACAAATATAAAACCACAGAATTTGGCAAGAGTGGTCTTTTAGTTCAATAATGTATAAAAACTAGTTGATACTTAGTCACAAGTATTGAATGATACCTTATTAATTATTATTATTAATACGAATTATTAATTATAATTATTTATATTATTGCAGTGCCTAGGACCCTCAGTCGTGGAGCAGGACCCCACCGTGCTAGGTGCTGCCCAAACACAGAACACACAGAGCTTACAATCTAAGCATATGACAAGAGACAACAGCTGGATAAAAACAGACCCATAGAGGAGTACCAATCATGGCCTCCTAGGGGCCAACCCAATGTCCATCTGTGGAAATATTTGGATGAGGTTGATAGTTCCATGTTGCACACCAGAGTTTGAATGTCAAGATATGGGTTGTTGACTTATTATATTGTCCACTTTTTTCTAATACTCATGAATGGCAAATTTCTTCCAATGTTCTGTTTTAAAAACACAACTAATACATGTATTAATTCTTTGCAGAGCTGTGATAGGACTGTGGATGTGGGAGGAAATGTATTATGAATGGTATATGATTTCTTCTGTCTTCACTGAGTGAAGCTGAGCCACAATGTGGTGTCAATTTTCCTTACATAAAGATGGGATTTTAATAGTGTATTAATAAATGAAGGCAGCAGTAGTCAGGCCTAGTGTGAATGCAATAGTGAGAAGGAAAATTAGAATTTGAAAGGCAGCTCAATACTATATTGCATGCTTATATACATTGCTGTACCTTCCATCGGAAATGAAGGTCACCATCTCATGAGCAGTTTGGTAATTGTCTAAAGAACTGCAAAGTAAAGTTGAGTGATTCTGCCCCTAGTCTCTAATGGTGAATGAAGTACTTCCTCCTACCAGGAGGAGGAATGGAACAGATTACATAAATTTACTTTGATGCATGAGTTTCTAGGCGTAACTTAGAACATTGCGCCTATTTTTTACTTTAGACAGGAATTGAGCTGGCAGCAGCACCAGGGGAGCCCAATGTAACAGAGCTTTAAGGACTCTTCTGGAACTATTGCCTCTCTGTCCCCCCATTTTAAACCATCTCATACCTCTCTGCATCCTGGCCAACACCACTGTTTCCTTGCCCCATCCTCGCTTGTCTCTCTCTCCACATTTCCCTTCACCTCTACACAAGCCAGCAAGCTTTTAACTCAGATCCTGTCAAGTGGAAAGGAAAGGAAATTTTCTAATTCTCCGGAATACTGCACTGAGGTTGTGTTGCAGCAGATGGTTAGAATAGAGATTTAATTGGTGAGTCAATGAGTGTTGTTTGAATTAGTGTGTCATCATTCTGGGAAGTGATTGTCTGTAATGTTTCTATTAGTATCATTTAGATGATGAGATGAAGGGAGCATGGCATTGTGTTTTCTTTTTTACAATAGTAGCTTTCTATGCTCAGAGTTAAGATGGCACATTCTGTGGGGCAGTGGTGGGAGGAGGAATGTGCATTGGGGTGGCAGATGTGTATGAGGTAACCTGTGGAAAGCAAAAACCTCAATAACCTGTGGCCAGGGTACCGAAAAGATCACCTACAGCTCCCGGATGAGGACCCTGATTGACAATGCCGCTCCTCTATACAATGGAACTCTCCATGACAGCAGTAAACCTCATCTGTGATGGTGGCATTGCTTTCTGAGGGGCTGGTCCAAGATAATGGATGTGAACCCGCACAATATCTAAAAACCACTAAAATCTCAACACCTTTCACTCCACCTCTTTGAGTTTGGCTTTTCACACATACAATAAAAAATGAGGACACACATATTTGATTTTTTTTAAAATACCTACCAAATTTCTCTCTGAGGAGAGCAAGAAAGCAAGCCACACATGACATATACTAGTCTTATTGCCGAATGCACTTCTGAACGGTTCTCAGTTCACCATCACCATGGTGATGAGGGCAGTATAGGAACTCAACTAGAATAGAATAGAAATCATAGCTGTTGGTTGCTAGGGATGGCTCAAGACTTAAATGATTTACTGGCTTTTCTGTGTGTGTGTGTGTGTATTAATGGTAGATGCAGTTAAGCAATTCTGGTTTTTAGCAAAGTTTTGTTTGGGGGAAATTTCCCAGAATTTTTAAGAAGTCAGGATTAATACTAAAAGTTATTCACCTGGGTAGCTATTCAAAGTTATATGTATTCTCCTCCCTCACCAACAGCACAGCACTGCTCCCTAGAAGTGCTCACCCACAGCTGCATTTCTTTCTGACGTGATGGAATGTTTTAATCAAGGTGATTAAATCATTGATTTAAATCAGGTTAAGGCTTTGTAAAACTAATTTGAAAATTTGTGCTATTGCAGCTTTAGATGAAGCTAACTAAATTATAAATAATTTTTTAAAAATGCTGTGACTGGTAGGAAAATGTTTTTTGAATTTTACAGCAAAGCTGTGGACCAAAAACAAAATACTGAAAAATTAAGATTCTGATGTCATAAACACTTAGTCAGGTACAGAAATGTACTCATTTCAGTGGTGCTACTTATGCTTAAAGTTAAGCAAGTGCATACATCTTGGTAGCATCAGGGACTTAAATTGTATTTTTTATTAAAAGCTTCAGTGGCTCAAAAATTTTGTCTCTTCAGAAGAAAATTGCTTCAGTTCGACCAATTAATAGTTATTAGACTTTCAATACAGTAGCAACACTATTGTGAACTTTTTTGTATATACACAGATAAACATATTCAAAAATAGGGTGAAATCATGGCTCCACTGTAGTCAATGGAAGTTTTGCCGGTGACTTTAATGAAGGGAGAATTTCTCTCAGAACCTAAGTCTTTGTAAGGGTACCTAAGAGTGGGACTTTCAAAAGCATGTAAATGATTTAGGAGCATAACCCCACTGATCTCAGACCACAAACCCTGATGGAGGATTATAGCCTGGTAGAAGCATTCCAACTTTCTTGACTTGCTGAAGGTCAGTATAAGGGTGGAAGGAAGTGTTTCAAGCAAATACAGCATGGACTACTTGTGTTCTTGGGATTTGTTGGTCTGACAGTAAGGTTGTTACTGAAGTCATGGGCTTGTCTTGTTCAGTATAGATGAGCATTCTCAGTGTAGAAAATAGTCTCTCTATAAAATCTGAAATTCTACTATCAATTAAGAAACAAGTGCAAAATATACACCAGAAAAAGAAGACAATAAAATAGGAAGAAAGTAAAAAAATCAGCAACATGTAAGTAAGAGATCTGATTTAGATTTTTGAAAAATTTAAATTAAAAATAATCAAAATAATTTTAAATTAAAAAATGGATATTTATCCACCTGGCTTCTCCATGCAGAGCCCCATTTCACTTGCAGACCCCTGTGCATAGCCTGGATGGGCCCCTTTATTCCTCTCTCACACACACATATGCTCCTCTTACCCCCACATTGCCAGTTTTCATCTGTTTTATAGATTGCCACCACCAGCCAGCTCCTCTAAAGACATTATTAAATACTTATGATGGCATAGGTGCTGGAAGTAGGGCTGATGGGGGTGTTGCCACACCCCTGGCTTGAAGTGGTTTCCATCATATACAGGATTTACAGTTTGTTTCAATGGCTCTCAGCACCCCCACTATACAAATAGTTCTAGCACCTTAGTATGATGGGATCATTTTCCCCAGAAATCCATGTAATTTTAATCTAAAACTTAATCTTGCTCAATTCTTACACAGCACCTTACATCAGTAGTCCATACTCAACGTAGTAGTCCCATTGAAGTCAGTTATTTGCATGAATATCAGAAGAGGATCAAGTCCACAGTCAAAATACTTTGACCCTGCTATATCCATCTTGCCCCTGTGTCAGTAACCTTGGATCCACCTGTGTCCAAGTTTATCAGTAACACCTGTATCCTACTGAATGTAGGCTGAACTCTACTCATAACTAATGCCTGTTTCATCAGTCAGTCCCTTCCTTTTCCTCACAACTGTTTTATCACACGCTATTCTGTACTCCTCTACCATTGACCATCTAGTTTTCCTCTTACTGTAGGTCATAAAAATGAATGTTATTTTCTTCATCTTCCCACAAAGGTGATAAAAATAGCAGATATACTTTGCAAATATAGAAATGATGCCTATTTGTAAGATTTTCATGTTGATTATAAATCTTAATCAATCTATTCATATTAGTAGGAAACGACAGGGACATGAAGGCTTTTGGCACTGTTGATAGTCAATCAATACATCTTCCTTGAGGCTTTGAGGTGCATCCTGTCTTCCAGATTTTTTCATTTTGTTTCTTGTACAGGAGGGATAGTGTATGTTATGGGCACTTAACAAATTATAATACTTAGCACTTTTATCCATACGTTTCAAAGGAAGGAAAGTATCATTATCCTTATCTTACAGGTAGGGTAACTGAGGAACAGAAAAATGGAGTGACTCCCCTGAGATAAAGTAGGAGTTTGGTGACAGAGCTGGAATTAGAACTCAGATAGCTTGACTCCCAGTCCAGTGGCCCTATGCTCCAGGCAACGCTGCCTCCCATTACTATTTTATTATGAAATAATAGTCAGTGAGCAGTTTTGTGCACATTAAAGCTAACTTCTTCCACTACAATGAAACGTCATTCAGGGAGAATGAAAACTATGAAAGCAAGGAAGGGAGAGCAAAGATTATATATAGGTACTAATATAATCCAATTCCGTATTATGTTACATGTATCATAAGAAGGTGTCATTTTTACTTCCTTATTTCTATCGTATTTCAGAAGAGTTCTTGAAAGGAGCTTTTAGTTATATCAGTGGAGGATGAATATAAAATGAGAGAATTAGAGTTAGTTTAAGTTTGGTTAAGGAAATATGTTGTAAAGAAAGGCCATGACTAGCAAGTAAAAGAAAAGCCTTGAGAATAGTGAGTTAGAAGGCCAGAAGGAATGAAGTAGGGAGGATGTCTGGTTCAAAGAATAACTAATAAGATAAAGGGAAGTTTCTAAAAATGGGGTGACTGCAAATGGTTGTAAATAAGACAAGAGAATCTGTCTTAGAAGGAGCCAGCATGGACCTTCCTACCCCACATACCAATGATATCTCAAAATTTGGGCGAATTCAGGTGCAATGGAAAACTATTGGTCAGGAAGAAGGATGGGAAGAGATAAGGAAGAAAGGCCTTGGGGAGAAATGAGGTTGTAAATCTTATCTGGAGTAAGACTGGAAATAAGGATAAATGGTTTCAAATAGTTTTTTAGCTAAAGTCAGTGATTGGCGATGGCATCATTTGTGTATTGAAGGATATAAAAAGAGTAATACATTTGTGGGTTCTTGATCAGACATGACATGCTGGAGAACATGAGGAATGAGACAGTTTTCCCTAGGTTAGTTCTATTTGTAACTATACTGGTCACATACTTATGAATATTTTGTTACTGAATTGGGTGTAGTAACTAATTATTTTTTATTATGTCAGGCATGTTTAGAGAAATAGTATAAAATGCCATTTGGCCTTCGGACTTAATAAAAGAATTAATTGTTAAGGTCTCCCACATTAATAAGTCCAAATATGATTAATAATTCAAACAGATATGCAGACAAGAATTTTGCATATACAGAATTTGTAAGACATTTGGTCAAACAGCAATCTTAGTAGTAAATATCTTGTTGGAGACAAAACAAACAAATATCCTGTTGGAGTCAAAAATCTTGTGTCTCAAGCTGCATCCCAAAACAAATGCTTTTGCATGACTCAAACTGCTGGAGCCAATAGTCCTAATTGAAATGCACATCTAAACTGACACTTAAACCTAATTTTTTAGAGCCGCACATAAGGCTGTAGGCAATACTGTCTTCGCTGGATAGCACCTTGCAGTTCAAAGGCTTCAAAAGTGTTTTATTTATGTAATATCTGATTTATCTAGGAAGACTCACATTTTGCCCACCACTGAACTACAGTCACCTCTGGTATAGAATATAGCCAGTAGCTGTTTATTAGCCTAAAGAAATACTACAGAACAAAAATAAAAACTACTGCATGTAACTGAAACTACAAAGTGGATTAAGTAGGTCCTTAATTAGACCAAAAAAAGAACCAACCAACCAACCAACCAACCAACCAACCAATCACACACACACACACACACACACACACACACACACACACACACACACACACACACACACACACATATTTTCTTTTTCATAATTTTGTAGTCTTAATGGCATGCATTCACCACACAGCAGTAGAGAACAGAAATCCTTTGGATAAGGACAACACTGGGTGACCCCTTTTTCTTTTGAAAGGTGCCATGGAATTGTTAATGCTCAGGCAGAATGGACAAGCCCATAGGCCAAGATTTTGAAGGGTGACTAGTTAGTTTTGGAGCTGAATTTGAGATACGCTTAAAGGGCCTGGTTTTCAAGTGACAGTCCTCCGCACTTTCTGGAAATCAGGCTCCTTTAAGGGGTCCCAGTCTTGGCACCCAAACTCACTAGTCAATTTGGAAAATCTTGGCCATAGTGATAAGAAAGAGCACAGAGTAAATTACAGGATTGGAAATGCATAAGCCAGTAGCACTCATACATGCCAAACTAGCTTTCCTTTCTTATTGAAATTAGCCTGATTAATGTTATTGCCTGCTCAGTAGGATCTGTTTGAAAGCAGCACCAGCAGAAACATCAAAGCTACATTCATCGGAACCACTAGACACTGACATTTTATTGTAGCTTAAATATGTTGTTGCCCCCGATATACAGTGAGATCTTTATATAGCAAAAGAGAGAAATATCGTTATCATCTCACACAAAGCTGGATATCTACCTGCACAGAAACTTAGGGTCAGATTCACAAAGGGACTTAGGTGCCCAACTGCCACTTCAGGCACCACTGGCACTCACAAAACCCCCACTTAGTGGCCACCTACCCTGTAGGTGCCTAAACCTGCTTAGCACCTATATTTTTGCAGTCAAAGTCCCCTGAGCTGCGTACATTTCTGCATCTGGACATGCGCACTGCTCCCTCTCTCTAGGTCCCCCATTTTATGCTTAAACCCCAGTGTGATCCACAAAGCAGGGGAAGACAGTAATGCCTAAACCCCTTTGTGAATCTGACCCTTTGTACATAAGGAACATATACTAATACCTAAAAATATCACTCCAACTAACTATGGAAGATGGCAGTTACAAAAACATAGGAGTTAAATCCTGCGAGGATAACTGAAACTCTACTGCAAAAAGGTATGTTACTAGTGAGAAATGTATCCAGGGACATTGTTAAACAAACGTTGAATGTCAATTCAGTGCTAACTTGACTTGAAAAAAAAAGAGAAGGAAAGTTAGCCCAGCAGCAGTTGAGAGAATGATATTCTTTGTTAATTCCGCTCTTCAGAACATCCAGAGCATTCATTTATCATTATCAACTATAACTGAAATTGGGGGATCTCAGTACATAGCTCTGAGACCATGAAACGTGAGTGATCATTAGGTATTGGGCTAAAACAATACAACAATATTCACTGACAGGAAGCTTTGGATTATTTCATATCCTCACTTCTCAGTGTTCCAGGTTATTAAAGATGACATTAGAACGTGTATAAGGAGAGAATGCTTCCCAATCTATTTTACACCTTTTTAGTAGTAAGTATTTTGCACAGGTCTGTGTTTTCATCAACATAGTTCAATGTCTATTCAACATGCATGCCTAATTGAATGTTGGTCAAGTACTTTCCATTGGCTATGATAGTAGCAGGGGTTATCTAAACATTTATGGTGCTCTAGAAATTTAACTTATACATTCCAAAGGCTAATGTCCGAGCAATTGGTACATACAGTTTTAAGATTGTTCTTAAATATCTTCATCCAGATCCTCTCCTCTGGCTGAGTTTTGCTCAGCCCAAGACCTGAGTAGGGAAGGGGGAAAGCCATGGTGCAGAGGGGCTGCTTTGCTGGGCCAGGATCACTAGAGTACAGGATAATCCAGCTATGCCTTTACTGACTGCATTTAACATGGGTGGCTGCCATCTGAGTGCCCCTTGTGGTCAGAAGTCACTCTTCAGCACCTTGTCTATGTTTCCCTAGTCTTCATGTCTCTTTCAGAACTCACTGTCAGGGCCGGCTTTAGGCCTATTCCACCAATTCCCCTGAATCGGGCCCCGCGCCTAAGAGGGCCCCGCGCCCAGTGAAAATCCCTTCCCTGGCTAGCTTTTTTTTTTTTTTTTTTTCCTGGGCCAGGTCAGCCAGGTTCAGCAGCGGCGGGCGGGTTCTTCACTCTGTCTGGGTCGTCCAGTGGCACTGCGGCGGGTCCCGGTGTGCCAGTGCCCCTGAAGACCCTGAGGAAGGACCCGCCCCGCCGCGCCAAGACCACAGAGAGACTCGTGACGTGAGTTTGTTTTAAAATTTTTTTTTTTTTTTTTTAATTGTGTTTTTTTTTTTTTTTTTTTTGTCGCCTGCCCCCCCCCCTCTGTTCACTGCCCCCCCCGCACTTCCTAAAGCCGGCCCTGCTCACTGTCCACAGGTAGTTCAAACAAGTCTCCTCTTGGGGTCCACTTTGAGTCCTCTGGTACACTCTGGTCCTCTAGGCCTCAAGCCTAGTTCAGTGTCTCTCTCCCAATTAACCCAAACTAACATAAAATACAAACTCCCTCAGTCTTCAACCTAGCTGGCCTTTACACTCTCCCCCCTGCTTGGACAGGGTCTCTCTCCCAGGCCTCCCTGCCTGGACAGCTTTCTCCCACTCTCTCTTGTTTCTTTAGCTTTTCCCCGGCTGACAAACTCACTCAGCCTTCTTGCTCCCTGCAGTATCTACAAACACAGCTGCAGTCACCTGGGCTTCCTCACTTTACTAGTACTTCTTCTTATACTTTATGGTGAAGCAGACTCAACTCCTGAGTCTATAACCATCACCTAATATATTCCTCAGCCATGCATGCCACTACACTCTCTTACCCTGATCTGTATCCTTAAAAAAACGTAGTAGAGCTTTTTAATGTTGCCCCACTTTCCTGATACTCTCACTAAATCCCTCATAATATATTTTGTCACCTTAAAGCATATACATTCTTCATAAAGGGCCTTTGTTTCCTGAGAACACTCCCTGCATTCCAGGAGCAGATGATCAACTGTTTCACTAATTTTATATGTATTATTTAACCAAGCTTTGTGTCTATTCAGTAAATATAAATTATCATTCAATGCACAGTGACCAGTTAACAGTCTAAATATGAGTAGTTTATTGATCCTTTCATAGTGCGTAGTGCATTATCCTCTATTTTGGGACATACCAAATACACTCTGCTTCCTCTTTTCTCCTTGGTCTATAATTCTTGCCATTTCTTTTAAAATCCTATGTCAATTTCTCCTTTTTCAAAAAGCATTTTTGCTTCCGTATCCACCATTTCATTGCCAGGTATCCCAGCATGGACTGGAATTCATACTACATTCATGTCTGGCCATACTAACTGTGTTGTTGAAACAGTATTTCATTTATTAGCTCACTCCTGCTTTCCCTTTTAATTGCCAGCATGCCTGATAATGAATCCAAAAAGTTAACAGCTGCAGTAAGCCATACGTCGCTTATCCAGTTTAATGCTAACATTATTCCCACCTATTCAGCTGTCATAATAACTACAAAATTAGATCTTCTTTCCATTTTTTAACTCCAATCTCAGGTATGCAAAAGGCTGCTCCCACTCCCACCTGTTTTCATCTAAAAATCTGTCAGCATATATTGGCTCTGGTGACTCCCTTTGCCATATATAAACTCATAAATTTTATCTGTCATCTGGAATGACTCTTTCTTTCTCTTTGTTTGTTATTATCTCATTCTAAATCCACATCAGGAGAGATCATTTTCTAGGTATAACTTACTGCCCCATAATTATAGATTTTAATGTCTTTTAATCCTTCCTTTTCACTTAACACTCTTACTCACATTTTAACCCTAGGAGCATGAGGGAGTTTTTTGTGTCGGGCTACATTTCATCTGCTTAATTCCCAACATTCCTCATATATTTGGCCAGTATTCTTATCTGAACTATTCCCCTTGCCTTTAGCCCAAAATATCAGATCTACCATTTTCATTCTTATGATAGGCATTTCTCCAGTAGCTACCTGCATTATACACAGCGGTGTAAGAAATGCACCACATGAAATTTGTAGTGCTTGAGCTTGAATTAACTCTGACTTTTTAACTCCCCTTTACTGAAATTTCCTGCTCTTTTTTAATACTGGGATCACTTGATTCAACCCAGATGTGGCTCCTGTTACCAGGGCTGGCTTGGTCCCAAGCTCTCCAGCCCATGAGGCAAGCTACCCTGTTACCCAGCAGAACACCCCACCTACACCATATGGGCAGGAGCAACAGCATAGAGATAGCTAAGGCAGCTCTACATTAGTTGGGAATTCACTTACACAAGACCCACCCCCCTTATCTCCTCTTTTCCTCTTTCCCTGACCTCTTCTGTAAAACTAAAGTGAGGAAGAAGAGAGTAGACTGTGCTACAAATAAAGCTATTCATTCATTTTAATATCTGGTCTTGTAACCCACTTATACTGTACATCAGAATACGGTGTTTCCATTAGAACTTGTAGTCATTACAGAAAGTAACATCTCCTATTGTTTGTTAGGGCACAAGGGTAACAGCATATGCTATACTGTCAGTGAAATTCATAAACAGTCAAAGCTTATTCACTTGTTAAAGTGAAGCATGTTTACACACTATTGTATTAGCCTATCATTCTTCACATTCCTTTTCTATGAAAAATTAAATTAGCTATACCTAGTTGATATGGGCTAGTGGATATATAGTGCAGCTCCAAACCCTGTCAACAGCCTAGGTGGCACTTGGTACCAAGCGACATAGGCCCCTTCTCCGCACTTGTCTAGATGAACAGTTCCTGTGCTGCAAGTGGGGCTGGAAATCTACAGTGCACTAGTGTGCCACACACTAACTGTCTGTGTGGACCCTGCAACCTCGGACTAAAAGTTCTCTAGTGCACTTTTATCTACTTCTGTTTCAAAGTGGAGTAGGTTAGCGTGCACTAGGGAACTTTTAGTGCATGACAGCAGGATCCACACAGAAAGTTAGTGTGTGGCACACTACTGTGCTGTAGAATTACACCCCAGCTTGCTGCATACTAAATGTTTGTCCAGACAAGCCCTCGAGCTCTGTCTTTTTTGGAGCCTCTCTCAGATAACCCAAGTAGGAGCGATCACTAAGGAGGTTGAGGTGTCCTCAGCAGAAGCAAAATGTTGCAGATGTGTGTGTAAATGCGACATTTGTTTGCACAAGGTCAAGTGGCTATCTGGTTATCATAGGTCCTTAACATTCCTGTAGTGCTCCATCTAAAGGTACTCTCTTCCCTGCCTTGCCGTTTTGTTGCACAGCAGGTTTCTGATAGGATCCAGTTTCAACAGCATTTTTTGCTACTGTCATAATCCCCATCTTCTCTATGTGCCCTACTGCTACTTGACACTCAACAGCAGGATTCTTACTTAATGCTATATCCACTCAGATGCCCCTGTTTCACTGTCCAAATGGAAGAGGGTTCATTTTACTTTAACAGCCTTGAGGTACACTAGCACTGGTTATAGGGTTCTCTGTCTTTCTCATTCTAAGGCCATCATGTATGAAAGAAACCCTCCCATGGGCCATCTCCTATCCCTCACCCCATTAGTCCTACTGTTTTCTTCTCAAAACATTGTATTCTGCAGGTTACCAGAAAGGGCACTGTGGACAGCTGGGTGTCCCCTGATAATCTGAAGGCATGGGATTGAAAGACATACATCAAATTTAGAAGACTGTATAGGATTCCATCCTAACAACAGAGCTCAATAATTGTCTTGCAAAAATAACATATCCTTATTTATACTCTAAATGTTACATTACCAAATAAGGCAGTTTTCAAGGTTCTGTATTCATCCAACTAGCTGTGGCTGTGCTCCAAGTGCTAGCGAATAAAAAATAATCTGCATGCACATTTTAGAATTTCACATCTGCTTCTGCCTGATTAGAACTGGGGGGAAAAAAAACAAAAAAAACCCTTTACATAAGAACCAGCCTGATCATTTGTTCAAAACAGAAATCAAACCAAAGTCAAACTTTTCTTAGTAATAGTAAAGGAGTAATGGTCTCAAGTTGCAGTGGGGGAGGTTTAGGTTGGATATTCGGAAAATCTTTTCACTAGGAGGGTGGTGAAGCACTGGAACAGGTTCCCTAGGGAGGTGGTGGAATCTCCTTCCTTGGAGGTTTTTAAGGTCAGGCTTGACAAAGCCCTGACTGGGATGAGTTAGTTGGGGATTGGTCTGCTTTGAGCAGGGGGTTGGACTAGATGACCTTCTGAGGTCCCTTCCAACCCTGATATTCTATGATTCTTGAGCTAACTTTTTGGTGATTCTTTTTCATATTGTCATGTTTTTGCAATTCCTGTTTTGGGCCAGGACCAGTAGCAGAAATACTGAGCTAGCTCAGCAAAGATGGCTCTCAAATTATTTCCATTCATACTCAAACAGGAAGTACCAGTCAAGAAATCCAGCTGAATAGAATGAAAAGTAAGCTTTCCGTGACTTGAGTGTAGCAGTATATGCCTGAGACTGTGTACGTGCATCCTTGCCCGTAGGCATCTGGACAGAGCCACAAATGGAATATTATAAGGATCAAATATGATTTTGAAACATATTGCAAGTCTATGCTAGTCACAGCTGTCATGATTTTCCGTGTACAACCTTAGTGAGAGGTACCTGTTCACAGAGATATGGATTCTTATTTAAACTCATTGTTTAAAGTGTTGCCTGACATTACTATGTTGGATGCATTTTATATACTATGCCAACTTGTTGACAAAAAAAGAAAAAAAAGAGAGAAAACATGATAATTTAGTACAGCTGTTTCAGTGGTAAAAGTGTCAACAATACTTTAGCCGTTTTTTTTGGTCCTGTCAGCCAAAAACATGTCCATTCTACCAAATAAATTAACATGCCCTGAAAGAATGATTGTCCATGACAGGCATTCGCAACATAGTTGGACATTTTTTATTCATTATTTTATCAGGTTATTCACTTACCCATTCATTCAGAAGACTGTGTAGCTCCTTTAAAAAATATTAATACAATTTAATTAAACAATCTGAGGTAAAATTTCAAAGAAGTTTGCAATGAATCCACCTCTAAAACATTGCAATTTTGCACATGAATCAGAAATTACACACGAAGATGAGATAACACTGTGTTTACATGTTGGTAATTAGCAGCACAAATGCCCTCTGTGTGGTTAAATACATGTTAGGTAGTCATAACATGTACAGCAGGTGTTGGGCAATCTTTATAAAATTTGACTTTTTCAGTACAGCTTCAGAGAAAAGATGATCTCTTTCTGAAGACACTGTCACATTAACCGATAGCACTTTCATACCTGCTGAGAACCTGTACCTCCTACTAACTTCAATAGTATTTGTGGGTGACCAGCACTTTTGAAAATCAGGTAATTAATTTCTAATTTTTGTAAATCCTTTTGTTTAAAATGTCTACAGACAGTTTGTTCTATGTAACCTCCATAAGGCTCTGACTTCTCCCTGCCTTTCCTGCTCTTTTTCTTTTTTTAACAGTAACAGTCTTTTTGTGGTTATCCCGCCCATAAAATGTGTAGGGCAACACTCTTAAAGCTGTGAGAGGCTCTAGCTCCATAAGGCCATTAGACATGAAGTCTAAACAGCAAGAACACATGGAAATATGAGCATTACCGATGTACATATCAAATTTAACTTTTACATCACTTTGTATTTCTAGTATATAGTTCATGTTGAGTGTCTCTCACCTATACATTTAAAATCATTAGAAGAAATGTCTTGGCTCATGATTGCTTGAAAACAGTCATATGATAATTCTTTGAGTGCTTCTCTCTTTACATGTCAACAATACTGAGTTCTGAATCAATGCTGATCATGTATGCAATTTAGCAGAGCCTAATTAGATGCTTTTAGCAGGTAAATAACTGTTTTACTGGAGCTGTAATCTAGTTTCCTCTTGCTAGTGTTATTCTACAGGAAAGAAGTGATAATTTGTGAAGTTAAACAGAATTCTGACCTTGCTTTGTGTGAATAATCCATACACTAAAATCTTATCAAAATGTATTCTCTCAATGAAAATCCATTGACTAAGATCTCTCTGGCCAGTAAATCTTGTTATCCACCTCTCCTTAATGTTCTGTAAATTAAACACAGGACACTCTTAGGAAAAAAGAGATGGCTTGATTTGGTAAAAGTTATAATAAATTAGGATGGAATGATTTATAATAATAATGAAACTCTACTGCTTATAGTTTCTATATGAATTTTACAGACCTACAAGAGTTCTGTACCCAGTACAAACTGTAATCTTATCTGTAAGAACCTTGTACATGTTTCATTCTGCTCTAGATGAAGCAGTCACTTGGTCAATCAGTCATTCTAATTAGATATTGTAATGTTGAAACTGGTACACATTACTGTATCTTATAATAAAGCATAGGTAAGAACTAGTGTGACTATTAAAAGAGCAGAAAGCCTGCACCAGGAATTGCCATTGATGCTGAAATACATTTATCTTTCCTCTACAAATCCCCTTTGGTTTGATGAATTATTTTTTTCTTCAGTGTGCAGTGGTTTCCACTGAATTATATTTTAGGAATTTGTCTAATTAGTTGAAATATTTTCAGCACAATGATTATGAGCAAAATGTTTGCATGAAATAATTGCCTTTAGGTGAAAATGTGTGTGCTAAAATACAGTGCCACAAATACAATGTACAATCTTCATGCTTAGTAAATCTCAAGATGGCTACATCTGTTCCTCAAGTCACAACTTAGAGAGGCTGGAATAAAGGCAGGGCTGGAAAAAAGACACTTGCAGTACAAAGACTATTCTGAAGGTTCCAGTACATTAGCACTCTGCACAATCATTCCCCGAGGTTTAGTGAAGCAAAATTTCTTTCAATATAGCTACAGTTTAATAGGTTATCCCTTGTTTTGTGAAAACAGAAATTAAATATATTAATATTATTCTTTTATACACTCAGTGGGTTTTCCATCTGTCGTTTTAAAGACCTGACAATCTCTTCCCATTATTTCTAACTTTATACCCACATCCATATATTCAAGGTTCTAGGCTGAGTCACTAGCTTTTTCAGTCATCAAAGGCTAGAGGGAATTCTCTGTAGAGCTTGTCAGTGCTACCTTTAAATTGGCTAAATGTGATACGATCTACTGCCTGCACTGTCTTCTCAGCCCCTGAGATCTGAGGTGTGTGAGACCAGAGCACCAATCCTGAAAAGGATTATGTACATGCTTACTTGAAATTCAGAAAATATCAGTCAGCTCTATTTCTAATGATGTTCAGTCTGATAGATCATCTGAAAAATTCAATAGCTTTTGGAAAGTTGTAAAGATGTTTACTGTACTTAGAAGAACAGCAATGAAGTGTTACTTTTTTGATACCCAAACTTCTCTGTAGAGGTTTTTACATCTACTATATGTAGGATCTATCAAACTGTGAATATCATCAGTGCTATGACTGAAGACATACTGATTTTAAAATGTTTTAATGTTTTACTAAGTATCAAAAACCGATCTAGAAATATTGCTGTCTTCCAAAGTTTCTGGCTTGTAAAGGATCCATACGTGGGTGACTGTTTGGAAATTCAAAGTGATCTGGATATTTTTAGATAATTTCCCCAGTTGTCAGGTGTGTAGGTATAAGATCTCTAAAATGTTTAGGGCCAAATCCTCAGCTGACGTAGATCAGCACTAAAGCCAATAAAGCCATGCCGACCAGCAAAGGATTCAGCTCTTAAAAAGTTTTTTTTTCGGAATAAAATAGTTAAATTATGTCTGAATGGCACTATTTGAATTAGGCACCATTCTAGCCCATAATGTATTCAATTCAGTGCAGCTGCTTGTGTATGTGCGTCTTTGTACTGCAAGTGTTAGTGCCACTCTGATCTGCTTTCGTGCAATTAACAAAGGGTATCCTTTCTTTCCTTTTCTGCTGCTGGCAGCAGACCACTTTTACTTAGCTCAATGCTCTACTTACTATTTCATTAGTTCTGAATTTACATCATTATCATCATGCCCTTCATTGACCACTTTCCTCACACCATTGACAGAATGTGAGCCTGGGCAATTCACTTTATTTTTCTAATAAAATATGACATGCCTATCTTCAAACTTGTCACTATGGGGCCCAATCCATGTGATCAATGGAAGGGCTGTCAGAGACTACCACAGAAACTGGTACACTGTATTTTCATAACATTGAAAAAATAGTATGTTTGGTTGTAAACTTACTTAAAACAGGGCTGAAATGCTGGCCTCAATGGGAATGTTGCCATTGATTTCAATGGTACTTCACCCAATCTAAAGGCAGAACAGATCTCATAAACGTGATCAAGCCCTCTGTCTCTTTAGAAACCTTTTAATTCTCCAAACTTTTAATGTTCAGGTAGTGATCTCTTCACTAGTTTCAATGAGATTTACAGACAAGACTTCTCTATATTACTTTAAAAGAAATATACTGTACTACTTTAAGACATTTACTAGAGGAATTTAAAAACAATGGGGCTTGATCAATTGCAACAGTATGGAAGAGACTCCTCCCACAGGGATCAATTGCAACCACTGTTTAGGGAAGCAGAAGAGAGGGTGGGGGTTAGCTACCTCTTATTAGCAGCTAGGGGAAATATTGACAGCATGGACCCTTGGCACTTGATCTTCCTCAAGAGCCAGCACAGAAGCAGAGGGTATCTGAGCAGATTGCCTTGTTTTCTCCATATTGTGGGGAAACCATGGGGACTGGGGACAGAACTGCTTCCTGTTCCATGCTGTGAGGAGGCAAATTGCACTCTTCCCCTCCAATAGAACGGCTTGGAGAACACCCACTGGTTTTCTTTCCCTCAGGGCCCTTCCTGTGAGTGTTTCTCTGGGGTGATGTGTGTGCATGTGCTCAGGTGCATGTGATCCAGGCCATTCTCTTACCTCTTCCCTCCCTCCCTGCCTCCTTCCTTTTAGCTTTTTCCATCTACCATGTTCTATGACATCTGTAATTCAGAGATCAAGCACTTCATATCTATGACATTTTGCCTCCTATTTGACCTAAAAATATACATCATTACTCCAGCACCAGTCTGGTCTTCTCTTTAAGTATTTAAGCCAGGAAAGTAGTACCATGATTTTGCCTATTCAAAGCTCAAATGTCATTTCCAGATGGGTGGTGAGGGATATCTAAGGTATAATGGCTGCTAATATCTTAATGGAGACATTCTTCAAGAGTCCCTTCCTCACAAGATGCTGTGAGCCCTTGGCTCATATTGAAGTCATTGGGAATCTCACAGGAGGCACTAGGCATGGGCAGAATCAGGCCTTAATGATGACTCATTGTTATGGGTAGTTAAAAATGTGAATATTCATAACAGGCTGCAAAATTCAGAGAGGAATTTATGCTGTCAGTATTAAACAGGGACACTGGCAAAAAACCCATATATGTGTGTAATTAATTCATAAAATCTAGTATAACAGATCAGGTGGCTAATCCAATAGCTAAACAGACACAACATTAAGAAACAGGAGAAAAAGCTTAAAAATAGAAAGTATGAACACATGTCAGCAAATAGCTAGACAGATGGCATATCTTTAAGCAGGGCTCATGCATATGGCAAGCTAGTAGATTGAATCTGAGTACTGTATGAGATCCCAGTAGAGCACAAAAGGAATTTTTTTGACTCGGGTAGAGAATATAAGTATGTATCTTACTGTTCCTTTAGATGACAACATAAGCATCTTCATACCATCAGTTTCTGACATGAGCTACAAATAATGAACAAGAAGTAAAGCATGAAGAGGCTGAAAATAAAGCACAAATTTATAAGCCGGAAAAGAAATTCTGTCAGGAGGTGTTTGAAAAAAGAAAAAAAGTGTGTTAGACAAATAACATTTAATACTCAGAGAAACAGTTTTAGTGAATGGTGAAAACTTATGAAAACTAAGAATCAACTTATTATGTTCCCATTTGCACTTTCTTCTTTTCCCTAAAGTCACACAGTCTGTTTCTGCTCAAATACCCAACTAACAGCTCATTAACTAAACATGTTTATTTCTTTTTCATTTCAGCTCTATTTTAAGAATGACAGCAGATCAAATGGTACATTACCAAAGGGTACAAATTAGTCCAGATGAAGGATTTTTGGGATATCATACATTTCTGCAACACATCATGAGGACTGTCCAGGTACAGGAGATTAACAAACCAGAACAAAAACATCCATTGCTTTTGTAATTCCACAGAAGAGCCAGAGCACACAACACATGCTTTTAATTTCATTCAGCAAAGGCACACTCCTTCAAGCTGCATTGTTCTAGACAGAAAGTAAAATTTTCATAAGTGTTTTAACTGAAGTGGCACAGGGAATCTGCTATGCAAGCAGCAATGAGTCCCATTCAATTTGACTATCAAACATGGTTGATTAGAATTGGTTGAAAAAGTCTATTTTATTTCTGCAGAAAATTTAGATTTTTTCAATCAACAAAAATTCAAAACAAAACATTCCATTTAATTTTGGATTGAAATTTTCATGTTGCTTTGGCTTTTGAAAACCAAAAGCACCAAACATTTCAATATGATATACAATTTTTTATTTTTGTGAAACATTCTGATTTCAATAAAACAGTATTTTTAATGAAAAAATGTGATTAAAAAGTTTCAATCAACTGTTGATGACCTTGTTGAGAAAAATATGTATTTTGTTTGTTTGTTTTTGTAATAACATAAAGACAAAGAAATCCTGGTAGGAAAAAATAATCAATATATATAAAGTGTGTATGTGTGTGTGTTTGTGTTAGGTGGGAATGCCCATCTAAAAACAAGTTGCTTATATATTAATACTTTCATACTTCTGAGGCAAGCCAACATTTTTGGGCTAACTTTGGCAGTCCTTATTCATCCCTCGCTCAGACAACATTGTCTTTGATTTCAGTGCAGGGCAAAGGGCAGGGCTTGACCCTCTACTTCAAAAGAAGATTTTTTTTCTTGCTGGGAAGAAAAGTACCCAAAGTATCTTTCACTCACATACACATGTGAAAAGCTTAAGAAAAACATAAAACTCCAATCTGTGTTTCATTTTTATGACTTATAACTGATTGAGCCAATTAACAGGAGATTGGTGTAAGACAAACCAAACCAAACCAAACTAAACTCAGCAATTCCTGGACTGAAGGATGAGCTCAAATCTACACTTGCAGCTGAAATGTTGTGTTTGAATACATTTGTAATCATTTCAAAATATATGCCTGGATCCTGCAATATGATGTGTGTGCATGGATCCTTACTCAATTGACCTCAGCAGTATACTTCAGGATCAGATCACGTTGCAAGAGTTTGGCCAGTGTCTGCAATTGTTACCTTTTCCATTGCAAGGCTACTTATAGATAGACAGACAGTCAGATAGATAAAAGGGTGAGATTTTCAAAGACTGCTAAGGGATTTGGACACCAAATCCCATTAATTTTAATGAATCTCAGACTCTATGTCAATACCGTTTCTATAGTCCTTTGCAGGAATTTCAGTTTTGTACACATATAATTTGAGATACATACCTGGTTATACCAATGCAATCAACATGTTTGGAGAAAACTTGCTGAACTATGAACCTTTTCTCTATGATGACCCTGGTCATTCTTATTCAACAGACATGGATGAAAGATTTGATCAGTCCAAATATAACACTTGAGCCCCCATCAACCACTTACTGACTCTTTACCGCAATGAAAATCAAAGGTTGAGTGTATATATATATATATGTATATATATATATATATAAGATGTAAAGTTGTGAACGGATATCATGCTGGTGAGTCACACTGAACCCGCAGAATTATTTATTTAACATTAATGCCTGTCACATGGAATGTTACTAACTTCACTGCATACCACAACATATTTGACATTCTGAACATAATTGTCCCAAAGCAATTCAAAGAGATTAAAATTATAAGTGAGGCTCTTTGCCCTTAAAAACAACAGGCTTTAATGAAAATGTTTATGTCTGTTAATCCATAGTCATGGTTTATTTATAGCCCAGTGTATGATTCATCATTAGAGTTTCTTTCAAATTTTGGAAGAAAATTTTCTCTTACATGCTTGAGTGTCTTCAGACTCCTGCAGCTGCTGCTGTCACTACTATTTTCAACAGCAGAAAACTTAACATTGGCATTTTTATGCTTCTGAATTCTTTTTTTGTTTTCACCATACACAATCAGTCCTATTGTAATAATGCAAAGCAGCATCTAATGCAACAATAAATTGGCTTGTCAGCAAACTGTGGCCGTTGCCACCCCAAGGAGGAATGGCTGACAGGATGAAACGTCTTTGCTCCTTGATGGGAATCTTTACAAATAACTGCACTATCCTTCTCCCTGTTGCTGTCTTCTCCCACAAAAGAACCAGCTATGTAAGGAAGAGTCCTCTGCAACAGGTTAAGAGAAATTGTGCCCTGCCCTGCTTGGGTGCACAACAGGGAAGGGCCAGGTACATGAAGCAATCCTTGCGTTCCCCTGAGAACAAGGGGTGAAATCCTGGCTCCACTGAGGTCAATGGCAAAATTCCCGTTGACTTCAATGGAGCCAGGATTTCACCAAAGCCGTTTAGCATTGGCATTGGGGCCTCACAGTGGGAGGGGTGGGGCCAGGAATATTACCCTCAGTGCATAGTGGCCAGAAAAACTGGTTCTGTGCAATGGGGGCACACACGTCACCATGTCAAAGTGTGGCACAGCAGCCACATACCCTGGTTCTCCAGGAGGTATTGTGCCTGTTCAAGGCACTAGTATGTATTACTATCTGTATCTATTACAGTAATATTGAGAGGCCTCAGTGAGACAGAGGCCCCATTGTGCAGCTATATATAGTAGAATACAGACCCCATACTATCATGTCTTCAGAACCTCCTATTTGGAGTTTAAAGGATTCCCTGACAGTGGCACTACAGGACAATCTAACCCTTTCTTTTCTGGAGGTACTGCGCCAAACAATTTTTCTTTTTGGCTATTAAAGAAACACCACAGTCTTTTCCAGTAATGTGACACAGCACCGTGTCAATCCCATTGCAAGCTACAGAGTCATTAGGGATTGTTACTGGAGGTAAAGGGGTCTGTGCCAGCTTATTATTTTCCGTGCAGCTTTGCTGCTCCAGCACCTGATCACATATGACCAGAGAAGCAGTGGTGTGGCTGGGGTAATGAGTGAGTCCAATGTCTCTAAGAGCAGATAGCATTTGTTTCTACTGGCAAGCTGAGAAATGAGATTAAACATATGGCTGCAGGATCACGCAGAGTCCTGGTGGAACACAATAAAGTGCTGGTGTGCTGTTATCACACTTACATTCAGTCAAACATTGAAGTCATGTATGACTAAAGCTCTTACAGACATAGGATTCAATTCTGTACTCAGTTTTAACTGTCAGTGGTGTTGCATAGGTGTGCTGAGGGTAGACTATAGTTTACTCTACTTGCTTAGTTTTACTGGCTGCAGTAGAATAACATTTACTGAATGCAGTTAGTGCCATGGCCTGGTGAGAGGCACAGGCCTGTGTGAAGTGTCTAGTGCTGATGATCAGGATAGTGATTTTACTACTGTCATCGCTGGTCGCCAGCTAGTCTTGTTTAGATGCACTGAAGCATAACTTGAAACAGTGCAACACTGATGTTGATGGCTGGGAGTCTTCAGCAACTGACAGATCACTCTGGCAAGTAATAGTCAGCAATTGGGTTACCTGTTAGAGATTAATCACCATATAGATCTTGAGGCACAGACGCTGAGATGTAAATAGCGGCAGACTCAGCAGGCACAACTGTAATCCCTTCCTCAGCATCAAGCTACCCATGCACTCAATGCAGAAAGGACTGTCGTTCATACATTGGTCTTATTTTAGCCACAATCATACTCATAAGACGTAATACCACTGTCAGTGTCATCTTTAGTCACAAAGGGCAACAGCAACAACAAAACCTGGAATCAGTAGAAGAAAACTGATGCTTCATGATAGAAAACAAAATGTTTGTGAAATTTGTAACCAAAATTTGTAACTTTACCCTTTAGTTTCAACAAATGAATGCTTGTGGCACTTACTATCTGTATATTGCTAAATGGCTACTGAGGAAGTGTAAGATGTACCATAGCAAGCTGCCAGCTTTGTCCTTTTGACCCAGTGTGAATAGGACAGGAGAATATCAACATCTTTGAATGATTCTGTGGTTCCAAAGTAATATATATTTGAGTCTATCATTTAAGCTTCTGAGGATATCCAGTTATTCTGCACTTTTACCTGTCTCACTACCCCTTATATTGATTCTTTAACAGTAGTGCAGTTCTCATCACAGGAATAGAATAACTCAACTTCTTTCATACCACATGATCCCTCTCTTATCCAAATTTTGAATAAAATGTATGCATTGCTCACAACAGACTGATTTCAGAAGGAGATATCTGTTCCTTCATAACACTAAATGATCGCAAGCGTATAGTAGGTGTGAAGTGTATTTTAAAGAACTAAACATTTTCTTTGGAAAAGGCAAGGAGGAAGCAAGACTTTAGTTTTCTTTCTCTATTCATCCTTCCCGCCCCCACCCCCCACGAAGAACCTGTGTCACTGTGTGGGTGTGGTATCCAGTTCTGTCCCCTGTTCTAATTGTTGTACAGGTCCCGTGTGAGAAAATTTCAGCAATGTATCGATCCTTCTCTCAGTCTGTTTTCAGCATGAACCACTCATATCTATTTATACTTCCTGCATCACATTTATATGCAGATTAATTCATAAAAATTAAACAGAAAGGTCAGAGCTTTCCACATTTGTTAAGTAAATTTAGTATCAGACCATGAAGCACATTTGAGGTCATGATACATTGTGCTGTTCTCTGATTTTTTGAAAGGATAAGGCCCAGATCTACATGCAAGCCTAGTTCTGAGTACATCCATCTGGCATTTGGGCAGGAATACAGTGGCGCAGCAGAGAGCTCTCAGCCAATTTGTACTTCCCATGTTCTGGGGCAGATGGGGACTACTCTAATTTATGCCCTGCCTCCTGTCAGCCCTGGGAAGCAGAGAATAGCTATATGCAATGTGCTCTGGCCACGCCTTCTTCCTGCCTCTTTCCTCTCATCCCCTCTCCCTATATCAGGGCCTGAGAGCAGAGCTCTACACTAGCTGAGGAGCTCTGAATGGTAGGAAACCATTTCCTCCTTCATCAAGGTCCTCTTACTGTGTATTTTCTGGGCATCTAACCAAAATGCAGTATAAATAGGCTTGGAAGGATTAGATTTTTATTGGTAAATGTCAGTAAGCGTCGATTTCACTGTACACACCCAAACTGACCAAAAAAAAAAATGTGTCTCAAGAACTTAGCATTCGATTTAAGAATATTTACTTTGTATGTTTTGACATGGGATGTTGACAATTTGTGTTTTAATGGTTATAAAGCCTTAACTTATCGAATCTCAACGTTTACTGTAGTGAAATAATTATTGTCTGCCTCCCCACACTGTCAGATCATCTCATAATTTTCTACAACAGTGAACATTTAAATTGATAAAAATGAAAATAAAGCTCAATAATAAACACTGATAGTATTGTCAAAAGTAAAAAAAATAAACTTTGAATTCTGCCAAGTCTAGGTTTAAAGTAGTAAAACAATCTCTTTCCCTGCTTTGTATATGTACGCCAGAATGGAACTGGCTTTTCCTATATTACCTCTGCACTTAGAATGCAGTATCTGTTTGTATGTTGTAAAGTAGTTGTGTATTATTTTGTTTGTTCTCAATAATTTCCTTAAGCCTCTTTCTCCAAGATATAGGTCTCTGATCTGTACTCTCAGCAGCTACTATAGCCTCACAAACTTTTTTGAGATTTTAACCAGTGCTCAGAAGCATCGAGGCCCCACACCTGTGGGGCAAAAGCCCACAGCCTCAGCATTCAAGGGGCAGAAGCCCTGAGCCCCAACGCATCATGGGGCAGAAGCCCTGAGCCCTGGCATCCCATAAGGCAGAGGACCTGAGCCCCAGAAACCTGTGGGGCAGAAGCCCTGAGCCCAGGCGCCCTATGGGGCAGAAGCCCCGGTGTCCTCCACATGAGGCTCAGAACTCTGAGCCCCCACCCCGCCCTGCAGCTGAAGCCCAGAGCTCCGAGCCCCACAGGGCTAAATACCTGAGCCCCCAGTCCTGCTGCCCCATAGGGCAGAAACCCCAAGCCCCACTGCCCTGCAGGGCAGAAGCCCCGATCCCCCACCACCCAACAGATGAAGCTTTGAGCACCCTTTCCCCCCTGTTGTGTCCTGGAATTTGTATAGCATGTTGGCAGGGCTTCAGAAAGAGAAAAAAGGTTGAGAACCCCTAATGTAGACTAAAGTGAGCATGGCAGTCATTACAGTAGAACGTTGATTGAGAGTCTGTCAACATTTATGGTGATAAGTGAGCGCAACAATCCATCAGGTTGAGTGAAAGGATCATTATTGCATATAAAGCTGGCTGACAATAAATCAAAAAAAGCAACAAAACATTTCAGCTGTGGATCATGTGAAGCAGTACCCAGTAAGAACCTTACATGCAGACAGTGGTAAATTGTGTTGTTCATCTTGCAACGTGACTCTGGATTTGTTCAGAAAAAAACACAACTGGTCGCCATTTTGAGTCTGAATCACATATGAAGCAAAAAGCATGTGCAGAGGCTACAGGTCAGAACAACAACAAGAACTACAAAAAACCAAGCGACAGTGTCCATGATGTTTAAAAGAACAACTGAAAATAGTTTAGCAAAAAGAGGTACTACAATGGAGCTAGCGGAGCCTTCATAGCTGCCAACATACCTTTAGAAAAAAATGGATAATCCTAAACTAAGGGAATACATTAGAAAGCACGTACCAAATGCTGGTGGTTTCCTGTGTGCAAACAAACTTTGCCGATTTCTAACAGAAGTAATTGAAAAGCATGGTCAGTCTACAAAATCTGCACTGGCAGACTATGACTCCGTTTCAACTGTAGCTGGTGAAGTACAGGATAAATACATACTCCACATTTTATTCCTACCTGGCAGCTGGAAAGATGACTGCATGCCTACTTTTCCTAGCAGAGCCTGTTCAGCTCAAATCAGTAAATTTTTCAACTGTATTGCAAGCTGTAGTAAACTATGGCTTAGATTTCAATAAGATCTTAGCATTTCTCCCTGACAACGCGATGTACCTGTTCAAAGCTTTTCCTGATGTCCTACAAGGAATGATACCCAATGCAATTCATGTTATGTAGTGCACACATTTTTTCAATGGCCAGTGGTATATAGCATACATATTTCCCTGATGTGGATATGCAGGTTTCTTCTTGTAAAAAAATATTCAAGCTTCATCCAAGCTGTAAACTACAATTCAAGGTGTCCATGGCCAATCAAAGTGGTAGCCAAGCAGTGACTTTTCCACTTGAACTGATGATTACAAGGTGGAACAAGAAGTGTTCTAGTCAACAGCAGAAAAATTAAACCAGTACTACAGGTACAATCAGTCACTACCACGATAATTTAAAAAACCTACTTTTTGAGTGCTATTCACATTTTTTACCCAAATCAGGTTCCTTTTCTGTGTTTTGACCCTGAGCTAGGAGAAAGATCATGACAATGAATGTTCTGCTTACTTGACCTTTGTCATAGAATGCCAGATTCCGGTAAAAATTACTGAGTTTTGGGACTCTGTTTCTGATCAGTTTCCAAATCTCTATAAGTTGGCAAAACACTGCAGAATGTGCGATTTCAATGTATGGACAGGTATTCATCCTCCAGAGACAGAAGATGTCAGCTGCAACTGCTGGTGGATGCTGCATGCTGGCATTTAACAAACAAACCAGCCTGTTTTATTTAGGTAAGCATTAATGTGTATTTCTAAGCTTTATGTACAACTTTGAGTATTATACTTTATTATTATTAATAATGATAATTAATTAATTAATGCAGCAGACCCTTATCCAGGGTGACTTACAAAGGTAACAGTAGCACAGTACAATACTTGTTGTATATATAATGTATGAACACATCAGTGAAACTTGCTATTTATGCTGGTGACCAACGTGGGAAAAATGTATGATTTCTCTGCGATTTAAGTAGACCCCTACTTAGGAAGTAAAACAAACTGGAAATGGCTTCAACTGAACAAGAAATTAATAATGTCCTGAGATTAAAACAGACGCTAACAAAATAAAACTTGAAAGAGAACAATTCAAGGACCCAAGCAGACCTATTGTGGACGTCACTTTTATTTGACACTATACATGCAGGGTGAAATCCCAGGTCTATTGGAAGCAATGGGAATATTGCCAGATACCTGGCTTTTACCTACAGTATTCTGCTCTCCAGCACACAGTACTGTTGCATTACTGCAAGGTTCCTCCCACATTTGTTCTTGCCATCTCATTATTAGAGGTGACACAAGTAGCACTGCCTACAGGTAACGTTGTCTGATCCATTTGTTACAAGATTCTGTTTTCAGTTGCTTAGAATTTTGCCAAACTTTGCCTGTTTGGACTGAAATTTTCTATCTGTCTCAGACTGATGATTTTTCTTCTTTTATATTAAAATTTATACTAAATCCATCTAACCATTTATGAGAATGCGGTTAGGGAAAATGTGACATTTTGCCCATGTTAGAAAAAAATTCTTAATACCTATTAATTGAAAAGCTCAAATGCCTCCATGCCTTGCAGCAGGGAATTATATTAAATAAACTAACAGCAAAAAATCTACAACTTAATTTGTGTGTTAATGTAATTTCCTATGTTAAAAGAATGTTATGGTTGCAGAGTCAAGTATTCAAAAGTTAGGAAATGCCCAAATTAAGGTTGCCTGTGCAACCTTAATTCAGCTGCCTTGTGAATATGTATAATGATACAGTCAGTCTTTAATTGCATGATCACATACTATTTTTTCCATAGGACCCCTGCCTAATTCAGTGCACAGTATGGATGGTGGTCTGGGAATGTAGTGAAGGAGACCGTTGTCTGTGAGACCCCTCATTAATTTGCTGCAGAAGTTGGAAGATCTATGGTTCATGAGGCCAGGTACTGCCTCATGAACTGCAGGAAGAGGAAAGGATTGTTTGGGGTTAAGGCAATTCAGTGTCATCCTGGAGATCTGGATTCTATCCCTGCCTCTCCCATTGATTCTGAGGTGATGCTGGGCAAGTCACGTGAACCAAAATTTTCATAGGTAGCCACTGTCAGCTCATTTTCTGGGTATCCAACTTGAGACACCTGCGATCTACTCACAACTGCAACCGAAGTCAATGAGAGCTGGGCTTTGAACATATAAACTGCTATAAAATGTGAAGTACCATGAAAAATTGGCTCCATATCATCTCAAATTGGGCACTCAAAACCAGCTGACACTTTTGACAATTTTGGCTTTAGTGGATCAATGGCTCTATATCTAGTTGGCAGCTGGTATCAAGCAGAGTATCCCAAGGGTCGGTCCTGGGGCCAGTTTTGTTCAATATCTTCATTAATGATCTGGAGGATGGCGGGGACTGAACTCTCAGCAAGTTTGCAGATGACACTAAACTGGGAGGAGTGGTTGATACGCTGGAGGGTAGGGCTAGGATACAGAGGGACCTAGACAAATTAGAGGATTGGGCCAAAAGAAACCTGATGAGGTTCAACCAGGACAAGTGCAGAGTCCTGCACTTAGGATGGAAGAAGCCCATGCACTGCTACAGACTAGGGACTGAATGGCTAGGCAGCAGTTCAGCAGAAAAGGACCTAGGGGTTACAGTGGATGAGAAGCTGGATATGAGTCAACAGTGTGCCCTTGTTGCCATGGCATTTTGGGCTGTATAAGTAGGGGCATTGTCAGCAGATCGAGGGATGTGATCATTCCCCTCTATTCGACATTGATGGGGCCTCATCTGGTTGTTGTACAGTGAATAATGCACAGGGACACATGTTAAATGTTGAAGATAAATATAAATATTGAAGAGCTGCCCATTGAATAAGCACCATCCATTATGTATCCTAATGCACAAAAGGAGCGTGAATTAAGATTGCAAGGACAATATAAATACTGGCATTTCCTAATGTTTGTTATGATGCATAACTTCCGAATAGGGGTTGTTATAATATGATTATGTAGGAACTCTGGGTATGACTACGCTGGCGGTGTAATTTCCAGCTCAGGTGGGCATACCTATGCTCACACTGATCAAGCTAGCATTCTAATAACAGTAGTGTAGCCATAGCAGCATGGGCAGCAGGACAGGCTAGCTGCTCGAGTGCATACCTTGGGTCTCAGATGGGACAGCATCTACCCTAGCCATTGAGCTTTCCTGACAAGAGTCTCAATAGTTTGTTTGGCATGAAACCATTATTCGTTTAAAGATTGATACTAGTAGCCCTATATTTTTGCATTACACATTATGACTCATGTAGGCAAAGGGGTGATTTACTGAAGCACCGTATGTGGGATGGGGACAAGGACAATATATTCATAGGAACATAGAAACTGACATACTAGATCAGATCGCTGGCCAGTATTCTGTCTCCAATGATGGCCAGTACAAGATGTTTCCAAGGAAAGTAAAAGAAATGCACCTGTAGGATAACCTGCTCCAGAGGATTTTGTTTCCTAACCTCCATTAAATGGAGGTTGGAGTATGCCTGGAAGAAAGAGTTATTTATCCTCAAACTCTTTTTTTTTTTTTTAAAGATCCTCATAATTGTAGCTCTGGCTGTTCTTGATCATGAAATTGACACTAGTCCATCACAGGACTAGTGGGCAGCATAGAATCAGAGATTATTAGGGACCTCAAGAGATCATCTAGCCCAACCCCCTGCTCAAAGCAGGACCAATCCCCAAATCACCCCCTCAAAGATTGAGCTCACAACCCTGGGTTTAGCAGGCCAATGCTCAAACCACTGAGCTATCCCTCCCCCCCAGTAGAAGTCACTGCTCCTAAAGTGGCCAGGTGCTAAAGGCATAGACACGGGAACCAGGGATGCAGGGGGTGCTGCAGCACCCCCAGGTTTTATGCAGAGCCCCTCACGCTGGGTCCCGACTGCCAGTCACGTGCCTGAGGCTCCGCTGCCAGCCCTGCGCCCAGGGTCCGGACTGCTGCCACACGCCCAAGGGTCCTGGCTGCCAGCGCTGCACCTGGTATCCCAGCTGCTGGCCCGGCACCTAGGGCTCCACTGCTGGCTCCATGACCAGGATCCCAACTGCTGCCACATGCCCAAGGGTCCTGGCTGCCAGCCTCAGCCACAGCCCCTTTATCCCTGTCCAGGTTCCCCTTCCCCCCACATCCCCAGAGACAAGGCCCTGCTCCCAGCCCCAGATCTGAGGGGTGAGGGGCATGGACAGAGGTAAGGGGGCTGGCTTTCAGCACCCCCACTATTAAAAGTCCTGGAAGTCTTGAGGGTCCTTGGAAAGCTGGATATGATGCCTTGGAGGTGGCTACACACCTCCTGTCTTTCTGTATTGCAAGCCAGGAGAAGTACTGACAGAGAGGCTGCATTAGAATTGTGCTAAACATAAATCAGGAGAAGATCCCAAGGGGCACAGGACCTTCGCTCAGGTGGCTCTGTACCTCTAGCAGATTCCTGGAAATTCAGTTTCTGGGTGTGTTCATGTGTGTGTGTGTGTATGAAGTCCCTACTCATTCTGAAGAGAGTAAAAGATTTGGGAAAATTCTATTAAATTCTCCTTCAGCAGTTTCTGGCCACCAGGACACTCTGCTATGGAGTTCTCCGTGGGAAGGTATAGTCAGGCTTGGCTTAGGATTGTAGGTCAACATTTTCAATATGGATTAGTGATTGTGGGTGCTCAACCTGTGACTCCGTACAAGGCCCTGATTTGCAGAGGGTGGTTGCCCAGCACTTTCTGAAAATCGATCCCTCTGAAGAATCTCAGATGGGCATCCAAAAATTGCTCCCTCCTTCCACTTCCAAATCACTAGTCAATTTTGAAAGTCTTGGTTGTAGAATTTGGCCCTGATGCCCAAAATTACAAAGAAAATTTCATCTTGAAGTTACTTTGTGCTAGGCTACTTTTATGAAAAGTAGACTTATTTAGTGGGCTTCCAGTGGACTTAAGGCATAAGCAATGAAGTCACATTAAAATATATTATTTTCTATTAGGATAGTTGGAAGACTAAAGTAACTATAAAAATAGCTGCATGTGTTGACATCTAGGCAGATATTTCTATATATCATGCCATTTCATTCTTTAAAAAGAACAAGCCAACTTTTCACATTATTTTGGGCAGATGTCTTTGCATACATGTTCTTGATGTCAGGATTTGACGGCCAGAGAGCCACAGATGAATTGTTCTCCACAGTTTTTTATTAGTGATGATATAGATTATATTTTCATACTATGAGTTACCAGAAAATATCATGTCTGATAACGGTTCCTACACTTTTTGTCTTGATGCTATTCCCATGGTTGATGCTAGATAGTATTCCCTCCTGTGCATCCTTCTCTGCCCGGGATCTTGCCAGCTTTTACAAAAATAAATGACAATATCTAGTGAGAACTATCCTTCTCCCTCTCCCCAGCCTCTTGCAGTTCCACCAGTGATTTCATCTTCTCTTTCGTGCCTGTCTCCAGTTTTGAGATGTCCCTTCTGCTATCTGTTTCTATCCCCTTCATCAGCAGTTTCCTCAAGATTCCTTTCCTACTTCACTTCCACTCCTGTCATTATCTCTCCTTCAGGTTCATCTGTACTGTCTCCTATCCCACTGCCTACAAACATGCTACAAAAACAACCCTTTTCTCTATCCCCCCGTCTTTCTAACTACCATCCTATCTCCTTCCTTCAATGCTCTAAAGCATGTCTACTTATGCTTTCTTTCCTCCAGCTCCATCCTACTTCCTCTATAATTTGACTTCCACCTTCCCCACTCCTGTGTGGTAGCTGAGCAGCTATATAGAAAGGGGCACATCTATGTTTGTATTCTTTATCAGGGGAATATAGTAGATATAGTGTGGATTAGACTTGTGGTCCATCTAGTCCTGTATCCTGTCTTGGGCAGTGGCCAGCATCAGCTGTTCTGAAGGAAAGCTTCTTGCAAAACACAGGCAGTAGCAATCATCACCATAAACCACCACATATTGTAAGTCAATACCAGATGCTAGGAGAAAGAAGCCAATAAATAAAGCCACTACCCTCCTCCACCTTCAATAAATAAACACATACAACAGGTATCTACATGCTTAGAGAAAGATGGTAAGTATTCTGAAACATACAAGAACTCAGTGATTTGCTGATGTGATATCATTTTTATAAGGCACAATGAGGTCAGTAGGTGGAGGAGGAGTTGACAATCTTCACACAGTATCCCCCGTTACATGCGAAAGCACAACCAATGTCATCAAATTGGCGGCCAAAAGAAGTTGTTCAGTTGAGATGTCAACAAATTAAAGCAAATCATAACATTTAATAAATTGCAAAGAATTGAAAATAAACGAATATGTACATTAACGTGGAATATGTTTATTGTGAATTAAAGGGTCATCATTTTTCTAAGTCAGAAGAACAAGGACTGATCTCAAAGAGACTCGGGCAGAATTCCCCCGAGTCCTGATTCTGTCTAGTAATTAAGACTGTGCTTAATTTTAAGCACCTGACTAATACCAATTCTAAACAAATATTTAATATTAAGAACATGAATAGTCCCACTAAAGTCACTAGGACAGGAGCATATGCTTGACTGAATCAGGGACCTAATGGGTCATGACACTCAGGCTATTTTCCCAAATTATATTTTCTATATAAACTCTTCTGAAGCTAAGTAGGTGGGATTGAGCAGTTCTTTGAAGATAACACATGGCTGTTTTAATTTCAAAGACTGAGTTGAGAAGCCTTTGCTTGATTTTTTTGCTTTAATAATACTTTCTATAATCATTATATTCTCTCTCCATTAAACATACTAATGAGCACGCTCTCAAGTTGTAATGAGACAGCTAAAGCCTTTTCAATTTACATGGGATTTTTTTTAATTCAGATTGTCCCATGAGCTGAGCTAATGTGACAATGATAAACATGACTGTTTCAGCCTTATAATAGGGTGGCTAATAAGCCTAATTATGCCAAGATAATGCACAGATGATTTAGGAATCAATAACAGTCTGATACAGAGAAAAGAAGCTAATGGAAAATATTTCTGCCATTAAATAATAATAACAGTAATAATTATCATATTTCTTTAGAAAGCATCCCTCCTCCTCCTTCCCCTACAAAAGTGCTCAGGGTGCTAAACCACAGTCATAATAACAATTTTTCATTAAGTGAAAAGAACACCTTCCTTCAGCAAAATTATACACCAGGTGGGAAAACAATAGGACAAAACAGTAGCAGCCGTAGTAGTAAATTAAAAACACCTTTGAACAAAAAAAAAGTTTTCAGGCATATTTTAAAAGTGGGAGAAATGAAATGAGCTGGATTTCAGGAGGGAGCAATTTGCAGGGAGCACAACAAATACTCAATTGCCAAACGACTTCAGATGTGATGGGGGAACCCCTAAACACCAGATGGTATCTGAGCACAAAAATCCATCCAGTGGAGATCCAAGGAGGAGGTCTCAAATATAACCAGAGCAAAGCCCATTAGGCGCTTTATAAACCATTAAAGCTAATTTTATACTGAATCCACCACTTCATAGACAGCCAATGTGAAGAGTGCAAAGAAGGCCGCATATGATAATGATAGGTCAAACACAGGCGCAGTTGTGCTGATGTGTTCTGAATGATTTGCAAGCAATGGATCAGCTTTGTTGATAACCCAGCAGAGAAGAATTACAAAAATCAAGCTTAAAGGGCAAACATTGCTGTTGCCACGTTATCACAAGATAAATAAAGGTACAATCTACATGAATAGTGTAGCTGAAACCCCCATTTACAGTCTACATCTGACACATGGCTTTCCAGGCATAGCATGCAGTAAAAAATGATACCAAGAGTTTTACCCTAGTTCACAACCTTCAAACAAGTCCCCACAATCAGAAGGAGCCACAAAGGAGGAGTAAGTCATCTCATGAAAAACAGTTCCAGTCCAACAACAACACTTCTGTCTTCCCAGGTGTGACCCTAGAACCTCTTAATGCCAACTGGCAAGGGAGCACAGGAGGATTACAAGAAATTCTTGATCCTGGCATGCACATTCTGGTTCACCAAAGAGCCAGGTCTCAAATGAAAGCTGGTGTCACACTTGTTATCAATATCATTGTGATATGTATGTACAGATGCTATGTAAAGAGTTATGGATATATACTGAAATTATGTTCTTAAAGTCTGTATCAAGGTATTAGTCACAAGCAAAGGTGAAAAACAGATTTTCTGTCAGGCAGGCACTGTCTATTTATCTATCTGTTTACATGTACATTGACTATTGGTTCACAATGGATCCCAGTCTGAACTGAATGCAAATGAAGGATTGTAAGAAAGAACTTCAGAAAGAAACTAATGGGAAGAGAAACACAGCAGGGAAAGAGAGCTGTATCTTGAGGTACACTTCAAAGGATTGCTTGATTATATTTGGGCGGCAGAGGATACATCCAGCTATCCCTTACCTAGGAAGTAAAAGGACAGTGGTTTTGCTTCATGAAAAAGGAGTTCAACAAGGCCTGGTTGAAAAAGTTGGCAAGAACTTTGGATGAGATAAGCTTCTTTAGACAAAAGGGTAACTTGTTCAGTTTGATCTCTGGAAAGCATACTATCATTTGGTTTTACCATTTGTTTCCAATATCCTTACTCACAATCTCCTGAATCTCTAGTCTTTGATAATAAACTTATTTTGTTTTCACTATAAATATATCTCAGTGCTGTGGGGTTAAGCAAAGTTATGGTCTTGATTTGAAGCACATAAGCTAGTGTGCACCTTTCCTTTGGGAATAAGAGACCTGGTAATTCTGTGAGTGTTGCGGATAAGGGGCTGGTCACTGCAAGGAATGCTCCAAGAATTTGGGGGTTGGTATGTGCCTGTTGCTACTTGTACAAAGTGAGCGAGATCTGCAGAAGCGTGGAAGGCAGTGCTTGTGTTGTCAGAGGCTGGTGTTTTCAGGGAGCTGATCCACAGCAGGGAGAGACAAGACTACTTTTCACTAAAGGGAGGTAGTGGTGAGGTGCCTCACAACTCGAGGTACCCTAGGGGAGCATCACACTAGGGTTGAGGACCAGATAGCTCTGACGTATCCAACTGGCAGTATCATTCAGGTGTTCCTCCAGGAACGAGACCACACTGCATGAAAAGACCCTGTTTAACCAGAAAGTGGGTCTCTCACAGGTTACAAACATAAAACCATTAGAACCATGTGAATAATGTGACTCCAGCTGTAAGCAATTAGATAGCAGAAAGAGTTAGTCACTATCAGACTGACTGGATTGGAACAACAGAGCTGATGGTATTTTATGCCTCTGAGTTGCGCAAGAATGATAAAATGCCCTGTGGCATTTTTGGAAGGATATGCTATACAAGAATTTAATTATTAATTATTGTAGCTATTAATGTATTTGATGGTACACATTACAAGGGGCCTGATCCAATGTCAATCAATGGAAATATTGATTTCCATTCACTTCAGTGGGGCTGGATCAGGCCCAAGAGCCGTATTCTGATTCTTTTTGCCTACATCCTTGTACACATATCCTAGTTATGGAACTGCAGGGGGCCTATTTCTCTCTCTACCTGTAAACTGAATAGTGAATAAGGATAAGAGCAGTTTAGTTTGTACATTTTACTTCTGATTTCACAAGTAGTCTCAGTATGAAATAAGACCTTGTACCAGTACACTACCTATGTGAAATTTTAAACAACTCCTCACCTTGGTCCCTATCAATGTGTACTGGCTGGATCTGGTATAAATATTACATTTTGCAGCATCTTCACATTTGCTAGTAGCCAAAGGCTAGGTTGTCTTGCTTCAGTGGAGCATAAAAATAATTTTCTTTCATAGAAATGGAAGATCATGGTAACAGCATTTTAAGTGATGTCAACAGCTGAATTTTCTCTGTAATAATTTAGAATATTTAATGTGATGTGTTTATCTGAATCATTTACTGTCTACTTGTGTCATGTTATATCAATTGCAGAATACCAGTTTACTAATACAATGGAAAAAAAATTAAAGCAAAATATATTGATTAAAGTATCACTGTAATATGTACTGATTCATGTGACTGTGAGTGTGTATACTTACTTAAGCATTGATTGTCAAAGAGTCTAGTTACGATGACATATTAGCCAGAGGTACCAAATGGATGGAGAATGGTCACATGATATGATGACCTAAAACAGAGTAGTCTTGGCAGAGGGTAAATTGGAATCTTTAGCAGACAAAAGATGATGGGTAAAATTCTTCACTAATATAATTCAGCCAAACTCTTTTGAAGTCAAGGGTGTTGGTCTCAGTTACACCAGCAGAGCATTTGTTCCCAGGCAGCTGATAAAAGTAAGCTTATTCCACACTTAATGATGATTTCCTTCCTCTTCTGATGCTTTTTAGGCTTGTTTGGTACACCCAGGGTAAAGAATTGGGAGGGGAAATGAAGTGAAAAAAAATTGTAAATAAATAATGTGTGTCCTAATAATCCTGTTTGTGAAAAAGAGCAACTTGAATATGTGAAGATAAAATTGAGGAAAATATTGTCTTACCTACACCTATATAGTCATGAATGCTGAGAGGACATTCATTCCATTTTTTTCCAAGACTGTGTTTTCATTGACGATAACATTTTATTTTAGAAATAATTGAACATTTTTATTGTAACAATTTTTTATGCTGAAAAAATGTGTGAAGTTAGGTGCTTTAGAAATCACAAGCCTAGTTGTACGGACCTTAGAAGGAGAGAAAAACATATTTAAGAAATATTCAAATAGCATTTCTGATTATAATAATATGAGTTTGAATTCCACTTTCCTTGGGCCACTCAGCACTCAGACACTATGCTGTTAGGCAAAACTGGTCAGAAAATTAATTTTTTTCCTAAGGAAAATTTTGATTTTTTTGTCCAAAAGCCCTGAACCCTACACATTTGATTTTTGAATTTTTTAAATGAAAACTCAAAATTTTCCAAGAAAAGCGGACACTTTTTGTGAAAAAATTCATTTTATTGAAAACCCATTTTTCTGTTGAAAAACAGTCTTGATGGGAAAATACTGACCAGCTCTAGCGACAGACAGACAGATTCCAGGACTAGCAAGAAGTACCGTGTGTCCCTCTGTAAAACTGGGACTCTTCCTTTCCAGTTCTTGTTTCTAGCAGGACTATGAGATGTTAGACCTTAAACTGTCAGTGGTGCAGCACTGAATACTGACGGTCTTGCACTTATGACTAATGAAATTTGGTAGGGGGGCATGAAATGCCACCTATGTGGGGGAGAAAGAATGAAGCATTTAAACCTCTGACTGCTAGAAGATGGGACTGCATGACAGGGGAAGGATCACTTGATAATTGCTGTGTTCTGTGCACTCTCTCTGAAGCATCTGGCACTAGTCACTGTTGGAAGACAGGATACTTGGCTAGATGGACCATTGGCCTGACCCAGTATGGCTGTTCTTACATTCTCTAACAGGTTATTTATTTATTTTTTATTTAATGCTGGTTGTTTGAATGTGCTCAGAGGTTTGGAATGCTAGAAAAATTCAAACGTTCATGAGTACACACAGCTTATCAAATGGCTTCACAATTTATCACATTCATTATGGGATGGCAGCACCCTACTAAATTTGTCTCCCTGCATAAGGACAGCAAAGAAGAGCTTGCTGCTAGCCTGCTGCTGATGTGATTTCTTATTTATGTGAGAGTCTATTTAAATTCTAGATTCAGTACTTCTTTCTGCCTGAAGCACATGGGCAGAATAGAGACCTGAGTACCAATCAATGGACTGCACCTCTTTCAGTGCTCATCTTCCTCACTTCATCTGTGTGCTTTAGGCAGAAAGGCACACAGATCAGAAACACTGAACAAGAAAGTGACTTTGCGGGTCTGATGTGGACACCAACCAAATAGTTCAGCTTGGGGACTGGAAGAGGAGATCAGAATCCTAATCCTGCAGCCAAAAAGTGGGCAAGTACTAAGTGGCTGCTCTCTTAACCTAGCCCTACATAAATAGAAATGGCGATAAACGGGTAGAATACTATATTCCCATACATAAAATTTCATATAATAACAGAAAAGATTCAGCTTTAATAAAATCTGAAGGGAAAAGTAAAGTATTTTTTGCATATTTTAACACTGACAATAAAACATAGTAAATCACATACATGTTTGGGTCGATAAAACAGAATTATGGCTGGGGTCACAGAAATCATTTTAGAATTTCTCTCCCTCTCTGCTTAAGACAGAAGAAAACCAGTATTTGGTTAAATCATTTTCTAATCTTTCAGCTAAAAGTTTGCATGGTTTCTTGAATACATTTCTCTTAAAACTATAGCATAAATATGAACATCTCAGCTATCTTTACAGAGCAACAAAGAATGTTAATGATGTAAACATTCAATGCATGGCAGGCAGAACTATATCACTCCATAGCAACAGTATATAAAATATGGTTTCAATGCCCATTGAAAAAGCTTGAATGCATTTTGACCTGTGATAGAAACTGACAAATATCATGAGCTTTCCAAGAACCTCTGGATTCATTTGAGCCTGGAATTTAAAAAAAACAACAACCCTCTTTGCAACTGTAGGTACCTTATTTTATTCTTAAGATTCAGGATCCTGACTGCTTAAGTAGCAGTGCTGTGGGTTTCCCTTTCAAACTCATATACAGAAAGCAACTAAATGGACATGATTTTTTTTCTCTATTGACAGCGTGTGTCATTCTTGCTAATCAGATATTTTACATAGAGACAGCCAGGGAGAGAAAGAGGAGATAACCTTTGGAATAGCAAGTAATCAGCCTATGGTACTGATATAGGGCTAAATTCACAATGTGTACTTAGGTGCTCCAACATGGAGCTTTGTAGTGCTAACTTTTAGGTGCCCTGCCACCTGGTGGAATGCACAACCCAAGTTAGTGCTCAGGCTCCCCTACAGTACATGGGGAGAGGTAGGTACTTACCGACGGGATTAATGAAAGACAGCATGTGGAGCTGGGAGCTACCTAAGAGAACCAATAAGTCCGAGGAGAGGGGTTTGTCCGAAGTCCTGCCCCTCTCAACGAGTTAGGTCTCTTGAGTCTAGCCCATGGTGCCAATCACCATAGCGTAAGCACTGAATAAAAGGAAAAGGAGAAGAAAACAAATCCATCTGCCAAGGAGCATGGACCTGTACAGCTATGCATTTATTCAGCACATGTCTAATAGCTGGCCCTGCTTTGAGAGATTCATGTTATTTCATTTGATATCATGATATTGTTTGATATCAAGAGTTGCTGAAGCCAGGGGCAGCTCTAGACATTTCGCCGCCCCAAGCACGGCGGCATGCCGCGGGGGGGCGCTCTGCCGGTCGCCAGTCCCGCGGCTCCGGTGGACCTCCTGCAGGCGTGCCTGTGGGAGGTCCACTGGAGCTGCGGGACCAGCGGACCCTCCGCAGGCATACCACCGAAGGCGGCCTGCCTGCCTGCCACCCTTGCCGTGACCGGCAGAGTGACCCGCGGCATGCCACCCCAAGCACACGCTTGGCGTGCTGGGGCCTGGAGCCGCCCCTGGCTGAAGCACTTGAAAAAGGAGAAATTTTCACAGAAACCCTCTCAAGTACATAGTGTCTAGGGGCACAGATTCCTTAATAATCAAAGGAATGTGGAGAAGGAGCAGCTAAACTCACCATGCAACTTCCTTCTGTGGTTTGGAATATAAAACTCAACGTAGCTTTTCACTTTTTTGCGGTAATGGTGATGGAAGAGAGAAAGATCAGCATGAGGGGAGTCTCTTTTGCAAAGCTGCCTAGTTAGCTGGCTGCCCAGAGATAGAGGGAGGCACAGGAAAATATTCCAGTGCAAACGTTAAAAACCTATTATGCCACTTATGTCTTTTATTTTGGTTGAAATCTATAGGCTCAATGCTGTTCTTCCTGACTGCAAACAGCACAAGACAACGCAACAGTCCGAAGGAGAGTAGTGTCTGCACAATGTGTCATGCATCACTCTCAACCTGCTGCTCTGCACCCTTCAAATCAGTGAGCTTTTAACAGTAAATGAGAAAAAAACAACAAGGATAGGCAGGCAGCGAGGAACCATTCAGTGAGGCCATTGCCACTGAATTCATTTTCATTGTACCATATTGGTCTCCAAAGGGCAAATCATTAGCTCACCTCCCAGAGTGATGATGGGAAAATGTGTGAGAGAAAGTATCCTTTCAGGTCTGTGGAGTGACTCCATAGTACAGAGTTTACCTCTACCTAGTAGATGAAGTAGCCCTGCACCTCTCTAATGCAGCCCCAATGTGTGTGTGGGGGGGGGGAGGAGGAGCTAGGAAACATGGAAAATCTTCATAGAAACTCCACTGTAGGATGACTGGGCCCTGTCTTTTCCCCAGTTCCCTGTATCTTGCTCCTAGAGCTAGGTGTCTCTTGCATGATCCTTGGGAATCTAGGCCAACACAACAAAACTGAACCTGTATGGGTACCTGGAAGATCTCCCAGTATGGAGATGAAAGCTGGATTTTCTCCTGCAGTAATAAAAGACTATACAATGGAATTTATTTTGCAAGTTAGAAACTCTGGAAAATCAGGCACACCGAATTATGCAACACATAGTACCTTCCCACCTGAGCAGGGTGACTTTGGACATCTACAATGGGCAGAAGCATGCACTTGGAGGCTAAGTGGTTCTCTACAACTACCAAAGATTCACCTATACCTGCACCATGGAGGAACAAGCTATCCCCCCCACCCGCCACTGGAATGATAAGGAACCACTTTTGTTCAGACAGGCAGAACATCCAATTTAGTACTTTTGTGCTGGTATTAACATTTTAGGCATTCTTGCTCCATTTAAATTTTAATCAGTTGTCCTTTTTGGACCCAGGATGATATAAGAAGATTGATGGAATTCAGTTACCAGAGTTCTATTTTAGCAGAGCATTTTTAAAATAAAAAATGTAATAAAATATTGAGTAAGTGTTTTTATTTGTAAATAATTCATGGTGAGCTCCTAACCTGGGAAAAGCATATTACACAATTAACAGCTTTGCCACACTTACTCCTGTTGATTAAGAAACTACTCAGCATGAGTAAACATGGCCTTATAATGGCTCTGGAGATTGGTTTATTTATATTAGTCATTAACTGTGGCATTAATGCTGCAAATCATCTATAGAATAAGATGCTTGTCAGATAACTGTTTAGGAAAATTGATAATTGTTTAGCTTTTGTGCATGCATAAATCAAAAGATGCTGAACACATCTAGAAATGAGTAAAGCTATCTTAATTCTCACAAAAACAATCCATTGGAATGAAAAAAAATGATGGACAGTGATGCCAACAAATAGGGTTGACAGTTTTGGTTGGACGTATTCCTGGAGGCTTCCTCACATTACATAATCTTAATTAAAGATTAATCTTTAATTCCTGGAGACTCCAGAGCAATCCTGGAAGGTTGGAAAGCCTATCAACAAAGCATATTTTTTAAAAAAAGATAAAGACCTAAAAAATTGTGTCAAATTCAGAGCTTCAAAGGAGTTATTTGCTTATGTCAAAATGACCACTTAAGGAGGTTCTTAAATGGACAAGGCCAGGGTCTGATCCCACACCCTGCCTCATAAAAGTAAATCCTTGATACAAGTCTAATCCCAGTGAAGTCAGTAGGAATACTTACATGAGCATGGCCAGTAGAAATTGGTCTCTGTCAGTACCTTAATACCCTCTCTCATATATTTGTTTTATTGTTTAACAGTACACAACATAAATATGTTTCGCAAACTGTATAGCAAAGTTGTAATTGATGGCTTTATGCCATGCCATAAGCCCTCATTCAGGATTCCATACATGGAGCTATATTATGCAATCAGACTTTAAGCAGAATTCTACATTCAGATGAGAATATGGATGACTTGAGCATCTGTGAAGGACAAGAAAGGCCTGCTTATCTTTTACACAACATTTGGAGGGTTTAGGAGTCTGCTCTGTATCTGTGCTTGAGCCAGCACCACTCTTGCTCTCTTCTTCAGTTGCCCCATTATACGCAAACCCAGCGTGGCTGATTGTTGTGTTATAGCCACTGACTGGCACAGTCCCAACTTTAGTGCTAATTTATAGATGCACCCTTCATTCATACTCCTGCCTAACTCCCCATGAGGGAAGTCTCATCTTACTAGCTCATAGATATAACCTAATAGTGGAAAGGGAGGAAGGATAAAAATTAAGTCTCAACGTATTGAACACAGAGAAAAAAGGGAAAAGACAAAAGAGTAAGTTGGCCACAGCCACTCCCATGAGCCTCATTCTCCCCAAATTTGTAGGTTTTCCTAAATCATGAACCAAGCTAAAGTAAGAGAGTACATTCTTCTGATGCTGGTGATCAGGACAACATCACTCCTCATTGAAGTAGCACCCATCAGCAGTCCATCTTTGGCAGATACATATACAACAGGAGAACAAGCTGATGTACCTAACAATTTTTCCAAATTTTTTTTATTGATCACTGGCCAAATGTTGGTTGCCAGGTTCAGATATTTCACTACTGGTCTCTCTCTCTCTCTCTCTCGCTCTCTCGATAATATCAAACTCAAAGGCATGTCTTTCAATTAATTAAAAAGGTGGTCCTTATTTAGCTACTGATTCCATAGTACCTTCCCTCCGAAGAGATGGAGTACCACAACAAGACAACCAGTGAAGATAGAGGCAGTCCACTGTGGAGGAACAATCTCCATCTTAGCTGCACTTAATACATACTGTTTTCAAATAGATTTCAAAATAAATATGAATCCAATCTCACAGTGTTATGAACTGATTTCCAATGTAAACCAGGCCAGGAAAGGCTTGGTGATTTATAGGGGGCGTGAAGGTTGGATACACCCTTTTCACTGCTAGTAGAGATTCTGGACAGCATACCTGTTGGTGCCCTATAATGCAAAGAGGATAGAGTCTGCCTATTTGTGGTATACTTATGCCTCTGGTCATCTTCTGTGTAAGTTCCATTTGGCAGCAGGCATTTGAAGTGGCAGATAAAGGTAATTCCTCACCCCCCAATAGTCAAGCTGAGTGATACGCAGACTGAGGCTTGGGAGCCGCAAGTAGCTCTTTAATGTGTCTCCTGTGGCTCTTTGCAGCCTAGGATATTAAAACACTGTGTGATTTAATTATTAACCAGTCAAAGTTATTAACCAATTAGGATGCTTTTACTATGTTATTAACCAACTAAGTTATCAACGGAAGCTTATGCTCAAATAAATTTGTTAGTCTCTAAGGTGCCACAAGTACTCCTGAACTTTCACTAAGTTATTAACTTATTTTCTGTGAGAATAATATATACATATATATATACACACACACACATGCACACACACTAAATATTTCCCATCATACTGTTTAAATATGAATAGTACTACAGTAAATGAAACAATGAATTCAGACTACTGTGGCTCTTTTGGTTAATGCTGATCACTAATTTGGCCCCTGAACCACAGAGGTCTGAGTATCACTGATCTAGCTCCAGAGTGCTGATAAGAGAGTCTGAAGCACCGGGGATGATGCAGAAACATTTTATTAAAGGACATTTTGCATTATGCAGTGTGCTTTTGTAATAGTCTTAATCTGGATTTTTTTTTTTATGTTACAGCTTGCATAACATCCCAAAAATATTTATTGGTTTCGTTCAAATAAATGTTCACATTTGTGTGTTAAATATTGTCACCTGCCTAATGACAAGCCACTACTCTACATATTAACATAATTCTTCTGAAGGAAGGATTAAGATATTCTTTTTTGTCCTATTAAAATACATTATACTGAAACGGGATTGTCTCACACAGAATGCAGAACTGTTACTGATTCATAGCACTGCAGTTTTCCCTCAGTTATATAATTCCTTGCACTCTGATTGGTTATGGGCCTAATTTACATGTAGGCCTGATTTATGTAATCACTGCTCGGGTATTTCTCAGTCTCTGCACAGTATGCAAATCCCTGGACCTTGATAGGCTGACAGACATTAATAGCCATTCAAAGTGAAAGGATTTGCATAATCGCTGTACTATTATGTGGTGGTGGGGAAAGAAGATAATAAGGAAGGTAGAAGGAAAAGGAAGTGACAAAGTAGGATGATAGCAGGAGAAGGGGCTGAAAACATATATTTTCACATATCTCGGTTTAATTTCCTTCTCAGCATTTTGGCATGTTCTGCTTTCTGTATTTATTTTCTTCTCATTAAGTTAACATTTGACTATTTCATTAAAAAAATTCAGTGTAAGAACAACTTCACAATAACTTGGTAATAACCATATCCTGGGCTAATAAACCTCTCTGTCTTATTCATTGGGGGGGGGTTATTCAGCGAAGGATACAGCTATTATCTTGTAAAAAGGAAGCAGCCTCATGTTATAATTTAATAATAAAAGATGCACTGTTTTAATATCCCATTTTCTTAAGCTGTTGTGCTTTTCAGAAAAAAATACTAGCTTGATTCTAGTTGTGGCCTCCATACCTTATCATAATACACATAAATACTAACTATGAGAAGAAGAGTCCACATAACCTGCAGGGGGCACCTGTCACTCTCTTTCCGTCTACTGCCTCCCTTTCCATAGTCTCAGACTCTCTCCTCTCCCTCTAAAGAACAGAGAGGGGCCTTGTCTCAGGAGAAGGAAAGGAGAGATGGAGATTTTGAAAGAATGGGAAGGAAAAGAGATGGCGCATTGTAGCGGTAGCTGGATTCTGAGCATAGAAAGGACTATCCTGGCTTTTCTGTTGGCTGCCTTATTCACAGATTTCAGGCAGCATGCTCACAGCTCCAACTGCAGTCAGCTCCTGCTGAAGATGAGAGGAAGTCAGTCAGATGGGAGTGTGCACTCTATACAGCTGAAGGGGAAACATCTAACTAGGTCTATAGAACACACTCAGGGACCTGTTGTATGGATATTGGCCCAATAGTCACAATGGAGGTCGAAAGAGAGAGCATATTGATCATATCTGCAGGTGACACAAAACTGGGGTGAATTGCAAACACTTTGGAGGACAGAGCTAAAATTCAAAGGGATCTTGATAAATTGGAGAACTGTGTTACAGACAACAAAATGAAATTCAACAAAGACAAATGTAAGGTGTCACAATTTGTGACAAATTCACAAATACAGAATGGGGGATAACTGGCTTGGCAGCAGCACTTCTGAGAAGTATCTGGGAGTTGTGGTAGATCACATGATCTCAGCATGAATCAGCAATGTGATGCTGTTGCAAAAAAACAAACAACAAATGCAATTGTAGGTTGCATTAACAGAGCCATAGCATGAAAGTCACGGGAAGTGACACAGTACCACTCTATTCGGCACTGGTTAGCCCTCAGCTAGAGTACTATGTTCAATTTTGGTCACCAATGTATAGAAAGGATGGAGTGAAATTGGAAAAGATCCAGAGGCAAGTGACAAAGATGATCAAAAGGATGGAATGCAAGCCATATGAGGAACTGGGTATGTTTAGTTTGGAAAAGAGGAGATTAAGGGTGGGATATGATAGCAGTCTTCAAATACTTGAAAGGTGGTGTAGCAGGGTGAAACCCTGCTCCTTCCCTAAAGGGGTTAAAAACAGCCCTGGGAAGGGGCCGAGGCTCAAGAAGACAGCCTTTAAGCTGGGCTGATTGGGGAAGTGGCTGCAGCTGGGCCACACCCCAATCAGGCCACAGCTGGCCCCTATAAAAGGCTGGAGGCCAGAAGCCCAGACAGTCTCTCTGCCTGAAGAGGAAGAAGGGCCTGGCTGCAGGGGCTATAGGCAGGTACCTAGGGTGAAGCAGGGCTGGGGAAAGGCTGAGGAGCTGGGGAGCTCCAGCCTAGAAAGCCCCAGGCTGCGGCCTAGTGAAGGGCCAACTGGTACTGGGGGTTGCAGAGGGCAGCCCAGGAGTAGGCCAAGGCAGGAGATCCAAACCCCTTTGCCTGTGATGAGTAGGCTGATACTGCATTCTGCCCCAGAGTGTGGGGCTAGACAATGACTGGCAGTAGCCAATACTGAGGCAAGGTGGGGATAGAGGGTGAGGGTTCCCCAAGGAGGGGAGACCCAGAGAGAAAGAGGTTACTGCCAGGGGCAGCACCCCATGTGAAAGGGCACCGGGTCCAGGGAGGGACAGCGGGGGCCAGGAGAAGACAGGTGGATCACCAGCCTGCAGAGGGCGCTCCAGCACTGGACAGAGCTAATTCCCAGAGTCACCAGCAGGAGGCGCCGCGGGGGTGAGTCCGACCCGTTACACGTGGCCATAAAAAAGATGGAGAAAAGTTGTTCTCTCTTGCCACAGAGGGCAGGACAAGAGGCAATGGGTTCAAACTACAGCATAGCATATTTAGATCTCAGAAAAACCTTCCTTACTGTAAGAACAGTAGGATAATAGATCAAACTCCCTAGGGAAGTTGTGGAAGCACTTTCACTGGAGGTTTTCAAAAGGAGTCTGGATAGTCGTTTCTCTTGCATGGTTTAGACCAAACAAATCCTTTACCTTGGAAGGGGTTTAGACTAGATCACCCTTGCGGTTTATGATTCTATGACTAAACAGAATGTGGTATAGCAGCAGAATGTCTGTTTGACACTTAGGGCTTACTATGACTGCCATGTCAAAGAGCACAGGCCACTAGCATAGAATATAACTATATTTAAGATGATATTCATGAGCTACATCACCATGATTTGCTTGTTTGTTCTATAAATTGCATGCAAAATCAGTTCAGGAAGTAGGGTGCTTTTCAAGGATGGATGAGAGAGGACTTAGAGAGAGGAGGCATGCTCTCCCAGAGTATACTGTCTCTAGGGCAAGAAGCTTACACCTTCCTGGGTCTGACCTCAGAGCATTCGGCATGCCCTCCACACCATGTGCTTCCTGCAGCGAGTCTACACAGGCGGTGCTCTTGGGGAAGCCAGAGGGTCCTGCACCCCAACTCTGCAGTCAGACGTGACTCTCAGCCAGGCGGTAAAACAGAAGGTTTATAAGACAACAGGAACACAGTCTAAAACAGAGCTTTTAGGTACAGAAAACAGGACCCCTCAGTCAGGTCCATCTTGGAGGGTGGGGAGCCTAGACTTAAGTTCTCGGCCTCTCCCCATTTCCCCAGCCAGCTCCAAACTGACACTCCCTCCAGCCCCTCCTGTGGCCTTCGTCTCTTTTCCGGACAAGGAGGCCACCTGATCTCTTTGTTCTCCAAAACCTTCAATTGGCAGCTTGCAGGGGAAACTGAGGCACCCACACAGTATTCAGAGAAAACAACAGGTACAACAAAATAAAATGTATTGAAGTAGGTGAGTGTTGCTTCTGAGTTTCCACTTTTAATTGACCCTTGTAATTTTGTGGCACTGATGCATTGTAGCTTAATTTTATCCCAGCAACAAATTCTTGATTTGTAGGACCACTAATAATCAACAATGGATACATTCTTAATACCCAGAGAAAAAAGAAGAAAAGGGTAATTCATCAAGCGATGGCCTGAGTTCGACACCCAGCTTTCAAACTGAAGTTATACAAAAGAAAGATGCGGCAAATCTACAAGATAAGGAGTTTTCAGCTATTTTGGCTATCAAGATTTAAGTGGTTGGAGTACAATAGCAAATTAAACAGAGCTTTTTGCTCAGTGTGCAAAAACTGTTCTTAAAAGAAGATGTTAATATTTTTTACAAAGGCCGAACCAACATTTTTCATCTGGATTTCAAGATTGGAGACACACATTGCGTGGTTTTACATCACATGAAACATATTCCTGTCACAAGGAAGCAGGGTAATGAAGTATGCTGCTCTGCAATCACAGATAAATATTTCTGCACTAATGTCAGCCAGTTGCAGAAAATAATCACAGTCAGCTAGGATTGCACTGCACAACATTTTTACCAGTGTTCAGTACCTAGCTCAACAAGGAATAGCATTATATGGACATAATGAGAGTGATTCAAATTTGATGCAGCTCTTGTTGCTATGCAGTACAGATTCTGAGGAACTGAGACAGTGGCTTAATTGCACAAAATACAAGTGGCTGTCACATGAGGTTATTAACAAAATAATTGAAATGATGGCAGTGATGGTGCTAAGAAAAATTGTGCAAAAAGATAAAGGCTTCTAAGTTTTATGCCATTGTAATGGATGAGACTACCAATTTGTCAAGAAAAGAGCAAGTAAGTTTTTCTTTAAGGTTCTTTTCTAGTGAAGACTGAGAGATTTATGAGGAGTTTATTGGATTTTACCAAACTGACGCAATGGATGCTGCTGCTTTTTTCAAAAATTTGGAAGATACATTTCTCAGGTGTGATTTGTCCTATTTTTGATTGCTGGGGGCAGTGTTATGACGGAGCCAGTAATGTGTCCAGCAAATTTACTAGGGTCCAAGCCAGAGTGAAGGATCGAGAGATGAGAGAGGAATTTGTGCACTGTGTTTCACATTCCCTTAACCTTGCCATGCAGGATGCTCTGCATAGTATTCAAGAGTGTCGTTATATGTTTTTGATGGTGTAAGATCTCATCAGTGCCTTCAGGGAGTCACCAAAACATATGGAAGCTTTCAGAGTGAAGGGGAACCTTCTTTATGACCATTGTGCCCAACAAAATGGACACTAAGGATCAGTAGCATTAAATCACTGCTCCACAACTACAAGGCCATGATGAACTACCTAGATGAACTTTTAGTTACTCTTCTGATGAATTTGGCTTAAAATGTAGTGGATTCTCAAAGCAACTTCAATCTTTTTCAACGTACTTTACACTAACGGTTCTTGTGAAAGCCATGGGTCCTGTAGAAGTAGCTAATGCAAAAGTTCAAAGCCCAAAACGTGTCATTGACAAGCGTTATGAAGAAAGCTGGCCTGTTGCAAGAGGTGTTGAGTGGGATGCGCACTGATTCATCATACAATCACTTCTGGGAAACAGTAGAGAAGGCAAAAAAAAATCTTTATTTAGATGATCCTACACTCCCGAGAAAATGCAAGCCACCAAGATGGCTTGACCATGGAAGCCTTCCTCACAACTTCAGTGACCCCAAAGAGTATTTCCATCAAATATATGTTGAGATCATTGATGCTTGAAAAGTTGCCATTGAACAGAGGTTTTCAACAGAAAGTTTTACATTTGCAGTAAAATTGGAGAAGCTTATAACTGAGGCAGCAAATGGCTCGAAACAGGACATTGTCCCAATAAGTGAAGCTTTCCATGGTGATATTAACACAGAGAAACTATTTATTCATTTAGAAATGAAGTGATATTTGCAGATCGAGAAATTGCCAGCTTAATTCAGTGAGTGAAGTGAAGCAATTTCTAAAACAAAATGAAGGCTTGAGTGATGTCAGAAGTTACAATTCTCCTGAAATTTTTCTACACAATTCCGACTACAACCTGCACTGCTGAGCAATCATTCAGTTGCTTGCTCCGACTGAAAAATTATTGCGAACAACAATGAGCCAAGAACATCTAAACCACTTGGCATTTCTGCACATTTATAAGAACTCTGCCTCTGAATTGGACATTGCAAGTCTCCTGCATGACTTCATTTCAAGAACCAAACAATGATGAAACATATTTGCTGCCTCCTGAATAACATCGCAAAAGTTTTAATATTTGTTTTAATGTTAATATATTTGTTTTAATTTTAGAAAGTATTTGTTTTGAGTGTTATTGATCAAAGAGTGTATGCTCGTTTCCGTGTTCAAAAGAGTATTAATAACATTGATATTCTTAGTTAAATAATTTTTTCTTATGATAGTGATATTGTGCAATAAAGAGAAGCTTAAATGCTATGGTTTCCAGTCCATTTTTATACTATTTAATAAAATATATATCAGCTTACAAGGCGGGAGGGGGATATTAGACCCATTCTGGGCACCACCAAAAATTATACCAACCTGCCGCCTATTGGTGGTATGTAGAGTACAGACACTGCATGCTCAGCTAGCACAGGTATAAACAACCGTGTAGATGGTGATGCACAACTTAGTCAAGTAGGATAGAATAGAATACCCTATGTGCCCAAGCATTGTTCCCAAATCTACATGGCTACACTATTTTTAGCAGTGTAATGGCCTGCTGCCTCCACGCAGGGAGCTGCCAGAGTGTCTCCCCTCTGCTGGAGCCTTTCTCCACAGTCTTCCTACTACCAGAGCCTTTCACTGCGGCAGGTAGCTACCCACTGCAACAGTGACAAGTGTGAATGTAGCTGCCTTTCACTGCAGCATATAGTTACATGTACAGTGCCTGTACTCCACATGCCGCTGTAAGTGTAGACAAGGCTTAAGAGTACCTTTGTTCAGTTAAGTGACTCCACTTCCAAAGTTAGCCTGGAACAGCTATTGTGCTTTAAATTCACATCCTTGCTTATTATGCACTGCCTTCCTGTGCAGATAAACCACTAATCTCCTCTTCACTCATACTCAGGGCCAGCTTTATCAACTGTGGGGCCCGATTCGAATACCCAGCGGTGGTCCGGGGCTTCAGTAGCACTTTGACGGTGGGGGGGTCTGCTGTGGGTCTTCCGTGGCACCAGAGGACTCCCTGCAGCCAAAATGCTGAAGACCACCAAAGGGGACCCCCCACCGCCGAAATGCCAAAGACCCCAGAACGGACCGCCTCCGGGTGAGTAAAAAAAAATTAAAAAGGTGCCTAAGGGGCGGGGCCCTGGTGTAGGGCCTGATTCCTGGGAATCTGGTGAATCTGCCTAAAGCCGGCCCTGCTCATACTGTAACCAATTCCCAGCCACAGCCAGCCAATCAGCCATCCAGTCACACTGAACCAATCAGTCATCGACTTACCACACTAAGCCATCCAGTTCTCACTCTTCTCTCTGAACCTGAAGAGAAACCTCTCTGAGGTGCGGCAGGGGACTGGAATAGCTTGATGAGGAGCTGTGCCTGTAGTAGGAGCTTCGTGTATAGAAATCACCATTGAAACTAGCTGCATCAGCCATGAAATGATAGGAGCAATTCCCATATTGGGCCAAATGCAGCACTGCTATACAGCAGTTCGATATATCAGTGCCACAAGGCAGTGGAAAATGGTGAGCCAAAACAGAAATAGAGGTATTCGTGGTGTCTGGGCGGGAACAGACCAGCCCCATTGCTCTGCACAGGGACAAGCTCACTGGCAAAATGTCTGGTTGCCTTGCAGCCCAGTCTGGCCTTGGTCAGGTGTTCTGTAGAGCCTCAACCAGAAATCAAATCTGTGTCCCACCAGTGAAAACTATGAGGGAGGGCAAGCAAGCTGGTGATATGAACACCACTAACCTCTCTCAACGTTAATCTTCCTTTTAATGCCCAGGCCCTCATCAGCAAATTATACCTCCCTGTACTAGACAGAGAGAATCTGGGCCCCTGATTTTTCTCTAGTGGAACAAACACTACACACAAGCCTTTTCAAATCTGTTGACCGCTGGGCTCTCCCAGGCTACATAAGATTTTTTACACATCTTTCAGTGGCGATCCAGAAGCAAACTCCAATATTCAAGGACTTTGTGTGGCTGGAAAACCTAATCACAATAGAGCTAAGAAGAGCAACAGTCACTTCAGGAAGAAACCTTCCCATGGCCACTTTTGGTGCAACTGAAAAGGTAACAGAACTATCCAGGCATAGGCGTGCGCAGCACATTTAATTAGGGTGTGCACCCAGGGAATTTTTTTTAAAAGGCGAACATTTCTTGAAATACTCAATCATAAGGGACATTTTTATTCAGACTAAAGAAACTAAAAGTTAACTAAACTTAATTTAAAAAAAACAACAACTAAACTTTACTTAAAAATACAAACTTAATAAATGAGACACAATATCAATTTTTTGCTGTAGTGATAACCAGGAGTATACAAAGATAAAGATCATGAACGTTGACTGTATCTTTAACCAGATAATGAGCTAACCCAAATTGATGAAAACAGATCAAGGTTTCTTCATCTTCCTGTCCTAGAGATGAGACGTCACTCACCAGGTGTTATGGACTTAAATTCCTCAATCACATCATTGTAATTAACTGATGAAGACAATTCTTGTTCAATGTGCAAAATTATGAGTGAGTCGAGGGACATTGTACTTCTTAGTTTGTACTTCTTAGTTTGTTTTTTACATGTGCTAGTTTTGAAAAGGCTCTTTCACATGAATAGCTTGTAACAGGTAAGACTGCAAAGCATTGAATAGATTTGTAAAAGGCCTGGAACATGGAAGACCAATCTAATTCCTTTAGCCAATCAAGCCACTCTCTGGTGGTGTTCGTAGTGCTACCTTTAGGAACAGATCCATCATAACCCCGAAGCAATCCAACTTCAGCTTCCAACTCATCCAGGGACATTTTAAATTTGCAGGCAAATCATCCCTGCCAATGTCAAAGCTCAGCAGTTTTCCCATTGCAGTCACAATTTTACAAGTTTTCTGTTCAAATTGCTGGTAATCATTGAGTCTAGGAGTTGGTAAAATGAAGTTATTCTCTCCTTCTCCTCTTTTGTATCAAAGTGATGCTGGGACTCAAATGCATCATCAATATGAGTGGACTTTTTCTCTTCTTAACTGGGGAATTGATATATCATTCTCCACATACATTTTCACACTATTATTGAAAATAGATTGAAAATATTCTGGGCCAGTTCTCATCGCAGCCAAAGAGTTACGCAAGCTTTTCAACCCTGTAATTGCAGTAAGTAAGTTGAGATCTGGAGCTTGAAGGGCCTTACTCATTTTTACCACCATCTGGAGAATAGGGGCATCATGTGAAGGGCAAAGATGAACTTGAATGAATTTAGTTCATGGATAAGACCCCTGGCTTTTATTTTAGCGTCAGCAAGGTGAGTTGTTTCGATAATTTCTTGTAAAGCTTGTAAAATGATGGAGTAGTTTTGTTTTACAGCAGCCATTGCTTCTGCTCTGCATGCCCATCTTGTGTTTGATAGTGACTTCAAAGTCTTCAACTGGGATCCTACTTCTTGTGAAATCTTCTCCATTACTGCATGTCACACATGACTCCCCTCCATGAAGGCATAAAGAGTCTGAATAACACCAAAAAAATATCAAAGACAGTTCTGTTTTGTTTACTTTAAGTGCATGCATCTACTAGGACGAGGTTCAAACAATGTGCATAGCAGTGTACATAGAGTATTTCAGTTTCTTTCTTTACATTTCATTTGAACTCCTGCAGTACATCCAGACATAGTTTGCACCATCAAAACAGACAGACATCACTGATGACCAGTCAATTTTAAGAATGCCAAGGATGTCATTTAACTGGTCAAAAATAGACTGAGCATCAACTGTTAATAGTCTCTGAACAGACACAAAATGTTCAACTGGACTATGTTTTTCATTGTCAAAATACTGCACCACAATGGACATCAGTTCATGGTGTCCACAGTCAGTAGTGTCGTTGGCAATTATTGAGACCATTTTTCCATTTAGTGAAGACACAATCTTTTGTTGCACAATGTTGTGCAAGGCCACAGTTAAATCATTTTGGATGCGATTACTCAGAAAGGTAGCGTTTTGAGGAGATTGTTGCACATGCTTTGCCATTATGGGATCATATTTTTGGAGCATATTGACAAGATTTAGAAATAAACCTCTCAGAACTGTCAGCTTTTTCACTGTGACTCCTGAATGGTCTCCCACCTTTCGCCAAACACAGAACAATGTCAATCAGTCGCTCCATTACACTTCGGTTATGGCACCGTTCTTCTTGTTTAGACAGATAAGCCTGCTTGCCCTCATCCAACAATACATCAATAGGTTTCCCTTCATTAAAACTTGACCATGAAGAACAGCTCAACACATGAGATTTTGACAGTTGGTGGTTTTTAAAACATTTGTTAGCCCTATGCCAGTTTCTGAATCCCTTATCAATAAATTCTGGATCAGTGTGACCTTTGTTTCCTGCATCATTAGAGGAGAAGAAATGGCAGTAAAAGCAAAATGCTGCATCCTTTGATGGGCTATATTCTAGCCACCTATACTTTTCATACAAATCTGACTGAAAACTTCTTTGGAACGTCTAGGAAACATGCTCAATCTAGGCTGATAAGGACCTCTGGATAATTGAGACTGGCGTTCTAATCTATTTTTTGGAATATCACAGACTGGGTCATCAGATAGAATGTTTGATGGCTTTGAATAGGAACTACACTGACCTAACTACACTAACTAAGAGACAAAGTCTGTTTCTGTTGGTTGTTACTCAATTTATTGCATGCACTGGAACTGGTGGTGGCATTATCTTCACGTAAGTTCTTAACCGAGGAGTCCGAGGTATTTGCACCACTATCAGCACATTCATTATAATTCAGTTTGTCTGCTACTTTTCTTGTCTTAACAATGAACCGATCATATTTTAAAATTAAAAGGGCGTATCATATGATTGAATTAAAATGTAAAGCCACAGGCTTGTTATGCTATTTCAGTAGAGTACACGTGACAAAGATTAAACACTGTAGACACTGTGCTGGGCATGCCTGACATGGCTGCTTATATAGGTCAAATAATTTTCTAGAATAGTAGTTGGAGTGGAAGGGGAGGACCAATGGTAATGCGGTGCCACAGTAGTGGGGAACACATGCTGCGAGCGAACACGGGCTTTCCATACATTTCTACAACATCTATATTATGCAATTCGGTGCCTATTGAATAATACAACAATCCATACTTTAAAACTAAAAAAGCGTATGATGCGATTAAATTAAAACGCAAAACCACTTTTTTTGAGATATTAGGGTGTGCCTGGGCACACCCAGCACACCCCGTATGCATGCCTATGCATCCAGGATATGTTATAATTCTCCTGCTCTGATAATTCACAGAGCCACCCTAAAACTGTTCACTGGTGCTCTGTCTTCTTTGTAAGGGCAGGTTTTAGCCCTTAGTGAATTGGTTTACTTCATAATTTGCAAGCAGAGCAACATTATTACCTGAAGAGATGATTGGTAAATCAGATATGCCGCTTATCTGACTTTTTCTGCCCCCTATAAATAGAAAGAGATATCAAAATAAGTTCTCTGTCATTCAGACCTAGTTTCACATTCATCTGATACCTTGCCTAGGATTTAGTTTATCATTTCAATCGAGCCTTTATGAAATATCTTAGGCCTGGTCTACACTAGGAGTTTATGTCGAATTTAGCAGCGTTAATTCGACTTAACCGTGCACCCGTCCACACCAGGAAGCTAATTAGTTCGACCAAGAGGTCTCTTTAGTTCGATTTCTGTTCTCCTCCCCTACGAGGGGAGTAGCGCTAAATTCGACATGGCCATGTCGAATTAGGCTAGGTGTGGATGGAAATCGACCTTAGTAGCTCTGGGAGCTATCCCACAGTGCACCACTCTGTTGATGCTCTGGACAGCAGTCCGAGCTTGGATGTTCTGACCAGCCACACAGGAAAAGCCCCGGGGAAATTTGAATTCCTTTTCCTGTCTGGCCAGTTTGAATCTCATTTCCTGGTTGGACATCGGGGCGAGCTCAGCAGCACCGGCAACAATGCAGAGCTCTCCAGGAGAGGAGTCCATGCAATCTCAGAATAGAAAGAGGGCCCCAGCATGGACTGACCGGGAAGTCTTGTATCTGATCGGTGTGTGAGGCGAGGAGTCTGTGCTTTCGGAGCTGCGCTCCAAAAAACAGAATGCAAAGACCTACGAGAAGGTCTCCAAAGCCATGACAGACAGAGGATACAGCCGGGATGCAACGCAGTGCCGCGTGAAAATCAAGGACCTGAGACAAGGCTACCACAAGACCAAAGCGGCAAACGGACACTCCGGAGCCCAGCCCCAGACATTCCGCTTCTACGAGGCACTGCATGCCATTCTCGGTGGGTCTGCCACAACTGCCCCACCAGTGACCGTGGACTCCGATGATGGGATAGTGTCGATGTCCAGTTCCTCGGCAATGTTCGCGGACGGGGAAGATGAGGAAGGGTTTCTGGAGGACGAGGCAGGTGACAGCGATTACAACGCTGGTTTCCCCGACAGCCAGGATCTCTTCATCACCCTCACAGAGATCCCCTACCAACTCTCCCCGGCCATTAACCCGGACCCTGAATCAGGGGAAGGATCGACATGTAAACTTTTATTATTAATGTAACAGGAATCTGAACTATGTGAAAAGGAGGTCTATATATATGGGGATAGAACAGAAATCCTCCTGGGAGATCTCCACGAAGCTCTCCTGGAGGTAATCGAAAAGCCTCCGCAGGAGGTTCCTGGGGAGAGCTGCCTTATTGGGTGCTCCGTGGTAGCACACTTTTCCATGCCAGGCTTTCATGAGGTATTCAGGGAGCATTGCCTCCACGAGCATGGCAGCATAGGCCCCTGGTTTGTGCTGGCTTTCACGCAGCATGCGCTCTCTATCTCCTTCAGTGACCCTCCTCAGGGCGATCTCGCTCGGCGACTCCTGCATCTAATTAGGGGAATTACTGTAATGTTATGCCTGGTCCAAAGTATTTTTAAAATATCTCCAGACAGACGGCGTAGCAGAGACTCAGCACGCTGCTGCGTGACAAGCGTAACGGAAAGCCAAAGAATCAAATGGACGCTCATGGAGGGAGGGAGGGGGGACTGAGGACGCAAGCTATCCCACAGTTCCTGCTGTCTCCGAAAAGCATTTGCATTCTTGGCTGAACTCCCAAAACCTGTACGGTCAAACACATTGTCCGCGGCAGTTCAGGGCAAAGCTCATCAATGTACCCCCCTCCCCTACCCCCAGAAGGAAAAGGAAAAAAATAGTCTCTTGACTCTTTTAAATGTCACCCTATGTGCATAGGCAGCAGGTTTGTATAATTTTTGGTGGGGCCCAAAATGGTGGTGCCCCCCACACTCCCGCCCTGTAAGCCGATATAAAATGAAGCTACAACGCGTCAGTGCCACAAGATTACAAGATTGGAGAAGGGGTAGGGGGTTCCAGGGGCCAGTCAAGGGACAAGGAGCAGGGGGGGGTTGGATGGGGCAGAGGTTCGGAGGAGCAGTCAGGGGACAGGCAGCAATTGGATAGGCATGGGAGTCCAGGGGGTTTATCAGGGGACAGGTAGGGGGTGGGGTCCTGGCGGGAAGTTGGGTGGGGTCTCAGGAGGGGGCAGTTGGGGACAAGGAGAAGGGAGGCTTAGATAGGGGCTGGGGTCCCAAGGGGCAGTTAGGGGCAGTTGTCTCGGGAGTGGGTAATGGGGGACAAGGACCAGTGGTGCTTAGATAGGGGGTTGGGGTCCGGGGAGGGGGCAATCAGCAGCCAGGGGCTGGGATTCAAAGAGCTCTGAGCTGCTGGCAGCCGCCAGGAGCCCTGAGGCCTTTAAATCCCAGCCGCCGCGGGCAGCCCAGAGCCCTCTGATTCCCGGCCGCAGCTGGGATTTAAAGGGCTCTGGGCTCCCCGCGGTTGCAGGCAGCCCAGAGCCCTCTGATTCCCGGCCGCAGCTGAGATTTAAAGGGCTCTGGGCTCCCTGCGGTTGCAGGCAGCCCAGAGCCCTCTGATTCCCGGCCGCGGCTGGGATTTAAAGGGCTCTGGGCTCCCCGCGGTTGCAGGCAGCCCAGAGCCCTCTGATTCCCAGCCGAGGCTGGGATTTAAAAGGCTCTGGCTCCCTGCCGCAGCGGGCAGCCCAGAGCCCTCTGATTCCCGGCCGTGGCTGGGATTTAAAAGGCTCTGGGCTCCCTGCGGTTGCAGGCAGCCCAGAGCCCTCTGATTCCCAGCCGAGGCTGGGATTTAAAACTCTAGGCTCCCCGCGGTTGCAGGCATCCCAGAGCCCTCTGATTCCCGGCCGCGGCTGGGATTTAAAGGGCTCTGGGCTCCCCGCGGTTGCAGGCAGCCCAGAGCCCTCTGATTCCCAGCCGAGGCTGAGATTTAAAGGGATCTGGCTCCCTGCCTCAGCGGGCAGCCCTGAGCCCTCCGATTCCCAGCCGCGGCTGAGATTTATAGGGTTCTGGCTTCCTGCCGCAGCGGGCAGCCCAGAGCCCTCTGATTCCCGGCCGCGGCTGGGATTTAAAGGGCTCTGGGCTGCCTGCAACTGCAGGGATCCCAGAGCCCTCTGAATCCCAGCCACGGCCGAGAATCAGAGGGCTCTGGGCCGCCTGCAACGCAGGGAGCCAGAGCCCTTTAAATCTCAGCCGTGGCTGGGAATCAGAGGGCTCTGGGCTGCTGGCAGCAGCGGGGAGCCCAGAGCCTTTTAAATCCCAGCTGCAGGCAACCCAGAGCCCTCTGATTCCCGGCCGCGGCTGGGATTTAAAGGGCTCTGGGCTCCTGCCGCTGCCAGCAGCCCAGAGCCCTCTGATTCCCGGCCGCAGCTGAGATTTAAAGGGCTCTGGCTCCCTGCGGTGCAGGCAGCCCAGAGCCCTCTGATTCCCGGCCGCGGCTGGGATTTAAAGCTCTGGGCTCCCGCGGTTGCAGGCAGCCCAGAGCCCTCTGATTCCCCGCCGCGTCTGAGATTTAAAGGGCTCTGGGCTGCTGGAGCCGCGGGGATCCCAGAGCCCTTTAAATCCCAGACGCGGCGGGGAATCCGAGGCTCTGGGCTGCCGCTGCAGGGAGCCAGAGCCTTTAAATCTCAGCCGTGGCTGGGATCAGAGGGCTCTGGAGCCCAGAGCCTTTTAAATCCCAGCTGCAGGCAACCCAGAGCCCTCTGATTCCCGGCCGCGGCTGGGATTTAAAGGGCTCTGGGCTCCCTGCCGCAGCGGGCAGCCCAGAGCCCTCTGATTCCCAGCCGCAGCTGAGATTTAAAGGGCTCTGGGCTCCCTGCGGTTGCAGGCAGCCCAGAGCCCTCTGATTCCCGGCCGCGGCTGGGATTTAAAGGGCTCTGGGCTCCCCGCGGTTGCAGGCAGCCCAGAGCCCTCTGATTCCCAGCCGAGGCTGGGATTTAAAAGGCTCTGGCTCCCTGCCGCAGCGGGCAGCCCAGAGCCCTCTGATTCCCGGCCGTGGCTGGGATTTAAAAGGCTCTGGGCTCCCTGCCGCAGCGGGCAGCCCAGAGCCTCTGATTCCCGGCCGAGGCTGGGATTTAAAAGGCTCTGGCTCCCTGCCGCAGCGGGCAGCCCAGAGCCCTCTGATTCCCGGCCGCGGCTGGGATTTAAAAGGCTCTGGGCTCCCTGCGGTTGCAGGCAGCCCAGAGCCCTCTGATTCCCAGCCGCGGCTGAGATTTAAAGGGCTCTGGCTCCCTGCCTCAGCGGGCAGCCCAGAGCCCTCTGATTCCCAGCCGCGGCTGAGATTTATAGGGTTCTGGCTTCCTGCCGCAGCGCGCAGCCCAGAGCCCTCTGATTCCCGGCCGCGGCTGGGATTTAAAGGGCTCTGGGCTCCCCGCGGTTGCAGGCAGCCCAGAGCCCTCTGATTCCCAGCCACAGCAGGCAGCCCAGAGCCCTCTGATTCAGCGGCTGGGATTTAAAGGCCTGGGCTCCCGCTGCTGCCAGCAGCCCAGAGCCCTCTGATTCCCAGCGGCTGAGATTTAAAGGGCTCTGGCTCCTGCAGCGGGCAGCCCAGAGCCCTCTGATTCCCGGCGGCTGGGATTTAAAGGCTCTGGGCTCCCGCGGTTGCAGGCAGCCCAGAGCCCTCTGATTCCCAGCCGCTGAGATTTAAAGGGCTCTGGGCTGCCTGCAGCCTCTGGGCTCCCCGCTTCTGCCAGCAGCCCAGAGCCCTCTGATTCCCAGCCGCGGCTGGGATTTAAAGGTCTCTGGGCTCCCTGCCGCAGCGGGCAGCCCAGAGCCCTCTGACTCCTGGCTGCGGCTGGGATTTAAAAGGCTCTGGGCTCCCCGCAGCAGCGGGCAGCCCAGAGCCCTCTGATTCCCTGCCGCGGCTGGGATTTAAAAGGCTCTGGGCTCTCCGCAGCAGCGGGCAGCCCAGAGTCCTCTGATTCCCGGGGGGGGGCTGGGATTTAAAGGGGCGAAACCTAGCTCCAAATATTGGTGGAGCAGAGCCCCTGATTTTGAATATTCCTGGGGCTTTAGCTCCACGAGCCCATATAAGTTGGCGCCCATGCCTATGTGTACTGAATGCTGCTGGTAGATGCGATGCTGCAGCACTCTACTGTAGTATCCTCCCCACCCCCTGCCTCATGGGTGGCTGACGGTGCAATACGACTGGTACCTGTCCTCATCATCAGCCTTGTGGCAGATGGTGTAGTGCAGTAGGACTGCTATCTGTCCTCGTCATCAGCCCATAAGTAGATGGCCTGCTAACCGTCTTCATCATAGCAACAAGGGGCTGAGCTCCATCAGCCCCCGCCCTTCATGTGTAAAGAAAAGATTCTGTACTGCTTGGACTATCATAGCAGCAGGATGCTGATCTCCTCTCCCCCACACTGCTTAATGTCCTGTCTGGACTATCATAGCAGCTGGAGGCTGCCTTCCCCTCATTTCATTTCACTAACAAGTCAGTGTTTCTTATTCCTGCATTCTTTATTACTTCAGCACACAAATGGGGGGACACTACAACGGTAGCCCAGGAAGGCTGGGGGAGGAGGGAAGCAACAGGTGGGGTTGTTGCAGGAGCACCCCCTGTGAATGGCATGCAGCTCGTCATTCCTGAGGGATCTGACACGGAGTGGCTGTGCTCTCTAGTTCTCTGATACACTGCAACCCTAGTACAGTTGCCCCATATTCTAGGCAGGACTGATTCTATTTTTAGATACCATAAAGGAGGGAATGACTCAGGGAGTCATTCCCAGTTTTGTCTTTTGCGCCCCCAGCTGATCTCAGCCAGGGGCACCTATGACAGCAGCAGAAGATATAGTGCAGTAGGACTGTTAACCGTCATCACCTTGCCAATTTACAATGGCATGGTAGATGGTGCAATATGGCTGATAACCATCTCTGCTGTCATGCAAAAGCAAATGAATGCTGCTGTGTAGCGCTGCTGAATCGCCTCTGTCCGCGGCATCTAGTACACATACGGTGACAGTGACAAAAGGCAAAACAGGCTCCATGGTTGCCATGCTATGGCCTCTGCCCGGGTAATCCAGGGAAAATGGGCTCGAAATGATTGTCTACCGTTGCTTTCCCGGAGGAAGGAATGACTGATGACATTTACCCAGAACCACCCGCGACAATGAAATTTGCCCCATCAGGCACTGGGATCTCAACCCTGAATTCCAAGGGGTGGGGGAGACTGCGATGGGGTGGAACAGGGGCAGAGTTTGTGCTTTCCGGATTGCCTGCAGCAGGAGTGCGCACGAGATAGGTGCTGTGCATGGTGTTGTTCACAGACACAGACTAGACTGTGTTCTTTGTTCGCAAAAATGTATCTTTGCGAGGAATTCACTCCCTTTTTCCCATCACACAGCTTCGACTGTCTCCAGACCTGCCACAGCATCCCCCTCACAGAGGCTGGCAAAGATTAGGCGGCGAAAGAGAAAGACACGGGACGAGATGATCGCTGAAGTTATGGGGTGCTCCCGAGCCGAGGCGGACCAGCAGAGCCAGTGGAGGGAGACCCTCTCTCTGTACCAGTGCTCACACAGCGAATGGGAGGAGAGGTGGCGTGAGGAAGACAAGCAGGCGACTCAAACACTGCTTGGACTAATGAGGGAGCAAATGGACACGCTCCGGCGCCTTGTGGATGTTCTGCAGGACCGCAGACAGGAGGACAGAGCCCCCCTGCAGTGTATCTGCAACCGCCCTCCCCTGCCACAAAGTCCCATACCCCCCTCACCCAAAATAACCAGAAGGAGGGGTGCCAGGGGCCGTGAAAACTGTCACTGCACCCCAGCAGAGTGCTCAAGTACCCAAAATCTCTCATACCCTAAATTTTGAGAAGTCCTTCCCTTCCTGACTCACCCAAGCCCCAATCCCAGTTTCATCCCCTAACTGTCTAGTTAATTATTAAAAATACTTTGCTGTTAATTACTGTTTCCGTCATGTTTTTTTGCAGAAGACTGTGTTTGAAAGGGTGGGGGTGGGGAAGAGGGTTGGTAATTGCATAGGACAGTCACCTTTACCAGGTTACAGACACGGGGGCAGGATCAGCAGCAGGTCACACACACAGTGCAGTCAGTAGGCACCCTGGTCAGTATGGGAGGTGGTTTCCAGGTTCTGTGTGGGTGGGGGGGTACGTGATTTTGTAGCGGGGGAGGGCGGTTACAGATCTTATGCAGCGGTCCTTGTCCTGGACCACAGAGCCACGCAGCAGAGGAATCTCTATCCGTCCTTCTCCGCCACAAGGTCACATAGCCCCCGCACACAGAGTCCCAAAAAGGAGGGATGGCAGGCTCCGTTGAAACAACCAGTCCAGCACTGTGGACCGCTCTAGGAGCAGGAGCCTGTCATTCCTCGAGTTTAGAGGCGGTCTTTACATCACCCGCACACCCTACCCAGCACAGTCTGCGTCCCTGTTTCAACCCTTTAACGCAAAGTCATTAATAAAGAAACCTTTCTTAAGTAACAATGGAACATGTATTTTATTTTTACACGTGTGTTGGAAGTGGGGGAAACGGGGTGAACGGGGTATGTAACTGCAGAGGCTAGTCAACAGTAACTGGATAAAGAAATAGGGGCAGGTTCAGCATCTCTGTAAAGAAACTGAACAGTCACAGGTCACGCTGCTCGCTGAGGAAGCTAGGTTTCAAAGCCTCCCGGATGCACAGCGCATCCCGCTGGGCTCTTCTAATCGCATGGGTGTCAGGCTGAGCGTAATCAGCAGCCAGGCGATTTGCCTCAACCTCCCATCCCGCCATAAAGGTCTCCCCCTTGCTCTCACTGAGATTGTGGAGCACACAGCAAGCTGCAATAACAATGGGGATATTGGTTTCGCTGAGATCCGAGCCAGTCAGTAAGCTTCGCCATCTCCCCTTGAGAAGTCTGAAAGCACATTCCACCACCATTCTGCACTTGCTCAGCCGGTAGTTGAAGAGTTCCTTGTCAGTGTCCAAGGCGCCTGTATAGGGCTTCATGAGGCAGGGCATTAGCGGGTAGGCTGGGTCCCCGAGGATCACTATAGGCATCTGCACATCCCCAACAGTTATTTTGTGGTCCGGGAAGAAACTACCTTCCTGCAGGCATCTAAACAGACCAGAGTTCCTGAAAACACGTGCGTCATGGAACCTTGCCCGCCACCCGAAGTTGATGTTGGTAAAACCTCCCCTATGGTCCACCAGTGCTTGCAGCACCATTGAAAAGTAGCCCGATTTCTCAGCAGCTGACTGTGGAAGAGGTGGACGATAAGGTGCGAGGAGTTGACAACGGCCATAACTGCAGCGGGCTCCATGGTCGCAGTGCTGTGGCGTCCGCGCTGTCACTGACCAGAAAAGTGCACGAACAGATTGCCCGCAGGCACTTTCAGGGAGGGAGGGCGGGATTGATGGTTCAATGATGACAGTTACCCAAAACCACCCGCGACACATTTTTTCCCCCAGCAGGCATTGGGGGCTCTACCCAGCATTCCAATGGGCAGCGGGGCTGCGGGAACTGTGGGATAGCTTCCCACAGTGCACCGCTTTCAAAGTCGATGCTTGCCCCGTTAGTGTGGACTCACAAAGTCGAATTAGTGTCCTTAGTGTGGATACACAAATTCGACTTCATAAGGTCGATTCCACAAATTCGACTTAAGTTGAATCGAACTAATCTGGTAGTGTAGACATACCCTTAGAGACCTTTGAGATCAGCAAAGAGCTTTGGGTTCAGAAAGACAGACTCAAAATTAGAGAACATCTTTTACTTTGTAGTTTTGAAGCCGATGTCTATGTATCAGGACGGAGCTTATACGATAATGTCATCCTATCATCTTGAAGCTCGCTGTTCTAAAAACAGCCTTAATGTTTTCTTACTTAGTATATTTTTTTTAGAGTGGCAGATAATTAACAATAATATGCTAACTAATTTTTAATTTAATTGCTAGGCTTGAAATCCTTGGTGAACTGCATAAAATAGAAATAGTGGCCAGATCCTGGGTTCCTGTCTTTGTGTACCTACTGCAGCTCAGATTATATATACACATTTTATCCAGTCCCACAGCAGAATACGGAGCCAAAGTCCACTGGGATGATTCTGGCAGATGGGACTGCCAGGGCATATGTTTGTTCTGATCACATTCCCTGTAGAAGTGGGGGAACATCATAGGAGGACTACTGGACCAGTTGAGGATTACCTTATGTGGGATGAGGGATCCTGCAAGGCCAGCTTCCACTGGGTTGAACGTTCTATGCTCCACAGCACTGGTGCAAAGCATCCTTAGCACAATCAAGGCCAGTGTTTTCATTATTTTATTCTTTTTTGAGTTTTAAGTTCAAAAGTGCAGCTGAGGGACAAATGCAACTCACAATTACACCCATGCAAACTCACTGAAATCAGTTCAACTCAGCAGGATTCAGAAGTGGAAACTTGCATGTGCTGCTGAGTTGATATCACCTGCATAACAGAAATACAAGTTACCATATCACAAACGCTAAGTAAATTATGTCCAATATGTTCAGTGCCAAAACCAACAACATCTTTTCATGCCTGTTCCTTTACATAGTTTTTGTGACAGGAAAAAACAAGACCTGAAATTAAGGCAGAAATCCATCAGCCTAAAATTTCACAAGCCTTCCAAAGCCATATCAGAAATCAATATCAAGTACAGCAGAAATTACTCTATTAAAAAGAAAAGATGCTTACTGTAATTATATGTCTTTCTTCTTAAAGAAGCAACCAGGTAATGTTATACCATGACCGAACTCACCAGAATAACTCTCCGGATATTGTTTTAAGTTATGTTTCTCATTTTATTTTCTCTCATGCACCTTTGTCTGAGTTGCATGTCTTTTCCTTATCCCCGATCAAGCCAGACTAAGAACTGTCACAGCTCTGCCTGCTGGACACTCACTTGGCAGCTGTGTTTGGCCCATTTGTTTTAAATTTTCTAAGACTGAGCAGAGTCCAGGAACTGCCTCTGGTTTGGGGTTTCTAGGCATACTCTTAGGGTGCAGATCCTATATTTAGCAACCCCTTTTGAGAGCTGAGACCTATGGTCCAGTGACCCTATGCCCCCAAGGCCAGCGCTGACCCCCCAAACACCCCAGTTGCTTAGCACACACTATTCCAGCGCTCCAACCTCGTGAGCACTCTGGTTACCATTTACCTCTCCAATGCCACATGATAACTGAAGCATATGACACACAGATGTTGCAAAAAGGATCGTAAAACATTTACTCTTCAGCTAGCACAAGAAATATGCAGATCCAGGCAAAACAGTAAAACAGCAGTATGCCATCCCCACCTAGGTTTCCTCACCACTCTGATGTGTTCTTTGGGATTTGTGTCAGTGTCTTCTAAGGAGTCCAGGTTCCTTCCTCTTCCCCTGCACTCCTACACATGGCTTCTTTTCTGGAACACAGTCTCTTTGGTCTCCGCCCCCCTATCTGCAAAATGGCTGGTGAGTGACCCTTTTAAAAAAAATCCTCTTTGGCAGGTGACCACCACAGATCAGACTCCTCAGGTGATCAAAGTCTGCCATCATGCTGCCCATTGCTTAGTTACCCCACCCCCACAGAGTTCAGACTTGAAAAACTGGTTTCCCTGAGGCAGTAGACAAGTTTTTGTCCAAGGAGGCTTCCATGTGCATAGCACCAACAAGGTTTAACAACACCTGTGTCACTACTCCTGGGATATTTATCCAGCACAGAGGTAAAAAAAAAAAAAAAAAAAAACAACAGCTAAGATGGCAGAGAAGCCTCCATTCAAAATGAAGTTTGCAGTCTGAAAAAACCTGTAGAGAGTCCCTAATATCAAACAGACTTCATAAACAGTAGATAGAGAGATTCTCCATAAGTGAATATTGTGCAGCTAAATGGAAGCTATTTTAATTAATAAAATGTATTTATTTTAACACCTTTTCAGGGTCTAGCTAAGCCTTTCATGGGTAAATCCCAGATTCATAGAAATGCCTAGGACAAAACCAGTTAAGAGCAGTTCAAGTATAGCATGTGGTAATACTCACTGATAAGACTCATCCAAACCACTGAGACAACAGAAACCTTGCTGAGATTTTGTCTCCTTTCACACACTCCCAAACAGGTAGAAATGAGGTAATCTGGTCTTCAATACATTAGGTTATCAAGGGCAGGGAACACAGATCTTTAAGAGAGGAAGTGGAGAATATTGTATACAATTGAAACTGCAGGAGGGAATGTAGGTAGGAAAATTACTGGTGTTATGGGGCTCTTTAGTAACTCAGAAGTAGAGTTTATAGATCTCTCTTTTTTTTAAAGTTGATTTGCAGATCCCACCAACACCCAAATCATAGATTGAGACACCAAACACCCAACCATTTTTTCCAAATCCACTGAGTTAATTTGCTGGTTCTTGTGGCTTTCAAGCAGACTCTCATGGCTCCCCTCCATCTCTACTTTGAATGACAAATTGCAGAATCTTGTTAATGCCATGAGAATTTATGAGCACTTTTAATACTTGGGCAGATATTGATCTAATAAGAATTTTATTATAGCTTTGAGACCTGCTGCAGAAAGAGATTACCTTTATAATGATTTCACACCATAAGCAACTGTTCCAATATGTATTTCACTGGATGATATATTATGGTATGTGAACAGGGGAAAAAAGTCTTTTGCTCAGGAGGGTAGTTTGTGTGATGCAAAGTGATATTTTTTTCAACAATTTTATCCTTGCGATTGTTATTTAATGTGAAATCTATTTAGAGATGCAGAAAGCTGTTGACTCTGTCAGGATAGCCCCTTGGAGCTCACTAACATGGCCTCCCAAAGAGGAGAAAATCTATAAAACTGCAGTTTGTTGCTATGACTGTCTTCACTGAATTCCTCAAAAATCATCTTGAGCTTATATCTTCAAGCCTTCTAGATACACAAGCTCAGGAGCATTAGTGGAGCTGTTGAAACCATGCTGGGTCCCACATAATAAACTCCACCAATTCTTGTCCTGATTGGCTTTTTAAGAAGTGAGTGCCTAGCTGCAAAGAGAATCACAAACAAGTATGGTCACAATCCAGCCCCTCTGCTGAAAGGCATGAATGCCAAAGCATTATGTAGAGTCTGATTGCCACTGGAAATATTGAGATGAAGGTTGATGGTTACAATTGGCAGCCATCACATCTTCACAAAGCAATGACCATCCTTTAATATGTCATCACAAATCACCTTGAGCCATTCTTCAGAATCTGAAAAGAATCAGTATCAGGTAAAGTAACGCTTTAAGGCTTTATTACATAAATAAAAGTACCTCCAAACACAAAGAAACAGATAAACACCGATGATAAGCACATGAAGCTCAGAAACAACACAACAGTAAAAACTAAAACAAAAAAATAAAAACCTTCCCAACAGGAATATAAGCCCTTATGCTTTCACTATTGGAGGCTAAGAGGAAAATTTTGCAGCAGAAAAGTTATCTTGTTATTGCCTATTGCAGGATCTCTTTTTGTACCTAATCTCTAATTTTCCTACCTTCCTCTGAACCATTTGGTTCTGTCCACTGCACAGTGGGGTGGGATGATATTTGTTGGGATTCCCACTGAGACCTTTTTCCATTCAACTTCCCAAGAACTCATTTCATCTCCAGTCTTTGTCACTTGGGTGTCTTTATTTTGCATATGGCAACACTACACTGAGTTGATCAGATGAAAATGCAGGGGGTGGATGCAGGGCACATCCCAGATCTGAAGTAACACAGAAACCCTCTCCCTTTACACACATTTATGGATCTCTTTGCATTTACTATACATTCCATTACATGTTTTGGGATTGGCTTGGTTACTTGGCAGGAACCAAGCCCTGCACAACGTGCTCTGTCTACACACTGTCCATGTTAGACCTACTCCTTACCTCATCTTTACGTTCCGAATGTATCTTATCCATTGTTATCTTATTCTTTGTAAATGGTTTCCTGGGTGTTGCCTTCCCTTATATTAGCTAGTTCAGACATTCTGTCTCTTAACTCACTGTCCCATTTATCTGAGTTAGAAGATAAGATGGGTGAGGTAATGTTTTTTATTGGACCAACTTCTGTTAGGGAGAGACACAAGCTTTGAGATACAGAGCTCTTCTTCGGGTCTGGGAAAGCTACTCAGAGTGTCACAGACAAATACAAGCTCCAACAGATAGTTTTGCATATTCTAAGGGACCATTTACCTTGCCTTTCTAATATCCTGGGACTGATAAGGTAACAACAACACTGCATACATATCCGAGTTAGCACAGACATAGTATTTTCAGCCTGATGATCTATTTACCTCTATTATCCTGTCTTCCAAGAAATGTGGCCTCCCCCATGCTTAATTACTCATGTCAAGCATATTTACATACTATATACATTTCAAATTGGCTAGCCAGGTGGGGTCCCCTGAGTGTACAGGTTTACTGTGGTTCTGTTCTATCATAATTTCCCCAGGACCATTTTATTCTAAACTTGTCACATCCCTTAAATAACCAGACTCACTTCTGAAATATCTTTGAATAGCTCATTCATTTTATCCAAATGCTACAGCTTTGTGAACTTGTCATTTATACAACTGCAATTAAGCTCTTTTATTGTCTAGCTCAAATATTGTCAAGGCACAGAAATATTAGGTGAAAAGGCCCTCTAGGCTCACAATTATTAATATCTCCTTTTGTACCAGCAGCATGATTAACGTTGCAGTTACCATTAGTAAGAAAGATCAAATGAAAACATTTTCAAAACATTCTAATTTCATAATCCCAAGAGAATTTACATCCTTATCACCAGGTTGTTTTTTTAGAAATGTTTGCTGCCATGGCTATGGGTTTAGCATGGGGAAAAAACTTTGACTGGCAGTTGCTTGTCACTTGCATCTAGATCAAATAAAAGAGAAGGCTAGCTAATTGCCCTTAGGCTGCAACTGAATGGGAAACTCTGTCAAACTACATCTGTCTGCATTTCAGCTAGAAGGAGCAGAAACACCTGCCTAGAGCTAATAGTTGAAGGATGGAGCAGTACATCTCTTTGAGTGAATCCATAAGATTGGAGTGTTCTGATTGGAATGCAGATGACATGCCATGTGTAATTTGAGGAGACCTTTTCAAGCCTGCATTACACAACATCACAGTATAGTTACTAAAAGCTGATCAAAGATGTAACTAATGAAAAGTCAGTATAATTGTACATAAAAATATAAATGTTGCCCAGAAATACTATTAGATAAAATGGTTTCAGGGCTTGCTTGCATGACCCGTGGATAAAGTTTTCCAGCTAGATTCCAAGGAGAGGATAAATTGCCAATTTGTGACTGTAAGCATGGGCAGACTCACCTGGCGGCATCTCCTGCTGGTTGTCCTCAGGAATAAGCATCCAGCCTCCCAGGACCCTTTAACTGGGTGCTGCCCCCTGGCAGTAACCCCACAGTTCTGGGTCTCCTCCTCCCAGGGGAACCCCCACTTCACCTCAGTCTTGGCTACTGTCCAGTCTCCATCTAGCCCCCGCTCCCTGGGGCAGACTGCAGTATCAGCCACTCATCATAGGCAAAGGGGTTCAGACCTGCTGCCTCTGCCTACCCATGGGCTGCCCCGTTGCAACCCTACACCTATTCAGCCTATAGTCAGGCCTGCAGCCTGGGGCTTTCCAGGCTGGAGCTCCCAGCTCCTCTGGCCCTTCCCCAGCCCTGCTCCCAATCTAGGTGTCTTGCTTAAGTCCCTGCAGCCAGGCCCCTCTCTGCTCTGCAGAGGGAGACTTACTGGGCTTGTGGCTCACTGCCTCTTATAGGGGCCAGCTGGGCCTGATTGGGGCATGGCCACAGCTAAGCCTACTTTCCCCAATCAGCCCAGGCTTCTTGCCCCAGCCACAGCCCTCTCCTGGGCTGTTTCAAGCCCCGCAGGGCAGGAGCAGGTAATCATCCCGCTACAGTGACATTTATTAGTCTCTCCTGATAGTTTTTGGTTTTGTGAAGGGTAAAGTCTCTTTACCTTGCATTTAACATTCAGTGTTCAATTTATGCAGTAAAATAAAGAAAATAAATACATTCATATTTAATCAAATCCTTATCTGACTGGTAAGGTGTCTGAATTTTTTAGAGCAATTTACTTACTAATAAAAATGATTTTTCTTAACTCTCTGGCAAAAGAGATTACGTGAGAAATTTGTTAATTTTACTCTACAAGCCAAATAAACACGAGTCAGATTCTCAGCCCTGCTCTGTTCCATTTTCACTGCCTGAGGAGAAACCTCCTGCAGGTCCCCCACTGAGGAGTCCTGAGCGTGGGCATGTTAAGGGCAATGGCTGGAGGACAAGGCCAAACTCATAGCCAGCATGAACAGGTGCACCCTCCCTTACTACATTTTTGTACAGTGCCTAGCACAATGAGGACCTGATCTCTGCTGGTCTCTAAGCACTACAGCATTGCAAATAAGAATGAGTTGAAGATGGCTTGTGCTGAGCCGGGCTGAGCTTCCAGCTCACATGGGGGAAAACTCAGACCATCATGAACACAAGAAAAGTGCTGGCTGACTTGTCCCACGCTCTGTTGCAAAGGCTTGAACTTGAAAGACAAGGTGAGAAGCAGACTGAAAAGGCTTGCAGGTATCTGAAAAGAGAAAATATTCACAAAAAGCTTCTAAGGACAGTTGACAGCCACAAACAAAATTAGAACAAACTGTGCCTGATTCACAGACAGTTCAAAGGCACAGCTGGGCAGACTGAGTTCTGCTCTGTTTCAAGCTGAATTTTTTTGCCCTGCTAATTTTTAACCCTCATCAGCCATCAAAGGCAAGATATTCAAGACTGCTCTGGAACTGTCATCCAAGAGGCTTTCTTGCTCCAGCCAAGGTCCACGTATTTCTGACAAACAATTGAAACAGGTTAAACAGCTGAATGAAATGATTCTTCAGCTTATGTATAGTTTTAAACTAACTACTATCAACACAGAGCATGATTCTTGACACATAGTACTGATATTAAGGAAACAGCCCCATCTTCTTGAGATTATACTATATAAAGTAGCCCAAATATTTCTCATCTAGTCCAAGGCATGCAATCAGAGCTGGACTCATAGGACCAGACAAGCTGGGCAAAACCTTTTTGTGCAACTCTTTCCTTTCTAAGAACGATACATGTGGAAAAAAATCTCTGTTTTTTTTATCTGTTCAAATTCATTTGTGCCCCAACCAAATCCACATATTTGTACCTTCCTGCAAAACTTTCCTTTGACTCCACACAAAAAAGTCAGATTCTTCTCTTCTCTGCTTAACTCCTTCCACACAAAATCCATTCCTCCTCCATTCCTTTCTGAAATACTCCATCCTTTCTCCTTCCTACACACCCAATGCTCTGATACTCAGGGCTGGAAGATTTGGACCAGGTCTGCATCAGCCCAATAAATGAAGGCTAGTGCAAGGATAATTTGGTTCTGGGCAGAGGGTGTGGTGTTAGAGAGAGCCACAGATAAGGATCTGGGAGGCAGGAGGAAGCACCCCCAGACAGTGGGTCTCGGCTTTCTCCCATGGCAGTATTTGGGGCTCTTATTGTGGAGGGAGTCCCTTCACGCACCCCTGCATGCAGATATCTGAGGGCTGGCCACCCACCAAGCTACTCTCGCATGCACTTTCATCTGGCCACAGTCACCCACATACCCAGTTACCTTAACTCCCCAAATCATACTCACCCTTTTCTGCAACCCTGAGGTAGCCAAGAGGAACAGTGATCTGTGTCTAGACAGCTCAACAGCTGCTAGAAGGTATCTAAAAACACTGAAGAGAAGCCACTTCTGCAGCCATGGCTGGGGCTGGAATGTCAAAGTGGCAGGGGAGGCAGAAAGAGGACCTTGGACCCTGATAATATTTCTGTGTCTGGAAGAGACCTAGAGTCCCAAAGAGAACAATGTAAGGCTCTTAAAACAACAGACGAGCAGGGGACAACGGGAAGGGCATATCGAATGGGGTCCCTCAGAGACCAGTTCTGGTTCTGGTTCTGTTCAATATCATCATCAGTGATTTAGATAATGGCATAGAGAGTACACGTATAAAGTCTGCTGGTGATACCAAGCTGGGAGGGGTTGCACGTGCTTTGGAGGATAGGATTAAAATTAAAAATGATCTAGACAAACTGGAGAAATGGTCTGAAGTAAATAGGGTGAAATTCAATAGGGACAAATGCAAAATACTCCACTTAGGAAGGAAGAGTCAGTTGCACACCTACAAAATGGGAAGTGACTGCCTAGGATGGAGTACTACAGAAATGGATCTGGGGGTCATAGTGGATCACAAGCTAAATATGAGTCAACAGTTTACACAGTTGCAAAAAAAGTGAACATCATTCTGGGATGTATTAGCAGGAGTGTTGAAAGAAAGACTCATGAAGTAATTCTTCTGCTCTACTCTGGGCTGATTAGGCCTCAACTGTATCCAGTTCAGGGTGCCACATTTCAGGAAAGATGTGGACAAACTGGAGACAGTCCAGAGAAGAGAGACAAACATGATTAAAGGTCTAGAAAACATGACCTAGGAGAGAAGATTGAAAAAAAAATGGGTTTGTTTGTCTGGAGAAGAGAAGACTGAGTCGGGCATGATAACAGTTTTCAAGTACATAAAAGGTTGTTACAAGGAGGAGAGAGAAAAATTATTCTTCTTAACCTCTGAGGATAGAACAAGAAGCAATGGGCTTAAATTGCAGCAAGGGAAGTGTAGATTGGGCATTAGGAAAAACTTCCTAACTGTCAGGGTGTTTAAGCACTGGAATAAATTGCCTAGGGAGGTTGTGGAATCTCCATCGTTGGAGATTTTTAAGAGCAGGTAAGACAAACACCTGTCAGGGATGGTCTAGATAATACTTTGTCCTGCCATGAGTGCAGGGGACTGGACTAGACCTCTCAAGGTCCCTTCCAGTCCTACGATTCTATGCTTACAGCACAGTTGTACAATGCCCTGGGGCACCTTGAAGGAGAACCTGCTGGCTAGAACAGATCAGGAATGATGACCCTCCTTTTTCTTGGATGGGAGCATACCAGCCCCATGGTTTGGCACCAGGATCGGCCCACTGGATAAAAACGCACATTTCCCCTGAGGCTCAGTTCATGTCTGTATGAATTAAATCTACTGCAACTATCTTTAACAGCACAGGAAGCAGCTATAATCTCCTCATCTACTGTGTGTCAGAATGAAGACTGCACTCCTCAATATGGAATTTAATATTCAGCACATCTAATCCCTTCATCTTGAAGAGGATATTTAAGCTTATGCATCTTTAGTACTGGAATCATGATTGACTCACAGAAGCTACTGTGCCAGCAGGTGAAAAGTTATCTGTAGTCTTCACCTTTATGGGCTGAACCTAAGTCATCTACATTCTTGCAGAACGATTATTACTAATCATTTGCATAGCACTGGCCATGAACATGGCTTTGTACAGCAGCTGACAGGTCCCTTCCCCAAGATAATTTATATTGTAAAATCACTGAACAAAAACAAACAGTTCAAAACAATAGAACATAGGACAGACAGGGGCCATTAGAACTTGAATGTTTCATGGAATAGCACAAAGGGCATGTTGGAAGTGGAGTTCTTAGAAGTTTCTTGAAGGAAAGGAGAGTGAACTCAGTCTTTATTAATGCAGAGATTCATGTAAAATGTCAGGGGAGACACAGCATTTTAAATGTTGAGTGTATTACACATTACGTAATAAATCAGAAACTTTTTTTAGTTATGTACCTAAAAGCAACAAGAAACACCACAAGCAAAAGAGAGAGAGAGAGAGAGAGGAGGGGGTTCTATCGCTACTGGCATGGCCAATATTTTATTACGGCTTTATAAATCTAACTGTCCCAGACTGTGCTTGATAAAAATGAGAAACAAATTACTGTTGTCAAGTTCCCTGCAGGTATTAATGTCTAACATTATTGTGGCCTCACCTCTCTGCAAGGTAATGAATCATTCAAAGGAAAGAAATGCTATACTACTCATTTCCATTATGACAGACATGATTTACTTTCTTTGGCTACTGTTCTATTGAGTCAAACATTGGGAGAGTCAAAGGCTCTGTGATATATCCTGCTGCAGATGCTCTCTTTGGAAACAATTCCACAAACATCATGAAGCACACAGTGTGGGACTTCCTGCATCAGAAGGCTGTAACCTTGCTGCGTCAATGCAAATGGAATGTTTAAAAGAGCGAAAGTTATTTTATATCAACGCTTGTTTTTCTCATCAAAGATTGCAATGTTATGATTGCAGGCCTTTTTTTAGTACTGCAACCCAAAAGGTCCTTTTGTTGCTGCACAGGAACGAGACTGTCCAATCATACTGAGAAATAAGTTCACTGGTCCCTGCTTCCTCAGAGGTTCTAGTCACAGAGTTTTCTCCACATCTTCTCCTCAAAGTACAGGAGTTCATAACCACACAAAGATGTATGTGCTGAGGCACAGCTTGGAAATGCCATGAAAATGTGGTGGAAACATTCATACTGGATGGTGGTTTGATTTTTGCTCAGAAAGGTAATAGTTTGTGAAATCAATATAATGACCAACTTATTGCAATAAAAGTTGTATTTAAAATTGTGTCACTACATGTTCAGGACAGCAAACAGTTACACAAACAGGGGGTTCCTAGAGAAGAAAGATGGCAACTCTCTGTTGGAGATAATACTGAGTTCCAGAGGCTAGAGCTTGTCAATAAATATCAATACTTTATTCAAAGATGCAAATGTAATGTGATGAATCTGCCCAATATTTTATCCATAGTTCACCACCAAAACAGAAGTCTGATCCAAGCAGGTGGGAATATCTGGTACTCCTAGTTTTTGAAAGTTGGATAAACTGTTCTTTGATTTTTCAAGTATAAAAATAGTCTGATCTTTAATTCAGTCAAAATATTGCATAACTGTGCAAGATCCACAGGAGCTGTCCTACACCCCAATTTTTAAACAGCATCTTGCAGTAACCCTTTGCACCGTGACCTCTGCCCAACGAGTCCAATTGAGATAACCTCCTTATAGAGACTTGTACATTCTTTAGAGACTCATGCATACCAGCCAGTATTTGCAGCTGTGACGGGTTGGATCACAGAAACCCTCTTGGGAGCTGCCACCCAATGTGACAAGACTACTTCTACCCCTGCTTTCCCTGCCAGCTCGGGACCCCAGCACTCTGTCTTGCTGAGCCAGACCCTTCTGTCTGCTCCAGCACAGACCCAGGGTCTGAATTACTTGCCCCAAAGCTGCAGGTTCACCTGAAAGCAGCTCACAGAAGTGTTCCTGTCTTTAACACTCAGATGCCCAACTCCCAGTGGGGGTTAAACCCAAATAAGTCCGTTTTACCCTGTGTAAAGCTTATGCAGAGTAAACTCATAAATTGTTCACCTTCTATAACACTGATAGAGAGATATGCATGGCTGTTTGCTCCCCCAGGTATTAATACATACTCTGAGTTAATTAATAAGTAAAAAAAGTGATTTTATTAAATACAGAAAGTAGGATTTAAGTGATTCCAAGTAGTAACAGACAGAACAAAGTAAGTCACCAAGCAAAACAAAATAAAATGCGCAAATCTATGTATAATCAAACTAAATACAGATAATCTAACCCTCAGAGATGCTTCAGTAAGTTTTTTCCTCAGATTGGACACCTTCCAGGCCTGGGCACAATTCTTTCCCGTGGTACAGCTCTTGTTCCAGCTCAGGTGGTAGCTAGGGGATTCTTCATGATGGCTCCTCCTTCCCTTTGTTCTCTTCCACCCCTTTATATATCTTTTGCATAAGGTGGGAATCCTTTGTCCCTCTCTGCCCCTCCCCCCTTCTCAATGGAAAAGCACCAGGTTCAAGATGGATTCCAGTTCAGGTGACATGATCACATGTCACTGCAAGACTTCATTGCCCACTTGCCAGCACACAGGTGTACAGAAAGACTTACAAGTAAAACAGAGCCGTCTGCAGACAATTGTCCTGGTTAATGGGAGTCATCAAGATTCTAAACCACCATTAATGGCCCACACTTTGCATACTTACAATAGGCCCTCAGAGTTATAGTTCATATTTCTAGTTTCAGATACCAGAGTGGTACATTTATACATATAGGATGATCACACTCAGTAGATTATAAGCTTTGTAATGATACCTTACAAGAGACCTTTTGCATGAAGCATATTCCAGTTACATTATATTTACTCATTAGCATATTTTTATAAAACCATATAGACTGCAACGTCACAGCAGTGACACCCCCAAACAGCATTTTCAAAACAGAGTAGGGTTTATTAGTCAACTGGTGCACAGCACTGGAAGTCCTTAGGTTAGCACAGAGAAATAAAGGTTAAAGCATAATCCATTCTGATGAAGCCAGAGCAATTCGACAGCCAAGCTGCAGTGAACTTCATATTCAGGTTCTGTGTCTCTCTGACTTCTTTTGTCAGTCCCAGTAAAAAGCAACCAGCTTCATCCAGAGTTCATAATTTATTCCATTCTGGACACATCTGTCCTCTGTTCTCTGGGCAGGGCCATGCTGCGTTCACAACCCTCTGGCCAGAGCTTCCCACTCTTGAGAGTCACTTCATGAGTTATTGGAGCATGCACTGTCTCTCTGGACTCCTTGCTGATCTGGGTCAATTTCAATCAGTTTCTTAATGCATCTTAGTCTTCTCTGAGAACAAACAATTATTTCCCACCACTGGACAGCAATCCAAAGTATAGGGAGAAACTGAGGCACACACAGAATTAATATTACCAAAAAATCCCCACTTTATCACAATTATAATATAGGTGCCAATTCAGCAAGGTGCCAGGCATGTCAGTAGTCCTGGGCCAGGCATTCAGAGCAAAGAATTTAATATTTGGTTGTGACCAAAAATCATTACATCCTCTGGTGATCTCAGGACAATTCCCAATAGACAGGTGATCACATTACTAAAAACACTACCATGCTAAGAGACTATCATGTGAATCTTCTGGAGATTGAATGACTCCTTCACCTCTGTAAGTGGCTATTCCAATGAAGGATTGAGGTGAAATGGTGGGGTCTGACAGAAGAATGCACTGTTACTACTGGAGCTATCCTTGTACAATAGATAAACAAAGGAGCTTAGTTCCCAAGTTTATTAATCCAGCACCATTCATGATCACTACATCTTCTTAAAATATTTTCTTTTTCCCTGATTTCCTCTTTTAAATATAAACATAAATAAAATCAAACATTTTCAGTGACACTTTACAAGCACACTTCTTGGTTATAATCTCACTGTTGACACAGCACTCGACGATCACAGACCCGTAGCAATATTTTATCTCTTAGTTAAAAGGGGCATGAACTGTAAACTTCTTTTCAGCTCCTTTCCTGTAGAATGTATTCTGACCTAAAATTGTTGCCAGAAACACGACATCAGACACTTTAACTGTTACTGTAGCTGAGGCCTCATGTTATGAAGGCCATGACTATGAGAGGAATCAGCAAAAGGCATGTTGATGTCACCTTGTCACACTGTGGAGCAGTTTCCCACAGAGGGTGAAGTTCATTTAATTGCAAAGAAAAAATATTCTGTGTCACTTGGGAGTGTTTGGAAAAGTGCTTTAAGCTAATTAAGTTGTTCTGAATCTTATAAACTAATCATTCTATCTTTAATGTGCATTCATTAGCAGTTATTAATGATTGATTTGTTCTAAAGGTGTTGCACTGTAATTCTAATTTTAGTAACTATCTGTTAAATAACAAGCAGTAGCAGAATAGTGCTGTGATCAAAAAATCTTGCTGTATGGATCCTGAAAAAATGTAGCAGGTTTTTAAAATGAACATCTTTCTAAATATTGTTGGCTAGATTGCCTGGTGCATTCCAGGCCCTTTGTGACACTCTGATGGGTCAACAGGGCTGGAAAACCATAGGGGATGACTAGCTGAAAATTCCTCAGTGTAGGAGAGCTCTCAAGTGGAGCAGAGGCACCAGACCTGGTTCTTGCATTGCCCCAGTGTAGGGCGTGTATTGCAGCTGGGATGGGAGATGTCGAGACAAGGCCTGAGTGTGTTGTGCTCCAGCTGTCTCCAGTGGGGCTCTTATTCAAAGTGAATCTGTGATGAACTTTCTAATTGTGGGTGTATCATGTGATCTTATTTGGTCTCAAGCAAGAAAGCTAGACAAGCTAGGTAAAAACCAAACAGCACCTCAGCATTCATCCTGAATTCCTTAGTTTACTACAGTATGACAACACATATTGATTTATTGGTACAATGTTGTACTCCTGGCAATTTAAATATTTAATAGTGTCATTTGTGGGCTCAAACATGACTTAAGTGGTGCATAGGCTTTGGGCAGGCCCTGTGCACAAGGGGGAATTTCAGCCATTGTGAATGGCAGAAGAGGGCTAGATGCCCAGGGAAACACTGAACAATAAGAACCTGCACATGATGAGTTCTTGGAATGGGGAGAAGATTGGCCACTTCCTTTGCCAGTCCGCTTCCTTGACACCCATAGTGTGGACGCTGCTGAGCTGGGTTCACAACTTGGTCTCAACACGGGTTTAGAAGTGCCCTGGATTTAAACATGACACAGTCTAAACATAGGTTTCCCACTCCTGATGTTAACACTGTAAAGTGAAAACTACATTGATCTCAGTTTGGTTAATACTGATGTGCCAAACTGTATACAGTTGGAATGACACTTTTTTTTTCAATCCAGCAAAAGTAAACTAGTCCTGAAATCTCACCCAAAAGTGGATGACTGGGTATAATTACTGGAGCTAAACTGGGAAGAGTGGCAGGGTCTCTCAGCAAGCTAATCATGAATTGTGGTTCAGCAATGGGTCAACCTATTGTCCCTATTGGCACTGAAAGAGGCTACAGGTGATCGAGTGACAGGAAACCCTTCCTAAAGGGAGAATAATGAGCTACATTCTTCTGCCTCTTCAATTAGGAAGCTTAATATACCTGCCCACCCACGTGTCGTAGTGGCATCTTGTTAGAAAGGTACATCTGTAACTGATCTTTGTGATTGCTGTACAGGTGATATTTATTTTGCTTTTGTATTAAATGATTGGGAAGGCAGGTTATACCAGAAATCTGGAACCTGTGTGACCGGAGTACTTATTTGGGTTCTATATTAACTGAAACCTTAATGTCACCATTTGTATTATGAAACTGGGAATGTTAGCACTCACAGGAGATGTGAATTAAAAAACCACAATTTTAGTCTAAATTTATGGGTCAGCCTGACCAGATGAGTGGGGGAAGGGAATTATTAATACCACACATCATTAGTGAAACCCGCAAACAGAGATTGGCTGAGGTGGGTCCAGTGGTAGTTGCAACTTTCTCATGAGAGTAGATGTTAGTTGACTCGTGGTTTGGGTCAGCTAGCCAGGCCTGGGACAGAAGTTGAGTGGTCTTGGAGGCATGAAGGAGATCTTGAGATTATTAGTACCTATTGGTGTAGGTTTCATTACATTGCCCTTGGTCAAGAGAGTGATGGCGACATTCTTACTAATCTCTCCTTAGCAAACTGTGTCTTCTAATAGTGTATTTCTGTGAACAAGCTCTTTCAGGCAGGAACTGTATCTTCCAGTACATTTGTGCAGCATCCAGAATGATGATACCATGGGGCTTTACTGTAATATGAATATTTAATGATCATAATGGTGTAACACCTGTAAAAACAGATAAAAGCCCACATTCATTTCAAGGCTGTTCTCTGCACACATATATACACTGTATGTCGGAGATGAGAACTGAGCCACAGAGCTTTGAATTCAGTGGGATTTTTCACTATAAATTTAACTGCACATGAACCAAGGGCACCAAACTGTTCTCTGACATATTCCTTTGAAGATCTCTGATAGGGGATGGGGTTGTAAATCATTCATGGAAAACTAAACATATTGGTGATATCTTGTGATGTTTCCCCTTTAGTCTTAAATGTTTATCAACCATACAGTACAAGTTTGCTGCATCTAGCAATTTTAAAATCAAAGTAAGCAAATTAAATAAAGCTTACATTTTCTTAGGGACATACCTGCTGTTTCCAAAAGGAAAGTTAATGGTTGCAGCAGGAATAATATGTTTTCTTAAATTAATAGGCAGCAATGAGATCTAGGTTTGGGCTTTGAATTCTGATTTATTAACTGGCAGCATTTAGAGAGGATCTATTTACTAGCATTTCTCCCTGGGACCACAGTCTGTTCTCAGTTACACCAGTATAAACTTAAAATAACTCAATTTTCTTCATTGGGGCCATTCCTGATTTACATCAGTATAATTAAGAGCAGAATTTGATTTGTACAATATACATAGTACTGCAATATAGTTGTCTTCTCTATATAACATATATTTTGGTGGTGCAAAATTACAGAAATAACAGACATATTTTTTGTTGTGGATTTACACATTATATCTTGAAAACTGAATTTGCTCTATTATTCACAGGAAAATATTTATTGTCTTCTGGCCTACTCTAGTCTCAGGAGTAGCCCATCTTGGCTCTGCAGGAGCAGTGTTACTCACATGAAATATCAGACTCTTACAGAAGTACACAATGGAAATATACAGAGTAGCTCTGTGCTCACAGGTTGCTGAACCAGCCAACAATAAGAACACATGCAATGATGTCCTGTTTGCCGGGAATGTGAAGGGAGAAATTTATGGAGGGTCTGCAGAGAGGGACAGCAGGAAGTAAAAGAGAGCTCAATTACAAGGAGTTCTAATAGCATCACAGGAAGTATATGAAAAGATTGTCTGCTAGTCTGGAAGTGACCCAGGAAAGAATCTGGAGTAGAATACTTGGTTCTCCTGGACTTTTGTTGGACGTGCCGCTGCTAGCCGTAGACTGCTGGGGCTGCTTGTAAGGGAGACCAGTGGTGGAGGTGAGTCCCATATGGTCACATGGGTGGACTGGTGGGGACCTGGAGGGTAAGTCAGGTTTCCTGGTCACAGGACTTGAAGAAGAATCAATTCTGGTTGGTTTATGATGAGGTCAACAGCTTGGAAAAACTGTCTTCCTGGCTGACTATCTCACAGGTTCCTGCAGTAGAAGTGGCACTGTCCAGGTCTCTGGTGACTCTGCTCTGAAATGATGAATTGTTTAGCAAGCTGCAAATGTCTCCTGAATATATTGGTCTTGACAATGTAGGACCTAGGAGTTTTGCATTTGTCTTGCACAATGGCAGGTGTTGCCCATCCTCTCTCACCGTCTCATGTGGTCTCACCTAAGTAGCAGGATACTATTTAGGCAAGGCTCCTGCAGCATCCCTTCTATCACAGTGACATTGTATGCATCCTTCTTCTCTCCTGTCAGTCTATTTGATTTGTTCTCGGTTTGGTCACTTAGGAAACAGCGTGTCCTCGACAGTAGGAAATAAAATGTATGTATGAGTTGTACTGGGCAAGACTTGGTGTCATTTGCTGGCATTGTTCTATAAATGAGCAAAGTTAGAAATGAAACTTTATTTTAGAATGTGTTTTCCAGTTTGCACAGCCCTCTCAGCCTTGCCATTAGCTTGAGAATAATATGGATGATTGTAATGTAGTAGAAAGGTTGCATTTGTCCCAGAAAGACAGGAATTCTTTCCTGACACACTTTGGGCAACATCTCTGACAAGTCTGTACTCTGCCAGTGTGCAGACATACCTCAGGCAATATATGACATTCCAGCTAGTAAGGTTGGGAACATGTGCAGTTTCTGAATATCTGGAAAAGTATTCAAGGGCAAGCAAGTACTTCTATCCTATAACTCAGTTGTCATTCCTTGTTCTTTTCCAGGGTCTGTTTGGCAGCTGAGTAAATATTAATGGTTTCTTATGTTGGGCAGGCTTGGGTTCTTGACAAAGCTCAAAGTTGGTTAAAGTTGTTTGGATATATTTCCCAATTTCTGGCCACCAAGCTGTCACTTTTGCTCATTAATAGGGATGTTGGAGTGAGGGGTGATGTCTAGTAAGCTTATTAGCATGCGTGTAGGTTCTTTTATTGGTTTTAATGTTTTCTCTGCAATGCTTTCACCTCAAGAATTAATGTGCTTGCTTTTAAAGGGCTGTGTGGTAACTTGACTGCATCAATTACACTGTTTACCATTTCCAAGGAGAGGAGAGAAGTGAAACGAAGCAGGCCTGCTTAGGCAGTCTGTCTTTTGCTGAGAATATCACAGTATAGTCAGGGGATTGTGCAGCCTAGAAATTCCCCAGTCAGGAGGGAGAGCGACATGTGTCTCCACCCAAGAGAGGTGACAGGTGAGAAGCCTGGAGTCTAGAGTGGGTGCCCTTGCTGAACCATAGTGGGGGAATACGTGTAGTTGCCCTGAATTGTGATGCCCGCACTTGTTTAAATGGTGGGGTTTGGAATCTGAATCCAAGTTTTGTAGCTGGCTCCTATCACTACAATGAATGAGCTTAACCAAAACCCCAGGTCCAAAATCTGCTGAGCTATGGGAGATGAAATCACAATCTGAATGTTGCAGGTTGGACCCATCTCTATATTCAATGTACCTCTTGTGGTTGGGCCCATTTCATATATAATTGTATTGCTTGCTCAATGAGCAAAACAGATGTCACAAGCAAAGTATCACTATTCTTGGCAGGTTGCTAGAAGTGGCATAACTAGCTAAGTTTAAGCAGAGAACTGTCCTTCAACTATTTAGCTATTTTAATTCCCATCCCTGGTTACTCCAGAGGATGAGCCAATACCATTTATTACCTTGAGAATATAAAAGATTAATGTTTTTCTGTATAACATGTACCATGGAAACAGTTTCAAAGCATTTGCTGCAATTGGTGTATTGAAAGGATTTATGTCTTCAAAAAATCCTGTTTTTAAACTCTGAATTGGTGAGTTGCCTTCTCTACCACTGGTCAAGGTCTCTAAACCCTCCCAATATCCATGCTGTTTAATCAGACAGATAGATATTTAATCAGTAGAGGTTTCAGCCTCAGTGTACTTTTTTCTTACCTTGAATATAACCCATGCAGTTACTCTTTTAAGGAGGGAGTCAGCTTTTATAACAGACTGAAAGAACTCCTTGAAAAAGCTGAATGCGATGATGGATTTTGGATGATATCTTTTGCCCTCCAATTGTTCTTTCATTTGCTTTTGTGACTGACAGGGTGACCAAGAAAGGTATAATGGAGTAAGCCATTGCTACAGCATTCTTTCTGCCTCAGGGATTGCCATCATGTGATCCAAGCTAAGTCATTGTGACATGGTACAGAAGTCTTGGAAGTCCTCTTTCCATGCACTAGTTTTGTCAAACAGCATGTGCTGATTTGTTGATATGTAACATGAGGACACAAAACATCATTTGCTTTTTAATGTGCTGCAATTCTGGAAGGTTTCTGTCAAGTGTCGGATTCAGAGGTAGGTCTACCCTGGACATTGAGGTTGGATCTCATGGGATAAATGGAGCCAGCCAGAGCAGGTGGTGCTAGTATGGTTTTCTATGCAGTCTTTAATGCATAAATTAAATATCATATTTGTTCATTACAGACTCAGGGACTAATAGTCAAATTTCCCAACAGTGATTACTGATTGCGTTCTCAATATCTAAGCATCCAAACTGAGACAGAATAGGGTCTTTGACTTCAGTTTGGAGGTGGGGCCTTAGCACCTCTGGAAATCATGCCCAGAGACACCACAAAATTAGTGAGCTATACTGACTGTCACTGCAAAATAAAATATATTTGCTTTGTAAAGAAACATGATATTGAGGATCCTGATGATGAAGTTGTGCTTCAGCATGTTATGAGACATTTGAGTGTTAACACAGCTTATATTATAACTAATATAATAAACTATTATAACACAGCTTATATTATAACTATATAACTAATATAATAAACTATTATTTAATGCTTACTCCTGCAGTGGAATAAGATTGTCTTCTCTGTACTGTGATTAGATATTATCTATAGAATATAACTTCATGTTGACTGAAAAGCTCCTGACTGACAGTTCATTTAAGTTGTCAGTTCTTAAAGGCATTTTCTTCACAGTTATCTACAGATCAGTATCAGCTGGAGTGAGCAAATGGTCGTCATCTTTGTGTTTATGGAATTATTTCTATGGCCCTGCCTTGTCACAGGGTGTTAGTGGTTTTAGATGGAGCACTTATCCAGCCTAGCTTTATCAACAAAAGAAAATAGCCATCTTCCTGCTGCTCCTGGAGTGCCACCTACAATGATTTGATGTTCAGAAAATTAACAATAGAAAAAAACCAACTCAAAGACCAACTCCTTTCCACTGTCTCCTTGTAGCTGTGTGGTGAGGAGAACAATCCTATGCTGAGCACTTCCGTGTTTAGCTGGGTTGAGGCACAGCCACAGAGCACCTATCCTGCTCCCAGATTAAGGACCCCCGGGATTCTCATGGCCCATGTTCAAAAGGCAGGGGGGCAGGGACACTGCTAAATAGCCACAGCTAAGAGCAGCTTATGCAGGAGCTGACTTAGAGGGCTCTGCAATTTTCAGGGAAGGCAACCACTTCTACCACCTGCCTTTAGTGACTCATGCTTGGGCATGAGTGGAATGCTGACTCCTTTCACTATTTATTTCTAGACTTCATGTTTCTGAGGTGGAAGAATTATTGAATGGAAATGTGAATGCATTTCTGGATGTTAGGTTAACTCACTTGGTACACACTTTCAACTCAAACTATTCCTTCATAAAATATATTGCTTAATAACTTCAGTGTAAAGTTCAGGAAAAGAAAGAAAGAATTCCAGTTGTATAGCATCTTACATCTGATGATTGCCAAGAGCTCTGTAAATATAAATGGAAGTACTTTCTCTTCTTTCTATACTACGGTACATTTTTCACCTCTGTAACTGGGATCACAATCTGATTCAACTTCTAGTACATATGTAAGGTAAATGTTACAAGAAGACAAGTCCAAAATGCCCTTTGGGTTTGGGATGTTGTTGAAGGGATGAGCTTATCTTCTACTATGGAGAGTATGTTAGGGAACATGTAACCACACAGGCTTCTCAGCCTCAATGGTTAACAGCTGAAGACAGTCTAGCTATAACACAAAATATTCTTCCGTCTCTGTGGGATGCCAACAGTGAATTCCCAAAACTATGCAGAACTGGGAGAATTGGCATTTATATATACACAGCACCAATGAAGGAAGCACCACAAAATATAAAAACCCTCATGAGAAGAAACACATCAGAAAAGTCAGTAATAGTTCCATAAAGTTTGTATTTTCTCCTTTGCGGTAGTAAAAATACTACATGAGAGATCTAAGCAGAAATAATTACCGTTCTGTTATGAGCAAGTGTTTAATTATTGCTGACAAGGACTTAATTATTTAATCAAATAAGATTTTTATTACTAATTCATCTATCTTTAGAAGCTTGTGACAGAAAGAGAAGCTTTTCAAATATGCTTTCACAAAAATGAAGTTTGAAAAGCTCCACCCATAATTATCCATGAGGCTCCATGTAAGCTGTTGACATTTTTGTTACTGCTACAGAATTTGTTCATTAAGCAATTGACCCTTGGCAAAACCTTTTATCTTATCAGCTTTAATAACTTTGGCTTCACTTTTCTTATTACCTGCAACGTAAAAACAAATTTGACACAACACTAGGTAGAGACTGATGAGAAGGCAAATGGAACTAGCAAATAAGAGAAAAAGATTTAGGTGATTTTAAGCAACAAAACTCCTTGCAGTTGAAGAATATTAGCTGACACACACAACAAAGGGGTTAATAACATCTACACTTATAACTTCCATTAGCATTAATGGGAGTTATGCTCTTACATTAAGTCAAGAAAAGACTCCTGCTTTTCTTTGGAGTTGCAGAGGGACATCTTTGAAAAATACAGCTTGTGGTGCTCAATTTACCTCACTGTTGTTGAGAGTGAAACTTCAAAAGTGGGTAGAAATAGCACTGAAAGGAAATGCAACCAAGAGTGCTTACAAAAGGTGTTGCTACTAGCAAAATAAAATACCCAACTGGATAAAAGGAAACGAAAAAGGCATTTACTCTGCCTATGGTCACTCCCAAGGCAGTGCAGCATACCTCTAAAAGAAGGATTGTTGTTTTCGTTAAGTCACAAGAAAAATATTTCACACAATAGTCAGTGGACTCTGGCAGCTGCCCCAAGACTATTACGATTAATTAGGTTCTAAATAAGCAAAACAGTGAGCTACATCTTAGGCAAGGGCATCCAGTTCTAGCGCAGGGGCCATATTGTCAAACAAGCAAACAGTAATCTACTGCAGATGGTGCTGATATACCATATGCACTGACTAATTTGAATCTGTTTCCCCTTGAATAGTCTCTTCCTAAGTTATGCTTCCAAAATGCTAAGATTAGAAACAGGAACAGAAAGTATTTCAAACATAAAACTCTTTTTTAAAATAACATTCACTGTGTGATGGTTCTGTGAGAACCAGGTGAAGCTGATTTGATTTCATGTTTTGTTATAAATCCCAAACTGACTGAGGCTTGACAAACTTTGAAAAGTTTCAAGGTCGAAGGTTTTTGTCTATATAAATGTTGGTATCGGGAGGAAACTTTCCTAGTTTCACTGATTCAGTGGCAAGACCACCCTTTTCATGCATGTGGGGGAATGGGAAGCTGTCTATCTCCTCACACAATAAAATTCTGGATTAGGGGAAGTGGTAGATAACTGTCCACTGGAAATAAAATGAGGCAGAAGGATGGAAGCTTACTTTCATATCACCGGAAGATGGGGAAAATGGCAAGGGGGAGCCTGGGATTTGCTAAGGCATGCAGGGAGTGAGGGCACTGAGGAAATCCTCTGCCCATTTCTTTGCTTTCATCACAAAATTGATAAAACTCACCAGTTCCATATGGTTTTGTAGGAATTTTTGCTTGAGTTTTTAGATTCAGAAGAAATAGATGTTATCATTTTGATATGATATATTATATTAATAGTTGACACAATAAAATCAAAATGAAGCACTTTGAACTTATTGAAACAATAACTTTTGACTTTATCAAAACTAAACATTTCAATATTTTTTCATAATTTTTTTGATAAAATCAATATATTTCTGTGAATTTTTTTGATAATCAGCATTTGCCAATGCAAAACTGTTCCACTGGAAAATTTTTGACCCACAATGCTTATGTCCTCCATGACTGTACACCCAGCTCTCTATAAAACTGCAGGAATGTGCATTCTCTTGCTCAGAGCAGCCACTTTTGAGTCTCTGCATGCTGATGCCTCCTGACTATTAACTATAGATGGAGACTTCTCTCTGCAGGCATTACAGGGCATGCCTGAGTACAATCCCTGTCTCCTAACTGTTACGGGACTGCTATATAAGAGAAATATATCTGTATTTCTGTATCTACCCTGAGTAGATACAGAATAACTTCTGCTGTCATGTAAGATTATATAACATTATTCATAAGTCAGTACAGTAATTCGTCACATAACGTGGTAGTTATGTTCCTGAAAAATGCTACTTTAAGCAAAACAATGTTAAGTGAATCCAATTTCCCCATAAGAATGAATGTAAATGGAGGGAAGGGGGGAATTAGGTTCCAGGGAAATTTTTTTGCAAGACAAAAGACTATATATATACCAAGCTTCACAATCATCATTGCTGTGTACAGTATTAAGTTGTTTGTTTTGAGGTGGTGGAGTCAGAGGCTGGAAGAAGGTGGGATATTTCCCACGGGATGCCTTAGTGCTAAATGATGAACTAGCACTCGGCTGAGCCCTCAAGGGTACCACATTGTTAATGTAGCCTCACACTCTACAAGGCAACACGAATGGAGGGAGGGGAGACAGCATGGCAGAGAGAGAGAGATAGAGACACACACTGTGTGTGTGAGAGAGAGACTTGCATTGACCTTTAAATACGCTGATCCCATTCTAAGTAGATTGCCTTTTTAAGTAGATCAGAAAGTTGAAACAGCAGCTGCTGCCAGCAAGCTCCCTCCATCCTGAGCCCTGTCATATCCCCCCACCCAGCTCTATGGAGATGGGGTAAAGGAGCAGGGGACAGGAGCAGGGGGAAGGAGGACACCCTGACATTAGCACCCCTCTCCCCCAAAACACACCTTACACAGCAAGCAGGAGGCTCCCTGGAGCAGCTCCAAGGCAGAGGGCAGGAGCAACACATGGCAGTCCGGGGGAGGGACAGCTGAACTGCCTGGCAATTGATCACCTGCTGGGCGGCTGCCGCACAGGGAACTTAGGGAAGCAGGGAGCTGATGGGGGGCTACCGGTCCACCCTGATTCCAAGCCCTCACCAGCTATCTCCAATGGGCTGCTCTTTCTGCAAGCAGTGGACAAAGCAGGAGGCTGCCAAACAACATTATAAGGGAGCATTGCGCAACTTTAAACGAGCATGTTCTCTAATTGATCAGCAACATGACAATGAAACAACACTAACAGGGAGGACTTCAAATGAGGAGTTACTGAACTTTAAATAAAGTTCTTGTTGCTACAGGTGGCTTCCTGTGTCTTGCTCTTAATATTTAGGCTATCCTACCCTACCTTGGCCACCCATACAGCTTTGATACCCCACTACCAATCTTACTTTATGAATGATTTAAAAGAAAGCCTGTTCTGTAAATAGTTACTTTAGACTAGGTACTAAAAATTCATATTTAAGACCAAATTTTCTCAAGTATTTACAAAAGAAGTATTTTTGTCAGAATTTAGGATTTGTACTCAAGTAGTTGGCTATTCTTTTACTGAGAAAGGAGATGAGTGGACACAGCCCTTAACCTAATCTCACTTATTCACAATATGTTGAACAGAGATACTCTATGGGAAAGATAAAACAGAGAACACAAAATAGTTACTTTTTAAAGAAAATTGCATGATGAGTTTGAGGAGCCTTTGGATGACCCCTAAGTAATTAATTTGGCTGATCAAGAATTTTATTACAGCATCCAAACACTGACCTTTTGAATCACCTGTTAAATTTCATCTTGAAATAATTAAATTGTGTTCACCTTGTTTTAAGATTCATTGCAAGATAGACTCACATGGACTCCATTTCTGGACCTGTAGTCACCAAGCAAATAAAATTCTTATTGAGTAATCTTCCTCGGAAGAGTAACTAAATTATTGTTCCAAACATTCTATTGCTAAATGGTTACTGATAATGTAATTCTGGTAGAGTATGGTTCCTCTGTGCTTAACTTTTGAGATCTTCTTGTAAAGACCTGAAGTGCTAATTCAGTATGCAAATCTATCTTTCTGTAGTATGGATTTGTGATTGCAGAGTTACATATTGAGAAAAACCTACACAGAGGATCAGAAACTCTGGGAGATTCCCTATAATTGTCCCATTGGTGGTGGGGCTTGCCACCACCAAACACAAAATAGAATTGGAAGGAAGTTCAGCTAAATCTCCCCTCTCCCTTCGCTTAACGCACACAGATCTTAACAGATACATGGATATGAAAGTAATCTCTATGGAGACCCGTGTCTCCACACTGAAAGTCAATCTCTGCTGGCTTTACTAGAAACAGATGCCAACACAACAGGAAGACTCTTTAGAGCAGTGGTTCTCAACCAGGGGTATGTCTTCCTTGGGGGTACATCAACTCATCCAGATATTTGCCTAGTTTTACAACAGGCTACATAATGTGCACTAGCAAGGTCAGTACAAACAAAAATTGCATAGAATGACTTGCTTATACTGCTGTATATAATATACTCTGAAATATTAGTACAATATTTATATTCCAATTGATTTATTTTATAAATTTATGGTAAAAAGGAGAAAGTGAGCAATATGTCGGTAATAGCGTGCTGTAACACTTTTGTATTTTTAGGTCTGATTTTGTAAGCAAGTAGTTTTTAAGTGAGGTGAAACTTGGGGGTACACAAAACAAATCAGACTCCTGAAAGGGGTACAGTAGTCTGGAAAGACTGAGAGCCACTGCTTTAGAGAACTGAAGTGACATAGTAACAACAAAACAGACTGAAAGTCAAATTGCATTGTTCCCAGCCATTAAATGACAGAAAGGTGAAAATAAATCTTAAACTCCAGTATTACCTCTGCTGCAAATGAGGTCTGAGAAAACTATTGCTCAGTTTTCAGCATTTATTGCCATGTCAGTAAATCATTCCAAAGGCTTGTCTAACAAAACCAGGAAGATCAATACCTTATAAGATATTGGATAACTTAAGACAGAGATCTCTAGATATAAGACCTAAGATATTTTTAAGGTAAAAATAAATGAACAGACTACCTATTTTTAAAAAAGAAAAAAACTTATTGGTATAGCTCTGAGGCCTTTATGTATTATAAAAAAGCAGTACAGAACAAACAATTTCCTTTGTTTTGCAGTTCACCATGAGTGCACATTCATGGGATCATTGAGCAGCTCTAAAATGAACAGCAAAAGACTTTCCTGCCTTAGTTTATGTAATATATATATATATATAATAAATAAAGTAGTTCAATTTTTATATCTAATAATGAACTAATGGAAGCTGCACAGACAATTTTTCATTGAGAACTGCAAGTCATGGACAACTAATCTGTGATCTATTTTTAATTCTATTTTTAAATTGTCAGTAAACTGAGTAGTATATATATTTGGTTTTGTGTACTAATCTTGATAATACTTACCCGACAGTGTGTTATCTCATTTTGTATGGAGTTGTTGGAGTCTGTTGAATAATGCTTCTCTTGGATTTCATTGATCACTGACCTGATACACCATAAGAACTCTGATGGAGCTATCGTTGCCTGTCACTTCCATCTGCCTGCTATACACGTGAACTAAGTTCACATACTAAAATTCCTTGTGGTATTTTACATAAACTTGGGCATTACCTATTTTTACATGGCAATAGTTTTGTTTCCCCCCCATTCCCAAATCCCCAAAGGACTTAGAGTATTTTGCAATGTAATTAGATGACAAACTTCTATTTGATCAAATAAACTCTTTCTACACCTCTGAAGAAGTGTGCTCAGTTGGAAGCAAAGACAGAATTTTAGAACCCTAGCTCTGCGAATGATTTTAGGGTAGTGTCTTGTGCTATTTCCTTCATTCACAAATAAAACTCATAACAACAAAGTATTTGTCACTGACTCTAACTTACAGGCATTCTAATAGTATTGTTATCCGGATTATAATTTTACAAATACCATCAGCACCTCAGTTTTACATGAGGAAAATTTCATTTGTACACTTCAGATACCACTACACTGAATCAAAATTCCACCTTGTCACTAGAATTCTTGCTGTTCTTCCAAGAGCACCCAGAGAGCTCACGTTCAGTTAGAATGACTTTTATTTTAGATAAAGACAAACAAAAGAAAGAAAGAACAAAAAAAATGTCTCCATGAGAAAGCATGTAATTTCAGAATCTTCTCTGACATTCGGTACTAAAGTAAACAGGGCTTGATTCAAAGCTTGTAATAATGAAGTAAATGGAAAAACTCCTTTTGACTTCAATGTGCTTTGTCAGGCTACTGAAGATGCAAGTATAGAGAAAACAGTTATGTAGCTAAATGTGCCATTCAGGGTTTCAATTTTACATGTTATCAGTCCAATCCCCTAGGGCCAGGGATTTACAGAAGTGCCTAAGTGAGTTAGGCACCTAACTCTCACTGACTTTCAATGAAAATCCCACTAGGCATGTGTCTGCATCTTTAGGCACCTAAATAGGTTTGTAAACCTGTCTCTCTAATGCCATGACTGAGGGTTTGGCTACACTTGCAGGTGTGCAGCGCTGGGAGTTAAAGCTGTCTTCGTACAGCTGTGTAGGGAAAGCACTGGAGAGTGGCTACACTGACAGCTACCAGCGCTGCAGTGTGGCCACATTTGCAGCATTTGCAGCAGTGTTGGGAGTGGTGCATTATGGGCAGCTATCCCGCAGAGCACCATTTTGGCGCCGTGGGTTGTGGGAAGGGAGCGGAGGGTACGGGTCATTCTGCTTCCTGTCCCAACACCCCATGATGCATCGCTTCACATCCCAGCAATCCCTGTTTTTCCGTCCATGTTTGGCGCCATCTTGACTCTCTCAACGGTTTCTGTGCAGCGCGATTTCTGTGGGAAATGGAGCCCGAACTGCTGAGGAGTATGCTGACGAGTCTCACCAGCACATCACGTTTGGCAGTTGAGCTATTCCTTAAGATACAAAATGATGAGGAGTCTGACGATGATAGCGAGTCACCTGATGCCTGACGCGTATGACACTAAATTGGGCTCGGGAAACAAGCACTGAGTGGTGGGATCACATCGTCATGGAAGTCTGGGATGACGAGCAGTGGCTGCAGAACTTTGTGATGAGAAAAGCCACTTTCATGGGACTGTGTGCTGAGCTCGCCTCCACCCTGCAGCACAAGGACACGAGATTGAGAGCTGCCCTGACGGTGGAGAAGCGGGTGGCTATTGCAATCTGGAAGCTGGCAACTCCAGACAGCTACCAATCGGTCAGGAACCAGTTTGGAGTGGGAAAGTCGACCATTGGAATCGTGTTGATGCAAGTTTGCAGGGCCATTAATCGCATCCTGCTAAGAAGAACCGTGACTCTGGGGAACGTGCAGGACACTGTGGATGGCTTTGCACAAATGGGTTTCCCTAACTGTGGAGGGGCGATAGATGGGACGCATATTCCTATTCTGGCACCACCCCACCTAGCATCCAAGTACATTAATCGGAAGGGGTATTTCTCTATGGTTCTCCAGGCGCTTGTGGATCACTGTGGGCATTTCATTGACATTAACACAGGCTGGCCTGGAAAGGTGCATGATGCACACATCTTTCGGAACACTGGCCTGTTCAGGAAGCTGCAGGCAGGGACTTTTTTCCCAGACCGGAAGATCACAGTAGGGGATGTTGAAATGCCCATTGTGATCCTTGGAGACCCCGCTTACCCGTTAATGCCGTGGCTCATGAAACCGTAGACAGGGAAGCTTGACAGGAGCAAGGACCGGTTCAACTACAGGCTGAGCCAGTGCCGAATGACTGTGGAGTGTGCTTTTGGCTGTTTAAAGGGGCGCTGGCGATCTCTGTATGGGAAGCTAGACTTGGGGGAAAGCAGCATCCCCGCGGTTATATCCGCGTGCTGTACTCTCCAGTGTAGCCAAGCCCTGAATGTTAAGTGCTTGCTCCAGAGCCCATCAAAGTGAGTGGAAAGACTTGGTGCTTATTCAGACAGAAGGGTGCAGGCTGCTGAATTAACTAAAGACATTCTTGCATCACACTGGCTTTGGCTTAAATGTGTCCTATGCAAGAACTACCACCCATATTTGTCTCTGCTCAGGTGGTGAGATATGATGATATTGTAGATATGATGGGACAGCTGCAGGTCATATAGTAATATGAACATCATAACTTTTATTTCTTTTACAGCTGACAAATTGGCTTTTTGTAAAAATCCTTAATGGTTTGCTGATGATTAGCATTGCTTTTTAAAAATTAATTAAATGGAGACAGCTTTAGAAATTCCCTTTGTGGAAAAAGTGTATTTACTACTTTAGGGTAGAGTGACTCTAGCTAACCATATTCGCTGGCAAACACTACCAGACTGTAAAGCATTGTTATTGAGGTCATGCTAGTGACTGACAATTTTTTTAAAATGTAGGGTAGGTGAAATAGAATATATATTGTGCTTAATGAAAAACCTCTCTCACACACTGATGCCTTTTTGGAAAATAATTACCAGCTTAAAACAGGAAGAAGTTTGATTTTAGTAGCATAGTCCTCTAAAGAACATGCAAACCCCTGTGTCCAAATGGAACTCATGGCAGGATCAGGGCCCTAGTTGGCATTTTTGAGTGTACTGGCCAAATCACTAACATTTATAAAATCCCCATCAATTTAGGTTTAATCAATTATGTCCCTAATAATCTAGGAATGAGGTATCTGAGTAAACACTTCTCCCCTTATGTCTCATCAAGAGAAGACAGATTGACTTGGTCTGAATGAGACTGGAGTCTTCTTGGTTGAATCCTATTTATGCAATTGTCTCCCTGGGGATATGTGCTTGTGTTCTTTAGAGGCAACCTTAATGGTTCAGTGTAAGACTTTTCCATGTTAGTCACTTCATTTCTGACCATTTTCCTCCTTTTCTTCATTTTCCCTTTCTTTGAGTTATTTTTCTATCATATTTTAGTGCACTTGGTGGTGTCAGTGGAACACTGGATCCATTATTATTATTTTAATTAATACAATTAGTTGCATTACCATAACAACCTAGGATTCCAGTCATGGATCAGCACCTCACTGTGAAGGCACTGCACAAACAGAATAAAAAGATACACCCTGCCCCAAAGAGCTTACAATTTAAATAACTGTTTTTATGTTTGTATAGCATCCCAGAGGTTCACAATGCATACTCAATAAAACGAGAAAGATCCATATAATGTAGGAGTTCAAGGGCCAAATTCATATCATTTAAAAATGGATCCACATTTCCATATAAATTAAACAAAATGTGGCATGCCATTCAAAAATATTGCATTATTCCAATCAGAATAGAGCCTTAATCCACCCTTAGCTTAGGGAAGCAATGTTTAGGAATTGCTTCTTACTTTGTGGGTATCTTGCATGATGGTAAAAATGCATATCTTTGTGTTCTATCCCTAGGTGGGGTTGAATTTCAAGTGATAGAATAGTCTAATTAGACTACATGCTTACTTGGGTAGGGACTTTTTATTTATTGTTTGCACAGCACGCACTGTAATGAACCGGCAATCTTGATTGAGGCCTTTGTGTACTACCATAATACAAATCTTTATTCATGATAACAAATGTAACTAAAAAAAGCCATTAATACCACAAAAATCAGTGATCAGAATATCTGGATGAGATGAGAACAGGTACACACAATTGTTATTATAGTTTTTTTTCAATATTGACAGCAGTTTACAAATCATTTAAGTAAGAACAATGTTTTTAAAGAACATTGTATAACCAATATGAGGATGAGGATTATCATAGCCTTTGGGGTAAAAGTGTTGCAAATACATGTAACAGCACTGACAATACTGTAGTAAATCTGTTATTGCTGACAGTAAGTGGGAGAAAGGAAAATTGCAGCTTGTTTGTTTTTTATGTCTAGCCTCTTTATCAAACAGCTGACCCATCTTACATGGAATTATATATTTTATTTAATAAATAATGTGTATATAATGTACCAGAATAAGCTATTGTCAGAGGAAAAATAAGGTATAACAATGACGAAGCAAGCTTTCATCACCAAACCAAAGGAGTAAAGATAGCAAATTGCTTAGGAACAAATAGTTTGCTAAATCACTATTAAGGATATTTGCTTTAGTAACTATTAACCCTAACAATACAAATGCCCTTCCATGGAAAGTCAGTGGCTCTCCATAAAACTGCACCATCTGAGCCTATCAGGATGCAAATGATAATAGAGAAAGACAAAGCAAGATAGACTAGGACATGGCGGGCAAATGAGCCATTTTGTTGATGGAACAAAATAATTTTTCACATTTGATGACCCCACAGAAAGCATGACCAGTCCCTGCTGAGCTGTCTAATAGCATCACAGTATGCCCTGCAGATGGTTCTAGGCCAAAGGCATTGACAGGAAAAAGAAGACGTCATGGAGGAAGAAAATAGATTTAAAAGATTAAATGAAAAATCACCTAGAACTCTCCTGGTAAGCTCATAGATGTTTGCCTGTTGTGACAAACATAGAAATTAACATGTACATCTTCCACCTATGCTTGTTTGAACAATTTTTTGCATTTGTTAGTATCATCAAACCCACATGACATTTGTGTATCTACAGTTTAATAAAAGGAATGGCCTACCTAACCCAAATAACCCCCTCTCCTCTTCACACACACTGTTCTCTACATTTCCAGAGTGGCACGCTGAAACCTTCCATCGCATATCTGTGAAGTCATATGACTTGTTTTGATTCTACATAAATCTGAAAGTGTAAACTCTGAGGTGTCAGATCCTCCATTTTGTAAAATAATAGGAATTACCATTCAGACCTAGGTCTGTTTCACGCTTTGGACAGTGACCAGTATCAAACGCTTCAGAGGAAGCTTAACAACAACCATATATGCAAAAGTAGATCCTGTGAAATTTCTTACAAGTATAAATGATAAACTGAATCTGCAACCATTTTGTCCTAGTATCTACAATATTAGATTGAGACTCAGGAGATCTGGGTTCTATTCCTGGCTCTGCTGCTTGCCTGATGTGGACCTTAAACAAGTCACTTCACTGTTTTGTGCCTCAGTTTCCCATCTTTGAAGTGGGGACAATGGTACTGACCTTGATTGTAAAGTGCTTTGAAATCTATAAATGAAAAAGTGCCATATCAGAGGTAGGTATTATTATTAATTATTATTATTATAAACAATAGTAATCAGAAAACTGGAGTAACACAATGGTGAATGAAGGCTGGTCTACACCAAAACTTGTACTTGTTTAACCTGTTTGAGAACCCCTGCCATCCAACATTGATTATAAAATTTCCAGTGATGACAGGTTGTTCCAATAGTCAATTGTCTTCACAGTTAAAAAACTGCCCTTTGTGCCCTGCCTCTGGGGTGCTTCCCCCCTCTTATCCCAGTCACACATACCCCATCCCAGGATGCAGCTCTCCCCCTTTATTCTGCTCCAGTTACCTCACCCCCACCTCCGGAGGATGGCTCCCCCCCACATCTTGCACCAGTCACCCCCCTCCACCTTTAGAGCGTGGATCTCCTCCCCTTCTGCCCCCATGTGAACTAGTATATGCAAACCTCTCTCCAGGGGGTGGTAGCTCTCTGTGGGTGTTAAAACCTTATCCAGCCCCGACTGTGCTTAGTTCCAGGAAGGCTGTGATCCCATCTCCACTCGGAAGTACATACAATCCCTGGTCCACAATGATACCTAAACTTAATTCAATAACGTTTGTCCTGGATATTGCAGGAAATTGCCAGAACAGTCACAATAAAGAAATATACAAGGTAGGTGTTATACACTTCAGTAAAATACTGTGTTAATACTGTTCAGTAAAAAGTGAATGCAGGTTCTGATCCAAAGTTTAATGAAGTCTATGGAAAAACTCATATTGAATTCACTAAGCTCTGGAGCAGATGCAGTGTATTTATATCTTTTTCTAGTCAATAGAACAATTACTGGCATTCATATCTACCTGAAAGAATAACTCTTAGTGTGTTAAGACAGCCCCTACAGTACTTCTTTGTAGGCAAAACACATATGGGAATTGAGTGAGGCAAAAACACAGAGAGTGAAAGTCATCAGTATGCTGTAGAATAGTTAATGATGATGTTGCAGAATTTCCAAGTCCTTCCCTACTGAGAGCAGTAGGAAGCTATTGTTATCAGCCCTTCGAACTATTACAAATTGCCATGTCGATGACATGGTAATCACTGGTAAGAATATAATTCAGCAGTCAGAGAAGTTACCTGGAGTGAGGGGGCAATGTTTACATTTTCACTTTTGAAACTGCTTGCTGATTTCTAAACACAGGCCACTACCAAAATCACATTTTGATCAGTAGCAGCTGTTTTCTGGTAATCTGTTGTCAGTCACTGACTGAAAATAGATAGGATATCAAATGGCAGCACTGTTAAGTGTCCAACAAACACCTATACAATCTGGAAAGCCGTTCACATTTTTATTTAAATGAAAAAGAGAAATGTGTTTAAACAGAAGCAGCTGCAAGGAGATTTTGTTTTAACAGCTCTTAAATAAGGATGTTCTTTGACTCGGGATGGCAAAAAGGATCTCCCACTAATGGTAATGACCACCGGGCTTGAAAAAATGTGACATCTACTAGCTACAATATAGGACACAACTTACTAACCAGAAGCCAATATGAAAGAAGCTCCTCTCTAGAGCAGTTCCAGTGGAAAGCGTAACATTCTGGGAGTGAGGCTTGCTAGGCTTCCCGTTAGGGAGCTTCCCACAGATTCTTCTGGGCAGGGAGAAACATATTTCATTATTAGCTTTCACTAGTAGATGTCTAATAAATTAGTAATCTGGCCTCCATTAATTTTCCCTTTCCCTTCATCATGACTCTTCTTCTGTTGCTAACCCCAGTGGAAATCAGAAATAACTTCTCTGCAGCCAATGGAGTTACTCTTGCTTTACAGTGGTAGAAATTCACACCTACATTTAGTTCCCAGGCTAGATGCAGCCTAGATTAAGCAGGTGTAATTTCCATAGGCCAAAAATGATCTGCAACGTAAGTGGATGTACTAATTACCTGTTGATTTTATGTTGTTCAGCAAATAGGGTGAGTGAGTGCAAGTGGCAAAGTAGCATAACTTGCACCAAACTGATAGAGAGTGGGCAAAATTAGTGCCACATACACACCAAGAAGGATGGGACTGGCGGGTCTCCAATTAACAGGAGAGTGTAAAGTAACAAAGCCCCACCTTCCCTTTAACTTACACCAGGTGGGACTCTCAAGCGCTGACATAAGCAGGTAAAACTCCCGGATGTGCTTACTTACAACCAGGGCTGAAGTTGGTTCTAACAGAAAATCAAACTGGGGTAGAGTTCTGTTAATTTTATCCACCCAATAAACACCACATCAGCACAAGTTACACTTCCTTTGCACTTATCCCCACTCACCTCTATATTTTTACCAAACTTGCACCACCATTTTCATCATCAGTTTGGCCCAGAATCTCAGTGAGATTCCAAAGAGAATTATCACATGTATATTAGTATAGACAATGGGTTTAGAAATGTGTGGCTTAAATCCCTAAAGCAGGAATATTGCTTTTTGGGACACACAAGTGCAGGAGTATGTTCACCTCTCAAATTGAAATCCTATCAGTTGGCTCAGCCTATAAACACATGAGACACTTAACAAAAGAGAGACTTAATTATCAACCGTATATCTCAGAAATCTGAAGGGTAATTATTGTGCAACGTTAGTTACAAGAATATAACTCCTAGCCAGGGTCATCTCCTGTTGTCCTAAGTGGAAGTAGACCCACCCCAGAGTCAGTGAATCCTCATAAGTTTTAGATAACAACACAGTGATGATACACATCTAGATAGAGCTCTCCCAGGTTAATAAAACGATTTACCAAAGCTCAAATTGAGAAGTATTCAGTCTGTTAGGTGAAACTGGACATTTTGAGAAGGTTGCAGCAAAATCCTCTCCCTGTCATTTCCTACTCTCTGTTCATGACATTGCGGGGGGTCTGCACTGCAAATTAAGGTGTAACTGTAGCATGGATAGGCATACCCGTGTTAGCTTCAATCTAGCTAGCACAGGTTACAATAGTAGTGCAGATTGTGGTAGCACAGATTTCAGTGCATGCTAGCAACCCAAGTATGTACCCAGGATCCCCAGTGGGCTTGTGCTAGGGTGGCTAGCCTGTGCCATGGTGTCTTTACTGCTATTGCTACTTGCATTGCCTAGTTTAAAGCTAGCACTGGTATGCCTCCTCCTGCTGCAATCACACCTGCACTTGCAGTGTAGGCATTCCCTGTGAGAGTAGCTCTCCTGCTATTGCTTCTTTGTGCTGTTAGCAAGCTTCCAAAGATGGGGGAAGTGAAGAAGAAAGAAAAAGGAAAAAAAAAATAACCGAAGCAATGGGAGTGCCATTTTAACTTAAATTCATACACTGAAGAGGTGACACATTTTCAAAGAAAAAGAGCGATAAGTGCATATGCATAAGTAAAAGTCACACAGAGGCCTGTTCCTGCAAATCCTTACCCACAGGAGCAGTCCCATTTACTTCAATGAGACTACTCAAAATGGATAAGGGCTATTCATGTGGGTGGGACTTTCCAGGGTTGTCTCCCTCCCAATATCACATCCTATGATAGGATCACACATTTTACCGTACTTTTTAGTCACTTTAGCTTCTAACTTTTTATTTTCTTAAAGTTTATTTCTGTAATACATTGAAGTTCAATATCTAGATCTGCATCTATTGCATATAGTGCCTATAATGACTGTTCTAATGACTACTGAGCATTATATCTAACAATTAAATATTTTATTTTGGTACTAATAAATGTGTACTTTAAGGTGCATGGACATGGTTGGGATGGCATCAATAGACTTTGCATCATAACCATAAATTAATTATAGAGGGTCATTTAGAGAAATTAACTATATGTACACCTTACATATCAGTTATTTAGAAATACCATTGTATGCCGAATAGCCATTTGGCAGTATAATCATGCACATTATACATATTCTTCTAGGCTTTGCACAGGAATCAGTTTTAATTACAGCATATTTAACAAAACCTGAATAATTTGACAAATTTACAGATCATAGCATATCCAAGAAAATGTCCCCCTCCCTTCAGTGAAGACTACACATTCCATTATCAATGTTCTTAACAGTTATCCAATTTCCACTGAAGTTAAATGAAAGGTTTCTATTAACTTCAATGGGAGTTGGATCAGGCCCTAAAAGAACTGTCTAACAATGTATATTTTAAACCAACCTTTGCACCTGAAAGCTTGTCTCTTTCATCAACAGAAGTTGTCCAATTAAAATATTACCTCACCCACCTTGTCTGTCTAAGAATTCACAGATCACCTGTAAGGAATGCAGAAGGCCAAAACAATCTGCTTTGGACCTCTCGTTTCCTGCCTATCAGGCAGTAATAACTTCCATTCACCATGGTCCTCATCAGGATTTGAATCAGTGACTCAAAGGACCTAGGAGCAACTGCCTAGGAGCAACTGACTTGGATTCTGTGACTCAAAAAGAGATCACAACTAGCATCTTAGAAAAAGTACAGAAAGATTAATAAAGGAGATTATAGGCATGCATTCTTCCGAGTTTTATTTCCTGTGCAGATCAATTATCTCAGCAGATGTTCATGTTTAAGAGACAAGAAATAATGACACTATACTTTTTTAAAACAGCCAAGCATTTTCAATAGAACACCTCACTGTGAAAAACAAACAGAATTCTCTTTTGGGAGATAAATGAGCTTATGTGATTCCAATGACAAATGCTTCAGCTAGAAGCATCCCCTGCTAATACTTCAGGGACTGAAATGTAAATGAACTGCTGTGATGACCTTTTATTACTGGTGCACTTTGCGAGGCATCCTGCTTGCCATTCACAGAAGAACCAGCACAGTGCTTACTGGTGGTGTCAGAGAATACTTGAAAGGAATATTTCCACAAACTTGTCACAACGAACTATGTATTTAATGAAACGTAGAGCTTTATTTAAATAAAGCAAACTGGAAAAAAGGAGTAAAAACAAACAAACAAAAACCAAAAACAACCTTCTAGCATAAATTTTAAATGGGCCCATTATCTAAGTGTTTGCAAAACAAGCTCGTAAATACTTCTCTACATAAGATGCCAGAGAATGAAGGCTTTTGTCGGTCTCAAAGTAGTGCCGCCACCAGAATAGGAATTATGAAGAGAGTGCTGCACCTGCTTTTTAAAATAAAGCATAGTTCTGGCATTCTGAGTTTTGAAAACCATCAGTGTCTTTCTTCAGACGATTAAATTTCATTAAGAAAGTAGGATACTGTGGATTTCATATTTGTATTTTGTCAACAAATAGTTTATTTTTGCTTAATGAAGTTACTGGATGCTTTCCCACAGAGAATGATATAAAATACTTACACAGCTATCAGGATATATAAAAGTCATACTTGTATACGAGTTGGATGGTTTTATGTAGCTGTAACTCTACTGATTTCAATGGGGCTACTCACGAAGGTGTAAGAGGAAGGAGAATCAGGCTTATAAAGTAAAAAAGTAAAGTAATATATATATATATATAGTGTCTGCTTATGAAGGTATGTGACTTGTACACATAGACACACACACACACAGATTGGATCACAAAATCACAATGATCACAATATCATTCACAACCCTGAGCATTGTCACTCTCATTGTCTCCCTTTTCTCCATACCCAGCCCTCAGTGTTTGTTGCCATCAACAATACAGCTTGTCCAAATCCTATACTGTACGCTCATTGTGGAAGGGCCATGCTATTCACCTAGCATATTTCTGAATGGCACATATCACATTTTTTGGTATTCAAAGAATCAGTAATTGCCTAAATGTAGTCATACCTTGGCGGTGAATGGACATCTTCTTCCAGGCTGCTCTGCTGTCCTTCCTATAAGCAGGGAATGCTGCTCTGTGGGACTGACAATCCAACCCTTACCATCCTGGACACCTTTGCTCCCCCTGCCATTTGCTCCCCATGGCAGTTTGCTAAAAAGCACAATGTCATTATAAGGGTATAAGGAAGGCCTCTCCCTTCTTTGTCTGCCCATTTTGGGTGGCAGAATAATGGCGGAGGGAAGAGGTAAGATTAGGTGTGCATGTACCTCATGTTTTCTCACAACCAATTGCTATGTGAGTCATTTGACCCCACTGTATACAGAAAAAATTACTTAAATTTACATCATTTTGGAATAAAGGTTTTCAATTCTCTCTCCTGCAGCAGCCACCATTGTCATGCTTGTTGCTATGGACTTTAATATGTACTAGAACACAGTTCATTCGCTTAACCGCATTGATTTATAAGCCAGGATGATTCCATGGTAAGGAACAGATTTTAAGTTGATTGCTTGATTTCTTAGATAGTAATAATTATGCCTCCCAAATCTAGATGAGGTGACTGTCACAGGGTGGAGGACAACAATTAACTATATCAGATATATGTCAGTTCTGTGTGATATAATCTACTTCATGGTCTTCTCCTGGGACCACATTGCTCCATGTGCAGGATTTGTGACAAAGCCACAATTTAGCCCTTAGGCATTAAAGGAAAGATGCTGAATCCCTGATCTATAAGTGTATGTCTACACAGGGATACAAAACCTGCGGCTGGCCTGGGTCACCTGACTCGAGCTTGTGGCACTCTGGCTCTGGAGCTGAAAAACTGCAGTGTAGACATTCCGGCTAGGGTTGGAGCCTGAGCTCTGGGACCCGGTGAAGGTGGAGAATGTATGGGTAAATGGTGTCACACATATAGCCACGTACTTCATACAGGTAGTTATACAAACCCATCTTTGAGAGAGTGTAAGGGATATGTGGGACTGATATGCCTTTAATGATTAATAACTAATTATTCCTTCTGGCCCTCAGAAATTAGGAGCTTGCCTGCAGGGCCCATCTGTTCAGGGGGTCCCTGAGCCTGCCTCGCATATAGGGCCCCACAGGCAAGTTAGGGGAAGAACACCTGTCCTCTCCTGGTTCATGCATCACACTGGGAGTTAAGCATCTGGTGCCTAGAGTGAAGCAACCGTGCACATGTCCAGAGACAACCACAGGAACTCAGGGAACTTCTACTGAAAAAAATTAGGTGCTGAGTTACTGTAGAAGTTCAGCAGCTGTTGAGCAGGGGTTTTGTGGTGGCTGATCCTGAAATGTAGGTGCCTAAAGTGCAGTTAAGTGCTTCAATCCCTTTGTGAATCTAGCCCTGACTGTCCAGCTCTGCTGGTATAAACAAGACCTGTTTTTTGAAACAGGAACCTTTTTGTGTGTGCTAGTTTAGCTTTCTCAGATTGATTATCCAATTTAGTTAGATTGAAATGAGGTTAGTTCCTATTATTTGCCTCTCACTTTATCTACAGAAATACCCCACTCCACAAATGGATTTGCTATATATTCACTCTGAGCTAGACTGTTCCATTAGCAAGGGAGGTGCATCGGTTGCACCGCTCAGGAAGATTCCCAGGAGGTATTGTGCCTCAGGCAAACTCTAAGGTACAACTCTCCCTGGCTGTCCCTTTGCTCTGGGGCCATAGTAATTTCCTGTTGGGGTAAGCCAGCAGCCAATTACTACTCTCCCTGGGCTGGCCAGTGCATTCGTGGAAAGCGGTTGCAGTAAAGGCTATGCCCATTCTCTGTTCCCCTGCTCTAGGGGTAGGAGTAATGGACTGAGACCCAAGTGTGGAGGTAGTCCTCATAACAGTATTAGGGGGGATGGCACATGAAGGCACATAGTCCTAGTTATAATGTGGCCCTTTGAGCAATACAAAGGATACACTTAAATTATGATAGGTTGCCAAATCAACAGATCGCATGGGTAAATATACACACACACAATGTAAACTTGCTAACAATCTAGAACAAACCAGAACAGGGGAAAAGACAATACAAAATCATATATGATTTAAAACCAATGATTGCAATTACTTTTAACCAGCTAAGTTAAGTGTGGAGCAAACAAATCCTCTCCCAAAGAATGCCAATATCCTTCTGCACTTGATAAGGTCCCCACCTAAATCGTATTTTCCACTTGTCTAGAACAAGCCATTAATCAAACCATTCATACGCTTTTAAACAAGGAACAGAGTGCTGTGAGTTTCCTACTGCATTCAAGCTGTTTACAAAGAAAAAGAAGATTAAAAACTGTTTAGTTTATAGACCTCTTGGAAACACTGTTCTTTTCGTGAAGCGGGTTCCATGCTACTCAACATACATAGTGGTTTTGGTTAGAAAAATTACTGTCTGAAGGGCCAACAGTCTGCGCAAAAAGGCACTGTATTATTATTGTATAAGTTGCTGCTGGCATGGAGAGGAGCCAAACAAAGTTATTGCTTTTTAATTAACACTCTCTAAATACATTTTATGAAAGCAGAGAAAGTTGTCACAGAAGCTTCAGTAAATTTTATAAATAAACCCAGCAGCTGGCCTTTCCTTTAATATGAGTAATCAATGAAAACTATCATTTTGTTTCCATAGCAAATATAGTAGAAACCGAGTATATTTTTAAAAGTGAATTCTGACTCAGGTGTTTCGTCTGATTTTACATTTTAATTTCATAGGTAAAGTTATTTCATACAATGAAGAGGCTGACACCTGCCAATCAAAGGGCCAGAGGGTGGTGGCCCTTAAGTAGGGGAATAAGATGAAGGGGTATGTGGGGGTACAAGGACAACCCCCCCTCCAGTGCTCTTGGCCAGTGGCCAGGCACTTTAGCTACTCCAAGTCCTGTCTTGGATGCAGGGTCAGTTCCATACTAGCACCTCCTGAAGGTCAAGGCAGCTAATATGGGGAAGGGTCATGTCTAGGGTGACCAAAATGTCTCATTTTTAAAGGGACAGTCCCATTTTTTGGGACTTTTTCTTATATAGGCGCCTATTACCCCCGACCCCCTGTCCTGTTTTTTCACAGTTGCTATCTGGTAACCCTAGTCATGTCCCATCCCCTATTCTGCCCCAGCCAGGGCGGGGAGGACACAGACAGGGAAAGTGGACTACCCTCGGAAGGGTTGGTTAGGTGGTTGCACTCACAAGCAGCTCCATGAATCCTACTGGGGCAGCATGGCTCTACCCCACACCCTACTCAGCACCATGCTTTAATGGAACAATTCAGCCCAGGGAAACCAGAGATGAAGAAGATGTACTATGGGCTCAGATAAAAATGTTTTCTTTCATTTGTTCACTGATATATAAGATATTACCACCAATATGCCAATAATGGGGCAGATTCCACCACCCTCACCGACAGCAGCCCCATTGACGTTAACGGGACTACTGAACCCTCCCTGCTCACAGCTGTCAGGAATGACAACTCACACTGGCAAAAAGAACTTTGAAACTGCACCCACTGTCTGTGGGCAAAATTCACTGGCACATCTGGAGTCTGCCTTTGATAATGTGGTCCAAGCTATCTGCCTCCTGTAAATAGTGCTAGAAAGAGGAAGCTGTTGACTTTTCAAAACACATACAGGGGTAGTTACTCCGTCTCTATTCAATGCCTCCTCCTCTTTTCTGGTGCTACTGTACTAGAATATACAATGTGTCAGTAAACAGTTCTGAACAAGAACTGCTTTGTAAAAATGGAACTGTCATTGTTTTGACCTGCAATTATATCTGAGGTTACAGATTAAACTTCTTTTCCCCGATGTTAATATATCCTCAAATCTCTCCCTCCTGCATCTTCCTGTAAATATGCAGAGGGAGGTGGGAGATAAGAGGTGATCATTATAGAAGATTCCATAGCCTGATTAACACATATTTTTAAGAATGTATCACAATTGGATTTTATTTATGTGTTTTCAAATGTCCTTTGAAATCTGCACTACCCATGTGTTCTATATTTAAATAAACTCTCAAGGATTGAATAAAACCTCACTCTGACTTAATCAGGTTTAAATTATGCACCATGTAAAGAATTAATGGCTATAACTAGCTCTCAGAAGCTGGCAGAGAATGAGCTGGTGCATCACATGAGCTTTCCAAATTCATTTAAAGAGGGCAATGTTACATTAATGACATTTCCAAGCAACATTTCCATCGGGATGCTGTCTTTCTACATGACTACTGTCTGTCTCTTTTACCATTTCAACAGTTTAAGCATGCTATCTATCTAGTTATAAGGACCCCATTACTATTGTATCTGAGTAACTCACAATCTTCAAGAACATAAGAATGGCGACACTGGGTTGGCCCAATGGTCCATCTAGCTCAGGGGTCTCAAACTCAAATGACCACGAGGGCCACATGAGGACTAGTGCATTGAACCGAGGGCCGCATCACTGACACCCCACCTCGCTGCCTCTGGCCCTGCCCCCACTCCACCCCTTCCATTAGGCCCTGCCCCTGCCCTACCTCTTCCTACCCCTTCCCTGCCCCAATCCAACCCCTTCCCTGAAGTCCCAAGGGGGTGCAGAAAGGGTGCAGGGTGCGAGGGGGGCTCAGGGCAGGGAGTTGGGGGGTGGGATGTGGCAGGGGGTTGGGGTGTGAGATGTGGCAGGGGGCTCAGGGCAGGGGGTTGGGGTGCAGGAGGAGTGTGGGATGTGGCAGGGGGCTCAGGGCACGGAGTTGGAGTGCAGGGCGTGGGCTCCAGCCCGGCGCCGCTTACCTCGAGCAGCTCCGGGGTGGCAGCGGCGCGCACAGGGGGCAGAGCAGGCTCCCTGCCTGCCGTCTGGCCCCGCGGTGCTCCATTCCAGGAAGCAGCTGGAACCCTGTCCCTGCAGCCCCTGGGGGAGTGTGGGGGGGCTCAGGGTTCCGTGCGTCTGCTGCTCTTGCCGCTCCTCTAGGTACCTCCCACGAAGCTCCCATTGGCCGCAGTTCCATGTTCCCGACCAATGGGAGCTGTGGGGGGTGGTGGCTGGAAGGAGGCAATGCAGGAGCCCTCTGCCTCCTTCCCCCTTCCCCCCGGACCGAAGGGCCATGCTGCCAGCTGCTTCAGACAGTGGCGTGGGGCTCACAACGCCACAGGGGGCAATCCCACGAGTAGGCAGAGGGGTGGGGGGGGGGCGCGGGGAGCTTGGTGAGCCACACGCAAGAGCCCCGCGGACCGCATGCGGCCTGTGGGCTTGTAATCGGTCGGTCGGGGCTCGACCCTCCAGCGGCAGCAGGAGAGGGCGCGCGACCGACTCTGCCTGCTTCTGCTGGCTATTAGAGTCACGGGGAACAACGTCGAGATCGCCCCTGGTGCAGGGGTGCAGGCAGCAAAGCAGCCCAGCCCAGGCTGCCAGCAGGGGCAGGGCAGGGCAGGTCAATAAAGCCTGGCCTGGCCCAGCAGAGCAGCAGAGGCAGCAGTTCAATAGCCCTGGCCCTGGCCCTGGGCAGGGGGGGGCAACAACAGTTCAATGGCCCTGCTGCAGGGCAGCAGCACAGCAGAGCACAACAGAGCAGCCCTGGCCTGGCTGGCGGGCAGGCGGGGCAGCAACAGGCCTGGGGCAGCTGGGGCTCTGGAGCGCAGGCAAGCAGCACAGTTCCTGGCCAGCTGGCCTGGGGCTGCAGGCGGGGCAATATAAGTTCTGGCAATAAGGGCTGGCTGGAGCAGCAGGGGCAGGCGCACAACAGCTGGCCCTCTGGGCGCCAGGCAGGCAGGGGGGGGCAACAGCAGAGCAGGGGGCAGTGGCCAGCAGGGCAGTGGCAAAGGGCAACAGCAGTCAGGGCAGGCCAGGGGGGCAGCAGGGGGCCCCTGGGCAACAGGCCTCTGGGCCAGCCCAGCAGGGCAGGCAGCCCTGGCCCTGGCCAGCAGTGGCAGCAACCCCAGCCCCAGGGGCAGGGCTGGAGCAGCAACAGCAGGGCAGGGCAGAGCAACAGCAGTTCAAGCAGCCAACAGCAGCAGTTCAGCCTGGCCTCTGGGCAGGCAGCCCAGCAGCAGCAGGGCAGCAGTGCTGGCCCTCAGGGCAGGCAGTCCTGGCCCAGCAGAGCAGGCAGGGCAGCTGGCAGGGGCAGGCAAACAGCAGCAAGCAGGCCCAACAGCTCTGGAGCAGGCAGCAACAGTCTGGCCACAGGAAGCCAGCAGGGGGCAAGCAGGGCAGCCTCTGCAGGGCAGGGAGCAGCACAGCAGTTCAAACAGTCCTGGCCCCTGGGGCACAGGCAGGCAGGGCGGGGCACTCAAGCAGCAGCTCTCAGGCAGGGGCTCAGCAGCAACAAGGCAGTGCAAGGCCAAGTGCAGCTGCTATGCCAGAGCTGCTGTGCTGCAGCCAAGGGGGGGGTGCAGGCCCAGGGGGCACAGGGGGGCCACTGTCCCACTCCAGGGCCCCCGGGGCCTGCGTGGAGCGGCGGGCCCCGGCAGGGGTCCCTGATCGCAACACACTGGGATGTGCACATCACACTGACAGTGTGGGACAGCCAAGCACCCCTCACATCCCCCGGCTACCCTCCCCCCCTCTCCCTCCATCCGCCCCGGCCCACCCCACCGGTCCCCAGCCCGCTGGGGGCGTCGGGCCAGGGGTGCAGGGCTCAGGTCCAGGCTTCCGGCTCCTCCTCCGGCTGGCTCTCTGGGGACTGCTCAGGGCCTAGGGGGCCTCGGGGCTCCTCGCGGGCGCGGGCTCTCCTCTGCAGGGGGGGGGGCCTGGCCTCCTCGGGCTCCTCTCCGTGGCGGGGGTAGGGGGGCAGGGGGGGGGGGTCGGCAGGGCCGGGGGGGGCTCCTCCGGGCCTCCCAGAGGGGGGCTCCCGGGGCACGGCTGCAGCCCGGGCTCCTGAGCTGGGGCGTGCGGGGCGGGGCTTCTTTCCGACTCCTGCCTGCCCCGCCCTGGGGCGGGGGGGGGGGCCCTGGGCGGGCCTGAGGAGGTGTTGGGCAGCCCTGGCAGGGGTGCGGAGGGGAGCCACACCGACTCACTACAGGGCTGCATGTTTGAGACCCCTGATCTAGCCCAACATCAGATGGAATGAACTGAACAGGGCAATTTATTGAGTGATGCATCCCATTGTGCACTCTGAGCTTCTGGCAGTCAGAGGTTTAGGAACACCAAGAGTATTGGGTTGCATTCCTGGCCATGTTGGCTAATAGCCATTGATGGACCTATCCTCCATGAACTCATCTAATTCTTTTTTGAACCCGGTTATGTTTTTGGTCTTCACAACATTCCCTGGCAACGAGTTCCACGGGTTGACTGTGCCTTGTGCGAAGAAGTGCTTCCATATGTTTGTTTTAAATCTACTGCCTCTTAATTTCATTGGTGACCCATGGTTTTTGTGTTATGTGAAGGGGTAAAAAACACTTCCTTAGTCACTTTCTCCACACCATTCATGATTTTATAGATATTTATCATATCCCCTTTAATTGTTTCGTTTCTAAGCTGAACCGTCCTGATCTTTCTAATCTCTCCTCATATTGAAGTTGTTCCATACTCCTAATCGTTTTTGCTGCCCTTCTCTGTACCATCTCCAATTCTAATACAACCAGTACTACACACAGTATTCAAGGTGTGGGCATACCATGGATTTATATAGTGGCAGTATGATATTTTTTGTCCTATTATCTATACCTTTCCTAATGGCTCCTAAACATTGTTAACTTTTTTGACTGCTGCTACCCAGTTTTGTGAGAGCCCTTTGTAACTCTTCAGAGTCTGCTTTTGACTTAACTGTCTTGAATCATTTTGTGTTGTCTGCAAACTTTGCCACCTCACTGTTTCTCTCCCCTTTCCAGCTCATTTATGAATATGTTAAACAGCACTGGTTGCCATACAGATCCTTGAGGGACCCTGCTATTACCTCTTTCCACTGTGAAAACCAATAATGTATTCCTACCTTTTCCACCCTATTTTTAACCAGTTACTTCTACATAAGAGGACCATCCCTCTTATCCCATGACTGCTTACTTTGCTTAAGAACCTTTGGTGAGGGACCTTGACAAAGGCTTTCTGAAAGTCCAAATATACTATATCCACTGGATTGACCTTGTCCACATGCTTGTTGATACCCTCAAAGAATTGTATTAGACTGGTGAGGCATGATTTCCCTTTAGAAAAGCCTTGTTGATTCTTCCCCAAATATCATGTTCAACTACATCTGATAATTTTGTTCTTTACTATAGTTTCAACCAATTTGCCTGATACTTTAAGTTAGGCTCACTGGCCTGTAATTGACAGGATTTCCTCTGGAGCTTTTTTTAAAAAAAATCAGTGTTACATTAGCTGTCCACCAGTCATCTGGTACAGGGCTGATTTTAAGTCCTGGGATAATGCAATGGTGTGGGTTTCACAGCTACACCCATCTCCCTCAGACCCTTTTGTTCGGTCCTTTGTCTTTGGCTCAGAGGCTCACAGAGATATTATAATCCCTGAACTGCTGGTCCTGTCACTGCTATTTGGGGAATTTGGAGAGTAGTAAATGAGTAAAAAGGATCCCAGTTTTCTGCATGTGAAATTGGCACAAGTAGTTCCCTAAGGCCAATGCCAGAGAGGCAGCATGGTAAGGGCAGAGAGGCAGTGGACCGGATCTATTGCCAGATCTGCTACTGAAAGGCACTTCGCTTCTCTGTGTTACTAATTTCCCTGCCACCCTTTGGCTTGTCTCTGTAGACTGGAAGCACTTCAGGGCAAGGACCAGAGCTGGACAGAAACTGGAATTTCTGTCCCATGGGAAATTTCACTTTCCCAAAAATGGTTTCATTTGGATTCAGAATGAAGAGTCAGACATCCAAAATTCCCCAGAGAACCACATTTGATGAATCCTCCACTTTAGTCAAAGGCCAAGAGACTGCCATTTCCATGGCTTATATTTGGGCAATAATCTTACCAAACAACAACAATAAAAATCAGTCCACAAAGGCAAACATGAAAATCAACATCTGTTTCATCAGAGGGGTCTCAGAAGGGAGCAGAAGAGGGTCAGACCTGGAGCATAATGCATTGCTAGGTGCTGATAATGAGCAAGGTATCAACATACCATCTTTGCACTTCAGATTAGAGCAGCCTCATGTCTGCTCTAGTCAAAACTAACTGATTACACATTATATGCACCTGGCAGGAAAATAATCAATGCACTGCCAATTTTTCCTATTCACATCCCTTTCATGTCTCAGAGTCAGCCAGGGTAATTTCACCCCTTACAATTTCACCCCTTTGCACAGGAAAGAATCATTTCAGCTGTACAGCTAGTGTGGCAAACTGACAGAAAGGTTTAACATCCACTTTCCATCGCTTTACTCGCCGGTAAAGCTTCCTTCACATAGTGCAATACAGCAGAGAACTGAGTCAAATAATGTTTACTTGAACTGATTTTGCATAATAGTGCAACATGCTGCTCTGCTAATATCCTAGTCTATAGATTAACTGAAAGCTATTACAGGTTCCCCCTCCTCACCACTCCCCTCTGATCACTTTGGCCCTCAGCCTCTCAGTATTTCACTGGACAGTTTGCTCAATAAAGGCCTTTCCCAACTTTAGAAAAATGTGCTGAAATGCTGCCACCTTGTGTTAGTTTAGCAATATAAACCTTAAGTTATTCATGTATTTTTCATGTAGATTCTACCACAAAAAATGACTATGTGAAAATGGCACTTGCTTCCTACACGTATTCAAAGTCATATCCGCTTACTTTGCTGAGCAAGGAACATGTTTTTTATTGTTTTGTTTGTTTTTTCCTCCTGTTTGCCCTTCAGAAACAGCACGGCTATGTGTGAGTGAGCAGGATTCCATTCTGAGTCATGCATCATCTGCAAAACTGTAAACTGAGTTCTGATTGAGAAGCTTTATTACTGCAGAGGATGAATGAAACCAGTTTATATTTAAGATCCCAAGCTGAGTTTCCAGAGCAGATAGGAAAAAAAAATCTTTGGTATGACCTGGAATCTAGGGAGCACTATGAAATTCTACGTGCAATTTTTAACAGTCACTTTTCAGAGTAGAACTGCCTTAAACACCTTGGAACTTTACTGGGTCTACCATCCACAGCTCCCATACTAAACTAAATGTCTCTCCTGAGGCTGTCATGAATTTTCCTGATCCCAATTTCATTTGTGTACTTAGTTCATTTTCCAGTTTGGTTTAACAAAGTAGTGAAACAAATTAATTCCTGACCAAAGGCCTCTGAACGGATCAAGCTTCTGGCAGGGAGTTAGTTTGTTTCTCCTTTAATGAGATTCACAATGGGAAAGGTCAAACTAACCTCAAGAGAGATGACTATTTAGCACTTGACTTGTGGATTACAGAGCCAGAACGGAATAGCAAGACCAACCCTTGAAAGTAATGTGCTTTGAAAATGCAAACTACTATATTAAAAGAGTGATAAATACAATTTCACAATATTTTTAGTCTAATGGTTAAAGTGTATGTCTACACTGCAATGTAGATGTGGCTAACAAAGCAAGTTAGGGTGACCAGACAGCAAATGTGAAAAATCGGGACAGGAGGTGGGGGGTAATAGGAACCTATATAAGAAAAAGACCCCAAAATCGGGACTGTCTCTATAAAATTGGGACATCTGGTCACCCTAAAGCAAGTGTGCACCTCAAATCCCCAGCAGGCTTGTACATTCCTATTTTTAGCAATGCTGGCACAGGTAAAGTTAGTGTTGATATATCTACCCGAGCTGCAATCACACTATGGATTGTCACAGATATCTGAAGGGAGTTCATTTCCTGTGAGCATACAGGAAGTGAGGAATACCAGATGACTCCTACATTCTACTGGTTTGTAAGCATCAGGTTGCGGGGGTGAGGGAATGTTAGAACCAATGTTCTAGCTACCATTTGTAGACAATAATAGCTGCTTTTCAGCAGTCCCTGAATGCTTGGAAGATAGAATGCTGTTTTGATTGTTGAGTGCTTGGAGATTCTTTCTTTCTGTTTAAATAACAGTTAATTGCCTGAGTTATAAATGTGCTGAGCCATGAAGTCACTGGCAGCTGCCAGCACACAGCACCTCTGAAAGTCAGGCTATAAGAATTTTGTTAAGGAAATCCAAGATGGTGTTATACGATTGTTCAGTACAAGACATAATAAACTCTTTGCACTGTCTAGTTCATATGAAATCACCCCAAAAATTCACACACACATCTACCTCTCCTGGTCTGAATGAAGGTCATCTCTCTGTATTAATGTTTGTTTCCCAGGTTCACGTAATGTAAAGCATAATTTAGTCTCAGACATCTGTCAGTTAGATAATATCAATGTAGATAATGTCAGGGAGAAGGGCTGGGTTAGATATTGCTATTTTGTCAGGTTGTAAGCAAATTGCAGCAATAACATTCTGTCCAAATAATCCTGTTCTGACATTGGGTATGTTTATGTACATGAGCATGTGTCTGAGGGACAGAGAATGAATTAACGCCTATACCTACAGCTCACGCTCTGGGCCTGCCAGTGGAGGAGGAGCCAAAGCAAGGTCCCCTAATACAATTGGCTGTGGGAGATGCTGCCACCCACAGAAATGGGGCTAGAAGACTGTAACCTTATAGTCTGTCCTGTGTAAAGGATCTGTATGTAGCTGCACCACCCCAGGAACAGAACAGAGACAGACCCCAACAGTTCAAATATCATGAGTGAAACACCCCTTTCCTGCCCCTGCCAAATCATGAGGATTCTTTTCTACTATATTGTGGTTTTGGTGATTTTTGAACCTCTCCCATCCTTCCCCTGCATGAGTGTGGGAGGCAGTGTTGCCAATGCCCTCAAATGTATACAGTAAGGTGATCCTGCACCAGCTCTGGCCAAGGCCATATGCGTTAGCTAAGAAGTGACAAACTCATAGCTGGAAACCAGACCAGCTCACGTGTAGGTTAGTTTTGTTCAACTTATGTATTAGTCTTATAAGAATGTATTTAGTGTTTAGATTCTATGAAATGCTTGTAAATTGCTGCATGCATGAATCTCACTTGTAATGTCTGTAGTCCATGCTATAAGGAAATATGTAAGTTTTGCTTTCTAACTTTGAAAATGTTTGCTCTGAATTTGTGAACCCAGGCACGGGAATTGTCTCCACAGCCCATTCAGGAGGTGTATAAAGATTAAACAGGCCACTAAGGAACATAGCAACACAAATTATTGGTGAATGGCCCTATCACATTTTGGAAATGGTACGTGCATAGATTGGACGACTAAATGTAAGAGATAAAACAGAGTCACAAGAGAATTTTTCATCTCTTTGCTGTTTGCACTCTCACAGGGCCAGATACATTAAATTAATGCAGAGAGCCCAGCGGTTACACCTGGGTCCACTCTGAAAGACATTTTGAATTGACAGATTCCCCCATCTCTGTCATCTTTAGGAACCATAGAGGTATCTCATTTGTGTGTATATGCTTGCTTGTTTTAACCTGTAAATAACTCTCATTTCTTTTTCCTAGTTAATAAACCTTTAAATAATTTATTACAGGATTGGCCACAAGGGTTGTCTTTGGTGTAAGATCTAGGGTACAGTTGATCTGGGGTAAATGGGACTGGGAGTAAATGGGACAATTTTCTCAACCTGAATATTTTGTGATATTTGGTGCAAGTGGCCATTTATCACTAAGTCCAGCTTGCCTGGGTGGCAAGATAGACTGGAGATCCCAAGGAGACTGTCTGTGACTCTATGGTAAGAGTGTTATAGGGATCCTGGAGTTCATGTTTGTTATTGGGTTGGTGAAAACTAATTATCGAATGGATCAGAAGTTGGAGTGTCTGCCCTGTTTCCTGACAGCCTGCCCCGAGGTAGGCACTCACAATCGTGAGCCACTTCAGACCCCCTCCCCCCAAGTTACACATCTTTGTACGAAATGCTGCCAGATGGGGCCAAGTTTCCAGTTGTTCCCCAAAACCCAACATTCTAATTCATTAATTCTGTGCCCCAAGCTCCTTAGCTTCATATCTGCCCATTCCTAAGCCCAGCTATTAATTCTGCCCCTGAGCACCCACCTGAACTTTCCTATATCTACCCCTTGGCCTCAATGCACCTCTGCAGGTTCAGGAGTTCTTCTCCCCTTCCCAGGACTGTGGGGTTAGGGGACACTCCAAGGATTCTTCACCCCCTTCTCAACCTAGTGTTGCAGATGCAAAGGGTAGGCAGAGTCGCTGACCCACTTCTCACAGGAGGGGAGGGAGCAGAGTGGCTGAGGTGACAGGCTCTTTCTGTTACCCCTTCCTAGCTTGTCAAAATGCTATATGCTGCTCCCTCTTCTCCCTCCACTTAGGAGCTGAAGGGATTTTTGGGGTAGGGTGTGGGGAAAGCCCCCTTGATTGTCTGCTCTTCCTAAGGCAGGAAAGTGAGAAAGGTTATTTATTTATCTGACACTTGTCACCTATACACAGTTTATAAGTAGCTTCATAAAAAGTAGTTGGTGTGCTTCCGATGTGGACATGACCCTTTTATGAACTCCTGGGCCAGATTTTTCTGTAACCGAATTTATAGTTTAAGCTTGTGTGATTTAGCTGAATATCAGGATAAAAGGGAAGGAATCAATGGAAGGAACATCTCCTTTACAGATTGACTGTGAATAGTCCAAATTTTGAGCTGAGTTGTGGTTGGTCAGCTATATCACATGGTTCTGTTTCTGTTTTCTAACTGGAAACAGTGCAGGCACTTCCACCATGATTTCTAACACATGTAGCATTAAAATTCAATTTTCTCAAACATTTCCACCTGATACTTTGAAACTTCTTTTCCACAAACAGTTATGCCCGTAATACTTGATTGCTTGTGGGGAACAAAACCAAAAAGGGAGGCACCTCAGTTGAAATAAATTGACTTTAAAATGGAGGTAACATAGGACTAAATTCACAAAGAAACTTAGGCATGGTGATGCTCTGACCCTAGAAAATCAATGGGATTCAGAAAACCTGAGTCAGGTGCCTAGGTTCCCTATACAATGAATGGGGAGAGACAGGCACCTCAGAATGGGATTCACAAAAGCTAGCATGCTAGGCTGCCTAAACTAACCAATGGAAGATGCCAAGGCAAGAGGTGTGCTAAGCCATGCCCCTTTCTTGTAGCTATGCACCAAATTTGAGCAGTAAGGAGGCACCTCCCTCTGCTTGGAATTCTCTTGGGGCTAGGCACTCGTGCTGTTTTTGCAAGAAGCTGAGGAGGTGGCAGAGCAGCTCCCTCAGAACTTTTAGCTCAGGGGGTAGGGTACTCACCCAGGATTTGGGAGACCTCTGCTTCCAGTCCCCCCACCTCAAGGGGAGAAGGGATTTGAACAAGGCTAGCCTACTGTGTTATCCACTAGGCTACAGAGTCATCCTCACACCTTCTGTCTCTCTCTGGCCCAATGACTCTTTTTCTATTTATCTAAAGTGAAATAGCTTCAACCAGAGAGAGAACGAGGGAGAGACTTTAGAATATCCCATAGCCCAGTGGCTAGGGCACTCATCTGGGAGATGTCAGATCCCTTCTCCCTCTCAGGCAGCGGGGGAACTTGAATCAGGGGTCTCCCATATTGCATGTGAGTACTGTAACCACTGGGCTAGAAGTTATGAGGGAGGTCCTCATTCACCCCAGACATTTTGTGTAAGTTTGCCTATAGGAGCCCGATCAGTAGGTAAGTTCTGAGCCCACTTTCCAGATTGGGCCCACAGACAAGTTAAGTGGAGGAATGCCTATCTTTCCCCAGTCTGTGAATTGCTCTAGGGGAAAGTGTGCAGGCTCAGAGGCAGAAACATAGCCACCTAGGGAATTTTCACAGCAAAAATGTAGATGCCAAGCAAGTTTAGACATGTTTAGTGTATGGCAGCAGCTGAGCAGGGGTTCTGTAAATCCCAATGGGTACTTAAAGTGATAGTTAGGCACCTAAGGCCCTTTGTGACTCTAGCCAACAGGGACTAGTTTTTTCATTTGTAACCTGTGCTTAAACAGTAGGGGCCTGTCCCTCTCTAGTGCCTACTTCACACAGACATTTAATCAGGCTGCTACAGCCTTTGAGCACAGGAACCTAGGTTCTTTGGCACAGACCTTTAGATGTAGAGGTCCTGCATTTGTTCTCTGCTACCACTGACTCATCCAGGGCTGTCATGTTGCAAGTGATTGACGCAGCTGTAATAAACACTTTGATAATAACTGGCTGCATTTTTCAAAACTTGGTGCCTAAAGCTCGGTTTCTTAAATCCATAATTTGGTTGGTACCTCAAGAGAAGGGGCCTAATTTCACTGCTCTACAGCCAAAATGCTTCTGAAATAAATGTAGTCAAACTTTACTAATTCTGGGTCACTGAGAACGAAAATGATGCTTAAAATTGTTGATTGGCTCTAGTTTTCAAGATATGCTATTGGGTCAGTATATACGACCCTTGACTTGGGAATAGCGGAGGATAAGTGAGTTATAAAGGGAAGGGATCTCAATTTAAAGCAGAAATGACTAAAATACATCTTTGACTGGATCTATGAATAAATCTATGAATGGGTTTGGACAGTACTTGCTTTTTAGGCAAAACAATGAAAAAAAAAAGCTGGTATTGCATCATACATGATATGAATTGCATCATGTTATTCCTAGAAGTCATGGATGATGCCATCATAATGAAGCTTACAACACTCTGCTGAACAAATTGCCCTATATCAGCTCTAGAAATCATACAGTGACATGCTCTCTTATTGTCAGTGTTTGATTTTGCAAAGGGACACATTTCTGTTTAGCCAAAGTGAGCAGAGATGCCTCGTACTTGTGTGAACAGTGCAGATAACTTCTGCTATGTTTGTGGTGAAGTGACCTTTGCATCACAAAAGCGCTGTATAACCACTATGGTTAAGAAAGCCTATCACCTTTATTTTGGCTGCAAAATTGGAGATCAGGACAAGAGGTGGGCCCCACACATATGCTGCAACACTTGTGCAACAAATCTTCGCCAGTGGTTGAACAGGAAAAGGAAATCTATGCCTTTTGCAGTGCCAATGATTTGGAGAGAGCCAACAGATCATACCAGCAATTGTTACTTTTGCATGGTGCCTCCAGTTGGGAAAGGTGTGTCAAAGAAGACAAAGTGGACTGTGCATTATCCAAACATTCCATCAGCTATACGCCCAGTACCCCACAGAGAAGGACTGCCGGTTCCTGATGCACCAGAATCATTCTCACTTGAGTCAGACGAGGAAGAGGAAGAGGATGAAACTTCTGGTCCTGAACCATCAATGTCACAGGACCCACATTTTCTCCCATCCTCCTCCTCTGAACCACACCTCATAACACAAGGTGAACTGAATGACCTTGTCAGGGATTTGGAACTACCCAAGGGTAAGGCAGAGCTGTTGGGCTCCAGACTACAGCAGTGGAATCTCCTGGCAGGTGATGTTAGGGTTTCCATGTTCCGTGACCGTCAAAAGGATCTTGTCCCATTCTTCTTCATGGAAGGTGATCTTGTAGCCTGCAACAACATCGATGGTGTGATGGCAGCCCTCAACATCGTTCACGATCCAGATGAGTGGAGACTGTTCATTGATTCATCGAAGATGAGTCTTAAAGCTGTTTTACTGCATAATGGCAATGTTTTGCCATCAATTCCAGTTGGTCATGCAGTCCATATGAAGGAAACCTATGACAACATGAAACAACTTTTGAGGTGCATAAACTATGACCAACATCAGTGGCAGCTTTGTGGTGATTTGAAGGTTGTTGCTCTCTTGCTTGGTCTGCAGACTGGATACACAAAGTACTGCTGTTTTCTCTGCGAATGGGATAGTCGTGCAAGAGATTCCCACTACATCAAGAAAGATTGGCCACTCCGACAGTCATTGGAGCCTGGGAGGAAAAGTGTTCAGCATGCACCACTTGTTGAATCAAGGAAGATTTTGTTACCACCTTTACACATCAAGCTGGGTCTGATGAAGAACTTTGTCAAGGCCATTGACAAAACACAAGCAGCTTTCAAGTACCTCCGTGGAAAATTTCCAAGGTTAAGTGAAGCTAAGATAAAGGAAGGTGTCTTTGTTGGTCCTCAGATTCGTGAACTTCTTCGAGATGATGCATTTGACCATGCACTGCGTGGCAAGGAAAAGACGGCATGGAAAGCCTTCCAGTTAGTGGCAATAAATTTTCTCGGAAACAACAAGGCAGACAACTACAGGTTGTTGGTGGAAAACCTCTTCAAGGCATACAAAAGCCTTGGTTGCAACATGTCACTAAAGATACATTTTTTGCACTCTCATCTAGATTTTTTTCCACCGAACTGCGGAGCAGTGAGCGACGAGCACGGCAAGCGATTTCACCAGGACATTGCAACAATGGAGAAACGCTATCAGGGCAAATGGAGCCCATCAATGCTTGCAGACTATTGCTGGACAGTGACAAGAGATACTCCATTTAATGAATACAAGAGACAAGCCAAGAAGCGCCGAGTAGACACTGAATAGGACTAAACTATGTACATAATAGTTTTTTGCCTTTTGTTTCATAGTAAATTTTAGTTAGATAACCCTTTTGCTGATTTTTAAAGTGTTACATAAACAGGACAGGTGAAATATTATCATGTAAAGCAACCATAAACACATGAAAAGACCTAGGTTTACAATTTATGATTAAAACTCTACTATCTACACAATATACATAGACATAAAATGTAAAAACTTAAATATCTTAGAAACAGTAGCCAACCAGTTGTTTTAATTGTCATATTTGAATTCAGCACATCAAAATACATAATAAATAGCACATTTTATCTCTGAAGCAGACGACTTCTCAAAAATTGTAGACCAGTGTTTTCAAAGAGCAAACCCAGCTGCCACTGAGATCGTTAAGAGTAGGAGATGGGCAATCACCTTTGGCAATCAGGCCACTAGTTAGTACCCATGCCTGCAACGAGGACTCTTATGACTGCATAGAGACCATTATGATACTAAATACAGATTTAGGTTTGAACACTGTAGCCAATGTAATTGTGCCTTTAGTGGTCTATCCTTTCTCCCACTCCCCCAGTTACTTCATATTTTCTTCCCTTAACTCTTTTTTTCTTTTATACAATTCCAGTATTTTTAACCCCAAAACACTCCTGCCTCTGTACTTTTCTTTCTTGTTCTTTCTCTCTGATATCTACTTTTAAAATCTGTATTAAAATACCTTTTCTCTTTAGAGCATTAAGCTTGCAAAAAACTAATTGAAAAGGACTACTGAGCTTCAGCCCCAACAGGATGCTGGGTACTAGATTACTATCTGAACTAGATGCGTTCCTGATGACTAGGGTAGTGCTAAATACTAGCCAGTGAAATTGAACCAAATCATCTAGTACGTGAGTCAAATAGGCACAAACACATAAACATTGGGGTGGGGAGGGCAACAGGTGTGAATGCTGAGGCCATCAAAAGATCATATAAAATAGGGGGGCATTTTCCATTCCTTTTCCCAGCCTACCTCCCGCCCCACTTCCCTTGCACACAGAGTTTGCTCCTAGGAGTAAAACTATTAGAATTCAAACTAAGTTATCAGATGGTTATGGATGGAAACAAAGGATGCATTGCTGCATGTGAAAGAACCTGTTCAACAACAACAACCTGTGCACTAGTGGAGTTAAACATGATAATCAGAACATGCTGACAGTAATACATTTAATGATCTGATGCATTAATTATTGCAAAATTAATTTCATTTTACTAACTGTAAGACTGAGCCCGCTGAAGTATCTTTTATTCCTGGATGCCCAAGGAGTTCAATGAGATCCACACACTTAATTAGAATATCACATATCTAATCAAACACCCTGATTCAGAAAGAATGGATGAGAATGCTGAGTGGATATATCATAGGCACAGTAGGAACGCTGAAATTCTGACAAGAGATGGCTGGAAAATGGCAAGATTTTCATGAAAATTCACTCTTTTTTTTGCAAACAAAACCAAAAAATGTTTGGTGTTCGAAAATTGTTTTGATTTTTCATTGAAAACTCATATAACTTCAAAAGAAATAAAATTCTCATTTCCAAAAAAATGCTGTTTTCACTGAAAAATTTCATCCAGGTCTTTTTATATTATTGATCACTAACATGCTTTAAACTAATGTTTGAAAATTACCAGGGTAAATTAGGCACATAGGATATTTTGGATTGCAAGGATCAATGATCAATGATCAATATTTTCCAAACTCACTTTACAATTATTATATCCTTTGAAGACACAACTCTTTTCAGACAAGTACAGTTACACAGTATACAAAAAACTGAGTAACAAGGCTTTCTCTCTCTCTTTTTAAAATAAATCTATGATATTCAACATAAAAAACAATATATAATATAGGTCTTGAGTTTCTTCTCAGTTACATTAGTATAAATCAGGAATAACTCCACTGAAATCACCTGGTGTAAGTGATAGTAGAATCAGGCCCACAAGTTCTATGGGCTGTTATTATTGTTGTTTGTTTCTATTAACGTAGGACCTAGGAGCCCTAGTCATGAACCATTGTGCTAGGCTCTGTACAAACACAGAACTACTTGGTCCTTGGGCCAGTCATGTAGAAATAAGCTGCTGCCACATGTCAACTAGAACTGGTCAAACAATGAAAACATATTACATGAAAATTTTTGAATTTTCAAAGTTGTTTCCATTTCAAAGTGTTAGAAATGGAGCCAGTTTTTACATTTTTGAATTTTTTCACAAAGTTTAAAAATATTTTCATTGAAAACATCAACATTTTTAGTTCACTGAAAACTCAAAAGACGTCAATCATCATTTTATTGTTTTCAGTACAAAATTTTAAATGTGTAAAAGAAAAAGATAGGAAAATGTTCAATGAAAAATGCTGACAGTTTTGACAATTTTTCACAAACACTGTTTTCAAACCAGAGGTTTTTCCTTGACCAAAAAAGAAAAAGCCTCTTTGTTCAAAAAGATTTGACCATCTCTAGTGTCCACTTGGTGCCTCCTTGCTCCAAGGGTAGAGGAATCAGGAACAGTTGTAATCTTAGCTCTTCTCGTCCATATTTTCTGGCCAGTGGCGCTAAGGGGGGATATCACAATTTCCTGTTGGTATAGGCCAGTGGGAAATAATTAACAGACCCTTCCTCTCACTTTGAGGTGAATCAGGGAGGAAAATGTGTCTCAGAGGAGCATCTCTGAATCACAGTGCCTCCTGGGACTACTCTTGACGTGGTACAATTTATACACCACCCCATCCTTCGAGTGGTGCTGAAAGGCACAATCTAATCTTGTGTTGCTGTGTCTATTAATACTGGCAATAGATCTGATCACCATGAAAACAATACCGAGTTAGTGTCCAATACCTGATCCACTCAAGTGCCATTCTGAGCACCCAAATGGGAAAGCTGAGCTTCCCATCTCTTTATTTTGCTCACTATTATGGGAACAGTAATCCTCATATGCAAGTCTCTGACTTCTGCGGAGTAAACTAGAATGTGAAATATATCATATTGTTAATGATTATAATGAGCCTAATTTCTCCTTCCATGCCTTACTACTATAAGGCCTATTCCAAATCCACAGAAGTCAGTAAGAGAATGATTTCAATAGGCTTTGGATGAGGCCTAAGGGTCCAAAATGATTGCAATCGGAGCAGAATTAGTCCCATTGTCGCCTAGAATACTTTATACCTTATTGCAACCTTGTGAGAACAACAACATTTCTCTGAAGCTTGTTAAAATTTTTGTTTAAAGGTAACATTATGAAATGTAGCATCTTTGTATTTTACTCTCAAAGGAAGCAGCATATATGTAGTACATGGAGACACATTTGCTATTATAGAAGCATTTACAGGCAAAAACAAACTTCTTATATTCTAATTCAAAACAAAAATTGTGCGCAAGGAATGTAGAAATGGGCCCCTTTCTCCCCGCTTCCAGAATAGCTCAGTTACGAGGTGTTCTAGGTCTCTAATAAGTCAAAAGGGATGACAAGCAGCAGCACCGCTGCCTGAGGACCAAGATGAAGACAGTAGATTTGGTGACTAGATGTTCCCCTTTTAATTTAGAGAGGCTTAAACCTCTAGTTTGATATAAAGTCAAAATTCAGCTTTTGTCCAACTTACTGGAATGTGGAAGTCTCTTTATTGCTTTATAGGGTTGTATTTTTCCTCATACAGCCGCTGAAAACAATGTATAGAACCCTACAGAGTGTTGTAAGTGAAGATCTTTTGGTTGTAAATTCCATAGAAACCTGCCATCCAAGAAAAATGAGTATATAAATAAACCTTTTCAACCTTTTCACTAACAAGCATAAATTGACAAAGTCACAGAGTACTTTCATAGTAGAATGATGCAACCTAAAATTATGTTTATGTACAGTCAATGAAATATAGACATTTTTAAATGGGGCAATTATTCTTGAGTAACAGTTTTTTCAGATGCCTGCAATTGTGGGATCTGGGACTGTAGTTTGAGTTAGATATCTATCATCCATGCTGGCCTTGTCTAGATTTCATTGTTGTATTAGCATCTGAGTATTAAAATGCCTGATGTTAAAATCACAACCTGTCAAGTACTTTAGCATTATGCAGTGAAAAGGGATTCTTCCATTTTATTGAAGTCATCAATTTCTCTTATAATAATCATCACAGTTACGGGGATAGTTGCATTTGTGTCCCATCTATGGTCTCTCAGAGTACACCCCCACCAAGGGTTAGGCCTTGTACATCCAGGAGAGCTTCACTGAGATGTCCCTGGAGGATTTCCACTCCATCCCCAGATATGTTAACAGACTTTTCTTGTAGCTGTACTGGCCGCGAATGCATCCCAAATCTTCAGGGCAAATTAATCATTAAACACGCTTGCTTTTAAACCATGTACAATATTTACAAAGGCACACTCACCAGAGGTGCCTTTGCTGCCTTCAAGGTCCATGAGCCTGCCTTGGGTGGGTTGGGAGGGTACTGGTTCCAGGGTGATAAACAGTTCCTGGCTGTCGGGGAAAACGGTTTCTCCACTTCCTTGCTGTGCGCTAACTTTAACGTCCTCCTCCTTCTCCTCTTCCTCATTCCCTAAATCCACATCCCTGTTGCATGAGAATGGCATGCAGCTCATCATGGTTTTTTGGTAGGCTTGCCTCGGCTTCTTAAGTTTCACGAGGCACTGCTGCAGGTCCCTGTTATGGCCTCGGTCCTTCATACCCTTTGAGATTTTTTCAAATATTCTGACATTTCATCTTTTGGAATGGAGTTTGGATAGCATGGATTCGTCTCCCCATACAGTGATCAGATCCAGTACCTCCCATTCAGTACATGCTGGAGCTCTTTTGAGATTCTGGGACTCCATGGTCACCTGTGCTGATGAGCTCTGCATGGTCACCTGTCCTGATCAGCTCTCCATGCTGGGCAAACAGGAAATGAAATTCAAAAGTTCCCGGCGCTTTTCCTGTCTACCTGGCCAGTGCATCAGAGTTGAGAGTGCTGTCCAGAGCGGTCACAATGGAGCACTCTGGGATAGCTCCCGGAGGCCGATACTGTCAAATTGTGTCCACACTACCCCAAATTTGACCCAGCAAGGTCAATTTCAGCACTAATGCCCTCGCCGGGTAGGAGTACCAAAATTGATTTTAAGAGCCCTTTAAGTCGACAGAAATGGCTTTGTCGTGTGGACGGGTGCAGGGTAAAAATCGATCTAACGCTGCTAAATTCAACCTAAACTCATAGTGTAGACCAAGGCTTAGCTTTGGTAAATCAGTTCAGGCAGCTCAGCAGGAGTAGCAACATTAAAATCAATAGTCCTAGGTGTTTGCTGAGTGGTTACTATCTGGGATATTGTCTTCCATCCTGCCTGCACTTCCTGGAATTCACTCAGTATCTGCATACAGTAAATATATCAATAACCAGGTTAACACATAATATTCACAAATTATTACAGGCACCTCCAAATCTAATACAATAATTTCTTCATTTCAGATGTAATCCTTCTTTGTCTCACTGCCCCACCCAATCCTTTACCCATTCTCAAACTGTCTGCCATTCACTTCCGGTCCCTGAATTTAAATGGTTTGATATATTCTGAGTTTCTACTGTCTGTGTTATCATGCCTGTTCTCCTGCATTGGTATTTGGTGCTCAAGTCTTTTCTAAAGCACTTATATTTCAATGTGTATGGTCTTTTTTTCTATTTATTCTTTTATTGAATCTCTGACGCACACAATACAGAAGACAATACAGAGGAACATTCTTACTGAAGCTGGTTCATCTGTAGGAGTGTACTACACTATCTTCTGAAACCTATTTTATTATGCCTTTCTGGATTTTAGTCTTTGCATATATTTGAAGATTGTATTTTAGGTGTCACTTCTGTACATTTTAGCAGTCTCTGAACTAAGGTATGAATTTGCAGCATAAATGTGACGTGTAACATGCACATCACCTGGAAACGCAGACAGGAGTTGCATGCATAACACCATGTGACACAGAATAGCTGCTTTAATTTCATCATCAGTTCCCTTATGCCAAAGGAAAGTGACATTGTCTCTTTATGACCTTGCCTGTGCAGCTGCACTGCGTGAATCTGTTTTTGATGCTTCAGTTTTCCTGATCACTGGAATTGTTCTCCCTAGTGTGTACATTGCATTTAGAATTTTGGCAACACTTTACAAAAGCAACTAACCATTACTCATGGTTTTAGCATACATTGGGGGGACATTAATCATAAAGGGTGCTAACCTAGATGTTATATTGAATTCACTAAATCCAGTCAAACACTTTCTCTTCATTGAATTAATTATTAGAGGGCTAAAGCAGCACCAGCAGACAAATGAGTCCCAAAATTTAACCTGCCTTAAAATTGCTGCAGTTTAACAGAAGATACATTCAGCACTTTAGACATTTTATTTTTGAACCACAGCACTGTCACCAGGAAATAATAGTGATGGTATAAAAAAATAGTGTTTTTGTAAGACTCCTTAAAAACACACACAAATCACGAGTCCCCTCTGCTGTCTTCATACCAGAAGTTAATTAATAAACCTTGTTCTCAAAGCTGGTCTGAAATCAAGCCTTCTGAGAGTCTGGTGTATGTTCTTTCACTTTGTGTATAAGCCTCTTTGGAAGGCCCAGTGTGGAACCAGCACTTAGCTAGTGTTGAAAGGAGAAGTTCTGTGTGTAAAACACCTTGCTTTGCCAGAACACACATGCTGGGAGTCCTCCTAGTGTAGGGGTTCTCACAAAAAAATTTTGGTGGCCTCAGAGTGCGGCCACCAACTCTTGCTGGTGGCCCTCTGAAATTTTTTCCAAAAATACTTAATTAATCTTGGCAAAAACAAATAAATATGCACATATGCATGTCCAAATCATTGTAATTCATTTCTGTAGGGGTTTATTTGCAGACTCAATAATAAAAATAACGTACAGTTGTCTCTATTCTTTACTGGACTGAAACAGAATAGAAACATAAATCATGTGCTTTGCATGTTGTCTTTTCTCTTGTTTCTTTTACTTTTTTGGTTGCCCTGTTTTATTTTTTAAGACTTCCTAGCTACTAAGTCTGCTGTGAAAAAGTGATATTAACACACAACAAATATCACGTTTCACAGCATACTTACACCAGCCTGGGAACCACATCCCTGCATTAAATTCTGGTTTCTATAAGAAAACAAGAGAAATGTGAAGGTATTAAATTCTGGGGAACACTTCATTATTGTCAAATTTATTCTCATTCTGAGCCCTAGCATTGGTCCCTACTCTAGACAGGAAGATGCTGTTCTTAAAAGAGACATTTTCACATGACTCTGGAATCCTATCAGAAAAAATATTTTCTTTTTTCTCTGGAATCAATCTACTGAACACACACAATACTTTGTATGGGAGTTGGACTAGATGACCTCCTGAGGTCTTTTCCAACCCTAATCTTCTATGATTCTATAGGAGCTAGAGCTAGATCCCATTGTAACAAGGTCTACTCACCAGAGTGGTGCCTCCAGCCCGACATCTCAGGGATTAGCTCTTTCAGCTGGCATGCCCTCCCCTGGTGGTGCCTCTCCCGCCAACTTCTCCACGTGCAGACCCAGCTCAGTCCAGGAACCACAGCATCCTCTTCATGACTTTGCCCTCTGGGCGTGTCACCATTTGTATTTTCCCCCTTCTGGGTCGGGGGAAGGTATATCAGTCCAATTCCCGCCACTTCCCCAGTGGCGAGTGTGGGGGTCCTGGACACATCTACTAATCTAAGGCCTGGCCTAGTGACCCAGTAGATAGTAGCCTCCTGCTGCTTCTCCTTAACTTCTCTGCGAGTGCTGCTTCAATTACCTGGGCCACTTCCCCACAGTCCCAGCACCTTCTTTGCCCTCTTCTAAGGGCCTCCAGCCAGCACATCCCAGCAGCCAGCCAGGAGCTCTCTCTTGCTCCTTCAGTCCTTGCCAGCAACTGTCCAAGGTGCTACCTTCCTGCAGCCTGCTAGGAACACACTTCCCTCTCCTTGGGCTCCCTGCAGCAACTAATGAGTCTCTTCCTCATGCAGGTCCTCTTATGTGAGCCCTCTGGGCCCTGATTGGCTGCTCCCTGTGCAGCCTCCCTAGGCTGCTTTTAATCCCTTCCTTTCCAGTGTCGGGTGAACCCGCCATCACACCTCTCAAACAAACTTAAAAAACATTTCCTTATTCACACTTGGAGGTATATTTACAGTATTTCCTCCACATAAATGGAAGAATTTTATGTTGTGATATTGAAATTTTTCCATAGATATTTTAACAAGTAAAGGTTCAACCCAAAATATGATATTTGGGAATAGATCCATTTTTACTGTAGCAATCCTGCCAAATATGGATAGTGTGATTTTTTTCAGCTCTTTCCATCACAGAAACTTAATGGCAAATGTTTCACTGATGCCAAAAGCAGCATGAGGGAACAAAACAAGCCAGATTAACTGCGACTTTGAAGCTGTATGTGGATAACATGAATTCTGCGTCCGGGGGAGGAGTGAGGGGAAAGGGACAAAAGTATCTATTAGCCTCATGGAAGAGGTGTAGGTTAACTGAGCATAACCCATAAAAATGACACACGAGACCCAGCCCCAACCCTACAGCTCTTGCAATAACCACATGGAGTGTCAGCCCCTCTGCATGGAGTGACTAGTCCCCCCCTCTGTGGCTATGCACTAATCCCCACTCCAGCTGGAACAAAAACCACACATTAGAAATCTGCAGGGAGAAGTATTAAGTTCCAATGGGTTCCCTGCTGGAAAATGTGCTAGTTAGCCTGTGGGGGAAGTCTGCCTACAAGCCTTTATCACCCCAGACTCACTCCTAGTTCCCACCCCAAATTCCCTCATCAGAGCTGGATTTCACAGAATACCAGCTGCGAGTCATAAACCAACCCTGTCAACGTCATTCCATCTTCAATTTTGGGGCTGATCTGACATGATTAGCATGTCCTAGCACCTCTTTGTGGCAAGGAATAAAGAGACATGAGAGATGAAAGAGATCAATTATATCATCCAGACTGTTTCCAAATCCTCTCCTTCCAGAGAATGTTCCATATCACTGAGTGCTTTGTCCAATCCAGTTTTGAATGAACAACCTTTTTTCAGTTTTTCAGTAGAGGGATAAAACAATATATACCAATGATGGAATGTTCACATTCAGAAAATTCTTCTTTGTAACCATTTAAGTGTAAAGGTCCCCTCAAAAGTCTCTTGTCCTGGAGGATCAATTCCAACAGCCAGGCTGCTGATGCCTCCAATTTGGAGTAATTAGTTCTAAATCTAGGCAGTTTCCTGAAATCCTTTGTTTCCTTTATTCCTAAATCACCCATCCCAAACTCAGGTGGTTGTTTGTTTGTTTTTTGTGTTTTTTTTTGGTGGGGGGGGAAGGGAGTTGATCTTAATAGCGTGAGTAAAGTCTCTTCATACTAATAGCTACAAAGTTAAGCTTTCTGCTATCCTCCATGATTGTAAGGTTTGTCTTCCAGCCTTCCTCCAGTCAATTTTTTGAGTATTAACTACCTCCAGTATCACTTCCAAATCTGTGAAATGTGCCCTCAAATATGTTTAAAAGATTATTCTATTAAGTAAAACAGAAAATATCCCTTTAAACAAATATTTAACAATGTTTATACTTATGTGAAGAAAAAAAACTATCCTAAACACACTACAATAAACAATATAACATTTGCAAATAAAAATGGGGACAGCAGAGACTAAGAACAGTTAATTATTGGAGAGGGAGGGTAAATTAAGCTTTTTAGTTGCTTGGTTAGTTGTTTTGCCAATGGTGTGTTATACTAAATGGTACTGCTACACTTCACTTATATTTGTGTACTAATTTTGTTGTGTTTTTACATTATGTCAAGGATGCCTAAATGAGTATGGTTAGGTTCTCTTCATTATTGTGTGTCTAAACCTAAGTAACAAACCAATCAATAAATAAAGTGAAATTATCCTACATTTCAGCTCAGACATGGGTATGACATCCTCTTAAATGTCTGTGTGACCTCTGAGAGGATACGTAATAATGTAATACATCAGTTCCTACCTTTCATCCATTCTGACTTTGAAGGCATAGATCCTTTTGTCCATTGTCTCATTTTGCATGCTTTTGAGGCTGACAATGCTATAAAATGTTCTTTGATGTCTGTTTAATATAATTTCTCCTGTGCTTTTTAAATGCAAAAATCTGGTAAATACTGCATGTATGTATTACTTTTGTTATTTTCCTTCCCGATTATGACTTCTTATGACAGTGAACAAATTGAGACAGTCCCCATAAATAGCAGAAATAAAACCTTATTGTGCAACTTTGTTATTCGATCATGCATAGAATCTGAAAAGATCCCTGGAATAAATAAAGATAGCAATGAGGCACCAAGCATAGTATGCAGAGTGGGAGTTCAGAAAATGAGCAAATTGGAGATGAATTTTTAGGAATCTGGAGAGTCTTAATATCCACAAGTCAGCATAACCAAACCCAGGCTCAAGTCCTCAATACTTCACATTTTCTACTTTCTTGAGATGACTTTTAAGTCTCTCTATTCTCCAACTGGCTTGATTATATATCCAAACTCCAGCAAGGGTCCCACATACACAAGTAGTTGATTTGTGAATGTATTGAGGGAGAGAAGGAACTATTCAGTGTGGTACAAGGAAGTATAACTGGAAAAAATGGGATGAAATTAAGACAGTTTGATTAATCATAATTCATTATTTTGAGTTAATCACATGAATTAACTGTGATTAATCAACAGTCCTAGTCTAAACACATATTTAAGCTTACCAATATCCTCCCCACCAGTCCTATGGAGACCCTGGCAGGTTCCAATCCATTTGTCAAAATGTAGACCTCTGTCAGTTCAAGCTAATTCTTTATACTCTAGGTTCTTTCTTGGTCTCCTGGGTCTCTTGAACCCAGCCTGAACCAGTACATGCACACCTCCTGAAGGGGTGGTACTTCTCTGGAGCTGTTTACCAGTCCTAGGGACTACATTAATTATCCACACATTGCTTTTAGCACCTTCCAGAGCTGCAGCAAGCCTCCCCAGTAAGGCAGACTGCAATCCCTAGTCCAAAATGATACATACTACATTGATAAAGCCAATACACTAGTTTCCAAAGATACTGCAGGTGGTTGCAATATCTGTGACAGACCCATGTAAGTTAACAATGATCTCCTCTTACCACTTGGAGGGGATGGCAGGTCTAGCCATCAATGAGGATGCACATTGCCTCTACCACCCCAGCAGATTGTGTTTTGGGAGCTTTCATGTATTCAGTGGGATAGGGTTGATGTTGGCATGAGCAGCACTCACACTGGTCAGGGAGGGCTCTCCAAGCACTGGGTTTTGGGAGAACTGGCAGTGATTCTGTGCTCAATGGGAGCTGGTAAAGGAGTCTGGGAATGGCACATGGAAGAAGCCAAGAAAAGGCCTGAAAAGAGGGTCTGACCAGCAACAGTAAGGTTCCCTGGGAAAAAGCGGAGCAGGGCATGCTTGGGTTTTGGGCAGACTGCTCTTTCAGGTTCTAGAGTAGTAACCTGTCACAGAGGGAAGGCACAGCTCTTCCTATAGTGCCACCTAGGCAGGTAGTGCAAAACCTCTGCACTGGGGAGGCAAAGAAATTAGGAGGGCCAATGAATGACTTTTTTGATGTTGCTTAGACTTGTTGGTTTTGCCCAGAGGGGAGAGGACTTTTGTTTTGGGCAAAGAGTCAAACCATCCAACCACCAACTCACTGGAGTACTTATAGACACAAGGTTTGGGAGAAACAGAGGCACAAATGACCTGACTCAGGATAGGGTAATCTGCAAGATTGCAGGGGCCAACATACCCACTGTGAAATAGTCACCCAAGAGATTTGAGATTTGTTTGTTTTATGGACTGAGCAAACCGCTCACTGATCGACACACATACAATGGAACAATCCAAAGGATACGCCACAATGGGAACCTCAAAATGCTTATTAGTTAGTACCCTGCTTAGGTTTCTAGAAATGAAATGTCAGTTCTCCCATTTAAGTAGATCCTTAACTCTCAGATACACACTTATGTTCACTGTCACAAGAGCATTTGGGTTTGAGTAAAAACAGGATAATACATAATCCAGGTTCTAAGTATTTTGAACAATACATGCCTTTGTCTATTTTGTAAATTATTTGCAGTCTTGTCATGCCTTATTATGTATGTGAGACGCCACAAAAGAAACCAATGAAGTGGCAAAGAAGGGGGCAGGGGAAAGAAAATATACCTTGCTTCCAAAAGGAAAAAGTGCAAAAGTAATAGGAATGAATTCTTATTTCCCATATTTTCTAAGAAAATATTACAAACACTGAATAAGATCTCCTCCACTTTTCCTGTTTTATATTCCTTTGCCTTAACAGAGTTTATTCTGAAACCTTACAGATCTCCAACAGCAAAGAAACATCAACTTAATGAAATCAGAAGAAATGAGGTGGATGGAATCAGGTAAATTAAATGGGTTTTCACTTCTGGAGATCGGTGTTAAAATTTGACAAAATCTAGTGAAATGAACTTGATGATTTTACTGACTTACTAGAATTGTTCGTATCAGAAAAACACCAGGTCATTCAATATAACTACCAATTTATGGGCTTGGAAAGACTAGTTGCAATTGCAGGATAATTGTAGGTCAACAGACTGAGACTGATTAACACAGCCGTGTGTGGAAGCTTGTGTCTGTCTCTCATATTCATGAGCACTGGAGATTTTCCCTCTCTTAACAAAACTTTTAAGCCATAAGAGAATAAAAATGACTACAAAATGCTTTTAATGACCTCATGGCTAGCTGAATTATTGACATTTACTAGTTACCACACAATCATCTTCCACCTTCTCCTTCCCTTGACAATAAGTCTTATTCAATATTAATGTTTCTTCTGTGTTAGAATCATAGAATCTCAGGGTTGGAAGGGACCTCAGGAGGTCATCTAGTCCAACCCCCTGAGAACACAATGTACCGCTTATGCCCTAATAAAAAGCAGTTGATATTTATTATTTCCTAAACAGCAGGAATACTGTACTTACCAGCATGATCTTAGCAACAACACAGTCGGACCAAGGACTAGATGAGCACAGATGATAACAGATGGAAAGTCTGACTGAGGATAAAGTTCAGATAAGTGATGGAATTTGAATAGGTTTTTTTCAAGCTACTTGAATTCTGAAAAGTAAAGTTGAAAGGAATCATTTGCCTGAGGAAAAATAATTCAGTATTGAGCTTGCATTAAATATCTTTAACAATATTTTAATAAAAAAAAACACTTCAACTGAATGGTGTAAAGGTTTCTCTGCATTAAATTCACCTATAAAAAAGCACATTAACTGCTAGATTCTGCCAGCCTTACTCACTTTTAAATGCCATTTTAAAAAATGTTGGTCACAAAAATGTAGAAGTAGTACATATGAGTCAGCTTGCCAGTTGACTCTTGGGTATGGCTACCATTTTTGCCTCACATTAAACATGCTGAGGCCCACAGATGTCTGGTTTTGTGTTCTCTGTGAATCTTGCCCCAAATAGAACACTGCCAGAAGTTGCTCAGACATGGTCATTTAGCTCCCTTAGAGCCCCAGTAACACCAACCCTCACAAGGAGCACAAGAACATGCCATTTAGAAAATAGTGACAACTGCTCCAGAGAGCTCCTCAGATACATAGTCAAATGGACAAGAAAAGAAAAGAAAAGAAAAGAAAAGAAAAGAATGTTATACTTACAATCAAGTCCAGGCTCAGAGAGAGAGAGCGCGAGCTATTAAGAGGCACCTGAAAGACACCACAAGAGAAGTGAGAAGTCATCTTACTTGCCAGTGGCCAGTTTGCAGTTATGCTTTTCTTTCTCAGTTCAGTACAAGACTAGTGTAGTGTTGCTGCAAGGACTTAAAGAACTGTAACAACTGACTTCTGGAGTTAGTCACCTGCAATGTCTCAGGCTGCACCAAAATACAAATAAAAGTAAATAATGTTTGGTGCACAGTCTGGCAAATAATGTTCACCTGCTACATCCTTGCCTGCTGAGAGGATGGATGGCTCAGAGGTTAGGACAGTAGCTGAGGACTTGGGATTCATTGGTTCACCACAGACTTCCTCTGTGACCTTGGGCAAGTCACTTAGCATATTTGTGCCTCAGTTCCCCATCTGTGAAATGGTGATATTAGAGTACTTCCCTAGCTTATAGACATGTTCTGAGGATAAATAGTCAAGACCTTGAAACAGTTTGAGATCTACTGATTAAAATTAGACTACATAAAAGCTAGGCTTTATTATTATTATGAAAAGCTACATTAACAGATATTAAGATTTTGTAAGCCCTGAAAAGTCAGGAAATACCAAAGTTAAAGTCTCACAACCAACCTTAACTCTACCCATGTCATGGTTCAGGGCATGAGTCACCTTCAAACAATTGTAGGTTAGGGAGAAACTTCCCTCATTAGAATTGTCCACTACAGAGAAAAAAAGTGTCCTTTTTCTGACAGTAGGTATTGGCTACTGTCAAAAAAGGACACTGATACAGATGTGTCACTGGTCTGATCCAGTATAGTAGCTCTTTTGTGCTTAATACATTACTGTAAGATGGTAAGTGATCATGTAACCAAAGACTCGTTTTTTAAATGACAATATAATATCATGCAAGAGAACAATTTTATTGCTGTGGTTATCCAGGTTTGAAGAGGTCTCATCCTTAAATCTGGCATATAGAAATATTATTAGAAAGAAGCAAATGTTTTGGAAGCATGGTTTTCCCCAAAACGTTCTCTTAAGTACATTCTTATAGAGAGCCACCTGTTAAAGTATCAGGGAAAACATAGGCACTGAACAAATGAACAAAGTTTTATCTTCAGAACTGTGCACTGAGTAGTGGAAACTGCATATGGCAGGCGACCTGCTGGCTGTGGGTGCTGCATTTGCACCTTTTCTGAATTTCTTTCTGGCAGTATAGTATTGAATATTGCAGTAGCAGTCTGTACTCTTTTTTGTCAGCCTACAAAAAAAGTTTAAAACCATTATAGATTTTTATTATATGAAGCCGTTATGTCTAAAATGTTAAGAGTATTTTGAAAAAAAAAGTTGTTTTGTATTTTATTTCTAGGCCTAGAAATGTATGTGATAATTAGTCACATCTGGCTATACCACTCATGTAATTTTACACGTTTAGAGTAATAAGTAGTCAGAAATATCACTGGAAACAGATCTATTTGCCTGCTGGTCACATCTCTGTTGAGTACATCTCTAAACAAGTAAACTGTTTTGCAGCGCTATGTTTTTAATGTCTGATTTCTCATAAAATATAGTCTTGATATTATCCATCTGCCTTTGCAATCAGGCATTGGGCAAATGTATGTAATAAACCACTTAGATGTTTCATCTATACTGATTCTAGCTGAGATTCAATGACTTAACTCACCTTGGTTTGGACTAGCAGGGTTAAGGCCAAAGTTACTTTCCTTTACTTTCTTCTGCTTTTATATTTTAGGGAGGGAAAATGCTCAAGTGGGATGTTTCCTCCTCCACATATTCAGTTCCTCCCACAGCCTGGTCCCACTGAAACAACACATGGAGCCAGAGGTGAAGATGCTCTCTCCCCCCTGCCTTAACCGTGGCCAACCTGCAGGAAAAAAGGAAGATATTTAGTACAGCCCAAAGTAAATTACCTTCTGTTGTGTGCTCAGAATATCCACCTGACTAAGATGCAGAATGAAGCTGGAAGCTGATGGCAGCTCAGTTACTGATGCTGCTGTCCTGCCATGGCTGGGTGGGAAGCTACAGGAAAGTGCAGAGAGATTATGTAATGTCCATGTGTGTCCTGAATCCCCAAGGCAGGAGGTCCAGATACCCACAGATCCTGGAATCTCAAATCCTTTTTCAAGCTCTACTTGACCCAGCACACTTGCTGGTCCCACAAAGCAGAGAAGGAGAATGCTCATATTCTATGGCTCCATTGAAGCCACAAAGTTGTTACTGCATTAATTTGTTCCCATTGGCGTGCTTCCGAGCAGGAGCTGAGCATATGGGCCTGTGTTTTTACATTGACTTTACAGAGGAGCAAACTGAGCCATAAAGCACAGTTTACCTAAGGTCATAACAGCAAGTCAGTGAGAGTCAGGAATAAGATCCAGGATCCTCCTCCTTGCTCTGCTAAACCATATTTCTACTGCAAAATTCATTATTAGATTAAACAGCCCCCATGATTGTATGGATAGCTGGTAAATGAGCCAGCCAGTCTCTCTAACTTGGGTTGCCTTCTACAAGGTAAAATACAATACTTATTCTAATCTCATATTAATTAACTTCAATGTGTGCAAGATGACTTATAATTATATTACGTTATTTCAATGATATTGGATCCCATTCAAAATGATGGGAATATTCCAGCTACCTTCTCTCTCTTTTCAAATAACAATATTTAATATTGAAAATTAGGTAGTTAAATATTTGGATACAAAGCTACTTTTTTCTTTTACCTAGACACAGAATAGACACCAGTTTGGGTCATTCTGCTTCAAAGATTTCACAAGCTGAATTTTATTTCCCACTGAGGACTGAATTTTAAAAGCTACAAATTGCACAAATACATGTGGGTGCTGTTTATGTCATTTAGCTATCTAACTACCTGATATGCACATGCAGTCAGGTAGTTTGAAGTCTAAATTACCTAAATTGATCCCAAAGACAAATACAGGTGAAAATAATGGTGTCCCAAGGGGCAAAGACTAGGATGAAAAAATCAGGTGGGATAAAGAATTCTAATCTAAAGGACCCAAGTACTGTACAGTAAATCCATAAAAATAGGCCCTCCATTCCCAAGCCATACAGGATGTGGCTGTCTATCTTAGGACAACCACTTGCTATATTAGTGACGAATATTTCAGCTATGTGTGAAAAAATGTTTCTAGTAAATGTTGCCACTTAAATCATTTTAAAAAATCATTGGTAAAATGTGTTTGAGGGTGGAAAGGGGTCAGTTGCTTAAAACAATAGCTATTACTACTATTTTCATTTAGGATTAAAACAAATAACAGATTTCTGTCAAATTATGAGAACAGAAAGATGACAAGAGATCAGTCATTCTAATCTCTCTGTGATAGTAGGAAACTGTGTTGGATATGTCTCTTTGATACTGAAGGGAAATCCTTTTGTAAACCATTTCAGTGGAAGGTGAAAATCCCCAAGTACTTAATCATATGCTCTTGGAGAACATGTATTCCCAATCTCCCAAGTACATGAGATCAAAAAGCACCACGGTTAAGGATATCCCTTTGATATACCAGGATACGACTGGGAGCCTTATAGGGGAATTGCAGTCTTCACTAATCAACAGCAGCTTCCACGCTGGGATCAGAAGACAAGTAAAAACAGCAGGCCCCACAGACAACAGAAAGCATGCTTTCTCATGCTAGAAGCGTGACTAGACCATCAGAACAATGCATACAACCATACAGAGCAACTAAGGGGATATGACAACCTCCATAGCAATTTTTCAGATCCCCAGGGCAGCAAATCTGGCTTGGTCCCTAAAGAGTCTGCAAAACAGATAAACAATTGTTTTCCCCAGCTCTTGAATAAAGGGTCATTCCATGAATGTCAATGAAATAACTAAAATTTGTTGCAAGAAAACAGTTTTAAAATATCTGGTAAAGGAACATCTTTAAACAAGTTATTGTTTAATAAGCACAGCTTAGATGAAATTACGAAGACGATCATTCACTGATCTGTGAAACTACCACAACCACCATGTGTCTTTTTTTATAGTCAAGGTGCCCAACAGCACTTTGCAAAGCAATACTAGTAAATACTGGTATTTCAATGACTGTTTGGCCCAGCCAAATAGCTATCATGAGCTTGGAGGTACCTTACTCAGAGCATGGAACCTTAGAACTTGTCTTACTGGGAAGTTATACCAAAGATATCGCCTCAGCTTTTAGCTAAATGCTGCAAGCTCTTCAATTGAGGCATTGTCTTACTTAGTACGGCAATGCAATATTAGAATTGGAGCACTGGTATAAAATCTGAATCCTCAACTTTCTGGCTCAGAAGCAAAAATGATACCATAAAGGCATTCTAAAAATAGCCAAATGAATAGGGTACACTCTGCTTAAGTAGATTAGAATTGTGTGTCTAAAGAAAGTATCAGACTTAACCAGGATATTTTTCTTTTTCTTTCTTTTTTAATGTAATGGTTGGTTAAAGAAGATAATGTAGCTGCCTCTAAGTAGTCACTTGTGAAACTTCTTGCATAGCCTTCTGAACTGTAGCTTTTCCTAACTTGCATACTTTTAAATAAGCAATGTTTCAGCCTGATTGAAATTTAGGAGAATGGTAATGAGATTCCATAAAATGTTCTACCCAATTTGTCCTACAGGGAAGTCGGAGTGCATAAGGGTTTGAAAGACAAGTGGCAGAATAGTATTTTTGCAGTTGACAGCTCTCCTGCCATAATCCTGTGTTCTGAATGCTGTAGAGGGAATAAAATGGTGTTTAAATACGTTACTGTCAGGGCTGTTACCTAGAAAGGATGGATCTTGGGTGTGTATTACTAACAGACAATTTATTTAACTCTCAGCATTAGAGTGAGGGAATGATGTCCATGAAAGGACTTGGTGCTATAAAACAAAGAACCAGGAATTTCTCCGGTTAGTATGAGCTATGAAAAGTGAACTGGAAACATGGTCCCCTTCATTTACTAGACAGCTGTAATTTGACCAGTCAAAAGAACAAAGGATAAAACAGTCTGTCATGTAATTAGGCTCCTTTGTGATTAGGAAGGAGAGATTGGTGAGTGCATTGAGGAGTCTTATTTATAGCTGAAAAACAAGAGCAAGAAGAGGCTTCTTCTATCCATCTTCCATTCAAAATCAATTAAGCATATTTTGATCCCTTGAAAAGTTCTTTGTGAAGCTGCCTTGTATTTCCATGACTTCAGATAAAATGTCTGTCAAACGCTATGTTTAAAATAGCTGAATAGAAAGCAATGAACAAAAAGTCAGCTACTCCTTGAGAGTTACTTCTATAACAATTATTACAGGATGGCCTCAGTTACTGAAGACTGAATATTATTCATACTGCTGAACCATGTACATAATACCAGATTTTAGTGCCTCTCTTGTACAATGACAGTGAACTTTCCATTGAGCTGGAAGCTCATTCGGGTGCAGTTATACTACTGGAGTAAACACAGTTATCTAACTGGAGACACAGAATTCCATTGCAAATAGTGCAAAGGAAAAGTGTGTTAGCAGAAGAGAAATTTAATTCATCACTCCATTACACCTGTTAACGTCAGTGGGATTATACTGAGGTAAAACTGGTGTAACTGAGTAAAAACAGGCCCAAGAACTACTGGCATTGTAGAGGGCTAAGAATTGTTTAAAAATGCCAACTCATTAGCTTTAGTGTGGATCTATATATTCAGAGGTGGTGCAATCTGATATTCTTCGTATACTCTTGGTTTCCCATTTACGTAGCATGCATCCTATATTTCGGGGAAAACAGCTGAGGAGGAACAACGAAGAAAGTGATCAAGGCACTCAAAGACCTGTAAACCCCGCCCTAGTGTCACTGAGTGCTGCAGCATACCTGTCCCCTCCAATTGTTCTGTGTACCATAAGCTTGGAAGCAACTGCTGATGCTCTCTAAGTCCTAGGCTCTAGAGTCCTTGGTGATTTCCCAAGGAAAGCATATTTTAAGTAACAGGATTCCTTTACTAGGGTTGCCAGAACCTAACAGGTGTAAATATCTTAGGAACAGCTACTTTAACCTATAATCATAATAAATAATAAATCATCAGTTCCCAACCCAGCCCCTGGCAGTGCCAGACAGAGGTATAGAGGTAACAGTCTTGCTGGCTGCCATCAGCAAAAGACTGCTTCACTGCCCACCAGGATGCCTGCAATCTTGCTTTCCCTCTGCAGCCAGCTCCAAGACTGCTACCTCCAGCCTGCCACTCCTTTTTGCGCACAGTCCCTGGCTTTCTACTGAGACTGCTCCCTTCTGAGCTCAGGATGTTATTCTTTTTCCTACTATAGTCTGGCTAATTCCAAAGTATAACAAAAACAGAGCAAAAACCCCAAATCAAAATATAAAAATAAAATAGGGAATAAGCAGGGGGAAATATTTTAGTGTTTTAAAGGAGATATTCCCAAATACAGGCTACATATAAAACAATTTTTTAAAAATATATTTGATAGTCTGTTTAATAATAATTCCCTTGCTTTGCAAATGTTAACTCATTAAGTTCCCAGGGATTCCATGTTTGTAGAAAGGGCATTAATATCCTCTTAAAATAAGATTAAAAATACCAAAATTCAAAACAAAAAATCAGTCCTTCCCCGTCTCTAAGCAAAGTTCTGTGGGTTTTGCTAGATGGTGTCTGAAATCATTTTTAACATAAGCCTGGAAATACAATGCAGCAGTAGTGGGAGAGAAGGATGAGTCAGCTTTTGGAAGTGCCTCAATAAACACATGTTTTTATCAGCATCTGTTTCTCCCTTCACTATTTTGACAAAGATGAGGCTTTGGATCGTTCACAGCAAGATTGTCTTTGTAAACTGAGGCCCCTAATTAATCAACCGTGTTGATAATTTACAGAACAGGCCGTGTTAACGAGGATATCTTCCCCGCTGCCTATATATGAGTGAAATACATCCTGGCCTCACTGAAATAAATCGGAGGTTTGCCATTGACTTCAATGGGGCCAGGGTTTTACTGTGCATTAGTAGGGATAGGTTTCCTGTGTGGTGCCCAAAGGGGCTTATTTATGTTATTAGATCTCTCATGCCTTGTGACACATGAGGCAATCCAGTCTTTCCACTTCCATCTGTCTAATGCCACATTTCTTGCTCTGATATAGACGGTCCATCACTGCAGCATGTTTCTCCTCTTGTCCTTTTCTTCTCTGTCATCCACAAGGTGATATCCAAGCAAGTGCTTGTCTAGAAATACAGTGTGACATCTGTACAACATATCCAAACCACTTCAGCCTTCGTTCTCAAGTCATTGTCGCTACAATCTGCGGGCCAGTCCTTTGAAACATTTCAGCAGTGGACACCAAGTATTCTTCGCAAGCATCTCCGATGGAATGCATTAAGTTTCCTATGGTGGGTTGCTAGTGTTTGCCAAGTTTGAGAAGCATGATGGCATTATCTTGGTTCTTTTGTGAATCTTCTTATTTTTTTCAGATAGTTGCTAGTCTCAGAAAGGCTCCACTTACCTTCCCAAGTTTTGCCTAAAAGAGTAGTACCGTGTGGGTCAACAGAAAAACCCATCATGAGTGAGTTGCAAAAAGGGGATGAGCAATGCAAGCCATGGTTGCTTGTGCACAAACTCTTGAATTTAGCATGCAGCGCTGGCTGCTCAGCATACTTAGTAAAGATCTCTCCCCTGCATCTCTGCCTGCTGCAGCACTTATTACTAATATTACTTGTAAGATCTGGCATATTATTAAAAAATAACCTACCAGCTAGGGATTCCTATGCCTGCCTGCACAGAATGACAGGCTAAAAGGCAGCAGCAGCATCTGGTTAATTACTATGATTCTTAAATTTCCAGACAGTCATTATTTCAAGACTTTGACATGATAATATGGACCTGTCTCACTATGAAAAAGTGAGAGTTCTTCAAGGCATTTAATATTCACTGTTAGAGCTCTACTAATACCCAAGTACTGTACAATGGAGTATGTCAATCTATTAGCTACAGGAGCACCTTTTTGTTCACAGACGTTGGAAGCCTTAACTGAATTTCCTGTTTTGGTTTTTGTTTTGGTGGGGGAGGGAGATTATCTGCCACATAGTTATTTTTAATGAGCTGTGTGGATGTTTTTCCTTAAAAAAAAGAAGAAACCAAAACCCTGTACATTAACAGCCACCTATGGATTAGGTCCAGCTAAATCAGCTCATATGTAATTTGTGGATTAAAATGAGGCTCCGAGAGGTCAAGTCCTGGTTTCCTTGAAAATAGAATAGAGTTTAGTTTTAAATAAATCATAGCCAATTCAAGGAATTTCAAAGCTATTTATGAAATACCAAAAGCTGCTGAACTCCATGAGCATCTGCAACTCTCATTGGTTCCATTGAGAGTTGCCAGGGTTAAGTAAACACTCTGAATTTCTTGTGATTTGACCAAAAAGTAGTGAGGAGAGCTGGTCAAAATGTATTAATTGAAACTTTTTGCATTAAAAATACCTAAAAATGACTCTTTGACTAAACTGAATATTTTGTGTCAAAAATTCTGGCTTTGTTGAAAACTGAATATGTTCATTTATTCGAGAAAGTCATGGAAGAAAAGTCTTGACATAATGATTTGTTTTTAGTTTCATTGAAACAGTTTCATGAGGACAAAATATTTCCAAAACAGCTCTAGTAGGGAGTTATACAACAGCTGTGCAATGACTGCACAAATGGCATAGTCAGAGTATCATGAATGATAGCTTGCAAAGTCTTGGATCTCAGAACCTGCCATACACCTATGGACAAATCCTGGGGCCCTTACTCACTGATGCCAATGAGAATTTGCATTAGGAAGGACTAAATAAATTTTTTTGAAAACCTCACCTTGAGGGCCCCCAGTTCAGCACTTAAGCATGTGTTTAAGTGTTTGGGGGTATTGATTATGAAAGAAGAAAGATTAGTATGGATATCAGTAATACTGAATTCTTAAGGCTTATAGAAGAATATAACAGAAAACTAAATCACTTATATTTTAATATTCTCTCCCCCAAAAAGCATGATAAAATTTCAGTTGAAGTTGCTTAAGTGCATATACCAACAACAGAAGCATTAAAAAAAGCCTAGGCTATCATTAGCTAAGCGTTCAGCGAACTCTGGCAACCTACAACTGTGGTTTTGCATTCTCCATATTATCCCACCAAAACAAAAAGACTTCTCTTTACATCTTCAGAGTGGGAGAATTCAAGAACTTCCTCTAGTCACTGCTTCACTTGCTGTGTGTCACATGAAAAAAAAGGCTCTAAAGGACTACTTCCTGAACACAAAATTGCTGTTCTACATTTGGTGACCTTTGAGCCTGCTTGACAGTAAATATTATAAAGCTAAAAAACTTTGTTAGACTCCACCTTCTCACAGTAGAATTTACTGTGAGTGTTAATTTTGATTGTTCCTGCTGTCTTAGTCAACCTAGCAACATAGTTCTCTCTTGACTGTCACATCAAGTTTCTGACCACTCCTGAAGAATGAGTCTGAATTTAACCTTGTTTCCTAATATAGTTCATGCCTTTGTGACTGCTGGGCTAGTTCAATGCAGCATTGTATGTTATGGCTCATCTGAGAAAAATCACCAAGAAAGGAAATTATAAGGCAATATTTTATAGGCTAGAGGTTCTGTAAAAAGCTGCTGCCAGAATTGTAACTTATACCAAACAAATTCAGTGTGCTAGCTCAGTTTTGAGAACACTGCTTGGCTTGCCTCCAGAAATCAAATTCATTTTCAGATTGATCTAATGACTGATAAAGTCATGCACCATTTGGCAGCTGTGTATCAGATACTTACAATCCTAGTAAAATCCTGAATGTTATCTGAATCCATTCGTACATTTGTATGAAATATCACACATAAGATGAAACTGTCACTTTTCAGCTCTATTTTTCTAAAGGTCGGGAAAAATCATTTTTCAGCAATGTATTTTTTACATATCTTCACAAGCATTTTTTCTGCTGTTTAGCCAGCAGCCCCTCCCATAACCCCGCTCCCTCCCCCCACCAAAAGCAAGCAAACAAACTTGGGTATAGTAGGTGGGGAAGGCAGGTGGGGGAAAATGCTCAGAGTATCTGTTCTTATAAGCCCCTTTGTTCTTGGTCTGCCCTATGCTATATTATAGATGGACACTTCAGAGCCTGTAAAGCAAAAGCACTGCGCTTTGGAAAAAAAGAGCAGTGAAGAGGAATTTGAAAGAATGTTGATGACAATGAGATGGCACTATTATTTGTGGCCAAACATTTTCAACACAGGTGCCTAAAAGGTCAGGCACATAGGGATTGTCTACATGAACAATTAGTTTGCAGCAAGCTGAGCTGTAAATCTACCCCGCATGACCCTGCCATGGATTAACTGTCTGTGAAGACCCTGTATCAAAGAGCACTAGACAAAAAGCACATTAATTAACTATGTCAGCAGGATCCAAAGGACAATTAGTCCATGGCAGTTTAGTGCAGGGTAGATTCACAGTCCAGCTTGCTGAAGCTAAATGTTCATGTAGACAAGCCCTTTGTCACCTGCTTTACATTAAAATCAGTAGGAGCTTGGAGTGTTCAGTACCTCTGAAAATCTTGCCACTTATTCTGAAGCCTAAATTAAGCTAGGCAAAAAATTTCAGCTGAAACTTATTTTGCCACACCCCATCCCAAAAATGCAGATTTGAGTTGACTGAAACATTTGGCTGTTTGATATTGATTTCACTGAGTTGTGTGAATTTTTTTCTTCAAAAAAGTAAATCTGTTCCATTTAGACATTTTCAAAATGAAATGTTTCAATTTTTTATTTCAAATGACATTATGTTTCAAAATTTACTTCAATTTTTTTAAAAAAAATAAACATTTAAGAAAAGATTGAAAACAAAATAAAACATTTTGTTTTGGGTCTGTGATGGGGCATGCATGCCCCGCACTGGGACTGCAGGGGTTAATTCCTTTCTTTGACTTTGACTGAGGAGGCCATGTCTCCTCTACTCTGCTGGGCATGCTCCAGCTGGAGGCCAGGTATAAAATGAAAGCCCAGTTCATTTGGGGCTGACCTCCTGAGGGGAAGGAGATATGTTGCAGACTCCTGCTGAAGCACCACTGATGCTTCATGACGTGGAGACCAGCCAGATGGCAACGACCCACGATGGGAGGGGTAGGATAGTCTAGTGGTTAGGGTTCAAGCCAGGGACTTAGGTATCTAAGTTTAATTCCCTGCTGTATCGAAGTCTCCCAGTTTGACCTTGGGCTAATCGTTTAGTCTCTCTATACCTCAGTTCTCCATCTGTAAAATGGGGATAATAGCACTTCCCTGCCTCATAGTGTGTTGTGAGGAAAAATACACAAAACATTGTGAGCTGCTCAGATACTACAGCAAGGGGAGATTATATACACACACATATACACACACACACACTTTAGCCCAAGTGATAGACCCATCTATCTAATGCAGTACAGACACCTGGTAGCAGGAGTAGATTCTTATCATCTGTGAACCAGCCCAGTTGAGAAGGAAAAAAAGACACAATTATCCATTATAGTTCAATAATTCATCCAGTTAGGGAGCTGGAATAAAAACATGCTCCTTACCACAACTATGCAAAACAGCTTGAATGCTGGATTTTCTAACATCAAGAATAAATGAATTTTTCAGACTATATAGTTAAAAACTTGTGAACAAACGAGTGAGGAAACTGAGATTGGGTTACAGATATTCTGTGGGGAAAAAAAATTCAAACTTCTGAGGGCAGGGACGGTATCCTCACATACTTGTGTAGTACCAAGCATAATGAGGCCTTGATTCCTACTGGTGCCTTTCAGTACTACTGCATTAGAAACAGGTGCAGATTCACAATGAACCTCACTGCCTGCCTACTCTTACTGTTCTCAAAATCACTAGACACAGACAGTTGGGGATGGATCTTCAAGAGAGCTCAGCTCCCATTAGCGACACCTGAATTAAAGCGGTCAAATTTTCAAAAAAGTTCAGCACTCACTGTTCTTTATGGGAGACGCACCTCCCTGAGTATTGTGATAATTACATTGTGAGGTACTCTAGTAGTGATGTACTCTAATAGTATAAGGGTGGGAGCCAGATATGTATCGAATATAGACAGACAGAGGAACAAAAAGTTTAGATACAGATCCAACAAACAGATCAGACCTCAGTAATCAAATTTGAAGATTATTTTTCCTCAAATACTAGCTATTGCTTTGTGCAATTGCCTTTTAAAAAAATAGACTTACTTCAGACAGCAACTGTAATTGGACCAAGCCAGTATATTAGTTTTTCTTTGGATAATAAGCTGAAACGACAATTCTATATAGTTCTCATTCTGACAACTATGGATTTGATTCCTGTGAAAATGTCTCCACTTGCACATGCAGAAAGACTGATCACAGAGTTTGTTAATATACAAACAATGTTTTTACAACTAATTTAACAATTGGCTGGGGGGGAGAAATACTCACTGAGTATATTATATGTGATTATTATTCAACCAGCTCTGTTAAGTGGGTTAGGGGAATGCTTGACGTAAGTGATGGACACCAGATGGCTCCACCTCATTAGTAATCATACACAGTCTGAGGCATAGGAGGCAAGGTGGACCTGAGGGGAAAGTAGTATGAACAAGCCATACCTCAAGAGTGGGACAGAGTGAATTCTAAAACAAGCACTTTGGTGTACTTGCAATTATATGTAGGAGGGTAGAGAAAAGGAACAGATGTAAATAGCTGAAGAATATAATTTGACTGAGCAGGATCAGAAACACAATGAGGGGCAGGCTGCATCTACAGTAGGTTTGCCAAATTCCTAGCCTCTGAGTCAGATCCAACCTACTTGATGTATTAATCTGATCCCCATGACAGACTAAGTCTGCAGGATTTAATATTTAATATAAATAATTTTTCTAGTTTTTATAGCTTCTGAATGTGAAGCAGTGCTATGCAGTCTTACTGGGTCCACAGACAGAAAGCTTGGAATAAATAAAAGATGTCTTAAGCATTCCGACCATGCACCAAAAGAGCAATGAAGGTGATTTCTGCAAATAAAAAAAACCTACTATTTTTTAAGTTCAGCCCCTGTACTTGTATCCTTCATTTCTGGTATCCCTTTCCTATTATGGGTGTGTAATATGAGGAATGGAAGGGAACCAGATACCACAGTCTGTGTGGTTATGGTTTAAAACAATTGATTTTGTGGCACATGTAAATTGGGCATCAAGAGCAAAGATATTTATATCTTTGGGGGCAAATAGATCATGACATTGAACAGTTAAAGGGGATTATTCACAGCACATGACGACAGTCTGGGGGAAGGAACTGTGCATGAGTCATTCTTGTGAAAGATTTCAGAGTGGTAGCCATGTTAGTCTGTATCAGCAAAGTACACCCCAAGTACTCCTCCTTGTTTTTCCTATGAGAGTACACTAACTAAAATATTAGATCACTTCATTTACAGGGTATGTGAGCATGGTGATGGAGGCTATTTAAGAACTGGATGGATAGCTACCAGGGTTCAAATATTACACAAGTACTCATTTTCTGTGTTGTAACTGACGGGTTCCCCCTGGGGTGCCACCTGGAACTGGAGTACCACTGAGCCCTCTGACCCACGATCCTGGGCCCCCTCTTACACTGTACTGCTGTGACAAGCTGCAGACCTGCTCCTGGTCCTACACTTCCTCCAGCATTCACACAGGTAGGCACATACCCAGCTGAAGTTACATGCCGGCTCTCTGACCAGCCACTATATACCAACAATAGAGAGGCTACAGCCAAAATAACCACCAGCTTCCCAGCCTAGGCTTGAAATTAGACAAAGGTTTCTAACCTTCAGAGGAGTGAAGTTCTGGAACAGCCTCTCAAGAGGAGTGGTGGGGGCAAAAAAAACACCTAACTAGCTCCAAGACTGAGCTTGATAAGTTTATGGAAGGGATGGAATGATGAGACTGCTTACAATGGCATGTAGCTGATCTGGAACTGCTAGTAGCAAATATCCCCAATGGCTGGTGATGGGACACTAAATGGGGAGGTGTCTGACTTACTACAGAGAATTATTCCCCAGGTGTCTGGCTGTTGGGTCTTCCAAAATGCTCAGGGTCCAAATGATTGCTATATTGCAGGGTGGCAAGGAATTTCCCCCCCAGCTCAGATTGGCAGAGCGTATCCTTACACCCTCATTAACCAAACACATGCTTGACAATAATCCCAATCACCATGGCAAGGAGGGAGTGACTCTAAGAAGGGATAACTTGGCAAAGGTGCCCTTGGTCAGTCTGTCTACCATTCAAAGTTAAAAGACCAATGCTTAATTTGTATCGGCGCTTGCCAAGGACTGAGCCCTGGCACCTCTACGCTTGGCAGTTCATAGTCTTGGCACCTCTGGGCTTGCCACATCAGTTACAAAAGTAAAAAAAAATTGCTTGAGCCCCGATACCTTCTTGCTTGAGCCCCGGCACCGCTTTCATTACAAATTAAGCACTGTAAAAGGCCAACCTGTTGTCTGTTTTTTCGGCTTCCTTCATATTTTACACTTGCATAATGCAAACTGGGCTTTCTAACTTAAATGCAGCTTTTTTGAGAGAGACACAGAAATAGAAGTATGTTAGCCTGTTGGGAGACATTTTACATTCTGCTGTATACAGCCATCTTGCAGCTAATAACTGTTGGCTAGTGGAGGCAGATTTCTCACTTTGCTGGGCTCACATTTCTATTCAGGATAGATCAGGAAGGCTGAGGTCGAGTAACAGTTTACTTTTGGTATGAGACTCTACAGGAAGTAGTTGGGAGAATGCAGTGAATAAAGGCTTAAAACATTAATTTTCTTGGTAAATGGGCAATGGATGAAAGAAGATAAAAAATATTTAGTTTATTTATAGGATACTCAACTGTTAGCTTTGAGGAAGTATCCATGTTTGATATGCAATGTAATGTGTATAGCCAAATGGCAAAATCCTTTGTATTTGATATTTAGACAAGCAACATTACCTACTTTTTCACAGTATGAATTCAGGTTATTTTTTGCTTTCAAATGGAGTTGTTGTTGGGTTGGTTTTTTTATTGCATCTTGTCTTCTGCATCTTTTGGCTTAATTGCATAAGGAATAGCACGTCAAAGAAGTAATAACTGGCAAATCTGAATAGATGTATTCAGTGGAAAAGATGACACATTAATATTAATTTAATTAATTATTTTAAATGCAGTTATGGTTAGAAAAGTACAGCTTCTTATTCAAAAGCTCTCTTGCCTTTATATATTCCTGCCAGAGATGCATATATTTTATGTTCATTATTGACAGTTTTATTACTAAAATAATGGCAAAAATTAATATATGTTCAAAATATTTTTCCAGCAGTATAAATTGTTTACATGTTGGGAAAAACATGAAACTAGTTCATTCAAGACATTTTGCAACATCAAATAACATATTTGACCAACTTTAATCCTAGCTGCTTACTTTATAACAAACAATAGCTTTCACTTTTTAAAAATTTGTGCTAGTGCTACAGAAACTATGACACAGCCATGAGTGAGTTAGATGTCATTGTGGTTCATACCCTAAAAGAAATGTTAACTGAGCTGCAATGTCAGAATCCTTATTGCTAGTGCTGATGCATGAGGTATAAAGAACCCAGCTGAATTTGCAAATCCCAAAGTTTTACTCTGTAGAATAAAAATTGTTTTACTTATAAACTGAACAAACATAATATGGAAGTGATGAGGAGAGTATTGAATCCTCCTATTCTGAATATAACCATACATTTGAGAGCCAGTATCTATTAAAGTACCATTCTGTAAAAATGGTCCCTTAAGGACTACATGGAAATATCACTGCCTTTAATTTAAGCCTTTATTCATATTATATTGAAAGCAATCTTTTGATGTAGGTTTTAAGGAGAATACAGACTAGATTTACATACTTTAATAGTTTGCCTCATAAACCAGAACTATAGATTACTTAGCATATTTTTGACATACTTGCCAAGCGTATATGAGAGAGGGTCTCTCTCCACCAGTCTATGTGCACATGAAACTATCACTGGCTTTAATGGGATTTGTGAGATTAAACTGACTGGAGACCCGACCCCTGTGCATTTGAAATTGTCATCTTTCAGAGTAATAAATGTCATGACAGTGCCAGACTTTGACTTTTTATAATTCAGTGTGTTTACTCTTTCCTGGGGGAGGGCAATTTAGATGCTAAGGATCAACTTCTACATTGTAGGCACCTAAACTGTGCATATAAAATATGTTTGCGCATGAGCAAAATTGATGACTACATGAGCTAAAAAGATAATTGCATAGATCCATCCTGTATTATATAAACTAATGCAATTATTTGTGTGGGCCCCCAGTGTAGACAAAGCACTCACATTTGCTCATACAAGTGGGTATATGTATGACAGTCACCTGCATACATGCCCATTTTCATGTGAAAATGTGGGGTTTGTATGCAATGAATGCTTGCACAGGGCCTGATCTGAAGCCTGCTGAGTTCAAGGGACACACTCCTGTTGACTCCAGTGGACTTTGAATACAGATCATAAATTTTGCAGAAGCAAGTTTGATAGCCACTTTTAATATTTAGCAAAAGATACATAACTGGCCCTCTTAATGACAGATGGTTGATTATAGTGTGCTGTATTTTCTAAACTCCAGTAATCTATAGGCTAAATTATGGACATTTTAATTCCCTAATGTAAACAAAATGTGACAAATTGGTTCAAATTAAATGTGTTAAAATATTTAAACATGCATATAGGACAAAATTAGTATAGATCACACTCCTCTGAGTGATGTGTGACAGATGTTCTTTGGAGTAGACCCAATGGATTGCTTTTTTCCAGAATAAATGGTTGCATCAAAAAGTAATTCAGCTCAACATTATAGGTTGTTGACTTAGACATGTCCACTGGGAATGATTAAAGCAGCATCTAGCTCTACTGGTTGCTTCTCTGGGACACTGCAAACATTACATCAATACAAATCTGCTCAGCTGCTTGTAGAAAGAATGACATAATAGAACCAAACATAATTTGTTACCTCCCTGCCTGAACAACAACAGCATTTGAGATTTCAGGAAATACAGAGCAGCCAAAACAAACTAAGTGGTCACATCTGATCTTAATTTAAGTTGCTTCCTGAAACACAATTTGACTCCTGGGTCAGGACACTATTTTCTACTCCATATGCATGGTTATTATATTAATGTTCTTGTTGTCTTGCCAAAAGAAGCACAACTGCTTCTAGTAAAGGCATCATTTTTTAAAAGTCTGCTTTAAAAAAATAACCTAGAAATAGGAAATGCTGGAAGGGTCTCTGTAGACACATCAAGTATGTCAGGAAACATTGTTAGGGCTCATTTTGCCTGTGGATACATAAGCGGTATGCTTTGGATTTAATTGAACTTTGTTTCCACCTCAGCAGGAAAGAGTATGTGAAATGAAAACTACAGTGTAATTACCAATATCTCTGAAATGGATGTCTTTCTTCAGGCAAGGGCAAGATCTAAGAAATTACACAGCTTGTGAATCATGTAATTTCTGGTTACAAGACTCAATAGACCTGAAAGCTAAATTAAAACTCAGACCTGTTCAACCTTATGCACAGATAGCTTTTTGAACTAATTAGTGCACTATGATTTATGCAGGTTGTGAAGCTAAAATTAATTTATGCAATGCATTTTTTTCCTTTTGGAAAATCAGATTATTTGATTTTGCTTTGCAATGGTGCTATTCCTGGAAAAAGTTGCTTTCATATTGATTCTCACACTGAAAAATCCAATCTAAGTAATAAACATTTTGGCTTCAGTAATAAAATTGCATCTTCACAGTTACACCAGCAGCAGGACTTTTGTAGGCCCACCAAGAAGTATACATGAAGAGATTACACAGCTGACAAACAAGGCTAAAAGGCTCACAAAAAATCTTTGATTCCTGTTAAGAACTAAGGATGAAATCCTGATCTCATTGAAGTCAATGGCAAATTCCCATTGACTTCGGTGGGGTCAAGCGTTCACACTGAGTACAAAGATTATAGTGGGAAGATACTGGGAAGATAACTGAATTGTCATCATAATGGTAACATCCTTTGAAGATGAAGTAAACTTTTGACCACCCCTACATACAAAAACCATATATACAGGGCAAGATAACTTTCCCATGACTTTTTAAAATCTGTAGTGAGATTGCCTTTGAAACTGTACCTATGGAATGATGAAGGGCAAAAAGAATCCCAACCTGCAAGTGATCACGAAGTCATGCTAATGGTTGGGTTTAAGTGTAGATGAGTAAGCTAACATGAATGAACATGAATTATATTTTGGAAGAGTTGAGTTCAAACCTATGCAGAAAACCACCGCACCTTTGCTAGAATTACAATCTGGTTATGTCTGAACTGCACAGTCTCCTGCATGAGTAATCCCATACATTTTACTGAGATGATGTGCATACTGAAGGTTCTTCAGGGCTGATCCTTAAAATTCTATGATGGATTTACTTTCCTCAGTGAAAAAACATGCTGACCACAGAAGACATTTTCAGTCATGCTGAAATGGTGGGAAATGCCACTGTAGTGAACTCACCATTGGCCTGCCGGGAAGAATTAAATCTGAATTAAAGACAGAAGCTTACACACCAGGTAAATCTTTATTTGGAGGGCTTAAATGGAAATTAAATAGTGTATAGGCCTTGTGTTGATCCTCTGTACAGAGTGACTTCCACCCAGGGTTAGAAACCCTTTACCTTGCCACATGCGTACAATAGCCAATGTTTGAGACATGAATTTTGAAGACACTTTAATCAATTATGAATTTGAATCAATTATGATTGTCTGGGCATTTATGTGAAAGTTAATGAGGAGTGGCATTTTTAGCATGGCCGAGATCTATTAAGTAAAATTTTTGTTATGAAACGTTAATTGCATTCACTTTTGGGAGATACTGCTAAATACACAAATTATCTTTATCAAAACTGATAAATGAGAATATAAGGGTGTGTGAAATACCATCTCCTTCTGCTATATGTGCCATTCAGAATATGTAGCTTACCTTTCTGTGTGCCTACAGGGCATAGATAGATGGAGTCTGTGGAATTGGAAATATCATGCCTATCAGATCCACACAAATCCTTTAAATTGTACTACATGCCTTAGGCCTAATTAGGTAATGAATCATACTGATAAGTGTTCATGGAAATGAAGGAAAATATAACTTGAAAAGATCTGTAAAGAAATCAAGGATTGTTCTATCCATCTTAAGCTCTTTAGGCAAGAAGCCAGCATCTGTGAGAAATTTCTGGTTTGAATGCTGTCTTTCTAACTACTAGTCATTCTAACTTCTGATGGTAGCAACACAACTTCTCTCTTCCTTCCTATCAGGGCACTGCTTCCCAAACCGTGGTTTGTGTGTAACACTGGGAGTCTTTCAGAGCACAGGATAGTGACCTACAGAGTTCTGACTGGCCACATGTTGCTGGCTCTACTTGTTCTTTCTAAAGGTGTCCAGGTGTACGGGGAGACTTTGGCAAACTAGTAAAGTGCTTGAACCCACTATGGCTTATTTTTAAAGATGGTCTAGTCAGCAAGCTGTAAATTGGCCATTCAGCAATCTCAGCTTGACCAAGGCAGGAGGGGAGGGGGTTTTGGGTGCCACAGCAAGGGCAGCTTGACCCCGCGTCCTTCCTGATAAGAGTTGTGTTGTCCCCCCCCGCCCTGTGGCCCCCCCCTCCCCACGGCAGCTCCCCTCGGCCCGGGGAGCCACGCAGCAGCTCCTCGCCCCAGCTCACCTCTGCTCCACCTCCTCCCCGAGCACGCCATCGCCGCTCTACTTCTCCCGTCTCCCAGGCTTGTGGCGCCAATCAGCTGTTTGGCGCCACAAGCCTGGGAGGGAGAGAAGCAGAGCGGGACAGCGTGCTCAGGGGAGGAGACGGAGCGGAGGTGAGCTGGGGTGGGGAGTTCCCTGGCATGCCACCCTCACCCCCTTTACTTGCTGCAGGTGGCCCTCCCCACACCCCCTCTGCCCCAGCTCCCTCCACCTAAATGCTGACGATGACCGGGGCAGCTGAAGATCCAGCTGCTGCGGTCGCCGCCAAAGGACCTGAAATGCCGTCCCCCAAATGCTAGCGCCCTAGGTCGCCTAATGGGTTGCACCGGCCCTGTCCCCACCGGCAGACGGGCTGCCACTGTGTCACTCAAAAGCCACACTCAGCTTTGGTAATTATCGAGGGTTGAGGGTATTTTACTAATCTTGTTATGGACAAGTGCTTGAGACTAGTAAGGTTTAGCTTTAAGTGAAAGCACTCTTGTGTTGTCCTGTTTGTGCCAGCCATCTATCGGTTGGATGGCCATGTCTCCCTGATTTATTTCCTGACACCTCCTTGCACAGAGTAAAAGTTACCAAGAGCTTTGGGTTGAAAGAACCCCGGGTAACACACGCTTGTCATTGTAAAGAAGAGGAAACAGGGTGAGAGGCCAACCTAGCTGTCCTACTAGGAGGAGAAGAGGAAGCAGGAGAAATCCTCAGGGATTGGAGCCAGCATGATATTTGCATGCTCCCAGACACTGGCTACAGTTCACCAACCATTCCTGGCCATCTTGGCATGTCTGGCACTGCTATAATTTCCCTTGCTCTTGTGATCCTGGAGTGAAAGGTTGTAATTGCTCCCTGTGGAGGTGTGCAAAGGGCAGTATGTCTTATAACCACTCCACTGCTTATGTGAACTCAGAGAGCCTGCAACAATCTTGACCTATGAAGTACAGGTCAATATACTGTGGCCAGTATGTCCAATACATAATAAATCTGCAGCTAATAAAGAGTGTAGTTCCAAAATTCATCTCTATCCCAGCAAGGGCATAGGTCTGTTGCAAGCTGTAAAACAAAATGAATTACCACTAGATTACATCCAGTCACAGAAGAAAGAAAACACTTTATCTGTTGGTTAATTGATAGCCATTTTAATGAAAGCAAAATAGGCCCAGAACAAATGGGCATGGCATTTCTTTGCTATTGCTCCTACTAGTCAGCTATGCTGCAACAAGACTGATGCAGAATGTTAATGACTACTATAGTACAAAAGGTTCTGAATAAGGATGCCACACACTCATACTACATCTGCAGTTTATGGTCCACTCAAATTCAGTGAATAGATGGCTTAATTCTCTGTAGCCTATTGATGCCAGAAGTTCTAAGATGTTTTTGCTTTCATTGTCTGAGACATAACTATCTTTTTCAGGGAATTTTTAGGCTCATCCAGCCTAAAAATATTAAAGACTCAAGCTGATTAGAAAAAATCTGATGAAACAGTTCTTCATCACAATTTGCTGAAACCGAAATGTTCCACAGAGAAGCTTTCATTTCAGTGAAGTTCCTCTGGAAACCTGACATGCGATACCATACATGTTTATGATAGAAATTTTCCATGCGTGTTTCTGATGTATACAGGAGGTCAGACTAGATGATCAGAATGGTCCCTTCTGGCCTTGGAATCTATGAGATGGAAACTTGCCACACAGATTTCTGGTGGAAACCTGTCTAATTTTCAGCCCTTTTACCTGCTGGAGTGCCTTAGAGCTTCCAAGGGTTCACAGCTCCATCCCAGTTTGCAGAGACTTCAGAATTTCTTTAAAAGCAGCAAAGAGTCTTGTGGCACCTTATAGACTAACAGATGTTTGGGAGCATGAACTTTCGTGGGTGAATACCCACTTCGTCGGATGCATGTCATTTCTTTGTTTTCATTCAAATCAGAACGAAGGCAAATTCTAAAACAGCAAAATCCTTTGCAATGCAGAATACCTTTCTCTACCCTTCTCCAATACAGACATCACTGAAAATCCTACATGTAGCTTGACAGAACAACTACCTCGAACACTAATAATGAAAAAATATATTGAAGTAAATGTTGAATTTCAGCCAAATAGAAATGTTTCAAATAAAATAAGGGATAAGAAAAGTAATGACAAAATGTGTAGCTTGTAAGAATTTTCACACATGTGTATGGAATTTTTTCTTCTGTTGATTTTTTGCTTTATTAGGCTTCAATCCTGTAAGGACTTATGCACATGCTTAACTTCAATCACATTAGTAGTGCTGCTTATGCTCTCAAATTTAAGTATACATCTTTGAGGATTAGTAAGTGTGTGTTTTGCTTAGGAGATTATTTTGAGGTATAAAAATATCTTTGGTGTCATTCCCAAATAATTTTATTTGTATTGCTGTAACCAGGCAGAGCAGGTGCCAGCTTTTACCAAGGCTGCAGGCATTAGCTAAGACCTGACAGACTCCTAGCTGGAGACCAGACCAGTTCACCTGTATGTTAATTTTGTTCAAAATAGGTATTAGTCTTGTAAGAAAGTATTTACCATTTAGACTATGAAATGCTTGTAAGGGCAGGTCCATACTCAGCGCGCGGGTCGACGCGGTGAGTTCGACTTCTCCGAGTTCGAACTATCGCGTCTAATCAAGATGCCATAGTTCGAATCCCCGCACGCTCCGGTCGACTCCGGAACTCCACCACCACGAACGGCGGTGGCGGAGTCGACCTTGGAGCCATGGAGTTCGACGGTCCAAGTAACTCCGTCGAAGTTACTTGGACGGGTAAGTAAGTCGAAATAGGGTACTTCGAGTTCAGCAACGCTATTCGCGTAGCTGAACTTGCGTACCCTAGTTCGACCCCTGCCCTTAGTGTAGACCAGGCCTAAGTTGCTGCATGCATTAATTTCACTTGTAATATCTGCATTCAATGCTATAAGAAAATATGTACATTTTGCTTTATAACTTTGAAAATGTTTACTCTGAACTTGTGAGCCCAGCCATGGGAATCATCCCTCCATCCCTTCCCCCTCCTCTACTCATGGAGGAGTATGCACAGAAGGCCTCATCCCATCACTTTAAATGCTGGAAGAGGGAAATAAAAATAGCTGTGAAGATTTTTTTCATCCCTTTGCTATTTGAACTCTCACAAGGCCAGAGAAACCAAATTGAAGCCAAAGATCCCTGGGGATTACTTACTGGGTCCACCCTGAAAGACACTTTGAATTGACAGATCTCTACAACTCTGTCAGTCTTAGCATTTAGATGGTAACTCATTTGTGTGTATATGTTTGCTTGCTTTAACCTGTAAATAACTCTTATTTATTTCCTTAATTAACCTTTAGGAAATTTGTTACAGGATTGGTGACAGACATTGTCTTTGATGTAAAGTCTACAGGCATTGTCTGATGTAAGTGATTGGTCTTTTGGACTGGAAGCAACCTGAACATAGTGTGATTTTTGGTGTAAGTGACTAACGGTGTGGGACTCACCACCTGGCGCCTCCTGCTGGTGACTCCGGGAATGAGCTCTGTCCAGTGGAACGCCCCCTCCTGGTGATGTCCCATCCATCGTTCTGCCCTCTGTTGCTGTCTCTGGACCCGCGTTGCTGCCTGCTCGGCGGCATCCTCTTCGAGGCCACTGCCCTCCGGCAGTGCCCCTTAGTCCATTTGCACCCCCTTCCGGGGGTCGGTGATCAGCAGTCCCACACCCCAGCCACCATATCCAACCACCCTCTGAGTCCAATTCCTCTTGTCAGGGATCTGGCGTAGTACAATGGCTGCTCCCTACGGCCAATGGCTGGGTGTACTGCAAGGGAGGAACGGGGGGACCCAGGCCCGCCCTCTACTCTGGGTCCCTGCCCAGGGACCCTCTGGCAGCAGCCTCACTGTCCTCCTTCTCTCCCCTCATCTGTGTCTGCTTCCCTGGGCCGCTTCCTCTACAGCCCCTTGCACCCGCTAGGCCCTTCCTTTCAGGGCCTGCAGCCTGGCAGGCTATGGGCTCAAGCTCCCTAGCTTCCCCGAGCCTGGCCAGCATGGCACTGTCTGCGGTGCTAGTCTCCACCCTTGGAGACTGACCTTCTCCTCTCAAAGGCCTGGGACAGACTCACTGCTCCTGCTCTGGGCAGCCTTTATATAGGGCTGAGCCTGGCCCTGATTGGCTGTCTCCAAACTGGGCCCTGATTGGCTCACAATAAGCCCTTCTTTAATTGGCTCCCTGTCTGCACAGGCGCCCTGGCCTGCCGCAGCCCACACTCTCAGGGAGTGGGGCAGACCGCCCCACTACAGTGACCATTTATCTAGTTTGTCTGGTGGCAAAATGAATTGGATTGTCTAAAGGAGCCTGTCTGTGACTCCATGGTAAGACTGTTATAGTGAACTAGGAGTTCATATTTATTACTAGCTTGGTGAAATCTAATTATAGAATATACCACCAGCTTGGGGTGTCTGCCCTATTTTTGACAGTGTTCCCTGAGGTAGGCATGCATAGTCATGAGCCATTCCTGTTTAGTTGAAGTATAATATGAATAAATGGATATAACTTATTTTCTAGACTGTGAACAAATATTCATTAATATGGTAAATGTTCATTAATAATCTTTGCAATTTGAGAACATCTAATGTCTAAGTATCTGCAAATTGGGTTGCAAGTAGTTTATTCACTCCTTCTCTGAATCTCGTCCAAAGAATATAGAATTTATGCTTTCTGTGCAATGTGGCACCAGGAGTTTGTGATTGACAGAATTTCCCTTTTGTTTATCGCAAACATGTTTTACCACAGAGTGCATAATTAACCCCAGCCAGAGAAATTATGGCTTGATCTTGAATTTGTAATTTAATGTTAGCAAACCAACACAAATATAAAAGTCATAACTCATTCAGATTTTTTTTTACCATTAAAAAAATGCACACCCACCCAAAGGGAATTCAGTATAAAAGATATTGGTAATGATAAAGATAGAAGTTCAGTAGAGCATGAAAATGGTACCACCAAATATATATAGAATGGAAAAATAATTGCTAACATATTCTTCTACATCTGTGTTTACAATGAAAGTGTGTAAATAAATGCAGGATGTAAAACACATCAATTAAAATAAGGCAGTTTGGCAGAGTATACAGTGCTAATCATAAATCAAGAAGTCAGCAACCACATAGAACAAAGTTATCACAATAAAAAGCCAACTAAAGCAAATATAAGGAACTATGACTGAGGTTTTCAAAGCCATTCAGGATGCGGGGAATGAAAAGGGGAATTTTGTCATGCATTTTCCATAACATATAATGGAAAATACATGGCTAAAATCCCCCTGCAATGCTTTGAAAAATTCAACCTTTTTTATAAAGAGAATAAATGGGACCTAATGCAGAGGCCCCTGATGTCAGTGTAAAGACTACCATTAACACCAAGGGAATTAGGTGAGACTCAAGATGGGATGACGGTGCATTAAAAGAGAGATCACATACATTGGGATAAACTGTAGGGTAAATTTTGAAATCCTTAGGCAGACAGGCCTGCCACTGACTTCAGGACTGCTGAAGTACTGTGACCAAAACAGTCACCTGAGATAATGTAGTTAAGTTCTTCATCCATGGATTTAATTTCAGCTGAGAACCTTTCAGTGCAGCTTATATAACCTATGCAAATGGTACTGCCACTCAGCTACACCAAGGAGATTTTTTTGCACCGACACCAAAAATAGAAATGAAGTAGACAGCAACAGGAGAGGTCAAAAGACAAATTTTGTGGTGATATGTATGGTGCTGAAGTTAGACTGACTCCCTTGCATATAGTCCCATGCCTAAGTAATACCTAAGTAAGTGTAACATAGTCCAACTTCATGCAAAATTATATACTGAGCAAAAAGAAGAAGGTGTAAGAATGGTTAAAATAAGGTGTAGCTTAGTGCATAGTTGTCCATTATGGAGATACCTCTGAAGCATGTGATACTATCTACTACTGGAGACAGGATACTTGGCTAGATGAGACATCAGTCTGATCCAAAATGACAATTCTTGTGTTTCTATCATATATAAGGGCAGATATTCAGCTGGTGTAAACTGGCATAGCTCTACACTGGAGCTACATTATTTATACCTGCTGAGGTTCTTAACCAGTTGGTAAATAACACTCTGCTCAGTGCATGCCTGGTTGGATCTTTACAGTATCACCCCATGTTGAGGGTGGTGGGAGCTCCAGCAAAGAGAGAGAGCAGTTGCAGAAACTCACAGGGGAAGGGTACATCTTCCTGTTCCCTCTGTTTCCAGACAGGTCTGCTGGGTCCTGGGGTTGGTGTCTTGTCCTCACCCCTTCACAAAATGTAGCACTGGCAGAAACACATTATTCGGCATTCTGTTATTTGTATACTTAGCATTTAGACCAGGGGTCGGCAACCTTTCAGAAGTGGTGCGCCGAGTCTTCATTTATTCACTCTAATTTAAGGTTTTGCGTATCTAACTAAATTATTGTTGTATGTAAAGTAAATAAGGTTTTTAAAATATTTAAGAAGCTTCATTAAAAAAAAATTAAATTAAAATGCAGAGCCCCCCAGACCGGTGGCCAGGACCCAGGCAGTGTGAGTGCCACTGAAAATCAGCTTGTGTGCCGCCTTTGGCATGCATGCTATCTGTTGCCTACCCCTGATTTAGACAGAACATCACATGTTCAAAGCAATGTATAGACATTAATTAGTTCATCCATACAACATACCTGTAAGTTAGCTAGGTAAACATTGCACCCACATTTTACAGATAGGAAAACTGAAGCAGTGCGTCCACTAGTGAAATGTGTGAAAACAATTTATGACCGCTTCTCCCAGGAGTCCCTTATTAAAATGAGACTGTATGACATGAGACTATCGCACTCAGCACAATTTTAAATAAATACATACTTATTTGTATAAACTCTGCTTTTTTATTAGAAAGGTACAAACATTGCAATGACATTGAATTATCTATGGGAAAAGCTAAGTAACTTCAATTTAACTGTTTTCTTGACTGAATTTGATTCTTCTGCAAATATTTTAGTGTTAAAACTACAAAGTATATAATTAAGTCTGAGTTCAACATCTCAGTGAACAAAGAGCTACAGTTTACATATTTAGATGCAAGAAATGAATATTGATTAAGTTAAGACAGTGTAATAACAACCCACTATTAAATCTTGCCTGTTCAGGAAACAATTTTAAACATAACCATTCTTCCCAAGTTTCAGTTTAGTGCTTCTAATTAGAATTTATTAGGTTAAAGGAAAGCTACACCCATTTTTCTCAGCAGAGTGGGACAGAAGATGCATTTCTTGCCAGGCATAAAGCTGGTGGTGTATATGAAACAGAAGATTTTAATAAGATATTTCTGAACTAAAAAAAACCTGACACCTGAGACAAACATACCATGGTACAGGGAATCTTGTTAAATACTGAAAGCCACTTTCCTTTTGTAGTGGAAGTTCCCAAGCCTTTTTAGAGTCTGGAGAATCCCTTCAGTTTTCAACTTCTTAGGCAAGGATTGTAACTTTCTGAAGTTGACTTTTAGTCTTAGAAGGTATTTTTACTTTTATTTGGTTGTAACCCTTTCTATCTTATCCTTCATACTTGGCATCACTGAATCCTACGTCTTTTCATTAAACAAACATATTTTACTTTTACTATAAATAAATCCAGTGTTGTGACTGAAATAAGATCGAACCCCAGTGAAATTAATGAGCTGCAGTGCATTTTCTTCGTACAGGAGCAATGAATCTAACAACTTCTCACTGAATACTCACAGAATACTGCAGGGAGAGGACTCTGGGGAACTCAGGATTTGAGGTTCACTGTCTGTTATCTGCAAGGCAAAGTTTGGACTAGCAGAGTCCTGAAGAGTTTGCTGGCAAGGCAGACACGCTAGTGTGTCATCACACAGTTTAGCAGTAGGAAAATACTTTCACTTGCTGCGGTTGAAAAGGGGTAACACGGCAACTCACAATTCTGGGAACCGCATCAGACTATCACAGGGCAGGAGATATTAGGGAAATTTGGGACTGGGAGGGTATTAGGGTCACTGCAAAAAGTAACCAGGTGGTAGAGATCAGGGCAGAATCTGTATGCTTATATGCTGACTGTTGGTGTCAAGGCTGAGAGTCATATCAGAACAGTATTCAAGGCATATCGAGTTGCAGAGCAGGTGGTGACAACCCCTTACTGGTCTGGGTTGAACCCTAAAGCACCACATTCATCACTAGCAGTTGGTCACATTTCTCCAGTCTATTTTGTTGCTGGTCAGCATAGCTGGGACTCCATTGCTGCTGGATCCACAATCCAGCTGGAATCAAACTGATCACTGATCTATTAATATAGTTACAAATGTGGCAGTTGAATGGCTGGCAGCCTTCTTCTGCAGTGTGTGCATATTGAGAGTCTTTGCATGTGTAGTCACACTACAAATATCTTCCTCTTCATTAGAAATCTGTGTCCTCAATCACAGCCTGTACTATTGTTTTTTAATTCCTGCAGGAGCTGGGCCATTGGGACATAAAGTGGTTCTGTTTCTCACAGCTATTGCACAATTGGGCATTTTTCTTTCTGCCTTCCATGTTGCTTCCTATAGTATATACATTGAACCATGTTGCCTGCATTCTTGTTCACCCTGGTTCCTGCTTTCGAGTTCCTCTAGCTTGAGCCTGTATATCTAGGGTCTGTTATTTTTTTGATCCTTTCCTTGGACTGTTCAGCTCCCCTTGCAATTTGGAGTGCCCTTGGTTTAGATCTGTTTCTCTCAATCTGTCCTGTAAACTGGAATCACATGTCCCACAGATAAACCAGTCTGTAATTAGGAAATCTTCAGTGTCTCCACAGTTACATGTGTATGCCAGAGTTCGCAGTTCTCTATTCCCTCTTCTGCTTCTTGATTTTGGGTAAAAACAAAACACAACCCCCCCCCCCAAAACCCTAAAAATCTCTTTACAGTCTCATTCTACCTTGGGTCCCAGTACTCAAAACACCTTCATCAGCTGTTCCAGTGTTTCAGGCATTCTTCCTGGCAACACTGTCTCACTCATTTCTTGGTCCATCCACCTCCAAACGAGATAGTAAAAATAATAATAAAAAAGGTTTATCTTCATTTTCTTATCTGTATGGTCACTTTCACTGCTTCCATGCAGATGCCAGGCTTTTTTGTCTGGAAATCCAGCATTCCTGTTGGTCTTAGTCCCTCCATGCTGCCTCTTTGCTCTGTTTCTAGGTGTTGCTTTGTTTGCCTGTTAATCAACCACACTCTCTTCTTGCTGTGGGTCTCACTAGACCAGTGGTTCCCAAACTGGGGTTCGTGAAATGTTATAGGGGGTTCTCGGGAAAAATTCCCTAGTGGCGGCCAGAGCTGTCCCTAGGGACTCCAGGCAGCACAGGGCCAGCAGCCCAGAGCCCCTGGACTTCCAAGAGCTAAGCAGATCAAAGCAAGCCTATCTATCACACTGAGCAGATTTAAACGTCAAGACTCCTTATAAGAAATGGAAAGGGAGGTGGATATTTTTTGCTGTTTTTAAAATTAAATAGGCAGCTAGTGTTTTTAAAATTATTATGAAGAACAAGTTTAAGCTTTGTTGTAATGTGCGTTGTTTGCCTGGACTGCTCAAGCCCTGACTGCTTGTGTAAAAGGAATTCTTTGAGTTGGCTTCTTAATTACCTTCATTCTGTTTCACATCTGATACTCCTTGATGAAACACAGGAGCCTTGATACAAGCTACGAAAATGAAATCTGGGAAGAGTGTTGCCATTTTCATAATGTAATAAAAATACTGTAATGATAATAAGCATTACTACTGCTAAACTGTGTAATAAGCATGTCATAAAAACAAATTTTATATTTCCACGATCACTGCTTTTATAATTTATACTCAGGTAAAGGAGAAAATCTCTGGAAATATTCATTTTTAAGAGGGGTTTCACGAGACTTGACATTTTAGTGAAAGGGGTTCAGAGGTTGTTAAAGTTCGGGAACAATTGCACTAGACCGATCACTGCCACAGTTTTTCATGTACTGCATGGTGCGTAAGAACATGAAAAGGACTCCTATGCTTGTAAAACTAAACTGTCTCTTCATTAAGAGAACTATTTACAGAGATGCTGCAACTGCAGCCAGTATTCTAGATGTGTGCACACAGACTGACTTCCTGGTGCCTACTCCAGACTTGTTCCTTTTCAGCCTGTGCTGCTCCTCTTCAAGTTACATGCAGGTTGCTAGAGGCAGAGTAGTAACATGACAGCATCAGTTTCACCAAGTTATTTTGGAGATGGATACTTCAAGTGGTCAGAGTTTGGTTGTGGGGGTACTTTTCAAAAAAAAAAAAAAAAACCTCAATGGGACATTGTAAATTGCTGGTTTTCAGAGACATATGGCCACCTTAACATGATTTAATATAAAAAACGATCAACTCTCTTGTTCCACATTAATAACAAGTGACTGGTGAATCTCCAAGACTTCCACTTTAATCTGAAATTTAATAGCATTCGATTAATGAAAATTATTACAGATAAGATGTAGTGCTTTTCATAATGCAATTTAGAGTGACATTATGCTAAGTACTTTCTCTTTTCCTGGACTATTCTGATACTTTGAGAAAATACTGTGTTCATTTTGATCTTGCAAAGGCCTCTCTATGTAAGTGTGAATTATTTCTTTGTATACAATGTGCATGCATGCTCAAACACAATATGCTGAAGAAAGAGAGGAATATACCAAATGTTGTGGTATTAAAGGTTTTATCAGTAGGATGTTTGGAGAGCTGCATTATGGACATGTTTAACTTTAAAGTCTCAAGCAATTTGTCGAGATGATCCCAAATGAAAAAAATTATGTTATACCACACACTCATGTATTCAGTTTATGACTCATGCCACAAGAAAGCTACTATAAAATATTTTAATGAAATGTTTTGGAGCTATTTTCTATTTCTCCTCAGCTGTAAAGCTGTATGCCTTCAATTATCATAAGTCCAGATCTGCAGAGGGAGCTATAAAGACCTTTTAAAATAACTTAAAAAAATAAAAAAAAATTCACAAATTCCATGTTTATTATCTCAGGATTTAGTAGGATTAGAAATGATACCCTGGTCTCACTGGGAAGCTAAGGAAATCACCTTCCCAATGGTATAAAGATACTGTTTGTAGTCCTGAAATGCCACAAGATATCAGTCTTTATGTTCATGAGGAGAAAAAGTAGTAACTGGTCTAGGGTGACCAGACAGCAAATGTGAAAAATCGGGACGGGGGTGGGGGGTAATAGGAGCCTATATAAGAGAAAAGATCCCAAAATCAGGACTGTCCCTATAAAATCGGGACATCTGGTCACCCTAAAGTGGTCCAGGACTGAAATTTGCTTTTCTGGGTCTCATTTCAGTCTAATATTTTAGGGGGAAATTCAACACTTTGCATGTAGGAGGAGGAAAAAAATGTTTAGGAGGTGGTTGATGTGTTTTTTTAAATATTGCAACTGTTTGAAACTGCTGAAGGCCTTGGTATGTTACAGTAGGTTCTGGGGAAGATTGATTGATGGATGAGTGGGCAGAAGACAGGTGAGCTGGCAAAACATTTCCTCCAGTTCTGTGATGGTGCTTTGGGAAATTTCTAATTAATTTAATTCATTAATCACTTGGATAATGCAGTGGAGAGTATACTTAAAATATGTCTTGATGACAGCAAGCTGGGAGGGGTTGCAAGCACTTTGGAGGACATGATTAGAATTCAAAATGACCTTGACAAATTAGAGAACTTGTCTGAAAGCAATTCAATAAAGACAAGTCCATGTATTTCACTTAGGAAAGAAAAATCAAATGCACAGTTACAACATGGAAAAAGCTGGACAGGTGGTAGTACCTCTGAAAAGGAATTGGTGGATATAGTGAATCACAAATTTCATATGAATCAACAATGTGATGATGGTGCAAAAAAGACAAATATCATTCTGGAGTGCATTAACAGAAGTGTCATACATGAGACACCGTAGATAATTGTCCTGTTCTACTTAGCATTAATGAGGGCTCAGCTGGAGTACTGCATCCAGTTCTGAGTGCCACACTTTAGGAAAGATGTGGACAAATTGGAGAGAGTTCAGAGGAGAGCAAAAATGATAAAAAGATTTAGAAAACCTGACCTATGAGGAAAGGTTAAAAAAACTGGGCATGTTCAATCTTGAGAAAAAAAGACAGGGGGCATGATAAGTCTTCAAATATGTTAATGCTGTTACAAAGAGGATGTTGATCAATTGTTCTCCATATCTAAAAATAGGACAAGAAGTAATTGGCTAAATCTGCAGAAAGAGAATTAGGTTAGATATATAGGAAAAACTTTCTAACTATCATAGAATATCAGGGTTGGAAGGGACCTCAGGAGGTCATTTAGTCCAACCCCCTGCTTAAAGCAGGACCAATCCCTAGACAGATTTGCCACAGATCCCTAAATGGCTCCCCTCAAGGACTGAATTTACAACTCTGGATTTAGCAGGCCAATGCTCAAACCACTGAGCGATCCCTCCCCTCAATTAAGCTATGGAATAGGGTTCCAATGGACAGTGTGGAATCCCATTCATTTGAGGTTTTTAAGAACATGTTGGACGAACATCTGACAGGGATGGTCTCGTTTACTTGGTTCTGCCTCAGTGCAGAGGCTGGACTAGATAACCTCTCAGAGTCACTTCCAGCCCTACATTTCTAGCATTCTATTAAAAGAAAAACAATTATGGTTAGGGTTTTCACCCAGCTCTTATTGAGAGTCAATGGGTTTGGGGTGTCTTATTCCCTGAGTGTTGAAATTTTCTTGGTGTTCCTTTTAAAATCCCAGCCCCTGTATGGTAAGTACGTGTCCATGTAATAAGCTCATGCCAACTGTAAAGCTCTTTTTGAGAAATGGGCCAGGGTTTCACCATTATAATAAGTCTGTTTTTATTTATACTGCCTCTGTTACAGAGAACATAGAAATTGCTCAGTCTCATTGACTTTGCAGACTCAGCACTGAACTACACCAAGGTTTTCATTCAAATTTAATTCTATCTGCTAAATGAAATTAGATGGAAGCTTCAGTTCCTTCCCAAAGGGACTATTGTGGGAATGCCCAGGACAGAACTAGAGACAATATGTTGTATCTTCATGAAGGGTTGGCCCCAAAGGCTAGGCTAGAAGTCATTTCAAAGGCAGTGATGGGGACAAACTATTTATTGGAGAACACAGAGACCATCTTTCACATTTGGGTTTCTCCTAACTAAGATGAACATGTACATTATCACATTTCACACCTTTATCAAAAGGAAGGCGGGGGCTGGTTTGTGTGTTTTGAAATTACAAAGCTTTTTCTTGAAGTACACCAGTGAATCAATGTTGGCCTAATGAGGGAACATTTTTAATGTCACACTGGAGATGTAGTACATGCCATAATGCTCAGAAAAAGAGGTAATTTTAAAAGAGCTTTACTGTGTCTGGACTATTTATAATGTTCACTTTCTGCTATCAGTCTACAAAACCTTAGGACAGAAGATACAAGTTGTTTAAATAATGGTGGAGAGAAAAGTAAAATATTGCATTCGCTCTGAGACACAATGCCATTATATGACTTTTTCTGAAGTTCAGCTTTTGCTAAACAAAAAGTTAACTGCAAGAGGAAGGTGTTTTTATGCCACTTCAAGTGGATTTGGGAGAGCATCGTGTTCCTGCATGATATTTGAGATGAAGTATTGGGATACAAAAACATAGATCAGCGTGGTGTCAAAGTCGTTAGCGTCATGACTTCTAAATTTTATCAAATGCAAAACAAAGATGCATTTTGCATTGTAGAATATGGAAATGTTGCCAGACATCTTTGGAAATTTATTTTGTTTGTGTGCTCATCACTGTAGCATCAGTGTGTATCACATATAAAAAGGAATATCAAGCACGCACATGCTAGCTCTGATAGAGGGAGCGAGATCCACTGTCAGAGTCCCTCCACCCAGAGTCTGTTTGGGGTAGAAGGTGGGTTTTCATAAGCACATAAGGGTTAATTCAGTTTTGTGTGGAAATGTCTGAGGATGAAATACACTCTGGAAAACAGTGATAAACACTTTCTCAGTGACACTGTAGTCTAAATAAAATACCACACAAGTGACACGAGCTGTAGAACAAATAATCAGCCACCCTCTGCAAGTCAGACAGTAACACAAACTGCGAGTGGAATTTACAGTTAACCATCCATAACTTACAGTGAAATATAGCAAGCACATACTAACTAATTTCCCCATGCTAATTTCCCCCTACTGTTACTCTCATCTTGTCAACTGTTTGAAATGAGCCACTGATTACCGCTACAAAAGTGATTTTTTTGTCCAGTTGATAATAGCCCAATTTAATTGAATTGTCTCATTAGACCTGACCACCCACTTGGTAAGGCAACTCCCATCTTTTCATGTACTGTTATATCTTCCTACTGTATTTTCCACTCCATGTATCTGATGAAGTGGGTTTTAGTCCATGAAAGCTTATGCCTAAATAAATTTGTTAGTCTCTAAGGTGCCACAAGTACTCCTTGTTGTTTTCATATTTCATTAGTTCATTTCAGTTTTAGTGATATCACTGGCTCTAAAGGTAACTCCACATTTTAGTTATAGGGAGTATTTCTGAGTCCTTTTAATATCTCAAAACCAGAATGAATTTTTCTAGTGTCCCCTCTGTAAATTGACAAAAAGAAAAAAGACGTGTCTCTTGGACAATTGCCCCTGATTCTATTTACTTCCCCATTTTGCCCCCTATAAAAATACATGAAGAAAAAGAAAAGATTCAAGAAGAAATGCAACACAATTGTGCCCATTATCATCTTGATTGCTCTGTTTGTATGCAGAACCTCTTTCTTCCAACTTCTTTTTTTTTTATTTCAGTTGTTTTTGGACTAAGCTCTTCAGGACAGGGATCGTTTCTTCTTACATATCTGTAAAGAGCTGAGCAGGAAGAGGCCAGAATCCTGATTGGAGCCTTTGGGCTTCACTGTAATGCTAATATATAGAGTGTATGTAACCAGGGAGAGCAGAACAGAGTTCAAAGTGCAGCTCTGGTTTGGAGCTGGAAGCACTAAAGTGTGCCTACATGGATTGTTGCAGTGCGTTTCCATAGCAATTTAGTGCTATAAAAAAGTGCTCTCTAAATGTCTTCTTTTCTTTTTTCATGCTTTAGATTTTTCTTTATACTTTCTGTCCACTATGAAGTATGATTGATTTATGATGTTCTGTTTAATTACACACATGTAAATGACCTTGTATTGATCATCATACTTTTTTTTAATGTTGTAATTGCAGAGAAGAAATAAGGGCTTAGAGAAGGTGGTAAATAGTCAATGTGGCACAAGAAAATTTAAGCTATGGTAGAATGTACCCTACAAGGTACTGTGCTTGGATTCCTTTGTTGAATGGGTTTTGATTTTTGTGTACAGTAGGTGATGCATTATTTTCAGTCATATATGATCCTGTTTTCCTATACAGATAAGGAGAGAATCAAACACAGTAAACAGAAAAATTCAAGATGGAAAAGTCCATCTCTTTGCCAGTGCAGTATTATATATTTACAACACAAATGCTCTCCATTCCAAGCAACTAGCATCAGCAGCACAAACCACAAGTAATTCATTTGTAGGAGAGCTAAAGAGTAAATCATAGGTGTGTTTTTCACCAATGATGAAACATACATCACTTGCTGTATATGTTGGCAGATGGTTAGCTGGAGAATTGATGCAAAATGCTTGGGTACCTCAAGGCTACTAAATGAGATAAAAGTATAGACATACATCAGTACGTACTGGTAATACATAAATAAATACATGTCTACATAAGCAACTGACCTCAGGTGAACTGCCTTCACTCCAATGCACTACATCAGAGCAAACAGCTCTGTTGCTCAAGAAGAGAAGCAGCTAGAGCACAAATTACATGAAAAGTACTTGCCCTTACAAAAAGTCCAAGGACCAGTGCCATGACTCAGTCAATCCTTGAGCTATGGAAAGTAGCAGCAAGTAACAACATATCCATGACCTGGCCCTGTTTAATACTTTACTAGATGATAGATTTTCTCTCCTTCTCCTATGAGAAGGCAGATTACTTTCAGGAGCAGTTTTGCAGTGGTGGACTCCAAAGCTGGGCTTTCTTATTGCTCTTTGATAATACAACAAAGCTGATGAGTGATGATGAGGATACTATCATCCGCTAGATAATACTAATCGTTTAACTGAAGAAAAAAAAAAGGATTCTTCATGATCCATTAACATGAGCATGAAGATCAGCTGAGTCCAGAAAGGTTGAGAACAGTGGGTCCATTGGTTGAGTAGAGAAAATACGTCAATGAGTCAGTAGTGATGCTGGGGCCGGCAGGCCCATAACAATGGGAAGGGCTGGGTATCATAGCCAGAGCCAGATGCACAAGAGTCAGACACCTGGGCTCATCTGAGAAGGGTCCGGAGAAGTAGCCTAGAGTTTATAACTCTTTGGCCAGGAACCAGCAAAAAATAGGATGGCAGAAGTTGTAGAGAAAACCTGTTACTGACAGGTTACTGTCATGCATCTGACACAGTGAGTATTCACCCACGGAAGCTTATGCTCCAATACGTCTGTTAGCCTATAAGGTGCCACAGGACTCTTTGTTGCCTGTTACTGACGGTGGCAAGTCAGGGTACTAAGACCAGGTTGTGGTGCAGCATTCTAATAGTCTCCTATTTTCCCTTTAATTTTGTAACATTACGCCTGGTCACGACCTCATGTAGCACCCTAAATAATTCTTAATGCTTGGTGCTTATTCAGTTCATGTACTTGTATATCGATATCAATCCTACCCCACACAGACACTTAGGTACCCCAGATATATATCCCCCTGCCTCCACCCAGACCCTGGCCTCTTTTTCTCATTAATCATTGTTTAGCCAAGCTATATAGATTTAACTCTCAGTCCTTCTTCATAAATTAATTCCTCTAGTCTCTTAATTTGTTGTCTTTTTCTTGACTCCCTCCAATTTGTCAATATCTTTCTGGTTATGAGCTGTCAGGAAATAGATATAATATTACAGTTGCTGACACAGTGGTATAAACGAGGAAATATGCTAGATGGAATGTATTTGTATTCTAGTAAAATAATTTGTGTACAGTAATCACCAGGTCTAGATGTCATGTGCTCAGGGTATTAAAAGAAACAGCTAATGAACCATTCACCGTTATTTTAAAAAAAAGTCATGGTGAACTGAAGAGGTAATCATAGAATCACCCTGAATAATTAACAGCAAATTGTTGGAATAACCTTCTTAAAAGTTGTCCATAGGTTCATAGATTGAAAAAGATTTGTTCAATCATTGGGAGAATATTTATGAACAGCAAATTCAATAAAAAACGAAAATCAGGATTGGTTTGCAAAAATAAAAATAAAAAAAGTTTGACCCATTCTTCATCTTTCTTCACTCTCGACACTGATCGGCTTCTGGATTGAAGATTTTTGCCCTAAGACCTGATTTGGTTAAGATACTTTGCTTTATACATTTACATTGCTGTTTAAAATGACACATGGCACAGTATCTTTATTTCTTATTCCTAGGAGCTCTCAGAAATGGTTTCTGTACCTTAAGAAATGTAACATTGTGCTTATCAAGTAGGTTAGCTCAATAACAGGTTAGCTCAGGAAAGGACAAAAACATTACTGTATTCACAATAATTTTTCCATAACCCTTTAATCTTCACTCAAAATTTACTTCACACACAATTGAACCAAACAGAGCTATCAAAAACAACAAGCAAAAAAACCTGTTAATTTATATGCAAAGCAAAGGTCTGTTTTTCCACAAATCTGTACTAAAATGTAATTGAAAGGTTATAGAAACGGACAACATGAGACCCAGAAACCACTTAGTGTCAACTGGCAAGTGGCACAGAGCAGGTGTATAGGAGTTAGAGATCTCCTGGGTCTAGTTGGTACATTCCAGTTCACCAAAAAGTGTCATATGAGGTCTCAAATAAAAGCCAGTGTCACACTGGTCATCAAAATAATCATGAAATGCATGTATGGATGTTGTGTAATGAGATAGGTATATACACTGAAAATTATGTCTTAAGATCTATCTCTAGGGCTGGTCAGCAGCAAAGGTGAAAAACAGGTTCTGTCAGATCAGAAATGTTTCTCCCTGGCTGTTTACATATGCATTAAGTATTGTGTGGGTCTCCTCTCACAAGTCTAAATGAAATGCTAATGAAAGATTGTAAAAATTTCAAAGAGCACAAAGTAACAAGGAGAAGTAAACAGTGGGGAAGACTCCTCTCTTGAGGGGTACGTCAGAAGTTTGCTCGAGTACATTTGGGGGACAAAGCAGACATCTTGTAATCCTTCTCCTCGGAAATAAAATGAGAGTGGTTTTGCTTCAAAGAAGAGTTTCAATCAGGCATAATTACAAATGCTGGAGAGAACTTGGGTAAAATAAGCTTCTTTAGACAAGAGGATAACTTGTTAGTTAAATTTAGTCCCTAGGAAGCAAAGTATGATTTTGTTTTATATGTAACCATTGGTTTCCAATACTTTAATCGCTTTCACTTGAATCTGTTATTTGATAAAACATTTATTCTTGTTGTCACTATAAATAGATTGCAGTGCTGTGATGTTAAGCAAAGTGGCAGTCCTGAGTTGAATCTTACAAGCTGGTATGCACTGTTCCCTTGGGAACAGCAGGCCTAGTAATTTATGTGTGTGCAGTGGAGATGGGGCTGGACACTGCAGGGAATGCTCAGAGTATTCGGGGGTTGGTGTGGCTACTGCTAACCTGTACAGAGCGAGTGAGGCCTTCAGGGGCCTGGAAGGCAGTGCTCGTGTTGCCAGAGGCTGGTGCTTTCAAGAAGCTGATCCACAGCAAGCACAGATGAGACTTCCTCACAGTACAGACAGAGAGTGGTCAGGTGCCTCACAACCCTGGGTACCCCAAGGAGCATCACAAAATACTGCTTTTACAAATCAAGCAAATTACATTATCACAAGCTTAATTTTAAGCATGTGAGTAGTCCCACAGCTGCCAATGGGAGTATTCATGTGCTTAAAGTCATGCTTGGGTAATTTTCTGACCTGGGTCTTGGAAAGCATGTTTTCTGAAAGAGATTTTAGCTAAAGAGAATAGTAATTAATTTTTAAACTTATTGTTAAAACATTTCCCTGCAAACTGATGGGAAAGTTTACCTTATGCATTTTGAATAATAAAGCACTCTATGCTGGCATACAAAACCTGGAACAAAGTGTTACTGCCAGTTAACTGAAATAAAATCTTGCTTGCAACAGACTTAATCAAAGTAATTAGTAAGGTAATTATTATGATCAAATGTCCATCTAAAGCAGATCTTTGGGGGACTTAACATTATACACATTGATCTATTTCTTCCTTGTTGCTTTATTGTAATAGATACTATTATATATAAACCCAATTCAATTATAGGAAAAGGCCAAAGCACTTAACTTTTAATAATCATGAGCTTTATTTACCACCCAACCTGCAGAAGGTAATAAATCTACCCTCCACGGCTGACCAAGTGATTCACCAGGAAATCAGGCAAGCCTTACCAACCTATTTATCATGCTTCTACTAGTGGCAGCAATAGAGAGATTGGAAGCAAGGAGCCTTCATGTTAATGAATCTCCCCAATCTCTAGATCTGATTTGGAAGAGAGAAAAAACCTCCCAGTGTTCACAGAGGCTATATTTCAAAATTAAGTTTATCTGCTACTAAAATGGATTAACTGCTGTTGTAGTCCCAGTCACCAGCTAAGTGTTAGTTTTTGGCTGGGAAAGGCACATGAAAATATAAAGCAATATGCTGCTGTATTTTTCCTGGTTTTTTCTGTCTAACCTCCTACGATGGCTTTGGGATACAAAACCCTGGATCAAATTTTTTTTTTTAAATGAATAGTTGGCTGGAAACTAAAACTGGCTGTATAGTTTAAAAGGTTAATTTTTTTATGATGAAGAGCTGTGAGATAGGTTCACTAGGATTCCCAGGGTCAGATAATTTATTTTATGGATGACTGCTGGATATTTTTGAATGCGCTCATCAATCTGACGTATCTCACAAAACTTAAACACAAATGATTATTTGTCCAAAAGTTCATTACTGAGTTTCATTATGTACTATTAGCTTTTTCATTGTTCAAAATTCCTTCTGCTCCTGCATAAACACTTTTCACTGAGCCAGCCAAGGAAGCGAAAGTATTTTATGTGACTAGTCACAGGGCAACATGCACCCGTGGAATGTATATCACAGCATATGAAGGGCTACAGAGGGTTGTCAAAACAAAAAGTAAATGTTATAGTCATCAAAGAAGGGCAATTTCTGTGGCTTCTCATGTATTCTTTGGACATGTTCTGTGGATCCATGTAAACACATTCTGAATGTGTAACATTAGGAATTCTTAAACAGATTTGATTATCAATGTAATACTTTCCTAGAGGGAAAATTCTACTCCCTGCAGAAACTATAAGCCTCCAAAGAGGCTAAGTGAATATAAGCCTTGTGTGAATGCATTCGTCCTGTGGCCTTGCTCACATTACTTGATGCTGTTCCGCTACTTGTTTATACCCATACAACCAACTATGATTACACACACACACACACACACAATTAAAAATAATAATCACACAATAGAAAGGGAGTATTTCCCACCAGTTAGAGTAGGAGACTGGCAGTCCTGGGGATGCTGTCTGTACAACAGGGTTACAACAGGGTCCCAGCCTTGCACACAGGATCCCCAGGATGGGAAGAGTGCTAAGGTGTGCTTCCTGGCACCTTTGCACAACCCTACCTGACTCCACGTCTCCTACTCTAAATACCAGACCATGCTGCCTCCCTAATGTGAGACTTACCTACCAATGTGGAATCATGCCTGGCTGAATGAGTGCAGATACACGAGAGAAGAGTGGTAAGCAGTGCAAGCAATACCACAGGACAAGTTATGCGAGGGGTGCTTTAAATTATGTCAGCTGCTAGGAGTTCAGATCTGTTGAAACCACACCTGGAGCTGGCACAGGATAGAAGCATCTCTGCCATGCCTCATTCACAAGCAGCTGGAGGTGAGTGTAATGTAGAATGATCTTCCCAGGGCAAGATAGTAATTCTGTGGCCATAATCTGCTGACGGTATGGCACAAAGCAGCCACATTGGAAAATCTGGCCCTGCATGTGTAGCTGTTGTTTACCTGACTAATCCTTATTCACAAAGTATATAGATTGTAATGCTATCTGATCATCAGATCCTTTAGGTCTCAGAAATTCACAGAAGACGGATACAAGAAAAGTAGCATGGGAATGTAATAATGGGGACTTTACTGTATATAACCTGTATTTGTGTGTGCTTTGCTCTCTAGCAGAGCAGTGTGTGTATGTCACCCTATTTTGTATTAGTTCAGGCTACAGCTCTTTTAAAAAGGTGAATTTTTCCCAGCCCTTTACTGTAATATTGCATGAGAAAATACATATGCATTACTAATAGTAAATATTCAATTAACTACTGATGTAGCAAATTGAAGACTTTAAATTAAAGGAAATAAATGTTATACAAGTATATCCTTTACTTAAGTGAGTTGATGACCATTTAATTATGTGGTATATAATAAGCAGTAAATATTTACATTATGTCTTCTAAACAGGAACCAATTATTTTTGGAACTACTATGCACAGGTAGTGGGCACAGTTAGGATACTCTCCAGAGAGATGGGACCAGATTTTCGGCTGAGTCAAAAAGAGGTACGCTGATTTACACCAGCTGAGGATCTACCCAGAGTGTCAAATTCAGCACTCAGTGACACCAATGTAAATTCAGGGTAACTCCAGTAATTTCAATAGAGTTATTTCAGATTTTTCCTCGTAAAAAATGAGATCTGAATTGTCTACTTATTGTTAAATTGTAATTAAATCAACATTTCAATTAAAGCCATATATTTATAAGTAAAGCTTATCTGCATGAGGTTTGTGCCTTCTTATTCAAAGCATTGCCCCAAATCCAGAAAATTAAATAACTCAGTACTATTTGTTTCACTTGAGTTCCTACAGAAGCAATATGTGCCATGAGACAGCTACAGTAATGTGGTACCAAATGGATTCATTATGGTAATTGTTACCTTAAGCAATGAATAACTCATGTTTTGAATGGATATTGGGCTAATAAAATAAGGTTGGGCTAATAAAATGCAAGAGAAAAATATTAGCTTTAGCTATATTTACAGTAATAAATAAAAATGACTCTAAAATGCTAACAGCAAAATGTCACCATTGCATCAAAGTGTGTATGTTAGGTCTCTATATCTCTGGCCAGTTGTAATTTACATGTATTCATTTGGCTCAGAAGAATCATTGGTCTTGCCCAGCAGCCATTCATTGATGGCATTTTAGAGTTGCTAGAAAATTGATTTTTATCACTGCTGGGAAAAAAAATACTTTGCAAAAATAGCCATAGATGATCACACACAATCTGAGGAGTGCAGTTTTAAGCAAACACACATCGGTACAATGGGCCTTGATGTGGTTTTCACTTATGGTGGTGTAAATCAGAGTATCTGTAGAAGTCCATTGAGTTATGTTGGTTTAAAATTAGTTTCAAGCAAGATTAGAATCAGACCCAAAATATTCTGTAGAAAGAAAATCCCTAGGACCCTTTCTCTGGCAAAGCTCTGTCTGGCACAAGACCAAGAAGGATGCCAGACAATCCTGGTGCCAGCTTGGTCCCCAGCACAGACTAGATGGTCTTCAGGGCTATTCTAACTTCTGCCCATCTGTAACAGCCCATAATTGACTGTTCTAGCAGCTAGGACTTGTTGGACCACAAGGGCAACCCAGCCAAAGTCCCTGTGCTAGGGGGACTGGGAGGAGGTGGTGGAGCCAACCCTCACATTCCTGGGATTCCCAGTTATACTATCTTTTTGGCTACTTTGAGATAGATTGATGAAAAACACAGGGGACCGGGATCTGGTCCTCAGATTTGTTAGGAACTTTTCTGAGTGTTTAATCATACAAATTACAGTGGAAGATGGTGGGATTCCTGTTGTATAGCTGCAAAATGGGCTGGTGTAGGTGAGTTATGAACATGGTATGAAAAAAAAAATTAGACATCCTTGAATTTTGTCAATTTTTTGCTCATATCCAGACTTCTACCCTGAGTTTAGCTCATGGCTTCTACAACACACCCAGTCAACAGAAGTTTGATAATGTATTACACTTTCATCCAGAATTTATGACATACATGATTTTTATGGTGTAACCAAACTTAGATGTTGTTGAACATTGCACACGTTGTTTGAATCTGAACGTATCTCAGTGTCTCAGTTGGAATCTAATAATCCAGACAAGGATAGATTCCTTTTATGGGAGAGTGGAGAATTTGCTCCCAATATTTTGCATGTGCATCCTTTACTGCCACCATTTTTACTTATAAGTTCCTTGACTCTTATTTGTTTGGCATGTTTAGCACTGTATACAGTGTAGTCTACATTAATATATAAATGACAGTAGCGGATAGGATCACATCCCCCTCAACACATGTTCACATATGGAGTGGACCTCCTTGCTCAGATCTTTTCCTTCCAATGTAGAAAGAGGATCAGCTGTCTCGGTACCCAGTTATTGTGTGTAACCCCAGAACCTGACATTACTGCAGTCAGCCATTTTGTGGGTGCAGCCACCACTAGCTGAAAACGAAATACTACCTAGTAGAAATAATTTTAGGGCTCTGAGAGGCAAGGCCAAACAACTGCATGCTTGCAGTTTCACTAAACAGAATGGGAACATGGAACAGAGAGGTAATGGACCATGAAAAGGGAAGGAATGTTTGGACAGCAGACCTTGGTTTTAAGTGCCCCAGAGGTATCAGTTTTATTGTTAAGACTAGAAATACTGTGATAAGAGATATGCGTACTTTGCTGCAATTAGGAGAATAGATGACCTGCTAGGGGTTACTATGGTGACCCACTAGAAGTCACTATGAGTTGTTTAAGTTAGCTATACAAGATTAAGCAAAATAATATACTTTTGAGCACTCTCAGGAAGCTTTTCTTTGGACAAGGAGCTGACACCTACACTCCCCAGCAGCTGGACGGAAGGAAGCCTGGCTGCTGATCACTCAAAACCATCTCAGACTTTGGGTAACTCTGAACTGTGTGTGTGTGTGACCTAATAAAAAGTAGTTTTAAGTATAAGCACTCTTGTATATACCAATAATTTATCAGATGGAGGAGCTGTGTCCTTATTGATTTATTTCTGACACCACCTGGAGAGCAACGGTTAAGTTACCATCTTTGAAAACCCTGGGTAACATCTCCGCAACACTATCCCCCTCATTTCTCTGGATCTGGCAGATGGCGTTCTGCAGGTCTGGAGGGTAAAGTGGGGGGAAGTCAGAGACTGGGTAAACTAGTGGCAGCTCCACATAGTGTAGGCAGAAAAGTTAATGTAGCCTGTGGTGTTCTCTTTTCCATTGAACCTTCCCACATAAGCCTGGGGGAGTCAGTGAGAGAGTTCCTGATGTGGAAATCTGCCAGATTTGTGAGCAGATACAGAGTTAGGGTTAAATCATGCAGCATGTCCCTCCACAGTGGAGCAACAGAAAATAAATGAGGAGACCTTTATAAATATTTCTTCCCCTATGGGCTCATCTGCAGGAGGGGATAATATGGACTCAGTGAGTTTAAATTCTATACTGTAGCAATTTCTACCTGGGATTATATGTAATTTTCTTTCATTGTTCACTAGACATGGTCAGAAGTGAAATGTGAAACAGGCTGACAGTTGCTCTCAAAGCATCACTGTGTGATGCATGGCCTAAAAGTTTAGAGTCTGGAGGACAGCAGAATATGTTGTGTATATAATATTGAAGTGCTATTAATCAGCTAATATGTACTGAGGCATCCTCTTCAGAAATGCTGCTTTGACAGGGAAGTACTGCCAGCAATGGTGAGAAAAGCATGAGCAACAGAGTTTACAGTAGGTAGTTAGCGGTACAGGAGCTTAGAGCCTACCACCCACACTTCTTCTCACCTCACCTGCACCATAAGGGAACACCATAATCATAGCAGGACTTGGGGGGATAGGAGAAGCAAATGGAAAAACAAGGAGGACAGTGATGAGATGTACTAGAGATAATAAGTGTGGTAGACCAAGGCCAAGGATGAGAGATAGAGGAAGGAAGTGGGGGGGCAGAGAAGGGCTCATCCCTCCCTACTCTACTTCTGCAGGAGAAGTAGAGTCCAGATGAGCATGTTACGACCATGGACATTCATCAGTATTTCAAAAAGTTTGGTAAGAAACTGATCGTCCCAATAAACTTGGTTTCATGCTGGTAGGCTGCTAGACACTACATGCTTTTTGGTGGATTATAGCCTTGGAACTTTGAAAACAAGAACTACTGAATTATCATAGCTCTAGGTATGTAAGTATTTTAATCCATGTTTGACAGAGGTGCAATTTGAAGCACAAACTTTAGTGTATAAATTAGGCAAGTGAAAAGGTTAAAAGCAGTCTGATGTACACAGGGCCCAGCTCTTAATTTTGGAGTATGGGACTTGACAAGACCAAGAGAGTATATCAGAACTGGGATAACTCCCTGGATCAATCCAGTAGGTTATGCTGTCTCATGTATTGAGCTACTCATACTCAGTGCTCAGCAGAGATACTGACTCAGTACTTGGGAAGTGAGGAGATTGAATAAATCCTACTGCCATCAGTGGTAGCCTGGGTGGTTGTGAATTTACCTGGGGCCTTCCTTCTCTCCCCCACCCTCCAAAAAAAAAATCAAGGCACCTAGGACTATGGTTTGTCCATATCTCAAAGGTCAGCCCTGTGTAGCTGTGAGGGGTCTGCTAATAACTTGAGATCGTTAGGAAAAAAGTGACAAGCTAGTGATGGTTTGTGGTCAATTTATGTTTTAAAGACTGTTTGCAGAAAGTGAAATTTACCTTTTTAAAATGTGTAGCTCTCCCAAATTAGGAAGGCCTGCACCCATGTGCCATGTGTGCCCCCAGAGACTGGTTCGGCTATTCTCATGGTCTGTCGTAGCACCAGAAAATTTTCCTTACAGTTCTGAGCATACTTCACTTGTTTATTCACAACAGAATTATAAGCATCATTTATCAGAGGGGTAGCCATGTTAGTCTGGATCTGTAAAAAGCAACAAAGAGTCTTGTGGCACCTTAAAGATTAACAGATGTATTGGAGCATAATTTTTGTGGGTGAATACCCACTTCGTCAGATGCATGTAAGCATCATTGTTATCTATGATCTCATTCACATGGTAGAGGTAGTCCTGAACTGTAATTGAAGAAGTGTTCTGCACAGTCAAACCACTAGCCAGGTATAGGACTGCAGCACCAGTGTTAAGAACATGCCACCTTCTGATTGTTTCTAGATGTGCATCCTCCACAGCTAACTTTTAGTCCTTTCTGAGTAGAGAGCATATTTGATACATGCTGTTATTTGCTTGTCTGTTCTAATCCTAATGAAAAGCCAAAGACTCTTCATTGATTTGAGAACCTGGACTGTAGCTGTAAGTGTACACTGCTTATTAATTTTTAGATGCAAAGATATAATTGCTGACAATTAAAGAAACTTCATAATTACTTATGTTAAAGTAAAAAAACAAGGAGTCTGGTGGCACCTTAAAGACTTAACAGATTTATTTGGGCATAAGCTTTTGTGAGTAAAAATATCTCACTTCTTCAGATGCATGGAGTGAAAGTTACAGATGCAGGCAGTATATAATGACACATGAAGAGAAGGCAGTTACCTCACAAGTGGAGAACCAGTGTTGACAGCGCCAATTCAATCAGGGTGGATGTAGTCCACTCCCAATAATAGATGAGGAGGTGTCAATTCCAGGAGAGGCAAAGCTGCTTCTATAATGAGCCAGCCACTCCCAGTCCCTATTCAAGCCTAGATTAATGGTGTTAAATTTGCAAATTAATTTTAGTTCTGCTGTTTCTCTTTGAAGTCTGTTTCTGAACTTTTTTTGGTTCAAGAATAGTGACTTTTAAATCTCTTATAGAATGACCAGGGAGATTGAAGTGTTCACCTACTGGCTTTTGTATGTTACCATTCCTGATGTCCAATTTGTGTCCATTTATTCTTTTACATATGGGCTGTCCGGTTTGGCCAATGTACATAGCAGAGGGGCATTGCTGGCACATGATGGCATATATCACATTAGTAGACGCACAGATGAATGAGCCATTGATGGTGTGGCTGATGTGGTTGGGTCCTCTGATGGTATCGCCAGAGTAGATATGGGGACAGAGTAAGCAATGAGGTTTGCTACAGGGATTGGTTCCTGGGTTGGTGTTTCTGTGGTGAGGTGTGTAGTTGCTGGTGAGTATTTGCCTCAGGTTCGGGGGTTGTCTGTAAGTGAGGACTGGCCTGCCTCCAAAGGTCTGTTAAAGTAATTCATAATTATTTCTAGAATCATCAACTTCCATGAAGAATTCAAAAATCAGTTCTGCATTTAGAACTTATTTATGCTTGTTTTTATATTATGATATCTTTGCTATCAATTTTATCTAGGTCAGGCCTGCACAACATACGGCCTGCGAAGCCTCACTGTGCGGCCCGCAGGGGGATTCTGAATCCCCCACACCACACAGCGCTCTGCGGGCAGCCCAGAGCCCTTTGAATCCCAGCGGCAGCCGGGAATCAAAGGGCTCTGCGCTGCCCGCAGCCACGGGGAGCCCAGAGCCCTTTAAATCCCAGCCGCGGCGGGGAATCAAAGGCTCTGCGCTGCCCGCAGCGGCAGGGAGCCCAGAGCCCTTTAAATTACAGCTGCGGCGGGGAATCACAGGATTCTGCGCTGCCTGCAGCAGAGGGCAGCCCAGAGTCCTTTGAATCCCTGCCCGCGGCCGCTGATTGCCCCCTCCACGGACCCCTGCCCTAACTGCCCCCCAGGATCCCCACCCCCTATCTAACACAGCTGGTCCTTGTCTCCTGATATCCCTCTCCCAGGATCCCACCCCCTATCTAAATGCCGCTGCTCCTTGTCCCCCGATTGCCCCCTCCCAAGACCCCTGCCCCTAACTGCCCCTTGGGCCCCAGCCCCTATCTAAGCCTCCCTTCTCCTTGTCCCCAACTGCCCCCTCCTGAGATCCCCCCCAACTTCCCCTCAGGACCCCACCCCTACCTGTCCCCTGGTAAACCTCTGGGACTCCCATGCCTATCCAATTGCTGCCTGTCCCCTGACTGCCCCACCGAACCGCTGCCCCATCCAACCCCCTGCTCCTGTCCCTTGACTGCCCCTGGAACCCTCTACCCCTTCTCCAACCCCCCGCCCCCTTACCATGCCACTCAGACCAGCGTGTCTGGCTCCATGCAGCTCCAGACAGTTGCTGCCATGCTCCCCTGCGGAGCCCACAGCCCCCCCCCCCCCCCAGGACCTGCCTTCCAGATTTGAACACCTCAAAATTCAGGAGTGCTCAAGCTCAGTTTGGGCAGCTGTTACTTCATTTCTCCCAAATCAAATATACTGATCCACTGTAACTTGCTGTAGAAAAAGTAGGATAAAATTGAGCAAGAAATGCTTATTAGGACTGGAATTGCTATTTTCAACAGCCATTGCCTTTTTGTTTGTTTAAAAGGAAGACAGTGATATTGCATTGGCAAATTCCCCATAGAAAGAAAGAGTGGAACAAAAGAATAAAGGCACCTCAACTTTTCCTCATTTATGGAGGATATTCTTAGAATATGCATCCAGATATCCTCCAATCACACAAGCTGAAAATTGTTCCACTTTACTGCAGCTCTGTAAGCATACGGGAACCAATCCTGTCTGTGTTTTGTGCACAACCAAAATTCCTGCTGAATGACCCACCCTGGGAGCGAGTTACCAGTGACCCAGGGCTGGGGTGGCAGGAGATGTGGGGGGGGGCACGGGTAGGGGGGAGCCCAGGTGTGTGTGGGGGCACGGGTAGGGGGAGGGCACTGGTGGTGAGGAAAGGGGGAAGCCCAGCACTGGGGCGGCAGGGGGTGTGGGTGGGGGGGAGAGCCCAGGGCTGGGGCAGCAGGGGAGTACAGGGGGGAGCCCAGGGCTGGGAAGGGGGGCAGCCAATTTTTGTTTTTTTGCTTGGGGCAGCAAAAAACCTAGAGCTGGCCCTGCCGGGTTCCCCCAGCCGCCGGAGCCCTGGGCCATTTAATTTGCCCCTGAGGGCTCCCAGCCACCTCTTCAGCTGGGAGCCCCTGGTTGATTTAAAATCAAAACCTCCCCACCCCCAACCTTCCTTTTTGGCCCACAGCTGTTTTGGTGGGGTGGCACTGGGGAAGGAGGGTTTGTTTCTGCAGGGCTGGGCAGCCCTGGAGCAGGGTGTTTCTGCGGGGGTGCTGGTGGGGTGTTTCTGCAGGGCTGGGAGGTTTCGGCCCTCAGCTGTTTTCTTTGGAGGAATGTGGCCCTCGCCGCTTTACAAGTTGTGCAGGCCTGGTCTAGTTTCTGAATTATTATTTATTTTCCTGTTATAATATAACCATGATGACTGTCCAGTGAAGTCAGTGGGCATTTTGCCTGAGGAAGGACTTCAGGATTTGGCCCTTTGCTTACTGGGGGAAGGGAAACATCCTACTCCTGTAGTAATCTTCATCACATGAGGGAGAGGAAGCTACAGCGTTCTGGCAAATCTGAAAAGGCTACTTAGTACACTCATGTTAATCTAGTCAGGTTCTTATATAATGACTATCACTGTAGTACCTAAATTTGATCAGGGAAGAGGCTGCCTCAGATTTTTCATATATTGGCATTTTAAAACAAGGCAAGTGTAAAGGATTAATCTGGAGCTGAGTATTGTGTTCTTCTCCTATGAATACCATACATGAGAGATGTTTGGATTTTATAAAACAAATATTGCTCATCTCAATTGTTAAACCACAATTCAATCTGTTGTATAAATTAAGTAGATGTATCAGAAGAAAAATTACTGCACATACATGGCCTTAACTTTTTAAAGTATCTCTAGTGTTTTGTTTTTTTTTCAGAATGTGAGAATGTGTGCACTATACGGCATTTAAAGTTTTGATTTTAAAATAAAACTTTTAATAAAGTTATGTGTTCTGCCATGACCATCCCCATCCCCTCAAAAAAAATCTTGTATTAGTAAATTTAATTAAAAAAATACAGTATAATTGTAACATTTGCAAAAGAAAACTGAATTTGTCATTAAGTCTGATCCTAATGACCTAGGAGAATATTTCCTCTCTCACTTTAAGCCAAGGTTACCATTTGCATGTGTATGGTGTGTTTCAGTACCGCCTTGCGCAAGTTGACATGCTCTTCTATAAAATCACAATGCCACGGGCGAATGTTCTTCTTAGGTGACCTTTCCTTACGTCAACAGTATTTTTAAATTTAACCTTTAGACTGCTTATACATGTACTATTTATATAGAGACCTAAAACATGCATTGTATTTATAGTTTGTGTTGTTTTCTGTATAAGTTGCATCTGTATAAGATTTCAAGAGGATTTGCAATTGGACACTCCCAGTCTCATGGTTGCAGTGGGTTGGTCTGGTCACATATTTTTGTTTGAGTTGTATTGTATTCCTCCTTAACAGACAAAGATGCACATGCACACATTGAAGAGAGAGTTCCCTTTGAATCCACATCTGATTCAAAAATATTTGGAATCCTTGTTCTTTCATTCTGTTAATGATTTTATCTCCTTTCAGACACATTTTGTTCTCTTTCTTAGAAGCTTAAAAAAAAATCACATTAATTCTGCTTACAAACATTAACGTGGACACACTGAAGATGCAGACCAGGGAGCTGCTGGCAGGGCATTCTCCACAAGGAGCCCTGAACGTTGGTGTTCACTCCCTACACTTTTTCTAAATAGTTCAAATTGCTCAACTTTAGCACACACTGCAAAGCCCATCCCCGCCCTCCAACCTGCACAGACTGTTGGGAAAGATGGGATCTGTGCGATGAAGGCTGACAAAGGTAAAAATCTTCATAAAAGTAGAGATCAGGCCTAGAGTCCTGGATAAGGACTTTTTATGTACTGATGATGAATAAATCTGTAATCAATGAGTTTCTAGTAACTCTCCTGATCACATGGGATACTCGTACAATAAAGAAATCACAGCCAATACCAATACATCTATTAGTCTATAAGGTGCCACAGGACTCTTTGCTGCTTTAACCAATACCATGTTATCTATCTGCTGAGTCATAAGCAATCATCCCATACTGAAACTTGGAAAGCAAAAATGTTTTTGCAAATTTTTCAGTCATTCAAAAAGTGAAATAATTTTGTTTTTTTGACTAACTTTATTTATGACCTTTCTGGAGACATTTCAGTCTCCAGAAGGGTCATAAATAAAGTTAGTCAAAAAACAAAATTAAATTTTGAGAAAATATTCAGGAAAATTTAATTTGTTTTGTTTTTGAAATTTTGATGACAAATTTAGTTGAGAATTTCAAAAACAAATCATCAACATTTTATAATTTTCTGCTCTAGCCTTAAAATTGACTCATTTTTACAAATGTTTCACAAACCTGAAAACAGAAATTTTAACAAAAATAGTGTGAAGACCATTTTAATTAACTTATTTAATCATTTATTAATTAGTTGCAATTAGTTTACTGATAGCTTTAGAATGTGAACAATTAATGAGTACTAGTTCACTCAGCACATGGGCACACTCATGTTACAACTCATAACCCCTCAAAAATTATTACATCACCCCATTTTTTTAAAATATACCATTTCATTCACCATTACAGTCATCATATTGTTAAGATTTCACTGTCGTTATATATTAATTTGTAAAGGAATTGGCTTCATAGCTGTGCACAATGTACAAAGTTGGTTCTTAATAAAAACTGAAGTCAATGCTGGACCACCATGCTGGAGCAGGGTCAAACTGACTGTGCCTTCTATACACTAGATTAGTAGTAGTAGTAGTAGTAGTATTACTACTGTCACACCTGGGAATCTTAGCCATGGACCAGGACCAGAGAATAAAAAGACAGTCCCTGCCTGAAGGAGTTCAATCAAAGAACTCCTGTCACTTATTCACCATGACTTATAAACTTTTATGTAGTTACAAAAAGTTGTTTTTCACTTTTGCCATTATTCCTTTCTGTCTGAACTACTCACTAGTAGGTACAAGTAGTGGATATTTTTAGTAGGTTACCATTTTTTTACAGAGCCATCCTTTATCCATTAAGGTTTGCCATTTTTTTTAATTCTTAATGATCTTTCTCTGTTAATTCTGCTTATAAACATTGCTCTGATTAAATCACTTCGGCAGAGGGTTCTGTCTCCACTGCACTGGCTGTGCAGCAAAAGTAATTTTATTTAAGTAGCCAAAGTAGAAGGACTGCCTTTATTGTCAAAAATGCTAACAGACATTTAGACTCAAGGAAAATGTTTTCTTAGCTTTTGGTGAAATTTCTATACGGTAGTTTACTACTGACTGCGTGGTTGACACAGTGGATGCAAATGAAAACATACTACTTCCAGAGTTTTTCCTATTATGCTATTAATACTGTAGCACTGTCTATCTTCTTCCTTGTGTTAATGGGATCTGCTCTACGAGTCCTCTCCCTCCAAAGTACTCTGTTCAATACCATATCTTCTTTCACACCACATGTTAACATGTCTTGCTGTATGACTTCGCACAACTTCCTCTTGGGTCGCCTATGTATTTTTCCTTCGACTTCAATCTATTGGCTCTCTTAACCACATATGTGACAGGATGGCACTTTATATGAGTAAACCATCTAAGCCTGCATTCCTTCATTTTTCCTATGTGCCATATAAAAGATACAGCTGAAATGCTTTTTTCCTAGGTCATTCCCCACACACACACACACACACTATTCCACTTGTGTGTGCTACGTAGTAGCAGAATGATGTCTAGATCAGGTTCAAATTTTGTGCACAAATATGATTTTTTTGGAAACTGATACTGAAATTTTGCATTTTTGCAACATTTTCTCTGAAATTTCCAAACTCATTGATTTTTTTCAACTGAAAACCATATTTTCTTACTGAAAACCAGGTTTTGAGTAAACAAAAAAATTCATTACAAGTGTTGATACAAATATTGTGGAAAATTTAGTGTTGTGTTGAAAATGAATCCATTGCCAACCCTGAGAAACTGCTTATACATTCTGAATTTTTTAATTAAATCATATTCCTGTCTTTCAAAGAGCTCTATTTCATGCAAATGCACCTCTATAAGCATATCTCATGTAGCCTACTTTTCAATAGAAAATGGCATTGGTATTTGAGTTCCTTGAGCAGACATTTTGATATTGGATTTCCTTCAGTCAGCTATTCAAGTCAGAGCACTCCTATAGACTGAAACGTAGTATAAACTGAGGGGGACATAATGCCCCCCGCCCCCTTTGACCACATATGCCAGAAAGGGTTGTGTTTAAAAGGCTGAAGGGGAGAATACACACAGGCCTCAGCCACAGAGTTGACAGAAGGACCTTGTTTAAGGCACTTGTGCTTGACTGTATTTCAGCCAAAAAGGGCTGTGTTTAAATGATTAAAGACTAATGAGTCTGACTGAGTAAGTCATCCAGCTTTTCAAATGCACTCTCACTATGATAGTCTATGTGTTCTGCACCAGGCATTCAGATGGTCTCTTCCTGAGCATTACTTCACTCTGTCCATCTCCTCTCAGTTCCTTTCCAAAAGGAGTGTGGCTACTTGTTCCCCTCCCAACGGTGCGATCAGCTTTTTCCATCTGCTCACACTACCTTGTAAATATTGATCACTACTTCAGACACACACTCTGAGTGTGTTTAGCTCTCTCTTTTCCTCTCCCTTCCTTTTGGATGCACACAGTATTCTAGACTGTAAGTAAATTATTGAAAAGAAATGTCACAGTATTCTCACTTGTATTAGCATCAATGCAAACACAATCTTGTATCCATTTATTCATGCATACTAAGCACACAAAACATGAATTTCATTTAAAACACACACACACACAAAGGCCCTTGGGTCCTGAGTTTTTCCATTTACAAAAAGAAATCAGAACAAGAAACAGCATCTGTTGAGAGTCAACAACAAAAAAACCCACCAACTTTACCAAATAAGCTAGAAAGTCACAGGGAAAGCACACTCCTCCCTTGACACGTGTTTTTCTTTGACCGCATTCTTAAAACACCAAAAGGTATTCATGTTATCAATAAGCACTTTGCTTTATAAGAACATGCTATGTATTTCCTAAATGTAGCCCAGGTGATCAAGGGATTGATATAGCAATGCACTCCACATATTTTTGAAAAATAGCAGGGTAACTAATGTGGGGGGGGGGGCAATATTATATTTGGGGGCAATCACTGATGAAATGAGATTCTGTGGCCTGCTTTGTGCAGGAGGTCAGACTAGATGATCATAATTGTCCCTTCTGACCTTAAAGTCTATGAGTCTATGAAGGATCCAAGGCAGAAATTCGGGCAAGAACTGCACAAACAGCAGTAGTAGCAAAGCTAAAGCCAATTTGGAGGAATAAGAACATCTTCTTGGAATCCAAACTGAAACTGCTGCACGCATTGGTCATCTCTGTTTTTCAGTATGCATGTGAGACATGGACCCTTATGGCAGAAGTTGAATGGAAAATACAGGTGGTAGAGATGAGATACTTCCGTAAAATCCTGGGCATCTCCTTCGACCACCTCACTAATGAAGAGGTCTGCAACATCAACCAATGCACTGGGTCATATGAAGACCTCCTGATGACTGAAGAAGTGCAAGCTGAAGTGGTACGACCATGTAACAAGATCTGGCCTATCCAAGATCATCCTCCAAGGGACAGTACAGGGGAAGAGAAGAGGTAGACAGAAGAAGAAATGGATTGACAACATAAAAGAATGGACAGGAATGGACTTTGTGGAGACTCAAGCACTGACACAATCATCAGGGGTGGAGACAATTGGTTGAGTGGGGCACCATCGTTGATGAGCAATGACCAATGTGGTTATGGGAATGATGATGATCAACTAATGTAGGAGTAAAATCTTTAGAGAGAGTCAAGGATTTCTGATGAAGCATTAAACCAGATTCAAGTGCAGAGCTGGGTTTTTTTTTATAACAATCTATGGCCTGGTCTACACTACAGTTAGGTTGATGTAAGCTGCCTTGCGTCAACCTAGCTGTGGAAGTGTCTTCACTTAAATTTGGCTCCCGCTGACGTAAGTGCCTCGCTACGCCAATTTAGTAACACCACCATCCCGAGTGGCAGAGTCAGTCACTGTAGTTATTTGACGGAGTATCAGTGTAGACACTGCGTTGCTTATTTTGACTGTTACTGGCCTTCAGGATCTGTCCCACAATGCCCCATACTGACAATACAATCTCAATCTAGAGAAGCACTCCTGGTGAGGATGTGCACCACCAATATAAGGAGCCAAGTGTGCGCACACACAAATGATTTAATAATTGCAGTGGCTGTATGCTGAGGAAAGTTACGTAATGACATAATTTTGTAGTGTAAACATGGCCTGAAACCCACTAACCACTCCCAACTTTTTTTTCCTCCTATGACTGGAGAGGTGTTAATGTTGAAAAGTCTTTTGAAATGTGTTACTTACTTATGCTAAACAATCTGTTCCACCCTGTATTTGGCTGTGACACTCTGGGCCTGTCTACATTTAAAATTTGACTGTGCCACTGCAGCTGTGCTACTGTAATGCATCAGTGTAGATACAATTTATGTCAAAGGGAGGGATTCTCTAGTTGGCATAGGCAATCTGCCTCCCCAAGAATTCTTCCGTTGACCTAATTTTATCAGCACAGAAATGTAGGTTAGCTTAACTACATTACTCAGGGCTTTTTCCACACCCCATAGCAACATAGTTATACTCATCTAATTTTCTAGTGTAGCCTTGTTCTGAGTATATTTCCCAGACCTGAAAAAGAGCTGTGTTAAGCTTGAGAGTTCACCTCTCTCACCAACAGAAGTTGGTCCAATAAAAAGGTATTACCTCACCCACCTTGTCCCTATTTCTCTCCTATAAAATGTGATTTGCAGCAGAGTACCCAATGGAGCTGATTCACGCAAACGGGCACAATGAGATGCAAATCACATTTACCTACTTCAGCCTGGGTTCCCGCCACTGCCTGAGCCACTCTCTGGGTTTGTTTACACTGAAATGTAAGCCTAAGGTTTGATCTCAGGCTCAAACATAGCCCCCTCCTTCTGTCTACACACAAATCACACTAAGCCAGTGTTAGGACCCTGGGTCCCAGGAGATGGGTGTGTGGGGGGGGTCAGAGCCTGAGTCAAGCCAGGTCCCAAAGTTCAAGTCCTATTGCGTTGCAGTGTAGATGCAGCTACACTGGACTCATGCTCTAAGAGTCCACCAAGAGTACCAACTGACTTGCTTTGTCCTCTGGACAGTCAAGTTTAGTGGACAGTAAAGTTTTCTCACACTGCCCCATGAACAAAGTGCTAAAGCTGCCACATTTTGGGACAGCACAGGGAAGTCTGGGATACAGTTGGCTGGACTTGAATCTGCAGACTGCAGTGTGGAGGTTGGAGCCTCAGATTTGGGCCCAGGTTAGAAAATTCTTAACCAAGGTGACAAATCAGTGTAGTGCTCAAGCCCTGGGTTCTCTAACTCAGGATCCACTGACTTGAGTTCCACCTACCGTAGTCTTACATTGCAGTATAGGCATTCCGTATGGCTAACAGGGTTCAAAAAGAACTAGATAAGTTCATGGAGGATAGGTCCATCACTGACAATTTAGCAGGATGAGCAGGGATGATGTCCCTAGCTTCTGTTTGCCAGAAAGTGGGAATGGGTGACAGGGAATGGATCACTTGATAATTACCGGTTCTGTTCATTCCCTCTGAAGCATTTGGCATTGGCCACTGTTGGAAGACAGGATACTGGGCTAGATGGACCTTTGGTCTCACCCGGTATGGCCGTTATGATGTTCCCTATAGAACCAGAGGACAGATACAAGACCTCTCCCTGGCTTGTGTAAGCAGCCCTTACCTATAGCTCTCCTTTGGTTTTGGCTGGTGCAATGAGAGTGCCTCCTGCTATTTCAATCTACTTTAACCTCTGATGTTGTCATCCAAAATATCCAGCTTCTACTGCACAGAGTCACTTCCAGAATTGTATTCCAATGTATATCAGAACAAAACAAATTAGCTAAATATCCAGATTAATTTGCTAGCTGGGTGGAAGTACATGTAATAGATATTTCCCTTTGTGCATGTATGTGCTCATAGTCCATTGCTACACTTTATTTATAAAGAAAAACAGCCACAAAAATTTTTTTTTGTAGTAATAATGACAAGGTGTGAGGATACTTAACATGGGGAAATAGATTCAATGTGTGTAATGGCTCAGACATTCCCAGTATCTATTCAAGCCTAAGTTGACAGTATCTAGTTTGCATATTAATTCAAATTCAGCAGTTTCTCGTTGGAGTCTGTTTAAGCTTTTCTGTTGCAAGATTGCCACCTTTAAGTCTGTTACTGAGTGAACAGAGAAGTTGAAGTGTTCTCCTACTGGTTTTTGAATATTATGATTCCTGATGTCAGATTTGTGTCCATTTATTCTTTTGCATAGAGACTGTCTGGTTTGGCCAATGTACATGGCAGAGGGGCATTGCTGGCACATGATGGCATATATCACATTAGTAGATGTGCAGGTGAACGAGCCCCTGATGGCGTGGCTGATGTGATTAGGTCCTATGATGATGTCACTTGAATAGATATGTGGACAGAGTTGGCATCGGGCATTGTTGCAAGGATAGGTTCCTGGGTTATGTTTTTGTTCTGTGGTGTGTGGTTGCTGGTGAGTATACCATCTATTTAGGCTTGAATAGAGACTGGGGACGGCTGAGCCATTACACACATTGAATCTATTTCCTCATGTTAAGTATCCTCACACCTTCTTGTCATTATCACTATAAAAGTTTTTTTCCCCTCCTGCTGATAATTGCTCATCTTAATTAGCCTCTTAGAGTTGGTAGGGCAACTCCTACCTTTTCATGTTCTCTGTACATGTGTGTATATGTATATACACATAGAATGGAACATATAGTAAGGAGATTGTGTGTGTGCACACACTCTCCTTACTATATGTTCCATTCTATGCATCCGTTGAAGTGGGCTGTAGCCCACGAAAGCTTATGCTCAAATAAATGTTAGTCTCTAAGGTGCCACAAGTACTCCTCTTCTTTTTGTGGATATAGACTAACACGACTGCTACTCTGAAACCAGCGAAAAATGTGTAGCTAAATATTTTATGGCAAACAGGCTCTCTATCATTTTGGTCATATGTTCATAGATATATTGTATTCTCATGACTGCTTTGATATGGATTCTAATCAAATCCCATACACCATTTGAATGAAACATGTAAACAACTTGGGCCTTTTGAAATGTTTTAATGAGAATGGGACAGAAGGAAGGACAAAAATCAATGAAACAGAAATTCTTCTTTCCCACTAAAGCCATGATAAAAGCAACCTAATTTACTGTGTTTGTGCCAAGCTAGTCAATCTGCCTTCCCCACATCAGTAATTTTGCACTGGTTACAAATATTTTTCAGGCTCCTCATCAGCAGAACTCTCCTTATCCTCCCTTTGTTGTTGTTTGTAATAAAGTCAGAGAAAACTAGAAAGATTAAAAACTACAGAACAAAAATCTGTTCATATATCCAACATCTTTTTGGGGTGGGTTTCTCCTATCTCAATTAAACTTTTAAAGACTCTACGACAGAATTTGAAATACAAGTTTCAAGTGGTTTAGTCTGCTCAACAGTGGGTAGTTACACTGCCTGCCTGCTTACTGTAGCCAGATTGATTATGTAATTTTATTTCCACTTACCCTTTGCAACTTACAAAGCTACCAAGCATTCAGAGAGATTTATTCTTTAATTTTCACCTTCTCTAACCCTGATCTATAAAGCAAATGTGAGGATAAGGGGCAGAGTTTTTTAAAGCAACTTAGGTACTGAAGAGTCTAAGTCCCACTGTCTTTAGTAAACTTAGGCTCTTAAGTGTCCAAGTCACTTTTAAAAATAGGTTTTAGGCTAAGTCACTTACGTACTTTTGAGCATTTTACTCTGGACATAAGCCAAACCATTAGCAAGGGAGTTTGGAATCTTCCATCGCACACTTTGAGATTGCACCCAATGCCTTATCCAGTTGTCACAGAAGCCATGTTTGCACAAGCTGCAGTAAATCCTTTGGAGTTCAAGGTTTTATGAACTGCTTGAAGAACCATTCAATGACTGATTATTTTAGTGCAACAGAGGCTGGCCACAGAGCCACATTATGTTATTTTTATGTTCCTGGTCAGCTTCTGTGGGTGCGTGAGGCTGCTTGTCTGTTTCTAGAAATACTCTCTGTAACTGAATTTTCACTAATTCTTCAAACCAACCGATGTTGAAAAAATTAATTTACAGCAAAGATTTCTACATTAATAGAACATCTTTGAGTTCACAAAACCAGTTAAAACAATTCACAGAACTTATTTCCTGTCATTTGAACCTGTATTTTTTCCAAAGGTGATTTGGTTATTAAAAATACTACATATAACATTTTAATCCATTGAAAACAAGTTTTCAAGTCACTGTAGAGGGAATCACGTGCTATATGCCAGTGACAGAATGCCACTGCAAAAGAGTGGGTGCCCTTTATATGCAGTAGAGAGGCCATATTTTTTCCATTTAAGACTCTCTATCCTGTTTGATTCCTTTTTCACGATTGATGTATTTTTCCCTCTCTCTAATTCATTTTACACCCTGGTTTTAGCAATATGAGACAGGCATGGTGGTTGCCACCCTCTGTCAGGGTGGTGACCCCTACAGTGAGAATCCATGTCCTAATCAAACCTTCTAACATTTCAGTTTGAATCAAAATCCACATTACAATGCTCAAATTAGGCAATATGAATTTTCCCATCTGTACTGGGAACAGCATTTGGCTCTCCAAGCTCCAGGCAGCAACTTCTTGGAAGGTCTTTTTGGCTTTGGCAAACTCCTTAGAGTTGGGCAATAGCAATCAGCTAACAGACCAGGTACTGAAATACTATCTGTCCCAAAGAAAACAAAATCCTATGCAATGTAATAGCAACCACAGTGCAATCTTCACATTCAATAACTCAACGGGACAAAATTAAAACTCTGTTTAATGCTAAAACATTGTAATCTTTTATCCTTGGATCACAATGGTAATTTGGATTATAAAATAAAGCCATCAGCACTTCAACATGATCAGAGGAAAACCATTCACTCTTGTTATTCTCCAAGTGAATCAATATGAGAAGAATACGTGTAACCTATTTTATTGAATCATGCATATATATAGTCCCAAATTGGATTTCTTCCTTTCCCATGGAAAATTGCTCTTCTTGAAAAATAACTAAGGTGGTAGTATTTTTCATGTACCAGACAGTATCTCCTAGAGACAGTTTTACAGAGTTCTATCAAACTGTTAAGTTATATAGAAGACTGAAATTCATGCCTTCTACTCCAGTAATTCTACTGCTAACCCAGGATGTGCACTGGGTGTGCATTGAGAGGGTGTGACATTGGCAGGCATAAGCTAAGAATTGACAGCCTCATAGCTGGAGACCAGACCAGGTCACTTATATGTTAGTTATGCTCAAAATAGGTATGAGTCTTCTAAGAACGTATTTGGTGTTTAGACTCTATGAAATGCCTGTAATGCTTTAAATCTCACTTGTAATGTTTGTAATCCATGCTCTAAGAAAATATGTAAGTTTTACTTTATAACTTTGAAAAGGTTTGCTCCAAACTTGTGAACACAGGCACGGGGATCACCCCCCCCCCCGCACACCCAAAAGGATTATCAAAATTAGATGGGTCATCAAGGATGATGACGACAATACGCAGGATTGTTTAATGGCCTTATCACATCCATGGAGGAGTACATACAGAAGGCCTTGTCCCACTGCTTTGACTGCTTGAAGAGGGAAATAAAAATAGTTGATGTGAAGATTTTTCCTCCTTTTGGCTGTTAGAACTCTGAAGGGCCAGAGATCCCCAAGGACTGCCTCCTGGGTCTGCCATGGAAAACATTTGGAATGGACAGATCATCTTAATTCTGTCACTCTTAGGATTTAGATGGTAACTCATTTGTGTTTATATGTTCACTTGCTTCAACCTGTAAATATCTCTATTCCTTTTTCCTAGTTATGGAATCTTTAGATAGTTTATTACAGGACTGGCTACAGGTGTTGTCTTTGGTGTAAGACCTAGGCTACCAATTGATTTGGGGTAAAGGACTGGTCTCTAGGGTTGCCAGGTGTCCAGTTTCTGACCATAATGCCCGCTTGAAAAAGGACCCTGGTGATTCTGGTCAGCACCGCCAACCAGGTTGTTAAAAGTCTGGCTGATGGTGCTGCGGGTCTAAAACAGGTGATTCCCCACCTATCCTGGCACCGTGCTGTGCCCTGAAAGCAGCCAGCAGATCCGATTCCTAGGCAGAGGGGCTAGGGGGCTTCACGCCCTGCCCTGCCCCAAGTACTGGCTCTGCACTTCTGTTGGCCGGGAACCACAGGAACCAGGACAGGCAGGAAGCCTGCCTTGCCCCACTGCACTGCTGACTGGGAGACACTCGAGATAAGCCTGTGCCCCAAGCCCGAGCCCCAACCCCCTGCCCCAGCCCTGAGTCCCCCAATGTGCAGTGGCAGTCAAAAAAGCTAACAGAATGTTGGGAATCATTAAGAACAGGATAGATGAGACAGAAAATATCATATTGACTCTATATAAATCCATGGTACACCCACATCTTGAACACTGCATGCAGATGTGGTTGCCCCATCTCAAAAAAGATCTATTGGAATAGGAAAAGGTTCAGAAAAGGGCAACAAAAATGATTAGGGATATGGAATGGCTTCCATATTGGACAGCTTAATAAAACTGGGACTTTTCAGCTTGGAATAGAGATGACTAAGGGTAGGTCTATACTTACCTGCCGGGTCGACACGTAGAGTTCGACTTCTCTGAGTTCGAACTAGTGCATCTAATCTAGACGCGATAGTTCGAACTCCAAACGCGCTCCCGTCGACTCCGGAACTCCACCACCGCGAACGGCGGTGGCGGAGTCGATGGGGGAGCCACGGACTTCGATCCCGCGGCGTCTGGACGGGTGACTAGTTCGAACTAAGATAGTTCGAGTTCAGCTACGCTATTTGCGTAGCTGAACTTGCGTACCTTAGTTCGACACCCCCCCCCAGTGTAGACCAGGCCTAAGAGGGGAATATGATAGAGTTCTATAAAATCATGACTGGTGGAGAAAGTAAATAAGGAAGTGTTATTTACTTCTCCTCCTAACACAAGAACTAGGGGTCAAATGAAATGAAAAGGCAGCAGGTTTAAAAAACAAACAAAAGGAAGTATCAGAGGGGTAGCCATGTTAGTCTGGATTTGTAAAAGCAGCAAAGAGTCCTGTGGCACCTTATAGACTAACAGAAGTTTTGGAGCATGAGCTTTCGTGGGTGAATACCCACTTCGTCAGATGCACAAACAAAAGGAAGTATTTCTTCACACAATGCACAGTCAACCTGTGGAACTCTACCAGAGGATGTTGTGAAGGCCAAGAGTACAACAGGGGTCAAAAAAGAACTAGATAAATTCATGGAGAATAGGTCCATCAATAGCTATTAGCCATGAGGGGCAGGATGGTGTCCCTAGCCTCTGTTTGCCAGAAGCTGGGAATGGGCGACAGGGGATAGATGACTGTTCTGTTCATTCCCTCTGAAGTACCTGGCATTGGTCTCTGTCTGAAGACAGAATACTGGTCTAGATGGACCTTGGATCTGATCTATTATGGCGGTTATGTTCAAGATTGACTGGAGAGTCTAAGGGGACTGTCTGACTCCTTGGTAAGACTGTTACAGTGATCCAGGAATTCACATGTGTTACTGATTTGGTGAACACTAATTATAGAATGCACCATCAGTTTGGGATGTCTGCCCTGTTTCTGACAGTCTACCCTCAACGTAGGCATTCATGGTTGTGAGCCACTCCAGACAGTCACTTACAATTACTTCTACAGAAACACTCAAAGCCAGAGGAAATGTTGTATGTACAGCTAAAAAAAATCTGACCTAGTTGATGAGTGTCTCCCACCTCTTCTTTAGAGCAGCTAGAGGCTGCAATCCCAGGGAAGTGTGAAACTTTTACCCAACAGTTCATTGTCCCATGGATGGTGGAAACCCCACCACAGCTGTCACATATTGCTCTGCCCAGCTTTCCTCATTGTATGCCAGTCATTCATAGAGCAATTTTGCACACTGACATCATCATAACCTGGAGCCTGTTCTCAAGCCCTACTCTTAGGAGCAAAGCCTGGGGCAGAACCTGCCATGTCTGGCTTGAGTGGGGGCGTGAGGTGAGAGGGGAAGGCGGGTAGGGGATGCAGGCCTGTGGATTCCTTGCCATACTGGTAAATAAAATAAATGCTAAAGCTAGCTCTATATGTTACAGCTACTTTTTTTTAAACCACACAAAGTAGCTGTAAAGGTAAATTTTGCCATATTTTACCCATTGCAGTTCTGCTTCTATTGGGGAGGAAAAGCACATGCCTCAACAGTCAGATGCATATTATGTATGTTAGGCTGAAGCAGTCTTCTAATTATAATAGCTGTTACACTTTTCAAAGAGGTACATTAATCTCTGAGTCTTTCAGGTGAAATATTGTGACATTAACTGGCAGCTCTATTCAGACTGAAAGTCATTTACCTCAGTGATTTTCCCTGCATGTAAAAACTTAAAGAATTGTCATGGCTACATATGACTGTTGAAAAATTATCACACCCCTGCTGATCAGACTGTTTGACTACATCTTGTACCTTGAAATTTCCCAGGTGTGTGATTGTCTCATTATAATAAGTTGTTTATCATATTATTTCAGCACCATATGTCAAATTGCATTGAGAACACTAAAGACAAGCAGAATTTCTGTCTAGTGAAAGTTGCATACTTACATCTCTGAAGTATTTGTATGGAAATATTTAAATCTCAGTATTGCAATATTTATTTATTACAGTTTGTAACTGAGATCCTAGATAACCCTAGTAGCTCCACAATTTAAAAGATACAGGACCAAATTTTCAAACCTGAATGCTTAAAATATAAGTATCTATAAGGATCAAGATGGGGAACTACTAAGTAATAACAGGCTATTCAAGCAAGCAGAGAAATGTTTATCAATATCCAATGGCTGGAAGTTTAAGCTAGACAAATTCAAAAGACTGTAAATAAGGTGTACATTTTTAACCTTGAGGGTAATTAACCATTGGAACAATTTACCAAAGATCGCAGTGAATTATCCATCACTGGGAATTTTTAAATCAAGATTGGATTTTTTTAAAAAAAGATACGATCTAGGAATTATTTTTGAGATGTTATATGGCCTGTGTTATACAGGTGGTCAGAGAGGATGTTCACAATGGTCCCTTATGGTTTTGGAATCTATGAATAAGTTAGCCTCTTAAGCCTACATGTAGGCACCTTATTAGATGGCCTGAATTCCAGAGATGCTAAGACCCTCCACTCCCATTGCTTTCAGAGCAATGAAGATCCATTCATTTATGTGCCTATATATGGCTTTTGGGAATTAATATTAGGGATCCAAGTATGAACATTTTGGCCCAGACCATTAAGGTCACAATCCTTTGAAATCAAGAGGGCTGCTTGTAGTGTATAAAGTTGTACTCACACACACACACACACACACACACACACACACGTCTTTGCAAGTCTGAGACCTTATGTAGGTGCCTAAATATTGATTTAGTCCCTGATAATTGCAATGAACAGCAAATGTGTGAACTTCATTCCAGGATCAGGGCCTACTTTGGACATCCAAGTTTGACAATGAAGACCTCAATTTATATAAAGACTTATTAAAAAACCCCTCAGTCTCCATATATGCCTCTCAGTCCACCCAAGTCTGGAATCTTGAAGTGTAGCCTGAATTTCAATATATTCAGGCTATTTTAGGCTTAATGCAATTGGCCATGCTTTAATTTACTAATCAGAAAGTATAACTAGAGTAGTAATTCTATTTTAGATAGTCTAATTATATGACATACTATTTTTCCACAGGATCCCTGCTTCATTCAGTGCACAGTGTGTATGGTGATTTGTTCATGAATCAGGGTTATATAATGAAAAAAAAAAGCTGTGTCTGTAGCATCCCTGCTTCATTTGCTGTGAGAAGTTCAAATATGTGCAGCAAAGGGGGCAGGGGATTTAGGAAGAGAAAGGAGAATCTCATGGTTAGCTGGTCGAAAGCTGCCCTGGAGAACTGATTCTACCCATGCCTCTACTTACTTCGCATCAGTGTTGTGAAGATTAATTAATTTATATTTGTGAAACACTCCAATGCTATAGTTAGAGGCTCTAAACACAAGCCCAGGAGGAAATTAATTATTCTGTCCTCAGAGCACTGATTGAGTGGTGTGCAGTAAATATAGGCCTGGAGCAGTGCTTAATCTGTAATGAAAGAGGTGCCAGGGCTCAAGCAATTTTTTTAACTTCATAACTGAAGCAGCAAGCCCAGAAATGCCAGGGCTACAAACTGCCAAGCCTAGACTTGCCAGAGCTCAGCCCCAGCACAAATTAAGCCCTGGTCTGGAGCCACACACACTGAACAGAAAAAAGATTGAATAGCTGTTCATTAAGTGAGCACCATCCATCCTGTGCACTGAATGAGGCAGGGATTCTATGGGGAAAGATAGTATGTGGGTGGGTGAGATTCTGTGGCCTGCATTGTGCAGGAGGTCAGACTAGATGATCATAATGGTCCCTTCTGACCTTAAAGTCTATGAGTCTATATAATTAGAGACCATATCACAGTGCATACACACAACGGAGCTCAATTAAGATTGCACAGACAGCCTTAATTCTGACATATCTTAACTGATCAGTAGTTTACTTTGCAACCTTAATATTCTTTTAATGCAGTTTTGTTTTGTTCTTGTGTGTATAATATAACATAACCCACTGTAATTAGCTGCAATAAATCTGACAGAAGTTTCTAACAAAAATGTATTAACCAAATTCCTAGGATTACTTGCCTTAAATTTCAAAACCCATATAATTGTCTCCTTCATCAATAGGATGTTAAGTTTAGTCATTCTGGTGTGACTCTTAGTCCACAAGGAGGTGTTAGCCAAGAAGCATGGGACCTGAGTTCTTAGGTGGTATGCACTTGGTTTGTAGTAGCAAATGAATCTGGAGCAATCAGTTAGTGGTGGAAAAATGGTGCTGCCAACATTTGTGATCTTATGAAGACAGCATGAGTCACTCTTCCTCCAAGGTCACTTTTAATATGCAATATGCTCTAAGGATCCAAAGTACAGTCAGGATATAACAGGAAGAATTCACAGTGCAAGGCAACAGTTGGGAAAAGTGACAAGAAAGGGAAGAGAGAATACTGTATAGAAGAAACAGAAAATCAGTTAGTTTGCCAGTCAACATTCTCACACCCCAAGTCCCTGAGGTCTCTTATCTGGACCCTGGCCTTAGTAGAACATTCATACACAAGTTACAAGGCTAACTTCATTGCTTAACTTTAAATCAATGGGACTTAACCTAGCATGGGATATCCCATTAAGAGAGATGAGCTTGGCTAGTTAGCTGCCTCCTAGTAATGCAGTTGAGAACAGTGATCAGGTGACAGCCTGCTGTCCAGCAAGCAGCTCAGTTAAAAGAAGAGACCTGCAAGGAACAAAGGGTGCTATAGTAGACCCAGAGTCAGGAGAAGTTACCTGTATGGGGTCTCTCCATCCAGGGTAGACAGAAGACTGGCTGGAGATATGTGCTTTGTGGGCAGGGACAGAAGCATTATGAGGGCTGGTCTACACTAAGGGGAAAAATCGATATAAGATACGCAACTTCAGCTACGTGAATAACGTAGCTGAAGTCGAAGTATCTTATATCGATAACTTCTCTCCCTCTCGCGCGCGCGCGATCGATGTCGGGCTCCTCTCCCGCCGCCCCACGCCGGGCGGTGGAGTGGGAGTTACGGAATCGATAGATAAGCGGCGATCGGGATCGATATCGCGTAGATGAGCGAGATATATATATCCCCTGAAAAAATCGCTACCCCCCCACGGGTAGGTAGTAGTGTAGGCCCTGAGGTAGAGGCTTTAGGAAAAGCTAGGCAGCAGGCATTGGCTTATCAGTTTTGGGCTGTGTTGGACAGTTTTGGTTTCGAAAAATAAAACCATCCTTGGAGAGAAGTACTGAAATTCTGCTGCTGTTGGCATGCACAGGCCAGTGAGATGGCCCACTGACTTACACACTTACTTAAACTTAAGCATCTACTGAAGTGCCAAGCTGAGTGCTTCTGGTCCAACAGAGAGATCCTATGGTGAAGCCTAGGATAGAGGAGTTCTGTACAAATCAAAATCCTGCACCCACACTGTCCTTCCCCTAGGAATTCTCCAAATCTAGCTAAAGAAACAAATGTTACAGGGAAATTGCCTGTAACACAAATGTGATTCCTCCAAAAACTGTTGTACTCACATTTGCCTAGGGAAAGGGGAGTAGGAACTATCGGCAAAAGCAAATTTTCAGGGAATACAAATAATGGAGAAATAACTGCCTATTTGTGAATCATTTGAAAACCTAAGGATAGATCACCTATTGCTACAAAGAGAAAAGGTAGAATTTCTTAAGATGGAAAATATTGTCTCTGGATCCAGTTCATAACTATTACATAGATTTTCAGGCCAGAAGGGACCATTATCTAGTCTGACCTCCTTCACATCACAGGCTACAGAACCTCATCCACTCACTCCAGCAATATGCCCATAACCTCTGGCTGAGTTACTGCCGTCTTCAAATCTTGATTTAAAGACTCCAAGTTATGGAGAATCCACCATTTACACTAGTTTAGTTCAGCAAGTGACATGCCTTACACTGCAGAGGAAGGCCCAAAAAACCCAGGTCTCTGCCAATCTGACCTGCAGCAATATTTCTTCCTGATCCCAATTATGGCGATCAGTTAGCTCCTGAGCATATGGGCGAGACCCATCAGCAAGACACCTGGAAATAATTTGTAGTAACTCGCAACCCTCCGCATCTAGTGTCCCATTTCTGGCCATTGGAGATATTTGCTAATTGCATTGGTTCTCGCACTTTTGTATTGGTGACCCCTTTCACACAGCAATCCTCTGAGTGTGACCCCCCCAAATATAAAAAAAGGTTTTAATTTATAACACTATTATAAACACTGGAGGCAAAGTGGGATTGGGGGGGGTCACACGCTGGACAGCTTGTGATCCCCACGTAATAGCCTTGACTTCTTGAGGGGTCACAACCCCCAGTTTGAGAACCCCTGTAATGGCAGTCATGGATGGGCCATATGCCACTATAGGCAAAATCTTTATACGACCTTCTCCGTAAATGTATCAAGCTCAGTCTTGAAACAAGTTAGGATTTTTCCCCAATCAGTTACACTGTGGGTATATGACCCATTCAGTCCACAGAGCTGACAATCATCACTGGAGAATTTCTTCCAACAATGCCAACCTTGAGCCCCCATTTGTCTGTATTTCCCAAAAACATCTCCACGCTTTCACCCTTGCTGCTCCTTAAGAATGTAACATTCACCTGAAGGAATCATAAAGCCACGAATCTCCTTCTTCAAATCCCCTCTCATGACCCACTTCTACTGTGACCCCTACAAGAAGTCAGCCAACCAACAATGGTTAGATTATGCAAACATCACAGAGCTGATATTGATTTATTCATTCATTTAAATAAATATTTAAATCAGATTATATGGAACAATCAGGAGTCACCATCCCAGAGAACCTATTTTTGTTACCATCATTGTCTCTAATTTTGAAACCTTTCCTTCCTCTTCTCCCACTCATGTGTTGTACCTTTTCTTAAATTAGATTGTAAGCTCTTTAAGGCAGGGGCCTTGTGTACCTGTGTGTTTTTGTGGTATCTAGTACTATAGGACACTGATGCTGATTGGGGTCCTAAAGAGGTATTGTAAAACAATTAGATAAATTAATAAATAAAAAAAGCCTAAGGTAGAAAAGTTTCAAAGCTGGTGTGAAACGTTTAAAGTGTAGAAAAATTCAAAAGAGCTCTACAAAGATGGAGGCATTAGAAAGTGTTAACTTTTTATGTTGCTTTCCTGAGTTAGGCCCCTTGTATTAGATAGCAGAGTTTGGAGGCTTATTTGTTCTTTGTATTTCTGTGAGGTCTTTTTATTTTGTAGCCTATAGGACTACCCTGCTTGCTTGTATATATAGATTTTTTGTTATAGTTTAAGTATTTGGTTTATTGTAATAGGTTTATAGATTTATATTAAAATAAGTTTGGCTGTAATGCAAGAGACCTACAGGCCATATCCTGTATGTTAAGCTAAGGCAAAGTTAGCATATCTATATTAAAACCTTTTACTCAGAAAGCAAAGTTGATCTATATCTTAGTCTAGACTAACAGACAATGGAGAATGGCATGGGTGGGGTTTCAATGTTGTACCCACAGACTTAACAAGTACACCACGAGAGACTGATGTGTGTACATACCTGTCATCAATACACACATACATACTAGCCTATGGGGTAAGTGTACCCTAACATCTCTGTGGGTGAGGAATGAAATTTGGGCATAAGAGGAAGGATTTCCGGCATTTGCCCTATAAAAGAGAACCCACCTCAATAGAGTATCTCCAGTTCTTACTTGACTCCAGTTCTCACTTTACTCCATCTCTATTCTCACTTACTTCCTCCACTCTATCTATTCTATCTATCTACGATGACTGCTATTATTAGTAGGCTATACTTGTTCTTCTTAAACTGTAAGTTTCAAAGGAACTAGGCTAAGCTTGGTTTTCCTGCGTTTTATTCTTAGTTTATTAGGTTTTGATTTAAGTTTGTCAAGTAAGCCCTAGTCAGCTTTGATAGCTCTTAGCATTTTCGAAGCACTGCATCCCTCAGTCAAGGATTGAGAAACCTGAGCCTCAAGGCTGTTTCTGTGTCTCTTACCACCCGGTTATCAAGGAAGGGTGTGAGTATGTTAACCAAAGCTTTGTTGCATATACTACTATATTATCATATGTATCTTTTGAATAGCAGTAATGCAAGTGTAACTTTGTAACTCTGGGTATTTTACCATTTACTTACTATTATTAATTTTAATAAAAAGTCTTTAAGGCTCTGTCTGTCTCAGTGTGAGCTTCCTGTCATACCCCCGAGGGTCCTTTGTAAACTCTGTGAAGCCTGATTCAGGACAAGAACTTTTATCTTCTGATCAAACAGACTGGCGAGCCTAAAACCCATAATCATTAATATAGATAATAATTAAATATTATTATTAAGATCAAATAAAATTAAATCAATAAATTAAATCCCCATATTATCAGTACACCCTAAATCAGGCTACAGTTTTGAATCTTATCTTCTGTTTTTTGTTCTAATTGCAGAATTACTGTAATGTTAAAAACCTACAGCTATTGCCAAGGGCAGATGATTTTGTCTTTGATTTCTTTAGCCTTTGTTTTGTATTGTCAAGGGATAACATCCCCATAATGTGCATTGTGTTAGGATAGTTCTAAGTACAGGTATGACAGTGTAGGTCACAAAAGGTTTTGTTAATTGTTTTTCTTTGACACTGGACTTTTCTTTATTTGGCATACTTTGTGGAATATTTGGCTCTGGATTTTTTCAAAAGTGCTAAAATGTTATGCCAAGTGTTAACCTCCAGTAGATTAAAAGGAACTCCCTGCTTAATGTGTGTCTCTTGCTGCTTGGTCATTTAAAAAAATATTACAGTTCTCCTGGGATGAGGCTTACATCCATTATAGGACATTGCATAAATCGAACTATCCTGTGTCATCCTTTTTTTATATTTGTAATTAACTGAGTTTCACATGAGCCATTGAAATGGAAGAGATCTGCAGTAAAGGTGACCTCTAGGTATTTTAATAAAACAGAAGTGAATGTATTTGAATATGCAACATGCCCCAAATACTGAGAAGCACTGGGGCATTCAGCCCCTACTGGATTTTAGACAGTAGGGTAAGATTTTCATCTGAGTGATTGAGTAATTTAGGATAATCAATCCCACTGATTTTCAATGAGACTTAGGCTCCAATGTGCCTAAGTTACTTCTGAAAATGTAGTGCTAAACACCTCTTGAAAATATTACTCTAGAGTCCTGATTCAGCACCAGTTTAACCCAATGGGGGTCTTTCCATTGACTTCAGTCAGCTCTGGATCAGGGCCCTTGGCCCCAATTCAGGAAAAAAGTCCATTCAAAAGAGCACTTAAGCATATGCTAAGCTTTTAGCACATGCTTAAATGCTCTTCTGAATTGGGACATAGAGGCATATAACCCCAATAGCAGGGTAAAATAATAGATCAATCCCAAGATCACTTGAATTGATCTGCACATGGAAGGGGCACAGAGCTGTTGGGGGGTGAAGGTGGGAAACCCATGCAAATATCACCCCATTCTATCCTCAAGCAGCCCTCAGACTATGGCCACACAGGGCATGGAAATTACTGCATCCATAGGGTTTCATAAACCCATCCATGGCACCAGAAGGGTGGCAGAGGGTTTGTGATGCGGCCCCACCTAGTCTAAACCATGCCAAAATATTTTATGCAGGAGGAGGGCTAAGGAGATGTGGGGGGACTGTCCCCTACATCCTTTACTGCCATGTCTGAGTTTTTTTGGCTCAAAGGGTCTGCCAACTTATTGCCCTGGCTGGCAGCTGAGTTTTGGAACTGCCAGGCTCTTTGGACTCCATGGCACCTTTCAAGCTTTGGCTCTGCTGGCAAACAGCCCACAACTTTTTAGTTCTTTTTGCACTCTAATTCTAAAAAGGAAAGTGTACATATTTTTCAGCATCTGGGTATTTTATCATTTCAACTGCAACTGCTGTTGCTGCCATTGTGTTGCTGTTAGAATATGCCGTGTGTCATTTATAATAGAGCAATACAAATCTGAACATGAAACATCATTTTGAGCTGCCACGATAATTATGTAATACTGCTTCCTACCAACCTAAAAAGCTATACCCATTCCTATGGGAAATTTAGCAGGGAATTTGAAAAGATTATTTTAGCTGAGGTGGAGGAAAGCGGTCGTTCTGAATGCGAGTTCAGTTTCTGCTCTTGCTCTGCATATCAAATAGGAAGCCTATGCCACCTTGGAAAGCAGTGACTTAGAAAATATTAGGCTGGCCCTAGAGGAACTGCCAGTCCCTCTCCTCTTTCCCCATAATATATCCTTCAGCAGCTACAGTGGTTGTGGGTGGCTTTTTTTCATGCTCCTTGCTAATGTAGCTATGCTGGAAACACTTAGTATAGACCTGGCCCTGCTCAGTACTTCCTTCAAAATTTACCAACACGGATGCAAAGCATATTAAGAATATTAGTAGAAGATGCTCTTTGTGCAGCTGCATACTTGATCCCAGAAAACCAACAAATATCTCACAAAGTAGCCCACCTCAACTAAATACCTCTCTTCTATGTTTAATTCTATCATCTAATTCTATGTTTAATGGACTCATTTTTTAAAAAAAAATCCAGCTAGGTTATGCTTTGAACAACACGCAACAAAAAAACCTGACACTTTCCTATGACTGCAATGTAATGACCATAAAATTTCCCACAGTGTATTGGGAGAGCAGGAAGTTCATAGATTCCTATAAAGTTTTTTAATTGCCACCTTCATTCCAGTTCTCCATTTTTCTGCAGATGTCGCATCCTGTCCTTATTATAATGTAATGCTGTGCATATAATATGAACCTCTGCTTTTAATTAACTTCTGTTTGGTAAACAGATATTGAGAAGTAGTTTAGCACCACAATTAGAGCTGTAGGGTTAGGCTTTAATCCCACTATGCTTATTAAAATACTTTTGAGTTCTGTTGTGTATGCATTAAAATGTCAAGCAATTGACAGCCCATAAACAAAAAAAATTGATCCAGTTATCAAGACAGCCAAAATGGCTTGGGTTTTTAAGAGCTAAGATGTATTATGAACATTAGAAATACAAGTGTTTATATATTTACTTTAGTAACTGGAATTCATTTAGCTTTGCTGTACTGTAGTGCTATTTTGTTATAAAGGCAGCTTGAATCAGGACTCTTTCAGTGGAAAGATCTTCCAAACTGAATTTTGATAGGAATATAAATATAAATCTATAGTATTTCCAAAACACAATTTTGCCTAGACAGTGAGAATATCTGTAAAAGCTCAATTCCACAGTGAGCTCCCTGTAAACGGGTTCTGCCCAGGTGGAGTTGACGATAGGATTGGGGCCCGAGTGTACTGCAAATAGAGATGGACAAATAACAGAAAAAGGTTATTGCAAATAACAGGGTCAGCCTGGCCTGGTTTACATGCTTTTTGTGTTAATTTCCCATAAACATTTGAAAAATTGGAGGAATTTTCATTAATATTTTCAAACTCAGTTAAGCAAATAGAGAGAATTAATGTAAAACTTTCTCCCTCCCCCTTCATGGTAGTAGAGCTCATATGTTCATCCAGTCAGGAAATGGGAACAATACAGTAGGACTTATCTGCCAAGCATTAGCCAACACAATTCAAACCAAGTCAGTTCTGAAGACTGAACAAAGGTTTTGCATCTCAGCCAGATCCCACATTGATTGTAAAGCTTGCATTGATTGAAGACAGACTGAGCCATTTATGTTGTAACTATTTTCTTTTTTACCAGGATTCACAGTGTAAATGTTTGCCCTTAGATTTGTACCTAGCTAAACTATCTGTGATGTTAAGATGCATTACAGTCGATCTAAATAAGAATAACTCTGTTTCAATTTACAGAGCAGATTACCAGTGTGGTTAGCCATTTTTGTATCAAAAGTTAGAAGAGTTTGCACTTTCAGAACAGTGTTTTGTTTTTTTTCTTTTTATTGTTAGGTAGAATCTGGTTAGGCAGCGTCAACATCTCCTTAATCCTTCTGCCTCTTTTTGTAAATTGTGGGTGTGTTGGAGGGGGAAGGTTTTAGAAGGTAGAGATTGGTAGCCAATAGAGGGTAGGGAGAGGAAGAGTCAAATCAGATGAGGAGCCAAGAGAGGGGGATGTTGGGACTGGCTGGGCAAGGAAACTGGGACTTGGTGTGGGGAAAGGGAGAGAATGGGAATTGGACAGTGAATCTGGAGGGGGAGACTAGGACTGGCTGGGCAAGGAGTCTAGACTGGGATGAGAAGCCTTTAGAGTGGAGACTCACATTGCACAGTCAAGGAGAAGAGGACTGTGCAAGGAAGCCAGAGCTCAGGAAGAGACAGAACTGGTACAGAGAGAGAGAAAGGTTGGAGTGTATGAGGTAGAAGGGGTCAAGCTGGGTGTGTGTGTGATCCTAAGAACCCTTTTATGCCAACTGGCAAAGTGCATACTCAACTCATTGTTGTCAATGTTTAGCCAAACAGTGTCTTGTAAGGTGTCATAAAACTGGGGACATGATGGTCATGAATATCATTGCATAATGTATGCACAGTTGTGTAAAAAAGAGGTATGTATATGTGCTGTAAATATGTTCTTAAATATGTTTGAGGCAATGGACAAACACTTGCCCTAGACAAAGGAAGGTGGATTTGTCTGTCTGACTTGATTACAGTCAGAGGACAATGAAAATATAGTTACATAGAAGGAAAACAAAGCAATCAGTGGAAGACACAGCTTGGTGAGGGTATTGCGGGACATTCCAGATTCTAGAATCCCCAGGTCTTCCTGACTCTTGAAGCAAAGGCAATGAACGGGAAATATAAGGGGAGCAAAAAAGACATTCTAGTTATCCATCATTTAGAGAACAAAGAGGACAGCACCCTCTTACTCTGGGAATGTTGGTTCCTCTTATCAGAAGCATTGGAGATGCAGGTACCTGAATGTAAGTGAGAAAACTATTTAAGCAAAGGCAGTAGCTTGGTAAAGTTAAGTCTTGGACACTAGAAAGCATGTTTTGTTTTGTTTGTAACCCTTTTCTATCTTTTAGTCTTGCTTGGTATCATTTAAATAGGTGTTCTTTATTAATAATAATATTCTTGTTTTCTTACAATACCATGTCAGTGCTGTGTATTAAAGTGAAGTGTGGGACACTAACACACTGGGGTGCGCACTGGCTCTTTGGAGGCAGCAAGCAAGCAATTTCTGTGAGTGTCCAGTGAGAGGGACTGAACACTGCAGGAGATGTTTCTGGGGAACTTGGGCTCATTGACTTGTCTTTCAGGTAAGAATATCAAGACTGGCAAAGTGGACATATTGAAGTGGTAGGGAACTGACAAACAGCCTAAGTTCCAGCAAAGCGCTTTCCTGCTGAGGCAGAGAGGTTATATAGTGGCTGACAGTTCTGGGTTCCCTGAGGAGAATGTCATAGTGAGAAAGAAGAGTCTATGCCCAACACAGCCTGGAATGGAACCCAAGATCCCTGTGTCTCATTATTCATCTGCTGTCAGCAAATATCTATGAAACTCACTGGCAAAGTGTAGCTATTCTGTTCTCTTCCATTCTCATCACTGTAGTAGCTGAGCACCGTTCAACAGTGCACTAAGCAATGTAGCTATACAGTTGCCATGTGTTTGTTCTCTTATCTTCTCCCCAGTGTGACAAGCACATGTAGAGGAGTGCCTCATTTTGGTAGTGTTCCTGTGGTTTGTTTTTATTTCAGTTAAATACCTGCTATGTATTCATGCTAAAGAAGGGTTGGTCAAAGAAATGTGCCTTTCATTGTGGAGTGGAAAGTGGTGAGGTTTGTGGTGGTCCTCAGTTTGCAGGGGAGTTCATTGATAGTCTTGGATTGCCCCCCGCATATATATGCTCCAGTGCTCTGAACTAGGTGGTGTTTCTTAAGTGATTGAATGCTTCATGCCCAGGTATTTTGCATTACTCTAGTAGAGCCAAGAGGTGACAAAGTCATGAATAACTGAGGCCACCTCTTTGTCTGTCTGAAGGGATGGAGTTCCTAGCCAAGTGGAGATGATAGAAAACATTACTTGTGGATGCTGCCATGTAGGAGTTTAGCAATTGTTCTTCATCATAGAGCTGATCTCATCCAAGCACTTGGTGGTGTGGTTGTATGTGTCATATCCCCACCCTGTGCTGGGCTACACAGGGGCTGACTAACTATGATTGCCATCAGTTGCTCTTTTAGCTAATGTGGCAGAGGTCTGTTTGAAGGATGTAAAGTTTAACTGTGTTGATGAACCATATAGGTATCAATATGAAGCCACATGATGGAATTTTTGTTTTATCAATTCACTTTTCTAAAAACAAGGATATTACACACAAAAAATCTATAAAAAGATTATTAAAACTTGAAATGTCAAACTTTCAAAAGTTAAGAAATACCAGAAGTAAGGTTGCTTGTGTAATCTTAATTAGGCCCACTTGTGTGGATGCATTATACTGCAGTATCTTTTGCATGATCACAAGCTATTTTTTTCACAGAACTATTGGGGGGTGGTGGTGGTTGAGTGCTCTGGCCAACTGCACCACCTAATAATGACACTCCAGGATACAATGCCTAATGCTGAGAGTCCAAAGGCCACTGTCTAGCAGCTACCATTTGGGGGTAGCATGGCTATTTGCAAGAGTGGAGAGGGTTGGGGAACCTGGACCCACCCTTCTCCACCTGGTTTTGACCCAAGGCCCTTCAAAACAATGGACCCTGATTCAGGTTTCAATACCTCTAAGCAAGTTCCCAGGGTTGATTCCTAGCCTCATTCCAATCCCTCTGGCAGAGTTTCTGGGATTGGACATGGGGTCCCTCTCATGTTCCCTCTGCTTTGTCTCCTCCTTCAGTTCCTGTGGTTGACTGACTTCCTGCAGCACTGCTAGGAGACTTGACCCTGGTGGCTTGGGGTCCCAGTGGCTTCTCAGCCAGAGGCTGCTACACACAGCCACTCTCCTCCTCAGTCTGCCCAGACTGAGGTGAATGCTCCCTCTACTGGGAGCATGCCCAGCAGGGGCAAAGGGTTATGGCCTCTTGAGCCCAGAGCAGTTTGTTAACCCTTGCCTCTCCAGTGTGGGATTGGTACACCCTGTCACAAGAACCCCTACCTCATTCAGGGCACATGATGGGTGATGCCCTGGGAATGAATCAAAGTTGTATAGAAAAGGAAGCTGTTGTGTGACTTCTGCCTCATTATTGCAGAAACTGGAAGATGTGTAGTTAGTGAGGCAACATAGTGAAGGAACAGAGAGGGTTGTCTCATGGTTAAGGCAATTGAAGTGTGCCCTAGAATATTCTATTTTATCCCTGTGTCTGCTGCAGAGTTCCTGTATGATCCTAAGCAAGTCACTTAAACTAAACTGCTCACTGGTGGCTGATAATTTTGTATTCCACATTTTCTGGGTGCCTGGGCTGAGATCTTGAGCTAGCTCTACAATTCTGCATATCAGACCCCAACTGCCACTGAAATCAATGGCTGATGTCCTTTGAACATATACAATACTATACTGCTAAATACTCGGGGGGGGGAAATAAATCAGATCTTAGGCATCTCAAATTGGGCATCCAGAATTAGTAGATACTTTTGACCTTAATCTCTGTGCATCAGCTCCCCATCTGTAAAATGGGGATAATACTACCTCTCACCTCATGGGTGTGTTATGAAAATGAATTAATTTTTGTAAAGTGCTCAGATACTAGAATGAAAAAATTAATGCGGTCTTCAGAGCAGGGTTTAACTAATATGCAGTAAATAAGGTATGGGGTCACACACTGAACAATGCGGAGAAATAATTCAGAATAACAAAATACAGAATAGTTGCTCAGTAAGCAAGCACCATCCATTCTTTGACCTGAATGAAGCAGGGATTCTGGGGGGAGGAGGGGTCAGAAATCAGCATGTAATTAAAGCCTTTATTATAATGCACTCACACAAGGAGACAGAATTAAAGTTGCACTGGCAAGCTTGATTCTGGCATTTCCTAGCTTTTGAGTGCTTGACTTTGTAACCTTAATGTTCTTTTGATGTTTTATGTGTGCAATAGTAATTTGTGTAGGAGCAGTTCTTTAGATAGAAGATAAGCACTAGCAACAGCTGAGAACTCAGTGATTTCATGCAACCTATTACAAAGCCTACACATCTTTAGACTCCCTTTAGTCAGTATCTCTCCTTCTTAAAAACACACACATTGTTTATTAAGTAATAGTTTTAAAAGGCTTGATAACTAATAGAGAAAAGTGAGTTGAGAGTTTGGATATCTTGGACAGATTGCTTTTGATTTCTGAAACACATACATTATCTCTTAGTGATAAATTAATTACAATAAGTAAGGTATCCACAATGAGCTAAGAGCTTTCCAGACATTAGAAGGGATGGTCCCTGTGCTGAAGGGTTAACAGTCTAAGAACAAGCTGTCAGCTACACAGAGGTCAGGAAAGGAAAAACACTACATGGTGAGACTTTTGGCCAAATAAAGAAAGGCCATACATTCAACTCTATGGCATTTCTCTATTTGTGTGCAATGCAATCACTTTTGAACACTATATCCAGTCAATTCCAAAATTTCAGAGAACAATCTTGGCATCATTAGGCAAAGACCTATTGACTCTGATGAAAATTGGAAAACCAGAAAAGACTGGTTTCCACTGGTGAGAGGAAAAAAATAAATAAAAAACAATTCCTCTTGCTCCCCTGTCCCTCCATTGCTGCCTCTCTGTATCATAGGCAGCAGCTTAATATGCTGCATGTCCACCTTAGCTTACATATGAGATGAAGTAGGAGACCTGTTAGTATACAAGCCGACTAAATTCCTTGTGGCAAGCCTGGTGGAAGTGGGTGTCCATGAGGGACTTAATGCTCATTAGAAGCAGCAAAGAGTCCTGTGGCACCTTATAGACTAACAGACGTTTTGCAGCATGAGCTTTCGTGGGTGAATACCCACTTCTTCAGATGCAAGCAGTGCCACTGCATCCGAAGAAGTGGGTATTCACCCATGAAAGCTCATGCTGCAAAACGTCTGTTAGTCTATAAGGTGCCACAGGACTCTTTGCTGCTTCTACAGAACTAACACGGCTACCCCTCTGATACTTAATGCTCATTATCAGTTTTATCATTTTATATGGTTTTGAAAGAAAAAGCCTAGAAGAGGACATACTGTCTGTTTAAATAGAGTTCCTCAACAGGCTCAATGCATAACAAGCATTTTCTCCTTCTCTTGCCTGTTAATTATTCAGATATATGCCTTCCTGGAATAACAAAGCACCCGATGAGTCAGACTTGGACATCGCATTACAAAAAAAGTTGCCCAGGATGAATGCTGGTTACTAATAGAATCATTTTAACTATCTTCGACCATCAGAATTCCAAGACGGTAAAGGTAAAATAATGCATTTTTTGTTTACATTATAATTCATTCTGGACTATGTATACATAAATGTGGAAGCTTAGATCCTCGGCTATAGGGTGCAGCTAAGGAATGGGGTACTGAAGGGTCCTTTATACTCTCTCCTTGATGGGGTGTGAGCCAGGCCAATTCCCTGGCATAATTTAGAGCAGTTTAAGAGCTCTGTGACATTAACTGCCAGGGGCCCCAAGCAGACAAGGATCAATAAGGTGTAGGGGAATCCTAACCAGGTCTCTTCCTATAGACATGTACCCTGTATCAGCCTTCAGAGGCTAGGGGAATGCTGACCATGAAGCTGGCCCTATGACACCATAGGACACCTTGCAACGGAGATGATCCTCTTGTGGCCATTAATGTTGGCTTTACACAGGATTCTACTGACATTGTGGAAAAATGGCTATACTGCACCCCAGGATCTGGGCCATAATGTAATAATCTGTTTGTGTGTATTTGAGTGCAGAGGGAGAAAGACAATATTGCCCTCTAATGATTTTCTGCCACCTGGAGAAAGAAGAAAAGATCTACTTGTGACTCCTTTCAGAGTCTCACTTAGCATCTGTGGTTGAGGGTTTTTGATGGCCCAAATGAAATGATGGGTATTTGTTCAACTGATAAATGACAGGTGTGTGGTTTTAGCTGGCTTATTTTGTTAGTGTCTCTGGCTTAGTAGAAATATAAAATAAATCTTAATATGCCTTCCTGTGTACTAGATTTTGATGCCTTGCATAAGCACCTTTGTAAAGGACTGGCAAGATACATACTCCCAATATTCTTGCATCCAAGACAAATTGTATGAGAAGAGATTAATAAACCCTTCTCCTCCTCCCTTTGAGGCATGATTTCCCCCAAGATGAAGAAGAGTGTCAATACTTTAAAAAAATTGCACATCATTTTTGGGATTAGATACACTCAGACAGCTGGTTCATTTACTATTTCTTGAACAAATTAGGGTTTGTTTGTACTTGGAGCCAAACAAAAATCCCAAACCACCAGCCAGCAGTTATAAATATATTATATATTTCCAGCCTCAAGTATTTACTATCCCAAACCACTTCTTTTTGGCTGACAAATGATGAGGCCAAGGTCTGAGAGGCTCTAGGGAAAATGAAAAGGATAATAAGCTGCTTTTATCTTATCCTTTGTCATGTCTATTTAGACTGCAACCTCTTTGAGACAGTAAAACATTAGATCCTATGTGCATGTAGAGTGCCTACAGGCTTGTTTACATGGGACATGTCTATGATGCAACCCAGGGAATCTACATCACATTAATTTGCTGCTCAGTAGTGTCCCATGTAGCAAGTCTGAACACAGTGGGCCCCCATTCACAATTGAGGCACCTACGCCCTGTAGTAGAAAGCCTGAAACAGGTGGCCTTGTATGAGGTCTAAGGCCTAAACTAAAGTCAGGTCCTGCTGATATAAAGCAAAAGGTAACAAGAGTCAGACTATGAGCAAAAGTCAGGCTGTTACAAAGCAGATGCCTGGTTGCAGGTTCACTGTCCAGTACATGAACCTGGGAAAAAGCAGGGCTGTCATGTAAAAACAACCACCAAGTACGCCTAGGCATTAGATATTCATGCAAACACATTCCAGAAGGGTAGTACCAGAACACCGTGTTACAAAGTTATGGTATAAACAGACTCCTCAGCGATGGTACAGGGACACACTCACCCCTCCTAAAGATAAGATCAGGAGGACAAGTTAAAGGATGGGGGTGTTTTGATTGAACCAACAGGTACAAGGTATAGGGTGGTAACTAACCACATCAGAAAAGTACTACGTAACTTGTTTGTATTAGTATATAAAAGTGGGGTTGCAGGAGGACTCTGTCTGGTTGAGGGGAGAGTGGAAAGTCCTGCTGCTCACTGAGCTGGTCCACTGTCACAGGCATACATCTATTAGTGTACCTGTAACCACTGAGCCAAGGCACTAGTACCGTGCTTTGTCGGCAATATACCTGGCCAAGAGCCTTCACCACTGAACTGAGTGTGGTCTTCTTGGGCACTTTGATTGAAGTCTGCTGTATGGGTTATTTGGCCAGAGCCAGTGCATCATGCAGCGAGAACATGCACAAACCAACAACTAACAACAAGACTGACTGATGGAAATAATAAATTGGAGCTGAATAGTTGGGGGTGGGATTAAGGAAGGAAGTTCTATTAGTTTCTGCAAGGAGTCTCACAGCTCGCCTGCAGCTGACAACATGAGTTCTTGTCTTGGAGTTTTTTGCTTGGTCGTTTTTTTAAAAAGGAGGTGACTTCTGCAAGTCAAAATGATTTCTTTTTTTTTTTCAAAGTTTGTTTTGCTACAAACATGGTGTTTGTTATTATTGGTACTATGGGAAAATTTTGAGAAACTCAGGATAATTCATGACTTTGTTCTTGGTGAAATTTCCAGTGTTATAATGAAAAGCTTTGATCCCTGGAGAAACAATACAACTTTATCCTGGATCAAATACATGATTTTTCCATGAACAGTCATGATGCTCTAATGTGTTAGATGCCAAAGTTCAAAAAGCAAAATGAAGACACTGGATTTCAGTTCCACTAAGTTTTGGTGCATCTGCTAGCATTCAATGGGGCAGGGTCCCACCTCAGACTGTTTATCTAAACAAATAGTTACATGCAATTGTTTGATTCTGAAATCAGTCAGTCCCAGTGATTTGTAGTCATCACAGGACAACATTTGAGGCTATGAAGGAACAAAAGAAAGTCTTCTGGATTCAAGATACCATGCATGCAGAGAGCAAGGGAGCATGGAAGGTTTCCTTGTTTTAAATTTTAGTCCCAGGAGTGATCTGGGTTACCAATAATATTCTAGAGAGCACAGAGATCCCAGACCATGCATAAACCCCAAAGCCTCAAACCTGCAAGCAGCTTCTTCACTGACTATTCAGTGGCTAATATCAACTCAGTACAGGTCTGCCTGGGTTCAGGGGTCCATCTATGCAGAGGAGCTTGCAGGATCAATGCCTGAGTACAAGATTTCATATGGAAGATTGCTTATAATTTTTTATATTTGAGGCCTAGGCCTGTATGTCTTAATAGACCCAAACAAGTTTTCACTTTTGCAAATTTCCATGAAGCTGATATGATTTGCAAAAAATTTGCCCTTGATAGCACATCTAAGAAAAATCAGTAAGATAGTGAGTATGGCCAAGAGATTAAAATTCAAAGCACAGTACTCATATGCAACCATAGAACAAGCAATAAAATACCTTGAATTTTTCCATTAGTGGTTTTAATGACATGCTAATGATGAGCCAATGTAAGACCGTGTTTCCTCCTTGTGGGAATTTTGGCTATTCTGTTCCTTTGTTGTTTCCTTTAGTTATAAATGTACTATATTAGATTTAGCTTCTAGTCAGATTTGTATCTGTAAAATTCACATCATTTTCAAGTTTCTCAACCTTCAATACTTAATTTTTTAAATTTAGATAATCATTTATGTCCAATAACTGTTTGCCATTTCTGTATGATTAATTTAGACCCTTCTGTAGGAACTAGCACAATAATTGATGTGTTTACAATGTGCTATCACATAGAGATAATGTGTTTCAGCTTTTAAGTAATTATCTTCATATAATTTATAACAATATTAATGCCATTTAAGCATGGTTTTGTAAATGTCATTGGTAGGAGTAGTAATATCCTATATATGCTTCCCTGGGAAGATGGATGACACCCATAGAAACTCCGTTAATTATAGGTAATATGATATTAGGATAGAAGACAAGTACACTGCATCATTGAAAGGGAGACCCCAAGGGATAAAACCTGTTTAATATAACAGTAGCAAAATGGATAAGGCAAGATTCGTGCTGTTTTAAAATAATCTTCTCAAGTCCACTCAAAAGATTTTTAACACTGATAATTACCTCTCTGGCTGAAACGTGCCTAGGATGCAGAGGACCTCACATTACATTAATAAAGCAGTTCAAAATTCCTATTTGAGAGGGAAGGTGGGATAGAAGAACTTGTATTATTCTAAGAGACTATGGTAGATTTCCCTCCATGGAAGGAATAAAAATGTAGCCTAAATAGTGCTAGAGCTCTGATTATTTAAAAATGTATCTAGGTCTAGTGTGACTGAGTGTAGGAAATGTTGCGTACTATAATATCATGTTTCAGTAAATAGTCTCCCAGAGGTTATTCAGCCCTTTTCAGGTCTACCAATGTTCCCCTCACTATCCCTTGTGCAGCACTGCTCCAGAAGGATATTATATTTTTCTCCGTACCTACCATTTTGTATAAACAGTGATACTTTACCTATCAGCCAATAAGATGGCCAGATGTAGCAGTCAAGGTCTACAATTAATTTTAATTTATAAATAGAAGTTACAGGAGAGAGAGAGACAGACATAGAAACGAAAGACTGAAATTACATGTGCCTAGAGAAATGCTGTAGCAAATATTTTTGAATGCCACTTAACTATAAGTTACAGAAACATGACATACATTTACAGCATTTATTTATCTGCTTGGTCTGTGTCCTTTATCAAAGAAGCAGCCCGGGGAGCCCAGCTTTGTGGCAGAAAACCTCCTTACAGTAGGTAGAGTCAAAGGAGGTTTTTGTTACATATGTTACTTCTTCCTTTGATAAGCACAGAGTCAGAGTTTAAGGCCAGAAGAGTCCACTAGACCATCTAGCTGACCTCCTGTATATCACAGGTCACCAACTCCACCCAGCATCCACACACTGAACTCAACAACAGAATTGATCTAAAAGTAAATATCTAGTCTCCTGTGGGTCTCATTGTGTGCCAAAGTGCCTGAGGCCCCCACAATGACAAAGAAAAGATTAAATGAGATCTATCCAGATAATGCTGGTAAGTAATCCACATAGACATGCTGCAGAAGGAGGCAACCCTCTCCCCACTGCCAAAAAATCTGACCTGGATGAAAATTGCTTCCTGACCCCACATATGGAAGTCAGTTAGATCCTAAGCAAGAAACAGCCAGCAAAGCACTGGAGAGTGAATGCTCAGTGCCACCTCAGAGCCCTGGCTCATCCCTTGTCCCATCTCCATCCCTGGTGCTTCAGAGCAAGAAGATTAAAAATGCATTCCAGAATACATAGGGGAGAGGGAATTCCCCTCCTCACTCTTGTCAGTGCCAGCTGAAATCATGAAGCTTGAGCTTTAGAAACATAAGGCAAACTGGAAGTGGGCACCAGGGGTATTGGGCCCTGTCTCCCCACCATCACAAGCAACTGTCTTACAATTGCACTCAAAAATTGGCCAGCTGTCTCTTAAAACTAATGACATTGTTTGCCCCCACAGATCCTACTGGGAGGCTGTTCTGGAACCTCACCCCTCTGATGGCTAGAAACCTTCTGATTTCCAGCCTGAATTTGTTCATACCCAGTTTATGTGTTTTTGGTTTTGTGCCAACATTGTCCTTTAGCTTAAATAGCTCTTCACCCTCCCCAGTATTTACCCATTTATATATTGACAGAGAGCAATCATATCGCCTCTCAGAAATACATTAAAACATAACTTTTCTTTTATTGGTTTATGTTATACCAATCTTGCCTCTTTCCAGCATTGTATTAATCTTGTAGCCCACTTCTAAAATGTTATTTTCTTGTCACATATCAGGTGGGGGCACACATATCTTTCATATCTATTGCTTGGCGGCCTTTTGTTTGGCTAGTAGTGCCAGTAATTTAATACCAAGCCACCAGAACAGATTGTGGCTTCACCTTAGAAGTCCAATTGAGCTCACGGAAGTACAGTTTTTGGTTACAGTTTAAAATAAAGGATTAAATTCCACCTTCAGTGTGATTCCATCACTTGTCATGGCTAATCATGTGAGCTGTCCACTTATTTCAAATCACCCATCTTTGGGAATGATAGTTAAGAAGATTGTTACAAAGCAACTCTAGTGGTGTCTGGTGTCTCTATTTCTTTGCTTCCAAGCTTGAAAGCTTGTCTCTTTCACCATCAGAAGTTGGTCCAGTAAAAGATATAACCTCACCCATCTGGTATCTCATTGCCTCCCAAGTCAGTTTGGATGCAGACCAATATGTGATAAAGATGCACTGGCTGCTTTAGCTAATGATCTTAGTGATGAGCAAAGCTGAGGAGTTCATTCTGATTCTTTGGGCTCCATCAGCTGAATTCAATACTGTGGACCATGATGTTTTGGTAATATGCCTACAGTCACCAAAGGGGTTAATATTATCTCCACTCCTTCTGGAGACATCAGCATCAGCAAATGTAACTGGAGAACAGCAAAGAAGTCTCATTGTTCTGTGCACTGCTCTAAATAATACCGTGTACTGTGTGTTTCCAATAAAGATGCAGTAATACAAACTTCATTACTTTCTCTTTAAACTTGCTCTTCCCTTACACATTTGAGGAAGCACCTGAATAAAGTGTTGTCCAGCTATGTAAAAATCTACAGATAAGGCAAGGTGAAATGATCTGGATTTTTGATTCACATCCTAGAGGAATATGGAGTGCTTGATGATTTTCAAGTTTTCCATCCTTATTTATAACCCCCAAACTGAAATCATGCCCTCTTTCTCCCCATTAAGATAAATTTTGCCTTGCTTCTAGGACTATAATAAAAGTATACACGTCAAACTCAGCATTACTATAGCAAATCTATATCAAAGAACATGGAACAAGTCAGCCTTCTCATAGCAAAGGTACATATTAAAACACTATATAAACTTGTCTCCTTAGAGCAAAACAACCTTGGGAAAGTTTGAAGAACAGTGAAAACTAACGCAAAGACAGAGGTACTCCATTTCAGTGTATATGTTGGTCACTTAATCTGCAGCCTGAATTTGACAGAGGGCAAGGGTTTGAAGACTTTGACAACCTGGAGCCACTAGCCATGTCTGTTTCAAACTCTGTCATGAGAAGTGACATCTCTGAGCTGGCTGCCAGAGTGAATCAACTGTTATATTTAGATGGCAATGCATTAAAAATGGAAATTGTTACTAGGCAATTGCTGTCCATTTGAAAGCCCTGTGCAAGACTGTTGAATACTGATTCTGAAAGTGAAAGATCTGGTTGACAGATTTGTGTAACTCTGCTTTCTCCTGAATTAAACTGATCATCATATCTAAACAGTTATGCTGGCTGACAGACACCTGGACAAATGCAATATGGTGTTTGTCTCCAACTCTACAGAGAAAGCTTTCTGAGAATGTCAGCAGATAATAGTGTGATATTCCACGCTGCACGTTTTCAAATAGCTAGCATCATATATACTCAATTACTCCTTAGATGTCCCCCAATGTATCATATTAAATGGTAGAAATCTAAGTTTTATGCTAGTCCAAAGTAACTTCCATAGTTAATAGATTGAGACCCTAGTTGTATTATATAAAATTGAAAGACAAGCTGTGAGTCCTATGACTATTACCCTAGTTGAGCATCAATCCATTAAAATTTTATCATGTATAAAAATATCTTAAGGTTCAATTTACTCAAGTTTCTTTAAGACAATTTCATAGCAGGAAAAAAAATACACAATGACCTTTCTTGGTAACCATTTGGGACAGAAATCAATTTGTGCTCTGTCTCCTGCAGGTGTAATTGAATGATCACCAGCCTGAACTCTAAGTTACATGATTGTAAATAATTAGATCATAATTGACGTGCTTTTCTGCTTCTCCCTATGCCCTTGCCAACCTGGGACCATAATTCCCCACTAACAGATAGATTCTTGAAGTAGAGACTGCAAGCTAATGCCCAGAAAACAGCTTCCCTGGACAATGACAAAACGTTAGACAGAAGATGTCTAACAGCATCTTCTTTCTAACAGCTTTTTGAGGCACATTTTTCTTCGCTGAAATGGCATTAACATGGTCAGGTCCAATGGTGGAAAGCTAAAAAGCCTTTGGGAAATCTGGACAACATGGCCTGGGTAGAAGCATGAGCACTACTTGTATAGAAAGCTGATTCAGGAACTTCTGACTGATGCCTGAACAGGACTGATAAGCAGATGAAAGACAGGAGAAATAATGTCAGCTGATGCTTAAAATAGCCCAGAGGAAAATGAGAGAACAGTAGGTTTTGTTGAAGATGGGTCAATGCTTCAATAGCGTTTCTAAATCAATGTCACCAACTCCAAATGGCAATACTGAAATAGACTTAAGGAATCACTAAACACAGTTTCAGACAAGCCTAGCTGTGAGCTCCTTACTATATTACTAATTGGAGCTCAGTTTTTCAGAAGGATGAATTGCTATGCATTATTTTCATTATACCAGTATTGTTTCATAAATTTGGACAGTTGCTTGTATATCCATTCTTGGAAATATGGTTAAGAACATTTTAGGACATTTTTCATATAACACTGAGTTACTGCAACCTTTTCCTGAAGTTACAAGACCAAAGCTGGATTTTTATTTATTTATTTTAAAGCTCAAGTAGTGATCCTAGGGTGTAATTCAAGATTCTATAGCATAAGAACCACAGCCGGGGGGGGGGGGGGAGGAAAGAGATAGAAAACAGAGATACTTAGAATTAGAAATGTAATAAGTAGTGGTTTTTTATATATTTGTCAAATAAAGAGTAGCTATCACTATTTGATGAAGGAGGGGCACTTCTACAAATAATTTATGATTTCATGAGCTCACAAGGCCTCATAGCATAGCACTGAGATTTCCATTGTACTTCCACTAGTAAACATGGACTATCTGAGAATATAAATGGACCACCACCACAGGGGGCCTCATTCTCCTCTCACACTAGAGGGTTATACTGGTGTAGTTTCATCTGTTAAGTGGGGTTATTACTCATATACACTGCTGTGAGATCAGAATCAGGCCCATTATTTTATATTTATTTAACACAATTGAGGATGATCACCATTGTCTTTAAGACAATGGCAGGCGAAGAATAAGTTTCTAACTCACCACATGTTTGAAATTCCCATTATACAGAGCTGATATTGCACCATGCACATGTGCTAAATCAAGACTAAGATGGCTTGTAACATACAACAAACATAATATCACTTTCGGGGGGGCGGGGGGATCTACTATCACACTGATCAGTTGTGCCTGCAAGGCATAGCTCTGCATCAAGGTAGTGTGGAGCTGCCACCCTCACAGGGAGGAACTGTACCTGCCATGGCCCCTCCTGCACAGCACTGATTAGTACTTAGCAGCAATAGAGCAATGGTCTCTTTGGGGTCTTCCGACCCAAGGAGTGTATGGAGATAGTTTATCCTAACACCACCTCTGCTATTGATCCCATTATATGGGTGGGCAATGGGCATAGTCTACATGACATACTGAAGGTCACACAGGAAGTCTGTGCCAAAGCAAAGAATTGAACCTGGGTTTCCCGGGTTAGCATCTTAAGCACTGCATTATCCTTCCTCTCCTAGATATTTCAAAAAGACTATCAAACATTTGTAAATAGTACCTGTTGTGAGTACAGCTATTTGCAAATTTGAAAGAGTCAGTGAATTTTCTTTCCCACAGAAAATGTACGTTTTTCAATGAAATTTCAAATATTTTCAACCAATTCTAGTTTGGGGAGGGGTTTCTTTGATATGCCTCCTTTACCCTTAATAGGAAGTGACTGGCATGTGCCCCATGAAATTTATGTTATGCATAGATATAACTTCTGGAAAAAAGCTGACAAAAATATAACATTGTTTTTACAAGAGCCATATGTTGAAATTCACAAATATTTGTCTCAAGTTGTTAGAAATATGAAAGCTATGTGTAACAACATGACACACAGTCAGGTGTGTCTGTAGTCTTTAAACAGTCCCCGTCCTAGTATCAGGCCATACCCCCAGAGCTGTCTCCTCTGAGGCAATGGTTTTGCCCTCTCTGGTCTGTTCTGGCCCCAGCTAGAACCTTAAGTAGTTCAGATCCCCCTCACTGTCCAACTGTAGGCCACTTTCCTAATGGCCTATGGAGGGATGGGGACCCAGAACATCCACTTCTCCAGGTCTCAGCTCAGGGACCCTAAGAATAGCAGCCAAACACCATGCCCCTTTAACAAAACCACATTAATTTTCCTGGGACATTTCCCCACAGCCCCAGCCTTCACCAATGTTTCACCCTTAACTCAGGGCTCTCTCATGTTCTGGCCCAGCAGCCAGCCAGGAGCTCTTCCTCACCTTCAGGCCAGTCCCTGTCAGCACTGAGCTGTCCATGGTGCTGCAGGTCACCCAGGTCTGGGTTTGGCCACCCAGAAGCACCATCTGCATTTTTCTGGCTCCCACAAGGAACTGACTGATTGTGGCTCTGCAGCACCTTTTAATATGGCCCTCCTGGACCTTGATTGGCTGCTCCCTGCAGCCTCTCTGATTGGCTAGCCCTGTTCAGCTTCCCCAATTAGCTGCTTCCTGTACAGTCTCTCTAGGCCACTCAGAGGATTTAGCTCCACTGCTTCTTTCCTGGGATGGTGTGGCAGGACCCTGAGGCTTCCAGCAGGGAACCACTAGTCCTAGTCCACCCCACCACACTATGCTTAACCTCTTTCTGCACCAAAGGAAAATTTGTGATATACTCTGAACTTTTAAAACTACATTTCATTATATATTATATATATATTCAGTAGAACTTAGGGACAAAACTTGTTTCTACATTTTTCTTTCTTTTGCTTTGAAACCTGACTTTCTACCCATTCCCTGGGACCATCTCTTTATTAAATCGCCTCTTGATTTTATTCCTTATTAAAGAAAAGGAGTCTTTCCTTTTGTAAATGTAATTCAGTGCCACTCCTGAATGTCAAAGATGAGATTATATTGAATCTAATAATTGTAACTGCCTGGTGTTGTAGTTGTAGAGGATGGATGTCAGTGGAGCTGAAGAATTAACAGGACTCTGCTAGTCTGTCAACATCTGGGAGAAGGAGGAGGATAAGGAAGACTGATGGAAAACGAAGGTGCTTGATCGGCAACAAGAAAAGATCAACATTCTTCTCCCTGCTTGCTTTCTTTTTTTGTGTTTCCTTTCATGTTCAGCCTTTTGTATGTGTGTGTCATAAGATTTGTTGTAGTGGTTGCAGTACATATTTTGATAGAGAATGTATATTAATAAATTATTAAAGATTTGCACATTTGGGATTTCAGTTTTGTTAAAATAAATGAAAGAACTGAGGATTCACCTCCAGAATCAGATGTGTTCAGGATAATCCAAAAACCACTTTCTGGTACAAGCGTATTACCTAGTTAAAAATCAGACCTATAATCCCAAAAGTAGTGAGGAAATATGGCTAATGCTATGAAAAGTGTCATGGGATCTTTGTCCTTCACATAAACCACATAGGCATTGATTCTGAGGCCAGAAAGAACCATTAGATCATCTAGCCTGACCTCCTGCATGTAACAGACCATTGAATTTCACCCAGTTAATCCTGTGTTCAGCCCCATAAATTGTGTTTAGCTAAAGCTTATCTTCCATAAAGGCATCCGGTGTTGATGTGAAGACATGAAGGGACAGAGATTTGACCACTTTCCTTGGTAGTTTGTGCCAATGTTTAATCACCCTCATTGTTAAAAATGTGTGCCTTATTTTCAGTTTGAATTTTTCTGACTTTAACGCCAGCCATTGGTTCTTGTTATGCCATTCTCCACCAGGTTAAACAGCACTTTAGTACCTGGTATTTTCTCCCTTCCATGACAGATTTTAAGGTAACACCTGAAAGACCCTTCATATACCCAACTACATAGTGCTCACTTTACCTACCCTGGAAGAACAAAAGACTAAGGGCCTGATCTGAAGGCCATTGAAGCCAATGAGAATATTTTCCTTTATTTCAATAGGCCTTGAATCAGGCCTAAAGATCTAAGATCTGAACTTGTATTTCTAGGGAGTGTCAATGTTCAAGCCTGGAGCAAATGTAATATTATCACCTGTCCAACCTGAAAATAAGAAGTTATGTGTTTTGAGAGAAAGGAAGGCTTCCTTTCTTAGGCTGAGGAATTTTCAGGGTTTCAGAAACTAATATGTTTGTGGAACAATCCAGCAAAGACTTATACATACCAGTAACTTTACTCATGTTAGTAATCTCATATCATGCATGTGAATATTTTCACTCAGATCCATAGCCCCAATGGAACTAGTTCATGTGTATAATTCATTGCTGGATCATGTCCATAAAGAACAAAGAAAAGATTCTTTTGGAAAGAAAGCATAACTCCATTTTGTGTCATCTTGAAGTAGCAGTTCCACATGAAGTATCATGGCATCTGCTTGGTTTTCTAGGAGGCATGTATGTGATTGTAAATTACAAGGAAAGTTAAGCTGGGGGAAGTTCTAACCAGAGTGATGGCTCAAGTTAGTAATAGCTGAATTGCTATAAAAAGTGAGATCTTAATTTAACCCATGTAGTTGTGCTACAAAACCCTTTCCATGTTTTTTTGTTTATCTACTTTTTGGCATTGGGGAAGTGAAGAGACAGATTGACAGAGCCATAAGGGTGCCCAGAGGTCACCTACTACAGGACAGGCCCAACAAAGAAAGTAACAGAACACCACTTGCCATCACCTACAGCCCCCAACTAAAACCTCTCCAGTGCATCATCAAGGTTCTACAGCCTATCCTGGAGGATCATCCCTCATTCTCACAGTCCTTGGGAGACAGGCCAGCCCTCGCTTACAGACAGCCCCCCCCCAAACCTGAAGCAAATACTCACCAGCAACTACACACCACACAACAGAACCACTAACCCAGGAACCAATCCCTGCAACAAACCCCATTGCCAATTCTGTCCACATATCTATTCAAGAGATATCATAAGACCTAACCATGTCAGCCACACCATCAGGGGCTCATTCACCTGCACATCTACCAATGTGATATATGCCATAATATGCCAGTAATGCCCCTCTGCCATGCACATTGGCCAAACCGGACAGTCTACACAAAAGACTAAATGGACACAAATCAGATATCAAGAATTGTAACATTCAAAAACCAGTAGGAGAGCACTTCAATCTCCCTGGACACTCAATAACAGATTTAAAAGTGGCAATTCAACAACAAACAACAAACCTTCAGAAATAGACTTCAATGAGAAACTGCAGAGCTGGAAATAATTTGCAAACTTGACACCATCAAATCAGGCCTGAATAAAGACTGGGAGTGGATGGGTCACTACAAAAAGTAATTTTTCCTCTGTTGATACTCACCCCTTCTTGTCAACTGTTGGGAATGGGCCACATCCACACTGATTGAATTGGCCTCGTTAGCACTGACCCCCCAGTTGTTAGGCAAATCCCAGCTTTTTATGTGCTGTATATTTATACCTGCCTACTGTATTTTTCACTCCATGCATCTGATAAAGTGGGTTATAGCCCACAAAAGCTTATGCCCAAATAAATTTGTTAGTCTCTAAGGTACCACAAGGACTCCTTGTTTTTCTGTTTTTTTTTTTTTTTTTAAATAGGCGGTGTGTTCCTGAGTTACTCATTATTTCTTCCCTGCATCAATTTCCTTAGTTTTCCACATAAGCCCTTTTAAATAGTAAGAGCAGTTCTAATAAATCAAGACTTCCCTGAGCCTATCTGGACATCTGGCATTTCTGTTTATAGTTTTAGAGGGAATGTGAGAGCATCTGAGTTTGATGAATTATTGTAAATGCCATGTTGTTCCTTCTGCAGAAATGGTTCAGAGGTACAGATTTCTGGTAATAAATAATTAATGAGCACAGACGCAATGGTGTCCTTTTATTGCTGGAGCTCGAGTGAGCGTACTATACCAGCCATAAACCAGTCCTAACCTTCGGAGTCAGACTTTTTTTTATTCAGTTAGCTTTCTGTACAGATTACCAGCCAGAACACCCTCCAGGCTGTGCAAAAATAATGGGCTCCAGTAGTCCTCACTCAAAGGAATAGTCATCTGACTGAAGACGATGGGGATGCTTGTATGTATAGGGGTTACTTGCATGAGAGAATGTGTTGTGGGATTGGATCAAATGAGTTCCTCTCCTTTCTTAAAATTGGTCATTTACTTTAGAGAGCAGAAGTCTCAGAAAACCAATTTTCTTTTTGCTGCTGACTCTGGTGTTACATTGCTTGCACAATGCCTTGAGCTCTAATTGGGCCTACAATAAAATCCTTTCAGGTAGCAACTAGTCAATCAATTCAATACCCATGTCATAATGCGGCATGTTTTCTCTGAAATGCTTTGTTATATAGACAGCACTGGCCACTGATAACTAAGCAGAGTGTGGCAAGCTTTGCTAATGGTACAAGATGCTTACTTATGGGAGTTTAAAATCTTCAGACTAGAGTGAGCCCTAAATTACCCAGGCTACTGCTGGCATAAGCCACTGATGGCAGAAATTCACATGGGGGTGTTGAGCAGTGCAAGACATGGCAACCTCTTCTCTAAGACAGGCCTGCAGCCAGTCAGTGCTGCCCCAGGTATGGGCAGTGCTGGCCAAGGAAGTGGAGGGGCCTGTCTGGCTTGGGGTTGTGTAGATTCAACTTAACTGCAGTGCAATCTCCATGAGCAGAGCTCTGAGCACTAGATCTGGGTGGATTCCCCTCCCCATAAAACACACACTCATGGAAAGTGTCAATGAAAATGATATTTTGTTTTTGTCAAAATGTTCAGTCAAAAATGTTGACTTCTCATCAAAAAACTTCCCAAAACTTGAAAACCAACTTTGTTTGGTTTATGGGTTCTAAAAATTGTCTGCTGAAAACCAACATTCTGGGAGGTTGTGCTTTTCTGATAATAAAATAAAAAGAAAAAGAAAAATCAGGAAATGAGAGAGTGTCCATGAACATTTTCATTTGTTATGTGCATCTGATATTTTCTGATGAAAAATTTTAGACAAACATTTGTAACAGCCACACTGAGAACTTAAAAAAAAAATTGTCCTCCTGTGTGGAACCCCCTGCTAGAGGGCATCTGTACAAAACCTGTCTCCTCTCTCAAGGATAAATCCCATCCATATAGGAACCCCTGCTGTTCAGCCTGCCTTCTTGTGCCTTGGCTGTAGATTCACTCATTGAAGGACAGGGCCAGTAACATTATCTGCCTATGTTGGCAGTTCCACTGTGGGAGGAAGTCTTCCATCTCCACATCAGGGCTCCCACACCAGATTCTGATCTTTTCTGTCACAGCCACTGAAATAAAACTGAGCCCTTGAAAAAAAATGTTATGAGGGATCGGATTCTGCCATCCTTAAACTAAGTAGTGCCTTAGTAGGTGCATAGCCCATAGGGCTACTCACAACGTAATGTAGTACTCATTTTGAGTACAGGATCTAGGAACTGACCCTTAAACAGTAAGCCTTAGGTTCTAGTCAGATGCTGAATTTAATTAGGACAGCATTAGGGTGATTTAACAGATTAATCATATATATGATATAGTGGGACTACTTGATTTTTGAGGAAGGATATATACGCTATAACTGAGATACCTACTGTCCTCTTAAGGGTCCAGCCTTTATAACATGCTTTTACTTGAGTCCTGTAGTATTTTCCTCAGAGCTCTGTGTCCTAAATGAGCAAGTGGGGATAGAGCTAAAAAAGTACAAGCTTGCATGGCTAAACACAGCCTGCATGCTTTTCAACATCTCAGGGCCACTGGGAGCAGTTATGAACTTTCTTTCCTCCTTCAAAGGACAGCTGACAATTCCAGAACATTAGTGATTGATTTGCTGTGAGAAGCCTGAGTTTGGCCTGTGACTAGAAAATGATGAGCAATTACAAAATCTGAGCACAACTGTATTCTTTATTTCAGGTTTTGACTTCTCTGTCCTTGGTGGGGTTGTGATGTGCATACTGCTGGTGAGCTACACTAATTGACATCTAGTACAGTTCTGCTTTTATGAATAATAAAACAATAGAAAGCAGCATTTAGTGTAACTGGCAGGATGATAACACAGGAGCTGCTCTTAGCTGCTTGAGAAGAGATCAGGCATTAAACTGACCTCTGTTAATGTGTGTTTATGAAGATTATGTGGACAATTAGATGTTTAAGTGGAAGATCAGAAGAAACTGCTTAATTTAAACTATTTACTCAGTGGTACCAGAGATATCTAAATATTGAAATATAATTCAGTTTTCTGGCATTCTGATTTAAAATGTGATTCAGGAAAATCAATATTGAAATCAACAACACTTTTGAGTAAATGATAAGGGAATCACGATTTGGCCCTATACTTTTAGGGCAGCATAATACTACAGGAAGAACTGCAATAAGATGAGATATAAACCTGATAAAACTTCAGTTATATCACTCAGTTTAATAGGAGCTGTGGATAATTAGCTCTGCAAATAAAACTAGCTTGCACATACATAACTAAACATTTATAATAAATCAGAGCAACAGAAGATGACTACATTTTTTAATTGAGGAAGCCTAGCTGGACACAATTGTTACTGTTTGTACTGCTTGTGTTGTTATTTTTGCTAAAGGGAATTGGTTGTGTAACTATTGAGAAATGTTTCAACACCCTCTACTCAATGGGAGTCAAACACAAAGTCAAAAATAATGATGCTGTGACCCTGAGGAATGTATAGGAAAGCTGAATTCTTAGTAGGTAAACATGCCTTTTGCCTTTACATCATGGCCATGTTGCCATTCACATCAGTGATGACTTGGAAGACAAATGGAAAACACAGAGAGAAAGAGGTCACAATGCTCCTAAACTATTGGAACTGGAACTCAATATCCTCAGCCTGGGAGAACTCTTAATTTAGATAATAAAACTGCTGTCAGTGAGGATTAGAATATTTCCAAGAGTATGTAGCTAACTGATTCAGATGCAATATCTGTTTATGCCACAAAAGTTCACTTGCTGCTGTTGCTGTGAAGTTAGGAACTACTTTGTGGTGAAATGTCAAAACAGAATGCTGTGGCTATTAGGAGAGCCTTTCATGCATGACAGAGAAAGAAAGATAACAAGCATTTATGCTCAGTGAGAATGACCACAGTGGACTCATGACTTTTGTTCTTGCCTAAAACAAAAAAATATTCATAAAAACTGATATGGTTTGAACAGCAGTCTTTGGGGCTGATCCAAAAGCCGCTGACATCTCTGGGAGTATTTCTATTGACTTTAATGGGCTTTGAATCAGGCCCTTTGAATTCCACTATGTATGTGTCAAGTTCTGTACTGCATTGTCTCAAACTCTGTTGAAGGCCTTGATTCAGGAAAGCATTCAGGACAGCACATAGGAATATAGCAGTAGGGATATATTACTGACCACCTGACCAGGATGGTGATAGTGACTGAAATGCTCAGGGAGATGAGGCTATTAAAATAAAAAACTCAATAATAATCGGGGATTTCAACTATCCCCCATATTGACTGGGTACATGTCACCTCAGGACAGGATGCAGAGATAAAGTTTCTTGACACCTTAAATGACTGCTTCTTGGCGCAGCTAGTCTTGGAACCTACAAGAGGAGAGGCAATTCTTGATTTAGTCCTAAGTGGAGCACAGGATCTGGTCCAAGAGGTGAATATAGCTGGACCGCTTGGTAATAGTGACCATAATATAATTAAATTTAACATCACTGTGGTGGGGAAAAAACACACCACAGCAGCCCAACACTATAGCATTTAATTTCAGAAAGGGGGACTACACAAAAATGAAGTGGTTAGTTAAACAGATATTAAAAGGTACAGCGCCAAAAGGGAAATCCCTGCGAAGTGCATGGGATTTTTTTAAAGACACCATAACTGAGGCTTAATTTAAAAATGTATACCGCAAATTAAAAAACAGTTAGATAACCAAAAAAGTGCCACCGTGGCTAAACGACAAAGTAAAAGAAGCAGTGAGAGGCAAAAAGGCATCCTCTAAAAAGTGGAAGTTAAATCGTAATGAGGAAAATAGAAAGAAGCATAAACTCTGGCAAATGAAATGTAAAAATATAATTAGGAAGACCAAAAAAGAATTTGAAGAACAGCTAGCCAAAAACTCAAAAACTAATAGCAAAAAACAAACAAAAAAAAAAGTACATCAGAAGCAGGAAGCCTGCTAAAGAACCAGTGGGGCCACTGGAAAAAATCAAGATGCTAAAGGAGCACTCAAAGATAAGGCCATTGCAGAGAAACTAAATGAATTCTTTGCATTGGTCTTCACGACTAAGATTATGAGGGAGATTCCCAAACCTGAGCCATTCTTTTTAGGTGACAAATCTGAGGAACTGTCCCAGACTAAGGTTTCATTAGAGGAAGTTTTGGAACAAACTGATAAACTGAACAGTAATAAGTCACCAGGACAAGATGGTATTCACCCAATAATTCTGAAGGAAGTCAAATGTGAAATTGCAGAACTACTAACTGTAGTCTGTAACCTATCATTTAAATCAGCTTCTGTACCAAATGACTGGAGGATAGCAAATATGACGCCAATTTTTAAAAAGGGCTCCAGAGGTGATCAGAGCAATTACAGGCCGGTTAGCCTGACTTCAGTACCAGGCAAAGTGGTTGAAACAATAGGAAAGAACAAATTGTCAGACACATAGATGAACATAATTTGTTGGGGAAGAGTCAACATGTTTTTTGTTGTTTTTTTTTAAAAAGGGAAATCATGCCTCACTAATCTACTAGTATTCTTTGAGCAGGGGGGTCAATACGCATGTGGACAAGGGGGATCCAGTGGATATAGTGTACACAGATTTTCAGAAAGCTTTTGACAAGGTCCCTCACCAAAGGCTTTTATGCAAAGTAAGCTGCATGGGATAAGAGGGAAGGTCCTCTCATGGATTGGTAACTGGTTAAAAGATAGGAAACAAAGAGTAGGAATAAATAGTCATTTTCAGAATGGAGAGAAGTAAAGAATGGTGCCCCTTAGGGGTCTGTACTGGAACCAGTCCTATTCAACATATTAATAAATGATCTGGAAAAAGGGGTAAACGATGGAGGTGGCAAAATTTGCAGATGATACAAAATTACCCAAGATAGTTAAGTCAGAGGCAGAGTGACAAGAGCTACAAAAGGATCTCTCAAAACTGGGTGACAAAATGGCAGATTAAATTCATTGTTGATAAATGCAAAGTAATGCACATTGGAAAACATCATCCCAACTATACATATAAAATTATGTGGTCTAAATTAACTGTTACCACTCAAGAAACATCTTGGAGCCATTGTGAATAGTTCTCTGAAAACATCCACTCAATGTACAGTGGCAGTCAAAAAAGCTAACAGACTGTTGGGCATAATTAAGAATGTGATAGATAATAAGACAGAAAATATCATATTGCTGCTATATAAATCCATGGTACGCTCACATCTTGAATACTGCATGCAGATGTGGTTGCCTTATCTAAAAAAAATTATATAATTTTTTTATATATAGGAATTGGAAAAGGTTCAGAAAAGGGCAACAAAAATTATTAGGGGTCTGGAATGGCTGCCATATGAGGAGAGATTAATAAGATTGAGACTTTTCAGCTTGAAAAAAAAAAAGATGACTAAGGAGGGATATGACAGAAGTCTATAAAATCATGACTGGTGTGGAGAAAGTAAATAAGGAAGTGTTATTTACTCCTTCTCATAACACAAGAACTAGGGGTCATCAAATGAAATTAATAGGAAGCAGGTTTAACAAAACAACCAAACAAAACAAACAGAAGTATTTTTTCACACAGTGCACAGTCAACCTGTGGAACTCCTTCCCAGAGGATTTTGTAAAGGCTTAGACTAAAACAGGGTTCAAAAAAGAACTAGATAAAGTTCATGGAAGATATGTCCATTCATGGCCATTAGCCAGGATGGGTAGAGATGGTGTCCCTAGCCTCTGTTTGACAGGATACTGGGCTGGATAGACCTTTGGTCTGACCCACTATGGCCATTCTTATGTTTAATTTTAAGTTTGTTCTTAAGTCCAAAGGAAAGTTAAGATCATGCTTAAGTTCCTTCCTGAATCAGGGCTTTAGTTACCATACAATTCTGTTTAAATTTAGTGAGACAAACTAGTCCAACCCCCGACACCTCACATACTCTGATGCCATGGTGTTATGATATATCTTATCTATTCTAGCAGAAGAAAGTTGGAGAGGGAAAAGAGTTTGTCTACATCACACTTCCTGAAGCAGAAGATAAATAAATAATAATAAGAAGAAAATAATTACAAGCAGAAAGACATTTGTCAGCAGAATAACCCCACTGGATTTGTAAATCCTTGATTTGGGAGTCATGTGGTGTAAGGCTAAACTTTTCAAACTTGGGTGACTAAAGTTAGGCATCAAAATCCTTATTTGGCCATTGAATAAAAAGGGCCTGATCATCAAAAGGTGCAGAATACCCACTAGCTCTCCTTGCCCTTTTCAGCCCTGAAGATTGGGCCACTTCTAATTGGGTCTTAAGTATGGCACATAAGTTTACACATCTTAGCCCTGCTTTCTTGTAAATATGAAAACGAACACAAAAGCAGTGAGCTGGGAATGACGGCCTCTTGTGTTGGAAAGTGTAGCCTGCAGCCCATTGCCTCTAGAGCAGATTGCCAGCAGTGGTCTTTGCTAACCACAGACAGAACTGTACCCGCACCAGCAGGACATGCCTGAGCTGAAAGTAGCTGCTCACAATATGAGGTGTAGCCTTCAAAACCACTGCAATGTCCTGGGATTCACAGTAGTATTATTTTAACTATTTATTTGTATTACTGTGCCTAGGAGCCCCAGTCATGGACCAGGACCCCATTGTGCTGGGTGCTGGACAAACACAGAACATAAAGATGGTCCCGTCCCTAAGAGCTTACAATCCACATATAAAACGAGAATGGATGGATACAGACAGACAGGGGAGTACAAGTAAATACTGAGACAACATTGCATTGGGGGAGGCTGCATGTGCCTGGAACGTGGCCCCATCCCAAAGCCAGTTCCTATGCAGCCTCCTCCCCTGGAAGCCCCGCCCATGCTCCATCCTCAGCCCTGCTCATCCCACCCCCCAAATGTCCCCTTTACCCCCCCCCCCATCATCTGCTCGTTCCTCTTCGCTCCCTCCGCTGCCCCCTCCATTGGCAAGCCAAGCTGGCCAGCTGGCTGCTCATGTGCCTCTTCGTCCCCTCCCCCAGCCCCCCCTGCTTGCCACTTGTGCCTCTTCATCCCCTCCCCAGACTCCCCTCCTGTGAGGCTCCCATGCAGGCAGGAGGAGGAACAGGAAGAGGAGCAGCCTCAGGGGAAAAGAACAAGCAGGAGCGGGGCCTCAAGGCCCACCCTTTTGGCAATGGTGCACTCAAAAGGTGGCAGGCAGGCTGTTTGGAGAGGCTTAGCCTCCCCTGCTCTGTTATATCCACCACCTATGGGCAACTAACTACGCAGCTAGGGAATTTTCCCATTCTCTCTTTTATTGAGGGCTTCACTCTTATTGTAGGCAACTGCCTTACCCTTCCTACTATACTGCTGAGGAAGCTGGGAAGTTGTCAGAAGGGTGCTGTCAATTCCAAAGCTGGAGCCTCTCAAACTCGTCAGGCAAGAAGCATCTGCAGCACTGTCCAGGAGCAGTTACTTGTAATAGATACAAGGTCTAACTCAGAAGTAAATAGTTGTCTAAATTACACATCAGTGAGTCAGTGTAATTTGATGTAGGTGAGAAAAGATGATGTGACTCAAAATGAGGGGGTGGAAGGGCATGGATGTTCCAGGAAATTAACCGACCAGAGAGTTTAAGAAAATGTGAGATAAAGCAGTGCGGGGGTTTTACGGATGGTAGATGAAAGTGTCAATACATTCATTGTTCAACAATGACTGTTTTGGAAGGCTTCATAGAAATACAAAAATGAAGCTGAACATGTCTTGGTCATCACTTAGTGAGCGTGGGATGTCACTGTTCACATGCACGCCAGGGACATTCTACCAATTATATTTGCATGTACGCACATGCAATGTTCTGCTGTGTACTCTGCGTGGTGAAGACAGGGAGAACATGGACAGGATACTCACCACAGATCTGCAGCTGTCTCAGCCACTCTCACAGATCCTCCAGTGGATGGGTTTATGGAAGTGCAGATGATACTTAATATGCTTTTGAGACCATGTAATTTTGTGACTGTAGGTGTACAGTGCAGTGTTTTGGGGGACACATTTTAAAACATTGGGGAGGGACCCCAGTGGGGGAACAAGGTCAGGAAGAGACAATACTATGGTTATACATATATTTGCTATTCTTTAATCTATCAGTGCTTACTAACTGTGCTAAGACTTCATTCACAAAAACTTTCGTACACACAAAGGAGAGGAAGATGCCAATTCTGGAGAGGCAGAGGATTGTGTACACTACATGAATGTTAGAGGAGTCTACACCCTCCTTCAGACAAGTGACAGCAGAGCTTTCTTCTACTGGCAGTCCAGATACCCCAGTCATCTGTATGGCAAGTAAAAAGCTATGTTTCTTAGGGGAAGGAAGGGAACCAGGTTATTTACCTGCAACTGGAATTCCTTGAAATGGTTGGGTGCACAGATCCACATTTTTGGTGCACAAAGAAACTTCACATCTTTGTCCATGCCCTCTAGAAAGCTTTGGCCATTGCAGCTGAGGATATGCTCCCTCAGGGTTGTGAATAATCAAGTCTCAGGGTATTTGAGGAGCCATAACCTTGTTCCACCTTTCAGTTTCTTCCATTACCTCACCATCCAATATGCAGGCTCTGATTACATGACTCTATACAGGCAAATACCTCACAGAACTTTAGTTATAGGTAAGTAACCTGTTTTACTTCAGGTATTGCCTAATCAGACCATAATCCAGGGAGTCTGAAACCATCAAAAAGAGTGGTGGGTTTAAGGAGGACTTAACTAAATAAAGATTGTGGACCAGATTCTTAGCTGGTGTATATTAGCACAGCACAATAGATACTGCACTTTCAGATCTTGAAGCTAAATCTAAAGAATAATTATATGAAAAGGTATGGCTAGAACTCCAGGGAGGAGAGCTAGAGGTTTAACTACTGCAGGGAGGGGTCTTGCATTTAGTAGTGCATGGCTCTTAAGAACTATGAGATCCACTAGATCATGACATGTCATGATATCAAACATGAGTTTCTTAGATACCTGGACCAACATAAATTCAGAGATGAAAATTTCTATTTTTCTTAACATATACAAGGCACAACTTTTTTTGTGGAATTTTTAATAAGCCAATTTGCATCAGCATCAAAAAGCATCCTGGAAAGGAGCTGAAAGCAAAATTATTTTCCAGTCAATGTGAAGTTGAAGCCTTGACACACAATTACTCATATTGAATAGGAATTGTTAATGCAACACAATTTATTAATAGCTAGACAAATTTGCTTTATCATACTGAAGAATACTGTATAATACGATGTCACTCTTTCTGGTTAAAGTAATTGAGAATATACAAGCAGAAGTTACAAAATATGGTATTAGTTTTACTGAGTGACTAAGAAACTCAGAGCACATGAATGAGGGTGATATTGTACACTTATATCTAAATGGAAGTGTGCAGTCCTTTGAGAAGCAGGGAAAAGTCATGACTAGTAGCTAACAGCTGATGGCATGATTCTGCCACCTTTTTAGCTGAATAGTATTTTATTCCACAAATAGCCACAATGACTTCATTAAGGGTGCTCATGGGTAAGATGTTACTGAGCATGAGTAAAGGTGACAGAATTGGGCCCTGATTTAGGGAACCCTAGTCAGGTTATCAAAAATCCCAAGATTAGAATTTTTTCCCCAAACTAAGCTTTATATATACATGCCTGAAGATAGCTAGATGGGGTGAAGGTGGTGAAAAAGGAGAATGGGACAGATCCTTTCAATGTGAGTAAAGTGCTGAAATATGTTTGAGGATCTGGGCTGCAGTACCTGTAGTTATAGATGCATATTAAATATTACATAATAAAATGTATTAATGATCAATAATGAAATTTACATTATAGTTTAAAGTAAAATGATATGGTATGAATTCAGGACAAATATTTATGCATTAAAATAGAGGCTTATCATTTATGCAGTAGTGATTGATACCGCTAAGTCCATTGAATTGAACTTGGGCTCCAAAGTAATTGCAGTGCATTGGAATACGTCATTCTCAATCTATTGCATAGATATCAAAACTTGGTGAGAGAAGCATGAACCAATCTGAAGGAAAGCATACAGTGATTGGTGGCAAAAAGCAGAGGAGTTAGGTTGGCCATGGGAGGTGTCAGAATGAATGAAATGGCTGCAAGGAAGCATGCACCAGCTGACAAAGAACACTTCACTGCGTGCTAATCAGAAGCACATTAGAAAACAAACAAGATTCTCAAAAAAAAAATTGTGCAGTTTGCACCCCAGTAAAACATCTGGATGAGCACTAGCAAACATGCAAGTGGTAGACAAGCATGCCCTACATTTTCAAATGGAACTTTCTAGGCACACCAAAGCAGCTGTGTACCAAGTGTCACGTGGACAGTCAGTGGCATTTCAGGGCATGGCTCTGGAGACAAGCAAGCAATTTGCTTTCAGACAAGTGCAGCTGTAAAGAGGAATCAAGTTAGGCATGTGCTGCTAGTGATGATATTCACACGCTATTTCATTGTATTCTGTTCAGGAAAACAAGGAGAATGTGTGGCTGTAGTTGGAACTCTACCTTCTATTGGCTGTTATGATCTTTTCAGGCCCAGAGTGAGGACAGAACCTATGATGAAAGCTCGTAGGACTTGGATTTAGCCAGAGACATAGTAGACAACACTCAATCTATTGAGGCAACAGAGAAAAATAAATGAATGAGAGGGACTTTGAGGATATCATAATATGTTGAAAACTAAGAGTATAGGCAATTCATCAGCTTCTTGATAGCAGCTACCTGACAGTAGGCTCAGCCAGTGGGACTCCTATGGTTCCCCCTCCAAAATGAAAGCTGTGTTACCAAAGAGTGAATCTTCTCTCCAGTGGCCAGGCTTTTCCTGACACAGAAAGTTGCAGTTTTTAACTCTCTGAGATAGGCTGAGTCAGTGTGGCCCAATATGAATGCATGTGTTTTCATTTTAGAGCAGGAGAGTGAGTTCCTAGCATCAAATAACATGTACATCATATAGCACTGGATTGTTATGCCTATTGTGGATGAAAGATCCTGATCTGGATATTCCCTAAATACAGGAGTGGCTTAATTGAGGGTTCCACTTCTGGCCTGTCATTTATTGTTCATAACTGAACTTCCCTGAATTCTATCTTAGAATTTCATGGCTCCTGATTATTTGCATACCAGGATTCCAGAGTCTGAACACCCTTAGAAGTGGGGAAAGTTTGGATGTGAATGCAAAACTGTGGTCTGAACTTCTCTATTAATTCAAATTCTTTCTGCTCAACAATGCTATCAATCCTTAGAGCCCTGTGTGGACACAAAATTTGTACCTGCATCCGATCCACAAACATGGTCAGTGGATATCTGCAACCGTGGATATCCACAAATTTGTAGGACTTTAACAATCTTTTCTTCACCTTCATTCCTGAACCTCAGCTCTGTTTTAGTCTGATTGGTTGCTTAAGGAGAGTTTATCGTTGCTCAAATTTCTCTCTTACTACTATCCTCAAAATAGCCTTAATGGAAACAAACTTCTATACTCACCAAGTTTGAGCCCAATGAGTTTGGAGTCACCATTCACTGCCCTGAAATTTTGAGAATTTCTGCAGTTTACTGAAGCGCCCATTGAGAAAGAAACAGAAAAGAGTACTGTACTAACAAAATGTGTCTACAGTAGACTGTCAGAAAAAACTCACCAAGTGTTTATTGGTCAATATTGCTTGCTGTGGAACTGTGATGGGGTGCCTGCCCCACATTGGTCTCTAAGGGATTAATAGAGCCCTAGGGAGGCTGTGCAGGAGGCAGTCAATCAGAGAAGGTCTGAAAGGAGCAGCCAATCAGGCCCATATAAAAAGGGAGCTGCAGGGCAGAGGAGGGCAGTTCTCTGCTTGGAGCCCAGGGAGGAAGCACTGTGTCTCTGGAGGGTTGAGAGAACTTCCAGCACCCTGGACAGAGTAGTGCTGCTAGCAGGGTCCGGGAAGCGAGAGACAGCTCCTGGCTGGCTGCTGGGGTTTGCAGGCTGAGGCCTCAAGGCAAGGGCAAAGAGGATGCTGGGGCCATGAGGAAGTGTCCAGACAATTTTCTGCAGTAGCCACTAAGGGAAGTGCCTGAACAGTAAACTGCAGGTCCCCCAGAATGGGGGGGGGCACAGTGTGTGGCATGTCTGGAGGGCTGTGTCACTGAAGAGGACTCTCTGGTCCTTGAAGAGACATGGGTTCTAGAGCAGAAGAAGTGACAGCGGTGAGGCACCACCTGAAGATGGTGCACTAACATGCAGAACTATTTCCAAAGACAGCCAGCAGGAGGCACCACAGTGATGAGTGAACCCCTGTTACAGGAACTTAGCTCTGTAGTTACTACAGAAAAGCAATGACTGCATAAGACAGAGATAAGGGGTGTTGGTGGTGAGAAAGATATCCATGTTATGCCTTTTCTTCCACCTTTACTATTAATCTACACGGTGAAGTGATAATAGAATATAAAAATGTTTGAGTAACATTTAGGATGTCCCAGCCCTTTTATAATGGCTACTACTTCCCCTTTCCTTGCACTTCTGTCATTGCACTGCATTTAAGCACTGCTCAAGAAGATGGATGACTCATTCTTTTCTTTGTCTTTAGCAATTTTTTGGGATGAAATAGTAAATAAATTGTGTACATTCAGTCAGTACCCATGACAGGACCAACTCCACTGCTAAGTTTTCATGTGCCATGGGGACAGAGAAGGAGCAAATCTGTTGGAAAATACTGAGTCTTTTAGGCCATTCCCAAAATATAGGTCTCCTATTCATTAAAACTAGGCATATTTGATAACCCACACAATGACTCCATTAAGTGTGATGATTCTCTAAACCAGACAACAGAATACAGGGAAAGAAAGAGAGACAATGAAGCTCATTTAATTTAATAAACTATAAATCATTTGGACAAAACAGACCTTAATCTCTTTTGTTCAAGGTTGAATATGAACCATTATTTAGAAATCACTAACAAATTCATGAACAGAATTAATCATTTTCAGAGCTGTCTAAAATCTCTCTAAACTCCTTTGTATTCTAAAGGGAAAGACATTAAGATTGATATCTCTGCAGATCTATGTTTACTTAACCAAGAAGGAAGGACTCTTATTTTCTTTTATGTGAAGATATTTTGTCTTAAGGAGACTCTTGTATCAAACTGGCACTGATCTAAGTAAGATAATAATGATTTTAATCTTCAATTAAACCTTATTTTTAGCTAAAGTAAACTGTAGCTAGAAGTTGCTTTGTTGTACTTTTATCAATAATCCTGAATAGTGTTTCAGCACTCTTTTGGAAAAAAAAGAAATGGATCCTGGTATTTAACACATTTTGGAGCAGATTCTGCCATTCTTACTCTTGTTCAGTAGAACCTTGTTCTACAAGTATTCCCATAGGAAAGAAGGTACTGTGTTGTAAGGATGGCTAGATTAGTCATTAGTTAATGCATTGCCGGATAAAGAGTTAGTGGTGTTTTAACAGTGTGTTTCTTTCACATGGTATGAGAAAGTTCCTCAGGAAACTGACACATTGAACTTGAATTTAAAAGTTTAGAAGTCGAACACTTTGGATTCTCACCAAATGAATGGCCCAAGGCCATCTTTGTATCATTTTCACACAACTATTGCACATGAAAACATGCTGACTTGCAAGGTCAAAAGGTCCTGCTGCCATAGCATTTGGGTCCATGGCTGTTTTCATAGCTTGTGAGCACCTTCACAGTTCCATTGGGATGCAATTGCCTTTGCTATACATAGTGAAGCACACATTTGAAAAGCAGTATTTTTTCAGTTCTTATGTGTAAAACTGATAAAAACACAGTTATGAAGAACATGTTTTTCAGCCAACATGGTCTTATTAAACTCATGCACCCTAAAATGGCACATCTAGCTGCATCATATAGCAGGAGGAAGGATGGTCTTGTACTTAAAGCATTGGACTGAGAGTTGGGAGATCTGGGTTTATTACCTACTCTGCTACAGACTTCCTTTTGTGATCCTGGATGGATCATTTTTTAGCTCTCTTTGCCTCATTTGTCTCAGATGTAAAAAAGGGTTAATAATACATCCTTTTCCCTACCTGTTTTGTCTAGTGAGATATTTAAACTCTTCAGAGCAGGAAATCTCTCTTGCTATGTAAACTTGCAGTGGCTTCCATATTATAATCCTGAGCATTGTTGGGGTTTTCAGCATTACTGTAATACAAGTCAGTGATAATTAAAATATAGCACAATGGAGCCCTGGTCTCTAGCACTGACAGATAAATAAATAAATTTAAGATAAAGGCATGGTCTACAATGGTTTACACTAAAATTAGTGCTACCAGAAAGTACTACACACGTGGTTAGAGTGGACTTACACAACAATTAAGAATATACAAAGTAGCCCATAAGGAGGAAAACTGAAGAATTCTATTTCACAAAGTCTCAGTCTTTTTAAAAAAAAAAAAAGATCGGGGAAAAATAAATTTACAAGAACGCTGAATTTTATCAGACAATGGACACAATTCCCCAAAAGCTGATGGAAATATCTATGTAGCATCTGTCTATCCTGGCATTTCAGATGCTTCAGAAAAACAGACACTGAATGTTAATACATCAGATACTAAGGTAAGATCTAATTCAGCCATCATGCAATTACCCTCAATACAATTTGCTTATGCTTACATTATTCTAATTGGACTTAAAAGTCTAAACTTTTGATGAGATTACAATCACAAAACCTTAAAAAATTAAATGTATAAAATAAAAATCAGTGTTCCATACTGAAATAACTGCATTTTAATATCCAGTTTAGAAGAGGCTAATTATATTGTCTTTTCAGAGAGAAGGAGAGTGGTATTCCACAGACCTCAGCAACAGACACAAAGATATGCTGCTTAGGTGCTATGGTTATGAATGTGGTAAAGGAATGTATATAGAATAGAAGATACTGTATGAACGGTGTCCCTCATGCCTCTATAAACCCAAGTTATAATAATGCTATCCCTTCAGAGCTTATATGGGGATGGTCTGTAGGGAGTTAGATATTCACTTAGTTCAAAATGGGACTGCTGACCCTGAGTAACATAACTAGACATGCTTAAGCGGGCACATCTGGGAGTGTGCACAAAGAGAGACCATTATGAAAGTGAAACATGATTGATTAACAAGAAAAAAAACACAAACACCTTGGATAACGGGAATGGAAATCAGACAAAAGACTTCACAAGGAGATCCTGCCCGTGTGAAGTGCACTGTGAACAATGGAAGTTGCAGTGAATGCCAATATTACTTTGTGAAAAAAAAAGTTCACCGCTAGATAGTTCGTCCTTCTATTGAGGATAACTGACAAAAGAGGTTCCCTTAACAAAAAACAAAAAAATAAACATACATACAAGAAAATAGACTTGCTGGGGAAACTGGCACATTGCATAGATAAAAGTATTTTTAAAATTATTTAAAGACCTGCAAGTGTAATACAGGTTGACAAAATGTCAGATGAAAGGACAATAAAAGTAATGGCAAACCATGATGCAGTGGAAATTGACTAGGAGAAGTAAGTAAAGCCTGTGGGAGTCTATTACTGCCAGTAACTAAGATAGCAGAAAAATATGCTTTTTACTTACAAAACATGTTTAGTTGGGTTATGTTACCTTTTGTCAGCTTGTGACATGATTCAGCAGATGGGTACATAAAAGTCCTGTCTCAGTGTGACATATTAGATCATACCACATAAAATATATTTTTCTATATTTAGTATTGCTATTTCAATGCCATCTCTCATTCTTGTGTGCGCGCATAAGTGTGTAGGAGACAATTTCCTGTTATTGGTACCACAAAGCAAATTAAAATCCTCTGCAATTCAAAATAGCTTTAATTCAATTTGTGCCCCCAGCTAAATGCATGCTGGTATCTGTGTTTGTCTGAAAACAAATGACATGCAGTCATCAATAGCTGATGGCTAATTAACTGAATGAAAAAACTGATCTCTTGAGTTTTTGTTTATATTACAGGTATTATATATGGCTAGGCTAGCATCCATTCTTTGACTTCCAAGTAGGCTATACTTTCCTTATTTGGACAGACTCTTGCCGTAACATCTACCAAGGTATTTTGTCCTTGATTGATAGCAGGGCAATAGTTAATCCAATTAAGGAAAACAGGGTACCATGCTGAAGTTAAAGAATTGATGCTAGTCTATCTATATATTTTATTTGTTCTGTATCCTTCTTTAATACAAGCATTGGAAACAGTCAGGACTTATTTTGATAAGTGTCACCTGTTTCACTTTAAGCATCAAGGTTATCCTTTCATCAGTTACTTCATCTCCTGCACTGCTGAAAGAAGCACTGAAAACAAATTTGTCCATGGACAGACAGGACAGTCAGAGACAATCTAGCATTTTCCATATATTTGATTTGTATCTCCAGGCAAGGTGGGTTCAGCATTGTTAGCTATAGGTGAGCCAGCAATAAGGAAGTAGCACAGAACTTCATGAGTCTTTTTATTGATTTTAATTATGTTAGATCAGAGGTGAAAATAGACTTCAGGCTAAATCAGATTAGTTAATTTCCAGGAAAATATCCATTTGGTAGATCCTGGTGGATTAGGATTAAATGGAATGTGATCTACCAAAATTTAAGGGTCCAGTTTCTCTCTGGAGTCAAGGCAGCTTTGTGTGTGCTGTTGATGCAAAGCTGCCCTAAGGGCAGTGTAACCCTCACAGGAGGATTCTCTGACAATGCAAAGCTAGTATAAAATGCTCTTATGCTACCCTCTCACCTTCTACGGCACAGACTATTGAAGTTAGGAATGAGGATGTGGCTAGGGCTTCTCTGTACTCCAGTGATCTCTGGCTGCTGGCATAATGTAGTACAGGTCTCAGGCTACTCTAACCACAGGGTCAGCCCAGTGCACAACCATCTCAGGACTGGGAGAAGCAGAAGGTGTACCATTGTATCTACTCCCATCCCTTCCTGACTTGTGCTGTGTGCTCCTTGTTCATAGCCCACCTAACATGAGCACCTCCTTGATCATATTCTTCCAGCTCCTCACACAGACATGTCTTCCCTATTTTATCCCCCCCCTTCTTCTCTGTATTCTTTTGCTAGGAGCTAAAGAGAGGCACTCCATGTTCTTCTCTTTTATCCTCGTTGTTATCTCTTGAGAGATTCTATGTTTTCCACTCACTGCTGCTGCCAGCATCTGCAGGCTGCTGGATCTGTTTCCCAATGATTCAGGCAGACTGGGTATGTCTACCATACAATAAAACACGCACAGCTGGCCTGTGTCAGCTGACTCAGGTTGTAGGGTTATACAATTGCAGGGGTTAGGCTGGGGCTGGAGCCTAGGCTCTGGGTCCCTCCCCCCACCTGAGCCCAAACAGCTACACTGCAATTTTATAGCCCCACAGCCCCAGCTGTGCAAGCCCAAGTCAATTGACATGGGCCAGCTGCAGGTGTTTTACTGCAGTGTAGACATACTCACTGAGTAAGGTCTCCCTTCCTGGGTACATACCAGGGGAGTAATACAGGTTGACGACAGGGAGGGGGTGGGGCATGGACAAAGTGTAGGAAAGTGCTGTCAAGTTCCCCACACAACTGTCATTGCTGTGAAAATTAAGAGGTTCAACACTTGTGCTATCCCAGTCCTGGCCCTCTCTTGGCTAAACAACACTAATTTACATGATAGATTTGTAAATGTTATCCTGAGGTAGGATGAAATTAATAACCTCACATTCACCAGTAAGCAGTGCCTAACTTTTAGGTGCAGTGAAAAAAAAAAATCACAGTAATACCACCGGGATTCACAAAGCCTGTTTTAGGCATGTGATGAATGAAGAGTCCCCTTAGAATGTGATCCACAAAAGCTAGCACACTAAGCATGGAGCTGCTTCAACTAGCCAATGGAAGATGCTGAGCAGAAGAGTCTGAGCTAAGCCCCACTCCCTCACAGAAATAGGCACTGGGTCTGCAGGAAGGCACATATATGGGCTTAGCGACCCATGAATGGGAACCCACTGCCTGGAGTCAGGCAGCTTAGGCACTTAAAATGGCTGGAGGAGGAGGGGGTGCTGGTAAGAGTGTTGTTAGTGGTTAATGCACTTGCCTGGAACGTGGGAGACCCGAGTTCAATTCCCCCCCCCCCCGATGTGGGAGAGGGGAAGGCTTTGAACAGAGTTCACTCACCTCTGAGAAGAGTTCTCTAACCACTGGGCTATGGGATATTCTAATGTGGGGCTCCCTCACTCTCTCCTGTTGAAGCTGGAGATGAATAATGAAAGAGTGATCGACCAGAATGCGAGAGAGGAAGCATAAGAATGAAGCTGTAGCCCAGTGGTTAGGGCACCCAGCTCAGAGGTAGGAGACCCAGGGTCCAATCTCCCTGTTGGAATCACAGACATTATTTATCCACAGTGCAACAGCTTCAACAGGAAAGACAGAAGGAGCACCACATCAGAATATTCCATAGCTCAGTGGTTACAGCACTCTGCTGCAAGGTGGGAGATCCCTGTTAAAACTATCCTCCCCGCAGAGGGAGGGAATTTAATTTCTCAGGAAAGTGCTCTAACCACTGGAACAACAGTTATAAGGAGGGCAGCAGCACCACCTCCTCCAGCCAGATTTTGAACGAGACCTGACTGGTTAGACAGTCTCTGAGCCCACCTACTGGATTGGGTCCCACACACAATTTGTGTGCATGAACACCCATCTCTCCCCGCTGCCCTGCCTGGTTCATGCATCACTCCTGGACTTAGGCAGGAGATAGATGTTCAGATGCCTAGAATGAGGCAGCTGAGCATATGCCCAGAAGCAGAAACAAGGTGTCTAGGAAACTCTTACACTGCAAACTTAGATGCTGAGGGAGTTTAAGCATGCTGGGTTTGGCAGCAGTTTCATGGATCCCACTGGAACCAAAACTGGGCCATAGGTGGCCAAATCTGAGATTTAGGCATTTAACTACCTTTGTGGATCTGGGACTTGGTACTCAGATGCATGACGGGGGCATTACCCACTATGTCATGGAGCCTTATTTTAGTTCCTGATTCTATTATTAATTGCTGGCTGTTTGCATACATTGATGCTAATGGAGCAATTTAAAACAAACACAAACACTTTCTAAAGTGTTTTTATACTGACAACCCCATCCCTAGTTTCAAACTATAATCTCTTGCCTTTGAATTCATTATTGTGATGTGACTACACAAGCTAATGATATGCTTATTGTGAGCTGTCAGGGGTTTTCACTCTCAGTTCCAGATTAATTAAACTTTATTATTGAAATCCATTCCAAACCCAGAGAACACAGAGAAGGTAACCAATTTGTTCAATAACAAACTTGGATGAAGTGACAAGAACTGCATCTTCGGTTTCAATGGCATGGATACCATAACTGTAGAAAAGTAGCAGGACCACAATGGTCAAAAAGCTACAATATGAGAGTCTTTCCCCCTTGAACTAAATTGCATAAGTTTGCTCCCTTCCCCCACAGGCCCTGATATTTTGTCACCAAATGATACTGAGCAGTGTCAAAAATATCTTCATCTCATTTAAAGTACATGCTGCCAATACTTTAGAGCCCATGACCTTATTTACTGCTGACTAAAATATTATACATGGCACTAGGGCAGTTTTCAAAAGCACTCAGCCTTTGCCATTCTCCTCCTAGTAGGGTGTAAAGCATGACCAGTCATGTGTATTTTTGGGATTATGCTTTCTTGCAGGCCTTTTCTCCATTTGTCTTAAACCTCATGTATTGCAGTCCCATGAACTAGATTAGTTATAACATGGATTACTGGAGTATGACTATTGTATTCTTAATGATTTATAAAAAAAATTGCTAATGGCAATACTACTTCCCTTGCTACTTCCATCAGAATTCTGGGATACAATTAATCTGAGTCTGGTGCTAAATCAACTTTAATACTCCTAAAGGCCTCATTTGCTTCAGCAGAGTGATACAAGTATGTGAACAGCACCTGAAAGGATGAGATTTTGCATTACCACTTTTACTTAATGTTTTCAGTGATCATTGTTCCACTATGTCAGTCCAAGAAGTTATACATGAAACTATAATGAATAATAAAAAATAGGAAAAGATCAGTTTAGAGGAATGCCCCACACGGGGAGAAACATTACCAAGCATGAAATACTAGTTCACCACAAGAGGAGTTATCTCCTCCCCAACAAATAAGGTCTACAGACATCAGACAAGCCACTGTGGACAAAAGACTTGGTCAGTTGGCTCCGCAACAGCCCTTGTTCCAACACAGCTTGAATGCTGGGGGAAAGGAATAAAAATGCCTGTTAAGGAGAACTTCCTATTCTTCTTGAACTCAGAGGGTCAAGGATTTCAAAGCATAAGGAAGAAGTCTCCAGCTATTTAGCTTGCATTAGCCCTAAAGAACTGATGAAGCACACATCATATAGCAACCACCATCTTTTTGGGACCTAAGAGCGTATCATTTGTGTGTATATATTTAACTGCTTTAACCTTGTAAACAACTCATTTCTTGTTCCTACTTAATAAACCTTTAGCTTCTTACAGGATTGGCTACATGCATTGTTTTTGGTTTGATATCCAAGTACAACTGACCTAGGGTAAGTGAATAGTTCTTTGGGTCTTGGAGGCACCTGAATATTGTGATTTTTAGTGTAAAGTGACCATCTATCACAAAGTAAAGCTTGCCTAGGTGGCAAGAAGGGGACTACCTTTGACTCTGTGGTAAGACTGTTATAGTGCTTCAGGAGGTCACACTTGTTACTGGGTAAGTGAAATCTAATTATAGAAAAATACAGCTAGTTTGTGGTTTTCACCCTGAGTCTTGACAGTTTGCCCTAAGGTTGGCACTCATGGTCACGAATCACTCCAGACAGCATGTCAGGGCTATTCCTAACTCTGCCACTAACCATCTGTGTGGGCAAGTCACTTAACACTCTGTCTGTGAGTTACCCCCTGTATGAATGGGACTATCAATGCTATCTGAGCTTCATAAAGCAGCTTAAGATCTATGGAAAGTAGAAGTGATGTGCTATTTTTAATATTAACATATGGTAATGCCCAGAAGCCCCATCAGGATTAGGGTCCTATTGTATAAGGTACAGTATAAACACAGAATTAAAAATGGTCTCTGCTCATGAGAGCTTATGACTAAGGAAGCTACAGGTCAGCTTCTTTGCTGAGTGATTTTGAATGGCCTTTAATGAAGCTATGTTAATTTACACCAGCTGAGAGCTGGCCATTAATTACACTATTAACATTAAAAGCATATAAAAATGGAGCTCTTGGCTTCAATGTTAGGAATACTTTTCTCCCTCGACAGTACAACGCAGGGCTGATCTCTCTTGACTGTTGCATAGAACAGATGCCAGTTTTAGCAAGGATATTCTTTACTGCATGCAGTCCCCAGCTCAACACAAGCAGGGTGTCAGGGACATTGTGGGGAGGGGAAAGGGCATGCAGGGGTGAGGTGGAGTGCAGTCTCCACCAGAACCCTAGTCACCATAGCTGCTGGTGCTATAACTTGCAAAACAGCTGCAAGGCTTCTCCATTACTCTGACACCTCTTTCAGTCACCAGCTAACAGAGGATCAGGGACCCAAAAGGCAACATATGTAATAGCTGTTGTCAACTTGCTATTATAACATAAGAAAAGATACTGGAAACTTTTTAAAGAACAGTAAACACTTATCTTGTCGCTGAGACCTGTACAGATAGGTGTTGCTGGCTTGCCTGTCTGGCTGAAAGGGATGGAATAATTTCAAAACGCTCCTGCTAGTAAGGCTCACTACACATTCCCTCCCCACCCACAACCCATACAAAACTACAGATCACTTTGGTTCCGACTCCAAAGTTCCTACTATCTTTACTACATAGATCCATTTTCCCAAGCTGTGCTGAATGTAAATTAAGGATTGAATCCTACATGTGAATAACCAAGACCATCACACCCATTACTCTGGATGTGATGAGGTACCCACTCAGTTCCACTTTCACTCTATGTGAAATTGCATTTGTTCTCATTTCCTTATCAGACTGGCCAGTGTATAATGTTGCTGATGGCAATTATACACAATACACCGGGGCCATACAGAAGCCAGTATGCATTTAGAATCCCCATTCCATACACACATTTCCCACTGGATAGCAGTACACATTCAATCATGAATTAATTGCAAGAAAGATGCTACTACTGCAACTAGGCCCCTACTCTGTAACATAGTATCTAGAATGATAATTCTGTCATTGGCTAAAGTAGCAGGTCATTTTGAAATTGTACTGTGTATATGAAATCAGTGGTTACAGAAGTCACTGTTTTTCATAGTGTATTGCTTATGTAGAAGGAGGGTCAGAAGGTTGAGTCTTATGGTAGGGACAAAAAAAAAGGAAAATAAAGTATTATTCTGTTGCTTAGCTGGCAAACAATTAGATTAGCCACCGTTTGTTTAGAAATGCTCCAGAACTAGAGCAAGACAAAATTGTTTGTTTGGTCTACACATTTTCCCAGAGAAAAATGGTTTCCCCCCAAATTGAAGATGTTGGTTGAAAATTTTCATTCAGTTGAGTTTTTCCAGTTTACCATTGAAAAATGGAAATAGATACATTGGGAAAAATATGGTGTCGGTGTAGAAAATGGTGCTTTCATTAATGAAACCATTATCTATTTTTTGTTTTAGCAGTTAGCTTCTCTTGGCTTCTATTTGAATCACCTAATCTCAACATGTTCATTTATTGGAGATGGCTGTAATTGCTGGTTTTTTTTAAAAAAATACATATAATAAAATTGTAGAGAATTTAAAGTTACAGTTTGTTAAATGTCTCAGTCAAACATTTCATCTCTTAAAGTTGTGGTATGAAAGCTAATGTCACAATTTGTAGACAAACTTCAATTCAATTAAATTTCCAAGGGGCTCCCTGGGAATTAGAAACTATAGGAATGTTAATCCAGTTCACCTGCAAAGTAAGGCTCTAAGAATCTAACAGCAGGAGAATTATGTCCTTGGGTTGTCCATCAGATAACTGACAGTGAATATAATCAAAATGGATTGAAACAGATCACTGCTTATTCTCAAAGTTAAAAGGTGGAATTGGAAGAATGCCCAAAGCACTGTAAAACTCTAGTTCTTGGCCTAACCTACGAAATCCTTTCTATATACAAAACTCTTACCTTAAGTCATAACATTTACCATCTAGAAAACTGAAGAACTAGAAACTTGGGGGGTGGGGGAGAGAAAGGTGTTGATATAAAACATGATGTTCCAGTGACTGTAACTGGAGTTTGCTGACTTCATTCTTTAATATTTCCTCAAATGGAAACTGTTCTTGCTAAAGCCAAGGAGAAAAGATCAACAGTTCCTGGAGAAGGTCACTAAGCTGTTTTATCTATCTAATGTGAAACGAGAACTGCAATGTTATAGAACAGGAGTCGGCAACCTCTGGCACATGGCTCGCCAGGGTAAGCACCCTGGCAGGCTGGGCCAGTTTGTTTACCTGCTATATCCGCAGGTTTGACCGATTGTGGCTCCCACAGGCCCAAATACAGTTTTTTTGCTGAAGGAATCAGATGCCATTAGAATGGCAAAGAACAATCAGACACTTTGGTTTGCTCTGGAAAGGATTTCATGTTTGTATAACTGAATTAGATTTATATTTACCTTTTTATTAGAGAAGCCAACATTGGAAGCCTGAAATTTTGCTTAATCTACGAACACTCTTCAGAGTTATTCCCTTCTTAGAGCTATTAATACAACCCATTTAATACCAGAGTAGCTTGGCAGCACTTCCCACTGAAAATGCTAAACAGCATAGCATGTACATTGAGGGATTGGAAACCTTGTTTAAAAGTTAGAAAGGTTTGTTCCCCACATTCTCCATCTGGCCTCCCTGGATGGCCCCACAGGAAAGCTTTTGGTGACGGTTGGATAGCAAACACTCAACATGCCATTTTCAGACTGAAAATATTAAGAAATAACAAAGGAAAGAAAGCAATGGCAATAGCAAAACCATGGGTAGTCTTGACATCCGAGACCAGAATATATTTAAAAAAAAAAAAGGAAAAAAATAATAATCCTAGCTATTACAGCCTTGTTAGTCTAACTTCTGGCCTTCTACAATAACACTATGGGAGAAAAAACCACTAAACATGGAAGACTTCATCCAGAAGGAATGCTGAGCACATCTCAGCCAAAGACCAGAGCAGATGTGTGTAAATGCAGTAGTCTTCAGCTCTCAGGGCTGATTACACAAATCCAGCTCCCTGGTACAGTTTGGAACATCTGGACACTAATTTACCCAGCTCCCCACATCACCCAAAGGGCTGTCCCAGAAGCTGTGTTCCCTTTATTTATAGGCACAACCCTGTGTGGAGTCCAGGAGTGGCAACATAGGCAGCCATTTTGATGGTTCTGTGGCACCAAAGGACCCTTAAAATGTGGATGAAACTGGCTTTAGCCCTGCTTTGCACTGCCTGCAGAGAGAGAAGCAGCTGAAGCAGGACTGAAGATCTAGCCCTTGAGGACAATAGAGCCATACACAGCAGAGATTTATAAAAACAAATCTTGTAAACATATTTACTAGCTTTTTTAAAAAAAACCAAATGAATGGATGAAGGAATTGCAACATGTAAGCCTTTTGTCAGATGCTGATGGCAAAAACAAGGGCTGGGTTCAAAATGGGTTTTCTCTACCTGGATTCCTTGCTGCAAAAAGTCCTCACACACATCAGTGGCAAGTTCAAAACCAAGTGCCTTATTTACAGTGTTGTACAAGTCCTTGTTCCCCACAGCATCTGGCTTTTACCTTTGCACTAAGCACAGGGCAAGAAAATGCACCTACCTCAGATCCCAGTTTCTCCAGCCCTTCCTTCTAGCCTTCTCCACTCCTCTTTCCTCTTTAAACTGCCTTCAGCTGATGAGCTGAATCACCATGTTAATTGGTTAATCATCCAGTCCTTAGCCAATTATCTCCTCAGTTTGTCCCAGGTAGGGGACACTTGCCAAGTACATAGAGTAGTGAGTCAGACTTGGCTTCTCATACTCGGTCACAGGGTCCCTCCTCTTTCAAAATAACTAAAACATTGGTTCATCCCTTTACCCAGAGTCATACTCAACTTCAACCCACAGGTAAAAGAGAAGAAATTCTCCATGGTCACCTTTAGCAGGCAGTTCTTCACAAGCACAATCATGAGTATATTTATGTAAATATTAAATATTTGTTCGCCTTGTAGGTACTTATAGACTGTGATCAAGTCACCCCTTAACATTCTCTTTGTTAAGCTAAATAGATGGAGCTCCTTGTGTCTATCACTATAAAGTGAGATTACAAATCCTTTATCATTCTCCTGGCTCTTCTTTGAACCCTCTCCAATTTAACAATATCATTCTTGAATTGTTGGCACCAGAACTGGGAACACCAGTACCAAATACAGAGTTAAAGTAACCTTTCTACTCTTGCTTGAGATTTCCCTGCTCATGCATCCCAGAATTAGTGACCTGTCCTCTTCCCTGTGGAATCCCACTTGAGACCTCCCTCCAATTTGACATCATTCCATTAATAGTTACTCTGTTTGTGGTTGTTCTGTCATCCATGAATTTTCAAATATTGCCAGTGGCTCCAAGATTTCTTCAGCTGACTCCTTTAGCACCCTGGTGTGACTAGCATCAGGCCCTGCTAACTTGAAATTCATCCTGATTCAGAAAGTTGTCCCCAGAACATGCTAAGAACTTGTAGGCTATACTATGTTTTTCTGTAATAGTCTTCCAAGAGATATCAGGGAAGTTAAAATCATCCATTAATATTCTTTTATGCGTTTTAGCTGCTTGTACAATGCCTCATCCACCTTCTCTTCTTGATTTGGTGGTCTGGGCTGGCTTTTCGCTTTTCCCCTTCTCACCAGAAGAAGGCTCCTTTCCTTGAGGCCTTTTGGCCATGAGGCTTGTAAGTAGAGTCCTGCACACACAAAAATGTGTATCCGCATCTGATCCACAATCCGCAAAAAATATCTGCAGATATCCACATCCGTGATATCCATGGATTTGCAGGGCTCTACTTACCATGGCTGGACTGAGGCGCTGAAGCACCGCCAGGCTGAGCCGGGTCAGGGAATGCCACACGGGCAACTGTGGGGTGCTGGTGTGGAGTCGCGGATCTATCACCTGCCCTTGGCCAGGCGCGGAGCCTGTGGGGGGTGGGAACATGGCCTCACTGTGGGCAGGTGGAGGCTCCACTGTGGCTCCCCATGGCTTCCCAGCTGAGCTGCTGGCTGGCCTGACCAGGGTAGTGGAGCCTTGGGGGGAAGGGGGAGAAGACGGGAATGGGGAGGGATCTGCCTCTGTGAAGATTGGATGAGTAAGACCCCCCTGCGACCCCGCCCAGGGCAGGTGGAGGGTCCCCACAGCTGCCTACCTAGCTCTCATCAAGGCTAGACTGCAGCTCCAAGACCCCTGTCTGGCATCAGGGAGCGCTGCACTGGCAGCTGTGGGGAGCTGCAGCAGACCCTCCACCTGCCCCTGGCCCATGTCTCTGCCCCCTAGATTCTCTGCTCAGGGCAGGGGGAGGATATGCACCCTGGTTCCTCACAGCTGCCCACCCAGCAGGGGGGAGGGATAGCTCAGTGGTTTGAGCATTAGCCTGCTAAACCCAGCGTTGTGAGTTCAATCCTTGAGGAGGCCACTTAGGAATCTGGGGCAAAAATTGGTCCTGCTAGTGAAGGCAGGGGGCTGGACTCAATGATCTTTCAAGGTCCCTTCCAGTTCTAGGAGATTAGTATATCTCCAATTATTACCTTTATTACCAGTTCTTAACATTAGATCCCTGTGTGGATACAGAATTTGTATTCGCATCATAGTGGCTATCCGCAAAAATGGTCCATGGATATAAAGTGAATACCCGCAGAGTTGCAGGGGTCTTCTTACAAGTGGATATAGTGGGGCAGATCCTCAGGTCTTGTAAATTGGTGTAACTCTACTGAAGCTGATTAACTTCAGCAGGAGATCTTACATGTGCAGCACTTTTGAAAATCAGGGAAGTGACTAAGTATGTATTTAGGAACCTAGCTTTATTATCCTATTTTTGAAAATACTGGCCCAAATATGCGGTGGAAGGTGCACTCTTGCATTCGTTAGGATATAAATTGGAATGTCAAATATGCAGAATATCTCTAACCTCTGAATCTGTTTATCCTCATTTTACAGGTGGGGAAACTGAGGCAGAGAGGTTGACTATATGGCCTTGAGAAATTCATTCAATGTCAGAGCTGAGCTTAGAAATCAGGGGTGAAATTTTGATCTCAATGAAGTCATTGGGAGTTTTGCCATTGACTTCAATGAGGCCAGGATTTCACCCCAGGAGTTCCTGCATCTAGTTCCTGGATTTGGGCCTACAATTATTATGACCTTGATTTAGTAAAGCATTTAAGTGCAATGTTTTACTGAATCAGGGCCCCTCTTATTACAGAACTTTAGAATCTTGTCAGTCTGCATTTTGCTAATCAGTACATTTCATAATTTGTAAAAAAAAAAATAGGGACTTCTTTCACAGAAAAGACTTACTTGCTGTTTGTTATCAAATAGCAATGAGGTCTCATATTAAGAATTTGTTATTGATTACAATAAATACTACAGTACATTTACTAGAACATTTTATAATTTCAATACAAATAAAAACTAAAGCACAATTGTCAAAACAAATGATAAAAATACATTTGTGTGATGCACAATCCTTGCTTTTTTTTGTTCTGGCTATTTGTTAATGTATTAATTTGCAAAATCCACTAACTTGCAATGGCAGCTACTATGTTATTTGTGAGGACTCCAGGAAAGGGAAGGATGTGGAAGTTGGATAGAGGGGAAATTGAAATAAAACAAAATTAAAGTCTGATTTTTCAAGTGGAAAGAATCTTGAGAAATAACTCACCTCCAAGGCATGATCAAATAATAAATGCAAAGGATGATAGAAGCACTTAGAATAATATATTATTGATGAAGAATAACGAATTAAGTCATTTACTATTCACACATTTCAAGTGTAATATATATAGAGAGATTTTTCATTAAAATTGTCTTTACATGATTTAAACTTGCAAAAATGTAATTATTTTGATATATTCCATGTTCATTTCCTTGTAGATGAAAGTAATATAAATGCTGCTCCCTGCAGCAGAGAGTATAACCATGCCTGTACATTTCTGATTAATCAATAGTCCTATGGTATTTACTGACTATTTATGGGGGGATATTCAGTTGGTGGTAGAAAGTCCACCAAGAAGAGGGTTGCAGAAGTGTAAGGTACATGGAGTCCTGTTTATGCTGGTTAATGAAATAGTCTTCAATACTGACTGTTAAGAGCTTTTATAGAACACTCCTGGAACCCTTCATACTATACATACTATGAATATGTAGAGAACCTGAACCTTTGCCCAAATATCAAACTGAATCTGTATGTGGGGTTTCAAAAAGTTCGGTTAATTTTTTTCTTTCACCTTTATTTTCTGTACTCCCTGATTTTGTCCAGGACCAGGACTGGAAACTCCCATTTCAAAGCGCACTAGGGGACTTAGCGTGTGGCAGCAGGGTCCATACCAACACTTTGTGTGCTGGCTAGTGATGGGTAGGTTTACAGCCCAGCCTGTCACAAACAAAGGGTTCATTTTTAGGCAAGCCCAAAGTAATGGAATATGGCAGGAAAGCTCTTCTTGTGGCATTTCCAAACTGAGTGAAGGCGGCAAGTCATGGAAATTTCACAGCACAGTTTGTTCTTGTGAGATGCTCACTCTGAGATCTAGCCCAAAGCTGTACAAAAAGGCTTTTGGACAAGTCCACAATGTACCTGAACTGAACTCTGAATTTTAGCATGTCACTGACTATTATTCCAACCCATCTGTTGTAGAAAGAGTTGAAATTAGCGATGGATGGATTAAAGGTTTGGTTCCAACCTTATCTGAACTTCTTTGGTTCACAAAATTGAGCTTTAACCGCACAAGTATAGCCTTTTGAGTGAGATATGCAACATTTACTTGGTCAGTCAGGACAGAAACATCATGAGAGCAACCTTTCTTATGGTACTTTGGCAAACTTGCTTCAGCTGCCATGTGGATCTAGGAAGTTCAGACATGCATACAATGATAAATAATGGGAGACGTTAGCATAAAAACTATTTCAAACATCAGAAAAGCATCATATTTTTGTTCAGGTCAAGTTCAATGCCAGGGTTTGGGTTTGTTTTTATTTTATCTGCGCCTGTATGTTAAGCCCTAATTTTAAGTTGTTTCAGTTCCCACAATGGACAAAGAAGTTTATGATAATTTGAATATTTTTGACTGACATGGCTCACCCATCTCAGACTGTATAATCACAATGATTTCTTCTGGCCTTCTTATCTATGTATCATAATATATTTATGATTGCTTTAAAGGTGTCTAAAGTTTCAGTTTGAGTTTTAAGCAAAAGTTCACATAGTGATGAAATTCTGTCTTTCTGCCTCTCTCTCTCTATATATATGCAGTATTGAAGCCTATGTACTATGCAACCTGTTTTGTTATGTAGCATAAATGGGGCCCCATATAGCCTGAGCTTCCATGGATTTTGAATTTGCCAGATTCCTTGCATAGCTTCAACCTGGTGTTAAAGGTGTGTTCTGCCCCCCCCCGCCCCTTGTATAGGCAAATATCCAGTATAAATGGTGTCTAGCAAGAGATGACTAGGAGCTGTGAGGTTCAGATCTACAACTAGATTTTCATATGTTTAGGAGGGAATCCCATTTTTAACTTATTTACTACAAAAGCTTTTTGTAAACTCTCCTGTTTCTCCTCTGTGGACCTCAGATCCTGAGCCTGCACATCTTATTCTTACTGTCAGATCATGCTTTCCCTTCCCCTTTGATCCCAAATTTCTACATAGAAAAATGTCCCTGCTAAAAATCATATTTAATATGCTCCATTGTTGTGCTTATGTTAGTGTTATGCCCTCTAGTGGTAAATGATAAGTCAGCTCCCCAGACAAAAGGGCACAAAGATTGGAAAATCTGGAGAGAGAAACAGACACTACGCTGAAGGGAATGACTGAAAAAGACAGCATAGATTTAACTTGTACTCATTACTGCTCATATAGTGCTGCTTTTACTCACTGTGCTATTTTTGATTATTCTGTGCTGGTACATGCATCTTGAAGCCTTGATGCTGATCTCATACTGACATGACTCCTTTGGCTTCAGTGGAGTTACTCCAGATTTACACTGGAACTAGGATTAGGTGCAGAAATGAGAGTGCAGTAAAAAAGAGCTGCACTGAGTAATGGAAGCAGTACTATGGTAATATAGCAATGTTCACTGTTCCTTTGTCCCCCAAAGCAGTACAAAAAAGTTCCAAATGTAAAGGAACACAGGCCAAATTGTGTCTACTTGATGTTTACAACACATGCACAAACCCAGTCACTTTAGTGATGTGATTTCATTGTGTGTCACAGTCATCAGGTGAATGCAACTCAAGGTGAGAGGGTTAAATTCGGATATGTTTCTATGGGTTTAATTTGATCTAGTTGTGCCCACAACACTCCTTTTAATGAAAGCTTTGAGAGATACCTGTGATTCAGCTTCAATTGCACTGTCTTCATTTCTTTGTTTTCTGCTTGCAGATCCGGCCCTGTTAAAAGTTATTGTCTTTATTTTATTAGGTGAGAAGAGGAAAACCAGCACAGTCTGAACTACCTGGAGCTTATGCCTTAACCTAGGAAAGGAGTGAGAAATTCTGAGTGCTTTACGTTCCTCTATATTTAGACGAAAGACAGAATTGGCAATGAGCAGGAAAATCAGGACCAGACTGAAAATGAGAGCCATGGATTCAGCATCACCAACATAAGTCTTAAACCTGTTCTGCTTACCTCCTCCCCAATGTGACTAATGCTTCCCCCTTCCCTTGTAAGCACTGTAGGCCTCATAAGAGCTGGCATAGAGTGCTCACCATGGCAGCAAAGATTGGGAGGTTATGGGAAGTTTTTTAAAGTGTAATGGAATTGAATTTTCATTTGTTTTTGAGGAAATTGATATATCAGCAGCAGAGTATAAGATTTGTGATCTTTGCTACAATGCAATGAAGAGCATTGCACACCAGTTACCTAGAAACGAATTATAAATACCAGAGGCAAAGAGGTGTTCCAAGTCAAGAAGATTTAGTTGCAGCCTAAGAGATGGCAACAATGGTAGTAGTATACGGTTGTTGGCAACACTTTGGATTACTCTAGACTTGGTTAGATGTAGAGGTGTACTAGGAATGAAATATCTGCTGCCCTTAGATATGTTCAACACATCTGACATAGCTGTAGACATAGCAAAATGGCCAAGGTGCCATTGTGATGAATTGGGGCTATATTTGTGTAACTTTGTATATGTACTAAATTTGTATATGATTAGGATCCTACCAAATTCACAGCCATGAAAAACACATCACAGACCATGAAATCTGGGCTCCTTCTGTGAAATCCTGGTCTTTTGTGTGCTTTTACCCTATACTACACAGATTTCATGGGGGAGAACAGCGTTTCTCAAATTGGGGTCCTGACACAAAAGGCAGTTGCAAGGGGGTTGGAAGTTTTTTTTAGGGGAGTCACAGTATTGCCACACTATTTTCTGTACTGCCTTCAGAGCTAAGCAGCAGCTGTTGGCTGGGTGCCCAGCTTTGAAGGCAGTGCCCCGCCAGCAGCGGTGCAGAAGTAAGGGTGGCAATACTATACCATGCCATCCTTATTTCTGCACTGCTGGTGGTGGTGGCTCTGCCTTCAGAGCTGGGATCCCAGCCAGCAGCCACCACTCTCCGGCTGCCCAGCTTTGAAGGCAGTGCCACCGCCAGCAGCAGTGCAGAAGTAAGGGCAACAGTACCACAACACCCCCTACAATAATCTTGCAACTGCCCCAACTCCTTTTTGGGTCAGGACCCCTAAAAGTACAATACTATAAAATTTTCATATTTAAATAGCTGAAATAATGAAATTTATTATTTTTAAAATCCTATGACCATGAAATTGGACCATAAATTTGGTAGGTCCTAATTTCTTATTGATCTTGTGAAGTTGTATTATGAAAATCTGCTGTCATGAGTGCCAGTATATAAGACAGGAAAAGGAAGTGAGGCAGGAGATCAAAGTCACAGAAGCTGGGAAGAGGCTCCATGAGGGAGAGAGATCGGCTAACATGCAACAGCCTGAATGAGGAGGGGACACCTTGCCTGACTGTCTTCCTGGACCTAGATAGTTCCCCAAGGAGTCACAAGGGAAGATTGAGCTAGAAAGTGAGGGATATTACCATTTCAGGTGTTTATTGTTTTGTATGATCTGTATTCTGAAGAAGAACAGAGAGAATCCTTCCACACTGACCTTGATAAAATTTTGTCATCCGTTCCAAATACAGATAAGATAATCCTCTTAGGGAACTTTAACACAAAAGTTAGTCAAGATTCTAATGTATGGAGTAGCACCACTGGGAAGGAAGGTGTGGGCAAGACCAATTCCAGTGGCATCCTTCTACTAAGCAAATGTACAGAGCATGACCTTGTGATCACAAACACAATCTTCAGACAAAGCAACAAGTACAAAACAACTTAGCTTTGACAACAACAACACTGGGATTACAGCCCTTTTGGACCAGAAGAGAAAAGCTTTCTGCGACTGGCAAAACCAATCACTATCCAGTCATAAACAGAGCTCTTTCTATCAGCTCAAAACTGAAGTTCAAAGGAGGATCTGAGAAATCAAAAACAAATGGTGGGAGAACAAAGCAAAAGAAATCCAAACATGCGCAAACAGACATGATATGCGGAGCTTTTTTTGTGAGACAAAGACCCTATACGGACCAAGCACATGCAGGCCTGGAGGGCAGCAGGCGGCTCCGGTGGACCTCCAGCAGGCATGCCTGCAGATGCTCCACCGGAGCCGCGGGACCAGCGGACCCTCTGCAGGCACGTCTGTGGGAGGTCCACTGGAGCCGCGGGACCGGCGACCGCCAGAGCGCCCCCCGCGGCGTGCCGCCGTGCTTGGGGTGGCGAAATTGCTAGAGCCGCCCCTGAGCACATGTGGCCTCTCACCTCTGAGATCTGAAGATGGTGGTACCCTTCTTAAAGATAACAAATCCATCAAAAAGAGCTGGAAGGAACACTACCAAAAGCTTCTAAATCGAGAATTGACTGTGACCTGACGACACCATCGACTCCATCCCTCAGCACCCAATCTGGGAAACTCTTGCCAACCCACCGACACCCGAGGAGGTCTTCAAAGCATTTAAACAAATGAACAATAAAGCACCAAGTCCTAATGGCATACCAGCCGAAGTACTGAAAGTGGGGGAGAAACACTGAATAACAAGCTTCATTTGCTGCTCCTCAAAATCTGGCACACCAATGAAATCCCTTCTGACTTACGTAACGCTAACATTGTCACCATTTTCAAAAAGAGGAGACAGGGCAGACTGTGGCAACTATCGAGGCATGGCCCTCCTGTCCATCGCTGGGAAGATACTTGCTAGAATCTTACTGAATCACCTGCTCCCTCTTGCAGAGGAAGTACTTCCAGAGTCCCAGTGCGGCTTCAGACCATCACAAAGCACCACCAACGTGATTTTCACAGCCAGACCGATCCAGGAAAAATGTCAAGAACAACACCAGGAGCTGTATATGGCCTTTATCTGTCTGACCAAAGCTTTCGACTCTGTCAACCATGAGGCTCTGTGGAAAATCATGTCAGAGTTTGGCTGCCTAAGCAAATTTATCACCATTGTAAGACACCTCCACAACCAAATGACTGCCTCCATCCTGTGCAGTGGCTCTACCTCTGAGCCCTTTGTCATCCAAACTGGCATAAAACGAGGCTGTGTACTGGCACCCACCCTTTTCTCCATTTTCTTAGCAGCTATGAAAACATTAACCCAAGACTGTCTACCACAGGGCATTGACATCCAATACTGGACTGACAGCAACCTCTTCAACCTTTCTCATCTCTGTGCCAAACTAAAGTAATATCAGCAACAATAACTGAACTCCAGTACGCAGATGATTGTGCTGTAATTGCAAACTCAAAGGAGGATCTACAAACAGCCCTTAATTGCTTCTCTGAAGCTTACAAAAGCCTAGGGCTAACTCTGAACGTCGGTAAAACAAAATTCTCCATGAGCCAGTCCCCAGTCAATCATCAGACCCAGTAAGGAAGATCTACATCGACAAAGAATTGGAAAATGTAGAATCTCTCACACAGGGCAGACACAGATGTTGAGATTCAGCACAGAATCTGCTGCACTAGGCTTGCCTTTGGCAGACTCTCCAGGTGTTCAAGAATCACAACATCAGAACACATACTGGACTTTTAGTTTATAAAGGAATGGTAATCCCAACTTTCCTCCATGTCTGTGAGACTTGGGAGACTATAGAAAACACATGAAAAACCTGGAGCACCAGCACTATCTTTAGAAGATCCTCAACATAAAGTGGGAGGATCATCACGCTAATGTCAGTGTCCTCACAGAAGCCAAAATCTTCAGTGTTGAAGCTCTGATTATCCAGCATCAGCTGAGGTGGAGCAGGCACTGGGTGCCCAGGCCTGATATATGCTTGCTAAAACAACTGCTGTACTCCCAACTCACCAAAGGAGAAACTCTTTAAAGACACCCTCAAGACAAACATCAAGAGATGTGGCATTGACACTGCACGCTGAGAGACAACAGCCCAGGATAGGGATAACTGGCAAAGATTTGTCAGAGAGGCATAACCACTTTTGAGGAAAATTGCCTTGCCCTGGTCACAGAAAAACACCAGAAAAAAAAAGGAAAGACAATTGTCATGCAGCAATCATGGCCCAACCAGTCTTCCAACATCACCTGCAACTTGTGCCAACAAGCCTGTGGCTCAAGGAGCAGACCCAAAGGACCATAAAAAATAAAACCGGTGAAAGATCATCCTCAGCCTTGAGGGATCGCTAACCATGATGATTGTCTTGTGCTTTACACTATTAAGCATAAAAGAGCATAAAGATCTTGGACTGTACAAAATGTGTGTGTTTGCTGACTGCTTCCCCACTGCTGTGTGTGCTTGAGAGAGCTAAATTCAAAATCAGAAGCTTCACACCTGTTAGGACGCATGCAAGTGCAGGGAGTTTAAAGGGTTAGCACTGAGCCCAGAGCGGCTTGGTGGCTGGAAAGAAGATTTCAGCTCTAAGAGTTAATTCCAGACAGAAGGCCTGTGCCCTAAGATTGTGCTAAACACCCCAAGACTGGAGAGTGGCTGGACTCTAATCAGGCTCCAGAAGCTTGAAATACCCCAGGAATTCAGCACAGGCTTGGATTCCCTTCATACTAGTCCTAGCGGGTTGCCAGGAAGAGGCGCTCTCTAGGAACGATGACAGCCATGAATCTATATTAGTCCTCAAAGTGGTACCATGGAAGGTATTGATCTCTTTGAATGATGTCACAGAATATGCTGCTGCTGATACTTTGAATAATGAAGACATGATGTTTCCCCCACAAAATACATCTTTTCAGAACAGACTGCTTAAGACTGACAAAAACAAAGGGAAATCATTCAAGTTTGGGAAACAGATCCGATTCCTAAAGTATCAAACTGCTCATAATGAGCCTCCAGGTGCACCCTGTGTTTACTGATACCTGCCCAGAGCCAAATGTGTTCGATCTATCTTCACTTGCATTAAAAGCCATCAAGAACGTACTATTTTATAGGCAAGCCAGTGAAAAGACATTCAGGATTTACATCCCTGTGAATTTTCATGAAGCTACTCTGAAGGATTCTGCAATGTAACCTTCCGATACAAAGGAGAAAGCACCTTACCGATGTTCTGTGCTGTACCCAAACAAGAGAGGCACAGGAAGGCCATTAGGAATGGATTGCTCAATTTCCACTCTAAGCATCTTTTTCCTCTTCCTGCAAAAAAGTTCATTCTACAAATATTTCCTCCAAATATTAGACTTTGCCACAAATAAAAGGCCAGTTTTTCATTTCCAGTCTGGCTACTTTGTGTAGTGTTGGGATCTGTGCTTTTAAGGGCAGAGCTTCCCAGACAGAGATTCTGGGTTGGGTGCTGTTGTTGGGCACAGCCAATTAGAACCACAGTGGACACAGAATAAAGTAGAGGTCTTTCAAGCATCTACGCATTGAGTGAATACCAAATATATCACCTTGCACACTGAATGTGAAGCAGCTGCAACATGGCTGTAACTGGCCATCTGAGAATTCCACCAACAGGCTGAGCTCTCAGCAGTGAAAAGCAGGCAGAGATGGTTCCTGCACCAATGGCATGGTAGGGGTATGTGTTGAAGGAAGCAAGAGTGTATCCAGGGCATGGTGGAACTCAGCAGTTGTCCATTGTGAGGAAGAAGGATCTTAGGGATGCTAACTAATCTTCTCTCAAATATCTAACCTCCTAATAAAGACATCTCCTGGTCTGTTCGGTGTTACCCTTTCAACAGTTGCCTGAAAAGTGACTTACACACTTTCATAACTCGGTCTTCAACATAACTGACACTTGTTGACATATACCAGACTCACTGTCACGATGATGCCAATAGCTGGGGTGAATGCAATGCAGAGCAGCTACCTTCTTCTGCCATTTGAACTGCTCACATCTTATTGACGTTGGCAGGCGATAGCTAAGGACTGACAAAATCATAGCTGGAGACCAGAGCAGTTCACTTATGTGTTAGTGTTGCTCAAAAGAGATATTAGACTTAGAAGAATGTATTTAGTGTTTAGACTCTGACATGCTTGTATATTGCTTTCATGCATTAATCTTATCTGTAATGTTTATATTCCTTGCTATAAGGAAACAAGTTTGCCTTCAAACCTTGAAAATGTTTGTTCTAAAGTTGTGAACTCAGATGGGCAGAGTGTCCCCCCACCCCCACACCCATCCAGAAGGACTGTCAACATCAGATGGGCCATCAAGGAACATCACAATGCAAAGGATTGGTGAATGGCCCTGTCACATCTTGGAAATGCTATGTGCAAGGAAGCTTGTTCTATGGACTTGGAGACTGAATGAAGGGAATAAAACAGACACAGGAAATTTTTCTCTCTCTTTGCTGTTTGAACTCTCACAGGGTCAGACACTCAACTGAAGCCAGAGATCCCCAGGGTTTTCCTCTGGGTCCACCATGAAAGTCATTTTGAATGGACAGATCACTACAACTCTGTCACTTTTAGCATTTAGATGGTAACACATTTGTGCATATATGTTTGCTTGCTTTAACCTGTAAATAACTCTTTTTTCTCCCTTGTTAACAAACCTATAGATGGGTTACTATAGGATTATCACAGGCGTAGTCTTTGGTGTAAGATCCAGGGTACCAATTGATCTGGGGTAAGTGATTGTCTCTTGGGACTGGGAGCAACCTGAATATTTTGTGATTTTTGGTGTAATTGACCATTTACTAAGTCCAGCTTGCCTAGGTGGCAAGATACGCTGGCAAGTTTAAGGGAATTGGCTGTAACTCCATGATATGATTCTCATAGTGGTCCAGGAGTTCACATTCATTACTGACTTGGTGACATCTAACTATCAAACATATAATGACCTGCCCTGAGGTAGGCACTCACAGTCATGAACCACTCCAGACATCATGACACTTACTTCCCCAGTGAGTTCACAAAAGGTTGAGGGGGACGGAGAGAATGAGCCCAGTGGGTTTCCACAGAGGAACATTTCTCTTCCCCCCCGCACCGTTCCCTCCCCCTGAGGGCCAGTCTTATCCTTCTGTTTTCCATTCCAAGCTCCCCATCCGGGGTAATGTTTATGATTCAGTTCATCACAAAAAGATGCAAATTTCTTGTTGGAAGAAAATGCAGCCTGAATCTCTGCAGGGACCCTTTGCTTCTCCTGCTGTCTTTGCCCCCTACTGGATTCAGAGGAGGCAACTCCCAGCAGGGATCATCTAGGAAAAGGAAGGGGCAGGACATTAAAATATAGACTTAAAAACATAGTCCTGGGGCCTGATTTTTCAGATGTGCGGAGCATCAGCAGCTCTTATTTCCTTCACATGGAGTTGTAAGTGCCCAGAACCACTGAAAACCATGCCCCTATATCTTACTATCCCATCTGTCCAGTTGAGGAGAGTATGCAGATTTTTTTAGTTCATCCAGTGTGATTCAATAGGAATGACCCCATGCAGCAGAAAATCCCTTGCTGGACAGATGGAATTTTAAGGCTCTAGGGCGGTGGAGCAAAATTGGTCAATTACACACCCCATGATTCTAACTTTATAGAAAGTAAGTCTGCACACACACACAAATTGTTTTAGCTACACTTTAATATTTGACCATGTTACTTTCAATATATAAGCCTAATTTAGAATTTTACCTCTCAGAGGCCATCTGCTTACAATTTAATCTTACACATTAAGCACAAAAGTAAATTACACACAGATGGTAAAGTAATTCTTGGTTAATTATTAAGGAGATATTGGAAGAAAGAAATGAAGACTTTCCTTTCAGTGTAGCAATGATTTTATCTTTCTTTTAAAACCAGGCTACTTAGCAGTATGTAACTTTTAAAATATTTTCTTTCTTAAAAATGTGTTAATAAAGAATTTTAATCATGTATCAATTCCACAGAGAAAAAAAGCTCTCTCTTGTCTGAAGCTGAGACCTGTCAAAGCTAGCTTGAGTTAAAGCTGAACTCAAATGCAACTGCTCATCACAATGGAATCACACTGTGCGGAAGGAAGCTGGGTTTCAAATCACTACGGGTTTCTACTTCTAACAGATGTTTGTATCTTACTTCATTAAAAGTCATAAAATTGACTTACTGGAAAATAATTAAGTTCAATGAGCTTTGGATTCTAGGGACTTTTGTCTTTTTTGCTAGGAGTTCCATTTTGAAAGGGAAAGTACCACAATGTAAACAGCCCTGAGATCTCTTGTTCCCTTTAAAGGAGAAAGATTTAACTTTGGTTATTCTGACTCATCTAATATAGGAGTAAGGATGGAATTCTGTAACAGTGTGTGTCATTTCTCTCAACATGCCAGGCCCAAATAGTGGGACACAACGTGTGTCAACACCCACAACAGAGCATACAAAAGTAATTCATGCAGGAAAATTAAAAGAGCTGGATTCCTTCTTGTAGTGTAAATGACTTTCAGATTCACAGTTCTTTATTTCTAATGTAAATAATTTTCAGCATTAAAAATGAGGGGATAACAATGTAAGGAATGGTGGGAACAAAATGTCCCTCAAAATCAGTTATAACTTAATTATTCTGGGCTGTTTCAAACAGAACAACTCATTTGTAATACTTTTTCCCAGAGCTGTGATTTTAAATCCAATACCTTTTTGATGGTCAATGGTTGTGTTCATATAATTATACACCCAATTTAGTTTTATTTTCTTCCTGTGACCCTTTCAAAATACAATTTGAGAAAGCAAGCAAGAGAGAATGAAGTAGTTTAGCAAATCAGTTATCCCTGAACTAAACTCCTTGCTTTCTGCCATCCTAGAGGCAGTCTGTGTGATTTTTAATGGATTGGAGAGTAAGCAAATAGTTTCTGAAGGCACTAAGAAAATCGAATGCATTTGTATTTTTACTAGCGGAAGGAAATACTAAAGTTTTTATGACTTTTACAATGTTTTCCTGAAATCAAAACATACCTTTGATTTATTGAAAAGCTGTTCCAGTTGAATAATATACCAGTAAAGCATTGGGTGTGTGATGAATTTAATCTCTTTCAAAATACTGGATATCCTGCAAAACAGATTCTAGAATGTTCACTCTAAATTTCAGGAGCAATTCAAAACTTGGGGTGTCCACACTTCAGCATGAACTTTTGTCTCACCTCTCACAACCAATAAAATGAACAGTAGTGTAACAGTGATATACACAACCCCATCTGCATTATCACAAGCTCTCCCAAAGGCACTACTGGGCTGTGAAAAGACCAGACAAGTCGCAATAAATCAGAACAAGAAGTTGCCTTAAGTTCTGTGCTAATTCATAATGCCACTACATTTACAAATAATATCCACCAGGTGGCAGAAGGAAACAAATTACAGTATAATTTAGCAAAACACTTTCTGATCATAATGAATGGGGAGAAAGACATTCAATTTAGTATGCTCTCATTGTTCATATATACAGTGGGCATCTCTGTGTCAGCAGCTAAAACACCATGTCAGTATGGAAAGAACAATCAAGTGGCCATCTACAAGTCAGATGAGCCCTCAGGAGCAATGTGGAATGTTGTTCACTGTCAGAAGATAGTGAAGTGGGATCCTATGAGTATCAGTGGTTATTAATTATATTTTTAATGTTTTATATGTACTGTATGCAATTATCATGTGTTTGTGAATCTACACACACACACTTTTCAAAGAGGGCTTACAGTTCAGGTTTGAAATCAGGAAAGCAATTAGACCAGGGGTGGGCAAACTACGGTCCGCAAGCCGTTTTAAGCTGGCCCGCAAGCTCCTGCTGGGGAGCAGGATCGGGGGCCGCACCACATGACTCAGCCCTGCTCTGGCACTCCAGCCGGGACACATGGTTGGGGCCCCAGGGGCCGCACCATGCGGTTCCCGGAAGCTGCAACATGGCCCTGCTCTGGCTCCTACATGCTTCAATGGCCCCCTCTGGCACTCCAGTGAGAGATGCAGAGGCGGTGCCTACGGATGGGGCAGTGTCCAGAGCTTCCTGGCTGCTCCTCCGGAGAAGGGACATGCCACTGCTTCTGGGAGCCACTTGAGGTAAGCGCCTCTCAGAGCCTGCACCCCGAGCCTCTCCCCATGTCCCAACCCAGCCCTGATCCCCCTCCCACTCTCCAAACCCCTTGATCTCAGCCTGAAGCGCCCTCAAACCTCTCATCCTCAGCCCCACCCCAGAGCCCGCACCCCCAACCAGAGCCCTCATCCCCTTCTGCACCCCAACCCCAATTTTGTGAGCATTCATGACCTGCCATACAATTTCTATTCCTCAATGTGGCCCTTGGGCCAAAATGTTTGCCCACCCCTGAATTAGACCAACATTTCAAACATGGGTTTTTAAAGTTATGTCCTTAATTACACAATTTCTACAGGAGCTGTGAGTGCTCAACGCCTCTGAATATCAGGCCACTTTTATTTAGGCGCCTAAGCAGGGATTGTAGGATGGAAATCTGTTCTTTCTCGGTGATAGTTCTGAAGTACTGTCCGAAAGTGATACATCAGTAGAAGAGGTTTTAGAACAAGTTGATAAACTAAACAGTAATAAGTCACTAAGACCAGATGGTATTCACCCAAGAGTTCTGAAGAAACTCCGATATGAAATTGCAGAACTACTAATTGTGGCTTGTAACCTATCACTGAAATCAGACTTTGTACCAGGTGACTGTAAGGTGGCTATTGTAATGCTAATTTTTAAACAGGGCTTCAGAGGTGACCTGGCAATGACAGGCAGGTGAGCCTGACATCAGTACCAGCAAATTGGTAGAAACTATAATAAAGAACAGAATTATCAGACACATATACATGATTTCTTGCAGAGCAGTCAATGTGACTTTTGTAAAGGGAGGTCATGCCTGAGCAATCTATCAGAATTCTTTGACAGAGTCAACAAGCATCTGGACAAGGGTGATACATTTGATACAGTGTACTTGGATTTTCAGAATGCCTTTGACAAGGTTCCTTACCAGAGGTTCTTAAGGAAACTAAGTAGCCCTGGGGAAGGTCCTCTCTTGGACCGATTAAAAGATAGGGTAGGAATAAATGGTCCATTTTCACAATGAAGAGAGAGAACAGCTGCGTCCCAAAAGATCTGTATAGGGACCAGTGCTGATCAACATATACATTAATGAACTGGAAAAAAAGGAGTAAACCCTGACGTGGCAAAATTGACAGATTATACGAAATTACTCAAAATAGTTAAATCCAAAGCAGACTGCAAAGAGCTACAGAGGGATCTCAGAAAACTGAGTGACTGAGCAAATAAATGGCAGATGAAATTCAATGTTGATAAGTGCCAAGTACAGTAGAATCTCAGAGTTCTGAACACCAGAGTTATGAACTGACCAGTCAACCACACACCTCGTTTGGAACCGGAAGTACGCAATCAGGGAGCAGCAGACACCTCCCACTCCCCCCACCACGAAAAGAAAAAGGAAATACTATACAGTACAATACTGTGTTAAAGGTAAGTTACTAAAAAAAATAAAGGGAAAGTTTAAAAAAAGAGATTTGACAAGTTTCGGTGCTTGTTTCATTTAAATTAAGATAGTTAAAACATTTTTATTTTGCATAGTAAAGTTTCAATGCTGTATTAAATCAATGTTCAGTTGTAAACTTTTGAAAGAACCACCATAATGTTTTGTTCAGAGTTATGAACATTTCAGAGTTACAAACAACCTCCATTCCCGAGGTGTTCGTAACTCTGAGATTCTACTGTAATGCACATTAGAAAAAAAATCCCAACTCTACTGGGTTCTAAATTAACTGTTACCATCCAAGAAAGAGATCTTGGAGTAACCACGGATCGTTCTCTGAAAAATTCTTCTCAATGCTCAACAATGGTCAAAAAGGCTAATAGTATGTTAGAACTATTAGGGAAGCGATAGAAAATAAGACAGAAAATATCATGATGTCACTATGTAAAGCCATGATGCAACCACCTGGAATACTGTGTCCTGTTCCTGTCACCCCATCTCAAAAATGATATACTGGAACTGGGAAATGTTCAGGGAAGCGCAACAAAGATGATTAAGGGTATGGAACAGCTGCCATATGAGGAGAGACTAAAAAGATTAGGGCTGTTCAGGTTAGACAAAGGCGAGTAAGGGAGGATATGATAGATGTCTATAAAATTGTGAATGGTGTGGAAAAAGTGAATAGAGAAGTGTTATGTACTCTTCACCACAATACAAAAACCAATGGGTCCCCTGATGAAATTAATAGGCAGCAGGTTTAATAACAAACAAGAGGAAATACTTTTTCACACAATGCAGAACTAACCCTGGAATGTGGCGTGCTCAGGGGAGGAGGCGGGGCTGAGGCAGGGATTTGGGGAAGGAGTCCAATGGGGTAGGGAGCGGGCAGAGTTGGGGCAGGGACTTTGGAATGGGTTGGAATGAGGCGGGGCACGGATGGAGTCAGGACAGGGACGAGGCGGGGCGAGCACCCACTGGCACCAGGAGAAGTTGGCGCCTATGGTTAGATGCCTACACCATTTTTGCAAGAGGCTGGTGAGGAGGCAGTGGGAGCAAGAAGAACCCCCTTATCAGTGAGCTTTAAGCCCACTTACCAGGTTGGTCCCTGCCGGTAAGTTAGGAAGAGGAACATCTACTTTCCCTGGTTCATGAATATGTAAGGGAACTGTTGTTCCCTTACTAAAACTCAGTGGGGGTGTTTTGGTTGCTAGCTCCCAGCACTAAAAGAGGAGGGGTCAATGGGAAATCAGGACCCTGAGACTGACGGTCCCCAGGAACAATGGGGAGAGGCCAATGAGCCAGGTCAGCCTGATTGACAGGGTGGGCAGACTAATCAGGGAGTCAGGAGGCCAGGGTCAGACAGAGTGGAGCTGAGCTAAGGAGAAAGTAGGGGCCCAAGCTGAGCTGGGGAGCAGAGCTGTGCCAGCCAGAGGGCCAGAAAAGCACCCCAGGAAGCAGGTCAGTGTTGGGAGCAGTGTCACAGAAGCAGCCCACAGAGCAGACCTGTCCTGGGAGGAGAGCTGCAGCAATCAGAGCCAGAGGGGCCAGAGAAGCAGCCCAGGGAGCTGGAGGCAGAGCAGCAGCAGCAGCAGTGCTGAAACAGAGTGGTGGACCTGGGGCTGGGGCTGGAGCAGTCCGGAGCTGGGTGTGGTGAGCAGCTGGGGAGAGTGAGGGGGACCCTGGGCAGTGGACCAAATGCAGGGAGACACCCCCCAGCCAAGATGCCCTGCAGGCCAGATGTGGAGGGGGATTGTTACCCTGATGGGGTGGGGGTGATGGGAAGAAGTGTCCTGCCACCTAGAGTCTGAGAGCGTGTGGCCACCGCCAGAGCAAGTGTCCAACCCACAGCGTCCCTGCAGTACAGCCAGGGCCTGAGAAGGGGCCTGGGACTTCTAAGGAACAGACTGTGAACTGCTCTGACATTCCAGAGATGCTGGTTGTGATGTCCCCATGCTACAGAGGGGGGTGACGTGTTTTCCTTTAACCTTTCCCATTTTTTTCTTCTTTTTTTTAATTGATTGCTGTTTAATACATTATATTTGCTTTGAACTGTATGTAATGATCAGTGGGTCAGGGACGCATCCAGTGCAGAGAGGGCACCCCAGATTGGGGACACCCTGCCCTAAGTGACCACAGCAGGGTTGGGGGTCGAGCCCCCCAGGAATCCTGGGCCCAGCCTTGTTGGGGTTACGAGGACTCTGCCAGACAAGAGAGTGGAAGGGGAGTCCTCAAGGGCAGGGAGGCCTCTCGGTAAAGGAAGAGGGAATGAGAACTCTGATCCTTTCACTAGCCCACTTCACTGGGGTAGCGCAGAAGCCAGGAAAGTTCCCCACAATAGCGGGACCATTCCCCACTTACACATAGCACTGGGAATTAAGCTTCCAGATGCCTAGAGTGAGAAAGCAGTGCACATGCGCAGAGACAGAAACATAGGTGCCCAGAGAACTTTTACTGCAAAAATATACGAGCCGAGCAAATGTGGCCAGCTAGAGGGTTCAGTGGCAGCTGAGCAGGGTTCTTTCTGCTTCCCAGTGGGGCCTGATTCTGGGATTTAGGTGCCTTAAGTGGCAGTTAGGCACCTAAGTCCTTTCGTGAATCCAACCCTCTTTGCCTTAGTTTCCCATCTGTGAATGAGTGGGAGAAATTCTTTGGCCTGTATTATTCAGGAGGTCAGACTCGGTGATCATAATGGTCCCTCAGGGTCTTAAATGCATGACTCTACAAATAAAAAAGTGAGGCTAATAAGTTCCTGCCCCACAGAAAGGTTGTGAGAATAAATGTGTTAATGTTTGCGTGGGGTTCAGACACTGCAGGGAAGGGATGAGGGCCATATAAATGCCTAGATGGGAAGAGAGGCAGAATGACAGGGGTAGGCCCAGCTTTGAACACTGATAATGGAACCTTTTGACCAGTGTACATGTGACAGGTCGGGCTCCCCGATACTTCAAAAAAGACGTAAATAAAAAGCACAAGATTAACATGTACATTGCGTATGCAGAGGTATGATTTATCTCAAATCACTTATGGATTAGTCTAGTGATAATGTGACAATACGTGGTATTTTCATGTGTGTGGCAAAGTACCAGCTAGACCTGCTTGGTGTAGCAGTTGCAGCATCCAGTTTGTGCTCTCATCTGATTTCCATGGTTACCCAAACTAAGGGCCAGATTGTGATACCCTATTCACACTCAGTAATACCTTACTCCACAAGTGGTGCCATTGAAGTGAATGGGATTACATGTGGAGTAAGGTGCTAACCAAAGGGAGTAGAATCACAGAATATTAGGGTTGGAAGAGACCTGAGGAGGTCATCTAGTCCAACCCCCTGCTCAAAGCAGGACCAACCCCAACTAAATCATCCCAGACAGAACTTTGTCAAGCTGAGCTTTATAAAGTTCTAAGGCTGGAGATTCCACCACCTCCCTAGGTAACCCATTCCAGTGCTTCACCACCCTCCCAATGAAATAGTGTTTCCTAATATCTAGCCTAGACGGCCCCCACTACAACTTGAGATCATTGCTCCTTGTTCTGTCATCTGCCACCACTGAGAACAGCTGAGCTCCATCCTCTTTGGAACCCCCCTTCCGGTAGTTGAAGGCTGCTATCAAATCCCCCCTCACTCTTCTCTTCTGCAGACTAAATAACCCCATTTCCCGCTAGCCTCTCCTTGTAAGTCATGTGCACCAGCCCCCTAATCATTTTCATTGCCCTCTGCTGGACTCTCTCCAATTTGTCCACATCCCTTCTGTAGTGAGGGGACCAAAACTGGACACAATACTCCAGGTGTGGCCTCACCAATGCCGAATAGAGGGGAATAATCACTTCCCTCAATCTGCTAGCAATGCTCCTATAAGCTGTTGGCCTTCTTGGCAAAAGGGCACACTGCTGACTCAGAGCCACTTTCTCATCCACTGTAATCCCCAGGTCCTTTTCTGCAGAACTGTTGCTTAGTCAGTCGGTCCCCAGCCTGTAGCAGTGCCTGGGATTCTTAGTAAGGGTGAGAGCACTTACCTCTTGTGAGGAAGGGTATCACACTCTGGGTCTCAGTGCTTTCTTAAAATAAAGGACAGTTCAGCAGAGGTATTAGATGGTCCCATTAAGGCCCTGTGCTCTCCCAGTGCTTAATAATGCCAATATCAGAGCAACCTCTCCTCCAGTCTGTAAACTGATTTGGAGACCTGCCTCTCTGATCAATCCATATTAGGTGTAGCTTTAAGCCATCCTGGTATTTATTGATGTCAGGATTTATGGGTTCTATTTCTAACTGCCATTGACTTGCTGTGAGCCTGATTCCACTGAATAGTCATCACTGCCTTATGGTGAATAGGACCTCCATATGTAATGCCACTGAAATCAACGGGACTACTGGTGAAGTAAGATACAGATCAGAGACAGTAAGAGTTTTACAGTATGGCATGGAGTGAGATGTGAACTAAAGTCTATCACCTAAACTCTCTCTGCAGCAGTTTACCCAACTGAAAAATGGATATGTTATTTGCCTGCCTCAGAAGGGTGCTGCACAGATTGTTTGTGAAGCACTTTGAGACTCTTAGATGAAAGATGATGTGTAAGTGCAAAGTACTGTATGAATTTTTTGGACACTAATCTGACTCTTTCACTAACTCATCACTAATCTCATGGTACAGATTATTCCACCTCCCTCCATCTGGCAGCTGAAAGCAACCAGTTAAGATCATTCATGTGCTGGAGAACGGCCGAGTATTGTAATTAGCCTTGCTTGGCGTTCAACAAAGTTGCATGCAGTTGGTCATTACTAGCTTTGTGAACCAAATTCGCGTGGCAATTTGGTCTTCTGCTACTCCTGTAATTATTGCCCATATACAATACTAGCTTATCCTTTGCTCAAGTATTACTCATGAAAAACATGATTCAATCAAGCTCACTTTGTATCTCATTCTGCAAATATTCTCACTGAAATCAATCTGTGCAAACTTTTGAGGGGAGAGACAGAAACCTTATTTATTTTTCATGTTTGGAAGATAACTTGTCCATTTACAGCATCCTATAAAGATTGCCAGATTCTCCTCCTTGAGCTAAATCCATTTTGCATTCCTCTAGTGCAGTGGGTCACAAACTTGTTCCGCCGCATGTGCAAGGAAAGCCCCTAGCAGGCTGGGCTGGTTTGTGTACCTGCCCCGTCTGCAGGTTCGGCCGATCACAGCTCCCAGTGGTGGAACGAGTTTGGGAACCACTGCTCTAGTGGAACAAAGTAGATTTAAAACTTTCTGGATGCCATTAAACCGAGTATCAGTCTCTATACCACTCTCTCCTGTCTTCTGTCCTTTAGAGGGTGTTTTGAGGATGGAACAGGCCATGGCTGGAGTCTGTTGATCCTTAGGCTACCATAATATAGAGCTGCCCTTAGGTTGCTCTTAATTTTACTGGGAGTTGGATTGGTTCCCAATTGTCCCTGGTATATGTGGGAGGTGGCATGGAAAGTCAATGTAATACCCCTTTCTTCCCTGAACCAAGTGAAAAGACTGCATTTGTGCAAGTGGGGAGACTTCCTAAAGGGTTTTAACAGGTTAAATTAATCAATAGAGAATAGTTTTAAACAAGACTACAAATCTGAGAAATTGAATAAAATGATTTAGTGTTCATTTATTTCTATGTTCATACAGTCTTTGGCCTTTGGGTGTCATGAAGACTGGAAGCATTTGGGGGCTCAAGTAGAGATAGAAGAAACTGTATTAACCAAACCTCTTTTTTTTTGGTACAACATGCAGATTCAGAGACATCCAAACTTTTTGTGAGTTTGTGTTGGTTTCACTGAATTGCTCATGTCAACCACTCCCTCCACCCAAATTTTTGGTTTTGAAAAAGTCAAATTGAAACATTTCAGTTTGGGGTTTAGAATGACTTTTTTTATATTTCCTTCAACTTTATTGCGAACATTAAATAAATAAATAAATAAATAAATAAATGCTTGGAATCAAAACAAAAGCTTTAATTTGGGGTTGAACATGTTTGTTCAATGCAAAAGAAAGGTGGCTTTTTTAACACTTTTCTATCTGTCACAAATTTTAAAAAAACATTTTTGGTTTGACTCAAAATTATTTTTCCCAATTTTTCAGAATTGCCAACAAACCAAAAAATCAATTATTGACCCATGTCTAGGCTCAAGCCCTCTGTTGAGAGCTCTACTATACTTGCATGAAAAGTCATCAGGTAACTGATTACAGTCTGCAGGACATACCATAAGATTAGCATTTTGTGCATGATTTTAGGATGGCAGATATCGCAGGAAATAACTGAGGAGATAAATATTTCAGGGAATTATTGCCATTCACGATTGCATCTGATTGAAGAAATAAAGTGCCTTGAAGATGTCCTTACATATCACCAAAGTTTTAAAAATGTAAAGTTTCCCCATAGCTTTTTAACATTTTGAAAATATTTCAGCTTAAAAATAAATGTTGTTATGAGCAGTAAGTAGTCTCGGCTCCAGCACATAAACCTTATGGAGAAGTAAGCTTGCACTAAATATTTTCAACCACTTTCAGGCCTTAGTCAGAGCTCTGCAATCCTGGAAACATTATCACTTATCATTAGACCTCTCACCCTTTGCATGAAATATTGAAACAAAATTATTCTTAAGTGTCTTTGAGTCGTTCTCCATGTAGAGATTAAAGAGCCCATAGCACTTTTCATTTTTTTCCCATATACACCCAGACTGAGATTTTAAAAAGAGTCTATGGTAGCGGTTCTCAGCCTTTTCCATACTGAGACCACTTTTGCTATAATGTGTTTCCTTCTACCCAAATTCTTCTCGTATCTATCCAGGCTCTATTTAGAACCCTCCCACCCATTGACCAATATGAGAAGAGCAAGTGGTCAATACCCCCGATCCCTGTTTGTGACCCCCCCATTAAATCTTCTAGACTGCTTTGAAAATCTCATCCTTACATCTTCTTTTAGTGGGTTTTATTCCACACTCCCATCATTCATTCATCCATTTTCTAATGTACTCATTGTTATCACCGTGGTATGTAGAAATTAATCTCACCGTCTGTTCCCTCAGCATGAAAATTATATTCATTTATGCCACTACTTTATAACACCTCTGAATTTGATCTGTGACATATAGGAAAACAGTTATGTTAGAAAAGGATTAATTATTTAAATCACCAAGTTAAACAAGACTTAATAATGGCTATCTTTGTCACCCTTCACCATTTCTCAAAGCCCAGGTGTAGGTATATGCACTTTACTAAGTGGGCCAAAATATCATAAATTAGTTTCATGCTAAAAATTGATGTTCTTAAAGATATCCCATCTTTTTATGGTTAGACTAGCATTTTCCTAGGCTTTTTGGTACCTATCACTCCCCAGCTAGAGGAGCTGTTGCAGCAGCTGCTGGGAAGCCTGTATCTGAATTTATGTATACCAGGGGAAATTGCTTAAAAATAAAATTCACTTTCAGTACCGAATAGCACAGGTGTGATGGGAACAGACACTTTTCAAATTACCATTTGAGGTTTTCGTTAGGAAGTTGAGTGAAAGGAATAAACTAGAATGATACAAAAGCAGCATGGATTAAAAATGGTTAAATTGTAGGTCTCAAAATGTAAATGTAAATGGGGAATCATCTTTGCATGGGTGTGCCTCTAGCTGGGATTTAGCTAGATCAAATAACAATAGCAGAAAAGCCACAGCAACTTGGGCAGCAGGGGCGGCTCCAGGCACCAGCATGCCAAGCGCCTGCCTGGGGCGGCAAGCCATGGGGGGCGCTGTGCCGGTCGCCGCGAGGGCGGCAGGCAGGTTTCCTTCGGCAGCATGCCTGCGGAGGGTCTGCTGGTCCCGTGGCTTTCGCGGACCTCCCGCAGGCTGCCGCCGAATCTGTGGGACTGGGGACCTCCCGCAGGCAAGCCGCTAAAGGCAGTCTGCCTGCCGTGCTTGAGGCGGCAAAATACCTAGAGCGCCCCTGTTGGGCAGCAGGGTCCCGGGCAGGTTTGTATCCCATGTTGCAGTGGATTTAGCCTTCCCACTCTCCTCCACTATTTCCTTATACAATTTGTGACCCAGTGTGCCTAGGGCAGCCCTCACTGGAAATCTCAAGATTAGGGCAGGCTGCAAAAGGGAGAGCAGATATTCCCAAGACTGGTCGTTAACACTGAAGTAGACTCACCAACCAGTCACAAACTGAGCTCCTCGTCCCCCCACTGGGTTATCAAGAAGCAAAAAAAGAAATCAACAGCCCCCCTTATTGCATTCCAGTTCTGGCTCCCAATCAGCACATAAGTCCAGTACAGTGAGAAGTTATTTGCAACTCTTCTCACAATTCAAAATGTTCTTCTGAACTCCAAAGGGCCAGCCACATTGCCAGGTTAATATTAGATTGGATCTTAACCAAAATGTCATGCTGCCAGCCAATCCTTTAGCATCTAAAACTAAAGGTTTATTATAAAGAAAAAAGAAAGAGCAAGAAGAGAGTTGTTAAATGGTAAAGCAGTCACATACATACAAAGACTTCAAAGTAAATATATCAGGTTCTTAGCAGTACTGGTGAGTTTACTGGCTTCAAAGTCCCTCTGGAACACATCCACAGCTTGGATGGGTCATTCAGTCCTTTGTTCAGAGTTTCAGTTTCTAGAGAAGTTGCTCCAGAGGTGAGAAGCAGAACTGAAGACAAGAAGCAGGATTGAAGACAAAATGGAGATGATGCAGCTGCCTTTTATAGTCTTTTGCCATGTGGCTTGTACTTCCTGTCTCCCAAATACAAGCTTCACAGCACACGGCATGGAAGCCTTAGAGTTCCTGGTCCACAGGCATACCACATGCCTTGCTGACTCATAAGGTGTCTTCTCTGGTTCCTTTCAATGAGTTCATTGTACAGTTGATGGCCCTTTATGGGCTATCAAACAAGTTAGCCCAGTGGTGGGCAACCTGTGGGCCACGGGCCACATGCGTCCCATCAGGGTAAGCTGATTGCGGGCTGCGAGACATGTTGCAGACGTTTGCTGTCCGCAGGCAGGGCCCCTTGCAGCTCCCAGTGGCCGTGATTCGCTGTTTCCGGCCAATGGGAGCTGCCGGAAGCAGCAGGCCGCAGGGACGTGCTGGCTGCCGATTCCTGCAGCTCCCATTGGCCAGGAACGATTAACCACAGCCACTGGGAGCTGCAGGGGGCCCTGCCTGCGGACAGTAAATGTCTGCAAAATGTCTGGCAGCCCACAATCAGCTTACCCTGATGGGCCAAATGCGGTCCATGGGCTGCAGGTTGCCCACCACCAGACTAGGCAGTGCTGATGCCAATCTGTCTAGGGGGGTCACCCAGAAACACAGCACAAGTTTGGAAATACAGCTATATCCTACATATCTATAACTCATAACACAAAGGTGATACAAACAGATTCCATGCTGCATCACACTCCTTGCCCCAGGTTCCCAAGGAAGTGTGCTCAAAAGCGCACACTGGAAATGTGACCATAAAGAACAGCACATTGTTATTGCACTAAGCACTCTGTCACCCTTTCTACATTTAATTGCTGATTTAAAGTTCTTCAGTGGCTCAGAATCAAAGGTCAAGATGACACACTGCATCTTGTAGAAATAAACATGAAAATCTAATGAATGCAGGAATGAATGGAATTAAGAGTGAAGAAAATTTTTCCAAATACTTTTATTAGTTTAGTACTTGAGAAGCAGAGGATCAATTCTATGAGAACTTAAGTGATCTGGTCATGGTCTTGCAAATCTTCACAAGCTTTTTTCTCCATATTCTCCAAGTTCTTCATTTAGGGCCCAAGCCAAAGCTCCATGCTGCTTAGCATATGTGCAACGTGCCTCAGGTGGCATGTGACCAGGATTCATCGCTGAATTTTGTCCGCTTCCCATTGACTTCATTGAGCTTTGAATTAGGGCCCTACTGGTGGGGGGATTTAGCCACGTGTGGTGTCTGCCTGGCAACTCTCAGAATTCTCCTTCTTACATCCCATATTTTGGGAATTGTTTATCCAATGGTGTTAGGGCAGCCACATCTGTTCATGCATTTAAATTAAAGTTAAAGACCTTTCTTTTTTGATCCATTTTTAGTGTTTTCCTAATTTATATGCATCACCCGGGTCTGGAATAGTTTATTTAATGCAGTTTGGCCTGTTTTATCTGTCACTGATATTTTTTATGTGTTTCATTCGACAGCACTTTAAGATGTGATGTGCATGAAAACAGCTTTATAAATAAAGATTGATTACTCAGTAGCATTTGTCCAATAAACTATGATCTTCACAAAAGGCTGTGGAAATATTGCATATATTTTTTTAAATGATAGTATTACATACCTGACAACTATGCTGATTTAGTGGATTCTGTAGAAGCTGATACCATGCATGTGGCTGTTGAATTTTGAAGTAACTGAAAGTCTGGGCAGGGTTGGTGTCCATAGCCTCTGTTTCCCAGAAGCTGGGACTGAGCGACAAGGAATGGATCACTTGATGATTTGCTGTTCTGCTCATTCCCTCTGGGGCAGCTGGCATTGGCCACCATCAGAAGACAGGATACTGGGCTGGATGGACCTTTGGTCTGACCCAGTATGGCCGTTCTTATGTTCTGCAGGCAAACATTTTGCTTAAAAGCTTTTTGTTAGTTTTTTTTGTCCCCAGGGGTGGGGACAGAGCAGGGGGAATATCTTTTCTTTTATTTTGTGTCTTTTTAAATTAATCATTCTATTGGTACTAATCAGCTTGTTTGATATCATGCTAAACAGCACAGCGGGTTGGAGAACTTTCTCTCTGATTGAAAGAATCATCTGAGGAGAGTCAGAACCAATGGGACTTGTATAGGAACAGTAGCAAGAGGAATTCAAAGCCGTTGTAACAGTGTGCAAAATGTTTTTGGCAGTTGGGGAAAGTAGTGCAGAGGAGGGGAGAAGAGGATGAGCTGGGAGGGAGCGAAAGAAAGAAAGAAATGTAGGAAATGTAGGAAATGAAGCTGGGTGGGTTTATTCCTGGCCTTGACATATAAATAAAGTCCTCTCTCTGCAACATGTCCAACAGTGGAAGGTGGTACAATCTCGTCCCCACTGGGAGACCCACAGATTGAAAAGTGGGTGACATTGGCCGGAGACAGGGTAATGAGGCAATATATTTCTTCACTTCATCCCAGCTATAAACTCTTATGAAGCCTGCAGTTAGGGTGACCAGGTAGCAAGTGTGAAAAATCGGGATGTGGGGTGAGGTATAACAGGCATCTATATAAGACAAAGCCCCGAATATCAAGACTGTCCCTATAAAATTAGGCCATCATGTCACCCCACCTGCAGCAAAAGGAAAACTTCCCACCTTGATGGAGAGTTGTGATGAAAATAACATGTGCGTTCCCTAGCGGGAAAACAACTCAACTCAACACATTCTGCCAGCAAATTGGACTGAAAATGAACAAGAATAAGACAGGTATCATGGCCTTTAATATTGCCTCACCGTCACCAGTACAGATAGATGATCATGTTCTCACCAATGAAGAAACATTCACATACTTGGGCAGTACCATCAGACAGGACGGTGGAACAAGCCAGGACATCAGGAACAGAATCAATAAAGCCAGGGACACCTTCAGGAGCTTAAATACAGTCTGGAAATCGTCAAAATGCAACACCAAAACTAAACTCAGGGTTTATCAGAGCTGCATACTTTCAACACTGAATGCTGGGGAATGAGGAAGTATGACGTGTCCAAACTGTCTGCATTCCATACCCATGCCTCAGAAAAATCCTCCGTAAATTTTGGCCCAGAACAATCTCAAACCAAGATCTATTGACACAGTGCAGCCAAGAGGATATTAACATCATCATTGCCAGGAGGCACTGGAGATAGATTGGCCATGTGCTTTGGATGGGAACTGATTCTATCACCAGAGTAGCAATAAGATGGACACCGGAAGTCAAGCGAAAATGAGGCTGCCCAAAACCAACAGGGTGAAGCACTGTGGAAGCCGAGCTGAAAAACCTGGGGCACAGCTGAGGAACCATTGAAAAACTTGCCAGAAACAGACAGGAGTGGAGGATCTTCGTTACTGCCCTAAACACCAGAGGCATAATCGGAATATGATGATGATGATCCCTAGCTAGTGAATCATGCTAACACATAACAGGCCTGACTGGAGCAAAGAATGAGTCTGGCACCCAAGGTGCCAGCAGAGCCTGAGGAGGGAAGAGAACAGGAAATAAAGGTGACATTTCATCTATCTCCTTTCCCCACTCCTCTCTCTCTGTACTGCTGGGTCAACCCTTCCCAAATGTTAGTGTTTGTTGCACCAGCTCCCTCTCAGGTGGACCCCCTCAAACACAGCATCCTCTGCACAGTGGAACCACATGAAAGTTTGGGCAAAAAGGAATTTTGCTCTTGCAACCTGTTTGATTTGCATGAAAAGTTGTGAGACTGCTAAAATTACACAAACATAAATCTAGCCAGGGTATTAGCATTTATTTTTATTCTAAATGGAACTGGTAGAGCCACCTATAGTTAAGGCTGTATGACACGTCCCACAATAGGATTCTGCTTTCTGTTTATATAACTTTGGACATTTTAACCATTTAGGCAGAAATTTTCCAGGGTGCCTGTCTGGCTCAGGTCCAATGTTTAATTGTATTAATGATTCGTTATTATTATTATTTACTTATTCAGCAAAACAGGTTCAGAAGTTTCTGAGAATGAGATTAAGGAAAATAAGTTGTTTTACCCATATTAAAAAATTCTTATAACCACTTTATTAAGCACAGACTTGTCAGAGTTTGGCAACTAAATTTTCTGAAGATTCCATCTGCAATGAGCATGCTCCAGCCAGGGCTAAAAGGGCTGTGGGTCTCGGTATTAGTGGCTTCAGGAAATGAGAGCAGAGTGACTGTATCTCTTCTGCTTGCTCTTTCTGGTGACCAGGAAACATGGAGGAGGATGCTGCCTGATATGAATTCAGATGCAATAAAATCTGCATTTGGTAGGAAGTAGAGAGGGAATGGTGGAGGGAGTAGATTGGAAGAAGTCTGGAAGAGATGGGTGAAGAATGGGAGCTGGAGAAGGGTGACTGGGACTGGCTGGTCAAGAAGATGAAGAGGATGCAATGAGATGAGGCGTCTGGAGATGGAGACTGTGACAAAAGATATGGGAAAGATAGGGACTTGGGTGAGAAGGTTCAAAGAGGAGACTAGGACTGGCAGAGCAAAGAGACATTGATTGTGATGAAAGCCCCAACCATCCAGATTGGAAATGACTAGGTGAAGAGACAGGAATTAGGATGAGAAGTTAGAGAGATGCAGAGTGAGAAGAGGCTGGGAAAGGGACCTGTGGTTTGAACAGAGTCAGAACTGGGACAAGGACAGGCTGGAGTGACAGAAGCAGAAGAGGTCAGGAGGGTCGGTGTCCATTAGAGCACACTTCCCCTGGAATGGACACCAAGATCCCACACTTATATATAATTACCTTTCCTATCTAATACAATAGATCTTGCCCCCAAAGTTAAATCCATTGCAGAAGCTGGCTGGTTTCTCAAGAACCAAGATCCAAATGATCATGGAATGGGATTTCCTCAGTGAATGGATACAGAGTTCTTCTCCCTCTTCTGTGCTATACTGAAAACAGCCTTTTGTTTCTATTCACAGACAGGTTTTGATTGTTTGAAGTTGCCTCTGATGGCTTCCCTTTCAAAGTCTAAGTATTGTACAAGGCTAAAATATTGTGCCTTTAATTGCATCATTGGCCAAACAAGGCAGGGTGACAACTCACCTCTGCCGGAATGGGCCATCACTGAGACACATTATCCCCTGTGACTAATTTCTACTCCAAGTCCACACAGTACACTTTCAGTATAAATACATTATTCCTGAAATATTGCCCATACGTACACCTCACAATGATTATGATCATGACAAGTTATGAGCTTCTGGTAGATACTTTACATGTTACTGTTTATGGATAAATATCCTGTATGACTTGTGTTTAGTGTAGTGAGATTGTCAGGTCTGAGGAGAGCTGTTTGCAAGGAACAGGGGACCCTTTGCCAAGGGATCTCTTTGTCACAGTTACTAATTAGACATGTGAGAACAGCTTATCAGACAGAAGAAGATTACAGAGTTTAAAGACTACAATAAAAACTAGTGGACATGACAGACAATACAGATGAAAAGAACAAATCAAACTTTTCCAGCCAGGTTAATGTGCCATTGAGATGCTTGTCTTGCCATTCATACACACACCCAGAGAAAACAGGCCTGAACCACATCATTTGAAGCTGGGTCTGGACCTACATTTTCACCAAACGCTGGGAGTGCTGGGATGTATGAAGGGTTTGACCTAACCAAAAGTGCCTCTTTTTTTTTCACTTGAAGTCATGAAAAACATGGAGAAAACAATGAAATATAAAAACTGAGCTCAAGAATAAAACACTTTATCAAATAAATAACGTCAGACCTTACAGTCCACTGACTGTTTGTAGAGAATGTTAACAGCATCAGCTAGGTTACCATAAGTCCCAGCAGCAGGCAGATTTTTTTACAAATAGGATCTTTCAGCTATTGCATTAACCTTATACTCCCACACACCAAACTGGAGCTTAAAGGTCACCTTTAATGTGTTCTGTGTTTTCAAAATGGCTATAATTCCAACCTGAAGATTATTTTGTCCAGTAAGACCATTTACTAATCCTGAACTTTAATTCCTTATAGTTATATTTTATCTTTATTAGAATATTTCTGTTACAATTTAAAGCATTTGTATTACTAAATGTTAGTATTTCTTATTATCTTTTCTATTGTCTTCCTGCTTCCTCAGTGCACAACAATACAACCGCTTGATTGAGAAAGGAAGAGGTTTTCTAATGAGTCTAACACATTCAATAATAGTAGCTGTTCCTGTAAGTAACCACTCTGCACTTTGTAATACTGTATCTTCATGTGTAGGAGGAGAAGGACCTCGGAGTATTGGTTGATCGCAGGATGACTATGAGCCGCCAATGTGATATGGCCGTTAAAAAAGCTAATGCGGTTTTAGGATGCATCAGGCGAGGTATTTCCAGCAAAGATAAGGAGGTGTTAGTAACATTATATAAGGCACTGGTGAGACCTCATCTGGAATACTGTGTGCAGTTCTGGTCTCCCATGTTTAAGAAGGATGAATTCAAACTGGAACAGGTTCAGAGACGGGCTACTAGGATGATCCAAGGAATGGAAAACCTGTCTTATGAAAGGAGACTGAAAGAGTTTGGCTTGTTTAGCCTAACCAAAAGAAGGTTGAGGGGGGATATGATTGCTCTTTATAAATATATCAGAGGGATTAATATTAGGGAGGGAGAGGAATTATTTAAGCTTAGTACCAATGTGGACACAAGAACAAATGGATATAAACTGGACACTAGGAAGTTTAGACTTGAAATTAGACGAAGGTTTCTAACCATTAGAGGAGTGAAGTTCTGGAACAGCCTTCCAAGGGGAGTAGTGGGGGCAAAAGACATATCTGGCTTTAAGACTAAGCTTGATAAATTTATGGAGGGGATGGTATGATGGGATAGCCTAATTTTGGCAATTAATTTGGCAATTGATCTTTGATTATCAGCAGGTAAGTATGACCAGTGGTCTGTGATGGGATGTTAGATGGGTTGGGATCTGAGTTACTACAGAGAATTCTTTCCTGGGTGCTGGCTGGTGAGTCTTGCCCACATGCTCAGGGTTTAACTGATCACCATATTTGGGGTCGGGAAGGAATTTTCCTCCAGGGCAGATTGGCAGAGGCCCTGGAGGTTTTTCGCCTTCCTCTGCAGTGTGGGGCACGGGTCACTTGCTGGAGGATTCTCTGCAGCTTGAGGTCTTCAAACTGCAATTTGGGGACTTCAATAACTCAGACATAGGCTAGGGGTTTGTTATAGAAGTGGATGGCTGAGATTCTGTGGCCTGCATTGTGCAGGAGGTCAGACTAGATGATCATAATGGTCCCTTCTGACCTTAAGGTCTATGAGTCTATGAGTCTATGAGATGTCAATGAAATTTAGAAAAAATGACTGTTATATAAACTCCACCTGCATTTAGCCTCTGCCCCTCCCCAGTACCATTTGTGGTTATACACAACGGCAGGGCATTGTGTACGCCTCTTTAGAGCTGCAAATTTTTTTTGAAGGAAATGTTTTTCAGTGACAAATGAAGATTTAGCAACATCAAATGTTTTGTAACCTCATGTCAATTTCAGTTTAAGGGGGGAAAAAAACCTGAAAATTCAAAAACACCCTAAATGTTTTGTTTTGACATTGTTGAAACAAAACCTTTTGATGTTTCTGTTTGAAAGGACATTTTTTTCCAAAACTTGCTTTAATTTTATTATTTAAGAATCCAAAAACATTTACCAATGGTAAAAATTAAAATGAAAAGTTTTTTTATTTTTGTTGAAACAAAACATTTAATTCAACTGGAAACAATTTCTTTTTTCAAATTTTCAACCAAAGCTTTTCACAGGTAGCCACTAACTGAGTGTTCCTCATTTTCTGGGTGCTTAGCATGAGGCCCCTGGGGTCATATATGTGATGTGCTGAGCACTCACAACTGCAAATGAAGTCTATGAGAGCTGTGCTTTGAGCATATAGAATGTTATAAAAATGCAAGGTACCCTAAGAAATCAAGCCCAAGTGTCTCAAGTTGGGTACCTTAATTACAGAGGGAAATTGAATTCTTGCCTTTCCTAACTCTGAGTGCTTAATATTGCAACCTTAACTTTCTTTTAACAGGTAATTTTGTATATAACATATATTATTAATATTTAAGCCATGTACTGCATAAATAGCTGTATTATTTGTTAATTGATGTTAGCATGCATCAGGGATATGCATACCAGTCATTACTGCTCCATTTCTTGTTTTGCTTGGTTTGTTCTAGAGCTAATCTAGCAAGTTTTGAAAAAGGAAAGCATATTCACTTATCTGTGTCTCTAGGCAGCTTGAATTCTCCAGTAAGTATTTAATAAATTGTTCAGAATATTTGACTAATTTTGTTGGTTTAATTTTTGCTTCTCTTCCTTCGGGACTCAGGATGTGTTGACCCTTTTAGGCACTGATTCCTTTTGAAGGAGTTTCAGCTAAAAATCCAAGTCAACTTGAGAATTAGCTATGCAAGTAATAACACTTTAATTTGTGGCTCTGATGAACCCGTAAGTAATCAGGAATGGGATGATTCTGACTAAGTGAATAAGAGTTTAAAAAAATAAATAAATCCTTGAAGCCAATCTAGCCATTGTCCATTTGGAGATGGTACTACCCCAGAGCTATGCAACCTCCTACCTCAAAGAGACCCATTTTAACAGAATGCTGCCAAACAAGTCTTTGTGGTTTAATTTAGTGAAGAACGGTCTGATCCATCTCCTGTTCAACTTGATGGTCAGACTCCAAATGAGTTCAGTGGGAGTCAGAACAGGCATTGGCTTGGGCTAGCCATTGTGTGGACAGGCTTGCTTTTTCACACAGATTCTACAGTAGAATCCTAACCCTGATCCACTCAGATGTCTCTTGAACAAAGGCAAACATGGCAATTTTGGGATTTTCATCATTAACTTGTACCCCAGCCTTGCACCAGACACTGTCTCAAATTATCCATATATAGGCATTGCTCATGGAAGTCTCTTTGTTGTTGTTTTTAATCCGGTAAATTAACAGGTGCCATGGTGCTGAGGTCTGGCATTCTATATGGCATTTGTGAGACACTGCCTCACAAAAGCACAATTCCTACAAGGGATTCTCTTGCACTGGGAGAAGAGTAATTGACTATCTCCCTTTGTGAGGTGCAGAATACTCTGCTAGCACATGGGTGAGTGATGCCCTATCCACTCCCTCCCCCCAGCTGCTCTTGTGGGGCTCATCAGCCCCCCAAACATCCAGAGCAGCAGCATGGCCACATAAGGAAGGAAGCCACACTCCCTTTATTCCCCTGCAAGGCTGTGTTAGGGCTAGGCATAGTGAAGATAAAATTGTGCACAGCGTGGGACTAGGATGAAAATACAAATCTATTTCCACATGAACTCTAATCCATCCAGATCTGCTCCGAGTTCTAAGTAATTGTAAGCCAGGGCACTAACCCATGACACTAGCCTGCCTCCATTTGTAGGTACCTTTCAGGCCTTGTCAAGAACAGGAAAAAATGTGGGTCTTTAATGCTAGCTGCTAGTATGAAATTATGTGAATAACACAATAATTTTAAAGCATTTCATCTGAACTGACTCCACAGCTGTATTTCTTTTGATGTCATTTTTATTGACTTCCTGCTTCTTTCATTTCTGTAGTCCTTAGCCACTACTTTGCATTTCTATGTATTCCAGTCCCAGCACTGCCTTTATGTGGATTGCATGGCACTTCACAGCAATTAAGTTGCCTTTCTTTGACGACTGAATGTGTTCCTTCCATGGTGCATGCAACACTAAAGCTGTCTAGATTGGGAAAAGACATTTTCAAAAAACATACTTACAAATTTTAAACACCACTTAGCCCTAGTGTAGACAGGGTTTAACATAGTTAAAATGTGTTAGCTGGCTCAACCCAGGGTATAAGGGAAAGCAATCTTTGGCCCCCTGCCTCTAGAGATCGCTTTGCAGATATTTGTGCACACACAACATTTGAAGCGGGATGTGCTTGTCACTGTTAGAAGACCAACAGTCACCATCCAAGTTTGAAAAAATTGGCCGAAGTGTCCTGCCCAAGGTTAGTTTTCAAATATACTCAGCAGAATATATAGGGGGAAGTGTTTCAACCTTTGCCTTGTGAATTACATATAGGCTTTGTGTCTGTACACCAGAAAGGAGTAAAGGTGGGGTCAGTGGATCCACCACTTTGCCGATCTATCAATCATTTCCGCACCTTACTGAGGAGATGTAAAAGCGCCGTCATTCCTACTGCAGTACAGTGGTTGAAGTGGTTCTCCTGCATGGGCTGAGCTTGCTGCCTCCCAGTCCCTTGGAAAACCCCAGTGTACAGACCCGTTACTCAAAACATGTGCTGGACTAAGGAATTTCCCCTATATAAGAGAAGTGGGCACCATTTTAAACTCTAATAGACAATTCTGCTCTTACTGTGACTGTCGCACACACATACCTCTATACACACCAACTTTACCTTTAATGTACTTGCTTGGACTAATATCCAGTCTAAGGCCAAATATTGTTGTTTGAGTGTACTCCTTTATTCATAGCGGGCAGGATCCTCTGCCACTGAAGCCCATGGGAGTTTTGCCAGTGGGAACGAGATCAGACTCGTGGACTATGAGCCAGATTCTTCTCCTCCCTACACTTCACGTAGTCATTTACACCAGGGCAAGGCAGGTGATATGATTGACAACTCCTTTGCCCTCATGTTGCACTGCTATAAATGAGTACACGAGGTGCCAGGCAATCTGACTCTCTGTCTATGTTCATAATGAAAGTCCTGGAGCTAAAAAGCTGCACTTATTTTATTCATAGCCTGCACTTGAATACATAACCTTTTGTTTCCCTTTGTATGGGCTTAATGATTGATCATTTTTCTTCTCAGACTTGAGCTTGCTGCCGTGGGTTTGTTATCAAATTGGTTGATACCCTTTTTCTAGTACAAAGAGGCTCAGATTGCAAACTGCCCTGCCTGACATCATTAATAAAAGTAACCAAGCTGAAGATTTCTTTTACAGGAAATCTGCCAAACAGAAGCTAGAGAGGTGGAAATGATGGCTGGGGAGTTACTGTTAAAAGACCAAAGTAAATTCCACATAATAATGGGTCATATTCTCAAGCCTCATTTGACCCTTTTGCACCACTGAGGTGTTTTAAAGGGGTCATCAGCCAGCCTGTGTAGGAGAATTCCCTGCTGGTTCCATGCTGCTGTTGCCAGCACCTCTGCTCTCCACCCCCTAGCATAGGGAGACTCTAGGGCAGTGGTGAGCAACCTGCTGCCCATCAGGGCAAGCCACTGGCGGGCCGCCAGACCATTTGTTTACATTTTCATGGCTGCCCACAGCTCCCAGTGGCTGGGAACGGCAAACCACAGCCACTGGGAACTGCGGGCGGCCAGACTAATGTAAACAAAAGGTCTGGCAGCCCACCAGCAGCTTGCCCTGACGGGCTGCCCATGGGCCACAGGTTGCTCACCACTGCTCTAGGAAGGGTGTCAGGGGCACAGTGGAACACCCCTCTTCTATTCCAGTCCTCTACTGCCCAGCAGCAGCGCTAAGTGGGATTGAAGATGTGAATCAGGGAACTGGAATTCTGGCACACAAGTTAATCTGCCTCAACTGCTCTGATTGAACTGACATACAAGATATCCTACCCCTGTGTTACAAATGAGCACAGTGCATCCTTTCAGAGGTGGGAAATGAAATTATCTCCCGCACTGCCATCATGAAATAAATTTTAGCAGCCCCTGAAGAAAATAAAGTAATGCAGGAATGAGACAGCGCTTCAGTGACACCATATTTCAAATACAAGCCAACCTCATGGTGGAAGTACATAAAAACATGCCACTACAGAATTTTTAACAACGTTAAAACTACTGTACAGTGATTAACTGAGTAGGTGGTGAGCTACCAGCTTGGATGAGCTCATTAATCAGTGCAGCAGAGTATATGTCACACACTTTACTTCAGTATTTTCCACTTCCTTCTCTGATCTCAAGATGCAGGACTGCAGGAAGCAATTGACAAAATGCTGCCTTGGGGGCTTGGGGAAACAGCCGCTCACCATCACCAATTCACTCCACCAGGAAAGTTTATGCTATTGGAATCATAGGGCCTGAGTCTGCTCTCACATCAGTGTATATCAGATGTAATTCCAGTGATGTCATTGCAGCTCTGTGCATGACAAACTGATGTAAAGAAGAGGAGAATAAGGCCTGTAACATGTGACGAGGAAGCGTGTGCACGCACACACACACACACACACACATATATTCTTTAGAAATGTTACTTTCAGTCTAGAATATATGTTAAAAGTATGTTTGCAATTTGTCCATATGATATAGCGGCACATTGTTCAAAGTCTAACAGGGGATTAGCACTCAGGACTCCTGGATCTTTCTAGCGATGCCACTAACTCAATGTATTTCAGTGGTGCTGGACAACAGTTGGTCTATTTTTCCTCAGTTTCACCATCTGTACAATGGATATAGTAATGCTTTCCATAGGACTTGCCTCACAGTCAGCCCTATCCTATAGACCAGTGGTTCTCAAACTTTTCTACTGGTGATCCCTTTCACATAGCACACCTCTGAGTGCGACCCCCTTATAAATTAAAAACACTTCTTTGCTGGAGGCAAAGCAGGATTTGGGGTGGAGGATGACAGCTCGCGACCCCCCATGTAATAACCTTGTGACCCCCTGAGGATCTCAACCCCCCCGCCAGTTTGACAATCTCTGCTATAGACTTTACTTGGACACAATTCCTACTGATGTCAATGGAAGTTTCTGTAGACCATGGACTGCAGGATTGGGTGTAGGGTCCGTAAGGCTTAATCCATCTATATCTGTAAAATGCTTTGAGATCCTCAAATGAAAGGAGATGTGTTCTATAAGCACTAAGCTTTATGATTGTAAAGTAATACAATAATTTCCCACATAGAGTTTCATCAAGTTAATTCATTTAAGTGTCAAATGCAGACCTGGTGTAAGTGAATGCAATGCCATTTCGGGCAACAGAAAAATTAGTCTGAAAATTAAATTAAGATAAATACTCCCCCTTCCTCCTCCCACAGATTTTTGCAGCAGCCATCAAACAAGCAGCTATTTTTTATGTTGGTTGCATTGTATACATTATTTTGTCAATAATATTTTTTAATGTTGGATATGTCAAACTAATACCCAGTTGGCAGAAATTAGACTAGAGAGAATTGGTCAGAACTGCAGAACAACAGAGGGGCTAGGCACAAGTTAAAAACATAGAATTAAAACTTTCTTATCCCAGATGGAATGTGTGTGCCAGTCAGGCAGTTTGTTGGGTGGTTGGCCATTACTCACAGTCCTCTGTTTGTGACATAAAACTACAGACGAGCAAAGCTACAAGATTTAGATCCAGATCTAAATTCAGATTCCAAACACACCCATTAACCTCCCCCAAATTTAAAGGGGAAGGTAATAGCCAGATATTTGGTCTGGACTTTAATTCTAAGGAACCTCAGCTCTTCCAGAACTCCTCCAGGGTTCCAGTAGGTCTTAGAACTTACCATTTTTTCCACTGGATGTGCAGCAACATTTTACTACAGTTACAGAGTTGTTGACAGAAGCTATACAGAAAGTGGACGTGCTTAAACTTCAATCCTTTTCTCAAAGTGCTTATCATTCCCATTTTGACCCCGGTGACACTGTCTTCAATTCAGGTGAAAGTAAGTTTATATGCATCCAGGGAATTTTATTAAATATTTCTGCTGAAAAATAAAAGTAAAGAAAAAATCATTGCAGACCTATTGGCTCTTGCTACCATTTGTTTTATATATTCAGTTCACTGCATTTACAATTTTTTTTTGTAAATACTTTGATCTCGGCACGACAATGGAGTTTTGTCTGTTTCTGGTAGAGTTGGTGGAGAAGTTTTAAAAAAGTGAGTATTTTCATGAATAAAAAGGACAAATTGATTTATTATAGTGCATGGGGTCATGTTACTCACTCATGAGGATTTGGACATTATCAGGTATTCACAGAAATGGTTGCAAATCTCAGTAGTTTCACAAATAGCTAGAGACATGACATCCACCATGTTGGCTGACACCAGTGATTCAACTTGGGGACCTCCAGAGCTGAAAGCATAAACTGGAATTAAAAAAATAAGCTCTGTTGGATCAGGCAGAGAGCAGAATAAGTAACACACATCAGCAATGCCATACTGGATCAGACCCAAGGTCCATCTAATCCAGTATCCCATATCTGGTAGAGGCTTCAGAAATAAGTGTAAAACCCTACAGTAGGCAGAAGGAGGATAATCCACCTCCCTACATTAGGTCTCATTGTGATCTCTGATAGTTAGAGTTTGGCTGAAACATTAAGTTTAATATCCCTCTCTGATGCTTTCTTGGGGTGCCCAGGACTGTGAGTCACTTCCCCCCCCTCCATGTCTCCAGTGAGAGGAAGATTTACATGTGCTTAATTGGGAGTCAGCTCCCTGACACCACCAGCCTACTAGCCATGCAATCTCCTCAGGGCTCTGCCAGCCCTTACTTTGCCCCACAGGTTAACAATCAGTGCACTCCAATCACTGAGCCCCCTTGAAGTATTCCCTTGCAGTGTCCAGTCGTTAACCACTAGGCACTCACAGAAATTACCAGTTAAGCTGTCCCTAAGGGAACAGCTTGTTTACGTCAGCTGAGGATCAGCTACATAACAGCACTAAAATATATTTATAGTGAAAATAATCATACATTTATTATCAAAGGGTAACATTTAAGAGATAGTGAGTAGGGATAACAATGGAAACAGAAGTGGTTATATATAAATACTATAGCATGAATTTTAGAATTTAAGCTTAACTTTAAGAGGCTAAATCTTCATCTAAAGTAGTTTATCTCACTTAAAGCAACCTCCCGCCATCTCCACCCAACATGGCTGGGATCCCTCTTTCATGGATGCTAAAAGAAATGTTCTTTTTGTTTCCTCAGTGAAGGATGAAGATGTGTCCTTTTGCCTTCTCCTTACATCCTCAAAGTTCATTGCTTTGTACCCGAATGAGGATGACTCCTTTCATTTGTTCCCTGGTACGTTGGCTTCATGTTACCTTTGCACCCTCATATTCAGATCATATGCAAACAGGCTTCCATTGCGTTGGCTTGCAGTGCCTATTTTACATGTGAACCCAGACAGAGAGGTGAATATACATCCTTTGTCTGGTCAAAACTTGCTTGTCAACCCACCTTTGTTTTAGACTTTAAAACATATTTTCCAGTATATATACACAGAACTCCTTGATTATCATCTGTAAATACATCTGTGACGGGTCTGGTACCTCAGCACACCCTGGTGGCAGGGGCGAGCTGGGGCCTAGCGCCGCGCCACTCCCTTGTTCTTCGGTCTGCCACTGGTAACCGGCTTATTACGGCCTACTGGCCAGAGTTCACGTAAACACCCCCTCTCAGAGCGGGGTAGCACGGCCTAGCGGCCGGAGTCCAGCAACCCCCCCTTCGGAGCGGGGTAGCACGGCCTAGCAGCCCAAAGTCCATAGACACCCCTTTGGAACGGGGTAGCACGGCCTAGCGGCCGGAGTCCAACAACCCCCCTCTTCGGAGCGGGGTAGCACGGCCTAGCGGCCAAAGTCCACAGACACCCCTTCGGAGCGGGGTAGCACGGCCTAGTGGCAGGAGTCCAACAACCCCCCTCTTCAGAGCGCGGTAGCACGGCCTAGCGGCCAAAGTCCACAGACACCCCTTCGGAGCGGGGTAGCACGGCCTAGCGGCCGGAGTCCAACAACCCCTCTCTTCGGAGCGGGGTAGCACGGCCTAGCGGCCAAAGTCCACAGACACCCCTTCGGAGCGGGGTAGCACGGCCTAGCGGCCGGAGTCCAACAAACCCCCTCTTCGGAGCGGGGTAGCACGGCCTAGCGGCCAAGGTCCATAGACACCCCTTCGGAGCGGGGTAGCACGGCTAGCGGCCAGAGTCCAACAACCCCTCTCTTCGGAGCGGGGTAGCACGGCCTAGCGGCCAGAGTCCATAGACACCCCCCTCCGGAGCGGGATTCAAGGGGTGGGGTAGGGGGACTCGGGCCCGCCCTCTCCGCCGAGCCCCGACCCAGGGCCCTGATTGTGGCAAGCTCTCCTTGCTCCCCCCCGCTCGGCGGGGATCCGCCCGCAACACGCCGAGCGGTGCTGCAGCTTTAAGGCTGTCAGTCTCGACGATCCCCTGGGTCACTTCCTACCCTGTCTAGCCGGACGTCGCCGTTGTGGGAGCGGTTCCCCCATAGGTCCCTCCCGGCAGGCATCCCCCTCCGTCCCCGGGGTCTCCGGTACGGCCTCTGCTCGGCTGACGCCCCGGTCAAGGCGCACTGGCTCTCCTTCGGCAGGAGCTGACGGTCTGCGTCCTTCTCCCCCAGTGGTCAGCCCCGACTGAGCAGACCTGCAGGCTTTTATACCGGTCTGCCAGTTGGAGCACGCCCAGCAGAGCTTCCTGGGCGTGGCTTCCTCTGCTAGCAAAGAAGGGTTAACCCCCGCTGTACCAGTGCGGGGCTGTCCCGCCCCGTCACAACATCTCACAAGGATTATGAAGAGATCCTTATGATATAAGCTTTGATTAGAGACCTCACTTGACCCTCTTTGGATAAATACAATGAAAGCAATGTATTGGATGTAGCGAGTTTCACAGGCCTGTCAGACTTTACTGTTAAAGAATAGTGAATCATTTGGGAGTTGGTACTGAGGGATTCTTAGGGTCACTCCCTCCTACAATGTTTTGTTGTTAATTATGATAATTCTGGATATTCTTGATATCAGCAAATATGTCCACACACACTGACCACTGGGTTTCCATCAACAAATATATCCACACACAATGACCATGTACTAGAAGTGCGTTATTCATTATTTGCTGGTTTATCATTTTGTCTTACATGTTTCAGTAATCTAATCAGGGAGCAGAATAAATAGTATGTGACTAAGGTAACCAGCCACACAGCATAAGCAACAAATAGTGAACAAGCAAAGCAAGCAGCCGGAGGACAACTCATTGTCTGAAAACTATTCATCCAAACTATTCAGCAAATACTTACTGATAAAGAATACATTTGAAGAGAATCAGAAAAGGCTTGCAAAGAATACACCAATCGAAAAAGTGGTTATTACTTACTATGAAGAGTTTTACCCACTCTTTTTAATGGGTTAATGGAGCCAAGCCTGACAAGTCAAATTCCCTGGGTCAGGAGTCAAGGCCAGCAAAGATTCAGTGAAGTGCCTCAATATTCTTTCTTTATCACTGCCAACAGTTCCAAATATGTGTCCCTTCTGACAATAAAAAGAAAAATCTGTTTCACAAAATTGGTAACTATGTGAAAGCTTCCATTACCCACTAAAGGTAACAAAACAGCACAACATGCCTAGACATTAAAGTGCCAGAAGCATCACATCACATTGATTTGCAGCCTAATGGGCACATAGACTACAGTAGATAATTGTAAGCAGCATTCGCCACATCACTGACATTCAAGATGTGTGATAGCTGCAAAACACATTAACATTTTTTTTTGCCACTCTCACTTTAACCTTCTAGAGAAAGAACTTACATTATTGCTAATATTCTCCTAGTATGTCTGAGCGGAAGATATTTCGTGTTACAGAGTATATACCATACTGCAAAGCTAAATTATATGAATGTTGCTGAGGAAATGGGAACTCAGGCATGCTCTTAGTATCAGTTAAGTTTCTGTCACATAAGTGCCAAAGACCCAGCTACCTAAACTGTTTTCCATAACATATTAGAATAAAAATGTAATTATCCATCTTAATGTAAATAAAGTGTGGTTTTTTTAGAAAGATCAATAACCACACCAGTCAGAGGAAGTAACATTTTTTCCATTTATTTATTCATCCATCATATGTTCAATACATTCAGCTGCCAGCACAGGAAAGATATTGCAGCAATGGTATAATCCATAACCCTCTATATAGGCTGATAGGCTATCCAGAATTTATTATTTGGAGCAGTATCTCTTCCTGCACTGAGTAAGGCCATCCTGTTGAAGGTGCAGGAGAGTATTATCTTTCTCCTTATTGTTAGTGCTGAATGAAAGATATTTCATAAACAGTTTGGTGTCATTTTGAATAATGTTTAGATTTTGTTTGGTTCCTGCTTGTTTTCCTTTGTTTTTCTGTCAATACTCATGTGAATGGGTATTTGTTTGCAGGGATGTTTTGGAAAAACTGTTTTTTGTTTTTGCAAGTGTCTGTATTCATGGGATTTGCCCCTGCCCTGTCTGGAGCACAGGTCATAGGGACTTTCAGGCCTCTCATTTTCTCCCTTCCCTGCTCTGCCGTACACAGGTTTTCAAGTCTTTTTGCAAGTATCTGAGGGCCAATTTTGCTCTCAAACTGGCTCCAAACCACCATAATTTTTGACCAGCTCTGCAAATAACTTGTGTTTTATTACAGCCAAATGCAAAGTCATGCATCTAGGAACAAAAAATGTAGGTCACAGTGACAGGATTGGGGACTGTATCTTGGAGAAAGCAGTGATTCTGAAAAGGTCTTAGAGGTTATAATGAACAAACAACTGAACAAGAGCTATGGCTAAAAGGGCTAGCTCCATTTTTGGTATACAAACAGGGAAATATCTAATAGAAATGGGGGGCATTATTATCTCTGAATATAGTACTGGAATAATGAAACCATTACTGGAATCCTGTGTCCATTTCTGGTGCCCACGTTTCAAAAAAGCTGTGGAAAAATTGGAAAGGGTTCAGAAAAAATGTACAAGAATGGTTTGAGGTCTGGAAAACTTGCCTGATGGTGAGAAAATTAAGAAGCTCAACCTATTTAGTTTATCTAAGAGAAGGTTATTAAACAGCTTCTTTGTGGTCTATAAGTAGTTCCAGAAGGAGGAGATTTCTGATAGTAGACATCTCTTTAATCTAGAAGGAAAAGGCATAACAAGATCTAGTATTTGGAAGATGAAGCCAAACAAATTCAGGATTGAAATAAAACAAAAAAAATTAACAGTGAAGGGAATTAAGCACTGGAATAACTTATCTAGGGACACAGCAGATTTGTTCTTAACTGAAGTGAGAGGCCAGAGGATCCCTTTAGAAAGATGATCACGATGTCCATTCACCTACTCCTCATGGTACCTTTTGTCTCCTGACAGCATAGGGGTCTACTGTCTTCACCTGGCTTAACTACATCTTAGTCTAGTTGTTGTTTAGTGTTAAGGACAGACTATGCAGAGCAATGAATGTAATAGATGAAGTCAGAAATGATTAGTCAATATGCATAACAGTTAACATGCAATATAATACTCCAGAGCCAAATGCTTCAAAGTTATGGGCAGAACCACATTAAAAATAATCAGTAAAATGAAGCAAAACTCAGATTTTGAAGCAAGATATACACTTTGGCAAAGTAGCTTAAAACTCTAGTTACTCTCAATTAAAGCAACTGTCACAAAGCAATGATACCAGATCAAAAGATTTCACTTATATCAGTTTAATCCCATCACTAATGTAGGTCCAGGGCCTTATCCAAAGCTCAGTGAAGTTAATTGGAGTCTCCGGGTGACTTCAATGGGCTTGAAGGAAATGGGGGCACAATAGCCCATATGTTTGTGAGATTGTGTGATTTTTCCCTGGATAGTACATTGTCAGGGTGTAATGTGGAGACTTAACAAAACCCTTATGTAAAGATGCATGAAGCTAAGCTATGAAGAACTATGAGTTTTTACCATGCCAGGGCCACAGTCTATGAAGCTCAGTTTTTATGCTATGTGTAAGCTGGCTGACTTTCAAAGCTAACAGCAGGCTATTTATTTCTTTTGCATGTGTCTAATTCACCACTTCTAGATCTGTAATAAAAGTGGCATGTAGTGAGTTGGGCTGATTTCGCCATGAATAGTGTGTTTCTGAAGATTTATCTGCATGTATAAAGAGAAGAAGTGACAAGCAATGACACCTGTTTATCATAGGTACAGTGTTGCATAAATTCTTCAGAGAAAATCCTGGTAACATTTTTAAAATTCTTTTAAGGTAAAAGTAAATATTACTTATAGCATTGCCAAATGTATTGGTTTAAACAATAGCTTTGGCATACGTTATGTGGGCTAAGACAACGATTATGTGATGTCCAAAAATGCCTAATAAATAATTATATAATATTTTAAAAGGCAACAAATAATTATTTTCTAAAACCCAGATTTGTTGAAAAAAATCAAGAACTAAATTTGGATTCAGTGGCTGTGATACTGCCTGGGTGGTGGAGTTAGACCCTGCACTACCCAGAGGGGCGAGGGAGGCACTGCAATCATGCAGGACCTAATACGAGAGCTTGTTGAAGTATGGGGGCAAGGGAGATAATGATTTTCTGCAAAAATTATTTTCATAACATTTTCCCCATTTTTATCATTGAAATTCTTTGACATTTTGAAACATTACAACCAGTTCTAAAACTGTTCAAAATATAGAGAACTGTGATCCTCCCCTCATTTTTGTATCTTTGTCTGAAATTTTGACCAATATATGGCGCTGAAATTTCAAGTTCTGCTACAATCTGCTTGACATAATACCTCCAGGGCCCTAGGGGGAGCATGTTCCAATGCAGCACTTGCTGCACCAGTAGTAAAATTATTGTGTATGCCTCTTCCAATAATATTGGGTGAACATGAGGATGTTCCCTGCTCCAGTTCCAAGCTGCACAAATACACACTTTGGGGAGTGCAGTGCTGCCAGTGGTGTTAGGAGCATCTGTTGTGTGTCTATAAAACAACTGCATCATGGCTGCCTTCTGCACTCATCCTGTAGGATGAAAGAACCCACTTGTGTCCCCTCAGCCCACCTTTGAAAAGGCAACCATAATTTGGTCCCAACGGATATTTACTTTTGCTACATAAGGGCCAGAATGTACTGCCCTCATTCATGCTGAAATTAATAGTACCTTACACCCTGAGTAGTCCCACTGAAGTCAATGTGCCTATTTCATTGTAACAAAGGGTAGCACAATCTGGCCCTAATAAAATAATGGGATGATTAGTAAATATTTAGAGGAACAGTAAATATTTATCTTGAATCTAGATAAACTAAATATTTGGCTTAAAATTAAAGAGGTCTGTTATTTGTTAAAGTATATTTGGTTTTTTTTAATAATAGGCTAGACTGCTCTATAAATATGTTGCTGCTAATTATTTGAATCTTATTGATACTGATACGATTGCACACCAGCTAAGGAATCTGTTTCTCTCTGGGAAGCCCTATATCATACAACTACAGTTAACCACCTATTTAGCCACAGGAGAGGAATGACATTTTTACAATGCATAGACATGCACTAGTCCAATTAATAAACAGGTGGCCAAAGTCAAAGTTCCTTGAAATCTGGACAGAGCTGTGCTGTGTTACATTCAAGGCATTTATCAAACTGTCTCACAGAAGTACTGTTAATCTAAATGTGTCTAGTTTAAATCCCTGGCAATTTATTTGGCTGTTTCATCATTTGTGAAGTTTGCAGCTTTAGTATTTAATCATCCTTAACTCATAATCATCCTCCTTTCCTGCATGATACCTCTCAAGGACCATAAAGTATTGTAGTTGTATCTTTGTAGTTCTTCCCCACCCCCATCTTGTACAGTGATGAAGTGTTTTTAAGATACAGGCCACTGCATTCTGCCAGGCTGTAACTTTAGGGGCAGTAAGAAGATCGCTTTTACTCAGAAAGATGCAAAGTAAAGTGATTACTTTTTAGTAACACGTCATTAACCTAGTGGGTTTCTATCCTCAGCTTTCCTTGCTTTTCTCTTGTAGGTCTTCTTGTGTTGAGCCTGGGAGCAATGCCATTGAAATACACACTGGAGGCACATCAAAGAATAAATCTATGATTATTAAATATTTCAGGTTCTCTGGGCAGTACCTTTATGTTGGTTCTTTGAAATGTTGGTGCAGATTCAGTCAGTCAGCTTTGTGTCCTTTTTAAAGAGAGGTATCTGCAGGGCACTTACTAATTGCCTCAGAAAAAAAGTGTCAGTGTGCAGAAAGAAAGATACAGAGTAATGAAAACTTAGAAGTTTTGCATTTGGGAAATTGTACTGTACCATACTGAAATAGGGGGCCCGTTAGTACCGAATATCTGACTAGCCACAAAATGAAGACACAAGAAATTGTGGAAGGGGGAGCCAAAGCCACACATATGGGCATGAAATGGAGGAGAGCCAACTCAGCATCAGGTTCCATCTTTCCCAGGAACCCATAGAAACTCACGGAAGTTGAGAAGGGAGGCCAGAGGTGGAGAGGAGGGGACAGCTGCTCTCCATGACATCCCCAATCACCCCACCAGCTGCTTTGTGCATCAGTTAACAAGTTCATGCTGACTTGTTAACTGATGAGGAGTTCAGGAGGAGCCACCACAAAGGGAATCCATGGGGATATGGGATCTGTCAGTACTCTGTTGCAATGAGACCAGGGGAGTAGCAGAGGAAACAGTGTGGAGGCCCAGGGTCTTCATGGGATCAGCTGAGATCCACAGTTTCTGCAGAAGTGAGACGGCAGAGCTCATTGATGCCAACCCACAGTGCAATATTTTGAAGCAAATGTCACATATGGAAGCTCATGGACAAGGCAAAGAGAAGATTATCTGGACCATAATTATTGGTGATTTATTCATGGTTTACATTGGTCTAAAGCAGTGGTTTTCAAACTGTGGGGAGGGCCTCCTAAGGGAGGCATGGGAATGTGTCAAGGGAGGTGTGAGCTGTGTGCTTCTTTTTTTGAAGAGTTCTGGCTGTCTGCCCCAGATGGCAGGGGCTCATACAGATGGGCTGTGCACGTCTGGAAGGAGAGGTAAAGGGGACAGTTGGAGCCCCACCACCCTAGGGTTGACAGCCAGAGCCTGGGCTCGGACTCAAGCTCTCCTCTCCCCCCTCCCTGAATCCCTCACTAGGAGGCAGCCCGGGCTTGGGGTCTCCTTCCCCTCCCCCGAATGTGGGGCTAAGGCTGTCAGCCCCAGGGAGGCAGCAGCAGTGCATAAGTAAGGGTGGCAGTGAGGCACTAAGTCTGCTGTGAAAAGTGATCATGACAAATATCACTTTTCACATTGCCTTCCTTACTTCTGTGCTGCTGCTAGCATGATGCTGCCTTCAGAGATGGGCTTCTGGCCAGCAGTTACTGCTCTCCGCTCTGCCTTCAGAGCTGGGTGATGGTATACGTACTTGTGGGTGGGTGTGGGGGGATGACATAAGTGACTACAGACACAAAGAAAGGGAGGCCCGATCAAATAAGTTTGAGAACCACTGGTTTAAGGGACTATACATTGTTTTCTATTTGACTGAATTTTCCCTTTAACAAAGAGAGGGCCAGAGTCCTTTATTCCTGAAACTGTAATAAAATCAGGATTTTCCAAAAATCTGCGGGCTTGATGAAAATAATTCCCTTGATTTTGTATTACATTTGCTTTGCATCATTTTCAGGTTTGTAGTTAAAAGTCACACTGAAATACACATATAGGTTTAGCAAACATTTACAAGCACATTATGAAAGGAGATTACAGAAATCAAATTAACTAAGAGTCAGCATTGTTTAGTGTTAGAGAACAGGACTGGGAATAAGAATTCCAGAGTTCTCTTCCTGACTCTGACACCTACTCACTTTTAATTCTTTGTACCTCAGCCTACTCACCTGTATAACTTCTATGGTATAGCGCTGCTCTCTTATGGGGGGTGTGTGACAATTAATGTTTTCAAAGAGCATTTGCTATAGTGACAGTAATGCCCAGAACCAAAAAAAGGAACTAAGAAGTTCTCACTTTTCCAGAGTATACTATAGACAAGTCCCGGTTAATATTATTCCCCTGTCTGTGATATAAGCAGAGGAGCCCAGAATGACCTCAACCTACACACAGCTCTTTTCCTCCACTCTAGGGGCATCTTTTTTCTTTTTATACCCATGGGGCTTAATAGGTTCACAATTTTCAGCTGCATCCACTCCTCCAACCACTCAGTTAATCCTTCCCTTTCTGGTCCTAAAACCCTGCCAACCTAACAGGGAAAATAGAGGATTTAATGCTTAAGGACCCTTTTGAGGCACTACTGCAATCCACAAATCCCCCATTCAGCTGCTACATAACCCTGTAAGCAACTAAGCTTTCCTGGTACCTACATTTTTGCTCTAAATGTTGTCTAGATGCCTACGTTTCTGCCCCTGGACATGACACTGCTGGCTCTGGTAGGAGTCTGGATACCTATCTCATGCCTAAGCCCCTGCACAATCCTCAAGCCAGGCAGAGACAGATGGGGGAATGTCTACCTTGCCTGTGGTGCCCAATCCAGTAGCTGTGCTCTGAGCCAGGGGAGGATAAGACCTCAGGCACCCTTATAACCTTTATCCCACTGATTAGGGAACTCATATGGGATGTGGGAGAGCTCTGTTCAAATCCATTCTCTTCTTCAGGCAGAGGGTGGGCTTGAAACAGACTGAGGTAGCTCCTCGCCTAGCGAGCGAGTTTTGTGGATCCCATTCTCAGGCACCTGTCTCTCCTCATTCTTTGTATAGGAAGCCTAGGCACCTTACCCAGGCTTTGTGGAGTCTAGTGATTTTCCAGCCACCTGTAAATTAGGCATTGCAATGTCTAAATCCCTTTGTGGATCAGGGCCTTTGGCCCCTTATTTTACATGGGCAGCTCAGTCCAACTGCTTGTGCTTCCTTGGACCCAGAGAGGCGGTATAATTCCTGACAGGCAATGACACATGCAAAGCATTATTTATTTATTAGTTGAGTGTTAGATTGTCCATGTGTTTAGTATGTTTGTATTCCAGAGTTAGAACATAAGAAATTGTTATAACAGGGTCATTTACCATTGTCTGGCTTGTCTATTTAGACTGTAAGCTCCCTGGGGAAGGGGCTGTCTCTAACAAAATATCTGTACAGTGCCTAACACAATGGTTCTCTGATCTCAGTTGTGGCCTCCCACAGCTACTAGAATCTGGAAACCTTGCTTAGGGCTCACCATCCCTGTCTGTCCTGGGCTGCTCTTTGCATGTCATCTATGTTGCTAAGGTCCATACATTTTTTCCTCTAAGTACTGTGTGACTGCAGTGTAAATACTGTTTATATCTTTTGGTTGGTAGGCCACCTCAGGCCTGGATTAATATAGTTAAACAAAATCCAAACTATTTCTGCACCTACATGAAGTCATTGATGGTGCCAGTGAGTCAGAATTTGGGACGAGGAGGAAGTAGACAGCAGGAGGAGGAGAAGAGGGGACTGAGGTTGTGGGTATTTCTCTGTGTGGCATGAGAAAGCATGGTATCAGAGTGGTACCTCCATTCCTGAATTGGTCTCCATAGAAGGCATCCAAAATTATGTTGGTGGATGAGTTTCCTTCCAAAGATTGCCATCTCTTCAGAAAGACACCATCCCAGGAAGGCTAATGACTACTAATACCATGTTGGGTTGCTGAGTGTTGTATCAGTGCTAACTCCAAGAGAAGAGCAGTGCCGAACTTACCAACCAGCCATGTGAACCATCCAGGTCCAATTCTGCTCAATTGTACAAAATAATGCAAGTCCATCACCCAAGCTGGGTTGGCTGAAGGATATAGCAAAGGTTAAATTGTGCCTTATAAAGGACAGCTATGCATTGAGCTGTGCAGAGGGACTGCTTTGCAGCAGGAGCCCCAAGGGAAATTCTGACTGGTGTGATGCCTTGGGCTGGCTTTTCAGAAGTGCTGGGCACCCACAGCTCCAGCTGAAGTCAATAAGAAAGTCAACAGCTCGCTACTGTAATAGCCTAGTAATCTGTAGCGCTGAAGAAGCAGAACAACAGCATGGCTTTTCTACGGCTGTCAACTTTTCTATTCAGGAATAGCAGAGCAAACTGTCATTCAGAAACTCAGGTGACTATTCCACGTGTGATCTGAACTGAAATATACTCATTTCTATCACATTGGTCAAAGTGTCTCTAATAAATACTCTGTCGGTTGCTGAAATTGTCTACAGAGTCGCTTCATGGACCACCACTTTTCTGTTTAACTAAATAGATAGATGTGGGTGGTCCCTGAGATGCTTCCCCTCTTGTTACAGATAGTTCCAAGGTTTTGCCTGGGGCAATTGTTGTATTTTTCACATTGCCAGCATTTTGTTATGCTTCTTATGATGCATCTGCCTGTGACCGGGGCATTAGAGGGACATTGTAGTAGTGCTTTTTGGTAGCACAAACATATTTGAACTTAGACAGATGTTTTATTTGCTCCCTTTTATCTTATAATTGTAATTCTTTTTACTGTTCCTTTCATATTGTTTTCAACCGTCTAGCAGCTGATTTAAAAGATTTCTCTAAGCTCTTTCTTATCTTCCATATTTTTTTCCTCTACATTTTTGATCACATTAGTTCTCCCAGATCCTTCACTGTGTCTGTCTTTTTAACTGATAGCATGTCTTCAGAGATACCATCCACCATGATAATCAGTGGCTTAGGTTACTTAAAATTATGCTACAATGGATCTGTACTCAGCCTTGGAAGTGTTTCGTAAACCTCTGAGATCATCTGTTCTTTGGGGTGGGGGGAAATCTAGACTCTGCTGCTGGCAAATACAGGCTCATCTTATTTTGGCTTCTCTTCCATTAAGTTTCATATGGAAGTAGGAGAGTACTGCTCTGTCTCATCTGCTGCTGGTTATTGGGTCCAGTTTATCATTGAGTCTGAACTCTGCTTGGTGTGAAATCCAAAGGGATGGTAAAGGTGGTTTGCACTACTCTTGCACCTCTGCTATTCTGGGAGCAGCTGAGGCCCATTTTGGCCCATGTTAAGGTTAGAGAAATCTAGTGAGAGGACTGAATTTTAAGGCGGGATATGAAGGAGGAGATGATGGTTGGCTCATGGTAAATGAGAGCCTGTTACAAGTATAGGGATGGCATGAAAGAAGGTACAATGTTGAAACTTGGGAGGACACGAAAAGAGCAGTTAGGAACATAAGAACGGCCATACTGGGTCAGACCAAAGATCCATCTAGCCCAGTATCCTGTCTTCTGACAGTGGCCAATGCCAGGTGCCCCAGAGAACAGGTAATCATCAAGTGATCCATCCCATCGTCCATTCCCAGCTTCTGGCAAACAGAGGCTAGGAACACCATCCCAGTCCATCCTGGCTAGAAGCCATAGAGGAGATTAAGAAGTGATGAAAAAAGAAGAAGGCTATGAAAGCAGATATTTATTCAGGGGCAGAGCTGTGCTGAGCCTTAACGGATGAGAGCAAAGAAAGTGAGCTCGATGGAGAGAAAGAGAGGAAGCCAGTGATGGGATTTGAGAAGAGGGGTTGATATTGCTGGAGTGCTACGACAGGAAGAACATTTTAGTAGCTGTGATGTGGATATACTGGAAGCAGGAAAGGTCAGAAGTGAGAAGGCCAGGCAAAGGCTATATGGTTGAAGTGCTAATAAACGTACATTGGTTTTAGCAGTGGAAATATATAGAAGAGGACAAAATTTAAGGAAGCTGTAGGTGAACAGAGAACAGGACTTTATGAGTGCCTGGATATGGGAGAAGTAGACAGGGTAATGGAAAATGTCTCTGAGGTTGCAAATCTGGCAAATAGTGAGGGAATAATTCAAAAGGGATTTTTTTATTGCTTAGCAAACTTTTGGATGTTTTCCCTAAATTTTATCTCTGTCACTCTCCTGGCTAGTAGGACTCTGAGCACTGTGTTAGCCACTAGTAAAAACACGTCCTAAAACTCCACATCTTCTCTCCCATCACTGGTTTCTAGAGGAATATATAAGTAATGAATTCATTAGTTTGGTTATACAGCACGGTTAACTCTTTACATCCATGTCAAATATTAAGTTGTGAGCCATAATTTAAAATGGAAAGTAACTTAAAAGTTCAATAAGCCCAGAAACAAGAATCCCTCTCTGTTTCTGTTTTTTTCTTTTTTTCTTTTTTTGATTCTTTACCTACCCTGTTGGATTCTTTAGAGTACACTGTAATGTCTCCTGAATTCCAGAAGGTGGCATAATCCACCAGAGTGAAAAAGGAAACTGTCCGCTATTTCAGGTAAACAGATAAACCCTTTGCTTTTATTCACAGCAAGTATAATGTTAATCATAGAAGACTTTCCTGAAAATGAAAATGGTCTTTGAGGGTTTTAATGACTATTGACTAGTCATGGACAAACATCAAAAGGCTTGGCTGCTTGCCTACAAAATTGGACTGGACACCTTGTGAACAAATAAACAAATCTTGTACATGTTAGGGATTCCTAGAGTCTCTGGGTTAATACTAGGGAAACACCAGAGTAGAGCCAATTCCCAGTGGGCAGCAGCAAGCCCAGCACTGCCATCTGCTGGGCTTCGAGGGAAGAATGTAGGCTTTCTACCAAGCCCTGCTTTGAGCCTTCCAGGAAGGGGACGCCTACATGGCAACTGGAGGTGCAATTGCCACCTTAGGTAGACATGAGCTTTGATGGAGCTAGCATGCTAAAAATAGCAATGTAGCATGGTAGTGCAGGCAGTGGCACAGACTCACTGCCCGAGTACTTAGGGTCTCAACCAGGCTGGCACTCAGGTGGCTAGCCTGTGCCGCAGCCCAGAATAATGCATTCTACAGCCGCAATCCTGCAGACCATTATGCACCATGCTTAGCTTTAAGCACATGGGTCATCCCATTGAAGCCAATTTAGTGCTTAAAGTTAAGCACGCTCTAAGTGTTTGCGGCGGCGGGGGCGAGTCTACAGTATCTACAGCAAAGCCATAGTCAGAAAGAGGCCTTTGCAGGCTGCACAGAGTTTGTAAAGGCAAATAAATGTTTATAATAACACCATCAATTTGAAATCTAATCAGTTTTCTGAATGAGTAGGAAATAAAATCCATTATGATGCTTTTACAATAATATTTTTTCTATTTTTAAAATCTCTTTCTCCTATCTGCCACTGTGTGGAAGACCCCCAAAAATAACAGGTTGTTTCCCTTTTTGTAACTTACGTGTATAGAGCTCCTGCATACTAATAATAAGTAGCTTTGTTATGAATGTTCATTGTGTATCAAAGATAAAACTGAACCAAGTGCCACTGCACATGTTAGAAAACAGCTACCAGTATAAACTTATTAGCCTGTTTTCTTCTGCTTGTGCAAGATTCAGACAAGGCCTTTAATTTAAAAAAAATGTCATTTTGGTCATTGAAAATCTGCAACACCACAAGGTGGCAGTAAAAATATTTTTTACAACAATTCAGGACTTCCTCAGTGATGTGAAAAGTTAATGCACCTGCAGTTCTACTGTTGAGTTTATGGGGACACTAAACATTTCTCTTATGACATCAGAAAGACAAACACAGTCAAAATACCACCACTGGTGTCATTAAAATATTAGTAAAATTAGTCAAACAATTAGATCATCTTAGATCAAGAATCTAGGCAATGTCCTTATTTAAATATACAATATAGGCAAACAATACAGAATTCCTTAAATATTTAGATTGAAACCTTTCCTTTCATATTAGCAGCAAAAAAAGATTGAATACAATAGAAGATTGGAAACATCAGCCACATTTAACTTATCTTGTATAAAATAAAATAAAGATTATAATGTAAATGCATTTGGTATAAACGAACTGATTCTCCCAATGTATCTATTACTTTATACAGTGGAACTGCTTGCATGGTAGGGTTCTGCTCTTTGTGAGTAAGGGTAGCAGACTCTACCCCCTAAGAATTAACGGCCCAAGTCCTTCTGCCACTAGAGATAAATGGACAGTTTGTCCATTGGATTGGGCTCTAAATTGCTATTGGCTTTTAAGTGACTGCCCAACCAGGAGGGTGTGGAAAGGGCCACACTGCAGCAGGAGTCCCCAGGAAGAATTCTGACTGACAGTGAGAATATCTCCTTCAGGCTTCTGGTTGAGAGCACACTGCAGTGTCAGCTCACCTATCTTTTCAATGTGTGCAGCTGACTCTGCTGGCCAGGTATAGAGTGTGTGTATATGGGTGAGGGGCAGAGGGAAATGACTTATCCAGACTCTGCCCGTCACTGCCACTACCACCTGACTGGCTAGCACCTGATAGGGTTTAGCAGGGGCCCCTGCTCATGCTCACATACTGAATTATGCCTGGCTACCATGCAGCAGGCACAAGGATGGAGGTACTTGTTGGTAGAGTATCAATATACCATAAACCCAGTTTTCTCAGTCAATCTCAATGAAGTAACTTCAATTAGTAGAGTGTCAGCGTAACACCGACAGACCCTGATTGCCTATGGGAGGGATCGAACCTAGAACCTCTGGAGCTTAGTGCATGAGCCTCTACCTCAAGAGCTAAAAGCCAACTGGCTCTTAGCGTAGGCTGTAGAGCAGACTCATTTAACTCTCTCTAAGACTATGTCTACACTACTGTGGTAAGTCGATCTACACTACGCAACTCCACCTAACGTAGCTGGAGTTGACATACCTTAGGTCGAGTTACCACTGGGTCTACACCATGGGAAGTCGATGGGAGAAACCTTTCCGTTGACTTACCTTACTCTTCTCATCAGGGGTAGAGTACAGGGGTCAACTGGAGAGCAATCTGCAGTTGATTTGATGGGTCTTTACTAGACCCACTAAATCGACCACTGGTGGATCAATCTCAGAGCGTCGATCCCCGCTGTAGTGTAGACCTGCCCTAAGTGGTCTCGGTGACACTAGATGGGACAGAACACCACACCCAGAAGGTGTGTGGATTACATCAGCACCATCTTTCTTTTTGTTCTTCAGAAATTCTACATCTTACAATCTTACCCCTAACTAACAGTATATTTCCTGTGAGAATACTATACCCTACAAAGAGTTTGCTTAGGGGTTCAAATGATGCGCACACAATTCAATGTTTGACAGACAAAAATGTCACACATTTTAATTAATAGGAACTTGCAAAAATCAGAACACACACAGCAACATTAAACCCTATATTCTGCTGGAATCACCTTCTATTGTAAATCTTATTATTACAGACAGGCATAAACAACATTGCACTTCCCAGGACCTGTTAAAAGACAGAACGAAGGGCCTAATCCCAAGTCCACTGAACTCAGTGGAAAGATTCCTACTGACTTCAGTAGGTTGTGGATCAAGCCCTAGTGGTGCTGGATAGAAATTCTTCGAGTTCTACTGGTTTACAAATGACAGGCTGTAAAATTAGATTCAGCCAGTTGGCTGCCATCCCCATAGCATTGTCACTAATGAGCTGCTATCTGTGCGGCTCCTATACAGCTGCTCCATCAAAAGTTTCAATAAAGTTTATCCAAATGTTTAAACCGTGTTAAGACTTTTTATGGAGCAGTCCCTGTGGGCTGTAGAGGAGACTAGCACAGCATGTACAGTGGGGAATAGAGCAGGCTGGTGGACTTGAAGGCTGTACGAACAGAAATTTAAGATCCTTCTAGCAATAGACCTCAAGTACAAATCACAAAAAGAGACTATACACCAGCATTTCCTAGGAAAGCCTCTGCTTTGATCTACAAGAATAACAGTTATTTTCACAAATTAAGCATGACAGAATAGCCCATGGCAGAGGAAAACAAAATAAATAAACCTGAACACAAGAAAAGCTGTTTGAAAAGGTATAATGCATTTGCCCTTTGCTTCCTAAGTGAAAGTAGTGTAGAGAAAAAGCGTGGGGGGGAGGTTAAAATTTGTGAGAGGGGGGAGATTGACAGTAGGAGGATGAATATGTGCCGAGGAACTGTGTTAGAAAAATTTTCAAAGAGAATTCCAGAAATCATAGGAGTTTAAACAGATGTCTTTTTCTCTAGGTTTGAATCATAGGCAGCTAGAGACTTGAATTTGCATGTCCTGAAAGTTTCTCTGCTTTCCTGATCCTGTGTGGTACAAAATGAAAAAAAAAATAATTTCTTTCCTAAAAATTTCACCCTGTGTCTGGATTGCCCACCTGAACTTCACACACAGACGGGATCCTCTGAGCATGAATTCTCCAAAGCACTGTCACCCACCCACCTCTTCTCTGGGCCCTGCACAGAGCTACTGCAGAGCTGGCTTCTGTGCAAGAAGGAGGGCAGAGACTAGAAGGGCTCCAGGAGCAGTGAATGGGATGAGGGAAATGCACACAATTCCTCTCTGGCCTCATGGAGTTTACCTGGGCTACTCTGTGGTCCTGTGGGCTCTGAAGGGTGGGAAGGCTGTCAAAGTTATGGGACTTCCACACAAAGAACCCTTGTCTCCTTTGGATATCTTGGTGTCTGCACATCTGAGAACAGGGTCTGGCAAGATGATGTGGGAAATATCTGCAAAAAGGACCCTTAAAGAGATTACCTACTTCAGAGCCCATTTCAGTGGGTTTTAGTGTTGGGAGAGGTGGGGATCTGAAGCTCCCTGGCTCTTCACTTCCCCATTCTCTTCTTTGATCCATTCTCATAGATTGGTGTCTTTCATTGACTGTCAGCATCCAAAACAGTCATCTTTGACACTGATCCACTCTCGTGTGAACTCCGGCCTACAGGTGAGCATCACTACAGTGTGTCTTGGGAAATCCACTACCGTACTTTCACATGTATAGCAGTTGATTTTATAAAACACTTCCCAATGCAATCCCATGCATTCCAGATTACCACTGAGTGCTTTGATTCGGATGGACACCAACTGAAACAAATAAACAGGATTTGGGTTCTATTATAAAACCCACATCTCTCCCTTTCTGTAGGGCATGGGGAAATAAGTAGTTTTTCATTTTAGTAGGCAGGAGTTCTTTATAATCCTCATGTGAGGATGTATTGGAGGCCACACCATACTCCCAAGTGAGAGAGGCTCGCTGTCAAAAATAAATAATTATGTGTGTTAAGCAGGGCGCTCTCTAGAAATCGGCTGCCCAAAGCGCGCGCTGCTCTGCGCCCTTCCCTTCCCCCTCCCCCTCGTCCCCTCTTCCCGCTCGCTTTGCTCCAGCCTCTGCCATGCATGCCTGCGGCAGAGCCCGGGACGGGGGAGTCAGCTGCAGGCAGGAGCTCAAGCCGGCCGGGCGAGGACGACCCGCCCCCGCCATGCCCGCGCTCAAGGAGCTCAACCGGCCGTCCCCGCCCCCGGCGCCTGCGCCGCCTGCGCCTGCTTGCGCCTGGTGTTAAGTCACCAAGTATTTGAGAAAATAGTGTTTGTTGTAGCACTGAGTAAGATGTGGCTTAACCCCCTAGTAGCTGGTATTGTTTCCTAGTGGTTAATAAATTGGGAAAGGGGAAGATTTTGAGAGAAACTGTCTCAAGAAAAAAGGAAAGATACTGGGAAATCTGTGACACAAAATCTACTTTTTGAGGGAACAATTTTTATAGTGTGCATTTTCTGGAGGTGAAAGTTTACATTAGTTGTCTCACCGTGATTGTGGTTCTATTGTGTGCTTATTTAGTACTTCCAAATGGGAAATTTCTTACTTCCATTGGGACCAAATTATTATTAGTTGTTTTACAATAATCTGGAGAGTACGTCTCCACTGGAATAAAAAACCTGCAGCACTGAGTCTCAGAGCCCAGGTCAGTTGACTCAGGCTTGTGGGGTTCAGACTGTGGGACTAAAAATAGCAGTGCAGATGTTCAGGCTTGGGCTGGAGCCTGAGTTCTGAGACCCACCCCTCTTGTGGGGTGTCAGAGCCTGAACTCCAGCCTGAGCCCCAAAGTCTACATTGCAACTTTTAGCCCCACAGCCTGAACCCCACGAGCCCAAGTCAGTTGATCCAGACCAGCTGTGGCCATGCCACAGGTCTTTTATTACTGTGGGGATATACCATTAGTAGCAACAGTGAAGATCAGGCCATATTGTGCTAGGCACTATTGAAATCAGTGGGTGTAAGGCACCTAACTCATGCAGGTGCTTTCAAAAAACTACTTGGTGCCTATCTGCAACTTTAGGTGCCTAAATACCTTTGAAAATCTGTCCTGAAGTTTCTTCCTCAAAGTCACACTACAAGCCAGTGACTGAGCCAGAAGCAGATGTCAGGTCCCCTGAATCCTAGTCTAGTGCCCTATTTATAGAATCACACTGTCCTGGACAAACCCCGTGGCTTACAGAAGGGCCATTGGGGAGATCTTAAAGAGCCAAAAGACTCTCATTAACTTCAGTGGGCTTTGGGTGATGACTAAAGGCAACAGAACTGCTATATAGTGGTCCCTCCTGTGACAGGCCAAGCCAGGGTATCAGGCAGTGATTTATGGTAGCTTTTACCATGCTACCACTGAGAGAGGGCAGGGGATGGGAAATGGAAGATGCAAGATCAGAAGAACCTTCACTATGTGGATTCACTATCGGTCCCCTTTACAGAATGTACAGGCTGTGGACACGACTGTAGGAGTAAGGCTGCAGTAGAAGGCTGTGGAGTGAAAGTACTGGGTGTGTATATAACTGGTGGCTTTCTTCCCAAATTGTCTCAGAGAACCAGTTCACACAGCCTGTTTACTTTTTCTTTGTACAGGGATCTGAATTTCTCCCTTAGGAAGTTGTAACCTTACAATCATTAACAAATGAAGACGCCAAGGTATTCTACTTCTTACCTAATGTAGCATGTGATTAATTCTGTGGTATAATTTATTTGTAGTTATACATTTTTATCAGGTAAATTAGGGAATTAGCATTCTAGAAGACTGTAAATTGGGGATTTCAGAGGGAGATCAGTGTAGGATATTAATTCACTGCTGCACTTCAGAATAAATCTGTTTATATTTTTAGAGACTCAGTTGCAAATCCCTAAAGGCAGCAAACCAAGTTTACCTACTTCATTTCTAAAAGATATGCTCCTGGTGCGGGGAATTCTGTGGCCTTTGTTATACAGAAGGTCAAACTAGATGATCACAATGGCCCCTTCTAGCCTTGGAATCTATGAATGTATGCTCTTTGTGGCAGGGACTATATCTTTGCACAGGGTGTAGTGCAGTGCTCTGGGCCTCTGGGAACTAGCACAGTGCAAATAATGAAGTCATGAGTTGGGTTAAACATTGCTGTTATGAGTCAGGCATAACCACCACTCTACACTCAGCATAAATGTAAAGAAGCCATTGTAAAGAAATGGCTGAAACCATAGCAGTGACATCCCAAATTAGGGACCTGGAAAAGCTTGAGTAGAAGTTGAACCATGTGGTCAAAGGGGTTTCAAATGCAGGGCCAGGGTTTGGATTGATGGAACTGGTTTTGTGTGGGAGAGAGAGAAAGACAGAGCACAAGATTAGAGATATACAGAGAGACAGAAGCAGAAATAAAGCCAAGCAGACAGTAACAAAAGTGTGGGTAATGTGGCTCTGAGACGAAGTGTTTTGTCAAAGAGTGCTACCTGGAAAGACAGGCTTGGAACAGTGAGCAAAGAAATTGTCTCCTGCTGTTGATTCCTACTGTGTTCAGGGAAACAGGACTTTATGTATAATCTCAGTAAATAAGCTAAATTGAATTAAAGAAATACCTGATTATCATCAATTTCTCCTAACTAGAACACCCCACAACACGCTGACATTTTGACTAGCTGCTCAGGTAAAAAAGAGTTACAATAATAAATAATAACAATATAATAATAATCAATAATGAGGTATTGATAGCTTTAGGATTAAGGAATGTTAGCTGATATAAATTGGTGGACATTGACTTGTGCTTGATTGTTTGTTTGAAAAGTGTGAATTGGGAGTGCTTTGTTCCAGGTGGGCCTTGAGTGGGCCTGACTGTTATAAAAAGGCAGTCAGCAGCGAACCAGCTGAGTGGCGAACAGTGGAGGCTAACAGAGGGAGTTTGCCTGGGGAGAGCCCATGGAGGCTTTCACCTTGTGGGTTTCTCTGAGTAGTTTCTGCAACAGCTGAGGAAGCGCTTAGAAAGAAGGTAATATGGAGGGTGAGCATTAAGCTGTTGTAATCTGCACAGGTTGTGCCATGTTTGCCTTTCTTCCACAGGACAGAAGCGACTTGTACAAAGTACAAGCTGGTCTCAATATTGGAAGAGAAGGTTTGAGGTCTGTAGAAACAAGTATTGACCCTGCGTTGCATAAGAGAAAATGAAGATTTCCTGGACAGATGTCAGGATATGCTTCTATGGGCACAACATTCTGAAGAATCAGAGCAGGCTGCACAGCGGGGACAGAAGGGCGGCGAAGAAAATTGGCAGCAGAAGAAGAAAAAGGAGCGTCCATGTACCAGCAATGGAGATACAGGTGAGCAACCATTTTCATGTTCTCTCCGCAGGTACTAATGCGGAGAGTGGACTAGATGATACATCTGAGGGAAGGGAGCAGAAGGAGACTCCACCGATTGGAAGGCATGAGATGCACTGTCCTAGGGTTGGAGGTTCCATGACCACCACTCCCAAGAGAAGGAGGAGGGTGGTGGTGGTCAGGGACTCCCTCCTCAGGGGGACTGAGTCATCTATCTGCTGCCCCGACCGGGAAAACCAAGAGGTCTGCTGCTTGCCAGGAGCTAGGATTCATGATGTGACAGAGAGACTGCCGAGACTCATCAAGCCCTCGGATCATTACCCCTTCCTGCTTCTCCATGTGGGCATCAATGATACTGCCAAGAATGACCTTGAGCAGATCACTGCAGACTACGTAGCTCTGAGAAGAAAGATAAAGGAGTCTGAGGCACAAGCGGTGTTCTCGTCCATCCTCCCTATGCAAGGAAAAGGCCCGGGTAGAGACCGTCGAATCCTGGAAGTCAACAAATGGCTATGCAGGTGGTGTCAGAGAGAAGGCTTTGGATTCTTTGACCAAGGGATGGTGTTCCAAGAAGAAGGATTGCTAGGCAGAGACGGGCTCCACCTAACGAAGAGAGGGAAGAGCATCTTCGCAAGCAGGCTGGCTAACCTAGTGAGGAGGGCTTTAAACTAGGTTTACTGGGAGAAGGATACCAAAACCCTGAGGTAAGTGGGGAAATGGGATACCAGGAGGAATTACAAGCAGGAGAGCGCAAGAGGGGAGGACTCCTGTCCAGGGACGGCTCTAGGATTTCCGTCGCCCCAAGCGGCACGCCGCGGGGGGCGCTCTGGTGGTTGCTGGTCCCGCGGCGCCGGTGGACCTCCCGCAGATGTGCCTGCGGAGGGGCCGCTGCTCCCCCGGCTCCCGTGGACCTCCCGCAGGCACGCCTGTGGATGCTCCACCGGAGCCGCGGGAGCAGCGGCCCCTCCGCAGGCACGTCTGTGGGAGGTCCACCGGTGCTGCCTGCCGCCCTCCCATGGGACGCCACCCCAAGCGCGCGCTTGGCGCGCTGGGGTCTGGAGCCGGCCCTGCTCCTGTCTCATTCTGAGAAAGCGGGATGATCAGTGAGTTATCTTAAGTGCCTATACACAAATACAAGAAGCCTGGGAAACAAGCAGGGGGAACTGGAAGTTCTGGCACAGTCAAGGAACTATGATATGATTGGAATAACAGAGACTTGGTGGGATAACTCACATGACTGGAGTACTGTCATGGATGGATATAAACTGTTCAGGAAGAACAGGCAGGGCAGAAAAGGTGGGAAAGTTGCATTGTATGTAAGAAAGCAGTATGACTGTTCAGAGCTCCGGTATGAAACTGCAGAAAAACCTGAGAGTCTCTGGATTAAGTTTAGAAGTGTGAACAACAAGGATGATGTCGTGGTGGGAGTCTGCTATTGACTACCAGACCAGAGGGATGAGGTGGATGAGACTTTATTCCAGCAACTAACAGAAGTTATTAGATCGCGGGCCCTGGTTCTCATGGGAGACTTTAATCACCCTGATATCTGCTGGAAGAGCAATACAGCAGTGCACAGACAATCCAAGAAGTTTTTGGAAAGTGTAGGGGACAATTTCCTGGTGCAAGTGCTGGAGGAACCAACTAGGGGCAGAGCTCTTCTTGACCTGCTGCTCACAAACTGGGAAGAATTAGTAGAGGAAGCAAAAGTGGATGGGAACCTGGGAGGCAGTGACCATGAGATGGTCAAGTTCAGGATCCTGACACAAGGAAGAAAGGAGAGCAGCAGAATACGGACCCTGGACTTCAGAAAAGCAGACTTTGACTCCATCAGGGAACTGATGGGCGGGATCCCCTGGGAGAATAACATGATGGGGAAAGGAGTCCAGGAGAGCAGGCTGTATTTTAAAGAATCCTTATTGAGGTTGCAGGAACAAACCATCCCAATGTGTAGAAAGAATAGTAAATATGGCAGGCGACCAGCTTGGCTTAACAGTGAAATCCTTGCTGATCTTAAACACAAAAAAGAAGCTTACAAGAAGTGGAAGATTGGACAAATGACCATGGAGGCATATAAAAATATTGCTCAGGCATGCAGGAGTGAAATCAGAAAGGCCAAATCATACTTAGAGTTGCAGCTAGTGTGGCAAACCCGGGACAAACAGCTACAAACGGGTGGGGGGAGGTAGTAATTAGTCCCAGGGGGTTAAAAGGCCTCTCCCTACCCACTGAGAAGAGATAACCATGGGGAAATAAGTTTCAGATGGAAAAGGGGTTACCAGGGAACTAATTAGGTTTAGCTGGCTCCAACTGCTTGAGACCTTTTTAAACCCTCCCCTGCGTGGAAGGAAGCGGGGTGAGAGAGTGAGAGAAGCAGGGAAGTGCCAGTAGGCTGGGTGCAGCAAGACACTGAACCCTTACAGGAAGGAAGGCTGCACTCCGTCCCCAGGAGGGAAGGAAAACAAGCACAAGGGACTGACTGAGGAAAGGACTAGCCGGACTCTGTGCTACCTATAAGGATTTGCCTTGCCCAAGCCTGTGTCTCCAAGACTAAAAAGGACTGAGCCTGCTGAGGAGAAGACGGTACTTTGCCACACTAGCAAGAGATGTTAAGAGTAACAAGAAGGGTTTCTTCAGGTATGTTAGCAACAAGAAGAAAGTCAAGGAAAGTGTGGGCCCCTTACTGAATAAGGGAGGCAACCTAGTGACAGAGGATGTGGAAAAAGCTAATGTACTCAATGCTTTTTTTGCCTCTGTCTTCACGAACAAGATCAGCTCCCAGACTGTTGCACTGGGCAGCACAGCATGGGGAGGAGGTGACCAGCCCTCTGTGGAGAAAGAAGTGGTTCAGGACTATTTAGAAAAGCTGGATGAGCACAAATCCATGGGGCCGGACGTGCTGCATCTGAGGGTGCTAAAGGAGTTGATGGATGTGATTACAGAGCCATTGGCCATTATCTTTGAAAACTCATGATGATCGGGGGAGGTCCCAGATAACTGGAAAAAGGCTAATGTAGTGCCCATGTTTAAAAAAGGGAAGAATAATCCATGGAACTACAGGCCAGTCAGCCTCACCTCAGTACCTGGAAAAATCATGGAGCAGGTCCTCAAGGAATCAATTCTGAAGCACTTAGAGGAGAGGAAAGTGATCAAGAACAGTCAGCATGGATTCACCAAGGGCAAATCATACCTGACTAATCTAATTGCCTTCTATGAGGAGATAACTGGCTCTGTGGATGAGGAGAAAGCAGTGGATGTGTTATTCCTTGACTTTAGCAAAGCTTTTGATATTGTCTCCCACAGTATTCTTGCCAGCAAGTTAAAGAAGTATGGGCTGGATGAATGGACTATAAGGTGGATTGAAAGTTGGCTAGATTGTCAGGCTCAACGGGTAGTGATCAATGGCTCTGTGTCTAGTTGGCAGTCGGTATCAAGCGGAGTGCCCCAAGGGTTGGCCCTGGGGCAGGTTTTGTTCAATATCTTCATTAATGATCTGGAGGATGCCGTGGACTGCATTCTCATCAAGTTTGCAGATGACACTAAACTAGGAGGAGTGGAAGATACGCTGGAGGGTAGGGATAGTATACAGAGGGACCTAGACAAATTAGAGGATTGGGCCAAAAGAAATCTGATGAAGTTCAACAAGGACAAGTGCAGAGTCCTGCACTTAGGACGGAAGAATCCCATGCACTGCTACAGACTAGGGACCGAATGGGTAGGCAGCAATGCTGTAGAAAAGGACCTAGGGGTTACAGTGGATGAGAAGCTGGATATGAGTCAACAGTGTGCCCTTGTTGCCAAGATGCTAACGGCATTTTGGGCTGTATAAGTAGGGGCATTGCCAGCAGATTGAGGGATGTGATCATTCCCCTCTATTTGACATTGGTGAGGCCTCATCTGGAGTACTGTGTCCAGTTTTGGGCCCCATACTACAAGAAGGATGTGGAAAAATTGGAAAGAGTCCAGCAGAGGGCAACAAAAATTATTAGGGGGCTGGAGCACATGACTTATGAGGAGAGGCTGAGGGAACTGGAATTGTTTAGTCTGGAGAAGAGAAGAATGAGGGGGGATTTGATAGCTGCTTTCAACTACCTGAAGTGGGGTTCCAAAGAGGATGGATCTAGACTGTTCTGAGTGGTACCAGATGACAGAACAAGGAGTAATGGTCTCAAGTTGCAGTGCGGGAGGTTTAGGTTGGATATTAGGAAATACGTTTTCACTAGGAGGGTGGTGAAGCACTGGAATGGGTTACCTAGAGAGGTGGTGGAATCTCCTTCCTTAGAGGTTTTTAAGGTCAGGCTTGCCAAAGCCCTGGCTGGGATGATTTAGTTAGGAATTGGTCCTGCTTTGAGCAGGGGGTTGGACTAGATGACCTCCTGAGATGCCTTCCAACCCTGATATTCTATGATTCTATGACTTGAGTGACATTATTAAAATTGACACCAGTTGAGAATTTGGCATAGAGTCTTTAAACATGAAATTGTTGTCATTAATACAGATGTTGTGCTTAAAAATAAATTCTACATAAGATAAATAATTAAGGTAATCTCATTGCCTGCAGTATGCCCAAATATTTCCATAGGTTCAATATAGGAAAAACCTTGAATGTTGCAAATACTGATATTACCTAACTGCAAATATCTAGTTAAGCCCTCATGCAACCCCTGCTAAAGTCAACAGGAAGATTCCCAATTTATGCAGTTCACTTCTATGAGACTTTATTGGCATGACAAGCGGTGTCAATAAAGAGGTGGAGCCCTCAGTAATCCATCAAATGTAGGACAGGGTCACACTGTGTTTGGGGTTATATGCCTTGAGTCCATTTGTCATTATTGTCCATTCCTGGTCCATTGGCAAGTTGTTATGTAGCATGACACCGTCACTTCAGTGAAGGTGAATTGACCCCTTTCCTATTATCTAAGGCAGGAGTTCTTAAACTTCATTCCACCGCAAGCCCCTTATGACAACAAAATTACTACATGACCTCAGAGGTGGGGACCATAGCCCGTGCCCCACCGCCTCAAATGTTGGGGGAGAGAAGGCCAGAGCCCAAGTCCTGCCCCCTGGGTGTGGGGGAGAGACTAAAGATATAGTCCCTGCCACAAAGTGCAAGCCCTAGCCCCGCCATCCTGGGTTTCGTGGAGAGCTCGGGCTTCAGCTTCAATCCTGGGTCCCAGCAAGTCTAATGCTGGCCCTAGCGACCCCATTTTAATGGGGTCATGACCTGCTTTGGGGTCCCGACCCACAGTTTGAGAATGGCTGATCTAAGGCAATGGGCACATGTTTAAGGGCTTCGACTGTACGTCACAATTGTGGCAAAGAGTAGAGCTCCATTCCGCTCAGAAAGTGGAGGGCAGTTTACCAGTGAGCAAATGAAACTATACAGTTTATCCAGTTGATCCCTAAGACACAATGCAATGCAAATAAAATATTCATAGCACTTATCAGTTTCAAACAGGTGAAAAACAAATGACTTTTTGATGATTAAAATTATGAACATTCCCAAAATTAGAGACAGTATACAATTAGCTAACTAGCTGCTGGCTAAAATAGAAATATCCTAAAATAAATCAAATGAAAAAAATGAGCTAGTAAGCTGCTGGAAGTATACCAATCATCCCTAGCAAAAGAGAACAGAGAATAATTCACAGGAAAAGGTAAGCTCATGGAATAAGGGAGAGGTAATGTGTTAAGCGACTCTAAGCTTCTGTATGTGCCATAAGCATACTCTGTGCTTCATGTTTAAGAATAAAGATTTGAAATGATATAATTGTAATTAGCAAAGATGTCTGTGCTTTTGGCAGACTCTCTGCTCTTTTGTGCTGCTCAGGCAAGGCAAAGGGAACAGAGACAGAACTTAAACCATTAGATAGGGAGACCCTTGACATGAGAGATCTCATAGGAAGAGGAGACTCAGTGTAGCCAGCTTCTATGCCACAACCTCTGATGCAGGAGGCATGTCTTGGGGAGGTTGGGTACCGGGGGAACAGCTGGTGCACATCATGCTCTAGCAATCCCCAGTTAGAGTAGCCTGCTGTGCCTGGCAGAGAATCTGGAAGACATAACCAGCTTCCTGACAATCTTTATCTCTGGTACATCCAGCCAAATTCTCTGGGTGCAGCATAGAGTTAATAGTAAAAGCCAGACACCCCACCATGTGCACGCTATTAGCTGCACTTGGAAATGCATCAGTTAGAGTCAAACTTTAAAGAAAGCTACTTCTTGCCTTCAAGTTACTTGTCTCCATACTGATGGAAAATGGATGAGCCAAGTAGCTTTAAGAAGTGTGCTCTTCTTTGGAGGAATGCAGCAAGAGAGATACCCAGCATATGACATATGAGTTTAGAGGCTTGATGTGCATATGTATTCATATTTGCAAACAGTGTGACTTTCATAATAGCATAAACCCCACAGAAGTCATCATGAAAAAAGTCTAACAGCAAAGAATGCTAATGGTAGACTAAGACAGGCCCAGGGATTTGGGAGATGTTAATTTCTGCATGCTACAACTGTAGCATCAGAGCAGAAGCTGCAGCATGGAGTCTTGGCAAAAGAAGCAGCAGAAGAGGCTGCAGACCTTAGCAGATGTTTGTGACCTGTGTAATTGTGACAGCCTCTCTGACACCATGTGGTTCACTTTAAAAAATGTATTGGCAGAGTATGCTAGAGGTCACCCAGAGAGATGCTAGATTTTAATGGTCTACTCACACTGTGAGTTTGATTCCACAATTTATCACCTCCAAAGGCTTAAACACTACTAAAACAATCATTAATACCTAGAAAAGAGCACTTCTTGATTACTGGTTAACTAATATGTGGACAAAGTGAGCCACATACACAAAAGTATTTGCAGGCAGAGGAGATGGGGAAAGACCCCGGGAGGAAATAATTGGCAGCAGAGACACAAAAAGAACACAAGAAGAAATACAGCTTAAAAGGATCTCAGAGTCAGTAACTCAAAAGTTTATAGTAAAATCTCCTCAGCTGAATCTCAAGCAATCGGTCCTTCCAGACTACCCAGTCATAAAGAGAGGCTCCCTGCCTTGGGGCATAGAGGCAAATAGATCAAAGCAGATAATAGTGAAAATGTGAAGACTGACAAGAAGAAAGGACTGACAAGTAGAGAAATAAATATTTCACATTTGTCAGGAGCCACATGGAACATTTTATTCTCATGCCCATCAACCCTATACTCACATATACTGATACCCAATTTAATCACCCTACCCCATGCTCAGTAAAGTAACTGAAAAGTGAATTCACCAGTAGTGATTTTTGATCATTATCTAATATCATTAAGAAGGTTCAGGAAAGAGACAGGAAACAGAAATTGGAGATTTCAATTCATCATTATTAAAAGATAATTTCTGTGTTCAAACAGTTAATGAAGAGTAAGAGTTGCACATGAGGATTAATAAAGGAACCATTAACCTTACTATGGTTTGGAACACTGTGAAAATGGCAGTAAGAAGACTTATTATAAAAAAACAAACAATTGTACTTTGGGGGCCAAATAAAGAATGGGGAAGGTAATTAAAAGAGACAAGATTAACTCATAGGATGGTCTCCTTATGGAAAAGCTGATTACATTTCCAACAGAAACAACACCAACAACAAAAATAGACTGAGTTGGAGAATTTACTTAAATGGTCTCTCTTTCCATTGTGCATCAAAGAATATTTATTACCATGGGGAGAGAGCGAAAAAATAAAAACCAACACCAAAAGTACACCATTATAAACCATAGAGATTATCCTGCCAACTGTTCAAAACACATTATTCAAAAATAGAAGGGGGGTTATTGAATTTTATTTAAATTAAAAATCACAGGGTGTAAAGGAGTTATATAAAGCTGGAGCTGCTAAGAGAGAATATCTAGTTAGCCCCATAATGGGGAGTGAAATTAATAATGTGCTAGACTCAGGAAAGGCAAATCCCCAGTGATGAAAACGTCTCATAGGCATTTTATTTATATTTTAGGGAACATCTGTCACTCCTGATATTACAAATTGTTAACTGATTTACTATAGTTAATTACCTTCCATCATCCATAATAGTGCTTGGAAAACCTATATAGAAACACAATCCTGTGTGGCTCTTAAGTACTGTTCCATGAATAAATTGATTGTAATTGCTAAAGAGCTCTTGATCTATCAAATCCCATAACACCCCATAATGTTCTTTTTTGGGGAATGAAAAGTTAAACTGAGTCTCTGAGTAGATGATCATTTTCGGATCCATGGAAACCCAAGTCTTCGATTCCTCCTGGAAATATGGGTAGGTATTTATTCAGATTTAGTATTTATGAAGACAAATCAGAAACGGTGCCCTGGACTCACCATGTGATAAAAGTCCCAATGGAAGACTTGGATTTTGCTTGGAAAAAAGTTACACTAAAATATCGTTATTATGAGCATTGAAGTAAAATTGTTCTATCCAGCAAAGGGTGTACAATATGGCTAAGAAAACCAGCTCCCTTAGCAAGGAATGGCTATAAACATGTAATCTTTGCTTATCTATCTCATGCTGATAACCTTTTCATTTTTCTAACTCGTGGATGCTATTATAAACTCTGGAGTGAAATCCTGGCCACACTGATGTCAATGGCAAAATCCTATTGACTTCAATGAGGCCAGAATTTCATCCTCTATATTCTATACTAGTCTGTTTCTCAAACAAACATACCTTTTTTTTGTTTTTTTTTTTAAAAGCCAGCCTATATTTTAGCCCACAGATTGGTGCATTCAGCTATGCCAGAGGAGCAAACCACATCTTAGTCATTTTCCTGCTGAAATACTTTTTGGCTTTATCTTCACTTATTTGCAACCCCGACTGAATGGATTTACTTTACATATGATGGGTGTGTGCATGTGTAGTAAATTGTTAGTTTCTCACCAACCTCCTAATACACCGTGGAACCGGGAGCCTGCTACATATCTCCCAATATAGACAGTGGGTAAAGCAGGATATTTCCTGCCCCCAATGCTGTAATGTTAATAATTTAAGTATGGAGAAGCTCAGTCTTTGATCCTCTGTGTGAGTTTCCCTTTCATGCTTTATATACATTTGGTGGCTGTTCTGTCTAACTTTGGTAACATTGATTCACGTACTTTGAATGGTCACACAGAAAATAGTAGATCTCTCTCTCTAAGGAGTGAGTTCATTGTAATTATAGACAATCTCCCTGCCTAGGAGAGCAGTAGCTTTCCCCATTTTTGCTAAGCCGATTTATGTATTATAAGCACTAATGTGCAGTTGGTTCATAGAAAAGCCTCTAGGGCCAGTGTAACACCTATTCATAAGTATTTAATACCTGCTTTGTCTATCTGAAAGTAAATCCTCTGAGATTTCCAATCCCATAATGACCAGGTGGATGTATTGTAATTTAGTTTAAAACCTTCAATCGTCCCATAATCTTTAATTTACTTTATCATATTTGGTAGAGGAACAATATAATTTGATGCTGTTTACATAATAATTCCATCTGCAAACAAATTCATTTTGCATTTTGCCTTGCCAGTGAAATTCCCTTTACATCCGGCTCAAAGGGGAGGCAGCTTCCTCCTCACACCCACTACTTCAGCCCTAATTGGCTCATCCAATACCTCCCATCCTGCTGAACCCCAGACTCCAATGTGACACATGGCTAGGGCACAGAGAGGAGGAGGGGAAGTCTTTGGTACCTCATTTTGTTTTGTTTAAGGATTATTTGACCATGACAGTATCAATTGTGGGTTACATAACCTAGTGGGTTCCACAATGCAACAGGGCTATAAATTAGGACAGTGGGTTGCACAGCTGTAACTGAGATCTAGCTATATCTGTCTTGGTTTGCAGTGTAGAAACACTGCTTGGGGTAAGGTTTTTATTATTTTTTTGGAAGGGGTAGGGTGTGGCGAATAGGGAGAATGCTGGTGTTTTGAACGTCATTATGGTCAGGGTGGAAAATGTTCAGGACAGAATCTGGTGCTCAGTGAAAGATGAGAAGTATACAGGAGTTGCAAGCGGGAGTTTTGGAGGGGATAGATGAGGACCCTATGCTTAGAGGTAGAGGAATTTGATGAGTTGTGTGTTCATTTTGTTTGTTCTCTGTGAGGGTTGTTGTGACTGGGCTTTTGGCCCCCTAAACAGGCCAGGTGGTACAGATCTGTTTGTTATGTCTCACTGAGGGCCATGTGGCTGGGACCCTTGGATCTGTGATCATCCCCGGGGTTTGAAGTTTCTGAGTGATTAATCCTTCCCTGTTAGAGAGGGGGTGGAGTTGAGCTGTGAGGCATAGTGTAGTAGGTACAGTTCTATATTCAGTGCTGTAATGGACAATGCTGGAACAGTGGTTGTGACCTGCCACAGATGTGCCATATTTTCTTTCCTACCTGAAGCCAGAAGATACTTCCTCTGTATGAAGTGCACGTTAGTGGCTGTTCCGAAGGAAAAGACTCGTGGTTGGGAAGGACAAGTACTGATTGTTCAGTGTATCAGAGAGGCTGAGGGGTATTGGTCGCCCAGCCTGGGAAGCATCACCACCCCCAGTTCAAGAAAGAAAGGAACTGGGAATGAAGGTTCCAGAAAGAGTGGAAACCAAAGATGAGGCTGAGCAGTTCATAAGCACCAGAGGTAAAGGGACCAGGTGCCATTCTAAGTGGCTGGAGATAGACACGGATGAGGCTGTGATCATCAGAGAGAAGAGGACCTGGAGCAATTCTACAGAGCTAGAAGCATCCAGTCATCATAGGTTTTCCGCATATAAACTGCAGAAAATATCTCTTAAGATCCAGTTGGTCAAATGAAATGGAGAGGTGTATGGGACATACTTGAGGATGACTGCTCAGTTAGTGGTGTAGTAGTAAACAGCGAAGTGGGTAAACTACCTAAATTAAACTTCATATTCCCCAAATGACAAGTAGGTAAACTCCATAATACTCAAAGAGATTTCCAACCATCCAAAGAACACAGGCAATCTTTGCTGATGATTCTATACTAAGAGGAACAGAAAGAACATTGTGCAAGGGACAGACAGACAATAGGATAGCATGCTGGAGCCAAGCTATGGTGTCTTTCTGGAGACAAGACCCTTGACGTCACTTGAAGATTGGATAGGCTTCTGAAGTTAGTGCTGACAAGCACCCGCAGCAGTGATCTTTTACTGCTAAAAACACTGCTTCATGGGATACCTCACACATTATAGATAACTTCAGGGAACCCAGAAGGATGCTGAAGTAGAAGACTGTGCAAGTGATCTTATCAGACATCCTGCCTGTTCGGTAAGCAAAGCAAGGTACAAGGCAGAAGACTCTGTAAATGAACTGCTGGCTAATTAAGGGGTGAAAGGTAGAGAGGGTTTTTGTTTTACGGAATGTTTGTCCACTTTCCATGAAGAAGGAGGACTGTCCAGTTTGGATAAGTTCCACCTCATTAGAAGGAAAACCAGTCTTCTAGGAGACAGGTCAGGAGGGCGTTAAGCTAACAACAAAAGGAGAGGGTACAAAAAAGTGGGGAGACAAATGAGTATTCATTTAGCGTGAAATTAAGATGTCAAGAGCAAAATCAACCAAGGCACCAAGGAACAGAAAGAGAAGAAATTATTTAATTGCCTATAGACCGACTCCAGGAGCCTGGGTAATAAACAAGAGGAATTGAAACTGTTCCTTTATTAGTATAAATGTAACCTAGTCAGTACTGCAGAAACCGGTGGGAAGATTTGCATGACTGGAATGTTAAAATCACTGGGCATAATCTATTTAGATGGAAAAATCAGGCAAGAAGGCGGGGGGGGGGGGAAATGGCTCTTTGTGTCAAAAATGGCAATATCAATGACAATTTGGATGCAAATGATTTTGAATGGTTATGTATCAATGTTCTAACATATAAAGCAAAAGATATGGTACTAGTTGGTGTCTGATACAGACCACCAAGAAAACAGGATGTCCCGCTCCGTAAGCACCTATATGTAGAGAGTAAGAAAACAAAACAAAAGAGTGTTATCATGGGGGACTTCAGTCTGAATGTCATATGCGAGAGCTCTCCTGCTGTCAGTTCTAAAACATCCTTTGAATTTCTAAAAATTATAGGTGACATCTTAACTCAACATGTGTCACATGAAACAGGGGAATTCTATATTAGACCTCATCTTGACTGATAAAGGAGAACTGATCACAGAACTAAACATTAGTGGTTACTTAGGTGCAAGTGATTATGACTTCATCACATTCGTCATGTGCAAACAGAAAAGATGTCCAAACCAGTTGTATATATACTTGTTGCTTTAAAGGAGCCAGTTTCACGAAGTTGAAAATAATTATGAGCCATATCAGCGGGGAGAATGTAAACTGAAAAATGTGACTGATAATTGGAAATTGTTGAATTACTCTTTATTTTATGCTGCAACAGCTGCAATCAAGAATGAATATTACACTTGTTAAAAATCCAGCCTGGCTTAAAGGGGAACTGAAAGCCATAATAAAAAAATTGAAAACCCAACATATAACAAATGGAATGAAGGGGAAGTTGATTGCAATGAATATAAATTAGGACCTACGAATTACATAAAATTGATAAGAGTAGCAAAAAGACACAATGAAACATATATGGCCAGCAGAGTTAAAGACAATAAAAAGGAGTTTTTTAAAGTTTATTAGGAACAAAGAGAATTCTAAAAATGGTATAAGTCTGTTACTTGATGGAAATGGCTGAACTGTCAATAATAAGGCAGGCAAGGCAGAAGTATTCAATAAATATTTCTGTTATGTTTTTGGGAAAAAAGTCAGATGATATATTCATGTCATGTGATGACCATGACATATTTTCCATTCCATCAGTAACTAAGAAGGATGTTAAACAGCAGCTATAAAAATCAGACATTATTGTGCATTCAAGAGTTTTAAAATAGCTGGTTGAGTAGCTCTCAGGACCATTAATGTTTATTTTCAATAACTTTTGGAACAATGGGGAAGTTCCAGAAGACTTCAAGAAAGTTAATGTTGTGACAATATTTAAAGGATAAACGGGGTGACTTGGGTAATTTCAGGCCTGTCAGCCTGACACTAATCCCAGGCAAAATAATAGGGTGGCTGATGTGGGACTTGACTATCAAAGAATTAAAAAAGGATATTATATACTAATAGCTCTTATCAAGCTAACTTAGTATCTTTTTGTGATGAAATTACAAGTTAGGTTGATTAATGTCATAGTCCTGATATACTATACTTAGACTTCTGTAAGGCATTTGACTTGGTACCGCATGACGTTTTGACGAAGAAACTAGAATAACACAAAATCAACATGGCACATATTAAATGGATTAAAAATAGCTAATTGATAGATCTCAGAATGGAATTATGCAACTTTATTCATCGTTGAGGGGATGTGTTTCTACTGGGGTCCTGCAGAGATCAGTTCTTGGCCCTACACTTTTTAACATTTTTAATAATGATCTGAAAGAAAACATAAAATTTCATTATTGATCAAATTTTCAGATGACACAAGGATTGGGGGAGTGGTAAATAATGAAGTGGGCAGGTCACTGATACAGAACATTCTGGATTGTTTGGTAAACTATGCCTTAGCAAACAATGTGTTTAGAGCCTTGCCCAGATACAAATTTATATCCATGGATGTAGATATCCCAAGTGCACCTTCCTGGGCTCTCAAAGGGGTTCTGCACTTGGGTGGTGGCAGCATCTACCCATCAGAGAAAAGCTGTAACCTTGGGAGTTTAATACAAGCCTGGAGTGGCCAGAATTAATTTTTAGAATCCTTGTGGGCCCCCACCTTCATCAATCAAAGTGCCAGAGTGGGGAATCAGCCTTGACAGCTCCCTTTTAGCCGAAAAATCTATGAATCTATGCTACCTCCAGCACCATTGTAAACTTGCCAAGATGCCTATTGTAATTATAGGAAAGACTATTTGGACAGAGAGGACTTGATCTCATTAGTATCTACTATCCTGTACATCCTTACCATCTTAAGTAGCATACATAATGCTCCATCCTTTGCATTACACATGTTTAGGGCCCTACCATATTTACAGCCATGAAAAACGCATTACGGACCGTGAAATCTGGTCTCCCCCCCATGAAATATGATCTTTTGTGTGCTTTTACCCTATACTATACAGATTTCATGAGGAAGATCAGTGTTTTTCAAATTGGGGGTCCTGAACCAAAAGGGAATTGCAGGGAGGTGGGGTTCACAAGGTTATTTTAGGGGGGGTGTCACAGTATTGCCACCCTTCCTTCTGTGCTGCCTTCAGAGCTGGGTGGCCAGAGAGCAGTGGCTGCTGACTGAGGGCCCAGCTCTGCACACAGCAGTGCAGAAGGAAAGGTGGCAATACCATACCATGCCATCCTTACTCCTACGCTGCTGCTGCTGCTGGTGGCAGCTCTGCCTTCAGAGCTTGGCTCCTGGCCAGCAGCTGCCACTCTCCAGCTGCCCAGCTATGAAGACAGCACCACCACCACCAGCAGCAGTGCAGAAGCAAGGCTAGCAGTATCACAACCCCCCTTACAATAACCTTGCAAACCCCCCGCCCCCCGCCGCCAAAAAAACAACAAAAAAACAAAAAACTCCTTTTTGGGTCAGTACCCCTACAATTACAGCATCATGAAATTTCAGATTTAAATAGCTGAAATCATGAAATTTATTATTTTTAAAATCCTATGACTGTGAAATTTACCAAAATGGACTGTGAATTTGGTAGGTCCCTACACATCTTAGACAAATTGTCAGATATACCTTTTCTCCCACCAGAAGTATTACAGACAGAAATAAAGGAGAGTAACACCACATTTTCAGTCTATATTACTGTAGGTTGTAATAAATCAGTATAAAATTGAAAACCACTAACAGGACACTGTGGATCTTTTTCACTCTTTGAGCAGCCCAAAAAAAAAGAAAAAAGAAAAAGAAAGAAAACAGCACATAACCAGAGCATAACAGAGGTGCTAACAGCAGCTCACAGAGAAGAGGCAGAAGGAAATGATAGGGTTTGTTACTCCACTTAGATCTATCACATTATTTCTCTGTGTATTCCCATGTATCAAATCAAAATTTATAGTGTGTAAAACAAAGACTTGTTTAAATTATGTGTATGGATTTGCTCCTTACCCATAATGAAAACCAGGCATTATCGCAACACTGGAGATATGTGTAATACATGCTGATGCATATCTAGCCTCATTTTATATGTCATATGGGTCTGCAAGTTGAATTTTTCTTGCGCTTCTCTGGATTTTTAGGATCTACTTCAAGATGCATAGGCTAATTCAGAAAGACAGAATAAGGTAATGAGGGCCAAATTTTAGCTATAGTGGCCAAGGTCTGTGTGAAGGAATGTATGCAAAATAGTGTGCTTGTTGTCATGCCCAGAATTACTGTGTCTGTGCATGCAAACTGTGTTTGCACATGCATATAATTAGTTTGATGTCTATTATATATGTCTAAACCCACATTTGCGGACATCATCAAAGCAACTTCCTATGCATATTTTTACACTAACCTAGCTGCACTTTTTCTGGAAATTCAAGACAATATTTTCAAACTTGGGTGACTAAAATTAGGCACTTAAATAAAACTGGACTGATTTTCAGAGTCCTTATTGTGTCACATTCATATTTCTATGAATAAATTATTCTTACTGCTAACGATCCCACTACTGTATTTTTAAGTAAATTTTTAGTTAGTTTTGTAATTCTAAGATAAAGAACAGTGGTAAATATGATTATTACATGCACATTCCGAGCAGCTCAATACCTTATTTTTTTTTCATTTATACAGATTTTAGGTCGGGATAGAATTTACTTTTTTGATTGTAGATATTTCTTAATGCACAACACACTATAATTCATTGAAAGTCAAGTAACTGCATTGCCCTTTCTTAGTATATGCCCTAATAAATCAATTATTGCATATTCCTTTACATTTAGAAAGATATTCTTTCAGACTGGAAATAAGGTGTACATTTGTAACACTGAGAGTAATTAACCACTGGAACAGCTTACCAAGGGTCATGGTGGAGTCTTCATCACAGATAGTATTAAAACCAAGATTGGATTTTTTCCTAAAATATAAGGTATAGCAATTACGGCGAGGAAGTTATATGGCCTAGAATTAGGATGTCAGGGTCAATAATCACAACAGTCCCTTCTGGGCTTGGAATCTGTTAATCTTTTTTAAAATGTTATATATAACATTTAGAATTACACACATATAGCAACATCGGGTTCTTATCCTCTTCAACTGGGTCCAGACCTGAATTTCAGCACTCAGATACAGCTCTTTTCTTTAAGCTTTTCTATAAATTGGAGGGGGCAGAGGATTAGAAATTTTGCTTGTTTCCACACCATTAAATGTCCCTCATTTTGCAGAACATCAGCCGTTTTTTGTCCTAAAGTTACCTACAATCCACACGAATTTGTTTCCCACCGCACTCTTATTATTGATAATGATTTTCAGCAGAAGTCATGAATCATGAAACTGAAGTTGTAGAAAGAGGTATTTACATTAAAGATATCCTACACATTATAAATGTCCTGCCATAATAATTTTTACCATCTCTCATCTTGGGTCTTTGTCACACATTTTGAATCTCACATTTGGCCTCGGCATGTTGAGGGTGATAATTATTTCTTTTAAGATGTGCACTATGGAAAGAACACTTGGGAAACAAGCATAAGCTATAAGATTAGATCATTAGTCTTTACAACACACTAAATAGATGGGAAATGAATTCATTTGTGATTCTGTTGAAATTAGACCTACATCAGATCATACTCTCCTATATGAATGTATTTTTCTCTTTTTCTACTGTGACTCAATGTAAAATGAAACCTCTTTCTGAAGCACTAAGGGCAGCCTCCTGGATCCTGTGAAATATGATTACATGAGATATTTTGTAACCATGGTTTTGTCTTGTGCTTCCATTTATGATCAGGACAGTATTCTAAAATACAGATACAGAGGAGGGAGGTTTGGGAGTGGAGGGGACTCTAGGGATTTGATCAGGAGGCTGGGAGTCAGGACTCCTGGGTACTATGCCCTGATGCAAATGTTCTCTGCTACCGTGGTTATTCGCTCAACCATAAATGAAGAGAAGAAAAACATTCCTGGAGATTAGGTGGCACTGGCCAAAAAAGGCAACTTCTACTTTGTTTTCCTACTTTCAGTTTTGATTAAATATTTCAGATACAGCACTGCATAGCAATAAACATACGAGAGCAAAACAACCTAACGTATATAAGAATTTAAAAATACAATTGGAGAAGTAATAATAAAAGAAAGAAAAATGGGAGAAGAACATAAGATAAAATGTCATGGTACCTTTATTGCATTCTATATTGAATCCTTTTTTATTTTATTGAAAAAAATAAGTGTGTATATGGAATTTAAGGGGTATTTTGTGGATATGTGAGCAAGGAACAGACCTGTAGCCGCTGAGCAGAGGTTCTCTTAGCTTCTCTGCCCATACACGGTAGACACAGGTCAGCTAGCTCTAGTTTCCTTCAAGCAGTGCAATCATCACCATTATGGCTGGCCCAAAAGAAAGTAAGAAATTCTAGCCCTAAACCTAAAGGTTAGTTCTTCTGCAAATCAGTAAGTGCTTATGGGAGCAATGATCCTTTTTTAATCCAGGAGCACCGATGAGTTAATAGATTCCAAGCCCAAAGAGATCACCGTGATCATCTGGGCCAGGGATTTTCAAACTTCATCGCACCGCAACCCCCTTCTAATAACAAAGTTACTACATGACCCTGGGTGCGGAAGAGGGGGCCAGAGCCCGAGCCCTGCAGCCCTGTGTGGGAGGAGAGGGGGTCAGAGCCAGAGCCCCGTTACCGTAGGTGCAGGTGGAACCTGAGCTCTAGCTTCAGCCTTGAATCCCAGCAAATCTAATGTTGGCCTTAGCGACCCCATTAAATTGGAGTCATAGAATCATAGAATCTCAGGGTTGGAAGGGACCTCAGGAGGTCATCTAGTCCAACCCCCAGTTTGAGAACCAGTCGTGAACCAGTATGGGGTGCCAACCCACAGTTTGAGAACTGCTGATCTCCTGTACAACAAAGGTGATAGAACTTCCCCAAAATAATTCCTAGATCTTACCTTTAAAAAACAAAAATTGAATGATAATTTTAAAATGGCCAGTGATGGAGAACCCACTACAGCACTTGGTAAATTGTTGCAGTCATTATAACCCTCACTGTTAAATATTTACACCTTATTCAGAGTCTGAATTTGTATATCTTCAGCTGTCAGCTATAATGGAATGAAATAGCCAGCCACTACCAGTGCTCAGTGTAGTGCTAGGTCACTATTCTTTCTGGTTACAGTGTGGGTGGAGGAAGGGTGAAAAGGCGCCCTTCATCCTCTTCCTCCATTATCAAACATCCACAGAAAATACACAGAATTCAACCCAAAGTGGGGTTCATGATTGTGACACTGGCAGAACAACCAACCAGTGTATGAGCCATAGTAACTTAACAAGAGGCATTGCAAATGTAATCAAAACAATCCACTTTGTATGGTATCAGAGAAATGTTAATTAGGCTAGCGATCTCCAGCTCATTCACTTTGTATTGATAAGAATCAAAGAATAGTTGCTAAGTGTATTTGTCTGTGTTTACCTATATGTTGTTAGAAGTTTAACAATGCAACCAAATTAGCTTTTAGATGCTAAAATCCTTTTCATGTCTTAATTTCCTTATGTTATGTATGTGGCTATCGTCAGTTAACCTTAAGATTAAAGATGTCAGACATTGCAGGAAACTAATAATATTATCTAAATTGTCTCCAGCTTAACTATCTCTGTTGTAATGAATGATCGGTTGTTGTCTTGTAATGTAACTAGATTACCTGTGTATGCATCAGAAACAGAAAATTAACTTCAAAGGAAATGTCCACCAACTATCTGCACTGCCTATTCTTCCTGAGAGGAAAGCTCTGCTGTGACAATTTCTTGTCAGCCTGCTGGAGAGCTGTAAAAGAGGAACCTCGGGCCTAATCCTTTCATCTTAGGACTGCTTAAACTTTAACAGAGAAGCTCTAAACCATAGGACCGAGATCTCCAGGTAGTTACATGGATTACCCTGGAATTCTCATGGAAAAACTCTAACCCACTCTATACCTAACTGCCTATTAGACTATAACCCTTTGGATTGATTCCAGAGAAACTTTTACAAATCAGAAACCTCACTATCTCTGCTATGAAAATGGTCTAAGGACGTTACACTCCTTTATATGTATATTGATCTTTTAATCATTTATGTCTCTCTTCTTTGTTTTTTCTTTTATTAATAAGTCTTAGGCCTGGTCTACACTGAAGTCGATGTACTTAGAGCTACTTACCACGATGTCTTCACTGCGGTAGGTCGACTGCTGATGCTCCCCCATCGACTCTGCGTACGCTTCTTGCTCTGGTGGAGTACCGGAGTTGATGGGGGAGCACTCGGCGGTCAATTTATCACGTCTTCACTAGATGTGATAAATCGACCCTCGCTGGATCTATCACTCTGGAGGTAAGTGTAGACATTCCCTTAGATTTAGTTAATAAGGATTGGTTGACTGTGATATTTGGGTAAGATCTAAGATTCATATTAACCAATCTTTTAGGATTGGTAGAACTTTAGGTATAGTGAATAAGGTTTTCAGTAACCCCTCACTGTACTAGACTTGGTTGTCTTATTGGGAGCCCAGGGCTGGAATGCCTAAAGGGGATTATGTTTGGCTTCTGGTTAACTAGTGTGGCATTGCAGAAGCTCTTTTGCTACTGGCTTGGTGACTCTAATTATAGAGTAACTTACCAGTTTGGGGGAATTGTCTGCCCTATTTCTTGCCGCCTGCCCTGAGTGTGGCATTCTTAGTGTGGCCCATCCAGGTACACAGTCACAAGGATACTCACCCTTGGGAAATAGTCCCACCCCATGAGTGGTGGGGAGGGGAGTGTGACTATAGTGTCACTTTCTCCCCACCTCTCCCTCCCTGAGTACAAGAACTGCACGTATACCTGGCCTTTATGCTGGCCTTTTGTACCACCCCTCCCATGCACACTTTCATAAAGGTGAGGCCCATTCAATGCCTGAGTTTTACTCAGTCTATAACCAGCCAACATTTCTGAGGAGTTCAGGATTTAGTCCACAGATTCCCCATCCCCCATCCCCCAGAAATAGATGTGTAGTACAGCATCTGGTAGCTTTCTAATATGGTGTCCTAGATACTATTGATACTATTATGATTGGCACGCTAGAGACAGCTGAAGAGATAGACTAGGGAGATATATTAGATAGATATACCATTGCTCTGAAGAAACAGAAGTTTCCACAGCATAGACATTTTAATAAACAATCTTACTAAGGTGTCTTCTGGCTAAAGGCAAACAGGCCACACAGTTTGATACAAAAGCCCACATCTCAACTAATATCCTTCCTGCAAATATTAAAAACAAACCTTTGCTCCATTATAAAAATATCTTGACTGCATTTATAAACTCTTGAGAGGGGACCTCTGGAAGAACCAATCTGAAGTGTAACTAATTCAATTTTGGTAAGAGATCTTATGAACTGCTGATAATAGTAAGCTCTGTAGGCAAAGAAATGATGCTGGAAGTATTTTAAAAAGGGAACTTTTTGGCCTGGGATTCAGTTAGATGCTCCAGTGAGACAGATATGTTTATCTTAAATAACTGGAAAACAGTTATAGCCTTTAACTAACAATCATTTTATAAAATCATATCTGTAGGTGAATGGATATTTATAGTGATGCCTATTAGTAAGTCTTAATGTTAGCTAATAAAAGTTTCTTTTCTCTCTAGTTGTAATTAAAATACTCCATCTTACTCTAGGGCATCAACATTCCCAACTAGACTTAGTAATTACCTTACCCAGATTCTTTAAATTAAAAAAAAAAAGATTGGAGACACTGTTCAGTAACACTGCCAACAAATATAGAAACCTAGGCAACTCTATCCTTTTCGGTAGGTTATAGGTTCAACTCAATTTAGTAACACATTGCTTTATTTCACAGGGGATTAGGCTATTTCATTTAAAGGTGGGGCAAAGTTAGATCGATAATAATTATTGGTATCAAGAGTAACTTGTACTCCTAAGTGTTTAAGATCAATTGATACAAACTATAAAAGGTTGATATCTGTAATTTCTATTTTTAAACTTTCCTCCCCACCCTAGCTAGGAATGTTATTTAGGAATTCTTTAACTTTAAAGCAAAAGAGGGAGTCATAAATTTCAAGACATTTTATGAGGGAAGAATCAAGGCCTTTACTTAGAAATATGAAATATTCCCTGCCAACAAGTTACCTTGTGGATCTTCAATCCCCCTTCAGTTCTATAAATCCACATATTATTACTTGTTGAAGTTACCAATGGTTCCATTGAGAAACTTAATAGGAAAGACAGAAAGGGCACCATGCCAGGCTATATGACTTTATTCTGTTTATTCTTTTGTAAGGATTTGGCCCGTTTGAGAGTCCTTGTTTCTTGTCAATGATCACTAAAGCTGGAATCACTGATAAGCTGGTCGAGGGGCTGAACTTTAGATATGGTGTGAGTACAGTGCTGAGTGAAAGTGAAAGCACCGGCCGTTGTTGCTGATGACACCACCTGGGATAAGCATTACATTTTTGGAGGCTTTTCCACAATCCTGGATCACTACCCCTTGCAAACACATTTTGAGTAGATCATTAATTTAGGAAAGCAATTTTATTATATTTGGGGGGAAATTGCAATGTGCATAATGCCTGTATACATGTTGGAGAACTGGTATAAGGAGAGGGATATTGACACGAAGAAATGACTTTTAGTAACAAGGATATCTGAGGGCTCAAAAAATCAATTTTATGGGTAGACACAGCAGAATGCGTGGCCACATATTTATGAGGGAGGATGATGCATTTGCAGTGCTATGTGACCAGACAGTGGCAGTGGAATCCTCCCAAGTTCCAAGTGAGATAGTGGTGGCAGTGAGCATGTGGAGGCTGAAACCTCTGGATGCCAGCCCCCATTGACTCCAGCCTCAGATGCATAATTTTTAAAGAAAATGCCAGCCTTCCTGGGAAAAGAGGGAAAGACCATGCCTGATATGCCAGGTTTGTTGGGCTCAGCAGCCCCAAGCCTGGGAGCTGCAGTATGGACAAAGGCTCTGGGGCAGGCATTAGAAAAGGTTGTGCTGCCCCATGTTGAGTCAAGCCCATATTGAAAATTAAGGTAATTCTCTGGGAATGCAGTCTCAATACCTGGGGAAGAGGGATTTGATGTAAAGGACTGCCTAGAGGCCCTCCATCATGCATTTGGGAGAACAGACAGCTCTGAGGACATTTACTGTAAGTTTCTCGATGAAAGATGGTGACAGTACAAAAGTGTGACAAAGTTTCAGCCTATATAAAGAGAAACTTTTTACAGAGTGCTCTCATGAAGGAAGCAGTGACTGGTGAGCAAATGTACCGGACCAGACTGACCCAAATTATATGAGGAGCTTATTAGCACAACCCAATCTTGCTCAATCTTTGGTGAAGAGAATGACAAGAATGTCCATCAAGTCACTTTCTGCTGATGAGAGGTCAGAGAGGAAGAAAAATGGCAGGCAGTCCCAGCATCCACAGGCTTTGGAAATTGCTGTGATTCCCATAGATAGAATGAGAGGTTTTTGCAGTCTGAGCCATCAAGAGTCAGAGATCCAGGACGGTCTTCTCAACTGTATCACAGAAACTTTGGACCTGTCCCTGAAAGTGTTAGCCTCAGTGAGCTGTCCATTAGCCTCAGTGAGCTGTTTTGTGTTAGACCTAGACTCAATACTGCGGACTGGTAAGAAGCCCAACTTCAAAATAATGATAATGACACAGTTCACTAAAAAGGAGAGGCACAATCCAGCCATTATTATTCACTCTATCCCAGAGGGCAAACTACTATTGAGAAAATGGACCGAACGAAAACTGATTCAGTGTGTTCTGCACTTAATCTCAGCAGATCCTTTACTAAATCAATTAACACAACTAGTGCTACTGAAAGATTACAGAGCCCTGGCCATATGGGGCTTCCTTGATAACTTTTGGACATTTGGGAATGGAGAGAATCCTGGAATTTAGTAGGTTCTATTGGTTCCAGATGGCTAGGACGTTTGCAAGAAATGCAAGATGTACTTGGTGTCTTCAAAGGAAAACTCTACCCACTAGAAATGCATATCTGGAGAATATCATTAGCAGCAAACATTTGGAACTGGTATGCATTGACTTCCTGTCTTTAGAAGCATACAGAAAGGATGCTGGGAACACCTTAGTAGTGACTGACTACTTTACTTGGCATGTGCATACATGTTTTATACATGATCAGAAGTCCCCCTCAGTTACTTGAATGTTGTGGGAGAAATACTATTCAATGTATAGATTCCCAGCTAAAATACACACTGACCAACGAGGGGACTTTGAGAGTCATTTTCTGAAGGAAGTGATTAAGATGGCAGGATTTAAGAAGTCTAGGACAAGCACAATCATCCAGTATGTTGGGAATTATACATCCAGAGCAGAAGTCAACTTGGAGCTGGCATACTGAATTTTTGTGCATACATACGATGTCTCAAGAAAGGATGCTACAGGAGTCAAACTGCATTTCCTGATGTTTGGCTGAGAACCCCAGATTAGGAGGTTTGGTGGATATAGGTTGCCTACCCCTGTGCTAGATTGTATTCTCTGGAGCTCCTGCCAGGAGACAGAGTTCTGTTGCAAATTTGGGTGTTGATGAAAAACATAAGATAACAGCCAGATATAACACATTACCTGGTGGTGGAAAAACTGGGAGACCTGCTGGTCTACAAGATCAAACCTGAGACCAAGCGAGGTCAAATAAAGACAGTACATAGGCACTGTCCATTACCTGTGAGGGAATTAGTAGGAGCCCCATATGAGATAGATCATAACATGAGACTTAGGCAGCAAAAAGTTGCTGGACTGAAGCCACCACCCAACACATACAGTGGGCCTCCTGGGGGTAAACCCCACTACCCAGCACTTCTGAGAGTGATTCTGAAAAGAGGGCACTATCATGGTTTATCCTAGAATGGAGACCAGGCTCTGGCCTCGGTCTTCTGAATGTTCCTCTTAGATGAATACAGGGACGGCGTTTAGTTTTACCAGATTTCTAGCTGGGAACTGAAGCTGGTTCTGTTTTATAATGTTAAGAGAAATCCCCAGATATTGAACCTGGACCTTGTTGCTGCTGACACTGCCTGGCAGAAGGGTTACATTATTAATAATAATAAATTATTTAGGGTTGGGCAAAAACATTCCATGAAATATTTCCCACACAGAAAAATGGGGTTTCATTTAAATTTTCCATGGAAAAAGATAGGTTTCAGCTGAATTTTCTATCAAATCAAAATCAAACTTTTTTTTTCCAGTTTGCCAACCTGAAAATTACCAAAAAATTTTGTTTTTGATTATCGTAAACCTGTGACCTCCTGAATGGCCATCATGGGACTATACTGCAATGACTTAGAAATAGGGAGAGAATGTGGTGCATTGTGGGAAATACTGTCTGGCTAGGGTGAAAAGCCCATAGGGGAGAATAGACCATGTGGGACCCAGAACTACAGCTCCTGAGTCATCACAGTGGCTCAGGGAGACACAGAGATTCATGCCGACCAAATCCAAAATGGAAGTTTTTGTTCTGTGTTGGCAAACATTGGGAACATTGAGAAGTTTGATTTTGATTGTAAACATTGAAATGACATGTTTGATATCAAACAGGAATTATTTGGAACTCTCAGGTATGCAAAAAGTGACTTTTGGGCTGTTTTCAGGCCAAAAACAAATGTCAAAATATCAAAGTGTCCCATGGGACAGAAATCCTGTTTTGATCAACTCTAGTACTATAATTATTTTGTGGTTACACCTACAATATATTGCTCATTTTCCTGTTTGTCTATGCCTGAGGAGCTCATAGTTTAAGGATATACAGACAGGGAGAGGTCAGATAAGAGGAACAAAAATAGGCAATTTTCTATATAAACCAACAAGATTCACTCATTCTATGTATTCATGGATAAAATTTGCTTCAATATATTGAAAGAAATTTAAAAAATGGAAACATGAATGGACCAAATCTTGGATCTGCATTTCTGGCACTGAATTTGCAGGGATACCTCTCTCTTTCTATTCCAGACTGTAATGTAAATTACTTGATACGTTTTGTGTGGTTGGGAGATTTAGTACTTATCTGTGAGAGGCTGATTAACTCAATGCAAATATTTAATTTGCTCTTAGCAATGGTGGCAACTAAAAATAATAGAGTGGTGTTTTGTTTTTTAAATTTGCATTGTGACAAATGTTTTGCCTACTTTGGTTTGATTTGTGACTAAACTAAGTACATTTGGGAGTGATGATACTTATCAGTGTGGGTCAGATACTAATTAAATTGACTTTGCCATAGCACACAAATGTCCACATTATTTTCTTTTCTCTTATGTTGTGTCAATATATTTCCATAATAAATCAGAGAATCTTTATTCAACGGGCCTACATAATATTTGAAAGATGTAAGGGAAGCATCAAGTGCAAGGGTTTTTTTTGTTTTGTTTTTTAAACATGAACTCAGCAAAGACCAAGAAATAATTAGGAAAGAAAAGCTTTCCTATGCTGGTCTCTTTACTTCTTTTACATTAAAAGAAAAGAAAAGAAAACTGACATCTTGCTTGTTCATAAATTGAATAGCTAGATTAACGTTACAGCTTAAATGAGGTCTGGTGAAATCTGCTGTTTCGCTCAGGTTTTGTACTTTTTGGCACAGTTTGACTAATCAAACAAGGAAGCAGAAAGATAATGAATAATTCATAGGTACAGTGACTGTGAAGTACAGAGCTATAAATACACGGAGAGGGGTTCCAGTGACACCATAATTAACAATGGATGTGGAGCTTGACTGGTTTATGATGTCACCACAGTTCCAAAGTGTAATTATAACTTGCTCCTCTTTTTTCTGTTTTATTTTTAAAATGTTTTATCTTATACAATGCATAAATCCTACTAAAATACACAAAATAAGATAGAAGAGGAAACCATCCAATTCATCTCATTATAACTCTATCTTCTACGTTGACTGCTCGTCTCTTGGCATCCATGCTTCAAATGTTTTCCTCTTTCTTGTCTGTTTTTTCCTTCTAGCCTCCTTGTGCTCCTCCTTTCCATCTTCCAGTAACACCTTAACAAAATATTATTTGTATTACAGTAGTGCCCACAACCCAGATCAGGGTCCCATTGGTGCTAGGCACATTGAAGGAGACAGTCCCTGCCCCAGAGTGCTTAGAGCTTGAATAGACAAAACAGATGAAAGTAACTTATGGGGCTCTGTCCTCTTGTGCCTGACGACTGGCACAAAGGCAGTGATGAGCAATCAGGGAGCTGGTTAGCAGCTCCCTGGTCCCAAGGGCAATATTATTATTATTTGTATTACTGTAGCACTAGGACCCCCAGTCATAGACCAGGACCCCATTGTGCTAGGTGCTGTGGAAACACAGAACAAAAGATGGTCCCTGCCCCAAACAGCTTACAATCTAAATATACGAAAAGAGACAATAGAGATTGATTGCAAGGGGTGGGGGAAGGTACAAAGAATCAATGAGACAACATTGTCCACATGAGCAGCCTAACTGTTGTCAAGTTTATTGTAGGCATCATGGCAAAGGAGAGTTTTAAGGAGGGAATTCAAGAAGGATAACAAGATTTTCAGATGTTTATGGAGAGCATCTCCCAAGCATATGGGGCATCATGGAAGAAAACAAGAAGGTGTTTGAATATTTAACAAATGGGCAGTGGAGGCTGGCATCATGGAATAGGCAGGAACTGTCAATTTTGGCGGTGGATGAGAAATGATAGGTAGGGTGGGAACAGGCTGTAAAGGGCTTTAGAATCTGAGGCCTGGTCTACACTACGTGTTTAAACCAGTTTTAGGAGCGTTAAACCGATTTAACGCCACACCCGTCCACACTAAGAGGCCCCTTATATCGATTTTAATGGCTCTTTAAATCGGTTTCTGTACTCCTCCCCGACGAGAGGAGTAGCGCTAATATCGGGATTAACATATCGGAATAGGGTTAGTGTGGCCTCAAATCGACGGTATTGGCCACAGTGCACCACTGACTGCTCTGGACAGCATTCTGAACTCTGATGCACTGGCCAGGTTTCCCGGGCCCAAAATCGGCGTTCAATGGATAGAATCTGCCCCATTACCATCAGGATCTCCAAAGCGCAGGGGCCCGCGGTTTGAGAGAATTCTGTGTCTACGTCCTCATCACTGTCATCGCTGCGCTGCCGTATATGCCTCCTCCTCGCCTCGGTTTGAAGGTCCTGGTTCACCATATATTGCACGAGAGTGCGCAAGGTGTTTAAAACATCCACGATTGCAGTATTGAGCTGAGCAGGGTCCATGCTTGCTGTGTTATGGCGTCTGCACAGTTCACCCAGGAAAAAAGGCGCGAAACGGTTGTCTGCTGCTTTCAGGGAGGGAGGGGTGAGGCTGTACCCAGAACCACCTGCCGCAATGATTTTTTCCCCATCAGCCACTGGGAACTCAACCCAGAATTCCAAGGGGCGGGGGAGGCTGCGGGAACTATGGGATAGCTACAGAATAGCTACCCACAGTGCAACGCTCCAGAAATCGACGCTAGCCTTGGACCGTGGACGCACACCACCGAATTAATGTGCTTAGTGTGGCCGCGTGCACTCGATTTTATACAATCTGTTTTACTAAACCGGTTTCTGTAAATTCGGAATAATCCCGTAGTGTAGACGTACCCATAGAATAATAGGGTTAGAAGGGACCGCAAGACTCATCTAGTATAATCCACTACCAAGAAGCAGGATTTGTTATGTCTAAACCATCAAGAGAGATGACTATCCAGACTCATTTTGAAAACCTCCAGTGAAAGAGCTTCTACAACCTCCCATGGTAGTCTGTTCCAATGTCTTACTGTTCTTACAGTTAGGAAGCTTTTCCTGAGATTTAATTTAAATCTTCCATGCTGTAGTTTGAACCCGCTACCTTTTGTCCCACCCTCCGTGGCAAGAGAACAACTTTTCTCCATCTTTGTTATGGCAGCCTTTCAAATATTTGAAGACTGCTATCAGTCATGTCCCCTCTTAACCTCCTCTTTTCCAAAATAAACATATCCAGTTCCTTCAGCCTTTGCTTGTATGGCTTGCATTCCATCCCTTTGATCATCTTTGTCACTTGCCTCTCGATCCTTTGCATTTTCTCCACATTCTTTCTATACATTGAGTTCACTTGATTGGGGCTTCTTCAAACACTATTCTCTCTTTCCAACCATCACCTGATGTCTTTCAGCACTGCTCAGAAACTACAAACACCCCGTCATTCTCACTTAGCCTTTCCAGGACTTCCAGACCATCAGTGCTAATGACTTCTTATCTGCTCTCAGCCCTCTCCTCCCTGCCCTCTTTTCCCTTGATATGGTTGTTTATTCTCTACATGCTCCTCCACCGTTGACTTTTTTGCCTCTCACTCCCACCACAAAGTCTGCCTGCCAACCGTCAATGCTAGTTCATCCCCAAATCTGCTTCCTCTGCTCCTACTCTCACACTGCAGAGCAATTCTGGTGGAAATCCAGTGACCAAGCTGACTTTCTCTACCACAAATTCATTCTCTCCTCCTTCAGTTCTACCATCTTCCTAGCTGAACATCTCTACTTCTTCAATTTAATTGGATCCAATACCCACAATCCAAACTGTCTTTTCACTATCTTTGACTCCCCACTCAAACCCTCCCCATTTCCTACCTCCATTGCTCTCTCTGCATAGGGTCCTGCTATTACAAGAGGAACTTGACCAAATACAACATGACTTTCACCATCCCCATAGCTCACCTTTCCTTCTCCCTTCCCCTCATACTATTCTGTCCGCCTTCTCCCCTATCACAGATGCAGAAATTTCTCATCTGTTCTGGTCCTCGACTTTCCCCAGAGACCTCATCCCATCCCATTTCCAGATCCCCCTCCCACCCACTCTCATCCCCTCCCTTAGTGTTCTCCTTAACCCCTCATTCTCCTCTGCCTCTTTCCCTTTACAGCGGGGGTCCCCAACCCCCGGGCCGTGGACCGGTACCGGTCCATGGCCTGTTAGGAACCGGGCCGCGAACCGAGCGCACAGCAGGACATGAGCGGCTAGGACATGAGCGGTGAGTGAGCTAGCAGAGCTTCATCTGTGTTTAGAGCTGCTCCCCGTCGTTCGCATTACTGCCTGAGCTCCACCTTCTGTCAGATGTTAGATTCTCATAGGAGCGCGAACCCTACTGTAAACTGTGCATGCGATGGAGGGAGTTTTGCACTCCTTATGAGAATCTAATGCCTGATGATCTGAGGTGGAGCTGAGGCCATGATGCTAGCGCTGGGGAGCGGCTGCAAAAACTGATTACATTAGCAGAGGTTTCACTGCGCAGAGACCATAATAAATCAGTCGCTTGCAGACTAATATCAGAACCCTATCAGTGAGTGGCAAGTGACAATTAAGCTGCATCTGGTGGCAGGCTTTAAGTCAGAATCCGACACTTATATTAGTCCGCATGTGGCCTGCCCATTATTTTATTTACCACTTCCGTCCGTGCCTCTTTCCCGCACAGTTTTGGTAAGCCCACAAGCTAACCCTGGCCAAAATGAGTAAAAAACAAACGTCGCTGCAAAGCTTCTTTGAAAAGGGGGAAAGACCCAATGATGAGACAGCAGAAGACTCTAAGACGGCCAACAAAAAGAAAGCTGCATTTAAAAGAAAATACCAAGAGCCCTACTTAAATTACGGGTTCATTGCAACAGGTGACTCTCATTCTCCACGCCCGCTTTGTATAATATATGGTGACCATATATCCAACGAAGCCATGAAACCTTCAAAACTGCTTCGCCACATGGAGACCAAGCACCCTCCATTAAAAGACAAGCCTTTGGAGTTTTTCAAAAGAAAAAAACGTGAACACGAAGAACAGAAGCAATTACTGAAGGCCGATGTGGATGTGGGGTTGCATTTTCCCTATGCTGCTTTGGTGGAAAGTTACAGTAGTGTGGTCACAAGAACAGAGGGATGAGATAAAGTTGTTATGAGAAAGTAGGGAACTACCAGAGCGAGGCAAATGCCAGGTGGCCTAACTGGGATCAGATAAGTTGCATGGGAAATGGGAAATCAGTAAGCAAGGTGGATTCCGGCGAAGTGGGTCCGGCCTTGGCTGCGTCCTCGGGCGCGACAGCAGGCAGATACGGAAGAGCCACACGAGACGCGCCCAGACGCCGCGGAACCAGAGCCCCTGGAGAACAACTGCTCGGTGGCTGCGCCAGGACCTTTGGCTGCTTTGTTTGATTTTGTGTGATTGCATATTAAGTGTGTTGCCCCCCCCCTTTTGTTACCCATAGGTTTGGAGACGCGCGCTCCGGGCAGTGCAGCATGGCCAGTTCCCCAATGCGCTCCACAAGCCTCCGTGACTTTGGGCTGGGCTCCTATTCCGTTGGACACGGAGATTTATCCTCGCCTGGTTTTGCCTTTTTGCTTGCTGTGGCGCTCCTTGTGAGGGGAGGCGCCACGTATGATCTTATACCCCCAGTAAATGCTTGGTTGACTTTGGCGCAGAGTGCCATAAATACTACGGCCTTTTGCTTGCCCCATGTTCCTGCAGTGGGAGCCCTTATGGAAACCTGCTTTGTGGGTGTTTGTAGCGAATTGGAGGTGTTGCAGCGGCACACCTGGCTGTTTCGTATTTCCAAGGATATACCTTATGAAGAGTTGTATGCTTTGGGCCCTGGAGCCTTTTCATATAAGCTAGATGCCAGTATGTATTCCTTTCGTTTGGCTAATGTGACAGCTGCCATCACCTGTATGAATTTTGTTAATACTAAGCATGTAGCTATTAACCATGATAATGTGGAACTTGCTTGTCGCCATAAGAGGAATGTATCCTTTGCTTATGCACATATGAAGTTGCCCCTGGGGTGGTTTCTGTTATGCGGCCGCACAGCCTTTACCTACATTCCAGCTAATAGTTCAGGTGGCCCCTGTGCTATTGGCTGTGTAGCCCCTTTGTTGTTTCCCCATCCCATAGTGAAAGGGCATCGCCAGCGGCGGGAGAGCATTCCCTTAAGCCCTACCTGCAAGGCAGATGTTACCTTGTTTTCAGAACAAGAGGCAGCAGCCCTTGCCTTTACCCTGGTGGGCCTCCCCGGTCTGGTGGTGCATAACTACCATGCCGTAGCACATCTTGCCTGTACTGTGGCAAAGGCTTTGAATTTAACCTCTACTGTTCTTGCCTTGTTAACTCAAGAGATGGGAGAAGTTCGCCGAGGAGTTTTGCAGAATCGCTTGGCCATTGATTATTTATTGCTGCGACATGGTCATCCTTGTTCTGATTTTGTGGGTATGTGCTGCTTTAATATTACAGATGCGAGTGTGGCTATTGAAGCTGATTTGGATCGTTTGCGCCACCTAGCGGAGGGCAATACATGCTAAAAAAAATTTTTTCCACAACACAGGGCGCAGCCTGTAAAATAAACCCCAAAATCCAATTAATACCACATTTCTCAGCAGGAGTCCCAAATTTCTTCCTGCCAGTGTACAATTCTTTGTTTCTTCACCAGGGTCAGTTCTCAATGTCCTTTTAGTCAGAAATTTCTGGACTTTGGCAATATCAATGATGTGAGTGTTTTTTCTTCTTTTCCACCACCATCGTGGTTCAGCTTCTACGGGGGAAATTATCAGGACATTATTCTGTAGTGGTTTTGCTTCTGTCAAAAAAAAAATTCAATGACACAATGGGGCTGCTAATGGACAAGGGAGAGGTTAACCAGCACGTCACCTTGTCCTTTTTTCCTGCTATCCAGAAACACAATAAAGCTAAAAAGGGAAATAGGCCAATCATCAGTAGGCAAATTCTTCTGATGTGGAGAGGTCTTTTTGCAGTAAGAATCATGGGTCCAAGCAGTCAGTCTCCTGGTTCCAAGACTCCTGGTTCCAGGGCTGCTAGGATCTTTGGGCAGCTCTTCCATACCTGTGAGAAGAGACAGCTAACACATTCCGTCAGTGCCTGGCAGGGTTTTGCAGCTCTCATTAGCTTTTTGGGCCCAGTCAAGCCCCCCTTTGTCTAGGCTGTCCGCCAAGTCTTAGCTGTGCCGCATCCTTGACTGGGGCCAGAAAAGAATGAGCTTTCTTCGGTTAACTCATTCTGTTCTTTTCCCTTCCCTGCTTGGCTTCTTTTAATCTGTGCATCCTGTGTCAGAACACCCAGCTGTTGCTGCTCATACCGGAGAAGCATAACGATTTTCCCGGCACTGTCCCAGGCTTAGACCAGCCAGCGTAGGACGCCTTCTCCAGGTTCCTGCCAAAACAACTTACTTGCTTGTAGGTCCAAACGGCCTCCGGGGCCACGGCACGAGCCTCTGCCTGCGCCGTGCACTCCAACGTCTTCCCGTCCAGGGCTCGCTTCCAGCGGAGCACCTCCTCGTCCTGTGCCCGAAGGGCGGTCAGGAGGAGCCTCTCCAGCTCCCCCTCTTTCCTTAATAAGTGAGGTAGTGCAGCAGGGGAGATTCTTTCCCCCTGTTGGTTCATAATGTGCAATAAAGGCTTCTGGTGTTATCTTTTCTTCAGCTGATACAGCGGTACTCATAACTTAGCCGCTCTCCTCTGGGCTCAGGTGTGCCTCTCTTTTCGGACGCCCTGCGGCTTATAGCCGCTCACCTCTGAGCTCAGGTGCGCCTCTCCTTTCGGGCGCCCTGCGGCTTATAGCCGCTCACCTCTGAGCCCAGGTGCGCCTCTCCTTTCAGACGCCCGGGGGCTTCTCCAGCACTCCCCACCGCAGCTCCTCCGCCTGGAACAGGCCACCGACACTAGGCCACCGACACTATCATCATTCGATTCAAATCACGTCGGGGTCACCATTTGTTGCGTCTCGGTGCCTCTCAGGCGGGCACGGACAGAGCCCAGCAATCAATGTGATTGGTAGCAAAGTCATTTATTTCTCTCCAGCATGCTCTTATATACAGTTATGGCAGGCAATCAAGCAATTGCTAATTGGTTAATAAGATACACACAGGCACAGCTATAACTTCATAGGGTAATTGTCATCCTGTACAACCTTCTGATTTATTATCCTGTTTATTGCCTACTGGCAGATGAGAACCAGCCCAAGGCCAGCATCTCACCACACAGTTCACAGCCTAATTAGCCCATCCTTGAAGCCTAAACAAATCAGCTTCTCACATACCCATCTGCCAAATTCCCACAGGCCACCACTTCATCAAATGTGTCTGCACTGAAAGCATCATTCTTAGTGGCTAACCGCATTGCTAAAGCTAAGAAGCCTTTACTATTGGTGAAGAGTTGATCCTTCCTGCTGCTAAGGACATTTGTCGTGAACTTTTAGGAGAGGCTGTAGTTCAAAAGGTGGCACGTGTTCCTCTTTCGGCTAGCACCATAACTAGACGAATTGATGAAACAGCAGAGGATATTGAGGCACAATTGTTAGAGAGGGTGAATGAGTCACCGTGGTACGCAATCCAGGTTGACAAGTCTACCGATGTTGACAACAAGGCAACAATGCTTGTTTTTGTGCGATATATTTTTCAGGAGGATGTGCATGAGGATATGTTATGTGCACTTTTGTTGCCAACCAACACCACAGCTGCAGAACTATTCAAGTCTTTGAATGATTACATGTCAGGAAAACCAAATTGGTCATTTTGTGTCTCTATATGCACGGACGGAGCAGCTGCCATGACTGGACGGCTTTCTGGTTTCACTACTCGGGTCAAGGAGGTCGCTTCTGAATGTGAGTCTACGCACTGTGTCATCCATAGAGAAATGCTAGCTAGCCGAAAAATGTCATCTGAACTTAACAAAGTTTTGCAGGATGTGATTAAAATTATCAACCACATTAAAGTACATGCCCTTAACTCACATCTGTTCTCACAGCTCTGTGAGGAGATGGACGCAGAGCACATGCGTCTTCTCTTATACACAGAAGTGGGATGGCTTTCTAAAGGTAGATCACTGGCCAGAGTTTTTGAGTTACGAGAGCCGCTCCAGAGATTTCTTTTAGAAAAACAGTCACCATGGGCAGCACATTTCAGTGACACAGAATGGGTCATAAAACTTGCTTACTTGTGTGACATATTCAACCTGCTCAATGAACTCAATCTGTCACTTCAGGGGAGAACGACAACTGTGTTCAAGTCAGCAGATAAAGTGGCTGCATTCAAAGCCAAACTAGAATTATGGGGGCGACGAGTGAACATTGGGATTTTTGACATGTTTCAAACATTAGCAGAGATTTTGAAAGAGACTGAGCCAGGGCCTTCTTTTTCCCAGCTGGTGCATGATCACCTATCTCAGCTTTCAAAAGAGTTTGAGCATTACTTCCCAACCACAAAAGACCCCCAAACTGGGAAGGAATGGATCCGCGACCCATTTGTGAATAAGCCAGGTGAATCGACTTTATCCGTGCTAGAAGAGAATCAACTGCTTGAGATCACAAATGAGGGTGGCATTAAAAGTATGTTTGAGACGACTTCAAATCTCCATACATTCTGGATTAAAGTCAAGGCGGAATATCCTGAGATTTCCACAAAAGCACTGAAAAGCTTACTTCCATTTTCAACATCCTATCTTTGTGAAGCAGGGTTTTCTGCAGTGACAGCAACCAAAACGAGATTATGGAGTAGACTGGACATAAGCAACACACTTCAGGTGTCACTGTCTCCCATCACCCCCAGATGGGACCGTCTAGTTGCAGGAGAACAAGCTCAGGGCTCCCACTAATTCTGCATTATGGTCAGTTGTATAATTATTTCATTATATTTTACAATAATAATAGAAATAAAAGTACAAAAATAAATGTAATGTGCTTGAATCGTCCCAAAACCATCCCACAGGTCCGCGGAAATTTTTTTTTCTACGAAACCGGTCCCTGGTGCCAAAAAGGTTGGGGACCGCTGCTTTACAGTACAAGCATGTGTTAGTCTCTCCCATCTTAAATATCCCCTCTCTTGACTTCACTTGCCTCTCCAATTACCACTCCATCTCCCTTATCCCTTTAATCTCTAAGCCCATTGCATCTTGTATCTAGTCACTGTCATGAGTTCTTCTTCTCCAGTTCTATCCTGGACTCTCTCCTAGCCTGCTTCTACCCCTTGCACTCCACTGAAACTGTTCCCACCAAAGTCTCTGATGATCTCTTCCTTCTCAGAGCTCAGAACCAGTGCCCCACACTCATCATCCTTCACTCATCAGCCACCTTTGACACAGCTGACCATGATCTACTTTTTGAAATCATATATTTTGCCTTCCATTACTCTGTCCTTTCCTGGTTCTCCTCCCACTTCTCTAATCACTCCTTCTGCATGTTCTTCGGAGGATCCTCCTCATCCTCTCTCCAACTTTCTGTAGGGATTCCACAGGGTTCAGTCTTTGGTCTCCTTCTTTTCTTCCTCATCACCTTATCTTTGGGTAATCTCATACACAAACACAAATAACTACCACCTCCATGCTAACAACTCATAGACCTCTCTCTGTACTCCAGGCACTGAAAATGCTGAGAGCAGCTGCTGGCTTGCTCTGAGATACACAACATAGCATAGGGTTTCTAAGCACCCTTTTCCAGTGGAGGATTGACCTAGAGGAGCTCTGCTCCATCACACCGCCTCCTTGGCTCCATTTTGTATGCCATCCCTTAGGACTTAGGTCCGGCTCATCTACACCAGCTGGGAGTTTGCCTACACCTCTGGAGTTTTTTTGCTGTCCGCTTGCAGCCAGTTTCTGGCCCCTTTGCACCACCTAGTAGTACAAAAGGGCTGTATTTCAACAGAGAATCTAGCCTTTTTTCCTCTAAAAAATAAATGGCCTAATATTTTAGAGATGCTGAGCACTTACTGCTCCCTCTGAATTCAGGTAGACCATCAACAGGCAACCTGAACATAATAGTCTTCCATTTGTTGCTTGAATGTTAATGCATACCTTTGTGCTCTGGCTTATTGACATAGAAGTTCATCACCATAGCTTTTCTGTCTGAATCTCCATTACTTCCTCGCTGATACCCTCACTGCCACCCTCACCTTCTGGTACTTGACAGTAAGACTCTCAGGTCCCTCCAGCCTGAAAAGAAAAAAAAAAAAAGAAAACCAAGAGAAAGACTCTCTTCTTGATCCTGAGGCTCCAGACCCAAAGAGCTATGCTGGTGGGTGGCAGGAAGGACAGTTTCCAACCCAGTTCCATCTTTGAAGTAGAACTCAATTCATTTCTCACCACTCTGACCTGATTTATCAGGTGCGGTAGTGGATCAGCATGATCCTCTCAGAAAGAACAAGAGGAAGTTCATTTGACAAAATATGCAGAGTTCTCATAAGTATGGAACATTTCTGAGGCATCACACTTGGCCTCCAGGACCGCCCCTGTATCCAGGTGCCTCTTCATGGCTGCAGGTTTCATAACCTAAACCAGCTTAGCCTGCAGAATCCTACAGTGAGATTGTTCTGTCCCTTTGTAATTGCAAGGTAAGAAAAAAGCTCACCAGCTGCTGGCATTTGTTACCAGAGAATTAAAAACTCAAACAAGTTCCATTCATCTTGCTCATCAAGCAAAATACAAAAACAGGAAACAATCAGTTACTTTTTATTTCAACAATTATGTAAATATATCTGCAATCGGGGCAGCCCTCAGGTTCCTTGGATGTTTCCAAAGAGGCCTTTGGAGTTGCAAAGTTTGGGAAATCCTAATTAATATAACCTGGAATAAGGAGCCAGTTCAGCAGCAGCAGCAGAATCATCCTATTGCAATGCACAGGAGATGTGCACAGGATTTTGGTGGGCAATGCTGTGGTTGCTGCATGGAGCGGAGTGAGTGTGGATGGATCATCTGTTCCTCTGAGTCTCTCCCACATGCAATGTGTGTGTGTGTGTGTGTGTACGGGGACATGTTAAGGGTCTTCAGGGCTTTACCAGGAATTGGGCTTGATTACCCTCTGTGGAGTGGCTAGCATGCAGGGGAACAATTATTCTCTCCTCTAGTCTGCATTTTACCCAGTACGAAGCCTTGCTACTTGTGCTGGATGCTGACAAATAATTTACCCCTAAACTATAATTTCTATTGATGAAACATACTAGTTATTGGTTGAAAGTTTGGCAGTTTGAAAGCATAGTGGTTTTGTTTGTTATTTGCAATGAGCCACATTGCTAACTTTACTTGTAGCTATAGTAAATGAGCACAGCCTTTGTAGCTCTCTAACTTTCATAAAGTCACGGTAATTTGTGAACCAGCAATTTCCTCTCACTAACTCTCAAAGCGCTTGTACAGCAGTGAATTGCTCATTTGTGGTGCAGGGATTGTATACAAGCTAGGCTCCCAGTCATTATGCGCTCAGCCATGTCTTACATAGGTGTTTGGATTTCTATTAGTGCTGGTTAGTCTGTGATGTGTGTTAATTTAGAGATGTAAATGTTGGCCAGAGCTCTACACTTTAACTGAATAGTGCCATGGGACAGAACTCATAGGCTATTGATCCAGAAATGAGAGTGCTATCCACAGAGCCACAAGAATGCTGGGCTAAGTTGCAGTTTAATATAATAACAGGAATAATATTTTCTCCTTTGAACATGTGATTTTTATAGACTCAGGACTTAGGTTGTGTATTTATAGTTAAAGAAGAATGATAGGTATAAATTGAGAAGAAAGGAAATCTATCTCCATCATTCTTGTTTTTCCAGAGATGAGATTATTCAATAACTACAGGCAGAGGAGACTGGGATACAGCAGATCATTGTTTGGGGATCTCTGAAGTGGAACTTGTCTCTGTATCATTAACTGCTGTACCCCAACTCACTCGATGTCTCTTTGTGAGTGCTCACATAGGTTAGTATTTATAGTTAAGAAAGGGATGAGGACTAGAGTCTTAAAGAGGCAGGCTGCAGACTGTTGCAGAAGTGGCATTGTCTACCATGGAAGTCCACCAATTAATGCTGACCATGTAAGCATGATCTGTGCTGTTTCCTGCCTACTGTTTGCAGTTTAGATCCTCTTGTAGGGCATATTCTCCAGGGGCAGTAGCCTGGGCAACACGTGGCAGCATGCTCCTACAGGAACCCGTGAAAGAGGGCTATGAGCAAGGCTGGCTGGAAAACCAGAATTTCGTTTTGTGAAAATATTTGAGGTTTCAAAAAATGTTTTTGTTTCTGTATCAGAATGGAACTGAGGCCGTTGGAAAATTTTCACAAAAAACTCAAGAGACCTCTGCACCCAGAACAGCTACCACCACAGTGGTTAGGGCACTCCCTAGGCTGTAAGAGACCCAGGTTGAAGTTCTTGCTCTGTCTGATTTTGGCTACAGAATCAATCTTTCCTGTTGAAGCTATTTTACCTTGTACAAACACTCAAACAGTCACTGGGCCAGAAATTGGCTTTATAGCCTGGTTTTTAGGACATGTACCCGGGTCTCCCTTATCCCAGCCAAGTGCCCTAACCACAGGGATGTATGTATGTGTGTATGTATGTCTCTCTCTCTCTCTCTCTCTCTCTCTCTCTCTCTCATTATTCTTATATAACTCTTGATGTTTTAATAGTTAATACCAGATTAGGTATTTTGCTTATTCTCCTCTAATGACTGTCCAATACAAATGATATTGCCTATCAGTAGATGTTACAGCTTATATAAAGGAATTATACTAGAAGACAAATAAAGATATCTTCTTAGATTCTGGAAGGCTACAAGATCATCAAAATTAAATTCCTGCTTATCTCTGTGGAGATTTAAAGATAACGTAAAATGATTAGGACTAAGTTTAGGGCAAAATAGCTTTTAATAAAGATTAAATGCTTTCCCGCAGAGTGAAAACAGGAATAATATGCAGCCTCTCTCCTTCTTTCTTATTTGAAGTATTACATTCAGGCAGCAGGAGCAACTAAGGTTGGAAAAATATGTGCCACTAAATTTCAAATTCATTTTAGCATCATGGGCTGGAATTTTAATCACAAAATTCAATTTTCGGAGGTTAAAATTCTATTAATCACCCAGGAAGCACAGCCACCTTAAAAAAGGAAGTGTCAAGGGCAAGGTGCAATGGTGCCTTGAGAGGTGATGAGCTGATTAGCAATGATGATAAATAGATGGTGTTAGTGTTGTACTTAGATTGTCATTTCTGGAAACCTGAATTCAAACAACTTCCAAAAGTGGGTCCCTTGATATCAATTTCTCTTCTAGAAATATGGACAAGTAATAAAAAACACAGAAATTTTACGATTTCAAATTTTAAACAAAGCTAATCTATGTGTCTTCCTGTCCATGTGTTTGATAATGACGGTCTGATTGTTCAAAAGAGCGAGACACTGAAAATTACAAAACAAAATCCTGTCTATTTGTTTAGAAGGAAGGTGATTTTAACTGTGAACAAGGTATAGTACTACACTGAACAGTGAACTGATTACTTACTATGGAGATACTAAAATATTATCCTGGCCTACATAACATATTTTGGCTTCTTTCTTAACCAACAGGAAATTATGTACTTCCTTTAACATGCCCCATTTCTCCTGGTACCTCTATATACATACTTATTAAAAAAACACTTCTGCCAGACCAGCTATGTTTATTGATAATACTGATCATAGAATCATAGAATACCAGGGTTGGAAGGGACCTCAGGAGGTCATCTAGTCCAACCCCCTGCTCAAAGCAGGACCAATAGCAACTAAATCATTCCAGTTAGGGCTTTGTCAAGCTGGACCTTAAAAACCTCTAAAGATGGAGATTCCACCACCTCCCTAGATAACCCATTCCAGTGCTTCACCACCCTCCTAGTGAAATAGTGTTTCCTAATATCCAACCTAGACCTCCCCCACTGCAGCTTGGTACCATTGCTCCTTGTTCAGTCATCTGACACTACTGAGAACAGCCTAGCTCCATCCTCTTTGGAACCCCCATTCAGGTAGCTGAAGGCTGCTACCAAATCCCTCCTCACTCTTCTCTTCTGCAGACTAAATAACCCCAGTTCCCTCAGCCTCTCCTTGTAAATTATGTGCCACAGCCCCTAATAATTTTTGATGCCCTCTGCTGGACTCTTTCCAATTTGTCCACATCCCTTCTGTAGTGGGGGGACCAAAACTGGACACAATATTCCAGGTGTGGCCTCACGAGTGCTGAATAAAGGGAAATAATCACTTCCCTCGATCTGCTGGCAATGCTCCTACTAATACAGCCCAATATGCCATTGGCCTTCTTGGCAACAAGGGCACACTGTTGACTCATATCTAGCTTCTCGTTCACTGTAATCCCCAGGTCCTTTTCTTCAGAACTGCTGCTTAGCCAGTCACTCCCCAGCCTGTAGCAGTACATGGAATTCTTCCGTCCTAAGTGCAGGACTCTGCACTTGTCCTTGTTGAACCTCATCAGATTTCTTTTAGCCCAATCCTCCAATTTGTCTAGGTCACTCTGGACCCTAGCCCTACCCTCCATCATATCTACCTCTCCCCCCAGTTTAATGTCATCCACAAAGTTGCTGAGGATGGAATCCATCCCATCATCCAGATCATTAATGAAGATGTTGAACAAAACCGGCCCCAGAGCAGACCCCTGGGGCACTCCGCTTGATACTGGCTGCCAACTAGACATGGAGCCATTGATCACTACCTGTTGAGGCCGACGATCTAGCCAGTTTTCTATCCACCTTATAGTCCATTCATCCAATACATACTTTCTTAACATTGAAAACATTGCTTAAACTATTTCTTTAACCATTTTCTGTGTAAAAGAAGGAGAGGAGAGAAATTATATTTGTGTTTCTCTGTACCAGGGCTATTTAAATTGCTTTTTGAAAATCGAGCTAGTTTTAAGCATAGCACATGCGTTCCAAATATAGTCAAACCTCAGAGTTACAAACCCCAGGATTACAAACTGACACAAAGCTCCTTTGTAACTAGAAGTTTGAAATCAGGTAGCAGCAAAGACAAAAAAAAATAGTAAATGCAGTACAGTACTGTGTTAAACAAAAACTACTAAAAATAAAGGGATAATTACAGTAATAAAAAGATATGAGAAGGTAAAGAAACTGTTTCTGTGCTTGTTTCATTTAAATTAAGATGATTAAAAGCAGCATTTTTCTTCTGCATAGTAAAGTTTCAAAGCTGTATTAAGTCAGTGTTCCACTGTAAACTTTTGAAAGAACAACCATAACGTTTTGTTCAGAGTTATGAACATTTCAGAGTTGCCAGCAACCTCCATTCCCCAGGTGTTCATAACTGAGGTACTACTGTAACCTCTTCTTGTATGATTGTGTGATAAGAAAATTGAGAGACTTGTCACTTGTGTAGAACCCTGTGAGTAATTTTTAACTCTAGCAGACAGTCATAACATCTTTAAGGGTTTTTAAAATAAAGTTAAACTATCAGAGACACTGAGTTATAATTTTATTGGACCTAGATCTTGCAACAGGAATGCAAGTCTTTAGGAGAGGTTTAAGGCCTGGAACATGTAATTGACATTGGACTGAGGACTCTACTTTTTAAAAGAAGATTCTGAGAAGGTAGGTGAAGATACAGGTAGCAATATTTTTATCCTACAAAGCTTTGAGTCATCTATTAGATTAAGGGTAAAATTTTCAAAAGCACCTAACTGATTTAGGGATCTAAGTCCCTTTTTCAAAAGTGATTTAGGCACTGAAGAGACTAAAGGCTTGTCTACACAGAGGCTCAGTGTGTGGAAGCCACGGTGTAAATCTAGAACACTAGCATGTCATCCACTACATCTCTAGCTCTATGGTCCTAAATCACTTAGTCACTTTTAAAAATGTCACTCCAAGAAATTTCCATTACATAATTTCACAAGACTTTTTAAAAAATTTCAACACTTCTTAAAACTGTAAACTGGGTTTCAGTCTTTTGGAATTGCTAATAACTTTGGTCACACTGAAAATTCTTATTTACTGGATAATTAAGTGAAACAAACCTTCTGAAAACAAGCATTCTAAAATTGTTCTTGATCTGTAGAAAATTGACCCAATTGTTACACTCTACAATGTATCTTACTTGCAGTACATTGACCAATTTTCTTTCTGACCAGAGATGGTGTAATTCAGCTACATTTTTATGTTAGTCTATTTCATATGTGCAGAAGACTTTTAAAAATATATACATAAAAAAAATCAAAAAGCCATATAAATGTTTCTGTGAGAGCCCCATAGTTCATATTCTCTTGCCTGGAGATTAAAGGCAAGACCTTCAACTGTGTAATCAGTGTAACAGATTACACCAGCTACATTTCTGGCCTAAATTATTTAATCTGTTCAAGCAGAATCTTTCTGCCTGCAGTTATCCTGGGAGCAATACTCCTCATCTCCCATCATTCCACCTTTCTGGGTACTTCAGAATCATTGTTTTAAGCTATTCTTGGCTATTTACAGAGCTAGACTTCTCCTTTAAAATCTCTGTCTCCATGGCTGAAATGGTTTTTAAAGGTGTTGCTGAAATTCATTAAACCCACTGGAATTTAATGATTCAAAGGAGACACATAAATATCTTTTAGGGGGCAGGTCTGTTATCTTAAGATCACACAGGCTCCAAGAGTGAAATCTTGCCCATACTGAAGATAGTGGCAAAACTCCCATTAACTTCAAAGGGGCAAGGATGTTACCCCAGATATGGGCAATCAATTAATCTGTCATATGCGTGCATTGAAAATATATAAATATTAATGACAAGATTAGAGAGGAAAGTCACTTCATAAGTACAGATCTACAGGTTATCTATTTTTAACTGTCTGTACAACAGAGTCTCATCTGATATGTGAATCCCTAAAATGCCTACTGGTATGTTGAGCCAGGGCCCAGTTTATTAGATTCCAAACAAACTACATTGTATTCATAGGGGCAAAAGCTAACACCAGCAAAGTTCTACTGAACCAAAAATGTAAGAGTAAATGTAATTTCTTCCAAAAAAATCACATGATGCCCCTCTATTTTGGGTAATCATTCATGCTTGTCAGCAGTGAGACAGATTTAAATTGGAAAAGCTTTTATTTCTTAAAACTTTCCCTTGGCTCTTGTTTCATTCTTACATTCCAAGTACACTAACATTCCACTCAAATACACTCTTCATACCTTTTGCACACCCTTTCCTATGTACTCATTTCTCACTTGAGTGCTGTCAAGAGGCAATGCTAATGCACTTCCATTTCTTTGTAATTATTCCTCCCTGATTTTTATTAGTTATCATCAAAATGTTCAGAATGACTTCTTTCCTCATTTCAGATGAGAGACACAATCAAATACAATTGATAGGAGAAATTAGCTCTCTTCTTGATTGACAAAATATTGCAATCATGAAGATTTAATCTTCCTCACTACCCAGAATTCATCCCTCGATGGGTGAAAGGCTATTTTCTCCTCTTTTTCATGAAGTCAGACTCACTAGAGTATTTCTTACTGAGCCATTTGGGAATACTGTAATGAGTAAGGACTATTAGCGTAAATAGAGACTGCAAGATCATTCTAATCCAGTCATGGACAATATAGATCAGATACATATACCATAATCACTGAACAGCTCTGCAGAAATGGGTTTTAAGGAGGGCTATGTAGGAGAACAGGGAAGAAGAATATCTTGCAGAAATCACTGGCTGTAATGGGGTTTACACACCTTGTGCTGAGTGTAGGCAGAAGGGAAAGGAGAGTCTTCCCTGCTTACAGACAAACAAATTGACCACAGCCCAGCATGGCTTCAGAACTCCCAATCATGGAGGCTTGCATCCACAACTCTGACCAATAATGAAAACAAGCCTATCAATAAAGGAAGGAGGACAGAGCACAAATGGGTGGCAGAAAGGCCTGAGATATTGGTGGTGCAAGAGTCCCATACCAGGCCACCTCTCAGAAACTGATAGGGAGACAAAGGAAGACTGCAAGCCCTGAAGTTTAAGGGCTGATTGACTCATTTTAGGTCAAGTTGATGGATGAGGCTAACTGGAGATGGATAGAGGAGACCAGTTAGGAGAAAACTGGGACCCCTAGAGAGATTGCCACGAAGGCAGCTGACACTGACACATTGTGTTATTTCACCAAAGCCATCTTAAGGACTTGATTCACAGTCCATTCAAGTCAATGGGAGTCTTTCCATTGACTTCAGTGAGCTTTAGATCAGGTCCTAAGCTATCATATCCTTTTTGTGCTTTTCCTTTCCCATTGCTACCCAGAAATTTGTCTGGCAAGAGAAGCACTTTCAATAATCCTAAAGTCACTAATTTAAGTTTTATGACATCATAGTTGGGTACTGGGGTGGATCTCTATGTCCCACAAATTGATGGATGAGCTGTAATGTCATATGATGAATCAGTCATGTAAAGCAGGCAAGTTGCAGAGTAAAAAAAACTTTGTATATAAATATTTTGCTTGTCAATGATGGGAAAGGAAACTCAGGAAAAGTACATGAGAATGGAATCGAGAGAATAAAATATAATATAGGAAGTATGTCTTTTCCCTTTTTGACTGCTATTGATCTGACATCCAACCAATGTTAGTTCATTAATGTTTTAGGAGTTCCCTTCCAATTAACCATTCACCACTTTTATCTGTCTTCAGGATGCATGTGGGACCCTCTTTCTTCTGCTAGTAGCAGAAGGAGATTTGGGGGTGGAAAGTTCAGAGCTCCCCCATGCCTCCTTCCACATCCCTTCAGGAAGATCTTTTTGTAAAGGGGATCAGCTCTAGAGTCACAGGAGGAGCACACTTTGAGTTTGGGTCTAGAAGGCAGAGGCCCCCACTATCCATCCCAGTAACTGTGTACTAGTGACATCAGAACCTCTCATCTCTTGTGGGTGTAGGCTAGCATTGGCTGTTTTGGTTTTCTGGCCAGGGTATGTGGGACAGCTCAGGCTCATTTTTTATGCTGATGCTAGTGGGAAGGGAGAGCTAAAGCAGGTAGAGTTGAAATGGCCTAATCTCTCCTCAGACTGAGAATAAAAATTGTCAATGATAATGTCTCACATAGATTATTGCCATCTATCTACCTAGATGTCTGTCTACCTACCTACCTGTGGCTATGGGTCCATCACTGTAGCATTTGACTGCCTCTCAAATACTTACGTATCTACGTTTACAATACCTCTCTGGTAATACCAGTTATTGGGCACTGTAGTGAGTCGGTGTGGCTCCCCTCCTGCCCGGCAGAGGGAGCTGCCCTGCCAACACCTCAGTGGGCGGAACTTCCGCCCCCAATCCCCGCCCGCCGGAAGTCAAGGGGCGGGGCAGGAAGTAGAAAAGGCGCATGCCCAAGCTCAGTCAACACCCAGCCGTCGCCGGGAGCAGACGTGCCTGCGGGAGCTCCCGGCTGGGAGCCCTCCTCGGCCCAAGGTAACTGCCCTGCCTGGCCGGAGCTTCCCCTCGCCCACTACCCAGAGGAGCCCGCGGAGCCTACCCGGAGCCCGTACTGGGAGGAGCCCCCAGGATTGCCAAGCGCCCGCTACGAGGAGGAGCCCCCTAGGCCCTGCTGTTACCCAGAGGAGCCGCCCGAGCAGTCCTGGCCCCACTTCCCAGAGGAGCTACCGGACCTGCCGCCAAGCCCTCCACCGGAGCCGATGCAGACCGACTGGCCTGAATCGGGTGCGACGGACAAGGTAGGCCTTGAGGGGGAGATGGAGTGTAGCCCGGGGGTAGCCGACTCTTGTCCAGCTGAGGGCACTGATGTGCCCATGTCAGTGTGTTGCGGCCAGGATCCCCACTGACTGCAGCGGGTCCACGCCGCTGCTAGGGCCCCGGGCTGGGACACAGTGGAGTGGGTGGGCCTGTGTCCCCCCTGCCACCCCACTCACGGGTGGCAGTCTCCCCCCTCAACCCAGCGCTCTGGCATAGCAGCTTGCACTTGGCGGTTGCTGCTCAGCCCCTGCCTGAGGGTCTGAGCTAGAGCTGCTGTTTTGCTGCCCCGCCCTGACTGAGGGCTTGGGCTTTATGGACTTGAACTGCTGCTCTGCCCTGCCAGAGGGCCTGAGCTCTGCCTCTTGCTGTTGCCCTGCCCTGCTCCAGAGGGCCAGGGCTGAACTGTTGTTGCCCCGCCCTGCTCCAGAGGCCAGGGCTTATTGAACTGTTGTTGCCCCGCCCTGCTCCAGAGGGCCAGGGCTTATTGAACTGTTGTTGCCCCGCCCTGCTCCAGAGGGCCAGGGCTTATTGAACTGTTGTTGCCCCGCCCTGCTCCAGAGGGCCAGGGCTTATTGAACTGTTGTTGCCCCGCCCTGCTCCAGAGGGCCAGGGCTTATTGAACTGTTGTTGCCCCGCCCTGCTCCAGAGGGCCAGGGCTTATTGAACTGTTGTTGCCCTGCCCTGCTCCAGAGGGCCAGGGCTTATTGAACTGTTGTTGCCCTGCCCTGCTCCAGAGGGCCAGGGCTTATTGAACTGTTGTTGCCCCGCCCTGCTCCAGAGGGCCAGGGCTTATTGAACTGCTGTTGCCCCGCCCTGCTCCAGAGGGCCAGGGCTTATTGAACTGCTGTTGCCCCGCCCTGCTCCAGAGGGCCAGGGCTTATTGAACTGCTGTTGCCCCGCCCTGCTCCAGAGGGCCAGGGCTTATTGAACTGCTGTTGCCCTGCCCTGCTCCAGAGGGCCAGGGCTTATTGAACTGCTGTTGCCCCGCCCTGCTCCAGAGGGCCAGGGCTTATCTGAACTATTGTTGCCCTACCCTGCTCCAAAGGGTCAGGGCTTATTGAACTGCTGTGCCCTGCCCTGCTCCAGAGGGCCTGGGCCTATTTGAATTGCTGTTGGCCGGCCCCTGCACCAGAGGGCCCGGCGATCTAACGTTGTTCCCCGTGACTCCTAATAGCTAGCAGGCGAACAGAAGTGAGTCGGTGCGGCTCCCCTCCTGCCCGCTGGAGGGTCGAGCCCCGACCGACCAATTACAGGCACATGACCAAATATTAGTCAATAGGATTTTCAGAAAAATTATGTTCTCTATATGTTTAACGTAGTTACTGGTTCTTACTACACAATTTAAGCAAAAAACAAATAGGGATATGTACAAACTGATTTTTGTAAAAACAGTCCATTTCAGGTTTACACATACTTGGACAAATATGGTAGGAAGTAATTTCCAAATGTAAGTCAAATTAGAAAGAAAGAGTTCAACATGATTCCTGTATGGAAATACCACACAAAGGCACATTTCATTTGATATTTCTTAATTTTTGTAAATATGCAGATGACTAAAAGGGAGTCATTTTGGTGAGGACAGTGCAGGAGGAAAATATTGAGTTATTCAATCATGCCAATATATGTGAGCATTTCTCATACTATCATTTGGATAAAATCTGTATTAGGGTGCCACAACAGTGGCTTGGTCCTACTGCTGTGTTCAAATTTCCTTGGGAGATATACAATCTCATGCTCCCATGATGAATCTGAAGTAGTGAATGAAGTCTAGTCTCTCACTTCCATTCTGGAAGTCATTTTTGAGGGTTCTTTGGAAACAGCCTGCTCTGACATTAGAATACAACAGATAAAAAGTTCCCCTCACAGCACTCCAGACGTTCCTTTGGCCAGCTGAAGAGAAGCATCGATGGGCCCTGGAGAGCACTGTGTTCAGTATTATATTCTCTTTGGTCAGAAAAAGATGATCCAATCTGAGGGAGTAAAAAGAATCAAATAGTGGGGATCCTCTTAGCTATGAGAAGGGCTTGGATGATAATATGAGATGAAGGGAAGACATGCTTGAAAGGATTAGGTCAGTTGCCTTTTTTGTTTATTTTAAATGTTGGTTTTGAAAGAGCTGGCAGAGTGAGAGGTATGTCTGTGGATGCTCCTTCATTAAAGATTTCATCATAGACGCATACATTTTAAGCCCAGAAGAGGCTATTATGATCATCTAGTTTGACCCCCTGCACAACCTAGAATTTTACCAAACTTGCATCAAGCCCATAACTTCTGGTAGAGCTAAAGAACATCTTTTAGAAAGACGTATTTTATTTACTGTGCTGCATGGGTGGTAGTGGGTAAGCGCACCATTGTGGGAGGCTAGCCTCCGGCCCCTCCCACTCTGCCTGAGGCCCTGTCCCTCCCCTTCCACCCTCTTCCCCCACCAGAGCCCAGTGCACACACACCCCTGCCGCTGCCGACCCCACAATGCGGTGGGCAGGCGACATGGCCAGAGTGACCCCAGCCACACTGCTGGGCAGGTGGGTGCTGTGGCCGGAGCACTCCCAGCCCCAGCATGCCAGGTGAGTGGTGCGGCCAGAGCACCCCTAGCCCCAGTCCCAGAGTGTCCCCAGCCTCAGCGCTGGGTAGGCGGGCGTTGTGGCCGGAGCACTCCCAGCCCCAGTCCCGGAGCACCCCCAGACCCAGATCGCTGGGTGGGTGGTGCGGTCCCAGCACCCCCAGCGCTGAGTGGGTGGATGGATAGACGGCACGATGTGGCCCCAGCCCCATCGTCCCCAGCTCCGAGCCTCCTACACACCAGCCCCAGCCTGCCTGCCCCAGCCTCTCGGCGACAGAAGAATGGGAAGGGAATTGGAAGCAGGCGGGGAGTCGGGCCATGCCGGTTTGTTTGGGGAGGCAGAGCCTTCCCCTGCCTATGTTACCCGTCGCCCATGCTGTGCTGCCTGTTTGAGCCTTGGAGTTGAATATTTTGAGCCAGTTTCTCAGCCAGTGCAAATCAACATTTTCAGATTTACACCATTAGAGAATCTGGCACCTCTATGTCTGTCTCCACCACAAACATCAATGAACAAACAGCGTAGTACAAATGTGTGTGACAGCTCAGCAGTGTTTGTATTCCCTGCACAGTGGGCAGGGATTTTTAATTTCACACCTCTTTCCCAGCATGTTACAATGATTCCAGACCCTTAGCAAACATGCACATTAATGCCAGTATCTTACATTAGTTTTGGTCTCTCTGTGTGTGTATATATGTGTGTATATATATGCGTGTGTATATATAGAAAAATAGTTATTTAGAATTGTGGGAATATTGGTAATGAAGGAAGAAATTCTGTCTGAGTTTCTCTAAGCTCTCAATTAGGGAGCATGCACAAGAAATCATTAATTTATTATTCTCATAATATTTTATTGCAGTCAGGGCTGACTTGAAAACAAGACTTCTATTTCACAAAATATTTTGAGGTTTCAAAATTTGTTTTTCTTTTGGATTGGAACAAAAATGAAACCTAATTTCGCAAGCACTATCCTGGAATAGCCAGTAGCCCCACCACTGGGGTACTCAGTTGGAATGTGGGAAGACCAAGTTCAAGTCCCTTCTCCAAATCAGGCAGACGAGAGACTTGAAGCTGGGTCTCTGACCTACTACATAAATGTGCTGAACACTGGGCTATTGTGAGGTGTGTTTTACTCTTGTTTTGACCAGAAAAATCTCATGAAATGTTTTGACAGATCAGCATTTTCCAACAAAAAATGTTTTGATGAACAAGTACCGATTGGCTCTAATTACAGTAACATCTAAAGGTTCCAACCAAGGCAGTGGCCCCATTGTGCTGGGCACTGTACATGCACATAGTAAGAGACAGTCTCTGCCCAAAGAGTTTACCATCTAAACTAACACACTAGGGGAGAAAAAGTACAGTTACCCCTGGTTTGCACATGAGGCATAGACAGCTGCCTCTGGAAATTTATATCAGAACTGAGACCTGAACTCAGATCTTAAGAATCCAAGTCCACTGTCTTAACCACCAGATCATATTCCCAGTTGTGGATGGTCTTGTAGATAAAGCACCTGGTACTTCTTGCACTATTGAAGTCCATTGTACAGGGATTATATTTCATGACACTGTCCGTTTATAGTGTCAATACAACCATGTCATTGTCATGTTCATTTTCTTATCTTTCCCCGGGATTGTTCACCTCATCTGAAACTAGAGATATGTCAACAGAAACAGAAATGGCCCAGAGAAAGTTAACGAAGATGAATAGCAGCACAGGGTGTTGGAGAGTTGGGATAGCTTTCAGATGAAAAGGAAATAAACATCTATTAATTTGAAAAAGGGAAGCTTAAGAGCAAAAACAGAGTCTGGTATAGTGAAAACCATCTAGACACTCCCATCCAATAATACAAGAAGACATTCAATCAAATGTAGCGGAAACATTTCAAATAATTAAAAAGACGTATATTTTAACTTAAAATATCATTAACCTGTGGAACTCATAGCTAAAGGATTTATCATCATTAAGGGCAATCAACCAGTAATAAGATTACTTATCGTGGGCTTAATTCTCCTCTCAAACCAGCTTTACACTGCCTTCACTAGAGTTACCCCCTCACTTGCACCAGTTTAAAAGAGAAGAGCATGAGGCCTAATATATGAATAAGACTAGCAACGATAGTTATACCAGCTAGTATAGGAAAGGCTATCAGTCCAAATAAAGGCTGTCAACCATTATGCCTTAGGATATAATCTCTGGACGTGATCCCTGAAGGCCAGGAAACATTTCTACTCTCAGGGACTCTATTGCACAATGGATCAGGTATATTTTGTATTTTGTGGGGAGGGGCACGAGGAAAGGAGAGTTCATCTTCTTAATGCATGATAGAGAGGCCTCCCTACCCATTCCCCAGTGAAATGGCTCCCATTGCCACTGTCTCTACGCATACTGGAGCAACTGCAACCTCTTCCCAACTTGGAAGAATTTTTGTTGACACTCCTCTCACATAGAAGCAGGTGGAGGACTGTGCTCCTGCCTGCTAATATGTAGCTGAGTGAGTGCTCCTCAGCACTACAGAAGATACAAAAAAGTGCCCACAGCAAAGGTAAAGCACATTAGTGATATGGATCATAATTCTAGAACTAAGAACTAGTATCACTGCCCCTTACTCTGATTATAGTCACTTCCAATTAGGAATGAGCCAATCCCTTTGGAGTAAAAGGAGAACTGACCTTTTCCCCAAATTTAAATTAGCCCCACTGTTTAATTCTTGCCTGTGCTATGTGTCTGCCTTGGTACTTATATGATCCTTATCATCATAATATCTGAGTACCTGGCAATGAAGCACTCATTTACCTATGCAGTCCATGAATTTTTCATTTAATTACTAAAGATAACTTCTGTGATGCATTTTAGAACTGCATTTTATGTGCTTTACAAAAGGCTGCTAAATCTGTCTTCCTCCTACGTTTTAATAAAAGCATCGCTGTCCCCCTCCGCACTATCCCCGCACACACACACACTTTTTGGTCTTTCAGTAAGTGTCAGAAATCAAGAATTTTCCTGACAACTTGTAGGCAACACATGTCAATCTTGTTAAGTCACCTTTGCAACATGCTTTTATTATACATTATGTGTTAATTTAAACAAAATGTTCATAATCTGGGGAAAAAATAGGAACATAGGCCCAAATCCTCAAAGGTATTTAGATGCCTAAATACCATTGAAAGCAATGGGAGGTAGGTGAGTAAATACCTTTGAGAATCTAGGTCAGATATTTTCTATCTGACTGTATTTCAGAAACTACATTTTTTGAAATATAGATAGAAATGTAGGTCTGAAAGGGACCTCGAGAAGTCATCTAGTCCACCCCCCTGCACTGAAGCAGGTGGGATGGATCTGCAAATCAGGGAAGTACAACTCCCATTAGCTCCCTCCCTGCTGCACATCCCCTTCATCATGACCAAGTAAGAGGAAAGGTCCTGAAGAAGGAGGTGCCCGGGATCTGTGGGATCAGCTGCCACATGACTAGCTAGAAGCTGCAGAAAAGCTCAAGGCACAAAAGATTCCCCAGGAACAGTAAGAGCCACGTGGGGAACAGGCTGTGACCGTCAGACATTACAGCAAGGTGCAGGGTTGTGTGGGATGTTAGGGAAGCAGCAGCAGCTGGGCAGGAAGCCAGTGCAGGGGGTTCCCAAAGAGAGACACTAACTTGGCCTTGCCTGGAAACCTGCATGTGCCTATTTGTTTGGAATAGAGACTGCACTGGAGAGGCCACCCCAGGCACTAGGCTGAAGATCCCTGACTCTCAATTGGACTGTCCCAGGGACCTAAACAAGAGCCAGTATTGCTCACTTTTAACTGTAACTGTTTAAGCCTCTGTACTTAGGGTATTTGCAACATTTTCCCTTTCCTCCAAGCTCTAGTAAAATAACCTTCCCCTTAGCCATGTATCTGAGTTCTTATTGGGACCCAGCAGGGCCAGCACCTACAAAGCCTACCTGCTGAAGCACCTGCAGTACTTGTTCTGAGTTGTGGTACACCTTGAATGCAACTGGCACCTTCCATGCTTGGTGCACTGAGAAGCCATAATAATTACACAGGATTAAGTATAACTAGACCATCCTTGACAGGCATTTGTCTAACTTGTTCTTAAAACCCTCTGGTGATGGGGATTTCATGACCTCCTGAGGTTACCTGTTCCTGTGCTTAACTATCCTTACAGTTGGAATGTTTTTCATAATATTTAACCAAAATCTTCATTGCTGTAAACTAAGATGATTCGTTCTTGTCCTACTCTCAGTGGACATGGAGAACAATTGTTCACAGTCCTCTTTATAACAGTTCTTATCATATTTGAAGACTGTTATCATGTTTTCCCTTAGCCTTCTTTTGTCTAGACTAAACAGGCCCAGTTCTTTCAACCTTTTATCCTTTTTTCCCTCTTCTCTGGACTCTCCAATTTGCTCCCATCTTTCTTAAAGTTTATTGCTCAAAATAGGAGACATTACTCCAGCTGAGACCTCACCAGTGCTGAGTACAGTGAAACAGTTACCTCCTGTGTCTTACTTATGACACTCCTGTTAATACAGCCCAGAATGACAGTTGCCTTTTTTGCCTCAGTATCACACTGTTGGCTCATACTCAATTTGTGATCCACTAACCATCAGATTCTACCAGTTATTTGTATTTTTATTTTTGCACTTGACTTTTCCTTCCTGAGTGTAATACTTTGCACTTGTCTTTATTGAATTATATCTTATTGATTTCAGACTAATTCTCCAATTTATCAAGATAATTCTGAATTCTAATCCTGTCCTTCAAACCCTCCCATCTTGGTGCTGTCCATTTTCCAATTTGTTAATGAAAATATTGAACAGCAATGGATCCAAGACAGATGCTTCTGGGGTCCCCTTTAATATGTCCTCCCATTGGTTTCTACATTGCCATTGGATTGTCCAGGAAAAAATCAGTGTTTGGTTTTATTGGGTGTTGTCTAGTCTTAATGTTTACTTTAGAACAGTTTATCCAAAATAATCTTATTCTGAACCAGAAGCTCCTCCTCTGTTTCAGGTTTTGTATCAGCCTATTGACTTTATAATCTGAAAACTCTTGGTCTTTAATGATCTGCATCACATCTGTAGGCATAAAACTGTCTTCTTAGCTTCTCAACAATACAGAAACATTAGGCATACACTGCAAAGCTCTTTCAATCCATTCTTTGTGCAACGGGGGTTTTGTAAATTACAACCATTTTTGCATTAAAAACAAGACTGTAGTGATTTGGGATAGTTGTGTCATTAAGCTGAGCTAATAAGCTTCTGACACCGCTCAGCTGTGTTACTGGTGAACATAGTAACTGTACCCACTTTGCACTAGGAATCAGGGTTTGTTTGTGCTTAATGACCGTGAGTATCTGGGTGCTGACATACTACCTCACATTCTTTTAAAAATATTCTAAAGATAGTAGTACTAATAATGCAAATAGTAGCATTGTGGGCTGTTATTATAGAATATCATTGTAATTTGAAACTGCTTTAAAGCAGTTAACAGCTACCTGTACCAGGTTGGTTACCGTTACTGTTACCGTTACCTGCTCCTGTCCTGAGGGGTTTAAAAAGTGGCCTAGCAGGGTTAGGAAGCTGCAGCTATAAAAGCTGGGCTGATTGGGGAAGTGGCTGCAGCTGGGCCACACCCCAATCAGGCCACAGCTGGCCCCTATAAAAGGCTGTGAGCCAGGAGCCCACTCAGTCTCCCTCTGCCTGTAGAAGGAGAAGGGCCTGGCTGTAGGGAGCTAGACAAGGTACCTGGAGCTCAGCTCCTGCCTGGAAAGCCCTAGGCTGTGGCCTAGCATTAGGCCAAGAGGTACTGGGGGTTGCAGGGTGCAGCCTAGGGGTACGCAAAGGCAGCAGGTCCAAACCCCTTTGCTGATGATGAGTGGCTTATACTGAAATCTGCCCCAGTGAACAGGGGCTAGATGGAGACTGGGCAGTAGCCAATACTGAGGTATAGTGGGATGGGGGTTCCCCTGAGAGGGGGAGACCCAGTTAAAAGGGGCACTGGGGTCCTGGGAGGGACATGGGGGCCAGTAGCTGGAAGGTGGATCACTGGCCTGCAGTGGGTGCTCTGGGCTGGTAGTGAGCTAATTCCTGAGGACAACCAGCAGGAGGCATTGCAGGGGTGAGTCGGGATGTCTACACTACCTAAAATTGTGCAGGATAAGCTCTTTGCCAATATCCGTATAGGAGTCCAGGCCAAGCAAAAGGGAAACAATGATGCCTCTTGACTTCAGTGACTTCATCTGACTGAATGGCCTTTTAAGGTCATGGTGTTTGGGAACAGGTCTCCAGTCAGCGCTCTAAGCAGAGTCCCAAAGGGAGGGTTGTGATTAGGATGTTCAACCTGTTTGACTTAACTGTGTTGATTTGTTTCTGGATGAGTTGTTAGGAGCTTTTCAAATTCTCTTTCCCTTTCATTTTGTATGGAGAATTTTCAGAAGGAGGTGTTTCCACTAATGGGCCATAACAGTGCCTGGCCCAAAGAAAGAAAGCTTTCCGAGATCAGGAGGTGTGTTTTTATGGTTACTGAATTTTTTGAACAATTTAGCCATAAAGGTTGGCCTTAGATTATATAGTACTGTATGACTGCATGCCATTTTTACACTTCCAGATTATCCGCCTCTCCTTCTGTCTGATTTGGCTGTTGTTTGGGTTCCAGTATTTTGTCCTACATTTCAGAAAAGTGAGGCCTTTCCATACAAAGAACATTGGTATGTGTACATGTGAAGGAGGAATATGGGGACCCTGTTGACAATAATTCTGAGGAATAGCATTTTAAACCCTTTTATACTACATGCAATAAAATACATAGTTGTAACTATACCAAGATTTATTTCAAGATAACAAAGCAGTATGAGAAGATCAAAATTGTCCACTTACACTGGCATTGAGAGGCAGCTGGATCCTAACTCAAGGAACAGCTTTCTTTTGACTGTGTTAATTCTTGATGCTTATGTATGCTCTGCATGAATTACAGTGTTAACAACTCGAACTTACCCATTGAATCAGGTGGCATCTGTTTTGCATGGGGCTGGGAGCAGATTGATCTAACAGCAACTCTTTTTTTCTCCTTTAGTCTTCTTTTTCTTCTCTTCTCTCTTTTTTTGAAGATAGTAATAAAATAAATGGACAGAAGTTGCATAACAGCATAAATAGTATGACTGTTTCAAAACCCTTTTGTGTTTGGCAAGCGTAGACAGGGCAAAGCAAGAGAGTATGCCAAAAATTGTGTTTACGACAAGTGGAGTGAGCAAAACTCTTCCTGCTGTTCCATTTCTCCTGGGACAAGAGTGCAAAGCCAGTCCAAACTGATCTGATTGGAAATAAGAAAGATCTTCCGTTTCAGCAGGGTCTCCAGTGAAAGAGTACCTGTGTGGTCATGAACTGCTTTCTTGTAGCATATTGTGTACTGTACTGCTCGTATCTGAAACCCATCCAGCAGTAACATGGGCTTGGCAGTCTCATTTTGAAACTTTCTGTCAACAAGATGTCTTTGGAAGGGGGAAACCAACAAGAAATTATATTTGTCACACGCTGCTGAGATAAGGGGATCTTGGCAATTATTGAGTGATAGATTGCTGCCCTAAACCCTTAATTTCATGCTCTTTTTCTGTACTGTGGTTTTGTTCCAATTGGCTCCTTGCCTTGGAATCTACTAAGCACTGCTAGGTTAAATGTGATAGACAGCCCATAGCAAAAGCAATCAGTTATTTTGACAGCTCAGAAGAGGTCAGGGACACTTCCCAAAGCTGGTGTGGTGAGTCTTCAGCACTCTGAGGCAAAAAGTAGGCATGACTCTTCTTTTGATTGACTTGCACATTCTTCTGTATCCCTCTCCTTCTCCTCCCCCTCACAGTCCTAGCCAGCTTTGGCTAGAGAAGCAGTCTCAAGGCACCTATAATATTTTCTTCATTGTACAACATCAGGGTACTGTGTTTCTAATTTAAATAAACTGGTTTATTACATGTAGTGGTGTGAAATTAATTGGGATTTTACATGTAAGGGGATAACACAGTTTGATATTAATATAATGTAATCTCTTTTAAGGGTAAAGTGCTGCTTTTGCTAAGCAGCATCTCTGGAGCATATGTAATATAGCCTGTTAGTTTGCTGTAGTATCATAAACGGCCATTATGCCCTTAGTTTTTTTTCAAGACATTTAACGTATTCTAGGTTCTCTGTCTAAGAATAGCCCATATTGAGGCCCTAAAATTAAAAGGGAAGCCATAATTGGGGAGATAAAAAAGGAAATTTTGTCTTTGTTTAAAATGCAGGTGATTTTTTTTCTCATCTCATACTTCTTCTTCTCCCCAGACAAGAAATGAATAGAAAATTGCCAAAAAATAAACCAGATTTATATTTTCAATAGAGGAAGATAGTCCCCAATCCGGCAAACTCTTACTTACATTAGCACTAATTTATGTAAGCAGAGTCGGTGAAATCTACGCTGACATCTGGTGGTGAGTTGTGGAAAAGAACCTTCAGGGTCTGGTCTTGTTTGCATAGGCACACCTAGCATGAGCCCACAGCTGCCCAAATGGTCACTTTGACTGCTGTGGGATCCCCAGTTTCTCTTTTATTGGGGCAGGAAGAAAGTGTTACCCTGATTATGTGAATCAAGGCCAGTGGAACTGTTTTATGACAGAGGGACTCACCATCAACTAAGTAGCACTTGCTAGACAAGGGACATGGGTTCCAATACACAGTGAATTGAGAGAGGCTGGGGGATAGGTATTTGTACTTGATGGTATGGGCCCCTTTTAAGGGCTTGAAACACCAATTGTACCACCTCCTCTCTCCACTGTTGAATAGCAGAGCTAATTTTGATTCCATTAAGAGTCTAGTTACAGGCTGCTGTGCTGAATTCACTTTGGGCCAATGATGCACCAGCACTGGGGCTCCCCTACTACAAGCTAAAATTACTAAGAACTGTGATCACTGAGTGCAGTGTTAACTAGCGGGGGAACCTGAACATGTATTGCTAAGTGGCTGGCAGAGCAGTGCAGTTGGTGGGACGGTTGGAGCAGCCCATGGGACGGCGAGCAGGGCGGGGCAGTTCGTGGGATGCAAGGCTGGTGGAGTGGAGTGGCTCATGGTGAAGACTGCAGCAGAACCTCACGGAGAGGCGGGGCAATCAGCCTTGGACCATGTAAGGTGCCCCTTAACACCCCGCATGCCCCTTTCTTCCCACCCCCGATTTCCACCCAGCTGGGGTGGGGAGGGGTGTAGAACTCAGAAGATAAACTTTTGGACTCTGGGGCTGCACTGATCAGGGACAGACTTTTGGCGTGTTGGACTTTTGGAACTTTGGGGTGATCTTTTGGATGGTTGGACTTAAGACCCTGAGGGGAAAAGGATACTGCCAAACTTATTTGGGGGTGGGTCTTTTGCTCATGGTTTGTATTATGAATCCTGTTTGTGGTGTTTCCCCAACATAATGCCACATTGTTTCCCTCCTTTATTAAAAGGATTTTGCTGCACTCAGACTCCATGCTTGTGAGAGGGGAAGTATTGCCTCCTAGAGGCGCCTGGGTGTGGTATGTAATTGTCCCAGGTCACTGGGTAGGGGCTCGAGGTGGTTTTGCATTGCGTTACTGAAACAGAACCCCTAGATACTGAACCCCTAGATACTGAACCCCTTGTTGCTGCCAACTCAGACAGGCACAAGTGTTACATTTATGAAATTTCCAGAGAAATAAAAATTCAAAAAAAACCTGTTAGAAGTGAAAAACTCATTTTGTTCTGATATTGTTGAATCATAATTGAATATGTAATATATTATATTGTATGTACAATTAAATGTAATGTGGAAAATGTTAACATTCAAATTAATATACAATATTCACCATGATGTATTATATATTTATTATAAAGCATGCAATTTCTTATTAAAATGAACACTCAATATATTATAAAATGAATCAAAATAAAGTTTAAGCAAAATGTTTTACCTTCTCAAAGTTTCAATATTACAAAAATTAAATGTAAAAGTTGAATTATTCATATGAACTTTTTCCTCATGGAAATTGTCAGAAGTGATATGTTGTTGCAAAACATTTTGATTTTGACAAAACTGCTTTTTTAATGGAAAACTATTTCATCAAAATTTTCTCACCAACTCTACTCCTCGTCTACCTTCTATATACCATTCATTGTGTACTTTTTATCCTGAGCTGCTGTTATATATTTCTTTTCTAAGGTAAAATCCCAATCTTTACGTTCTCTCATCATATGAAAGTTTTTTCCATGCCCCTACACATTCTTTTCATCCTTCTCTGAATTCCCACTAATGCGGCAATAGCTTTTTAGAGACATGGTTACCAGTAGCTCATGCAGTATTCCATATGAGGTGAAATACTGATATATAATATATACTGGCACTGTAATATTTTCCATATTATTCATCAATCCACTTCCTTTGTATCAGAACTCTTCTATATTGGTGTCAAGTTCAATGAGCCTTGTGTCTTCTGGCTCAGTTAGGACCAAAAGATGAAGCAATGAAACACTAGAAGACAGACAGTTTTCATGATATTTCTGACCAGCCTAAAACAGGGATGTACCCTATTTCTCAGAAGAAAGTCTGATCTTGTGAAATTTGCAGATCAAAAATGATAGAGCTGGAAAAAAACTCCTGAATTACACCTCCTAAGTTGTGTGAGGTTTCTCCATCACTAATTTTCACATAATCAGCTAACAGCATTCCATGCTCTGGAGTGATAAATATCATAGCATTCTGCAAATGTATCATGTTAAATAATGCTTAAGAAGATTACAAGCAATTAACAAAATTAATATGAGTAACCATTTGCAATCTGTTATGTTTTTGTTTATGGTAATTCTTAATAGCCAAATTCTGTCCTCAGTTAGGCACATGCAATTCCTGATGAAGGTTAAACACATCTCAAAGTTAAATGTCATTCTAACTATTTAATTTACATCTGATACTTCTTTATGAAATTATTAGCTAACTATACTTGTGTTACTGAAAGTGAAAGGACTTTATGGAATAATTGTGCTGATTAGAATCTTATTTTGCAAGACAGTCATATTTCAGTGACGTGTAGAGCTAGCTAGTCATCTTCAGAAATGGTGGCAGAATCTAGCCCACTGACAATAGAGTAGAGCTGGTTAAAAAAGGCAGCAATTAAAGTATATATTATAAAACAAATAGCAATCAATATAAGCTAGAAGTTATGAAGGGTAGAAAATTGATAAGGGATTCTAAAGACATCTGGGAAAAATGGCTCGCTGGCACAGCTAAGGCCAATAAGAAACATTCTTTTAAGTATAACTGGAACAAAAGAAATCCTAATACTGGTACAGGCCCATTACTAGATGGAGATGGTAAACTGTAAGTAATGATGTTGTAAAGGCAGAACTGTTCATACAAATATGGAACAGAAATAGTTACTGATCTTGTATCACATGAGGATGATGAAGTACTTCCAGTCCACTAATCACTCTAGGGATACATATTTTAAAATTACTTTTGCAAGGCATTTGACTTAGTACCATATCACATTCAGATTAATAAAACAACACCATACAATATCAATAAAGGACATGTTAAATGGTTTAAGAACTGGCTAACTGACAGATCTCAAAAAGTAGTAGTCAGTGCAGAATCATCATCAAATGGGTGTATTTTTCTAGTGGGTACTGTAGGGACTGGTACTTCCCAATGCCATACAAGATTTTCTTCAGTGATATGATAGTAAATATAAAATCACTGCTGATAAAATTTGCAGATGACACAAGGATTGGCAGACTGAAAAATGAGGAGGAGATAGCTGTCATATAGCGTGATCTAGATTGCTTGAGAAGGTGGGTCCATTCAAACAAAATACATGTGAATACAACCAAAAAAAAAAAAGCTATACATCTAGGAACAAGGAATGCAGGCCAAACCTAGAGAATGGGGGACTGTATCCTGGAAAGCAGTGACTTTGAAAAAGATTTAGGAGTCATAATGGATAAACAACACAACACAATATCCCAGTACGATGCCCCAGTACGATGCTGTGACAAAAAAGAGCTAATGTAATACTTGGATGTTTAAAAGGAGACATAGAGAGTAGGTAGGTCATTGTACCTCTGTATATGGCATTAGTGAGACTGATACTAGAATACTGAGTATAGTTCTGATGCTCACATTTTGAAAATGATGTTGAAAAATTGGAAAAGTTGCAGAAAAGAGCAATAAAAATGATTTGAGGATTGCCTTACAGTGAGAGACTTAAAGACACACATCTGTTTAGCTTATGAAAAAGAAAATTCAGAGGTGGCTTGAATATGGTGTATACAAATCTTCACAAGGAGAAAATTCTGGATAGTAGAGGGCTTTTTAATCCAACGGAAAAAGGCATAACAAGATCAATGGCTGAAAGCAGGATCCAGAGAATTCAATGTCCTGGGAGGATCCTGGGAGGGGATGGGTGTAGGTGTTCATGGGCCAGTAAGGTCAGGCTGGCAGCGGTGGGAATACCTGAGAGGGGAAGAGGAAAGGGAGAGGGGATGTGTACCATGTGAAAAATATCTGGGTGTGCCCATTCTTGTGTAACATTTCAATTTTAACTACATTTCATTTTCCAATGGAAAACTGTTCCATCAAAAATCTTTTTGGCTAACTGTACAGAAGATCTGGAAAAGGACTCACTGGATCATTATGTTCAGCCTATTGCCTCAAGCAGGAAGGAACCTAGGGGATATTAGTCATTTAATAAACCTTTCCTTAAACATGTCTAGTGATTTTAGCCTAATTACCTGACTAGGCAAATTGTTCTCCTTTTTGTTGAACCTTACTATCAAAGGCATTTCCTTACAACTAACTAAATGTGGCCTTTGCAATTTCAGTCAATTTCTCCTTGTTTTAACAAGGAGTAGGAGTTATTTCCCGTCTTCTGTTCTAATTCCCCTCAAATAGTTAGTGTTACCATACCAGCTTGAAAAATAATTGTTTCAGCTCATCAAATTTAGTTCCTTAATCTGCCCTTGTAGGTCATTCTAGGTCTTACATAAGTTTAGTTGCCTTTCTTTGAACTTCTTCTATGGATCAAATCCTGAATTTCTAATACAGGCAAAAAAAATACATTTTGAGCTTTATGTGAGATTTTTTGAACTGTGTCAGTTTTGTGTAAAGGGTTAGAGTTAACTGGATGTTCAAGTGATCCTTTTTATCTGGCATTTAACAGCAAGTGAATTTTCAGGTGATTTGAAGTGAATTTTAAAGAGGCCGAGGGCCTGTTAGGATAAAGAGTGGAGAGGGAGGTACATTTGTATGGCTGTTTTCCTTGTAGTCTGGGGATTTTTCTAGCTGGGAAACAACTGATGCCCCTTCCTCTCCACTGGCTATTCTTCTTCATTTTCACAGGCGCCAGCCTCTTTATATCTTCTGCAAATTTCTTTGCTGTTCAGTATAAAGTACATTCGTCTCACAAATGTTACAAACTGTAAATTTAGTAATTTTGGTCCCAGAATTGATCTTATATGGAAGTCAACTAGATACCTCCTTCTGTTCTAATGGAACACCATTGGTAATAGCTTGTTGCTCTCAATCCACCATGCATTGTTTAGCCACCTTCTTTTATTATTATCCTGACAAAATATCTTCAGTTTTGCTGTGAGATTTCTGTGTGCCACAGTTTCAAAGACTTGGCCAAAACATAGATAAATTAGGCCCACCCACTCTCTCATTATACAGAGCAGTTAGATTTGTGAAGCTCAGTTCTTACCAAACTATGTTGTCTGTAACGCATCAGGTGCATCTGCTCAGAACCGTGTGTCTACACACAGATTGTTCAACTTAGTTATTAAGTAGTTTGCCATGAACTGAAGTCAGGTTGAGAGGTCTATGATTACAGGATTTATATTTCTTGTTGATATACAGGAGGAATATAGCCATCACTTGGCCTACTCTCCCGCTCTCCCCATCCATTTTTAATTCCCATGCAGCTCCAGAAGAGTAATTAGGGAGCAATCAGCGCAGGGATTGCAATTTTATCTGGCTCTTATATAAGCTGTGCAAAAGAGGATGGATTCCTTTACTCTCTGTGACCCATAAGCAGAATCTAGTCCTATCTTAGATAGGTAATGAAAGGATCCCGGATCATATGATGCCCTCACTTATACCCATACAACCCCACTTAAATCAAGACTTCAACTTATGCACAGTTTCCTACATTGCCATGCTTGCTGCATAGGCCACAACCAGCCAGAACTGTAAGTGCTGTGAAGGCATTCAAATACTATAGCGGCACTCAGGTACTGTAGTGATGAAGGCCTTATAAATATCTAGCCTGATAAGCAAGGTAGACAGGAGAATGCATGTAGCTTTGTTCAGTACTGCAAGGATTCTGGTATCTTGTGTTTCTGAGATGAATTTAAAGAAATATTCTCCTGGAGTTGTCTTTCTGCAAGGCAGGACCAGGCAGAGGAACTGGTGGCTCAAGGGATGAGGATGTAAGACAGCTGCTGGCAAGTAGCATCAGGATTTTGCTCTTCTTAAGGACTGCCTGTGGAATGATCAGAAGAATTCACCAGGGTCTCCTGCTCCATTAAGCTCAGGAAAATATTGTATGATTATTCAGTACCTGTGAGAAAAGACATTTTAAGATTATATCAACTTGAGCTGTTAATAAAATATTGATGTTTTATTTTATTATTCTGTTGTGGCTGTGCTTTTGACAAAGCCTGGCCTGTTTGACTGTATGAATATATTTATGTAGTACATTACGCAAGGTCACAGTCATTTGTATAGTCTGCCTAGTTCCCATTTTTTATAAAATCACATACACACGGCACTTTTGCCCTCTTGCAGACTGATTTTGAAAGAATCTATTTGTTTCAGAAAAGCAGAGAAATGCTTTCAAAGATGAATCTGAGGGTCTGAGGGAGCACAGCATTTAAGCATGTGTTTAACTTCAGCAGCAAGGAAGAAAACCTGTCTCCCAGTATATTTTAACCTCTACAAAATGTAATTAATTTATACTGAAAATATGAATAAGTATAAATGTACAGCTGACATTTAAACTCCAAAGTAAACACATAGATTAGCCCACATGTCTCCATCCCAGCTCTGCACTCTCTTCTTGGTTTGCAATTAAGTATTTGTGTACCGTAGCATTCATCTAGAAAGTGACAAATGCTTACTCATGTGGTCCTCAGCATCTGAGCATCAAAACCAGAACAAAATGTTTCCTTCCTACCTCCAATGGAACAAATATTTCTTTGCTTGTGATAACACTAGAACTGCCATTTACTTTTTGGAATGCCCATTTCTATAGCCTCATACATAATAACATTTGCCAGGTCATTGCCATGAAGGGTTGGGGCAGATCCCAGGTTCCATCGATGCCCCATCTACCAGCTCAGGGAGGAAAATAGTGGGCACATCTCACCTCTTTATCCCTAAGTGCCTGGATCCAAGGTCCAGGGAAGGTGTACAGAATGGGGTCTGACTCCCATTATGATCCTGTGTGGCTGAATAGTGTGAGCCGTGATCTAGCCTGAAATAAATAGATTTGCAGTGAGCCAGTAAATGCCAAGTGAATCTCTGCAAACTGGAGTTTTCCCTATAGATTTGCAGTGAGACTGCAAGGTTAATTTCTGATTCATTCCAATTTCATCATCTATAAACCTACATGAACCAGTCCTGACAAAAACCTTTGCAAACCTGTTTAGAGCAGAACTTGAATAGTTTCTTACAGCTCCTCCTCTAAAGCTTATCTCCAGAGTCATATAATGTGCTCCATAGAAATATATCTCCCATTTGTACCAAGAGCAAAATTTACCAGCTGAAACCATTCAAAGTTTTTCAGACAGCTGAAGGTTGAAGGCTGCATAATGCTTGCTGCTACATATTTTCATCAGCTGAATCTCACTATCATGGTCAGCTGCTTTTGTGCTCTGACCTGAAAAAAAAATGGAGTTAGAGAAAGTAGAAGCTCAAATCTGTGAAAAAGCCTCACAAAACTTTGCTATGAATGAGTCTAACATCATCTAATGTGAAGCTGGAATAATTTCAGACACTATTCAGCATCCAACATCAATTATTATAAAATCACTGCTAATACAATTTGTGGTTACCAATCTTTGTGTCAATGATGAGGCAGGGCAATCATACAGAGGGAGCTGGATTGCTTGGTAGGATAGGCCCTCTCAAGCAAATTCTGTTTTAATACAGCCAAAGGCAAAGTTAGACACTTGAGAACAAGGAACACTGGCTATACCTACAGAATGGGGGATTGTATGCTGGAAAGCAGTGACTCTGATAATGATTTAGGGGTCATAATGGCCAAGCAACAGAATTTGTTGCACTGCTGTGGCAAATAGGGCTAATGTGATGTTTGTATGTACAAACAGGGAGTCAGTGATTAGGAGTAGAGAGAGATTTTACTTTTCTGTATGGCACTGGAATATTGCATCCAGTTCCAGTATCTTTGGCTATGTCTACACTACCACGGCAAGTCGACCTACGCTATGCAACTCCAGCTACGTCAATAACGTAGCTGGAGTTGATGTACCTTAGGTCGAGTTGCTGTGGGGGCTACACACGGGGGGTTGACAGGAGAAAATCTCCTGATAACTTACCTTACTCTTCTCATTGTGGGTAGAGTACAGGGGTCAACTGGAGAGAGATCTGCAGTTAATTTGGCAGGTCTTTACTAGACTGCCGGTGGATCAATCTCAGAGCGTTGATCCCCGCTGTAGTGTAGACCTGCCCTATGTTTTAAAAAGGATGTTGAGAAATTGGAGACTCTGCAGAAAACTGACAGAAAAATAGCTTGAGGGCTGAAGAAAATGTTTTTCAGTGAAGGACTTAAAGAGCTCAGTCTGTTTAGTTTATGAAAAAGAAAATTGTGAAGTGACCTTCATAGGGAGAAAATCCTGGGTACTAAAGGGCTCTGTAATCCAGTGGACACAGGCATAACAAGCTCTGATGACTGGAAGCTGAAATTCAAATTGGAAATAAGGGACACTGTGATGGAGTGGACTAGGCCTTGAAGCCTCCTGCTGGAGGCCTTGTGGCTCTGCCACACCCCGTCCCAGAAAAGGGCATTAGAGAGGTTCTCCAAGCTGCCTAGAGTGGCTGTGTGGGAAGCAGCCAATCAGGGCCCAGCAGACTAGTATATGAAGAGCTGCAGGGCCAGCACAAGTTCAGTTCCTTGCTAGAGCTGGTGGAGAGTAGATTGTCCTCTGTGCTGGCTGCTGGGACTCCACCAAGACAAGACTCTAATGCAGGGGTTCCCAAACTTGGTTCATGGCTTGTTCAGGGTAAGCCCCTGGCAGGCTGCGAGATGCTTTGTTTACCTGAGTGTCCACAGGTACAGCTGCTCGCATCTTATAGGAGCAATGCAGTTTATTTAAAGGGACATTGTGGATGGCTGCTAGCTATAGGGTCTCTGGGTTGGGACCTGGAGTAGAGGGCAGGCCCAGGTCCCTCCAACCAGCCACTGGAAAAGTGGTCTGGAGTTTGAGGCACCCCAAAATGGGGTTTGAACTATAGTGGCCCAGCTGAAGAGCTGGGGCCAGAAAGGCCCCGAGAGGGCAAGACCTTGCCTCCAGGTAAGGAGCCCTGGGGCACTGCTCTATTCTGGAGCAGGGACAAACTGTGAGAGACATTACAGAGGGCCCAGAGAGAGGCCCCTGTTGGACTTGTACCCCAAAAGGGGTTTGCATTGCTTTTATCTCAGACAGACTGTGTATGACTTGGCCAGAGGGCTGAATCAGTGAAGAGGTAAAGAGAGAGTGCAGGCACACACGCTTGGCCATAGGGTGCTTGCAAGAGGTGAGTGCAACTCTGTTACACACACATTTTGAGCAGTGATGGTAATAACTACAGGAACAAACTACCAAGGGAAGTATCTCTTTTAAGTATCTTTTCTAGCTCTTGATGTGATCAAGACTGACTTTCTGGAAGATAACTTTTGGTTGGCTAAAGTGTATTGTACTCAATCCAGGGTAACTGGGTGAAATTAGATTTCCTGTAAACGGAAGTCTGCCTAGATGATCTAAGGGTCCTTTGTGGCCCTAAATTTTAAGAAAAATCTATACATGTAATCACAGAGGATTCAAATATTTCCTCCTGCTTCCACAGAAATAAAATGCCTTTGTTTTTCCACCAATAGTTAGTCTGACAGCCCTGTCGCCCCAACCCTGCCTGTACCTTTTTTTATAGAAAAGCTAATATGGTCAATAGAATGAACATCTGGTTGTGATAGTTCTTGCCCTTGTATTAAGAAGGTAAAATTCTGCTCCTTTCCTTTCCACACTCAACATCAAGATCTTTAGATTATCATTTAAACAAAACATAATAAAACCTTTAAGCTGCTTCTATGTAATAAGTAATGGCTGAAGTACATGAAAAACAACAAATATGTGAAACTTGCTGAAATGAAAATTATATTACCAGAAGTTTTAATTTGCAATAATTTTTTCCCAACATGAAACTCAGAGCTTTCTGCCCACTCTATAATTCAAGTCATTACTGTAAATGTCAAGACCACACTGCAGAACCTGTGAACCACCCCTTTGCTTAAAGCTTTTCTGATTCTGAAGTCAGCTATATCCCTTTATGCAAGTACTGCACATTAGAATTCCAGGGATATAGAGTTTATGAAAAGCATTGGGCTGGGTAGTTAAAGCTAGGACGCAGCAAAAAGGCACATGGATGAGAAACCCTGAAAAGACTGTATTCACAGGCAATGATATGACACAAGAACATCATTAAAGAATTATACAAACACAAAAATACAGAAGGAAACCTTTTGAATAGTGGAAATAAAACATACACAGGGGTTAGTCCTTCAATGTGCTGAATGAGCTCAACGTCCACTCATTTTAATAAGAGTTATGGGCACTACACACACACACACACCAGTATATATGTCAATCCAAAGCTGTCAGAACTTTTTACAAAGGAAGGTAATTATCATTCAACCTGTTTTTCTAAAGGGGAAACTGAGGCACAGAGCACTGAAGTGTCTTGTCCAAAGTCACCCAGGGTGTCACGGGGAGAGACAGGAATAGAATCTGGGTCTCTTGACTTGGTCTCCTACCCACTGCACCAACAGTATGCAATCTAATAAGACCTCATACACTACCAATGTATGAAAGGGGGCAAAAGCAAGTAGCATCTAAGAAGAAGAAAATCAGCATAAAGGATGGTTGCTCCATATCATTTATATAGCAATGTCTGGCATGGATAGTAAAAGCTGGGTTAAATCAGGAATGTACCAGTGGAAAAATTAGAGCCAAAGAACTGAGTAACTGAGAAAATTAGGGTTGTTGATTAATCACACTTAACTCATTTGCTTAATTCAAAAAAATGAATTGGGATAAAAAAATTAATCACAATAAATTGCAGTTTTAATCACAGTGTTAAACAATAGAATACCAATTGACATTTATTACATATTTTTGGATGTTTTTCTACATTTTCAAATATATTGATTTCAATTATAACACAGAATACAAACTGTATAGTGCTCACTTTATATTTTTTATTACAAATATTTGCAGTATAAAAATGTCTTTTGTTTGTAATTTTTCAATTTACCTCATACAAGTACCGTAGTGCAACCTTGGAAGTTGAACTTACAAATGCAGATATTTTTGTTACATAACTGCATTCAAAAATAAAACAATATAAAACTTTAGCGACATATGAATGTTTAGCATATCTGGCATGTAAATACCTTGCAATACCAGCTACAAAAGTGCCATGCAAATGCCTGTTCTCACTTTCAGGTGACGCTGTAAACAAGCAAAGGGCAGCATTATCTCCTGCAAATGTAAACAACCTTGTTTGTCTGAGCAATTGGCTGAACAAGAAATAGGACTGAGTGGACTTGTAGGTTCTAAAGTTTACATTGTTTTATTTTTGAATGCAGTTATTTTTTGTACATAATTCTATAGTTGTAAGTTCAACTTTCATGATAGAGATTGCAGTAAAGCACTTGTATTAGGTGAACTGAAAATACTCTTCCTTTTGGTTTTTTACAGTGCAAATATTTATAATAAAAAATAAATATAAATATAAAGTGAGCACTGTACACTTTGTATTCTGTGTTGTAATTGAAATCAATACATTTTAAAATGTAGAAAAATCCATTTTTTAAACTAAATGGTATTATATTATTATTTAACAGTGCTATAATAGCACAATTAATCTCAATTATGTTTTTAATCATGTGATTAATCACAATTAATTTTTTTAATCGCTTTGCAACCCTAGAAAAAATATTTCGCTCCAAGTTAAATCCAATTTGATTGTGCAGCAGTAACTGATGATACTACATACAACATCACCGAAAAGAAGGAGAAAAATACAAGCATTGGGAAGGAAAGAGCATACAAAACATTCCCCCAAATAAATATGGAACAGAGGTACCTAATTGCTGGTGGTTGGATAAATTCCTATACAGCATTTTTTTGTTTTTGTAATTTGTGTGAGAGGGATCTAGGGATTTGGAGAGTTACACTTTTATTTTCTTCTGAACTCCTGCAATCTTCTACTCGCTACAGATTCGCTTGGCTGGATTCTACTTCACTGTAATTACAAAAATCAAGAAGTCAATAGTACAACCAACAGTGGGGAAAAGGTGATTAAAGGAGTAAATGGTGCCTCACTATTATTCTATAATAACAGAATAATTATTGTTTATAATAGTGTATCATAATAGAATAATTGTTTGTATGGAGTTCTTATTCTTTGTGTTGTGCTGAGGCAACACCACGAAGAATTAGAACACCATGCAAACATAAGAACAGAGTTTTACAACAGAGTTGTTTTGCCCAAGGGACATGCACAGTGTACAGCACATGCTTGGCTGTAAAAGGCAGGTGGCTCTAGCCATGAAAACTCCCACATGCAAGCAGCAAGGGGTTCAAGTGTCACCTGTGCTCTCTAAGTGACTCACACAGAAACTAGTGCTGTAAGGTGTGTGTCTGCCTTAGATAAGTCATTCCTGAGACATGTCCTGCACAATACAATAACTGCAAATAAAATATCTCCTCAGCTCATTTCAATAGCTCCTAATATATTGGGTGGGGGAGAAGATGTGAGGAGGACAAAGGAGAAAGACTGGCAGATGGAGCATAGTGTGAAGTAGATGATCAGGTGTTGAACAACTACAATTATTAAAAATGTCACTAGTAAGTACCAGTTGGGCCTTCGCCTTCTCCTGGGGCTTTCTAAATTGAAATCTAATAGAACAAAATTGAAAAAGGAAGCACATGCTGAGGAGATGGCATGGCCTATTGAAAAAAGAATTCCATGGATCAGTAGAGAGCTCTGGGTGACAAGGTAGCAAAGATATAGGAGCAATTATTTTTATAAATGAGTCTAAATCAAAGCTTTGCATAGGAGTTTGTTGAAAAAAAATTATGGAAAAAAAACAATTTTGATGGAAAATTTGGGTTTGGATTAAACATGTCATGAAAAGTGTCTAACTTCCATGGAAATTTTTTGTCAAAAACAAAATGCCCTCCCCCCAAAAATATTTTGATTTGGATATCTCAACTCAGAGGAGTTGAAGTTTGATTTCCTCATGGCTACCCATCCAGGACCGCCCGGAGGGGGGGAAGAGTCAAGTGGGGCAATTTGCCCCAGGCTCCGGGCCCTGCAGGGGCCCCCACAAGAGTTTTTCAGGGCCCCTGGAGCGGGGTCCTTCACTCACTCTGGGGGCCCCGGAAAACTCTTGCGGGCCCAGGGCCCCCGGAGCTTCTTCCGCTGTGGGTCTTTGGTGGCAATTCGGCAGCAGCGGCAGGTCCCAGAACGGAAGGACCCCCCGAAGTGCCCCGAAGACCCATGGTGGGGGGTCCTTCCACCCCAGGACCCGCCGCCGAAGTGCCGGGTCTTCAGCGGCAATTTGATGGCGGGGGCCCCCCGCTGCCGAAGATCCCAGGCCCCCTAAATCCTCTGGGCGGCCCTGACCTTATCCTCCTCTATGGACCATGCTGCCCAGCTGGACTACATCTCCCATAAGGCACCATGACTAGGGACTCCCATGATGCAACTGTCTTTCCTCACCATGAGATGTGGTACATGAAAGGAGACCTCGTTTGACCTGAGAGCCTGGCCTAAAAAAGAGAATGGGAGCATGAAGCACCCAAACTACAACACCCATGAGGCACCACAGCATCATTTCAAAATATTTTCATTTCCAGACTTTCACTGAAAAGCCCATTTTCTGACCAGCTCTACATTAAAGCTTTGGCTGAGTTTCATTTGCTTCTCTTTTCTGCCTTCTAAGTATTACAGCAATTCAGAGGAAATTACTTCTGTTCTGCTTTTACAGATTGGTTGGGCAATCTTTCATATTTTTATTTCATTACTTTTTTTTGTCCTCTGAATGGGGTTTGAGGGAAAATAGACATGTTTCTACCATGCTGTAAATTCAAGTATCTTTTTAATATTTAGTGTCTTTAAGACTGGAAACAGTGTAGCTACACTTTCTGTAGTATTCCTCTACGTGTACATTAAACTCTTTATTGCTGTAAAATTGTCAATAATTTCTTTTGGTTCATGCCAAACTGAGTGGGGCATCTGACTTATATAGGAGAGTTGTTAGAGGCAGGGGAAAAAATGGAACTCTGACCTTGTAGATGGGAAGCATGGAGAAGGAAACTGTTAATTGATTGGGATAGAGCTTCAGCCTTTCTCCAAAGTGATGCCACAGACTAATAGCTGGTAGTTACAAAAGTTCTTTAAAAGTCTTAATAGATTTCAATGAAAAAGAACTTGATGTACCTTTATTTGCACTAAATTCCAGAACAGAAACTAGATGTATTATATAATTATTGTGGGTTAGTATGGGTAGGATTTTTCTACTAACATCCTGTTCAAGACAATGGGTTTACTCAGCCCTTGGCCACTTAAAGAGTTGCATTGGCAGGTTGCAAATCAATTCCCATCAAGTTTGCTTTGGTAGGAATGATGGAGTATATGTTCTAAGGCATTGGGGAATAGATGAGGGCTTAAATAGGGTGGGGGACAGGGAATGGGATGATCCTCAGGAGTCCAGTAGGGACACAGTTCTCTTCCCCATCTCACCTACTATTCAGAAATGGAATGCAGCTTGCATAAGCTTTGTTTGAGAGGCAATTTAAGCAAATCTCTAGGTAGAGGTTTTGTGACATTCCATTTGCACACTGATTGTTTTTTAATTGCCTTCATAAAGTTTGAAGCACTGTACTCAGATGTTCCATACCTCACTTCATCTATAGATCTCAAAGCACTTCAAAAGAGAGAGTAATTAAACCTGTGGTGCAGCTGGGAAAATGGGCTGTGGACAGTAGGGCTGCCTGGAAAACAAGAATTCCATTTCTTGAAAAAATTCAAGGTTATGGCAATTTGTTTTGCTCTGCATTTGAGCAACAAAATAAAAGAGGGACCTTTTGAAACTTTTTATGAAAAAACACAAAAGAGACTCCCCCTGCCCAGTAGCCCCATGGCTAGTGCACTAGAATGGAATTTGGGAAACATAGGTTTGAGTATCTGCTTAATTTGGTGAATGTCCTAACCCCTGGACTATAAAGTCTGTCTGTCTCACCAGAAGTTTCATCCTGGACTTGAGGAACCTTCCTGATTAAAGTTTCAGCAAACTTTGGTTTTGATTTTGACAGATTGCATTTTTGGATGAAAAACATTTTGCTGAAAAATTCCCAACCAGCTCTAGTGGAGAGCTAAAGTGATTTTCCTTAGGTCACACAGCATGTTGGTAGGACATCCAATGTCTCCTGACTCCCTTTTCATTACCCTATTTGCTGGCTCAAGCCACTTTCCTTTCTGCAAGACAATCACAAGTCGCTTCATAGTAGGGATGAAGGGATGTATAGAACAACAGCATTTCCGGATTGGAGGAAGCTCTGAAGTTCACAAACTCCAACATGAATAAAAAATCAAAAGGCTTTATTGCCAACATTAGTATCTGTTTGGGAAAAAAAGAATGTCTGGAACCCAGTTGCAATCTAATATATCACAATCACCAGTGGAGAAAAGGTTACCAATCTAATTCTTCATCCAGGCATAGAGAACATTAAAACGTAATATGCTATGTGAGATACTGTATATAATAATTAGGAAGTAATTACCTTCATATATTTTCCTTTAGATTAAATTACTGTAGGCACTGTCTTGTGCTTCCACTTTAAGAAATCACAATGGACACTGTTCCTATGGTTACTGAGAGGTAGCATGTATGGAGGCAGCTGAAGACTATAAAAGGAGCAAGAAACACTGCAGCTGGAATTGTCTGCTGGTCTTAAAAGTCACTTTCCACTGCAATTTTTATCACTTATCTTGTTGCTGAAGATTTTGCATCTAATCAGGAACAATGTGACTAATTGAACATTTTACATGATTAATACAGTTTAATTTTGTCAGCTTTTATCATTTTCTCAAAGATTTAAGATATGTCTGAAAACATCAAGAGGATTTTAGAACAGCAAACAACAGACTTAACCTAAACGGGGTCAGAAGAGAGTAGCTAAAAATAAAGCCTATAGTCAGCAACATGCAATAGCGTTAGCATAAGATCTAGGCCAAAGTGAAGCTGCCTTTGAGGTAGTACACCCATCTGAAAATAGATGAGTTATTATCATTCATGCTTTGCTTCAATTCTTTTCTGAATGTACTGTCCAAAAGGAAATGTCCTGAGTTTGTAAGAATTTCTGTTAGGAAAGGAATTGCTATTATGTTGGAAACTTTAAATCAGACAAAGCCAGGATACAATTCCATTGCTTTTGGCATAATAATCTCGAAAGACAGGTGTACCAGTTTGAAGGGAAGCTGTATCTTCAGCCTTTTTAGTGCATTGGGTTAGAGGGAGCACAGTGCTTTGTTGATTCATAAACCTTATGGAGCACGAGGCTCTGCAAATCTCTAAGTATTGTTTGGGGTGTGAAAAAGTCATTCAAGTTTAAAAATCCATTTTTACTTATTATTGAAACCTGTTTTTATTTCTTATGGTGATTCAGTTTAAAACATGTTTACACAGGTAAAGGGAAGCCTGTTCTATATAGTAGGGACAGAAGAACCTCCAAAGAGGTAGCCTGGCACAAAGGAGTGGTTTATATATGGTTTTCACAGATTATATTTTTTTTAGGTCAGAAGGTATCATTATGGTCTTAGTCTCACCTCCTGAACAGCATAGCCCATAGAACATCAACTGGTAATTTCTGCATCAAACCCATAACTTCTGTTTGAGCTATAGCATATATTTTAGAACTATATGCAGTCTTAATTTAGAGAATCACATATACCATATCTCTTTCTATATTAGAATTTTTTTCTCCTCCCATTTCTGATACTGTTTTTCTCAGGCTCTTTAAATCTGTTTTTCACGCTGTTCTATTTTTCATCCTCAGGATTGTATATCTTTATTCCCCCCCTTTTTGGCTATTAAAAAATCAAATCACTCCTCAGCAGAATGCAATCCCAAAAATGTTAGTTTTCAAGATGAAATGTCAAGCCCAGGATGTTTGAGTAGGTTTTAAAAATAGGTAAAAGTGAGTTTGACCATCCTTATATTTTAGAGCTGATTGACTGCTGAGTTCAAAACTCATTTACTGGACTTCTGTGAGACGGATCACTGGCAATGCACATTCCTCTTTCTAAAGTTCTTAGGCAGACAGTTCTCGGGAAATTGAGTTGTTTCACATTCTTTCAGTCTTGGATACACAACTGGAGACTAGTTTCTGAACAGTTATTTTTGGACCAACTGTGGATTTACACCGTCATTTAAAACAGACAGCTGAGTGACATTAACTGCGAACACTGACCATGGACATCCAATAAAATCTCAAGTTGATGTGGAGTACCAAATCTCTTTTCTATCTCATATGTTCTCATAAATCTCAAGTGCCAGAGAGAGGCAGCATTCCTCAGTAAAATAAAGCTGACTCCACTGGCTCCCACAGCAGAAAAACAAATCAAGACAGCAAACTTGTTCAAATGCACTAATTAAGCCCGGTGAATTCAAAGACATTCACTTGAACTCTCTTACAAATTTCATGAAGCCTTTTTTGTCTGAAAGAGATGTAATTCTTTGTTTATGGTTTTTTTTATTTATTTAAACTCCAGGGGCATGTCTGACAGCAAAATGTCTTCTATTAAAGAACAGAAGGCCTCATTTTTTGCTTGGAGAGCTCTGAAATAACCAAGGACCAGATTCTGCCACCCGAGATCACAGTTTCATTGTGGCTATGGAAAAAGTAGGGTACTGCTTCACATGAGTAAGGGCAGCAGGATCTGGCTCCAAATTGGTAACCAAAACTAGGAAGGGCCTGATTCTACCACCATTACTAAGCATGAGTGGTATTTTACTTTGCACAGAGCCACTAAAACCATGAGCCATATCCTCAAAGGGTATAAACTGGCATACCTCTATTGATTTCAATGAAATGACTACATAGGAGTAACATAATACTCAGCATAAGGAACGTTGGCAAAATCTGTACCTAAATTAGTGAAGTCTGATCAGGATTTTTCTTTTCTTATGGAGAAATTTTAACAAAATGGGTAGGAAAATTATCAAGGTTTAAATATAAAATCTATGGCTAACGTTTATCCTGTGCTAATAGGTATACAGGTTAACCGGGTTACAAGCAAAGTACAGGTAAATCATTAAAGTTTCCCTTTGCATTGCTTTGTCTTTTAAATAACAAAAAAAATATATACTTTTAGGTATTTTGTAAGAAACCAGAATGATCTCCCCTACACAGTCATAATAATTTCAACCAATGCACTTCTTCAGTATTTTGTACTAAGGAGAGCAGAAATGGTGTAAAAATTCCTAAACTCTTCACTTCTACCTCCCAATCAAAATGGGTAGGGGTATGTTGTGATTCCAAATCAACTGACTGCAAAAGAACAGCCTTCCCAGAACTGACCTTGCAATGAAACACAGGTCAGGCCGTTAGAAGTTAAATGGGTCAGGAGAGGTTTCAGCTTCCATTGAGATTCCTGAAATTTCCAGTTAAGAACTCATAACTTTTGTGGTGGATCCAGGGGCGGCTCTAGGAATTGCGCCGCCCCAAGCAGGGCGGCACTCCGCGGGGGGCGCTCTGCCGGTCGCCGGTCCCGCGGCTCCAGTGGACCTCCTGCAGACGTACCCGCGGAGGGTCCGCTGGTCCCGCAGCTCCGGTGGACCTCCCGCAGGCACGGCTGCGGGAGGTCCACCGGAGCCACGGGACCAGCGGACCCTCTGCCGGCATGCCTGCGGGAGGTCCACCGGAGCCGCCTGCTGCCCTCCCGCGGCACGCCGTCCCAAGCACGCGCTTGGCGTGCTGGGGTCTGGAGCTGGCCCTGGGTGGATCAGTTGGTCACCTGAGGCTGAATTCTGTTTTAAGACATGAAGATATTGTGCCAGTAGAAGTGAATCACTAGTCAATGTTTAGTTGAAGTAGGATCATTCCGCAAGAATTTTGTTCTGTCTGTTCATGCATCAAATTTCTGAAAAACCTGTGTGGGGGGCAGGGAAAGGTACTGGCTGTGTTGAAAACTCTCCAAAACCCAGACTGATGATTGCATTTCTGCACCTGCTATCCATTAATACTTAGTGCACACATGGATAATATGTCAGCTAAGTTATCCAAAAACATCTGGATGTTATGGTACCTTACAAATCTAATACCCACAGCTAATGAGCCTAAAGATGGGGGGGAAACATTATGTGGTTGCTGTTATAACCTTCATTCAATGAATATAAATAGGTTTCCGTTGATCTTTTGTCCTGCTAAAGTGTAATCCAGTTTATTGAACTGGTGAATTCCATTAACCATTTTGACATTACTACTTTATAAATCTAACAGTGTCCTTGTTCTGTTATTCATCCATACATAACTTTATCCAAAATTAAAGGACAAAATCGCACAGTATAGACTGGTTCCAAACCACCGATGGCCATTCACTTACATGGAAGATTTTCATTAAAACCTGAAGAGAACTTCATGTAATCTGTGGAAAGAAATGACTCAAACAACATAGTACATATTCAGAACCACATAACTCATAGAGTTAAAGGCATAAGTGAATAAATTAAGTCATTAAATTAATACAGATTACTAGATTATTCCATACAAAAACATTCAAAAATAATATTAAGTATGAATAGTTAAGTAACTGACATTAAGGAAATGTCAAGTTATTGTTGCATATATAACCTTAACTCTGCCCTTTGTACATATATGTTATGATACAGTGTTTATCTACCTAAATAACATATATACTATGTATCGTTTAATCACTTCCTGACTTGAGTCATAGCCAACCATTTGGTATATAATGATATATAAAATTGCATGGTTAAGTGCTTGGATGAGCTCAGCTCATGGATGAAGAACGGCTAGCTGAAGCTGAACCCAATCAAGACATTGGTGATCCTGGTGGGCAGATGAACGTATTTTGAAGAGTTTGTATCCATGGTGCAATCTCCTTTGTCCCATAGTTGGTCAGTTTGGTCCATATTTCAGGAGTATTCTTGGAATCCTACTTGACTCTCAGTTCTCACATAGCAGCACCCTTAAGTAATTTTTTTTATCATCTTTTACTGGCTAAGATACTCTGTTCCATCCTGGAGGATGATGATGACCTGGCCTCAGTTATTCATCACCTCTCAGATGGAATACAGTAATGCAATATATCTGGGAATGAAGTCTTCAACACTTAGGAAACTTCAACTACAGAACATTGCAGCATGTCTCCTCAGCAACACAGTATGGTAAAGGAAATTAAGGAAGAAAATCTTAAATAGCCCACACCTTACTGGAGCTTTAGATATGATCCTTTTCTTCCCTGGGCATTATAAATAAGAAGGAAAATTGAAGGAGAGAGATAAATAAACTCTCTCTCATGGGTAAAATAAGACAAGGGGAGAGTTGTTCAGTAAAGCTTCTGAAAAGTTAGAGAAGCAGATGTGGAGAGGTTTACAAAAGCTGTTTGATGTGCTTTCTTATATACACAAAGTGGTTTAATGTGTTTATTTTATGTACACAGTCCACTCTAGTTCTATGTTTTTGGAATGTACATATTGAGTCCATATTTATGGTAAACTTAATACTAAACCTGTTTACCTCAGTTTCCCTCAGCTTGTATGTGCTCTTTGTAATGCTGAGGAAAAATAATTTATGTAGGAAGTGAAGACACTTACTGTGCCTGCCCCTGAAACAGTATAGTGATTAACCTTGAGCCCTGAGCTCCATATCTAAAGAAAATATGGAACAATTTGGAAGCAGTGGAATGTCCTTTACATTTTCCCCTCTACAAAACGTAAAACCACAGAAAGGCCTTTATTAGAGCTTGTTTTGAGGTCAACAGGAGACGACATTCTCTATTATCAACATAATCTGGTCTGGCCTCTGGAACCCCTTCAGTAACTATTATTTAAATAATAGGTACTTGTTATTCAAAACAAAGAACAAGGAGCTGGGGTTTTGGTTTTTTTGGGGCGTGGGGGTATATTGCAAGAAACAATGATTGGAGATGTACAGCCCAGGAAGTAGAGTGGTGCTGGTCAAGAGTTGTAGAGTTCAAGGCTGGAAGGGGCCACTAGATCATCTGTTCTGATCTCCTGTATATCACAGGCCACCAACACCATCCAGCACCTGCATGCTAAATTCAACAACCAAAATAAGACCAAAGTATTACAGCCCATAGGACTCTAGATTATTATGTGCCACAAGCAGAAAATGGGAGGGACCGAGGTGCACCAATACCCAAGGCTTCTACAATGGCAGTAAAACTATTAAATAAGATAAACCCAGATTATCCAGGCAAGTGATCTGTACCCACACACTGCAGAGGAAGGCAAACAAACGAACAAAAATAACAACAACGTCTTGGCCAATCTGACCAGGAGGAAAATTTCATCCTGACCCCACATATGGTGATTAGCTAGACCCTGAGCATGTAAGCAAGAGCCTGCCAGCCAAGCACCTGAGAGACAGAGAATGCTCGGTGCCAGATCTGAGCCATGGCCCACCTCACCCAATGTTCCATCTCCAGTGATGGCCTTTCCTGATACTTCAGAAGAAAGAGATTAAAAAAAAACCAACCCTCCAAGAATACAATTGGGGAAAAAAACACTTTTCAAACTCCTTCCGGTGGCTGCTTGAAACTCTGAATCATGAGCTTTAGGAACATAAGAGAAGTGAGCCCCAGGCTGTTTAGCCCTGTTCCCCACCATCACAAGCAACCCCATCATACAACTGTGCTCATAAATTTGCCCAGCTCTCTTAAAACCAGTTAAGTTGTTTGCCTCCAGAACCTCACCTCTCTGATGGTTAGAAAACTTCTAATTTCCAGCCTTAATTTGACCAGTTTATACCCAATTGTTCTTTTGCCAACGTTGTTCTTTAACTTAAATAGCTCTTCACGCTCCCTGATGTTTACTCTCCTAATGTGTTTATAAAGAGCAATCATATCCCATCTCAGTTTTCAGTTTTCTTTTTGCTAGACTAATCAAGCCAAGCACTTCCAGTCTCCTCTGGGGATTGGTCCTGCTTTGAGGAGGGGGTTGGACTAGATGACCTCCTGAGGTCCCTTCCAACCCTGATATTCTATGATTCTCTCATAAGACAGTCCTTTCCAAGATCATCCTTCCAGGATCTCTTCTCTGCACCTGTTCCAGTTTAAATTAATCTTTCTTAAAGTATGGGTGACCAGAACTGTACACAGTATTCCAGATGATGTATAATGTTCCAATCCTCCTCTATATATACCTCACCTCCCAACTTTGTATCAACAGATTTCATTAGCACACTCTGACTTTTTGTGTCAAGGTCATTCGTAAAAATACTGAATAAGATTGGTTCAAAACCAATCCTTGAGAAACTCCAATAGCACCTCCCTGCAGGCTGATAATTCACCTTTCAGCACAAGCCATTACCTTCTCCCCTTTAGCCATTTCCTTATCCACCTTACAATGCTTGTACTGATCCCCATCTTCCCTTATCTAAAAAAATCAGTTATTTTCTCTCAGAAGGAAATGAGGTTAGTCTGACATGACCTACCTTTGATAAACCCATGTTGACTACATACCCTTTACAATTTACCTCTATTAATTTCCTTTACAATTTATTTTAAAACCTTGTATTCTGCTGTGGTCAGTCTCAAGGAATGGCTACATTGCAAAGAAAAACCTGCAGCACTGTGTTTCAGAGCCCTAGTCAATTGACTTGGTCTTGCAGGGCTTGGGATCTGGGACTCTAACAGCTTTGTAGATGTTTCTACTTGGGCCGGAGCTTAGGCTCAGAGACTCTCCCCCATCACTCAGTTTCAGCAGGAATGTCTACACTACTGTTTTTAGCCCTGCAGTCCAAGCCTCATGAGCCCAAGCCAGTTGACTGCTGTGGGTCTTTTATTGCAGTGTAGACATATTCTAACAAGTCTGTAATTGCCCACATCACTTGATTTCCCTTTTTTAAATATAGGCACAATGTCAGCTATTCTCTAGTCATATGGTGCTACCCCTGAATCTGCAGATTTATTAAAAATCTCTGCTTCTAGACTTGCAGTCTCATTTACCATGAAAATGATCTGGTCTCCTGGATTTGAGTGCATTCAACTCTCTATGTTTTTCTTCTACCTAAGATGTAGTAATTTCCATTTCTAATTTCTGGTGCTGGCCAGCATGTGTTAGAGCCTACCAGAGGACCTTTTCTTTTGGAAATGGGCACTTATTTCAACAACGCTACAGTGATTTACTTCAGCTGGAGATCTGGCCTTATGTGTACAAGTTGCCTTTTTGAGACAACCACATGGCTGTTTTTATGTATTCCCTCATTCTGCTTCTCCTTAGGTAGCTATGTGTCTCCCCTTGTTATGTTATGTCTCTGAACCAGAGGAGACTTTTTCAGATGGCAGGATATCGAATTTTCCCAGTCCAAAAGAGGAAAACATCTCTGTCACACTCTTTCTCTCTTTCAAGCTGCAGCAGAAGCTCAGATAAGTGTTGTATGAGAGGACAATCAGGCCTTTAGATTGCAAGTTATTTTTTTAAGAATAGGTCTCCACAAGTATTATTAAGAAGTAAGAGTATTAAACTACTATAGAGAAGTGCTTTTTAAAACCTTTCTAAAGTAATAGCTCAAATCTATCTTTGTGTCTGTCTTTTCTCCTTTCCAGAATGATCTGTACTACATTTCACACAGTGCATATTTATTTCCTCGTTAGCTTTCACTAGTTTTAATATAACAGTGGGCTATTTCAGAGCTGCACTGTCTTCTTTAGATGTTTAAATTATAATAATTATCCCATTTTTCATTGCTTGTTACTCTTTGATCATTTTTTTTATATCTGTGTTGTTTACATGACAGATAATTTGCTCATAGTACCAAAAAATACACCTTAGAAGGATAATATACACCACTTTTTTTAGCATTTCACTCATTGTCAATTACCATTTTGGATGCAACATTCTTGTTAAATTCTGCAATGCAACATACGGATAATTTCTTTGTGTTTTAATTGTATTTACCATCACAATAACCAGTGGCATTCCTGCCAGCTAGTGTTACCACCTGTCCTTTGAAATGTAAGAATTTCTTTTACATTTCTAATGTGACCTAGTTAATTTCGTAGGCCTAGTCTACACTACATAGTTGGGTTGACATAAAGTAGCTTATGTCAATCTAAGTATGTCAGTGTACATACTGCAGCAGGGATTGACAACCTTTGGCACATGGCCCACCAGGGAAATGCGCTGGCAGGCTGGGATGGTTTGTTTACCTGAAGCGTCTGCAGGTTTGGTCGATCGCAGCTCTCATTGGCCACAGTTCGCCATTCTAGGACTGCAGGAAGCAGTTCGGGCTGAGGGATGTGCTGGCCGCTGCTTCCTGCAGCCCCCATTGGTCTGGAGCAGCGAACCGCGGCCAGTGGGAGCTGTGATCAGCTGAACCTGCGGACGCTGCTGGTAAACAAACTGTCCCAGCCCCCCAGCGGATTTCCCTGACAGGCCGCATGCCAAAGGTTGCCTATCCCTGTACTACAGCCTTGTCCTGCCGATGTAAGTGCCCTACTACACTGACATAATAACTCCACCTCCATGTGAGACATAGGCCTTATGTTGGCGTAGTTAAGTCGACACAGTGTCTGTGTAGACACTACGGCCATACTGGGCCAAAGCAAAGGTCCATCTAGCCCAATATCATGTCTTCTGATAGTGGCCAACACCAGGTGCCCCAAAGGGAATGAACAGAACAAGTAATCATCAAGGGATCCATTCCCTGTCACCCATTCCCAGCTTCTGGCAAACAGAGGCTAGGAATACCATCCCTGCCCATCCCAGCTAATAGCCATTGATGGACCTATCCTCCATGAATTTATCTAGTTCTTTTTTGAATCCTGTTATATTCTTGGCCTTTACAACATCCTCGGGCAAAGAGTTCCACAGGTTGACACTGTGTTACTTATATCGTCTGTTGGCTGTCTTGTCAATTTCATGGCTCCATTCTGGAGCCAAATTGACAAGAAAACCAGGCAGCTAGAGCCCAGCTGCCCCTGGCTCCGTGCTCTCAGCTGGGCTGCTGCCCGGAGGTTTCCTATTCCCTCCTAAGGGAACTGAGAAACCTGGGCTGCTGCCCCCTGCTCCTAGCGGTGAAGACAAGGGACCCAGAAACAAATCAAAATAGTAAAAAAAAAATGGTTAAAAGAAAATTATCCAAAAGGGAAGAGCAAGTGAGTAGGAAAGGCCAAAACATTCACAGATGGACTGATCTCAAACAGAAATCCTTGTGCTGAGATTTAAAGAAAATCACAGAAGTTTTCTGGCACATATACCCAGGGAGAGAGTTCCACAGAAATGAGCCCACACATACTTCCTACAGAAAAATGGTGGAAATTTTATGGGCATCCCACAAGTGACATGCCAGCAGCTTTTAACTATCCAGGCAACAGTGGTCACTAAGAATGCTTTTTATTACCTGCACTTAGCAAGTTTTTAGCATCCTTTTCTTTCAGAGGCTGGTTATATTATTGCAGTGTGTTCTAGATGGAACTAAACAGTAAATTTTTCCAAAATGATTTGTGATTTTGCTTGCTAAAAATAATATTTTACAATCTTTTTTTGTATTTGCATTCACCATTGCAGTTTTGACCATTTCTAACATGACCGTTTATGAAGGGATGTTTATTTTTCTCATTCCAATGGTTGTTTTGCTAACGTTTATAATTTTCTGCCAGTAACTTTTGTATTTGAGGGCAATACAAAATTATACATTGTAAATTTCTTCCCTTATTGCAATCTCTTCTGCACTGCTTATGTGGCAGTAATTCAATGGACAACAGCCCTGCAGGTGTGTAACAGAATCTCTGTGCTATTTTTATTGTTTCCATCAAGTTGCAGGCAGTGGCAACATATTAATAAACTTAGCATTGCAACCCCCCTGTGAGGTAGGTTAGTATTAATTTCTCAATATTATGGAGTAGGAAAGAAACACACCAAGGGACAAAGCCAAGAATAGGATCCAGGCTTCTTTTCCTATTACTTAGTAGTGGTCTATATCAACAGTTTTGAACCTGTGCTGGGATCTGCAGTCTATGTCTAAGATTTCCAACAGTGTCTACACCTTCATTTGAAATTTTTAGGGGACCACAAATGAAAAGAAGTTTGAAAACCACTGGTCTATATTTGGAGGTGCTCACCTTTCAGACAAATATCTGTACAAGTACAAGACACAGTAAGGTTAATGTATAAATATGAACAAAAACGTAGGAGTGTACATGTACGTGAGCATGCTTTTAAGTGTGTTCGGTACTGTAATCTTCACTCTTGAATCTCATTTGACATTCTTTATAGCCCAATATATTTTATAATGATTGCAACAATGCTGACTAATGTGACATAAAATCATTGTGTTTGAGTATGAATGGAAGTTTTGAAATATTGATCTTTGGACTCTACTAACTGATGCTTTTATAAGCACCAAATATCTCAGCCTTCCACAATTTTCAAGCAGCAGCAATGTTGACTCTGAACCCTTCCATTTCACATTTTTTCTTCTTCTATTTTTTTTTTGCAACACTTGACAACCTTCCCTCTAGTTAAGAAAACTGTTGATTTCACAAAACCTTAACTAGAAGCAAAATAAATAAACACATACACACAATTAAATAATCATACGTTGGTTTGACAGCAACAAGTCGACACCTTTGTTTGTCAGTGACATGACAGTGGCTTGTTCCTGCAAAGGACGGAGTATATTCAAATATTAAAAAATAAATAAAAATAAATAAAAAAGGAAGAAATATAGAGATCATTTACTTGTTCCACACATGAAAGCTAAAAAAACCTCCTAGGTAATTCTTTCCCCTAGGTCTTCAGGATGTTTATGGTGATAACTTCTTGACAAACCTACTGTTGTTACTGACCAGTAAGTGTTAAAAGGCATTAGCGAAAAATCTACAGTATTTCTATTCATTTTTTTAGTACCCTCGCATATTTGTTCTCTTATCAAACAGACAGCTTTCCTGTGAAGATTTAATTACTTCATTTCTGATAATCAGAAGCTGAAGAAAATGATAATTCACTAGAAGACTTAAATGTGCTCTTAGGTTTGTTAGGAATATTCTGAAATGTTGCATAGATAGCAACTATGTCTAAGCAGTTAACATTCAAGTAAATCCTTGATATTCAAATACTGAATACAGAATGCTAGAGAAACAAATTGAATTCAATCTACTCTCTGCATACAAGCCTGAGATGAACTTTTACATAAAATGTGCTTTTAAAATGATATAGGAAACAGAAAAATGAGAACAACATTTTGCAGGAATCCATGATACTTGTAGCACTACGTTCAGTGTCTTCCCTAAATGCAGTTTTACCATGGGGACCAGCACGATAAGGAAAATAGTGGAAGATGCAGAGCAGAAAATGTGAGGCTGTGGGAAATAAGTAAAATTTATGCTTTCCCCCATACTAATGTTTTGAATAAGTAAACCACAGAACAACAGGCAAACCATTTGTGTTTTAGTAAAGATAATAAAATATACAAAACATGAAAAAGCTTTGGTTAAATATTGATGTCATTTTTATATTTGGATGTAAATGATTGATCAAATCCTGCTTCTTTGAATTACCTCTCTATTTGGAATAAAGTAAACCAGCATTTAGGTCTGAGAGCCAATCCTTTGGTTTGACCCAGGACAGGATTGGAGGACAGGGCAAAATGGCTTTTACTCCATCTTTATAGCTCCCTGATACAGGATTCAGTCCCCGGCACAATTTAGAGCAGCTTCAGGGTTGCTCTAAGTCTCAATGTCCATGGCCCAAAGAGTAGCTGAGATAGAAGTGATGCAGTGGTGCTCTGATCATTGCTACTTCCCCTGTAATGGCCCTGTAATCTGGGGGCTAGGAGGTCAAAATGGAGACACCATGACAGCTCTATGCCGTCTGAGGATTCGAATACCCAGGTAGCTGGTTAAACCAAATTTATTGTATCAGATTAAGTCATATATTGAAAAATCTCTACAGAAGGGACTATGCAAATAAAATCTCTCTCCACAATAAATACCACTCTACTGGCATAAGTGTCAATTCTTTCAGGAAATTAATGAGAATATGGAATAATGAACTAAACAGATAATGAACAAAAAAACGTAGTCTGGGGCTGTCTATAAATTATGGAACACATTTGTGAGTTATTTTCAAGACCCACCCACCTTTTATAACACTTAGTAAAACAGAAACAAGCACAAAATTAAAGGCTCATCTACCCTCTAATGCATTACCTAATTTTTGGACAGCTCTTATGAACATGTATTTATTAAAAATGTTTTTCTTCATGATATCCTGTGTTTCATTATTGTAAAATACTGTAACACAAAAAAACGCTACTAAAAGAACATTATTTGGATTGTAAAATTAAGCACTCAAAAATTAGGAAATGCCAGAATTACAGTTGCCTTGTGTGTATGCATTATGATACAGTATTTAATTACATGACCACATCATATTTTTTATCCAGAGGGCCGCAGCCTCATTAAGTGCACAGGATAGATAATCAGCAGCTATTCAATATTTTGTTTTATCCCCATTGTTCAATGTGTGACCCCATTCCTTATTCACTGTGCACTATTCAAACCCTGCTCTGAAGACAGAATTGATAATTTTTTCATGTGCATTTTCTATGGAACTCATCACTATGGTATCTGAGTGTGCCCAAACATTAATTTATCTTCAAAATACACCTGTAAGGAGAGGGAGTAGTTATTATCCTCATTTTACAGATAGGGAATTGAGGAACAGAGAGATTAAGGTCAGAAGTTTTCATTAATTTGGGTGCTCAGTTTGAGACAAATAGGACCCTTTTTCAGAATACTTAGCATTATATAACACTTGATATGTTCAAAGTACAGCACCCATTGATGTCAGACGCAGCTTTGAGTGTTCAGTGTGATTTCACTGGGGCGTAGACTTGAATCTGGCCCACTGTGAAGGACTGAATGTCACCCTTTCTGAATTATCAATTCACATATTGTACCAATGACATTCGGGGTGAAACCCAGGCCCCTCTGAAGTCAACTGGAATTTTCCAATTGATTTCAACCATGCCAGGATTTTACCCATGAGATATAAATCCCTCTGTTTTTATTATTTTAATGTATTGAAGCATCATATATAATAAATGCTTGCTGTAAAATATGCAGTGAATATTGCAATTGTCATTCCATGCTTTTGTAAAATACTTTGGGTTAATAAAACAATGGGGAGATAAATTCTGTTTCCTTGAGGTTGATCCTGGCATCAGCTGCACAGAGAAACAGATTCACATACAAAGAACCTAATCGCTCTAGTTTCAACAAACCTCATGTAACTCTAGGGCTTTAATAAAAGGGTATTAAAATTATATATATATTTCTCTTCATTTCTGCTAATGGATCAGAAATGACAGTCTCATTGGGTAAGAGTCTGTTACCTAGACTTTCTTCAGAAATACGTATGAATGAGTGATCTGAAGTACACTCTGTGAGAGGAATTAGACATTTTTCCCTCACCATTTGGGACTAATCTTTCAGTCTGGAGAAACAGTTTTCTAAAATGAAAATTGAGAGGTTTTCATATTTCATGTTCTTTATAAAACGGCATCTTACAGTCTGTAGGTGTATAGTGGTCTGAGCAGAGCAGACTGTGTTTTAAGTTTTGAGTTGAAGATGACAGAGTCACTATATAACCCATTGTCATGCATGTGTGTATTAAAGATCTGAAGAATATTGAATACTAATGGAGAAATCACTTCATGAGGTTTTTTCCTTTGCTTCGATGCTTTTAACAGAAAGCCATGCCTGTTGGGGCTATAACCATATGGTGTGTAATAAACCAATGTATTATGCTTTCTACAGCTTCATATTATATTATCTTGCATGGTTACATTTACACAGTACTGGGCTACTGCCTAAGTTGTGTAAAACACATAAAACTAAAAGCATTTTTCTCTTCAAATGAAGAACTACACTTGTGATAGTCTTTAGTGCTGACAAGTGGCAATGAATAATTTGATACCACCTCTCCTTAATTTCAATAGGGCAAATTATAGGTTACATTTTGTCCTTTAGAGTGTCTTCATAAACTTACAAATGTGCAGCTGACAGAAAGATAGCACAACCTACTTGGGTATGTAATTCTGTCTTTTCTGAAAATCCTTGATGATGGATTGAGGCATGGGGTTTTTCACTCAGTGTATTTGGCTACTGACAAACTGAAATCTGATCCTGCAGCCTTTATTTATGTGACCTCAGTACTGTTAAGGACAGAGGTTGTAGGACTGGACAAAGGGTTGTGTTTTATTTCTTGTGAGTGCATGTGGTTTGGACCTGCATTAATAGCTTAATTGATTTTTAAGGGCAGAGGGGACCAATAGATTACTAAATCTGACTTCCTGTATAACACCAGACATATAATTTCATCCAGTGATTCTTGTACTGGGCCCAGAAAAGCATTGATTTGGAGACTTCAAGAGATGGAGAACCAATCACTTTCCATGGTACTTTGGTCTAATAGTTAATTACCCTTACTGTTAAAATATGTGCCTAATATTTGTTTTCTTAATTTTGTTCCTACAATGTGGCTCCCCTTTCCTATCAAGTACAGAGTGGGCTTCCTTCTAATTTCTTTGCTAGTCATAGCACTGGCCATTTTAGGGCTGGTCTACACTAAAGCTGTAAGTCAAACTAAGTTACGCTACTTCAATGTACAGATGCTCCCCGACTTACGCAAGCATTCCGTTCCAGAATGCCTTGTGTAACTTGAATTTTGCGTAAGTCGGAAACGTATCTCTGACCATTACGCAAAAACAAACAAACAAAAAAACCACCTCCTATTTCTAGCTTATGGCACTTTTTCCGTAAGTGCGGATTTGCGTAATTCAGGTCTTGCATAACCCAGGGAGCATCCGTATTCAATGTAATTTAGATCGACTTACAGAGATGTCTACACTATGCTGCGTTGACAGGAGATGCTCTGCTGCTGACTTACCTTATGCTTCTTTGTGAGGTGGAGTACAGAAGTTGATGGGAGAGCAATCTGCCAACAATTTATAGATACAGGTGTTGAAATTCTGGTCTCATTTAAGTCAATGGGAGTTGTGCTATTGATGTTAATGGGGTCAGAATTTAACCCAGCGTCCCAGCTAATACATATATAAGAAAGAAGAGGTGTGCTGGGACTGAAATATACTCCACGAGTAATGACAGGGACTCTTATATGTAATATATTTGGTATTATCCAAAATGAGTACAATGATAAACTAATTGGCATCTCAAAAATAGCTAGTATTTTAAGAGTAGAATTAATTCCAAATTCTAAGGGACAAGTTTTCTTTTGAATGTGCACTAAGGTTCTCCAAAACATTGAGTGCATTTTGTATTGCAGTTGAGGTGCCGATGCCAGTGTGCCAATCTACACATTTGAATTGCTGTTAATCTGCTCTCCTGCACAAAGCTCAGACCCTGAGGCTTTCATGACCTGTGCATTTGTGGTAGTTCATCATCTCCCACTGGGTATGCGATTGGGTCAGCACTGGGTATTTTAGACAAATGAATAGATTTGAATTCTGCTCTCTGAAAAAAAAGTAGATCTAAAAATAAATTGAGAAAAATTTATGCCATACATTTGGGGAAAACTTACGCTTTTGTGCCAGCCCCTGCAGATGTGTAGCCAACAGGGAGTTCTCTTGCTCCAGCACCTGTGGTTTTACACATTTTCAGCTAACTCAGACATCCAAATGCCATATCCAGGATTCGGGGACATCATGTGGAGTTTTGACATTCCCAGGGAACTCGGGGTCCTGAAACTGGTGAAAGGATTATAATGAGTCATAAATATAGTATTTTTATCAGTGACAGATGTAATCTTGTGCCTACAATATTTTTAATGCTATTGAAAGGAAAATGATGCCCACCCTGATCAGCCAAACATTCTGAAACTTGGACAAATAACTAGCATGTCTCAGAAAAAGTATTTTGTTTTTGGACATTTATTTTCACTTTCGATTTCACAAAGAAAAGGAGGGGGAATGAATGCTCATCCTGAAAAAGTATTTCATGTCTTTTGAAATTTTAGGTTGCTGGCATGTGCAGAGTAGGTATAGTTTTCTTTCCACTGTTTCTGAACACCATGTAGAAAAGCACATAGTATGAAAATTGCTTCTACAAAGTGTAAGAAAGGGTTGTGGCAGTTCCTGGTATGTGGTAGACCTCTAAGTGAATTGAAAGGCATGTCACACAATGGCTCTTGGATGAAGTCTTTCATTCTCTAGATGGCATACCACAAACAAAGAGGCATCACGTGACATGCCTATCACTTCATTGAGTTTCCACAAAAAGTTACAACCTCTTCTGAAGAATGTTGCAGTGTACGACAGCTCTTGTATTGTGCTGCTGGACTACTTATGTATTTGTTGACTATACCAGTTACATAAGAATAGGGTAAATGTGTGAAAACTTACATTTCTTGTTGAAAAGCAATAGATGTTACTTATGCTGTTTGGACTCTCCTCTTTTAGTAGCAGATGAGAGCTATATAAGCACCTAGATAGATATTCTTGAAACGGTAATCAGAGTTACTATGGTAATCTTTGTCATGTGATGTCCTCTAAAGAATGACTCTCTAGGCAGTTCCTGAAGTGGAAAGCCATTAATGAAGCACATGAACAAAAATACTTACATAGAGGTTTACTCTATTTAGGGGCTGTGATGGAGCAAGGCCGGATGGCTACAGGAAAGTACTGAGGAGCAGGTATGTTAGCTCCAGGCTAAGCAAATCCCTAGTACCATGGGAACCAAAATGGCAGTTGCTCCAGGCTAATCAAGGCACCTGGGGCCAATTAAGAACTTTCTAGAAGGCACCGGAGAGAGCTACATTGATTGGAGCACCTGCAGCCAATCAGGACAGGCTAATCAGGGCACCTGGTATAAAAAGGGGAGCTCACTCCAGTCAAGGAGGAGGAGCCAGAGGAGAGAAGTGTGTGTGAGGAGCTGGGAGCAAGAGGCACAAGGAGCTGAGACTGAGAGGGTGTGCTGCTGGAGGATTGAGGAATTATCATACAATCAAGCATTATCAGACACCAGGAGGAAGGACCTGTGGTGAGGATAAAGAAGGTGTTTGGAGGAGGCCATGGGGAAGTAGCCCAGGGAATTGTAGCTGTCATGTAGCTGTTATAAGAGGCACTATAGACAGCTGCATTCCACAGGGCCCTGGGCTGGAACCCGGAGTAGAGGGTGGGCCCGGGTTCCCCCCAAACCTCCCAACTCCTGATCCGACACAGGAGGAGTTGATCCAGACTATGGGTTCCACCAGAGGGGAAGATCACTGAGGTGAGCAAATCCGCCAAGAAGTGCAGGACCCACCAAGGTAGAAGAGGGACTTTGTCACAGGGCCTAAACAATAATCATGCCTGGCAGAGATGAGGATTTGAAGAATGTATTAACATACAGCCATGAAAATCAAAACAGTATAATTTGGTTTAAGTTTTGCTACTTTAGTAACATGCATAGAGCCACTGACTGTTTGGATGTGAAAAGTTCTTGAAAAGAACAGAATTTGTCACTAATATTGCTGTGATAAGGAAACCTGTGAAGACTGTACTGGTTGCTACCATGCAAAACCAGGAATCCATTGTGTTGTTAGCGGCAAAGATATCCATTAGTGGCCTGATCTAAAAAGCAATAGAGTCAAAGGGAGTCTTTCAATCAGCTCCAGTGGTTTTTGGATATGGCCCTGGAAGGAAGAGACACTGCAGAGGTCAATATACTTTATATCTTTCTAGCCATCTAACACTTCTAATGAGATTATCTTTGTACTATCTAGGTACAAATCAATAGGGAGCTCAATGAGATACAGGTCTTTCAGGGAAAAAAAGAATATTGACAACCTGCCTTTGGGGGACTTTTTCAAAACATAACAGCCATTGCATGAAGAGCAGAAATTAGTGCTCAGTGCTATCATTACACAGCAAAGATAAAGAGATCCAAATTAACAAGTACATCAAAGCTAGTGTAACTTAAGCTATCTTCCAACCCCAGAGCATGCAAGTTACACCAGCCTTCCCTTTCCAGACTCCCTTCAACACACTTTGGCTACATCTACACTTAAAACGCTACAGTGGCACGGCTTCAGCACTGCAGCCATGTCGCGTTAGCTCTTTAGTGTAGATACACACTACAGTGATGGAAGGGGTTCTCCCCTTGCTATAATAAACCCGCCTCCCTGAGAGGCGGTAGTTAGGTCGATGGAAGAATTCTTCTGTCGACCTAGCGCTGTCTGCATGGAGACTTAGGACTGCTTAACTACATCTCTCAGGGGTGTGGACTTTTCACACCCAAGTGAGGTAAGCAGGTCACTCTAATTTTCTAATGTAGACCAGCCCTTGGACTCTTCTTTGAATGTGGACTATACTTTAGGTAGAGCCTTCAGAGTCAAAGAACTTCTTCAAATCTTGCACATCCAAATTATAACAGCATTTTAAAATATTGTTACTACTACTGTTTATTATCTGTATCTCAGTAATGTCCATAGGCCCCATTTTGGATCTGGACTTCGTAGTGTTAGATGATGAACAAACCACATAGGAAGAAGTGTTCTTTGCAGGGAAGTGTCCAGTTCAGTTCAGGACAATATACGAGTGTAACAAATTAAAGCAAACTACACCACCTGATGCTTCTGAATAATTTAAATGCATGTCAACCATCTCTGGTGGCCCTCTACTACCCATTAACAGTAAGGTTTGATTTTCTCTAAGAATTATATAGTAAGAACAAGATAATGATCACAGCCTCATGCCTATAACACCATCTGTTTCATTTTGATTTCTCCTTTTGTACATACAGTGGTTTTATGTGAAGTGTTATTCATATTTTATATGAAATATGTATGTGGAATGAAAGAAACCCAAAACAAAAATACTTTAAAAGAATGACTCCTGACAAAGAATTGAAATATTCTGTTATTTTCATCTGACATGCACATGACACAATTGATCATAAACAAGACAGCCAAGCAAATTCAGTACCATAGTCAGCTATCTTCAATTTTTTTAGGTTCTTGGATGACAGATCTCCCAGTCTTTCTTTCTATGCATAAATAACATGCTGTGAATTCCAATATATGAAGACAAGATACTGTCTAAATGAAGAATTTGAGTATGTATTTACTGCATATTCAAATCTATTTGGAGTATCATGCAGAAAGAAATTAATGAAGCTACTTTATAATCTTACTTTTGTATTAGCAGCAATGATTATAGTACGCTAGCTCCCACCGTGTGACAGACACTTTCAAAGCACAGAGGGACATACATGCCTTGCCATGAAGAGTGACAGATAAAGGCTAGGGAAAAGGAAAGCAATATACAAGAAAAATGTTCGGGGTGAAAGTTAGAAGGTTATTATTGTCATCTGTTGGTTTTTTTTGTGTGTGGTGTGCTTTAAATAAACAAACTACTGTCAGCTCTCTCTCTACCTGTTACTTGTTAATTCCTGAGTCAATGTTCATATACAAACCCAACATTACTCTAATATTGTTTAAAACGTAAGGTTTGAACTTATTTTTTTTTCAAATTGTAAAATTATACCAGCTAAATTAACCTCTTATTCATGATTTTCTTCTCACTTATCTCTCAACACAGTGAGTCTAATCACCCAGCCTGCACCCCTGTTACAGTGCAAAGCTCAGTAACAGAGTCCAGGTTATTTCACAGACTGTGCAAGAAGGTGCTCCAGAGGGAGAAGAAGAGTAAAGCAAGAATGCCACTGTGGTAGATGGAAAGGATCAAGGGGAGTCCAATTAGCAAAAAGTAGACCAATGTCCAGTGAGAGCAGAAGAATCTCTGCCATGGTGATGGATATGCTACACCTATGCAGGGAATCCTGGTGGTTCTGGGACAGCCTTTGAGAGATACAGCTGTTGCTTTCCTCAGCCCATGAAGCTGGGAAGAAGATATGCCTGTTCAGCTATGGGTCCAAAAAACAGGCCATTAACCACCAGCTCAGGTTGCCAACCCTCCAGAACTGTCCTGGAGTCTCAAGGATTAATCTTTAATTAAAGATTATGTCATGTGATGATATCCATGGGATATGTCTAACCAAAATTGGCAACCTTAACCATCACCTCACTTCTCTTCTGTTTTTTTCTGCAGTGGGAAGTCCTGGTGCTGCCTAAGGGTACTGATATAAAAGAACAGAGAGATTTGACCAAAGCCTAGTAAAGAAGAACCTCTCTTTTGTCTTCTCAGAAGATTTCTCAGCCCCCTTCTCCAATCCCAATCTGCAGTGAAGGGAGCAAAACCCATCATCAGCATGGATGCGTGTCTTCTGGAATGGTGGTTGAAGCATGAAGGGACGTATGAATCGTTAGCACATCTGGCACATAAATATCTTGTGATGCCGGATACAACAGTGCCATGCAAATGCCTGTTCTCACTTTCAGGTGACATTGTAAAGAAGATGTGGGCAGCATTATCTCCTACAAATTGTAACCAAACTTGTTTGTCTGAGCAATTGGCTGAGGTAAGACTGAGTGGACTTGTAGGTTTGAAAGTTTTACATTGTTTTATTTTTGAATGCTGTTATTTTTGTACATAATTCTACATTTGTAAGTTAAACTTTCATTATAAAGAGATTGCATTATGGTACTTGTATTAGGTGAATTGAAATATGCTATTTCTTTTGTTTTTTACAGGGGAAATATTTATAATAAAATAAATATAAAGTGAGCACTGTAGACTGTATTCTGTGTTGTAATTGAAATTAATATATTTGAAAATGTAGAAAACATCCCCCAAAAATTAAATAAATGGTATTCTATTATTGTTTAACAGTGCAATTAATTGTGATTAATTTTTAAACGCTTGACAGCCCTAATATAGAAATGTTTTTTAAAAGACAATATCCCTCTTCTTTTACCTGTCTGATCCATTACTTGCAATCTGAGTTTCTCCATTTTCTCCTTTAGTTACCTTCCTTTTTATTTTGGTTCAGTAGTTTATCTTGTGTTCAATTAACCGTATTCTAATGCCTCGCTCTACCACATCCCCATCAAAATCAATCACAATATTCCTATTGGCTTCACTGGTACAGGATCAAGCCCCTTATGTTTTAAAATACCACAGTTACACTTCCCTTCTGTTCCTTATTATTAATGCTCTTCTATTTTACTATCTGAAGGATGAACCAACACACACTGACAACATCACGTATTTAACTGAAGCCAAACAAGCCAGTATAAATCACAACAGTGTGAAATAATAACCACAACAAATGAAAACAGAAGCACTGATTGTGCCTGTAAAATTAGGGGGAAGCAGAAGAAAAATGGTGGTTATTAATGTTATTTTGGAAATAAAGGTCACCTCTACTTCTTTAGCAGATCAGAAATGACATTGCACATAGTTGCTTTATGTCCATAATGTGGCACGGGGAAAAAGAAGTTAATGAATATGATAGAAAAGACAGATATTTTTGTACTAGCGTAGTGTTCAAGTAAGTTTAAACATGTTCATTGTACAAGTAATGTCATTCAACTTTTTACAGTTTTCAAGGAACTGGAAACACAGAAAATGGTCTAGTGCTTTTGAAAAAGTGCAGTTTACAAAATCTGCATTTATTGCAGAAGATGTATAAAAATATGAAAGCACAAAATAATGTTTCTCAATCATTTGAAAAATATGTTTTAAATCACATTTAAAAGAAGACCATATCGGTTTCATATAATAATGTTGTCAATGTCACAACTGTTTTAGGAGTTGGAATAGATAATAAACTTAGTCTTCAGTTTTCCCTTTCACTTATATTTAGTAAATTCATGTATCTGTTTTCAGTTTCATGCTTCTGACAAAACCACCCACCTCTCCCTTCTCTTCAGCTGTTTCTCTCCATCTGTTGGGCTTCAGTCACATGGTGGATAATATTCATTTGACCTTATATTGTCCCTATGCTTTGGGTGTTGGTTTTTTTTAAATTTCCTCTATATTTTTCTTCATATGCATCTACAAAAAATCAACTGACAATATAACAGTCCTATCTTCTACAGCTTTCATGTGAGTAAAAGAATAAGGATGAAATTTTAGCACAATTGACTTTAGTTGGGCAAAGGTTTTTCTCTTCTCCCTCCCCCCCCCCCAAAAGACTAATGTGGGACATATAATGGCCTATAGCATTAAGTATCAAACATAACTTAAAAATGATAAAACTTTCCCTATTGCAATAATTCCATCCAGTATAAATAAGTCATAGACTAATCAAGTACCAGGGGACCTCTTGGCCAAAGCTTGGTGTCACTCTCATCCACATAACTCACTGTTAGTATTTCTCACTATAGATTTAAATAAACTATTTGACAGTATTGGTTTGCTTCTCTGATGTTCCTGAGAAGAGAGTAGGTCCAGTAAGAGGTGGGGCTATCAGGGAATGCCACTGATGTAAGGCTCTGCATAGACCTTAAGCTAGTGGAGAATTGGGTGTTGCAGTGTTTCACCCTACCATGCCCTCTCCCTCCCCATCCATAAGGCACCTCTCTTTACCCTTTTGTGATTGTGTGGAGGAGAGGTAGCGGGGAGCAGGTTTTGTCACAGGAGGCAGTGGAGATGTTTTCCCGTCTTCACACCTGTAGAGGTCTTCCTACCATGCAGAGATTTTCCATTGGGACTCTGGCTTGTTTAGATTCGCTGTCCACCAGGTAAGCAGTACAAAATGAACTTGGTAGACCAGAGAAACCATCCCTAAACATTTAAGGGAGCAAAGATATTCCTGAGAGTAAGATTTTCAAAAGTACCCACTGACTATCTCTGAATTCCTTACTGTGCACTATAATTAGTTAATGTACAAACATGTATAAAATGGATTTTACAGCTAGACACTTTTCTATGTTTTTGTGTGAAACAGTATCGGTGGTAATACTTGTGCTTATATAACTATTCTGCACATGGTTTACAAACATTCACTAATGAACATTTACCTGCAAGGAAGACGATAAGTAGTATTGTCTCCATCTTACAAATGAGGTCATACACGTCAGTGCCAATTCCTAATTTCTTTTGAACTCAGGAGTCCTTGGCTCCCATGTGTACCTAATCCTCTAAAACATGCTGTGACAGGATGCCGTTAGGTGCTATAAACTGAGCCCTTTTCAAGCCAGCACCCCAGTCACTTAGAATACCCTGGGTACTGGGTGTAGTTAGAGTAGCCAGGACTTATGTGGTTTGGGTTTGGAAGAGTACAAGGGATCACTTGCACCTGTAGGGAACCTGATGAGCTAATGAGGTGATTAGTCACCAGCTGGATAGCTCTAGGAAGAAAGCAAGCAGTATAAAAGGCAGAGCCAGAGAGTAGGAAGAGGCCTCCATATAACTGCTCTTACTTGTGATGCGCCTGGAGTACAAACAATAATAAAGACACTTGGTGGAAGTACCCTGGTGGACTGGCTAATTCAAAAAGGGGGTCTACCACCCAGAATTTCCAGGAGCTGACGGGGAACATGTTCACATGTCTCCCACCCATGACGATCAAACAATTTTCCAACCAAATTTTTTCATGGTTCAACCGCTTATATACATTTTAACAGTATTGGAACACAAGACCTTCAGCACCACAGCCCAGCAACTCCATTAGCCAGCTTTGGCAGTCTGTTGACTAGTGATGCAGATTACCCACTAGGGTAAAAGTAGGCTGCAGTTTATCAGAACTAAATAATTAGAATGACAGCCACACATAGGAATGTTTTTGCTTTCAAAAATTAGTTATAAGTTGAAGAGTTTTTTTAATAAAAAGGATGTGATTTTTTCTGGTATCATTTAATTGGAGTCTTTCAATAAGATGTTTTAAAATGTTTTTTTTTCCCCTTCATTAGTTTATTTGGTCAAACTTTATATTACGGGTACATTTGTAAATAGTTTATAAGAGGTTATAAATGATTAACAAATGTTCTAATAAATGTTTAATCCATTGTTGGAGAGCTCAACAGGTTTTTAGGTTGGTTACACCTCTGATTTATAACTACCTAGCACACTTTCACCTGACATGCTCATAACCCTTTACAACACTACTCAGCTCTGTAACATGCTCATGGTATCCATTAATTATTTATTGACCCTTCATAAACTATTTATAAATGTACTATTAATATGAAGTGTGACTGTTTAATTCCTCTGTCACATTCTGTAGTCCACCAAGGCATTGGCCTATGTGAGTAGGTTGAACATCAGGGGCTGATTCATGGCCCCATTGAAGTCAATGGGAGTTTGTTATGAGTATCAGTGCAGCCAAGAATTCACCCGATAAAGTATTCACTCCTAAGCTAAAAGTTTTCTATATGACATCTTTATGTGGTTCTTTTTTGTGTGGAGGCTGACACAGACTCTGAAACTTGTATATAGGCATTTCAGTGCAGCATTCGTTTTTCAGGTTTTACTGAAACCCTATTTCAATATCTAAGATTTTCAGCCAGCATATTTCCTATTCCACTCCTCTCCTGTTGTTTAATTTGATGAAATTTAAAAATAAAAGTGAAAGTAATATAGTGGATACACTGTGTCACTCCTGTCTAATATTACTGAAAGCATCAGGCTTTAAAGCAAAATGGAATAAAGGAATGATTTCCCTCCAGGTGCACTGTACCAATAAAGACACTGACAAGGCATCCTGGAGCAATAGATAATAGGAAGTAGAAATCTTCTGGTAGAGATCCCCTATTATATACTATCTAATCAGTGTTGTTGAACAGAAGTCATAGATCTGTGAGCAGATGAACAGGTTCCTATTAAGTTCTAGTAGAATATAAGGATAAAAGAACCAAAAACAAACCTCCAAAAATCTTATTTTTTTAAGACATAATTGATCAGGGTTAGAATGAAATTTTATTTTTTGCAGGGTCATTCATAATTCCCTACTACAGAGTCACTTGCACCTTCTTCTGAAACATCTGACATTGGTCACTGTACGAGACATGATATTGGACTAGATGGACCACTAGGCTGATCTGGTATGGTATTTCCTATGTAGCTATGTTGAAAATGAGTTCTCGATCTTCCATTTTCTGCATGGTATATTCGCTTTATATATATACGATCTGTGTCAAAGTTTGATCGTCCACTTGGAATGTAATTTTTAGTGGCTCCACTTTGTTTTGTAACCTTCATTCTGGAGTGTGACCTTCATGGTGTATTGCAACCTCCATTGTGGTTAAGAATATCCATTTTGTAGTGGGGGACTAATATCTAATTGAATGATTATTTCTGAAAAGATGGCAGACAGCAGTCAAGGGCCTTCAACTTTGAATGATTGTTCCCTACTGGAACAATAGGTTTTCTACCAGTAGGGTTATTGACTTTGAATACTTGTCTACACAGAAGCTGGCGCCCAGAACTCTTCCACCAGAAGCACATGAGCCAAAGAGAGACAGAGACCGTTTTAAAAAAGGGGTGCTTTTCTGAGCAAGAGACTGTCCATCCCCCACTGACCAGAAGAAATTGCTGGAGAAGAGTGAATATAGGAAAGGCTGCATAGCCTAAAGAAGTTCATGGAATTCAGTCTCTTGGGAGGGATGAGATCAGCATTCAGCACTGTTATGTTTTCAAAGATCTGGAACTCTCAAGTGAGCTTTGTTAAGAGGAAAGTGTGTGTAGTTAAGAAATTACTTTTCGAAGCCTGTGTTCCTTGCTTTCCTGCCACGTTGTCCCTGAAGAGATTAATTGAGAAAGAAGAGGTTACACAGCCATATGGACTCTGGAAAACATGTCTAAGTAACTTGGGGAGTGGGAGGAATGAGGCCCAGGTTCTGATATATAAGGCAGCTGGACTGCAGAGCCCTACATTCACACAAAGGGGTTCAGACACAAGATCTGCACCTAGGAGTGCATCTTAGAGACCAAGAGCTAGGAACAGTGACCGGTCATTTCCTAGAGGAAGGGGCTTAGAAGTATGTGGGGTCCTGCCATTGGATCTACTCACAACAGACTGGTGTCTGTCCAATGAAGAGAACAGCATCAGGCTGTGATTTTTTATTTCAAGTGGTTTCTAGGATTCTAGATTTTATTGTGATCTTGCACCAGTTTTTACACAGATACAACATGGGTGTTTTGATTTGTACCTTATAAGTGACACTAGAATCAGGCCCTTTGATTTCCATTTCTCACTTCTTTTCTGTATAAATACAACACCTTTAAGCTATAAATACTGTCCCATAAAAATCACATTGCTAGCTACACATCCAACAGTTCAAATGAAATTGCTAACCTTTGGCGATTAATTTGTTAAACATCTCGTAAAATATTGTCATGTTTAAACAGCTTTAATTTTAGCATAGGCTATTCAGGGATGTAGCAAGACCCCAAACTGACATATGCTGCAAAACAGATTAGTATATCCAATAGAATATATGAATCCTAATATAACTTACATTTAAATGCAAACTAGGGCAAAATGATTAATGAAGGCACTCAGACATACTCTGAAGGAATATATATGATGAAGAAATCTTGATCAAGTGAGCCTATACAATTTGTAGTGCAGTATTTTTCAACTAATTAGAAAGACTATAGAAAATCAAATTGGTACTTGTTGGAAATGAGACTACAATAGAAGGGAAAGGGTCATGTGAGAAAGTCAAGGCACTTCAGTTGCAAAAAATACCTTATTTTTGTGGTAATGTTGTTTTCACTAATAGGATCTCTACAGACTGTAATCCCAACTCAGATCTCTGATCCTCAATACAAATCTCACATTCATCCCTACTATAGCTAGGTATCTGACTCACCCTTGAATTTAGTTTATCTTCACATCTCTCATATCTGTACATTTGACTACATTCATGTCCAAAACATTACCAGACCTTATCTCAGTCACTCTTCTACCAAAGCTTTTATTCATGTCTTCATCTTCATTTAATCTTCACTACTGTAGTTCTCACCTTTATGATCTGTCTAAATCCCAGCTCTTCAAAGCATGGCATCTCGTTACCTCACTCTTACACAGAAAGGAAAACCTATGACCTCCATCCTTGGAAACATCATTGGTTTGCTGTTCATTCTAGGATTCAATACAAAATTAGGAGCAGACAAGAGGGTTTAGAGATAATGCTTTGGACATGATTTTAACCGAACACTTGGGCTTCTGGTTACAGAATGAGTGCGAGATTTAAGTCAAAAGAAAGATGGAGGCAATGGAAATCTTCTTCAGGCTCCTGAGCATTTGCTAATGAGTTCCAAATGCTTAGCAGTGAGCACTGGGATATACCACAAGCTTTGGGGTAGGTGTACATGATGAGGGAGATGGTGAAGCGCATGAGAGGAACAAGTGGAAGTTCACAAGGTGAAGCTTTACTACACAGTCCCAGAAATTGATTCCATTATTACAGAAATAACTATCCCCTCCCATCCTTGTAGATAAACTGCGGGGTAAATAGTTCAGAACTCTCACTGCCATCTTAAGAGGAGGCTATGGCTCAGATTGTAAACTGGATGAATGCTCTATGTGTGAGTTTTGGAGGGGAAGAATAATGAGTGGGGCAAAACTGGGGTAGGTAGTGGCAGGATATAGGAGTTATGACATGATCCTGGGTATGACTATGGGTGTGTCATGATCCTGGTTACAACACAGCCATGAACACCATCTTTGTGTATGCACCCATTATATTCATGGATTGGATATGTTTTCTATTTCTATAGGCTGCATTATCTACCACTGGTCCCACCACAGGTATACATGTTTTCTCTAAAATGCCCAAGACAGATGGGAAATAGAATTCATGTTCAGTTTGGTGTTGTCTGACTATTTACAGAGAACTAATATGGGCCGTAGCCTGTGGGTCATAGCATTTAGCAATTCCTCAAAGGCAGTTGTCTAGCTGATGTCAGCGGGGTTTCCAATGATGGCAAAAATGTCAAGTGGAATGAATAATCTCAACTGGTACAGACTTGGAATGGATCCTCTTTATCATCGTCTATAGCCCTTCAGCAAATCAGAGAGATGATTTAGGGTTGAATGTGTACCTCTCTATGATCTCAATGAAGTCAAGGAGGGTCTTTCAGGTTCACAGACCCTGTTGGGCACCTCTTACTCTGTGAATATCCCTTCCCCGATGTCTCTTTTCTCTGAGTTACTTCATAACATACCAGCCCCACCATGGCTAGGGTATTATACTAGACCAGCTACCTGGTGTTGTTCTCATTGTGTTGGTAGTCCATCGCTGGTGATGATTATGATATTGTCGCAATTCTCACATATGGCTATGCATATGACTTCACAGTCCAAATCCTAATTCACAGAATCGGCCACACTGAGGGCATAGGAAGTCTGTATCTATGATGTTTGGTGATGCAGCTCTGTGGTGCTGTTCACATGCAGCCTGAAGATAATTTTGTTGATCCTGATCAATTTTGTCACATGCTGATTTTGTCAGAGACCACCAACGAGTCCTGTTCTGAGCCATTTGCTCAAGTTCTTTGGGACTGATGCCAGCCCACTGGAGATTGCTCTTCAGATTATCTTTGAAGCACTTATATGAATGACACTTCTTTCTTTTGCCCTGACTCAGCTCCCCATACAAGATCTGTTCTGGGAGACAATGGTCTTCTACTCTGATGGCATGTCCAGTCCATCTAAGTTGTTCTCTCAATAACATTTCTTCAATGCTCTCTCAAGGACCTCAATATTGGTCACTGTGACCTTCCAGCAAATGCTCATTACTGAGCAAAGGAAGCGCATGTGAAATTGCTCAAGCTGTTTAATGTGACGTCTGCAAAGAGTCCATGTCTCAGATCCATACAGGAAAGCTGTTAGAACCACTGCACTATAGATCTTCAGTTTGGTGGAGAGACAGATGTTGTGTTGGTTAAGAACTTTTGCTTGAAGTTGGCCGAGGGCCTGGCTGGCTTTACTAATTCTGGAGGAAATTTCCTTATCCAGGGAACTGCCACTTGAGATGGTACTGCCCAGCTGCTTGAACTGATCCACATTTTTCGACTGTGTGCCTTGGATGAAGATGGCTGGCACTGGGGCATTGGAATGAGGTGCTGGTTGGAACTAGACCTCTGTCTTCCCGAGACTCATGGTGAGGCCAAAGAGCTGGGATGCTTCAGAGAATCTATCAACGATGACCTGAAGGTTGTCTTGTCTATGAGCCATCGAGGCAAAATCTTGTTCTCATTAGCAACCCCCTTAAATGCCCTTCTGCCCTGCAACTCCATTTCCTTCCCTCTACAATATTCCTGATTCGTCTTCTCCTTATCAATACTAATCTAAGGTCTATTTCTTGTTCTCTGTCTCTTCCTTTCGCATTCCATCTGTTTGAATCTCTTTGTCTCTCAGATATGCATGTCAGTCCTTACCCTGTGCATTGCTGTTTTTAAGGGTGCGCAGTTTGCAGACCAACCAAAGAAGGGTTGCTTCAGGTGCACCTTAACTTGCTTACTCATGCCTTTGACAGCTAGTTTTGGAATAACTGAAACAGCCCTTGAGCAGCCTTGGACACTTCTGAAAATGCTGTTTGGGTGCCCATTCCAGGGCTCATATCCCTGACCCAGACTCTGGAGTGCTCAAGCCATTGAGCTCTCAAAAAATGTGGATGTTGCCAAACAGTGGGTTTGAAAATCCTCTGGGTATGCAAATCCCACCTGAGTCCAGAGGTGGATGTCCAGGTGGGTATTTGCACCTGTTCAAGCTTTTGAAAATGTTGCCCTATGCCCAAAGTGACACAACGTGATAGTATTGGAGCTGGGAACAAAACCAGGACATTGTCTCTTCCTTGTTCTAACCACTAAATCCCTTCTCTTAAGTGCTGGTAAAAAGAAAAGACGTCATGGTTAGTCATTGGAAAGAGAAGTACACCAGAATTCAGCTTCCACTACAGAGAAAGATAGGCCTGCTCGCTATTCTATTCTAATTCTTGTACTACACCCTTCATTGTGGTATCTAGCATCTAGCGACATTCATTTGATTAAGCAAATAAAACTGGACTTGCTCAGTATGACATATTAAAAGGTGGGATGCAATGTAAATTATAATACTTAACAGGCATAAGACGTTCAAAAACATTGGTATCATATTGCAGGAAGTTGATGGAAAACTGAAAACATGGGGATAAGTCGCACTGGAAAAAACACTGTTCTGGTTGTAAATCTTAAGGACAACAACACTGGATAATTGAATTGATAACCTGGAAAATATGTTCAAAATAAGAAATGTCAGGTTGCAAGGATCTGGAAGGCACAGCAACAAAAGAGACAATATTTTGTGACGCATTATAAAAATGTGAGGATTGAATAATTTTGAACTCCTTCAACAATATGTGGCAGCATGTCATCTCCATGAGAAAGCTAATCGGATAATGACTACTCAAGGCTTACAGAATGTGCTTCTCTTGGAATGAGGAATAATGTTTTTAAATTAGCCCATAAATCTGAGTCTAATTTTCAGGGTTCAATACTTTTATTGAGATTACAGTTCTGTTCTCTTTCATTGTCCAAAATTTATGAAAGCATTTAAAACAAGAATGAAAAATATATGACCCTAGAAAGGCTGTTGCTTTGTCCTGGCAACCTGGGGGTCTTTTGTGGAGGCAGCAGGTTTATATGTTTCATACATATCTCAAAGCATTTCTGTAAAGAATTGAATTGGAGGACTCTGACATACAATACAGGGGACTTTTACCATCCCTAAAGTAAATTCAGATTTATTATGTTGACCCCACTCCAGCACTGCACCAAGTCTGACCAAGGCCAGTGCCTTAATGGCACAATAAGATCCTGTACAATCTGATACATAAGAACGGCCATACTGGGTTAGACCAAAGGTCCATCTAGCCCAGTATTCTGTCTTCTGACAATGGCCAATGCCAGGTGTCCCAAAGGGAATAAACAGAACAGGTAATTAGGAAGTGATCCATCCACCATTGCCCATTCCCAGCTTCTACATTGGACTAGATTTCTTCTGATTTGCCAACATTAATGGGTGCTGCCCTACATGAATCTTTGTGCCCTTCCTTATTTCTTACTTCTGAATTCTGTTGAGATGAGTTCCTGTCTGCATCCTGTAGAACTTGCCATACCAGTATTGCCCTGGCCTCTTCGTTTGTCATTCAGTGTTAAACGCATTCTAAGGCAATAGGCATTTCCTCACCTTTTGGGGGCGAAGCCAGACTTTAAGGCACCTGCTCCCCTACATGGTGTTAACTTCGCTTGTGCCAATCAGAAACAAACACAAACAAGTTTTGGGCCCCGTCCCCTATGACACTTCTATGATGTCATTGTGGGTACTTTATGGCCTGCCTGCCATGTGCAGGCAGGGAGAGGAGAAAGAAAACGAATCCTGTGTATACCCGTGTATTCTGTGTATACCTGTGTATCCTGTGTATACCCGTGTGTCCTGTGTATACCTGTAACCGAGCCTGATCACCTCGAAGCCTCTCTCTCAGCTCACGTGTTTCAAATAGAGCTTCTACGTTTGCCGGTCGTTATGCGTTGGTTTGTATTTGTAAGTATCAGTTATTACTAAATGCTGCATCTTTGTTTATAAATATTGTTAGTAGATATTTTAGTCATTGTGTGTTTTAAGTTTCATTAACTCTATTAGCTAATCATACGCTGCTCCCTTACCCCTTGTAATTATCCCCAATAAAACTTTTAAATTGATTTAGTTTAGTGTGTGTGTGTGTCTGCAGTTTTTGTGCCCTTCCTTATTTCTTACTTCTGAATTCTTTCCCAGATTCCTGACCTTATGCTCCATTAAACATTTCTCCTTGGCCCATGAACACAATCTACACATATTCTTGTTTACAGTTACTAAAAATTGTCACTCAGTTTGCTTGCCAGGATTTTCCCAGAGTGATGTCATGAGGTGCTATCATTTATTTTAATTATGTTTATCTGTGATTAATTCTGCTAACACTGTATATGTGTATGCTTTTCAGTTCACTGTATTCGTAATAACATGTTATGATTTGAAAAAAAAGTATCATGTATATTATGTGAAATCTTATATACAGTGTAATATATCTTAATGTGATCAACTGGCATACATCGTGCTGTGACCTGTATACTAGGACAGTCTGCAGTTATTAGACAAAGTAGTTTTTGATGTAGGTACTGTGATATTTTGGAATATTTAAGACTGAATTTAAAAGTTATAAAAGTTACATATGGAACTTGTGTGTGTCCTTAACCTCTAAAAATTCAGGTTTACAACTAAATAAACAGTTATTCATGGTCAATAAATTATATTAAATGAGACAATATATTTAAAGATCTGGGAACTAATGGTATCTATGTGTATATGTGGTGCATATGATTATGTATTTTACATGAATTATAAATAACTAATAAAAATAGGCTATCTGTGCACAAGCACTAATGCACTGTTAGAGAAGCTGTATTTCTATATAAACATGATATTGAGCTCATTTCAATGTAGCTAAAAATCCTCCAACAAAATGACATCCAAGGCCTAATTTTCGCATTCTAGCATCCACTTGTTTCAGTGCATGTTGTTTATGCATGAGTAGAACTAGCCAAACATCATGACCCTAGAACTAATGCTCGCACTGGACATGGGAATGTAAAGGTTACCCACTTCATTAAAGTCTATAGAATCATGCCCATTGTTTATCACCTGAGATTGTTTCTGCAGTGATACACAGTGTGTGAGATTCCAGGGAGTCCGGTTCTGAATGTATATACCAAGATGGGATTTAGCGCATAGAATAAGGACGTGTTTTTCTTCTGTATCTCCCTGTTCTTTGCTATCTGTTGATTAGGGTTGAGTTATGCCAGCATTTCATCTTGTCACAATTATAATTCTAAAAGATGTATTTCATGTAATGACTTAGAAGAAATTACTGCCTTCATGTGTATCACTGTATTATTAATCTGTTACCCAACAGGTACTTTTTACAGACAGTTTTGTTAAAACAAGCAACAACACTATTCTTACTTTTTTTTTGAGAATTTATGTCTTTTCCCTTGGCCCTGTGTCTTTCTCTTTGTTTTTTTAGAAAGCCATTCCTCTACAGTTATGAGAGCAGAAGGCGAGTTGTGTGGGTAAAACAAAAAGTACTTATCGCACTTGAAAGTTTCCTCTTGGTCCTTTAAAGAAATAAAAGAAAGTGCCCAAACACACATAATAATTAGGTATAATGTTCAAACTATTCGTAACAGTAGAGATGGAAAAAGAGAGACAATACCCTCCCAATCAGTTAAGCATTATAAACAGGTAACAATGAAGAGACATATAGACAGTAGGCTGTAGAGTCTGCTTCTGATATGCCATTTTGGGTGAGGTTGCTGGGACAGACTTCAGTGAGATTGAACCATCAGAATTTGACCCAAACTATTTGTTTTTAGAATGGCCTCTCCTTTTCAATACTAGGCTTCAAAAAGTTCTGTAGGAACATAGATGTGGTAGTGTGATGCAAATTAATAATAGCAATGTGTGACTGCTGATCTGCAGGGGAAAAAAGAAAGCTTAAGAAAATTAAACGTGAAAGGGAAGTGTGAGATAATGTCATCTTCTTTCCACTCTTTCCCTCCTCTTTCTCTTGCATCCTTCTTTATTCTTCCAGAGTTTACCATTTTCTCCTCTTCTAATCTGATGTTTCCCTTAACTTGGCATATCGAGGTCAAAAAACTACAGGAGGATTGGAACATAGAGGAACCAATGTGCTTCCTCTGCACAGGGTATAGGGAGGCCAGACAACCTCACAGCTCAGCTCTTTCATAGCCTCTGGGGAAAAAAAGCTGAAGACATGACCAATGCACCTGTGGCTGTGCATATCCACAAGCCAAACTTCCCCTCTTATTCATTGGACAGCTGCTACAGTGGCAACTGCAGTCTTGAGGGTGCAGTAGCTGCCATGGAATGGTTTCTGCGGGGCCCTTTGGCTTGGGGAAGATGATTTTGTGCTCCTTGACCTAGTCAGTGAAGTCTTTACATAGAATATTTACTCAAGCTTTGTGCAGGAGAGAGGACTGTGGCTAAAATGTCCCTTCGGTTGCCTGCATAACTAGAGGAGATGAAAAACTTGTGGATACAAGCATGGGGGTTGGGATAGTGGTGGGATGCCATCAGTGTAGAGGAGAAAGGAATGAAGGGGCAAGTTCAACCCTTCTGTATAGGGAGTGGAGGGCAAACAATGGCTGAGAGGAGAGTAGCATACATTTATATCTCTCCCACTTCTAGCTGTGGAACCTCTTGCAACCTAGAAGATAGTTAGGGGGGTAAAGTCCAGAGACATAGGCCCTATATCAAGGATTCTCAAACTGGGGGTCGGGACCCCTCAAGGAGTCACAAGGTTATTACACGGGGGGTCGTGAGCTGTCAGCCTCCACCCTAAACCCTGCTTTGCATCCATCATTTATAATGGTGTTAAATATATATAAAAAAAGTGTTTTTAATTTATATGGGGGGGTTGCACTCAGAGGTTTGCTATGTGAAAGGGGTCACCAGTACAAAAGTTTGAGAACAACTGCCCTATATGCAGATGGCATTGACCATTGTGGATGTCAGGGCATCTGCCAGTATTTGAAGCTGAATTCCCTTCTCCTTCCATACAGGCCAAACCTCACTTCTGCAAAATAACAATGACTAGTAAACTCCAAAAGAAGCAGCTCTGAGTTTCCATTCTCTTTCAGAGGTAACTGCTGCTGCATAGGGAATCATGTACCCAATATATGTTCATCTCCTGGTGACACTTTGCCAAAAAATGGCCTGGCCCCAGCACCCAAATATTTCCCCGTTGGCACTCCCTTAGCTGGAGCATCTCCCCTGACTATATTATTCTCAGAGATTTGTTGAGAGAGAGTCAGTTTCTGATGTGGCTAGAGCACAGCCTAATGAAGACCTTAAGGGCAAGAAACAAGACCTTTAAGAAGGCCAGGAATTGGATGGGGAACCAGTGCAGAGTGTGGGGAGCGATGTGGTCTAATAAGTTAGTCCCATTCAAGAGGCCAGCTGCAGCATGCTTATGAAGTCTGCTGGAAGCTGATCAATTATTTCAAACCTTCTTCCACTGTCCCTAAGCAGCAAGGCAGGAAAAGGGAATTAGGTCTGACTGTTATAGAGCATCTAAAGCCCCTCAAAAGCTCCCAGCTCCTGTTCATTGTCCCACCCTACCCACATGGACTCTGGTTATGGAGGGAAACCTCCACCTTCTCCTTCACAGCTTCCACAGCTCATGTTCATTCTCATTGAGAATAGGAGCTCTGGTGCCCCCCACACTGACTTGCTTCTCATCCCTCAGAGCTCCTGCCAATTGGCCTTCCAACTGCCCCCTTAATTCCATCCTCTGAGTAATAAACAATAATATACGGGTAATTAAATGTATGTTTATAGGATTTAAATGGGAATAGAATCTAGATCCCAGTGCTTCTTGTCCACTAGCTTCCATGGCACTGTAATCTCTAGCACCAAAGGGCTTTCAAGCAATCTTTGCCTCCAGCAATCCCCAGGTGGGAGCTAGATAGATAGTAGCTGAGGTACTATGCTAGGACTGTGCTAGCAGCATGGGGAACTGTTAGCATTACAGCACCAGAGATATAATCAATTTTCTCACATTTGTCAATTCATTTCTGATGCAATCTAGGGAGATGCAAAAGCTTCTGAAGAAAATGCTTGAGGAAAATATTCAGAGGAAAGTCAAAATTGCTAAAATTATAGAAAAGTGGCAGAAAAGCTGAAGAAATTGTTATCTAACCCATGACAGGGAAAGCCCATCTGGTTAGTGCAAGTGTGTAGAGCTAGTAAGGGAAGATACAAACTGACTATCTCTGTATAATGAAAACACTTGGGAGAGGGTAATGACCTTGTATCTGTCAGAGATCTCTGTGACCCATACAAAGGGCTGGTGGAAACAGAAAGCCATCAGAATGCTAAATCTGCCTCTAATGCTGTATTTTCCCACTGCAGTGCCACATCTTTTTTTTTTTTGAGACTCATCAAGCAGTATTGAGGTCTACTCTGCTCACAACCACAGAGTGTTCATAGACAATGCAGAAAGGACAATGTTTTTAAAAGGTATTCAGTCCATAACTAAATTTGAACAATAAACACACCAGCTTTTGATGATTGGATGAATTTCCCTGATGCTTGAAGAGAGGATGTAATGCAGATAATTAAAATATATATTGTCTCTAAGAAATGTTTTTACATTGTTAATTATGAAACAGATAATCTGTCTGGTTTAGTTTATTGATTTTAAAGCACTCTTGGGGAAAAAAGATATTTTTTAAACTTTCAGTAAAGGTCTTTTTGGCCAGATTGGTACTTCATATCGGATTAAATTATACCAATATTTGGTATCCAAAGCATCAAGAAAAAACTGAATAATCACATCCTTATTGTAAATAGCATGAAGATTGTGATTCAAACTCTGTGATGGATCACAGACTACTTCTGTCCTTCATTTGTCCCCACAGGATGACTAAGGAAGGATACATGTATTTGTAGATCTAGACCTTGAGCTGAGAGGGACCATGTCCCACAAAGTTTGGATAAGTTTTGGACAGGGACAACCAAAGAGTCTTGAAGTCCTCCATGAAGGGTAGGATGCAGATGGCATTGGAAGGAAGCCAGGAGTATCATGAGCAACTTGATTTGTTGGTGTACATGGGAATGGCTGGGGCAGATGGGCAGGGGAATAGAGGAGGGTTGATGATTGGACTAGATCTGGTAACATTTAGGCTTAATCCGCTTCTGATTGCCCTCTTGTGCCCAAGCATTGCAGTATATCAGATTTATCACATCATGCACTGATTTCGGGTCTCTCTTTTGCCCAGACAAAACACAAGAAGACCCTCAAAATGTTATCACTACTACTAGGTGGGCTCAGCAGCTCAGATGATATAGAAAAAGTGACGCGTTATATTTTACCTGGGTTTTCGGCAGCAAGTGGAACTCCATTCCCCTCCTTCTAGACAATCTCACATTTGACATTCCAGAACTGACAGGTCTTTTGATTTGGGTACTCTTTTTCTTTTTCTCTATGTATATATGTATTGACACCATCATATATCATTATCTCTCCAGTTAAATCTGTATCCCTTTATAAATTATTCTTTCAATGGATCACAAGTTTGTAACCTTATTACTGCAGGTTGTCCATCTGTGATCATAATCCATGATGACTGATGGCTACTGTGACAAAGTTCCTCCTCTACCTTGGTGGGTCCTGCGCTTATTGGCAGATTTGCTCACCTCAGTGATCTTCCCCTCTGGTGGAACCCACAGTCTGGATCAACTCCTCCTGTGTCTGATCAGGAGTTGGGAGATTTGGGGGGAACCCGGGCCCACCCTCTACTCCAGGTTCCAGCCCAGGGCCCTGGGGATTGCAGCTGTCTATAGTGCCTCTTATACAGCGGCAGCTCCAGGCACCAGCACGCCAAGCACATGCTTGGGGTGGCAAGCCAGGGGGAGTGCTCTGCCAGTCACCGCAAGGGTGGCAGGCAGGTTGCCTTCGGCGGCATGCCTGCGGAGGGTCCGCTGGTCCCGTGGCTTCCGCGGGCCTCCCGCAGGCTGCCGCCGAATCCAAGCTGCCAAGGGCAGCCTGCCTGCTATGCTTGGGGTGGCAAAATACCTAGAGCCGCCCCTGCTCTTGTAACAGCTGCATGACAGCTACAACTCCCTGGGCTACTTCCCCATGGCCTCCTCCAAACACCTTCTTTATCCTCACCACAGGACCTTCCACCTGGTGTCTGATAACACTTGTACTCCTTAGTCCTCCAGCAGCTACACCCTCTCACTCTCAGCTCCTTGTGCCTCTTGCTACCAGCTCCTCACACGCACTTCCTCTCCTTTGGCTCCCTCTGGCCTGACTGGAGTGAGCTCCTTTTTAAACCCAAGTGCCTTGATTAGCCTGCCTTGATTGGCTGCAGGTGATCTAATCAGCCTGCCTGCCTTAATTGGTTCTAGCAGGTTCGTGATTACTCTAGTGCAGCCCCTGCTCTGGTCACTCAGGGAACAGAAAACTACTCATCCAGTGACCAGTATATTTGCCCTCTACCAGACTCCTGTACCCCACTGGTTTGGGTCTGTCACAGTACTAATACCTGAATCTGGTGTTCTTTTCCAAGTGAATGTTCCAAAACAGGAGGCGCACAGAATAGAAAAAGCACATTCCTGCTTTTATCTTTCAGATACTTTTGAGGGGAACTTTTACCTGCCTGTGTCCCAACATTTCATTTGCTGCTCTTGCTTTTAAGCTGAAGCATATGTCAAACTGGATACTGAAACAGTGGATAGCTTAAAATCGGTAAGGAGAAACTTAAAAATGTAACATGTAAAGGGAAATAAATATGAGCCACCCATTGTTCGGTACCATTTGCTGAACTGGGGGCACGAGGGTCTAGGTCTGCCCACAACTAAAGTCCTCTACAATTAAGAGGGAGAAACCATTTGGCCCAGGCTACAATTGATTTCTGGGAATGACAAATGAAAAAAAAAAACCTAGGAGCAGAATTGAGGTCAGAAGTAAAAAATTAGGAATCCACAGGGGGACACCAAGCAGAGAACCCCGGACAGCGCCCCACTGTTCCTCAAAGACATCCAAGTGTAACCCTTCTGCCCCCTGAGGCAGCAACAAAACAAGGGTTCAGGTATCCAGGGTTCCATTTCAATAACACAAAAAAAAAACCTCAGGCCCCCCCCCCACCTGGGACTGGGACCTACCACCACCCCCCGGGCGCCCTCTAGGCATACTTCCCACACTCAAGCACAAGTCTGGTGTAGCAAAATCCCTTTTAATAAGGAGGGAAGAAAATGTGGCATGGTTGGAGAGAGACAACACAAACATACATATAAACAAACCAAAGCAAAACTCCAAGCCCATGGCACTGTCCCTTAGGGTCTTAAGTCCAATCACCCAAAGTCCAACAAACCAAAAAGTCTCAGTCTCTCTCAGTCCCAGTCACACCAGTTCAAAGTTTATCTGCAGGTTTTTTTCCCCAGCCTGGGTGGGGGGGGGGGGGCACACAGGCACTGACAGGGGGACCCGGGCCGCCTGCCGCCCCTGCCTGTTCTGCGCCTCTCTTCAGCAGTTCTGCCTCCACTCCCACCACTCCACCAGCCTCCACCCCCTCCCCGTGACCCAGCCCCCCCCAGACCCGCTCACCACACACAACCACCCCACACACCACTCCTCCATGCTGTGCTGCTCCTCCTGCAAGCTGCTCCGCCTCTGCTGCCTGCTGCTCTCTGCCAGCACACAGCACTCCCAGACACAGGCCTCAGCAAGCAGTTTACTTTAGTTAGTTCAATAGCTTAGTAGTGAGTTCAGAGAGCCCCACTGCCAGGTGTCCCAACGCCCCCCTCTAGCCAGACTTCATTCAAAATTCTTCAGGCTCTTTAACAGTGGAGCTCTTGGAGTGAGGAGAAAGGGTGTTCCAGGCCCTCAAAGGGAGAGGGGGATCAGGGTGCTCACACCCACTCCCCCTTCACATCCCCATCACCCCACACACCCTGTCCCCCCCTTCTCCTCCCTGTCCTGTCTGAGCTTGATTTAAGTCATTGGTCATTTCTACATTTATAAATTCACATAGTCATTTCTAACATAAAGTTTTTCTCATAGTCCCCCATTTTTGAAACAAGGAATTAGTGAACACTGCCCAGAGGAACTTTGCCTGGAGAAAATGGTAAACTCTGGAAGAATAAAGAAGGATGCAAGAGAAAGAGGAGGGAAAGAGTGGAAAGAAGATGACATTATCTCACACTTCCCTTTCATGTTTAATTTTCTTAAGCTTTCTTTTTTCCCCTGCAGATCAGCAGTCACACATTGCTATTATTAATTTGCATCACACTACCACATCTATGTTCCTACAGAACTTTTTGAAGCCTAGTATTGAAAAGGAGAGGCCATTCTAAAAAAGGCAGCCCTCACCTCTTGGAGTAAACAATAAGGGAATTGCCAGCTGGGCAGCCCTATGCACTGGCCAAGCATCACAAGGTCCACCTAGTTCCTTTGATCACTGTCCAGGAGGTCAAGTCTGGTGGTACTAGACATGACCAACCTCCGGAATGGGTTGTGTAACTGGGGTTCTGCTAGTCCTTAGTGACTACTATGGATCTGGTCACTAAGACTGGCGTCCAGGTCATGTTAAAAGACCAGCAGCTCAGAGATATCTTGGGGAAGATCCATCAGGTGGAGGTGCAAGAGCTGCAAGTCATACTGGAACCCTAAGAGGTGAAGGAGAGACGTGTCTACCAGCACGCTCTATGCCATAATACAAACACTTGAAAGGAGTGTTTGCAGTTCCTGAAGGTGGAAGTTGTGTACCTGACTGCAGATGCAAACCAGGCCATGCCTGTCCTCCTCCAGTGGAAGGTCAGGACTCCTGCAGAGACCCAGTGCAGCCGCAGCCAGAAAAAATACAGGATCTTCTTCTGGAGACTGGCTAGCAGTCCCACGGGTGAGCTCAGGGTGTTGAACCTGTGCCAGAACAAAACCAGAACCAGCTGGTTTCCAAAGGGAAAGGTACTGGAGCAGACCTTTCCACCTTCACAACTGGTCAGGTTAGGAACTATTAGGAAAGGGATTGATATAATAAGACAGTAAATACCATAATTCCTCTACATAAATCCATTCTACACACACACCCCTCGAATATTGCATTCAATTCTGATTACCACATCTCAAAAAATATACATTATAAATGAAAAGATGCAGAGATGGGCAACAAAAATTATTAAAGGTATGGAACAGCTTCCATATGAGGAGAATTTTAAAAGACTAGAACTGTTCAGCTTGGAAAAGAGATAAGTAAGGGGAGAATATGCTAGATGTCTATAAAATCATGAATTGTGTCAAGTGAATAAGCAAGTGTTATTTTCACCTTCATATAACACAAGAAACAAGGGGTCACCCAATGAAATGAATAGGCAGCATGTTTAAAACAAACAAAATGAAATATTTCTTCACACAGTGCACAGTCAACCTATGGAACTCATTGCCAGGAGATGTTTTGAAGGCCAAAAATATAACTGGGCTCAAAAAAGAATTATATAAGTTCATGAAGGATAGGTCCAACAGTGGCTATTAGCCAAGATGGTCAGGGTTGCAACTCCATGCTTCAGATGTCCCTAAACCTCAGATGCTGGGACTGGATGACAGGGAATTGATCACTTGATAATTTCTCTGTTCTCTTCATTCTCCTTGAAGCATGTGGCTCCAGCTACTGTTAGCAGATAGGGTACTGGGCTAGATGGACCATTGGTCTAACCCAGTATGCCCAGTCTTATATTGGACACCGTGGCCTCTAGATGACTCCAATTCTGCCATGAGGAGGGAACCATGGCAGAAAAGTACATATGCAATGGCCCCATGCCCCAGTGGATGTCACAGAGTACGGGTGGGTGGGACACTGTCTGCCACCCATCCCCAACTGTCAGACCAGAGCTCTTGACCCAGCTGACACAGGTGAAGGAGGCTGCCACATAGATGGCTTGGCAAGCCTCCACCCACGCCAGGTCTCCCACGTCCTGGGTCATGAGAAGCATCCTGTTGGTATACTCTGACAGGACCACCCACAAGTCTGGCTCCCATAGCACCAATCCCGTCATCTTCTTGCAAAGGAGAAGGAAGAAGAGCTCAATAGAGATGGCATAGAGCTGGCTGGAGAGCAGGTAATCCTCATGTACCCCTCATGTACCCCTCAACCAAAGATGACAGGTTTGGTCAAGGCCCAGTTGAGCTTGACCACACAGTCCACTGAGACATACACACCTGGAGAAACCCCACAAAGTGAGGCCCAAAACCAAATGCCAGCAGATTGCCCATGAGATACCCGTTATCCACCCTGTCAAATACCTTCTCATGGTCCAGATCCAGGAGGGCCGGTGACAAACTACCCCTACTGAGTGCTGAGGGAGTTGGCTGATGTGATTGCAGAGCCATTGGCCATTATCTATGAAAACTCGTGGTGATCAAGGAGGTCCTGGATGATTGGAAAAAGGCAAATATAGTGCCTATCTTTTAAAAAGGGAAGAAGGAGAATCTGGGGAACTACAGACTGGTCAGCCTCACCTCAGTCCCTGGAAAATCATGGAGCAAGTCCTCAAGGAATCCATTTTGAAGCACTTGGAGGAGAGGAAGGTGATCATGAACAGTCAACATGGATTCACGAAGGGCAAGTCATGCCTGACCAACCTGATTGCCTTCTATGAAGAGATAACTGGCCCTGTGGATATGGGGAAAGTGGTGGACGTGATATACCTTGACATTAGCAAAGCTTTTGATATGGTGTCCCACGGTATTCTTGACAGCAAGTTAAAGAAGTCTGGATTGAATGAAGGGACTATAAGGTGGATAGAAAGCTGGCTAGAGTGTCGGGCTCAACAGGTAGTGATCAATGGCTTGATGTCTCATTGGCAGCCGGTATCAAGGGGGGTGCCCCAGGGATTGGTCCTGGAGCCCACTTTGTTCAATATCTTCATTAATGATCTGGATGATGGGATGGATTGCATCCTCAGCAAGTTTGCGGATGACACTACACTGTGGGGAGAGGTAGATATGCTGGAGGTTAGGGATAGGGTCCTGAGTGCCCTAGACAAATTGGAGGATTGCGCCAAAAGAAATCTGATGAGGTTCAACAAGGACAAGTGCAGAGTCCTGCACTTAGGACAGAAGAATTCGAGGAACTGCTACAGGCTGGGGACTGACTGGCTAAGCAGTAGTTCTGCAGAAAAGGACTTGGGGATTACAGTGGACAAGAAGCTGGATATGAGTGTGCCCTCGTTGCCAAGAAGGCTCATGGCATATTGGGCTGCATTAGTAGGAGTGTTGCCAGCAGATCTAGGGAAGTGATTATTCCCCTCTATTCGGCACTGGTGAGGCCACATCTGGAGTGCTGTGTCCAGTTTTGGGCACCCCACTACAGAAAGGATATGGACAAATTGGAGAGAGTCCAGCAGAGGGCAACAAAATGATTAGGGGGCTGGGGCACATGACTTATGAGGAGAGGCTGAGGGAACTGGGGTTATTTAGTCTTCAGAAGAGAAGAGTGAGGGGGGGATTTGATAGCAGCCTTCAACTACCTGAAGTGGGGTTCCAAAGAGATGGAGCTAGACTGTTCTCAGTGGTGGCAGATGACAGAACAAGGAGCAATGGTCTCAAGTTGCAGTGGGGAAGTCTAGGCTGGATATGAAGGAAAACTATTTCATTTGGAGGGTGGTGAAGCCCTGGAATAGGTTCCTAGGGAGGTGGTGGAATCTCCATCCTTAGAGGTTTTTAAGGCCTGGCTTAACAAAGTCTTGGCTGGGATGATTTAGTTGGGGTTGGTTCTGATTTGAGCAAGAGGTTGGACTAGATGACCTCCTGAGGTCTCTTCCAACCCTAATCTTCTATGATTCTATGAGACTCACAAGATGGAGTAGGTCCGGGACCAGATAGAGGTTATCAAAGATGGTCTGGCCCAGGACCATGTAGGTCTGGTCAAGGTAGGTAACATCTGTCAGTATGGGTTCCAGGTACAGTGAGATGGCTTTTGCTATAACCATGTAGTGCATGCTGAGGAGTGAAACTGGCTGCCAATTCCTTAGGTCATGAAAGTCCCTCTTCTTAGGCAGCAAAGTGAGCATGGCCCCCCTGCATGACAGGGAGAGCACCCCATTTCCCAAGGACTCAGCCCAGATAGTAGCAAGGCTTCCAAGAACTTAGCAAAAAGGAGAGGTTGGTCTAAGTGGTCTTGATTGCCCACATTGATCACAAGGAGTTCTGTTGCGACAACGATTATTTTGAATGAACTCACTAGCTGGAGAACTGATCTATGCTGCTAACATCAGAAGGGGTCAGTGTTGCCCATGGGCATTACTATGGAGCAAGGCTGAACAAAGAAAAGACCACAGGTCATTTGTGAATGATCATAGAATCACGTACACATACCAATTTACCTTCTAGCTGCTAAAATGTCTTTCATTACCTGCACATCTGGACCTCAAGCAATTCATGTATGCTAATTAGACCCTGAGAGATTAGCACTGGAATGTTTTCAAACACTGCTGCTAGACTGGGGATTGGCGATAAGCATGAAGGGATTAGATTTAACAGCAATGAGCATGCTTTTTATACTAGTGATATTTAAGCCATCATCTGTGAATATTGTTAAAACACATTCAACTGTGTTTAAGATGGTAAATAATCACTATAATGAATTTTTAATTTACAGGTGGTTCATGCTGAAAATAGGTTATTGCTGACCAAACTAATCCTGAAAGTGCCTCATTTTGAGCTCACCTATCTGCCTCTTCGTAATAGGGTCAGCCACCTCCTGAGAACCTCCCCGCCCCCATAGCCAGATGTCACTCTGTAGCACCCTGTCTCTGTTTACCCCTCTTCAGGATCCCTTATGCAGATGCTCCACAACTGTAAGTTGTCAAGAAACCCCTCTCCCTGGGGTCTTGGTTTATTCACAGAAAATAAACTCAGAATAAAACTCAGAGTCCAAACTTGAGATACAACACCAAAGATGTCCTCATCCTACTCCCAGGCCATTCTATCTGGAGAGCTTTGCAGTCCCTTCTGTTTACCCCTCTGGTTGCTCAGGGTCTCTCCCAAGCCTCCCTGCCTGGAGAGCATTTGCCCTCTTTCCCCTGCTTGTTCAGGATAGCTCCTGCCTTAGCAGGCTACTTGCAGCCCTTCCTAGCTGAAGTCTTCATTCAGCTGGAGTCTGCTCACTCCTAGCAGTCTCTGCTTACAGTGAATTATGAACATTCCTTCCTTTCTCTCAGTGCAGCTTCCAGCTGCTCTTTACGGGAAATCACCTGATTCCTCTCAAGTGAGTCTTATAGGGAAGGCCATCCTATTACACTCTTATTTTCTATTCTAAATCCTTCTGCATTGCTACCTTCAGCAGGGGGCAAGGAGGTGCATAAAGGTCATTGCAATACATGCAATGTGTACAAAACACTGGCCAAACAAATCCACTGTCATTCCCAACAGTGTAACTTAACTCTGTCTCCCCAGAGGTGAAACACCATAGGAAGAGTAATCCTGGCAGCTAAGAGGTAAAGGTCTGGAAACTCATTAACACTTCAATGAATCTTCCCAACAAAAAAGCAGTTTGGTTACCAATTGATTTGGTGTATTTGATTTTCATCTCCCCTGATGGTGAAGGCTTGTGATGATCATTACAATCCCTTTATCCATGCTACTTTGCTCATGCTTTTTTCATGTAGGTTAAAAAAACATTAGGAAAAAAACTGTACATTAACAAGGCAAAATACATGCATGCTATGGATAGACTCACCATTTACATCAACCTTAGACAGGAAGAATTAACTATGTTTGACTGTTTTTTTTTTTAATGATCGGATTAAAACAAATCCTTGTACTCACTTATGCTGAATAATATTTTTGCTCTGCATTAATTCTTCAAGAAACAACTGAAGCAGAAGGAGCTTGTTATATAGACATTTTGATTTTTGATACTCTCTTCCCATCTAAAGCTTGATCAGATTATTTCTAAAACCTAGAAACATTTTCAGTGAATTGCCTGTTAAAATAACAATTTTCTTACCACTGTTAGCATGTTTCCAGCTAAGGGCCTTATCCTACTAAAGCCATTGGCAAAATTCCCATTGACGTCAGTAAGGGCAAATGTTTGGAGGTTTGGAGCAGTATGGATTTTTTTTTATACCTTTGACATCTTCAGGTACGTAATATTCTAAGTAAACAACTGTCCCGTATCTCAGATCCAATAAAAAAGGAACATAGGGTTCTCCAAACTGGATCAGATCACTGATCCATTCACAGGGCTTGGCTACACTGGAGAGTTGCAGCGCTGGTGGTGGGTTTACAGCACTGCAACTTATTCACCGTCCACACTTGCAAGGCACACACAACGCTGCATCTCCCTGGCTGCAGCGCTGGCTGTACTCCTGCTCTGCCTCGGGTATAACTATTGCAGCGCTGGTGATGCAGTGCTGCTCCGCCAGTGTGGCCACCAAAAGCGCTGTTATTGGCCTCCAGACATATTCGGAGGTATCCCAGAATGCCTGTTCAGCCACTCTGCTCATCAGTTCGCACTCTACTGCCCTGGCCTCAGGTGACCCACCCTTTAAATGCCCCGGGAATTTTAAAAATCCCCTTCCTGTTTGCTCAGCCAGGTGTGGAGTGCAATTAGTGAATCTTTCCAGGTGATCATGCCTCCACGTGCCAAACGAGCCCCAGCATGGAGCAATGGCGAGTTGCTGGACCTCATCAGTGTTTGGGGTGAGGAAGCTGTGCAGTCACAGCTGCGCTCCAGCCATAGGAATTATGATACCTATGGGCAGATATCAAGGGCCATGCTGGAAAGAGGCCATGACCGGGACACGGTGCAGTGCCGGGTTAAAGTGAAGGAGCTGCAGAGTGCCTATTGCAAAGCCCGTGAGGGAAACCGCCGCTCCGGCGCTGCCCCCACGACCTGCCATTTTTACAAGGAGCTGGACGCGATACTTGGGGGTGACCCCACTGCCAATCCGACGACCACGATGGACACTTCATAGCGAGGGGGGAGGGGGGGAAGAGAGGGAGGGGGGAAGGAAACCGAGAGTGAGGGTACTGGGGTGGGGGGAGACACCCCGGAGTCCCAGGAAGCATGCAGCCAGGAGCTCTTCTCAAGCCAGGAGGAAGGTAGCCAGTCGCAGCAGCCGGTACTTGGTGAAGGACAAGCAGAGGAGCGGGTTACCGGTAAGCGGCTTTTATTTTCAGGATGGAAATGTTTCGGGAGAGGAGGGGGCGTTAGGGCTGCATGCATGCATGCCTATATGTGGAATAGCCCATTGATGTGGTCTATCACGTCGCTGTAATCGGCCTCGGTAATCTCTTCAAAAGTTTCAGCCAGAGCGTGGGCAATGCGCTTGCGCAAGTTTATAGGGAGAGCCACTGTGGTCCTTGTCTCAGTCAGGCTAACGCATCTGCGCCACTGTGCCGTGAGGGCTGGGGGGACCATTGCTGCACACAGGCAAGCTGCATAGGGGCCAGGGCGGAATCTGCATTGCTGTAGAAGACCCTCCCGCTCTTCCCAGGTGATCCACAGCAGCGAGATATCTTCCAGGATTAACTCCTGTGGAAAATGTTGGGAGAGTGTTCAGTGCAGATGCCCCCTGTAGCTGTTTGCTGTCCCCAACACACAGAAACCCCTGCACAGCCCTGAAGCAATCACTCCCCCTTACTCACCATTTCGTGGCTCCTGTGGGTTATGTGCGCTCTGTTTGGTATGGGAAAAGTATGCTAAAGTGAAGACTGTAAACTCCTTCACTGTGTGGGAATAACTGTCTGGATGAGATTATAAACAATGCTGCCTCTGTTAACTGTTGCCATTTTTGCCTTTCGAAAAGTGTCCTTGACTACTGGACTGCCCGTATCATCGACTGCTCAGAGGCTACAAAACCTCAGGAAGAAGCCGCGAAAAGGCAAAGAAGACATGCTGAAAGCAGTTATGGATCAGTCTGCCAGAGAGAGTAAAAAACTGCAGGACTGGAGGGAAAGGGAAAGCAGGATCCGCCAGAGAAATGCAGCGGCTAAGAAGAAAAGCACAAAGCAGCTGATAAGCATCCTGGTGCGCCAAGCGGACTCTATCCAGTCACTCGTAGCCATGCAGGCAGAGCACTACCGTGCCAGCCCCCTCTCACCCCCCGGGTCCCAAAGCTCTTTCCCTTGTGCCCCAATGTCAGCTCCAAACCCCCTTCCCCAGCATCCAGGTTCTTACCACCACCAGCTGCCCCCAACACCTGTACGTTCACCACCCAGCCCTGAGAACTTCAACCCTTACCCTCTGCACTCAACCCCCATCACCATGCAGTATTTTCATTCTGAAGTGCAGCACTCATTGCACAGCACTCCAGACAGGACATATTCAAACCTGTGAGTGTACAGTTCACCACCCCACCCCCCTGCTCTTTTAGGTTCCAAAAATGTTGTGTGTCTGTCAAGAAAGTTATTTTCTTTTCAATAAATGAATTCTTGGCTTTGAAAACAGTCTATATTATTGCAGAAATTGAAAGATACCGTAGCCCAGAAAAGAAACAGGCACTGCAAATCCTTTTAGGAAAAACAGATTCCTACTAACATTGTAACCACTGCACTTCACTCCCGTGCAAGGCAACACACATTACTGTTGGCTCTCAGCCTCAAATTCCTCCCTCAAGGCATCCCTAATCCTTGTAGCCCTGTGCTGGGCCTCTCTAGTAGCCCTGCTCTCTGGCTGTGCAAATTCAGCCTCCAGGCGTTGAACCTCGGTGATCCATGCCTGACTGAATGTTTCACCCTTCCCTTCACAAATGTTATGGAGGGTACAGCACGCAGATATAACCGCGGGGATGCTGCTTTCCCCCAAGTCTAGCGTCCCATACAGAGATCGCCAGTGCCCTTTTAAACAGCCAAAAGCACACTCCACAATCATTCAGCACCGGCTTAGCCTGTAGTTGAACCGGTCCTTGCTCCTGTCAAGCTTCCCTGTATATGGTTTCATGAGCCAAGGCATTAACGGGTAAGCGGGGTCTCCAAGAATCACAATGGGCATTTCGACGTCCCCTACTGTGATCTTCCGGTCTGGGAAAAAAGTCCCGGCCTGCATCTTCCTGAACAGGCCAGTGTTCCAAAAGATGCGTGCATCATGCACCTTTCCAGGCCAGCCTGTGTTAATGTCAATGAAACGCTCACAGTGATCCACAAGCGCCTGGAGAACCATAGAGAAATACCCCTTCCAATTAACGTACTCGGATGCTAGGTGGGGTGGTGCCAGAATAGGAATATGCGTCCCATCTATCGCCCCTCCACAGTTAGGGAAACCCATTTGTGCAAAGCCATCCACAATGTCCTGCACGTTCCCCAGAGTCACGGTTCTTCTTAGCAGGATGTGATTAATGGCCCTGCAAACTTGCATCAACACAATTCCAATGGTCGACTTTCCTACTCCAAACTGGTTCCCGACCGATCGGTAGCTGTCTGGAGTTGCCAGATTCCAGATTGCAATAGCCACCTGCTTCTCCACTGGCAGGCCAGCTCTCAATCTCATGTCCTTGTGCCGCAGGGTGGGGGCGAGCTCAGCACACAGTCCCATGAAAGTGGCTTTTCTCATCCAAAAGTTCTGCAGCCACTGCTCGTCATCCCAGACTTCCCTGACGATGTGATCCCACCACTCTGTGCTTGTTTCCCGAGCCCAAAAGCAGCGTTCCACGGTGCTGAGCATTTCCATGAATGCCACAAGCAATTTAGTGTCATACGCGTCAGGCGACTCAATATCATCATCGTCGGACTCCTCACTGTCACTTTGGAGCTGAAGGAATAGTTCAACTGCCAAACGTGATGTGCTGGCGAGACTCATCAGCATATTCCTCAGCAGTTCGGGCTCCATTTCCCACAGAAATCGCGCTGCACAGAAACCGTTGGGAGAGTCACAATGGCGCCAAATGTGGACGGAAAAACAGTGACTGCTGGGATGTGAAGCGATGCATCACGGGGCGTTGGGACAGGAAGTGGAATGACCCGCACCCTTCCGTCCCCTTCCCACAACCCACGGTGCCAAAATGGGACGAGGTGCTCTGTGGGATAGCTGCCCATAATGCACCACTCCCAACAGCGCTGCAAATGCTGCAAATGTGGCCACACTGCAGCGCTGGTAGCTGTCAGTGTGGCCACACTCCAGCGCTTTCCCTACACAGCTGTACGAAGACAGCTGTAACTCCCAGCACTGCACATCTGCAAGTGTAGCCAAGCCCACAGTCTCCAGAAGTGACTAGCAGCTGGTGCTTCACTTGTTTCAGATAAAGCCCTCCCTAATTACACTTAGCCAACACTGTGATGGGAAGCGGCAGCCAGCATATCCCTTGGCCCACGCTGCTTCCAGCAGCCCCCATTGGCCTGGGACCGCGAACCACAGCCAGTGGGAGCCACGATCAGCCGAACCTGTGAACGTGGCAGGTAAACAAACTGGCCCGGCCCACCAGGGGGCTTACCCTGGCGAGCCGTGTGGCAAAGGTTGCCAATCCCTGGTGTAGAGGAAGGAAGCAGGCAGTGAATATGCTAGGTGAGGAGTAGCAAGGCCAGTGGGAGAGGAGACACATACACAGTGGGTGAAATCCAAAATACTACTTAAATACCTAAATCCAGATTTAGGCCACAAAATCCTGTTTTAGGTGCCTAAATCCCCCACTGCAATTCATAAAACTACCAATTAACCTTGTAGGTCCTAATATCACTTGGCACCTAAGTTTTTCAAAGTAAACATTTCCTAGGCACCTCAACTGGGCCTGTACATGGCATCCTCACTCTAGGCATTGAGGCAACTATGCCCAGAATGATTTACAAACCAGGAGAAGACAAGTGTTTTGCTGCTAACAGGCCCAATCCTAAAGGCACCCTCTGAGCACACCTACCGGGTTGTGCCCTGTGGTGGTGCTCATCTGCTAACTTTTAGCTCAGTGGTTAGAGAATTCACCTTAAAGATTTGATGGGCCAGAGATAAAGCAGGAATGACTCTCTTATCCTGTGGTTAGGGCACCCTTATGGGGGGCAAGAGACCCTGGGCCATGTACCCTACTCTAGTCACTTGTGTTATTTAACCACAGTGGAACAGCTTCAACAGGAAAGAGTAAGGGAACTTCTACATCAGAATATCCCATAGCTGAGTGGTTACAGTACTGTCCTGAGATGTGGGAGACCCCCAGTTCCACTCCTTTCCCTCCCCCGTCTGCTGGAGGGACAAATTGAAACTGGGTTTCCAACATCCCAGGTGAGTGCTCCAACCTCTTCCTCTGGCTCTTTTGTGTAGAGGGATGCAGGCATCTAACTCATTCCTGCAAAAAACTACACAGGTGCCTAACCCAGGAGAGGGGTTCCTGTTAGTGGCTCGCTAGCAGAGCTCAGCTTCTTTCTGCAGCTTGGACTTAGGCGCCTATATCTGAGAAAGGGATGGGCTTAGCTTATCAGCATCTCTCATTAGCTGTCTTAGGCCTGGTCTACACTAGGCGTTTAAATCCACTAGCAGGCACCTTATATCGATTTTAATGGCTCTTTAAAGGTATTAACATATCGGATTAGGGTTAGTGTGGCACAGTGCACCAGTGACCGCTCTGGACCGCAATCTGAACTCGGATGCAGTGGTCAGGTAAACAGGAAAAGCCCGCGAACTTTTGAATATTTCCTGTTTGCCCAGCGTGGCGATGCAGTCGAAATCAAAATAAAAAGAGCTCCGCATGGACCATGCGGATGTGATCGCTGTAAGGGCAGGCAAATCCGTTCTATCCGTTCTATCAGCGCTCAGTTAGAATCCTTTTTTAAAAATCTCCAGACAGACGCCATAGCAGGGACTCAGCGCACTGCAGCGTGACAAGCGTTACGGAAAGCCAAAGAATCAAATGGATGCGCATGGACTGGAGGACTGAAGCTATCCCACAGTTCCTGCAGACTCCTAAAATTATTTGCAATCTTTGCTGAGATCAAAATGCTTCTAGGTTCAAAGACAGTGCGGTCAGGGCATAGCTTGGCAATCTACTCACCCCACCCACCCCCAGAAGCGAAAGGTAAAACAATCCTCTGACTCTTTTACATGTCACCCTATCTTTACTGAATGCTGCAGATAGCGCGATAGTGCAGCACTCAACAGCAACATCCTTGCTCCCCGTCATGGGCGGCTGATGGTACAAAAGATGGAAATCCATCCTCATCATCAGCATAAGCTGATCGTGCAAAATGATGGAAATCTATCCTCATGATCAGCTTCAGCTGATGGGACAAAGGACTGGTAACCGTCCTCGTCATCAGCCTATTGGCCTAATTTTTTCTGGTGGATGGATGGTGCAATATGGCTGGTAACCATCCTCATCATAGCAACAGGGGGCTGAGCTCCATCAGCCCCCACCCTTCATGTGTAAAGAAAAGATTCAGTTGCCCCTGGACTAGCAGTGGGATGCTGGGCTTCTCTCCTACACACTGCTTAATGTCCTGTCTGGACTATCATAGCAGCTGGAGGCTGCCTTCCACTCATTTCTCACTAACAAGTCAGTGTGTCTTATTCCTGCATTCTTTATTAATTCATCACACAAGTGGGGACAATGCTACGGTAGCCAAGAAAGGCTGGGGAAGAACGGAATCAACAGGTGGGGTTGTTACAGGAGCACCCCTGTGAATAGCATACAGATAATTTCTGCTCTGACACAGAGCAGGTGGTTCTCTAGCACACTTGCCTATATTAGGCAGCACAGATTCTATTTTTAGATACCAAAAGGAGGGATTGACTCAGGAGTCATTCCTGGCTGATCGGCCAGGGGCACTTATGACAGCAGCCAATGGTACAAAACAACGGAAGGTACAATATGGCTAGTAACCACTCTTCTGGCTGATTGACCAGGGGCACTAGCAGCAAATGGTACAACAGGACTGGTAGCCAGGATCATCCTCAGTTCCAATTTATGGAAGGGTTTGGATGGTGCAATATGGCTAGTAACCATCTCTGCTGTCATGCAAAAGCAAAAGCATGCTTCTGTGTAGCGCGGCTGAATCGCCTCTGTGGCGGCATCTAGTACACATACGGTGAGAGTCACAAACGGCAAAACAAGCTCCATGATTGCCATGCTATGGCATCTGCCAGGGCAATCCAGGGAAAAAAGGCGCGAAATGCTTGTCTGCTGTTGCTTTCCCAGACGAAGGAGTGACTGACGACATTTACCCAGAACCACCCGCGACAATGGTTTTTGCCCCATCAGGCACTGGGATCTCAACCCGGAAGTTCCAAGGGCGGGGAGGCTGAACTATGGGATAGCTAGGAATAGCTACCCACAGTGCAACGCTCAGAAATCGCTCGGACCATGGACGCACACCACCGATTTAATGTGTTTAGTGTGGATTTTATAAAATCTGTTTTACAAAACCGGTTTATGCAAATTCGGAATAGTCCCGTAGTGTAGACGTACCCTGAGACAAGGAGTTGCCTAGCAATGCAGGCTTTTGTGGATCACATTCCAAGGCACTTTTGAGGGTCAAGGTATCACAGCATGGTCTGCTTGATTGAAACACGTAAAAACAAATCGGAACAATTTACCAGGGGTCATGGTGGATTCTCCATCACTAGCAATTTGTAAATCAAGACTGGAAGTTTTTCTAAAAGTTCTGCTCTAGGAGTTATTTTGGGGACGTCTATGGCCTGTATTATACAGAAGATTAGCCTACATGATCACAATGGTCCCTTCTGGCTTTGGAATCTATGTATCTATCTCTCTCCGTTTATTATACAAAGGACCCTAACTGCCTAACTCAGACATTGTGGATCTCAGTTTTCCTGTCACTTTCTAATGTGCCTAAAAGTTAGGCACCATGACTTTCAGCATTGCAATGTTCAAGTCCCTTTGTGGATTGCATCCCTCATCCGTACGCCAAGCAGCATCAATGAATTACTCATGGAAAGCTAATACAGCAATAAGGTGTATTACCTCTCTGTACCTCTTGGCTTGGGGTAGCCATTAGCTGGAGAACCTGCAATAAAATTGCTTACCCCAGGAAGTGGGACTTAGGGATATCAGGAAACCAGAACAGCAAGAAAGAACTTATTTTTTATGTTCTTCATATTCTTCATAATCTTGCACCTGTGGATCAAATCCTCTCTTGGTCCTTCCTGTACACTAACTTTAAATTAATCTGGATTTCACAAGCACCACTTCTTTGCATTTGAAATTAGGGTTAAGAATCTTAGAACTGTTAAATACATAATAAAACTACTGCCTGCCTTTGGTGATTAACCTTTACATCAAACTAAGTACAGAACATTTACATTGTGGTAGGCATTGTACAAGTTCATAGTCACCAATTACTGTTATGAATATAAGAACATAAGAATGGCCATACTGGGTCAGACTAATGGTCCACCTAGCCTAACAATGGCCAATGCCAGGTGCTTCAGAGGGAATGTACAGAACAGGGCAATCATCGAGTGAGCCATCCCCTTTAGTCCACTTCCAGCTTCTGGCGGTCAGAGGCTAGGAACAGCCAAAACATGGGTTGCTTCTCTGACCATATTGGCTAATAGCCATTGATGGAGCTATCTTCCATGAATTTATCTAATTTTTTTAACCCAGTTATACTTTTTGCCTGCACAACATTCCCTGGCTATATGTCCCAGAGGTTGACTATGCGTTGTATGAAGAAGTACTTCCTTCTGTTTGTTTTAAATTTGCTGCCTATTAATTTCATTGGGTGACCTCTGGTTCTTGTGTTATGTGAAGGGGTAAATGACACTTCCTTATTCACTTCCTCCATGCTTTTCATTATTTTATATACATCTAGCATATCCCCCCTTAGTCTCTTTGCCTAGATGAAATATCCCAGTCTTTTTAGTCTCACCTCATACTGAAGCTGTTCCATACTCTTAATTATTTTTGTTGCCCTTCTCTGTACCTTTTCCAATTTGAATATGTCTTTTTTGAGATGGGATTAACAGAACTGCATGCAGCAATTCACAGTGTGTGCGTACCATGGATTTATATAGTGGCATTATGATATTTACTGTCTTATTATCTATCCCTTTCCTATGGTTCTGAACATTCTGTTAGCTATTTTGACTGCTGCTGCACATTGAGTGGATGTTTACAGAGAACTATCCACAATGACTCCAAGATCTCTTTCTTGAGTGGCAACAGCTAATTTAGATCCCATCATTTAGTATACATAGTATACATGTTTTCCAATGTACATTAGTTTGCATTTATCAACATTGAATTTCATATGCCATTTTGTTGCCCAGCCACCCAGTTTTGAGATCAGGAGTACTTGTGGCACCTTAGAGTCTAACAAATTTATTTGAGCATAAGCTTTCTTGGGCTACAGCTCACTTCATCGGATGCATAGAATGGAACATATAGTGATGAGATATATATACATACAGAGAACATGAAATGTGGGAGTTTCCCTACCAACTCTAAGAGGCTAATTAATTAAGATGAGCTATTATCAGTAGGAGAAAAAAAAACTTTTGTAGTGATAATCAAGATAGTCCATTTCAGACAGTTTGAGAAGAAGGTGTAAGGATACTTAACATGGGGAAATAGATTCAATGTGTGTAATGGCCCAGCCATTCCCAGTCTCTAGTTAAGCCTAAATTGATGGTATCTAGTTTGCATATTAATTCAAGTAAAGCAGTTTCTCCTTGGAGTCTGTTTTTGAAGCTTTTCTGTTGCAAAATTGCCACCTTTAGGTCTGTTACTGAGTGACCAGAGAGGTTGAAGTGTTCTCCTACTGGTTTTTTAATGTTATGATTCCTGATGTCAGATTTGTGTCCATTTATTCTTTTGCGTAGAGACTGTCTAGTCTGGCCAACGTACATGGCAGAGGGTCATTGCTGGCACATGATGGCATATATCACATTGGTAGATGTGCAGGTGAATGAGCCCCTAGTGGCGTGGCTGATGTGATTAGGTGCAATGATGGTGTCTCTTGAATAGATATGTGGACAGAGTTGGCATCGGACTTTGTTGCAAGGATAGGTTCCTGGGTTAGTGTTTTTGTTGTGCGGTTGCTGGTGAGTATTTGCTTCAGGTTGGAGGGCTGACTGTAAGTGAGGACAGGTCTGTCTCACAAGATCTGTGAGAGTGAGGGATCATCTTTCAGGATAGGTTGTACATCTTTGATGATGAGCTGGAGAGGTTTTAGTTGGGGACTGAAGGTGACAGCTAGTGGCGTTCTGTTATTTACATTGTTGGGGGGAGGGATAGCTCAGTGGTTTGAGCATTGGCCTGCTAAACCCAGGGTTGTGAGCTCAATCCTTGAGGGGGCCACTTAGGGATCTGGGGCAAAAAAATTGGTCCTGCTAGTGAAGGCAGGGGGCTGGACTCAATGACCTTTCAAGGTCCCTTCCAGTTCTAGGAGATTGGTATATCTCCAATTATTACCTGTAGTAGGTGACTTCTGGGTCTGTCAATCTGTTGTTTAACTTCAGAAGGTGGGTTTTGTAGTTTTAAGAATGCTTGATAGAGATCTTGTAGGTGTTTGTCTCTGTCTGAGGGATTGGAGCAAATGTAGTTGTATCTTAGAGCTTGGTTGTAGACAATGGATCGATGGAAGCTGGAGGCATATAGGTAAGTATAGCGGTCAGTAGGTTTCCGGTATAGGGTGGTGTTTATGTGACCATCACTTATTAGCACAGTAGTGTCAAGGAAATGGACCACTTGTGTGGATTGGTCTAGGCTGAGGTTGATGGTGGGATGGAAATTGTTGAAATCATGGTGGAATTCCTCAAGGGCTTCTTTGCCAAGACAATGAAGATGTCATCAATGTAGCGCAAGTAGAGTAGGGGCGTTAGGGGATGAGAGCTAAGGAAGCGTTGTTCTAAGTCAGCCGTAAAAATGTTGGCATACTGTGGGGCCATGTGGGTACCCATAGCAGTGCCGCCGACTTGAAGGTTGTGGGTGAGGACAAGGTCACAAAATTTAGCCACCAGGTTTGCCGTGACATTATCGGGGATACTGTTCCTGATAGCTTGTAGTCCATCTTTGTGCGGAATGTTGGTGTAGAGGGCTTCTGCATCCATAGTGGCCAGGATGGTGTTTTCAGAGGAAGATCACCGATGGATTGTAGTTTCCCCAGGAAGTCAGTGGTGTTTCGAAAATAGCTGGGAGTGCTGGAAGCGTCGGGCCTTAGGAGAGAGTTTTGAGTCATTTGTAAGTCATTGAAGTTAGCTTTAGACTTAACTGTCTTGAGGAATTTTGTATCATCTGCACATTTTGCCACCTCATTGTTTACTCCTTTTTCCAGATCATTTATGAATATGTTGAACAGCACTAGTCCCAGTACGCATACCTCAGTGATATCTCTAGTTGTCTCTCTCCATTCTGAAACCTGACATTTATTCCTATCCTTTGTTTCCCGTCCATTAATCAGTTACTAGACCATGAGAGGACCTTCGCTCTTATCCAATGACAACTTGGTTTTCTTAAGGGCCTCTGGTGAGGGACCTTGTCAAAGCTTTCTGAAAGTCCAAGTACACTGTATCAACTGGATCATCTTTGTCCACATTTGTTGACCTTCTCAAAGAATTCTTATAGATTGGCAAGGCATGATTTCCCTTCACCGAAAAGCCATGTTGACTCTTCCCCAACAAATTGTGTTCACCTATGTGTAATAATTCTGTTCTTTACTATAGTTTCAACTAGTTTTCCTGGTACTGAAGTTAGGCTTACTGGCCTGTGATGGGCAGGAACACCTCTGGAGCCTTTTTAAAAAATTGTCCTCACATTAGCTATCCTCCAGTCTTCTGGTACAGAAGGTGATTTATGTGATAGGTTACATATCACCAGGGCCATCCCTAGGGAGGTGCGGGGCCTGGGACAAATCAGCCTTCCCATTAGTCTCCTCACTGTTCCCTAGGTGTGCCTGCCCACCCACCGCTCACCTCCTCGCCCCCCTGCCCACCCACCCTCTGCTCTTCTCCGTGCCATCCACCTGCCTGCCACTCGCCTCCCCGCTAGTCTTCTCGATGTCCATCCAGCGGGCCCCACTGTCCACCCAATCGCTGCTCTCCTCATCGCCGTCCACCTGCCCACTTCCTCAACCCCCTCCCACCTGCCCCTCACTTCCCCGTTCACCTCCTCACCCCACTCACCCACCTTACCTCCCTGCCCACCTCCTAACCTGAATATCGGGACAAATGGCATCCCAATCATATATCGGTCGGGACATAGGACAAAGGGCTAAATATTGGGACAGTCCCAATTTTATCAAAGCACGGGGCCCCCCAAAGCACAGAGCACAGGGCAGTCACCCCAATTTGCCCTACCCAAGAGATGGCTCTGCATACCACTATTCTGAAATTTCATATTTGAGTTCTTTCAGAACTCTTGAGTGAACACTGTATGATCCTGGTGACTTATTAATGTTTAATTTATCAATTTGTTCCATATATATTGTAGGGATGCGGGGACTAGAATGCGTAATGGCTGATGTTCCCACAGTACCACCAGGAAGCCATGTTTAAGTTCATTATTTGTACAGTATTATTCATTATTTGTATTATATAGCATCTAATAACCCTAGTCATGGACCATGACCCTAAGAGAAGCAAAGGGTGGGGAGAGAAAAAGTCACCAAGAGTTGAAGTAACTTGTACTAAGTCACAGAACAAGTCAATAGCTGAGGCAGGATACAGAACACTGCTGTCCCATTCAGTGCATCCTGTTGCCTCTCTATTTCACACAGCTCAGGTATATTTTTAGCATAGCTATTCCTGGATATTAGCCTAAAGAAGTTTTCTGTTATATATTTGAATTAAGATCCTGTCTTATTGTGATCTTAATCACCACATATAAGTTTAATCAGTCTGTTTTTTATTTAACATCTGTGTGAAAGGCAGCTTCCCACACTAGCTGCATGCTAACAGGTTACAGTGCCACCATGTTGGGGATGCTATTCTTATATAATTACTCCCTCCAACAGATGGTAGTGCTGGGAATGACGTTAGTTCATTAGTTATGAGTTATAATAGGCCTTCAGAAATTATTGAAAATCAAGGTATTCGTCTTTTATGTGGTGTGGACAGTGTATTTTTACATTAATTTCAGCCAACCCTGTGCTATTCCCTTATCATGCAATGATATATCTGTAGATCAGAGAGAAACACCTAGGATGTACCCAAACTGGCTAGCAGTGGGCTACATTTTGCCCCTTTCCCCTAACTTCACTGGATTACAAGTAACAGAGGTTTCAGAGTAGCAGCCATGTTAGTCTGTATTCGCAAAAAGAACAAGAGTACTTGTGGCACCTTAGAGACTAACAAATTTATTTGAGCATAAGCTACAGCCCACATATATTTTCCACCGCATGCATCCGATGAAGTGGGCTGTAGCCCATGAAAGCTTATGCTCAAATAAATTTGTTAGTCTCTAAGATGCCCCAAGTACTCCTGTTCTTTTAGAGGTAGGGTAGTACAACACTCTTGTCTAGCAGTGGTGGCACCTGCTGTGAGTGCAATTGACTAGGATAATGTGAATCTAACCAATTTAACTCAGAACAGGTAGCTCTAGAAAGAAGACTCTTTTTTTCTGCACAAACATGTTGTTACACTTCTGGTTCAGTGGCTGCCCTGAACCTTAAAGAAAAAGAAAAACAAAACAAAGGAAAGTAGGGAAATGCAAGGGTGATATGCTAACAAAGCTTACCTTATGGTAGACTGTTGTACTGTTGATTACTATGCTAGAAAACAATTTGTGAGAAAAATCTCAGTCATGGCTTTCACACTCCTTCACTGTTGAATGGTTCCCTAATTGCATTTTATTGAATGAGGGCTTGGCTACACTTACAAGTTGCAGCGCTGGGAGTTACAGCGCTGCTCATGCAGCTGTGTAAGGGCCAGCGCTGGAGTGTGGCCACACTGACAGCTACCAGCGCTGCAGTGTGGCCACACTTGCAGCACTTTCCAGCGCTGTATTGAGAGGTGCATTGTGGGCAGCTATCCCACAGAACACCTTTTGGCGCTGAGTATTGTGGGAAGGGGAAGGAAGTGTGCGGGTCATTCCGCTTCCTGTTTGCCAGCGCCCGTGGTGCATCGCTTCACATCCCAGCATTCATTCCGGCAGCGGCCATTGTGAGTGTCTTTCTGTTACTCTCTGTGAATCGCGATTTCTGTGGCAAATGGAGCCCGATCTGCTGAGGACTCTGCTGATGAGTGTCACCAGCACAACACGTTTGGCAGTCGAGCTATTCCTTCAGCTCCAAAGTGACAGTGAGAGTCCGGCGATGATATCAATATGGATTTGTCTGCGCATTCACGGAAATGCTCAGCACCGTTGAACGCCGCACAAGCACTGAGTGGTGGGATCACATCGTCATGGAAGTCTGGGATGACGAGCAGTGGCTGCAGAACTTTCGTATGAGAAAAGCCACTTTCATGGGACTGTGTGCTGAGCTAGGACACAAGATTGAGAGCTGCCCTGACGGTGGAAAAGCGGGTGGCTATTGCAATCTGGAAGATGGCAAATCCAGACAGCTACCGGTCGGTCGGGAACCAGTTTGGTGTGGGAAAGTCGACCGTGGGAATCGTTTTGATGCAAGTTTGCAAGGCAATTAATCGCATCCTGCTAAGAAAGACCGTGACTCTGGGAGCGTGCAGGACATTGTGGATGGCTTTGCACAAATGGGTTTCCCTAACTGTGGAGGGCGATAGATCCCCACCTGGCATCAGAGTACGTTAATCGTAAGGGTATTTCTCTATGGTTCTCCAGGCGCTTGTGGATCACATTGACATTTACACAGGCTGGCCTGGAAAGGTGCATGATGCATCTTTCGGAACAGTGGCCTGTTCAGGAAGATGCAGGCAGGGACTTTTTCCCAGACAGGAAGATCACAGTAGGGGATGTCGAAATGCCCACTGTGATCCTTGCCTTGGCTCATGAAACCCTATACAGGGAAGCTTGACAGGAGCAAGGACCGGTTCAACTACAGGCTGAGCCGGTGCAGAATGACTGTGGAGTGTGCTTTTGGGCGTTTAAAGGCTCGCTGGAGATGTTTGTATGGGAAGCTAGACTTGGGAAAGCAGCATCCCGTTATAAGCGCTTGCTGTACCCTCCATAATATTTGTGAAGGGAAGGGTGAAACATTCAGTGAGGCATGGACCACCGAGGTTCAAGTCCTGGAGGCTGAATATGCACAGCCAGAGAGCAGGGCTAATAGAGAGGCCCAGCACAGGGCTTCAAGGATTAGGGATGCCTTGAGGGAAGAATTTGAGGCTGAAAGCCAACAGTAATGTTGCGGCCTTGCATGGGAGTGAATTGCACTGCTTACACTGTTATTCTATTATCCATAATAATAATATGATTTGCAGTGCCTCTTTCTTTACTGGGCTAAGGTGTCTTTCACTATCTGCTATAATAAAGACTGTTTTCAAAGCCAAGAATTGTTTTATTGAAAAGAAAAAAACTTCCTTGACAGACAGACAGACACACAACATTTCATTAACACAAGAGGGCAAGGGTGTGGGTTGGTGAACTGTACAGTCACAAGTTTGCATATGCCATGTCTGGATTGCTGTTTAATGAATCCTGCACTTCAGGGTGCATATACTGCATGGTGATGGGGTTGAATGCAGAGGGTAAGGGTGGTGGTAGGTATCAGGGCTGGTTGGGGAACGTACAGGTGTTGGAGGCAGCTGGTGGTGGTAAGAGCCTGGATGCTGGGGAAAGGTGGTTGGAGCTGACATTGGGGCACAAGGCACAAAGGAGTGCTCTGCTTGCATGGCAACGAGTGACTCTATAGACTCAGGATGCTTAGCAGCCGCTCCGTGCTTTTCCTCTTGGCCACTGCATTTGTCCTGCTTTCTTTCTCTCGCCACTCCTTCAATTCTTTTCTCTCTGTAGCAGAGTGCTGAAGAACAGTTTTCAGCATGTCCTCTTTGCTCTTTCGGGATTTTTCTCAAATTTTGAAGCCTCTGTGATGTTGAACATCTGGGCAGTCCAGTCAAGGTCACTGTACACACAGAAATGACAACATTTAACACGGGCAGCATTGTATCCACTATCTCCAGACATGATTTGTTACACTGAGGAGTTCTCACTTGCAAGTTCTCACTTGCATTCTTTATCCCAAAAGGAAAACACAACAGAAGCCACGAAATGGTGAGTGAGGAGTGGGGCTTGAGTGAGAGGGAGCTGGTTGCGTAATCTGGAGTGCTAGAGGTTGAGTGAAGATGCAGATGCAGGGGTGATCTTATCTCCTATCTCTTCACTAAAGAGTCTCCCAACATTTTTCACAGGACTTAATCCTGGAAGATGTTTAGTCACTAGGGAACAGCTTTAGAGCAATGTGGATTGTGCCTGTGTTCAGAAATGGTCCCCTGGCCACCGTCACTGGGACAAGGGACACAGTGGCTCTGCCTATAAACCTGCGCAGGCATATTGCCCACGCTCTGGATGAAGCTTTGCTGAGATAACTGAAGCAGATTAGATAGACCACATCAACGGGCTATTCCACATCTAGACGCTGCCATGCATGCATCCATAACCCCTTCCTCTCCAGAAACATTTCCACCCAGAAAATAAAAGCCGCCCTCTGCTTGTCCTTCTGCAACTGCTGGCTGCTGCTGCGATTGGTACTTTCCTCCTGGCTTGAGAAGAGCTCCTGGCTGCATGCCTCCAGGAATCTGCGGTTTCTTCCCCATCCCAGGAGCTTCACTCTCCTCCTCCTCCTGTCCCCAGCCTGCTCAGAAGTGTCCATCGTTACCCTGGGATTGGCATGTTGTCCATCTCTCTCGGGCTTTGTAATAGGCACTCCGCAGCTCTTTAACTTTCACCCTGCATTGTAGTGCGTCCCGTTGATGGCCCCTATCCAGCATGTCCCTTGATATCTGCTCAAAGATATCGTAATTGAACAGACGCCTCACCCCAAACACTGATGAGGTCCTGCAATTCACCTGTGCTCCATGCTGGGGCTCGTTTGGAGGCATGGTTACCTGTAACCTGTAACTGATTAACTGATTGCACTCCACACCTGGCTGCAGCAAACAGGAAGGAGATTTTTAAATTTCCCGGGGCATTTAAAGGGCGGGTCACCTGAGGCAAGAGCAGTAGAGTGCAAACTGATGTGCAGAGTGGCTGAACAGGAATTCTGGGATAGCTCCTTATTCCCTGGAGGACAGGTAAAGCGCTGGTGAGTGTCCACACCTGCTGAGCAGCGCTGGTGTCACCAGCGCTGCACTCGGAGTTGCAGCGCTGGAAAGCCTCCACCAGCGCTGCAACTTGTAAGTGTAGCCAAGCCCTGAGTGGTCAGGCTTATCAGGAATAGAAGAGCCATGAGTGAGAATTTGCCCTTTGCAGACTAGTTTACAAATCATTTTAAATTTTGTTTTCAAAGCCTAGCAGGGAAGGGAGAGGGGACTATTTGAAGGTAGAAGCAGCAAAGAATCCTGTGGCACCTTATAGACTAATAGACGTTTTGCAGCATGAGCTTTCGTGGGTGAATACCCACTTCTTCGGATGCAAGTGAAGGTAATTTGAAGGTAATTTGCACTAACTACAGATACGGACAAAAGGGAAGAGAAGCTCTCTGCTCTGAAATTCAGTTTCTACTTAATATCTGTGCGAGGCACAGGACAGCCTGCTCAAATTGCTCAAAAAAGAAGGGGGGTGGGAGGAAAGAAAATAGAAAATAAAGAAAGAATCAGACCTTCTCAGAGTGTTTGGGGGCAAATTCCTGCAGGTTTTTCTTGATATTCTGAGGATTCTCAATACCATAAATTCCCTGGCAATTGGCTCAGATATTGAAAACAAACCTATACCAGGGTGATCTGGTTCTTGTAGGGTTGTATATATTAAGGGAGAGTCCTCTAGTTTATGAAACAGCTGTATTGCATGTGGTATAATTAGGTGAGAGAATGTAATATGAATGGAGTATGAAAGATTATATTGTTCCCTGATCACCTTTAAGTCTATTTTTGGTACAGCATTTTTCTATTCTAGTTCCTTTCTCCCTTTCTTTTGGAAATCAAATGAGCACCAGAGTGCTGACACCTGGAAATCAGTTGGGTCCTCTTAACAACAATTAGCCAGAAAAGACAGGGGTAATTGCCCTGATTTAATCTTGAAAGGCCAGGTGAGGCTTATTAAGGAGGGCAGAGTCTGGAGCCCTTCATGACAGATGAAAACAGCTCTCTTGAGTTTGAGGGTGGCTAATTTAAACAACAGAAGCTACAAGCATCCTGACTGCAAATGTACTAGGGCTAAGCCTTAGAGAACTGCATGCTGAAAACCCCAGGTGGGAAACCTGAATTTTGACTTTGGAATGTTCTGTGCATGTCCTTTCTCAGCTCAGGGAAGGATGAATACAACTTTTATTTGTCCCTTGAGAAAGAAAGCACCTGTAACTTTGTTTTATTAAAGCCAGACCCACCACTCAAGACGTCCCTTTGATTAAATGCAATATTTGTGGTCACTAATCCTGCAATCTGATCAGTGTGGGTGGACACTTGCACATGTCTGGAGCTCCCTTAATGTCAATGGGACTCTAAGTGGGTGTGAGAGTCTGACCACATGGATCTGATCAAATGATTGGGACCTAAATATGAATATAGAAGCATGTCTCTTTGCTGCTGCATCCCTAGGGCTAGATTCACAAAGAGTACTTAGGAACCCAAGTCCTACATTTCGGTACTTCAAAAAACCCATGCTCAGTTTCCCCCTAGCCCTGTAGGTACCTAAAAATCCCTGAGTGCCTACGTTTCCACTGATAAAGTACTCTAGGCATCTAAGTTTCTGCCAACAGGCATGCAAAAGTCCAACTAAGTCCTGATATAGCCAAGATATTAGTCCCTAAGTCCTGACAGGATTTAAAATTAGGTTTTTCCTTGCCTATTTCACCTGGGAGACCTAGTCTTGTAGGTTTGCTCAGAAGTAGGTGGAGGTGTGCCACCACCCTTTATAACTAATAGCTAGGGCAGGGGTCGGCAACCTCTGGCACGCGGCTCGCCAGGGTAAGCAGGGAGGTTCTGACCTTTGACCGAGAGCTAGATGGCTAACTCCCTTTGAGCGCTGGGTTTTAGGCCACTACCCTATCCATACCATTTCCTATGGACTAGCTTAGACAACTCCCTGCTTTGCCTTGAAGGAATTTTTTCCCAAGAAGTTCAATGGCCTGTGTTATATAGGAGGTCGGACTAGATCACAGTGGTGCCTTCTGACCTTGGAATCTATGAATCCTGGCTTCTGTGAATCTGTTTTTTAGGTGCCTAACATTCCTCAGGCATGCAGAGCCTGGGTGCCTAATTTGTGGTTGTTCAGGGTTCCTAAAAGTTAGGCGTTGCCATATTGAGCATCACTATGTCTAAGTCCCTCTTGTGAATCTCGCCACTAAAGTATGAAGGCTCACTCTGAGAACATGGATTCCTGTCCACTAGAAGTGGATCATCTATGGGTATGTCTATACAGGGATACAAAAACTACATGTCTGGCCTGGATCAGCTGGCTCAGACTTGTGGGACTCGGACTCCAGCCTGAAAAATTGCTGTGTAGACATTCAGGCTTGGGCTGAAGCCCAAGCTCTGGGACCCTGCAGAGCTGTGGTTCCTAGAGCTTGGGTTCCAGCATGAGTGGCAAGTGACTCCTGCATTTGAGGAGGCTTGACACGAGTTTTGGAAGCTCCCTAGAAATGTGGGGAGGGGGTGGGGGGGCACTGGCACCCGGAGGGTGGCCCCGCCGCCTGCCCCACCCTGAGGCCCACCCCTGGTTGGCCTTCTCCCCTGAGGCCCTGCCCAAACTCCACCCCTGCTCCACTCTAGGCCCCACTCCTGCTCAGCCCCCCTCCCCTGAGGCCACCCCGCCGGCTGCTCATGCCTCTCTGCTCCCTCCGCCTCCCCACCCCAAGGTCTCCCCTGCCTGCTGCTCGCTCCTCTCCTCCCTCAGCAGGTGGGGGTCCCTCGAAGGTGGGAACGGAGAGGCATGAGTGATGTGGGCCTTGGGAGAGGAGCGGGGATGCGAAGAGGCAGAGCAAGGGCGGGGCCTCAGGGGAAAAGGTGGAGCACGGGCGGGAAGAGGAGCAGCACGGGTGGGTCTATGGGGAAAGAGGATGAGTGGGAGCAGGGCCTCAGCATGGAGTGCAGACGGGGCCATGGCTTCAGTGCCCTTTCAGCAGCAGCGCTACAAAGATGGTAGACCAGTACGCCTCCAAAGGGGGGTACACCACATCCTGTTTGCGGCGGCTTAGCCTCTTATACCTACAGCCCATGGGCTCTAAACTTGAGCCCAAATGTCTACACCACAATTTTTAGCCCTGCAACCTGAGCCCAAGTCAGCTGACCAAGACCAGCCGTTGCTATGCTGTACGTCTTTTATCCCTGTCCTATGCCATCGGCACAAGCCATTATCCCTTTAAGCTCCTTTTTAAGGTATAATACCAATGTACCATTTAACCCTGTTTTCCCTCTCTTCATTCCTGAGGAGTAGAAATTCTTTGGTCCCCTGGGACATTTGCTGAATACCTCTATCTCCAAATTAACAACTTCTCTATTTGTATTGTACAGACCCCAAAAGGCCCTGACAAGCAGACATGATCCCTTTCCCAAAGAATTTGCAATCCACTTTGAAACAAAATGTAACAAGTGAGTATGACAAACAATAGGGCAGAGGGTAGAGAGAATAAAGGTAACAAAACCATGTGGTTCTATTGGCAGCTGAACAGCTTGATGGTTCAGAAGTATTGAAAGCTTTGTTTAAATAAATAAAGTCAGCTCTTGCCAGTTGCTGCGACTCACTTTACCATCACTGGTTGGCAGGGGAGGAATTAAAAGATACATAATTAGTAAGGAACTAATTACAGTTTCAGGCTAGTCAAGGGTTTTAAATAAGGGAAAAAAAAGTGAGAAATGCTCCATATGTTTAAAATACCAGGTCCATATAAGATTTTTCTGTCTTATCGCTATTGCCCTCCTCAATGGTCATAGAAGAGGCATGTGAATCAATGCATCCACTTAAGGAAGCCAGCTTCCTGGAACAATCACCCCAGTGTTAGCTCAGTGATGCCCCACCTCTGAAACACCTCATGTTCTCTCCTGCAAATACCCCATTCCACTGTCTAGTAATTGCTAGAGGGATACTGTGTTCCTAGCATTGCTGCTGCTCTACCAAATTGTGATAACCCCCAACGCTCCCATCACAAATCTCTTTTCTCCTCAGCAATTTCCACACACCTGCTCCTTCTGCAAATGCAAGTGCCTGAGGCATGGCTCCACAAAGGGACTTAGGCATTGTGACACTGAGTGCTGTGCTGCCTACCTTTTTGGTGCCTAGAAAATCACAGGAAAACCCCTGTGATCCACAGCTCCTGAGTTTGGTGCCTAAGCGCCCTATACAGTGAATGGGAAGAGCCTTGGAATACTATACACCACAGCGTACATGGGGAGCAGGGAGACGCCCAAGCTAGCCAATAGGAGATGCCCATCGACTTTTCCTAAAATTATGGAGTGGGCACCACCTCCTCATCTGAGCACACCTCCCAGATCAGGCTCTACATACCAGTTAGGTGGGTGAATTCCTGTTTTCCTTGGTTTGTGGATTGCTCTGGGGTTAGGGCACGAGTTAGGCATCTCGATGTCTAGTGTGAGGGTAGCAGTATACATCCCCAGAGACCAAAACTTAGGTGCTGAATGAATGTAGGTGCCTACAGGGTTTGGTGAGTGTTCTGTGGATCTCAGTGGAGTCTATAACTGGGACTTATGTGCCTCAGGACTTTTGTAGATTGGGCCCATGCCTTACCACAGAAATCATTTGGCTCAAGCTCACCCAAAGACAGCTTGTGCTCTGGCACTACATCCAGACAGACACTTCCCATCAACAATCACAAATGCCTACCCTTCCCCAGCGCTTCTGCTCATATCATGGGATACTAAACCCATTTCTCTTATGCATTCCAGAGGTAGTATTTTCAGAAATGTTGCACTTAGAGCAGATAAAAAAATGGTGTGGGAGGAAGGGGAAATTCAAAACATTTATGAAAAATTCACATTCAAAACATTTCCCCTTGAAATACAAAATTTGAAATTTCATTGACACTTGGCAAATGGAGCTCTATAACTGGTCCAAAAATGGAGACTTTTTACCTGATTTTTTAAAAAATTGCAAATTTTAAATATTTGGACCAATTCTAATTACAGCTTGTTTCTCCTGTTCCTCTGGTTACAAGCAATCAGATCTTTCACATCCGAATGACTATTTCTGTTAATCAAAATAATACTTTTATTTAACAAATGAAGAGCAGAAACACTTAAAAATAAAGAAAAGCACTGGCTATGAGACTTAGTTGCAAAGTCTGTGAATTTTATATATTATTCTGCAGTTTCTTATGCTCTCAAACCAGAGGTCATAGCAGGTTCGTATTAGAAAGGGACTCACTGTAGCAAGACCCTAGAATTCATACCTGCAGCATGGTTTGGCCTTTTCTCTCTTCCCACTTAGGTGCACAGTCCTCTAGTCATTATTCACAACAAAATCCTTACTTCCTGGCAGATTGAAGTGTCAAAGTGTTCACTAGCATGTTTAGACATTATATCAACTGTAAAGCTTATATATATATATATATATATATATATATATATATATATGTGTGTGTGTGTGTGTGTGTGTGTGTGTGTGTGTGTGTAGATCACTCCAACAATAGTACAGCATCTCTACAGCACTACCTAATTACATTGTTATACATTAATATATAATCTTTTAAAATCCTCTATCCTGGTAGAAGTGTTGCAAAGAATATTTTGCTACTTCATTACTTTTTCAAAGGAAATCTCTCCTCTCCATGGGTTCATGGGCAAACATTCTTTGGAGAGAGAAGTTCATTAGAATTTTAATTATTTCTAACTGTGTGATGTTTCCTCTGATTTCTTTTCCTGACCAGTGGGTTTCACATTTATTTATGCAATGGTACATTATAATAAAATATACATTAAGGTACATTATAATATATATTAATAAGAACATATTCAGAGGTACAGTTGTTTATAACAATGAAATTCAAATATATTTCAGTAGGATTGATAAAATATTTTTTTTTCTGGGCTTCATTTTAAGAGAGGTTCCAAGTTTGCACATGTATGTTTGCATAGTTTCACATACAATAGCTAGTTAGACTCCTCCTGAAAAATTTCAGCGCCTGCACAATCACAGCTTCTGCATGTGCATATGCAAGTGAAGGTTCACAAATATGCATGTCAAAATGAGTGAATAAATGAACTTCTACTTTTTAAAAGTAATCAAAATCTTCCATTATTTTTTGAGCAGGACTTTCATTCCTGCTGATGAAGATAATACATATTGCTATTGGACTGCAGTAGTTTGTCCAGGAGCAGAATTGTTTCCTTGGATGAATAATTCTTCCCTGGGATGAAGCTTGGAAAGTTGTCTGGTTTTGCACAATCTTTAACGATTTGAATTAATCAGTTTGAAAGTCAGCACTGTGTCAATCTTAGATGGATATTGCTCCTGCAGAAAAAAAAATCCCCATGAATATTGTGCTAGACTGGAAAGCTGTCAACTCCCATTCAACATCAACCAGGACTTGAGTGACCTTTGATTAGCCTGGTGTTCCCCCACAGCTAAATGAGTTAGTAGCTATTAAAGATGAAACACACATAGTACCTGGCATTATAAAAGAGCATCTAGTATTCATTCAGCTATGGACAGTTTTTAAACTGGTGCACAAAGCAGTTAAATTTACAGATCCTTCTTTTATTTGCATACCTTCTGCAACAATAAAAGCAAACCATTTATTTGCCTAGAATATTTTAAATTAAGGATTCTGCAGCTTTTAATTGCATAATACCGCCCAGCATCCATCGCCGCTAATTCACAAATTCAACTAAATGGACATTTTTTTATGCCACTATTTTACAGGAACACTTACTGAAGGGGGTAATTTCATGTTGGGTCATTATTGCATTCCCAATGTAAATCCCTCATTTTTACCCCTTCCCTCCCATTTGTACAGCAGCACTTCTACCTTTCAACTACCAAAGTCCAGCTGGGCATGCACCCCACAAAGCTCAAAAAGAGGAACAAACACACACACTTTGCACACAAAGTTTCAGGCAGGTAAATTAAAATGCTGCAAGTTTCCCCTTTAGTGCACATCACTCTTTCTGTAACCTCAGATTCATGCTCCTTTCTTTCTGATGTACATAATGTTCAACAACAGAATGAGGGGATGACAAATGTGTGTGAAATGAAGGTAACTTTGGGATTAAAATGAGTGACATCCCTCAAAATGAGCTACATTTGAGATATATGGCTGCATCTAGGTATTAAACAGCTACTAGGATGGCCTTCTTTTATTATCGCTGATGACAGTTTTGTATACCCACTAACTACACGCTTGTCCTTCCTCTCTCCTGCCTACCAGCAGAAAGAGCTGTCAAGGTGCACTGCCCCACTGAATACAAGTGATATAAAGTTACCCCGAACAGTCTTTCCTAGCTCTCCGCTCCATACAGCAGTCTTGTGGTAATTCTGATACATTCTGGGATCTTGTGCTTCCACAAGAAGGGATGCCATTTTTTCCCCTTGTGTTAACCCTGATGTAAATTATGTAACAGAAAGGAAATTTCATCCATAGTATGGCCAGATTCTCTCCTGTGCCAGAGTTCTGCTTTGTGCGGGGGAGCATCAGGGAGTCACTTAGGGCTCCCTGGTTGTGAGGTCCGATATGCTTCAGCAATACTTAAAGCAGCTGCTGTAGGATCTTCAAAGACCATACACCAGTGGTGAGTATATATAGCTCCACTCTGTGAGTATATATAGCTCCACCTCTCCAACACCTCTGAAGAGAGGTGATGGGGCAGAACCCCAGCAAAGGCAGAGTCAGATCAGCAGGGAGTTCCCATTCAAGAGGAAAATTATATGATGTTCCTTTGCAGCCAGAGTACTGCCCTTTTGAGCCGCCTGTGTGATGCAAATGGGGCAGCAACTCAGTTGAGAATCTAGCTGTTTACTGTATGTTCCTTTCCTTTTGGGAATGATGGGGGATGGTATCCTGCCCCATCACCTTCCAGCACTGGTGTTGGGAGGTGGCACAGCAGAATAGAGCTATATACATATATAAACATGCTTTTTTTTTAAAGGAGTGGTTTGTTTAAGGTATAAATGAGAATTAATCACTGCAAGATTCTCAGGAATTCCAAGTATTATGATATGTGCTCACCAGAAAGCTGTAGCATCTCTCCAAGTCACAGTATCACATACAAATTCAGAGAACACATGCTGAGGATGTGTGGAAACGTGGAGTAATTCAATAGCATTTGAAAGTGGGAGTGGAGGTGGGCAGGAGCTAGTTGTTCAATCAAATACATATTATGATGGCTATTCTGCAACGGAATCTCTGTTCTGTTAGCCTACCTACCATTGCAGTTGTTGAGTGTTCATAAGAGCATCAACATAATCTGGTTAAAAAATGGAAACATTTTTCATGAACATTTTCATAACAAATATATCCTTTTTTGTCAAAACTTTCAAAATGTGCAGTTTTCCAACCAGCTCTGGCATGAAGACTGAAGCCACCTTTTGTGGAACTGTTTCTCTTCCACTTGGCTGTCTCTCCCTGTTGAAAGATATCTTTCACTTGGAATTGTTCTGAAAGGATAAAAAACAGGACAATACCTATGTGAGAACTTATATCGTTAAAACTCTTTCACCTCCACCAGATGGATGTAAATCTGACATTGAGCTGTACACCTTTTGGGTTGACAGACAAAAACGTCATTACTATGTGCAAAATGGAAGTAAAAGTATTGCCTCCTTGCAATAATACCCCTCCTTTGGAGTAGCATCCAAATGAGGTGGGCCAACTTCTGGGGCTGTCCCACAAACAACTGCTGCCTGAATTTCTCAGATTTCCATGATATGGATGGAAGTTCCACAAAAACCAGAGACAAAGGGGCTATGATTGATATAAGGTGGAGCCTAGGTGTGATCTAGCAGGAAGAGGAGGACTATACCCAAAAGAAAGTGAGTGGGAAATGCCCCAGATAATTAAAGCATTAGAACTTCTTCCCACTTAAATCTGAGAGAGAAATTTGTGGAGCAGAAAATGGGCCTTACAGCTCCAAAATATGGAGGACAGTATCCAACACTTGTATCTGCTCTGTTATTTCCTCCCTTTCACTTACCTTGAATTTCCATAATGTCACATAGTAACATTTTTTAGTCTCAGATTTCTTTTAATTGGTTTATTCTTTTGAAAAAAACAATCACAGCTAATAATGCAAAACTACAGTATATAGGACTATTAGTGAGGCTTTGTGCCAGTGATGTTCAGCCTTGGAAGAAGTACAGTGGAGAAACACAGCATTTGGCTATGGGAACACAAAACAAGTGGCTATAGATCAGTTCATGTTCTTGAAATCCAAAAATGGGATTGTCGGCCTCAGCCCGTCTGAATAATAATAATAATAATTATTATTATTAATAGTAATTAATAAACAATACATAATTAATAATACATTAAATGATCAGTCATCTGACCAATGTCATGCCAACACAAATTTGTCATTTGATATCCATTAACCATTCATTTTAAAGCTGTCCTACTAGTATTTAATAAGCCATACAGGTCTATGCCAGACCACAGATTTTTAACAACCCTGTTATAGCTTAGTTCTGTGAATGCTTATTTTAAATTTTCTTTACACATGTTGACACCAGCTTTACTGAAATCTAGAAAAAGTATAAGACCCTTTTGCACAACATGGGTGAAAACCTAGTTCCACTGAAGTCAATGGCAAAACCCCCTTTGACTCCAGTGGAGCCAGGATTTGACCCTTTAGCTCACGGACTTTACTTTCTGCCTCAAAATATGCCCTCAGTCATACCAATTTACCTTAGGCTAGAACAGTGGCATAAAAGCTCTTCTTAAAGTCAATGAGGATGCCATTGTATAAATTGATGGGCAAAGGGTGAAGTATGCTAAATGTGACCAGTAACCTGAAAATAATTCTTAGCACTTAAATTGCTCTGGACATGTTCAGTGCACTGTGCAAACATTACATGAACCCTAACATCTCTGTGGGGGAAGGCAGGTATTATTATTGCTGCTGTATAGCTGGGGAAACTGAAGCAGAGAGGTGAAGTGACTTACCTAAGATTACACAGCCAGACACTGGCAGAGAAGAAATAAGAACTCAGAATTTCCTTCCCAAATCTGTGTTCATTTTACTAGTCTATGTCACTTTCCTTCTTATAAGAGAGGTGTAATACCAGAGTGCTGGTAAAAGACTGATCTTTATTTGCTGAAACCACTCATTTAAAAAGGTTATACCCCTGTCACGTGGCAGGGGTGAGTTTGCACTGATTCCAGAAACTTTTCTCCACAACCATTAAGGTTTGTTTTTTGTTTTTTAAATGAAAGCTAAGAGTCTCATGTAATCACATGAATCAGAGAGCGGGGGCTTTCAGAAAACACACCAAATAGTGCAAGACACATGATAAAATCATGATTTGGCATCACTGCTATCTGTTCTTCAATTTTCCCCATCTATGAAATGATGCTAATTCTGCTTTCTTCCTCATGGAGATGCTATGAGGCTTGATTCATAAACATTGTAAAAGCTAGAAGGCATTATTTGTATTGGTATAAAGAACGCCTGATTGTAAAAATGTAAATTAAAAAAAATATGGATAAAAACCTCCAATAAGCTGTGTGATACAACACTTAATGGACTTCTATTCTTCCTTACTGAGTCTGAGTTATCTAGCTTATTTTGAGAACAGTATTTTATTTAAACTGCATATGCACTGTGATATTCTTTATTTAAAATATGCATATACTTGTAATAAACCTGACCATTCGTTGACATATTGGAGAAGCTTCAGAGTTTGCAAATGTTCTGAAATATTCAGTTTTAGTTTTTTGTTTTAATCTTTTTATTTGCCAGAGTTTGATCAGTCTGAGGGAGCTGTTGATGCAGTGTTCATTTGCCCATGGCTTTGCCTATGTAGTCCTACATTGCCCTCTGGCCAGCAATCAGAGCAAACAGATTCTTCTAACTTCTGCCTCGCTGCATCTGTTCCAAGTGCTGTCATGCACAGCAAATTAGTAATCTGAAAAAGATGTGGAACAAGTGTTCAGGTCAACAGCTTTCATATGAAACATATATTTTTAAAATTCCTTTGCTGTTCTGACTAAGACCAAAACTTAAGCTGACATGTACTTCTTTGTATTTACACAACGCAGGATTTTATCTGTAGATTATTTATACAAGAAGACTCACTGTATAAGTGATATTTGGATCATTAAACAAACACACACAATCTGCTCTCCACAGATCCAAATGAGGATTGGGATTTTTTTTTTTTAAATTGAGACTACTTGTTGGTTTTCTTTAAAAATATACACTGTTTTATTTAAGGGTGAACTGAAACAGTATCTTTAATTAAACATGACTCAATAGCACAATACATGTGCAGACTTGAATATGTAAAAATAGATCTACCTTTTGCTCTTGCTCATCTTGAAATTCTTAGCACTGTGTAAGGACACAAACTTAGGCTAAAAGCACTAGGGCTCAGAAATAGAAGAAACTTCTGAACTTCAGTCTCAATCACTCGTTTTACCTGCTATTACGCACACCTTTGGCAACCATGAAAAATGATAGGCTAATAGTTCTGTGTCAAAATCTGGAACCTGTAGACACACACCAAAATTAAATATCACTTTACTACCCTGGGTCAAATCCTGCTATGTTCCACCTGTGCACAGTGGGTTGACACTAGTGTAAATGAGAATAGAATTTGGCCTCATGTCTTGTTCTGAGGAAGACTTAAACTTCCATTGACTTCATGGCAGCAGGAGGTCCTCAAGATTGTTACATTTCCAAGATAAGAAGTTTGCTGGCTTCTTTCTTCATAAAAAAGGCAAAATTTGTTGCCTTTATTTACATTTGTGGAGGTTCCTCTTTCTGCCAGTGTCCCTCAAAGCTCTGTCATTGGTCCCTTCTTGTTTGAATGGTATCCCTTTGTGACCTCACTTGTCCTCTGAGATTCAGTTTTCATTTCTGTGCTCATTACACACAGTTCTACCTCTCCACACCGATATGTCTCTTAATGTTCAGTCTTGCATAGATTGCCCACCGTCAGCTCAAGATCAACCTGGTCACTTTCTTATTTCCAACAGGCACTAAGGGAGAACATGTAACAGTTTTCACCAGCAGGTGTAAGGGATGGTATAGCCCCACGCTTTCTACCATGTTCATTGAGGCAATCTGCCTGCATTTGCCCTTTTTCTGGCAGAATGCCTCAGAACAGCTTCCCTTTATTTTTTATTATTTCTGTCATGATAATGGCACATGAAGGGCTCTACCTACCAAAATGGTGACTCTGTTGGACTAAGCACTATGCAAACATGGAATGACAGACAGTGGTGCCTCCAAAGAGCTTCAATCTAAATAAACAAGACAGACAAACAAAGGGAGGGAAAGCTGAGGCAGAGAGAGGTGAAGTAACTTGCCTAAGGTGATGAAGCAAGTCCATGAAAGAGTCAGGAACAGAACTGGGATCTCCGAAATCCCACTCCCTTGTCCTATCTACAAGACCACACTACCCTTGAGGCTACAAATCTTCACACCTTTAGTGCTGTAGAGAAGAACAAGTTTCCATTCAGGTCCTATGAATTTGTATCAGGTGGAGATTCAGCTTTACAATAATTGCAATTTAAAGAAATTTAAAGATTACATTAAAGTTCTAAGATCACTACATTACACCAGGAATAATTCACCTCTGCATTCCCCCACTATTTTCTGCTCAGGTAACTCCACTAACTTCAGGGAAGCTGCACTGGCATAAAAGTGGAGTAACACAGCAGTTAATGATGACGGGCAACCTATCTACAACACGCCACACTGTATAAACTGCAGTGTATGCTTTTTTGTACTTTTATGCTGTACTATAATTACACTACACTTTTTATCTATAGTTTCAGAACTTCAGCTGCAGTTTGACTGTAGTTCACAATAAGAACTAAGAACTAAAAATAAAGCAAAGAAAAAACCTTTGCTTTTTGCTCATTCAACAGTGATTTTTTGCATTCCATATAATGGGGAGACATGTCCTTTCCCTCGCAGAAAATGTGTTGCCTTGCTGCACCAGGAAATCTTTTGGAATTAAGAATCTTCCCCCTGTGAGATTCACATTCAAATTCCCTACTATTTCTCTGTCAACTTCTTCACTGTTATTTTTAACATGGAAAGGCTACCAAAATTTAATATTTGGTAACGCAACTCAGAGAGCCATTTCCCCCAGGTCAGATTGGCAGATGCCCTGGAAGTTTTTCGCCTTCCTCTACAGTCTGGGGCACAGGTCACTTGCAGGTTTAAACTAGTGTAAATGGTGAATTCTCTGTAACTTAAAGTCTTTAAACCATGATTTGAGGACTCCAGTAACTCAGCCAGAGGTTAGGGGTCTATTTCAGGAGTGGGTGGGTGAGGTTTTGCGGCCTGCAATGTACAGGAGGCCAGACTGAATGATCACAATGGTCCCTACTCATTTTAAAGTCTATGAGTCTAAATTTAATGGCCTGATTACATACTTGAATCAGATTGGCAATCATCTTGTTGATAATTGGATTAGCACAATACCCTGGGTTTGAAGATTATCAGTTAACATAGACAGGTTTTGCTTCACTCTGATTTATGGCCTAGTTACTTATGTTTGCATGTAAGGCTTAAGCTTTACTAGTGAGTGGTCATCCTAAAACAGACCCATTCTAATCTTTCCAGGTACCTCTACAGTGGTTTAGTTTCTTTGTTACTTGCATTTGTAGATAAAATATGTTCAGATCAGATAGGTGAAAGGGTTCTGATCAGGGGTCAATGAACCAGATGGGGTTCAGATAATGGTCCCACAGGGTCTATTTACTGGTGTCAACACACTGCTGCATGATGATTTTCTTACAAATTTGTCTACTATAGAACCCAAAGGGGATCCCTGTTCCTCCCCTCGGAGCACTCCTAAATCCTTCCCTGCTATCTTCCCCCCAAGACCCCTGGAATCTGTAGTATATTGTGGGAATCTCTCTTTAATCTTCCCATATTGACTGGGAACATTTCACTTCAGGACGAAATGCAGAGATAAAATTTCTCGATACTTTAAATGACTGCTTCATGGAGCAGCTGGTACGGGAACCCACAAGGGGAGAGGCGACTCTAGATTTAATCCTGAGTGGAGCGCAGGACCTGGTCCAAGAGGTAACTATAGCAGGACCACTTGGAAATAGTGACCATAATACAATAGCATTCAACATCCCTGTGGCGGGAAGAACATCTCAACTGCCCAACACTGTGGCCTTTAATTTTAAAAGGGGGAACTATACAAAAATGAGGGGGTTAGTTAGACAAAAGTTAAAAGGTACAGTGACTAAAGTGAAATCCCTGCAAGTTGTGTGGGCCCTTTATAAAGACACCATAATAGAGGTCCAACTTCAATGTATACCCCAAATTAAGAAAAACAGTAAAAGAACTAGAAAAGAGCCACCGTGGTTTAACAACCATGTAAAAGAAGCAGTGAGAGATAAAAAGACTTCCTTAAAAAGTGGAAGTCAAATCCTAGTGAGGCAAATAGAAAGGAGCACAAACACTGCCAACTTAAGTGCAAGAGTGTAATAAGAAAAGCCAAAGAGGAGTTTGAAGAACGGCTAGCCAAAAACTCCAAAGGTAATAACAAAATGTTTTTTAAGTACATCAGAAGCAGGAAGCCTGCTAAACAACCAGTGGGGCCCCTTGACGATGAAAATACAAAAGGAACGCTTAAAGATGATAAAGTCATTGAGGAGAAACTAAATGGATTCTTTGCTTCAGTCTGAGGATGTTAGGGAGATTCCCAAACCTGAGCTGGCTTTTGTAGGTGACAAATCTGAGGAACTGTCACAGATTGAAGTATCACTAGAGGAGGTTTTGGAATTAGTTGATAAACTCAACATTAACAAGTCACGAGGACCAAATGGCATTCACCCAAGAGTTCTGAAAGAACTCAAATGTGAAGTTGCGGAGCTATTAACTAAGGTTTGTAACCTGTCCTTTAAATCGGCTTCGGTACCCAATGACTGGAAGTTAGCTAATGTAACGCCAATATTTAAAAAGGGCTCTAGGGGTGATCCCGGCAATTACAGACCGGTAAGTCTAACGTCGGTACCGGGCAAATTAGTTGAAACAATAGTAAAGAATAAAATTGTCAGACACATAGAAAAACATAAACTCTTGAGCAATAGTCAACATGGTTTCTGTAAAGGGAAATCGTGTCTTACTAATCTATTAGAGTTCTTTGAAGGGGTCAACAAACATGTGGACAAGGGGGATCCGGTGGACATAGTGTACTTAGATTTCCAGAAAGCCTTTGACAAGGTCCCTCACCAAAGGCTCTTATGTAAATTAAGCTGTCATGGGATAAAAGGAAAGGTCCTTTCATGGACTGAGAACTGGTTAAAGGACAGGGAACAAAGGGTAGGAATTAATGGTAAATTCTCAGAATGGAGAGGGGTAACTAGTGGTGTTCCCCAAGGGTCAGTCCTAGGACCAATCCTATTCAATTTATTCATAAATGATCTGGAGAAAGGGGTAAACAGTGAGGTGGCAAAGTTTGCAGATGACACTAAACTACTCAAGATAGTTAAGACCAAAGCAGATTGTGAAGAACTTCAAAAAGATCTCACAAAACTAAATGATTGGGCAACAAAATGGCAAATGAAATTTAATGTGGATAAATGTAAAGTAATGCACATTGGAAAAAATAACCCCAACTATACATACAACATGATGGGGGCTAATTTAGCTACAACGAGTCAGGAAAAGATCTTGGAGTTATCGTGGATAGTTCTCTGAAGATGTCCACGCAGTGTGCAGAGGCGGTCAAAGAAGCAAACAGGATGTTAGGAATCATTAAAAAGGGGATAGAGAATAAGACTGAGAATATATTATTGCCCTTATATAAATCCATGGTACGCCCACATCTCGAATACTGTGTACAGATGTGGTCTCCTCACCTCAAAAAAGATATTCTAGCACTAGAAAAGGTTCAGAAAAGAGCAACTAGAATGATTAGGGGTTTAGAGAGGGTCCCATATGAGGAAAGATTAAAGAGGCTAGGACTCTTCAGTTTGGAAAAGAGAAGACTAAGGGGGGACATGATAGAGGTATATAAAATCATGAGTGATGTTGAGAATGTGGATAAGGAAAAGTTATTTACTTATTCCCATAATAAAAGAACTAGGGGTCACCAAATGAAATTAATAGGCAGCAGGTTTAAAACAAATAAAAGGAAGTTCTTCTTCACGCAGCGCACAGTCAACTTGTGGAACTCCTTACCTGAGGAGGTTGTGAAGGCTAAGACTATAACAATGTTTAAAAGGGGACTGGATAAATTCATGGTGGCTAAGTCCATAAATGGCTATTAGCCAGGATGGGTAAGAATGGTGTCCCTAGCCTCTGTTCGTCAGAGGATGGAGATGGATGGCAGGAGAGAGATCACTGATCATTGCCTGTTAGGTTCACTCCCTCAGGGGCACCTGGCATTGGCCACTGTCGGTAGACAGATACTGGGCTAGATGGACCTTTGGTCTGACCCGGTACGGCCTTTCTTATGTTCTTATGTTCTTTAAAACTAGAGCACTTCACAGTATAAGGGGTCTCTCACATGATGCCAGCATGCTCAGTCTGTAGGAGCCGAGTCTGTAGGAGCCATCATATCATGTAACTAATAAAGAGAGTTGTGGTTTAAACTTCATATTCCTAGTCTCACTCTTTACATTTGTGAAGTACAGAGACTGCAGCATACCCATAGGCAAGACCCTGGCAGCTGCCTGGCCAAGCTAGAAAGCACAACAGACTCCCTCACCCATACCGTTGCTTACCTCACAACCCACCTGCTTCCTCAGAGGTTCAGGTGTCTCTTGCAATCCCTCATCTTCCAGCACCAGAGGTCACTACAGAAGAGCCAGTGCTCTTCCAAAATTGTGAAGGACATTCAGTTGGTCAGGAAATAGTTGAACTCCACTCAATCCACTTAGCAGCAAGAGTAGGAAACACTGCAGCTCCTGCTATGGAAGCCAAGATACTAAGCAACAGGGTCATGTGTCCTATCTATGCTAATGCTCTCATCTTGGGCGTCCCTAATTATTCCACTCCAACATCTGCATTACTGCCACTCTTTTTAACTATCACTGCAACAAGAGAGGAGGGGTTCCCCAGTCTTCATACTCTCCTGAGGGGGAGGCATAGTCCACTTCCCTGCTGACTCCCTGAAAAGCCTTCTGGACTTAGTGATTTTTGAGGACCTCCTGTTGCCTCCTCTAATGTAGTGAATGGCTTCTGGTTCCCAAAAAGACCTCTAAGAGAAAGCACCCAATCCAATGAGGGATCAGAAAGCAACATGTTGGGGTAGGTTCTAATGGCATGGCGTGCAAGCAGTGTCCTGGAGATCCTCTGGGGGGTGAGGACATCCTGAGCTGTGAGAAATTCAGCAGTTAATCTTCATGATCCTTGATGTAATTAAATGTGTAATCAATAGAACTGGCTTGAAGAAAAAAATGCAGGAAGGAATTTAAGTAGAATTGGACCATTTAATGCAGCTAGTGATAGAAAGCTTGAGGAGAGCTAATGTGGATATTAACAGTCCTTACACACATAGCAGTTATTATAATTATTTGTATTTCAAAAGCACCTAGCAAGTTAGGTGCCCAACTCCCACTGATTTCAGTGGGAGTTCAGCACCTGACTCACTTAGGCAGTTTGAAAATCCCACTGGGTGCCTATCTGCATCTTTAGGTGCCTAAATACCTTTGAAAATTTGGCCCTAAGGCCTAGATTCCTTGACATTTTCAAAACCACCCTTCAACTGCACCGAACCTAGTAGGCCTACATTTCTGCCAGTTAGCATTCCCAAAGGCACCTAAATGCTGTTGTCACCCTGCTGCTAATGAGCAGCTCAAGGCCTTTGCTCAAGCTGAAGCCCCAGACATTCCCAAAGCAGGATTCTCAAAGTAGGTAGGGCCAGCAGGGCCTGATCCCATAGGTGTGCTCTGAGCACTCCGAACACCTGCCAGGCCCCACATCAGGAGGGCTACATGAAGGCCACTGATAGGTGAGGGAACATTACAGCACCTGCACAAAAGACACATGGAGGCAAAAGGAAATGTCGGACAAGTGTGAGAGAGGTATCAAACATGAGAAGGATTTTTGCTGGGCTAACTAAATGGGTGACCTAGTTTGGGCATTAACTCCAGCAGAGGATTTGCAAGTGAGGATCTTGAGTGGAGGGAGGTGCAAATCTCTGCCCACCATCCAGGTACGCCAAGTCAGCTGCTTAGGCATCTATGGCCCTCTCCTCTATCCACTGCTCTCTGGCATTTTCACTCCTGGCTAGTTAATGTGGCCCACTGTTCAGCTTGCTAGCTTCCAAGGATCCCTTTCCTAGGTACCTAACTCTACCCATGCATTATATGGGGAACCTGGGTATCTATCTTGGGGCCTCACTCACACTCCCCCTACATTTTCCCTAGGTGGCTTTGCAAATACCAAACGGTGGAAACTTAGGTGGCTAGGGGACTTCGGCACCTATGGGGTTAGGTGGCTGCTGAACTATGGTTTTGAAAATATCAGTGGTGCCTAAATGGTGGACTTAGAAACCTGAAAAAGCAGATAGTCATCTAAGTACCTTTAAGGATTTGGGCCTGCACTCTTATCTCCAAAGTGCCTAAACCCCAGATCCTCAAAAGGGTTTAGGCATCTAACTCCCATTGAAATGGGCACGTGAGTACTTTTGAATATCTTGGCCTACGTTACTTTTAAAATGGGACTTAGGTGCTTTTGAAAATTTTAGTCTGGAACAATTTTAAGATATAATTTGTTCCAGACCATGGGGCAATAGCATTATTGCAAATCTGAAGTGAAAGGATTTCCTGAGAGCAATAAAAGTAACAGTCTTTCTTAGCTTGAATAACTCTTGTTTTCTACTGACAAGTGGACCTTTGCAGAAGTTTATTATAGGGTTGATTTATTTGCAATGGATTCATTAGAACATTATCCACTTGACCTGATTTTATAGCTACTATTCAGGATGGCAACAGGATGACCCAAATGCACTGAGGAGAATTACAAATAAAGCTAGGACACAGAATTATGGTAAGTGATTTGGGGCCTTGCAGAACACTCCAGAATATTAGATAATGTACTATGGTTATTGGGTTAGAAGAAAAAAGAGGGTCAAGAGACACACTGGTATTATTTGTGACTGCAGTGTCCTAAAGGATAACTGTGAAGCACAATGTTGCCTCACTTTCTAATATATTGTAGCTCTTGATTAGAGTTGTCTGAACAAACTTTCAACACTGACAAAACAAGATAAAAGGTCACATTTTCAGCAGACAGGCAAAAACCAAAAGACATTCTTTGCCATTTGTATTGTGGTAAGGTCCAGAGACTGGACCAGGGCCCCTTTGGGCTAGGAGATGCACAAATACATAGAGAGAGGGGGAGTTTCTGCCATAAGGAGCTTGCTTACTGTCTACATTGCTGGCTATAACAAGGGCTAGAGCTTCCTATGCAAATATTCTCTTTGAGCTTGAAAAAGTGATTTTCATCGCTAGCAGAAGACTTCCTCCCTTAACATATTTTAATCTATATATAAGACTATCAAAAGGTCTGACTCTCTTACTATATTATAATGGATAATACTTTTTACATTTATTTTAACCTTTGTCCCTCTTTTTCATACCACTTTCTTTTGCCTATCTCTGTGGTCTGTATTTCTCTGATTTAGGATTTTTAAATCTTTGAGGCCATGTCTTTTTCAAATGCTATAAACCATCAGCCTAAGTTTTGCTTTTCTATATCTAAAAATGACCAGCATCACTATGGTAATAATCTATTGAACTATATTAGCTACAGTACATGCAGAAATGACATTGCAATGGGAAAATGGCCTCTGACAGCCAATATTGGACAACTATTTTTGATAGGTGTTCAGTATCTTCAGTACTGTACAAAACACAGAGGAAGACACAGTCTCTGAGTATCAGGAGTTTGTGACCAGTTAGCTTGTCAACCACTGGGAGAGAATGAGAGAGCCAGCCAGGAATGGGAGAAGGCTGCAAGGGATCTGAACCTACAGCTGGGTATCATCAATCAGCTGAGTGAAATGTGATCTCTCTAAATTGATTATTGTTAAGAATCTGGCTAATCTGGATATTTTACCAGTAGTAGCTCTGATTAGTGGGTGCTCTGGTATTGCCTGTCTGGGGATTGACCTTGGACAGAAGATGGAAGCTAGTGAGAGGAAGAATAAATATCCAGTACAAGTTTAAAATTAAAAAAAACCCAACCACTGGCTGCTAGAGGAGAAGAGAGGGAAAAGACCTGTAGCAGCGAGTCTTATAGCCCCAGTCAACTTACTTGGGCTCACAGAGCTTATGCTATGGGGCTAAAAATAGCAGTGTAGAAGTTCAGGCTTGGGCTGGAGCCCAGGATCTGAGACCCACCCCTCTTGCCGATTTCAGAGCCCAGGCTCCAGCCCAAGCCCAAATGTCTACATTGCTATTTTTAGGCTTGTAGCACAAGTCCTACAAGCCTGAGTTGGTTGACCTAGACTCCAAGACTCGCTGCTGTGGGTCTTGTATTGCGGTGTAGACATACCCTTAAACACTGCAGTGTGCTCCAGCCATGGTGCAAAGGGATGTTGGAAGGATCTCTACACCACTAGAGCCCTGCAGGAAGCTATGAGGGCATGTTTCTATAATTGAGAGCACAAGTTGCCCTCCAGACCACTGATGCTCACTTGTCAACAGAACCTGTTCAGTTTTGCTATGTATTGGTAGAGGGGGGAGGATTTCAAATGCACTGAGGGCGGGGCTCCTGTGCAGCATCATGTTAAGGGGAATTAGGGGTATGTGCATACCAAAGAATATACACGTGCACTGTTTGGAGGAGTCATTGGGCTAGATAGCTGCTTTGCAACACACAGAGAGGATTCTTCTCCCCACTTCACAGAATCTGGCTAGGTAAATTGAGCCAGATGATGCACAGAGGATTTGCTTCTCTCTGTACACCAGAGAAGAGATGCTGTGCTGGAGCCAAATAGGCCTGTTAGGAGTGCTAGTAATAATGTAGGATTCAGGCCTGTATTTTCACCTGAGATACAATTTTGGGTCTTCTTTGCCCATTTGATTCTTGATACATTTATATTCTTACTCATATGCATGAACAAAGGGATCCTTAATATGTGTAAACAAAAGACAAAGACGTTATGTATGTTGCTTCTGCATAGCCAGATGGATTTGTTAGTATAATGGGAACAGATACGAATAGTTAAAATGTTACCGAGCATGGTGGGAGTGTAATATATGAGCATACACTGAAAGGCTGCCTGGCTCCTCTCTCAAGCCAAGGTCAAGCAAACAGTTAGGCAGGTCAAGGAGAATGGGCAGGGGGAGGCATAAGAAACACTAAAAGCCAAAGAAAAGTTTGGCCTTGGCCAGTACACAACCTCACTCCTTACCCCTCCCATGGGATACAAAAGAGGTGGGACGAAGACCCCATGCTCACGACCCCCCAAAATGGAACAAAACCATAACTTGAAAGAGGTAGGACTATGCCTGCTAAGGTGGCGGGAGGAAGGGGGGAGGAGGATACTGGGAAACAAGGCTCTGCTGCATCAGAGCTATGGATACGCTTGCTTGAAACTAACCCTAATAAATATTGCATTGCCTGCACTTTGGACTTCTGGTCTTCTGCTTTCTGTCTGTGTGAGAATAACCAGGGGAGGTGGTGAAGGGAAAACCCACTAACAAGGCCATCATATAGGTGGGTTTGGTTCAGGTCAGAAACATTGGGTACATGAATATTCGGATCAGATGGTCTGTGTTGGGGTACACTGGAGAACAGCAGTAATGTCAATTTTAGCCTATTGATTGGAAGAGAAACAAATTGAGGGGCCATGTTTCAGCCCTCCAATCTGCCCAGGGGTGAATTCAATCCCCCAAGATCTGCAGACATCCTCACACACATCCAGTTACCCTCTGTCTTTCTGTCTGGTCTGGGTTGGAGGTAAATTTCACCATTGCTACAAATGTTTTTGGACTAAAACCTGGTGCCATTCTTCAAGCAGTCGACAGCAATTTCTACCCCTAATTAAAGCATCACATTGATTTAGTAACTTCTGCTTTTATTTAGGGGTCTTATGCTACAAGTAAAATAATGGATTTCTTTCTTTCTTGGGGTGGAAGTACATTGAATGATTGTTTCATATGGCAAGGGTTAGATTTTCCAACATGTTGAATATTTGTAAATAATTGAAACCTAAAAGTTATATGTGATACAATACAGTACCTGTGTCCTTTGAATCTTTAAGAAAACAATCCATATCTCTGGCTTTTGCTGATTTTACTATGGTCATCCCATGCATTTTCTTAAAATCTGCAATAAAAATGGGCCCAGAATAATAGTGAAAAATGTGAATTTTCTAATTGAGCTCAGAGTCAGCACTTTGTCTTTCAAGATTCAAGGTACATCCTCAATGAGAATTCTATATCAGTAAGGGTTTTTTTCATTTGATCAGTCCCAAGTGGACAATTGTAATTCTGTGCTGGTGAACTTACCAAAAATACTTTGAGAGAGCCTCCTCCACTCATGCATGACAGATAAGATCATATTCTGTAATCCTCATTCTTTGTGCAGGGAGCTGTTCTCCAATTTGACAAAAGAAATGGCACCTCATACTCTGAAACCGTTTTTTCATTGTTTAGCTGTATTCATTTTGTGAGGTGTCGGTATCTTGTCCCTATCATTGTCAGCATTTATCTGCTGACATAGTCTTGTCGCTCATCAGACAAAAGTGAGCTGTCACGGTTTCGATGTGTTTTCTCCAGGACTTTGTATCAGTCATCTCAGGAACCTTAAATAGTGTCAGATTTGAGTCCAGCTCAAGTCATTGTTTGAGCTAGCTAATGGCCTGGCTCATAGCAAAATGAGCTAAATTGGAGACACAGGCTTAAGAGGCACATAGATGTTACTGAGATAACATTTGCAATCTCTGACCATGATGTATGTGTGTGAATTATTCCATAAGAATAGACACTGCATTTTTTAGGATAGCTGGTCAACATATTTTTCATTCAAAACTTTCTTATTTTCAACAAAAAAAAGCTCCTTTTTTAAGAAGAGTGGGAACTTTTGTGAAAACGTTTCCATTATTAATTTCCCACCACTTTTCATCAAAACTAGCAAGTTTGAAATTTCAATATCCTGATATTTTCAAATTTTGTGTTTTGTTTTCCCCTCTTTTTTCAATAAATGCAATATAGTGAATGATGTCCATTCCTTCTGCTCCCCACCTCCTTCCTTGCCACTTGGCACTGAAAATTTTCAATACTTCCTCAACTTGTGATTGTTATAGATTGTCTGAGTGTCCAACAGGTCAACAGAGTCATAGTTTATTGTTATCTATAACACCTCCTCCAGATGTGCTCTTAAGAATCTATATACCACATAGTACTCCAAGGTATGTTACACACATAACATCTATTAATCACTTATTTATGCTTTCTACATTATTTATAAATGCAACCTTAATATAGAGCGTGACCATCCCCCTGTATTTGAGTATCCAAAACATGCATGTACCAATATTAGTGCACAGACAGGTGTATCATTTATGATAAGACATTTTCAGGGTTTTCCAGCCATAGCTGATGGCTATGATGACAAAAAGGTATTATTTTCGTCTGTACAAAATGCAGAGGATGGTGACAAGAAAATAGATGAAACATACATTAATTACTCTTTTTTCTAGAGCCATCAAAACTTTAGAGATGAAACACCTAACGCAGAATACATATTTTGATTTAGAGTTTTCAAAAAAACATGAAGTATTATCAGACTCTGAGATTAAAACTGATATGAACTACACAGGAAAGGAACAGGAGACTCTAGCATAGGCTAATGCAGGAATCTGTAGCTAGAAGCAATTTAGAACAAATAGGCAGTAGCTATTCTATCTCACATCTGATGCCCTAAAATAGATTTAAATACGATCCATTAGATGGCAAGTGAACAAACAAATACAAAAGGAGCTGATGGGGAGGAGGGGGATGGGTAGAAACTTCACCATTGACATACTTTGTTGTGTTGCACCAGGGAACTAAGGCTGAATATGTTTAGCTTGGATCTGAACTGGCAGTCTCAGCTCTTTGATTAAAAATAAAAAATGTTGTATCATGGCATGCAGCATTCTCAACCTACTATTCCTGATGAAAAAGCATTTTGTGTAGCTGCACTGCCTTATACTTCAGAGATAATGGGATATGCCTAGTTTTAGCCTGTGTAAATGGGCCTTAGAAATTATTGTTTGCACAGAGGTTGATATCCTGTAGTAAATTATTATAGAGAAGTAAATAAAAAAATGAAAGCAGCAAAACATATTGATCGTCCAAATACTCAACAGTGGATCTTCTAACGCAAAAGTGCTGCATCATTTCTGAGATCTAAAATCACTTGAAATTCATAACTCCCACAAATTCTTACTTGCTAGCAGCTGCAAAAATGTCTGCTGTCTGCAATGAAATACCAAAACCTCACAAAACAAAGGCTAACTTCACAATTCAAATGAATAAAGTTTGTTGGTATAAAACTCTGTACTTTTTTCTTGTTATCAGTATTTCTCCAAATGAATACGCACTGTGTATCATTGACAGAATGATTTATTTCTATCACACAGGTAAAACATTCAAATATGATAGATCTTTATTGAAGACACTATAAATTAACACTGCAGGATTATGATATTTAATTAGCTGAGCATCGATATTAATAGCCAGCTGTGACTGTCATCACACTTTATCTAGTTTAATACCATACAGCACTGATATATATATATATATGCATTAATCACTGCAGATACTGGGTTTTAGTGGAGACTAATTAGCAATTAGATGATGTTTGTAATGTATTTTCTTCAAAGTCCTGCTGCTTTCCTTAGTACCTTTCCTACTATGTGTTTTTTGTGTGTGTGTGTGCACATGTGTATATATATATATATATATATACACACACACACATATATATATACACATGTGCACACACACACAAAAAACACATAGTAGGAAAGGTACTAAGGAAAGCAGCAGGACTTTGAAGAAAATACATTACAAACATCATCTAATTGCTAATTGGTCTCCACTAAAACCCAGTATCTGCAGTGATTAATGTGCTCTTAACAATAGAAAAGAATGAGTCATTCTGGAACACAAAAGAGGTTTGCTTAACACGACAATTAATCTTTCAGTTTAAGGGGGAATTGTTTATTGCACATTTTTCCCTCTCTTCACTGACAGAGATGGATAATTCTGAATGTCATTCAAACTAGATCTGTATTCTGACTCAACATTTGATTAGTTTGACCTAACATTTTCTTGATTTTTTTAGTTTTCATATGAGAGTCCAATTACCACAGACAGCTGGAGGTTTATCATTCATCATGGTGAGTAGGCACTTCAGAAAGCAAATTTTAGTTGCTTCCCCAGACAATGATCCTAAACCTCCTAGAATAGAGCCATTTTGCTGCTATGTTTCTAGGAAGTCATCTGTAAACTAAGGATTTTTTGGTAAACAACTGAAAGCCTCAAAATCACTAAGGCTATGTCTACACTACAGCCGGGATCGACGCTCTGAGATCAATCCACCAGAGGTCGATTTAGCGGGTCTAGTGAAGACTCGCCAAATTGACAGCAGATCGCTCTCTAGTTGACCCCTGTACTTTACTCCCAATGAGAAGAGTAAGGTAAGGCAACAGGAAAATTTCTCCCATCGACCCCCTGCAGTGTAGACCCCATGGTAACTCGACTTAAGGTACATTGATTCCAGCTACATGATTCACGTAGCTGGGGTTGCTTAGCGTAGGTCAGCTTACCATAGTAGTGTAGACATTGCCTAAGATGGTAGTAGAACATTTACTCTGGATGAAATTCCACCCTGGTATGAATGGCCAGCCCTAGGACTTCAGCATTGGAACCACTTGGGGAGCACCCAGGAGTACCATTGAAGGATCTCTGCTTTGATCTGTGTAACCAATATGGAGAGCAGCAGGATCAGAAGAAGTGTAAAGGGAGCTGTGCTAACAGAAACCCAGAGACACAACTACTTTCTGAGATTACCTAGGGAGATTGTGGAATCTCCCTCACTGGAGGTTTTTAAAAACAGGTAGGACAAATACCTGTCACGGATGCTCTAGATCAGGGGTAGGCAACCTATGGCATGTGTGCAAAAGGCAGCACTTGAGCTTATTTTCAGTGGCACTCACACTGCCCGGGCATGCAAAACCTTAAATTAGAGTGAATAAATGAAGACTTGGCACACCACTCCTGAAAAGTTGCTGACCTCTGCTCTAGATCAGTGTTTCTCAACCTTTTTTGATACCAGGGATCAGCTTGCTGCCTTCCCAAACTGTGTCAGGGCAATCTCAGGGACGGGCACCGACCCATGGGCAAGTCATTGATAACCACTGCTTTAGATAATACTTGGGCCTGCCTCAGTGCAGGACACTGGATTAAATGACTTCTTAAGGTCCCTTCCAGTCCTACATTTCTATGATTCTATGATTTGGCATGGCTGGGTTGCAAGCAACTGCTACCCATCTACAGATTGCATGCAGCCCCACAGCCAGGTCCCAGATTGGGGTTGGAGTTAATCTCCTCAGCCCAATCATGTCTCTCATACTTGAACATGATATAGAACTTGCTGTTTCTCTTCTTTGGGCAAGTTAAGTGCTACCAGTGATATTTATTATTATTGGCTCAGATTCTCATACGTATTTAAGTGCCTAACTACCATTGAAATCAATGGGAGAGAGGTGCCTATATACAGTTGAGGATCTGGGCCATAACCTGGTTAGGCCTTTTTGACACTCACTATTCATTCCCGGCTCCTGGTATATTAGGTTATTGAGAGATTGCTTGTAGCTAAGTATGACAGCTCATAGTGTAGTAAAGGGGAGCACTGGGAAGCACATAGATGGAGGAGGAGGAGCAGGAGAAAATTAAATAAGAATAAAAGCATCTGAATAGCCTAGTCATGTTCATTAATGGTGATTTTATTACATGGTGAGTAGCTTTATATCCTCAAAGTAATTGTTGTATTGTAGTATTGTGCTGTGAAACAGTCCCTCCAGCAAATAGCTTTTCAGAAAATTGATGTGATAGCACTAGTGTATTAATGGCCTTAGTGCGCCAAAATATTATTTTCAGAACTCAACCACTTCTGATAGGGCTTGTCTTCACTACTGGGGTAAGTCAACCTCAGTTACGCTACTCCAGCTACCTGAATAATATAGCTGGAGTTGATGTAACGTAGGTCGACTTAACCTGGTGTCTTCAATGCGCTTCATCAACGGGACACACTCGCTGGTTGACTTACCTTCTGCCTTTCAAGGAGCTGGAGTACCAGGGTCGACCTGAGAGCGCTCAGCGGTCGATCTCACTAGATCCACTAAATCGACACCTGATACATTGATTGCAGCAGCATTGATCGCTGCAGTAATGAAGACAAGCTTGGAGTGAAAAATGACACCACTCCCAAGAACATGTAAAAATATTGTAAAAATTGGCCTTATTTGTGGGCTGGCAGTGATTCCATGTTCACAGTAATCCCCACTAAGGTAATTTCAACATGACTCTTTACAGTCTTCCTTCACAGTCTTATAGGAGCTTGAAACTCCTTCTCTTCATTGAAATTACATGGAGAACAAGACCTTTTAATTCTCTGTTTTTAAAATGGGATGGGAGCATATAATGTTGAAGTGTGCACTGCACTAGAGAGAGCAAAGATAGGCAGATAGATTACCTTTTAGGGAAGGTGTGTGCTGTCTGGCTACAATCATTATTAATTACAGTCTTCTTTCTTAACATGGAATGGTTGGTGTTATCTAACCAGTAAAGAGCTATAGCGGTATTTTTTTTTTTTTGGATTTGTTTTAAATCACACAGCATACAGCATTGTCCATTGCATTAAACCACAATATGTATGAAATCCATAACCCTCAAGTAGTGTTTTCTCCTATTGATTTCACATGCAGAATCCACACAGGTGCAATCCATTACCTATTAGCAAAGACACTACCACAATGCAGGTCTATAAGCTGTGGCAGTGTACAGTGGGTTCTGGCTTTTTACCAACTCAATTTTATACTTCAATATTTTTTAAAAAAATTAAGAGGTTATATTACACCAAAAATTTCTCCAGAAAACTTTCTGCAGATGAACCAAGAAACTTCACAGCACCATTCTCAATATAGGACCCGATGGTACACTTTTGCTTTGAATTAATTCTTTTATTTTATTAGTAAATCAGACCCTAGAAGGGGTACGTTTCTGGGAAATCCACCCTCTGTGGGGAGTCTGTTTGGCTGACTGAGCAGGTAAACTGAGGCAGCAGATGAGCTTGATACCGGTTTGGGTGAGACCCTGCTACAGAGGCAAATGACACACTTCCAATTTGTACTGATGAGGATATTGATGAGCAGAGGTAAAATGAATTCTCCAAGTCTACTTAAAAAAACAGAGCCAAATATAGTCTGACAAAAGAAGGCATCACTCCACTGAAGTCAAAGAGATGAATCCACTTACAAAAGACCAGAGCCAGGATCAGAAATAAGAACTTCCAGACTCTCATCCCATCAGGCCATCCTACCTCCCAGTGCTACCCTATCTTATGTTACATTATCACCCTTTTTCTCTTTCTTTCTCTCTCTCTCACTCGCTCACTCACACCCACAAACTGAGTAGTATTTTATTTTCACAAGAACAGGGTTAAATTCTGCCTTCAGATGTATAAAACTGCTTCAACTGAGTCATTTATGTTCCGCATGATAAGAATGTAACCTGTATACAGAATAAATTATGACCAGCCAAACCCACTCTTTGAGAACTGGTGCATAAAAAGAGGAAGCCCAGAGTGAATATTGATGGCCAAGATTATAATCCCCTAAAAGCAGGGGCTTGTAATGTGAACACTGTCAGATGTTTAATGGTAGCTCTGCAAACTGCCACTCTAGGGCCTGATCCAAACCCCACTGAAGTCAAATGAAAGACTCCCACTGACTTCAGTGGTCTTTGGATCAGGCCTCTAATGTCATTTACAGAGATAATGCATTAAATATCCATGTGTTTCTCCAGCACTCTGGAAGAGTCAAAAGACTACAGAACCAAAATCTATGTAACCACCAGATCTATGGGGCTGAATAATTTCAGTGTGCTGTGCAGGAAGCAATATGAACAATTTCCATTAACTTGGAGGGGCAAGTTGTGTGTAAACTCTCTGTGTATGTTAAAAAAAAAACTTTACCTCATAAAATATACTGTGCTATCCATAAAAAATGTACTTGCCATCTTCAGTTCCTGGATATTTATTGGACATTTCTACTACCAGTATTGCTTGGGAATAGTATATCAACAGATAAATTTTCTCCAAAATATGCAAGAGCCATATCTTAAATCTGGGGCCTATTTAGGGGATAGTCTATAGATTTAAATCTTGAACTTTCTCTATGAAGTAAAAGTGATTTCAACCTTTTCCTTTGCATCCTGGAAGGCAGGAATGTAATTGTTTTGGTCAAGCTGATAGGCACGTTAAGGCAACCCATTTTATGCACATTGAGATGGTTGGCATTTTTTTTCTAGGATGAACAAAAGATGGCTGGGCCAGATTCTAGATGGAAAATTGCTTACATAAATTCATGGACCTTCCCTTTAGATGTCAAACCTTTAATCAGAGTTTTTAATATAATTTCCTGAAATGCTATACTTTACTTTTTCCTCATCATAATGAAATGCTAAAAGTTTATATGAGAAGCATTACTTCACATTTTATCAAAATGCTTAGGAATCATGCTTTTCTCAAGAGTGCATAATATCTGGCATAGACGGCATTCAACTCCCCTGCTAATAGCAACTCTAGATTTATAGGCATCAAGTGACTCTGTACCTGGGGCCATATTCACTCTGAATTCCAACACTCTAGAAATGCGGCATTTAAAACATGAAAAGAATTGCAGTTGGTGCATTAGAAACTTCCAGGTTAACATTTTCATATGCTCAGTTACCATATAAGTAGGGCTACTAATGTGTGCAAATATACAGCAAATAAGGGTGGTAAATTCTGCTTCTGTTCTTTCTGGAAAATGACCATTGATGTATGGTAGCTCAGATGGGAAGTTGAACTATTCTAAGAAAGTCACCGACCCCATATCATCTATCCCAGGAGACATGCCATTGATCAGGGGATGAGGCTACTTCACTAATTCAATCTTTTTAGTGGTCACAGCAGGTCATGACCACCATTGTACTGACATCCCTTCTTTAACTTTATAATCATCATAGATCTCACAGTGGCACAAACTTACTGGGAGAAATATTCATGGACTCTCTTTTTTCTTCAGCAGTGTCTCCCTTTGCCTCCCCACCCGATTTCTGAGTAAATAGGATTTTATCCAGTGAAATCAAAAGGCCACACATGTAAAACTGATAGGCTTTTGTCTTTTAAACATAACTTATAATTAACATGTGGAACTTCCCATTGCCAACCTAAACACCTTCCATGTAAAATAGACTGACAGTAGCAAAGTGCCCATTGGACTTCATGCAGCCTGGAGCACTTCTCCCTTAATGAAAAGCTCTGTGTAGGTTGGTGTTTTAAAGGAGGGAAGAGGGCAGTTGATGTTGGGAATGTGATTCTGGTTATAGTGGAAAAGCTTTAGCAAATAAAGCATTTGCAGCATTTCCTAGTTGCATTCAGATTCTGCATTCATCTGACTTCTCTGGAAATTTGTTCAACAGGTAGAACCCACTTACTGAGAATGTTTCATCCCCCATCCTTGCATTCTATTATTTTGGGCACAGGGATCTCCATTGACCCAAAGGAGTAAAACTGTCTTGGTGGTTCACAGATGCAGATCTGGTCTCTAACATAGCTAGGACCAGATCCAGGAATTGCTTTGAACGTTCAGACGAGGGCCTTAAAATGGCTGCAGAAATGGAGCAGAGCCAGTGCAGTGACTGGGAGCACAGACTTGTTGCGCTGACGGCAGACTAAACAGTGGAGGAGGTGGGCAGCAGCATTTTGCACCAGCTTTAGCAACTCACTGTCAAAATATATCATTAAGGCCAGGAGCTTAGGAGGATTTAAAGCATTATTAGAAACGTGCGTGAATAAGGATATTCACAGTTACATTACATAGTAATTATAAGAGATATAAATCCTTGTGCTTCAAGGTTTAAGTCAACCAGTAACTGCCAGAGGTTAGGCTGAAACTTTCCTTATAGACAGGTTATTTCATAATTGTTTGTTATGGAGTTTCTTGCATCTTCTTCCAAAACTCCAGTTACAGGTCAGGATAAGAACAGATTTTTACCATGTGTCTTATCCAGGGCTACAGTTCCTATGTTCCACTTGGTCTATGCTCTTTCAAGCACATTGTTCTTTACAGGGCCGTCTCCAGGCACCAGCGCAACAAGCAGGTGCTTGGGGTGGCCCATGGAAGAGGGCAGCATGTCTGGCTCTTTGGCCGAAATTTGGTGGCGGGTCCCTCAGTCCCTCTCAGAGGGAAGGACCTGCCGCCGAAGTGCTGCCAACGAAGAAAGAGGTGCAGTGGAGCTGCCGCCAAAGTGCTGCCGATCGCAATCACAACTTTTTTTTCCCCCCACCGCTTGGGGCAGCAAAAACCCTGGAGTCAGCCCTGGTTCTTCAGGAAAATATTTTTTGGATTGCCAGCGGAACTCTTCAAGAAAAATATCAGCATCTCTGTGTCTTATTCATTCTCACTTCCATGTACTTCTCACCCTTATACTTTGGCTGCATAAAATCAAAGTCATCTAGTCCAGTCCCCTGCACTCCTGGCAGGACTAAGTATTTGTCTCACCTGCTCTTAAACACCTCCTGTGGCAGATATTACACAACCTCCCTAGGCAGCTTATTCCAGTGCTTAACTACTCTGACAGTTAGGAAGTTTTTCCCAGTGTTCAAGCTAAACTGCCCTTGTTGCAATATAAGCTCATTGCTTCTTGTCCTATCCTCAGAGGTTAACAAGAACAATTTACTTTTTTCCTCCTAGTAACAACCTTTTATGTACTTGAAAACTGTTATGTCCCCCCTCAGTGTTTTCTTCTCCAGACTAAAGAAACCCAATTTTTCAATCTTTCCTCATAGGTCATGTTTTCTAGTCATTTAATCATTTTGTTGCTCCCCTCTGGGCTTCTTCCAATTTGTCCACTTTCCAGAAATGTGGCACCCAGAACTGAACACAGCTGAGGCCTAGACCAGAAGAATTACTTCTTGGTTCTTGCTTACAACACTCCTGCTGATATATCCCTGAACGATATTCACTTTTTTTTAAACAATGTTACACTGTTGACTCATATTTAGCTGGTGATCCACTATAATCCCCAGATCCTGTCCCACAATACTCCTTCCTAGGCAGACATTTCCCATTTTTTATGTGTGCAATTGATTGTTCTTTCCTAAAGGGAGTACTTTGCATTTGTCCTTATTGAATTTCATCCTGTTTACATCAGACCATTTCTCCAGTTTGTCCAGATCATTTTGAATTTTAATCTGATCCTCCAAAAAATTTACAACCCTCCCAGCTTGGTATCATTCGCAAACTTTGTAAGTGTCTATGCCAGTATCTAAATCATTGATGAAGATATTGAAGAATGTTTTCTTTCATCCTTTATGTCTCTAGCTGGTTTAATCTTATTTTGTGCCTTATCCTTTCTAATTTTGTCCCTCCTGCTTGTGTTTTTTTTTTTATATTCAGCCTTCATAATTTGACCTAATGCCCACTTTTGTAGGACTCTTTTTAGTTTGAGATCATTGAAGGTCTACTGGCTAAGTCAGAGTGGTCTCTTGCCATACTTCCTATCTTTCCTATGCAGTGGGATAGTTTGCTCCGGTGCCTTTAATAATGTATCCTTGAAAAACTGCCAGAGTTCTTGAACTATTTTTCCCCTTAGACTTGCTTCCCATGGGATCTTACCTACCAACTCCTTCAGTTTGCTAAAGTCTGTCTTCTTGAAATCCACTGTCTTTATTCTGCTGTTTTCCCTCCTACTATTCCTTAGAATCACGAACTCTACCATTTCATGTTCTTTTTCACCCAAGCTCCTTTCCACTTTCAAAATCTCAACCAGTTCCTCCCTACTTGTCAAAATCAAATCTAGAACAGCCACTCCTCTAGTAGTTTTCTCCACCTTCTGAAATAAACAAATTGTTTCCATACAGTCCAAGAACTTAGATAAGCTGTACCCTGCTGTGTTATTTTCTTAACAGATGTCTGGGTAGTTCAAGTGCCCCATCACCACCAAGTCCTGTGCTTTGGATGATTTTGTTAGTTGTTTAACAAAAGCCTCATTCACCTCTTCTTCCAAGTTAGGTGACCTGTAGTAGACTCCCACCATAACATCACCCTTGGTTTTTTTTCCCCCCTTTTATCCCTATCCAGAGACTTTCAACAAGTCTGTCTCCTATTTCCATCTCAACCTCAGTCCAAATGTATACATTTTTAATATATAAGGCAACACCTCCTCCATTTCCCCCGCTTTTTCTTCCTTCCTGAGTAAGCTGTACCCTTTCATGACAATAGTCCAATCATGTGTATTATCCCATCAAGTCACTGTGATGCTAACTATGTCATAGTTGTGTTTATTAACTAGCATTTCAAGTTTTTCCTTCTTATTCCTCATACTTCTCACATTAGTATACAGACATATAAAATAGTGATTTGATTTCCCCTCTCTGTTCACTCTTGTCTTTTCCTTATCCCTCTATAATGGTCCATGCTTCCCCCAGATTCCAACCCTTTTCCCAGGTCTCCATGTGTTTGACTTACCTCTGGGCTTTTGTCTGCTGCCCCCATCAAACCTAGTTTAGAGGCCTCCTTTCTAAGTTAGCCAGTCTGTCCAGCCAGTCCAAAGATGCTCTTCCCCTCCTTGATAGGTGGATCCCATCTCTGCTTAGCAGCCCTTCTTTTCTGGAAGCTGAAGCTGAAGCAAGGAAGCTGAAGCCTTCCTGTCAACACCATCCTTGCAGCCAGGCATTCAACACCAGAATAAAGCTGTCTCTACCTGGGCCCCTACCCTTGACCAGAAGGATCGAAGAGAACACCACCTGCACCCCCAACTCTTTTACTGTTACTCCCAGAACCCAGTAGTCACTTCTGCTCTGTTCAGGTTACACCTCGCAGTATCATTAGTGCCCACATGGATGAGTGGCATGGGGTAGTAGTCAGAGGGCCGCATGATTCTTGACAATCCCTCTGTAATGTCTCGGATATGGGCCCCTGGCAGGCAGCATACCTCCTGGATTGCCATGTCAGGCCAACAGATGGGTGCCTCCTTCCCCCTCAGAAAAGAATCACCAAGCACCACTACCCTATGTTTCCATTTAGGAGTGGTGGCTGTGATCCTCCCAGCCTTGGAGGTACAGAGCTTCTCCTCCTCCACCTTTGGGGGCGATTCCTCATCACTCATTGCCAGAGCAGCATAACAGTTCTTTACCATGTGGTGATATGGGTTGGGAATAGGGGTGGAGTACTGCCTGCTGCCAGAAGTAACCAACAACCAGTATCCTACCTGTGACAGACCCATATCTTCCTCCCCCTGTGTCATGACAGCAGTTATCTCTAGCTGGATAGCTTCCTCAGCCTTGGGCATCTCCATATGAATATTCACAATGAATTTCTCATGTGAACAGATGCTCCTCAGCCTACCCACCTCCTCCTGGAGCTCTTCCACCTGCTTCCTGAGAGACTCCACCAGCAGACACCTTTCATGCTGGATGGTCCCTCAAGCCTGACTTTCTATGAAAGGGAAATGCAGGCCATAGTTTTTGCAAATCCACACCAGGAGCTGGGTAGAGGCATCCGTGGTCAGGTTCTCTGTCTGGATACAGGTGCAGGTAGAGGAGACAGCAATGGGGCCCTTCCTAATCATACCAATTATATTATCTCTCCCTCCAACAAACTTCCTTGTTTGCTGTCCACTGTTCACTAGCTCCCCTTGGTCGCTTAGGCTCTGGCTTTTTGAGCCCTATTCTCCTAGGTCAGCCCTACTGTTATGCTCATACAAAGCACACAGGATCTTTTCAGGAAAAGGCAAATACACAGCATTTATTGAGAATACAACAGGTAGCATATGCTTTTCAGTCACACACACACACATACATACACACATACACAAAATCCTGCCAGTTGATGTTGATAGTTACCAGTCTGTTGTAGCTCGAGTCAATCTAATGGCCAGTTGGATTCAGCAGGAGTGTGGAGCTGGGCTCTTGTTTGTTGTGATCTGATGCTCTGAGGCTTCGCAGGACTGAACCCAAAGTTCCATGGCAAAAAACCCCAGCTGTATAGTTGTAAATTCCCATTTGAGTCTATGTATTTTGCAATGTCATCCTGTAATCATTAGTCCTTAAGTGGTGTTATCATTTGATGGTTATTGTCAGGTTTCCCATCGATATCTTCTATTTGTTGTCTCACCTGCCTCACCTCTGAGGTCGTCAATGCTGCTAACATGTTTAACATTGGATACAATGGATTTTTTCTGATTGTCTCCTGGTCTTTCAAAGCCTCTCACTTTTTCTTGACCATCTGGACATTTGTGATGGCTTTCACACCTTATCTTTTCCTGATGCATGCATTCCTCATTCACACAAACAATCTCTTACAGAAACCTTAAAAGGTATACAGACAGCAGTATTGTATATTCAGAAGAGTACATTGTTAATCAAGCCTTGCTAAATCTTATAACTAAAACAATTCACATTGGGGCTTTAGGCCCTCAACATTCCTCTAATCTCCTTAACATAGATACAATACAAGATCCTGTCTCTTACTTACTAAAACCTTAAAACAAAGAAATGTATATTTAACTAGAGTGCCTAATTTGTAATACATATAGGAAACCATAGTAGACATTATAACTTATCCTAAAACAAAAGGGTGACCACAATCAGTCATAAGGATTGTTATGGTCTGTCATTCCTTTCTGCTATTCAAAAAGGGTGGCTGACAGGATGAAATCAAATCATACATTAATTCTCATGGGACATTATAAAATCCTGCTCCTACTCTACCTTCTCGTTAATAACACACACAGGGAGAGGGTGATCACAAGGCTTGTGTAGTATCTCTGTAGGTGAATGGAGTGCAGATATGAAAGGAGATCTTTATTTATTTTCTTACTAGTTCTTTCTACCCCCTTTCTTGTCGTTCCCACAGCCAGAGCCATGCTACCTTCAATGACCCCTCCAGAATTGTTTTTTCCTACTCCAATCTACCCTCATTATTCATCAATGGCCAGACACTCTGAACTTGTCTGATGCATTTTGAACAGTGTGCTGAATACGTGCAAGGCCAAAACAGTAGAATCTTCCCTGCTACCATTTCTCTTTCAAAGTTTTGTTGATTTAATTTGCATTTGAACAGGCCTTGCTTACCATTGCTACACCACAATCCATTATCCACCTCTGCATCACACTGACAACATACTTTCCCCCTTTCTTGGTTAAAGTGTGCATTCTATGCAGGTCGTCATACCTTGCCCATCACCATAGTATCTGAACGCCTGAGCATATGATGATGTCCTATGAATTCATGATCTTACTTAAGCAATGCCTGTAATTTCTTTGAGCCAGTCTCTTGTAACACCATTAAATGATCCTTGAGATTTAAATACAGACATAGGTTCAAATTTATTTCTAGTGCAACACCACAGCAATCAACGGTTGCCCAAGGGATGAATCTGTTTTGAGTTATTTTATTTCATATCATTTTATTTAATAGCTGTATTACCTCTGGATAAGCAGAATCTGAGAAACACTTCTTAATCGGTCTTTTCTAAAATAATTATATTGCTTCCACACAGGAGATGTCTTGAAATCCTACCTTTATCAACACATTCTATATAGCCATGTATAGCCATTGCTTCAGTTGTTTGACAAGTTAATCAGGTAAATCACTCATTTCTGTGCCTTTCTGAAACCCATAAAAGATAATGGACAGAAAAATGGACAATATGTTAGATTTCATTTAACTGCTGGTTTATTGCCCACTTCATGAGAGAATGTAAATAAGAATCTAGTCTCCCAGCTATCATATTTCTCATAAAATGGTCACAAATTGCTGATGCAGGTGCAATCCTCTTGTATATACATTTTACCAGGTACTGCTCATCAACACACCAAACGAGCATTACAAAGGTCAGTCAAAATAAATTATACTGTCAGGATTTCCAAGTAGCTTTGGAAACAAGGAGTAGGTTATTTCCTTTTTATTAGAGAAACGAGTGGACACACAGACACAATTTGCCAATTTACTTACAATGTGTAAAACTGCTACAGAGCATAGTTTTAAACAAAGATTCATATTAAACAGCAAAATCAGCACAGCCAGCATACTCACAACCTGCAATAAAGACTTTGCTATGAAAAACTCCTCTCAAACAGCACCCATATGGAACTAATACTCAATTCTGTTTCTGTTGAGTCTTTGTATCAGCCTTGCTTATTTCTCCAAAGTGTGTGCTTAAGATATTTCCATGAAGTACACATTTCCTTTATCAACCATTTTACCTTAGGATTATGCAAGTGACTTCACCTTCTCCCCACACAGCTGAAGGTTTGAGCCTCTCTGTCCAAGATGGTATACAATTCAAAAGAAAGCCACTTAAACTTGCATTGTCAATAGAGACATGCCATTATCCCTTTTAACCCCAACCCTTCTTCCCTGAATTTTGATGGTTTGTATTAAATGGCACCTGGATCCGAATCACACCTAGTCAGGGTTTTACAAAGCTTAAACTTGACCAATGAGATTTTGAAAAACCAAAATATGACTTCCCCCATCTATCTCAATGATCCTGATTTTATTAAAAAGTCATCTTCCACATCGAAGGCAATGGCCTGTTTAAATGTCTCATAATGGATATAATTCTAATTTTCAGTTGCTGGGTTTTTTTTCTTTCACATCATGTAAATAACTTTTATACATTTATTAATTCTATATTTATGCCACATCACCCATAATACAGTTTATTCCATAAGTAATATAAGTTTATTCTTCGACTTTTGCACATACACTAAAGAACAGAGTTTTATTTTTGCTTATTTAGGTATTGGAAATGTAGATATTGTGAGAGAGCCAGAAATCCTGATATAATTCTCAATAGGGGCACCTTTACACTGGACCTGAGAATGCACACAAACAATTCTCCCAGATCCTAGTGTAAATTATAATGAAGAATGATTGCTCCCTTGCATTGTCACCCTTCTGCTTTAAGACATAATCATGTTCAAAGCTACAAAGGATTTCTGGGGAGGTGTGCACACGTGTGTATCTGCACTTGAAGTAAAAGCAACAAAGCTGGCTCTTACCACTGTCACAGTGACAGAGATTACAAGTAGTGAGTGGAATCTAAGATTTAAGGTAAGATAGGCCTCATAAGAGACCTCATACCTGAAGCTTTGGACTCACACTATCTAGGCACAGAGTGTGTTAGAAGGCAAGTTGTGGAAGCCTTATGTAAATGGGATGACCACAAGGAAAAGGTGCAAATTAGAACTCATCATAACATTTCATGAGAAAGTCTTCCCTCTGAAAAATACAGTTATGTTAAAACCAAACTTTTTTCACTGAAAAATGTGAACTTTGATGAAACATTTCAATTTTCCCATGGGAAGTGCCAAAATGGATTTTTTTTTGTTCAGTTTCCAAAACTAAATGGCATTTTATGTCAATTAGCAAGACAAGGTGAGTGAGATAATATCTTTATTGGACCAATTTCTGGTGAGAGAAACAAGCTTTTGAGTTCTGTGAGGCTTGAAGGCTTTCTCTTTCACCAGCAGAAGTTGTTCCAATGAAAGAAATTACCTCACCCACCTTGTCTCTCTAATATTCTGGGACCAACATGGCTACAACCACACTGCAAACAACATTTTATGTCAATGTCAATTTGAAAGGGGAAAAATGCAGATTTTCATTTGAAATTCCTTGCTGGAGGTATATCAGTTTTCCATCCAGCTCTAGTGTGAATGCTGATCCAGTAACAGCGATAAGATTTCATGCTCCAGGTAGCCTCACTCTGCTGTGGCAGCAATTTTGTAAGAAGTTAAAAAACAGGCTGAGGTGGGGAGAGGAATTAAAAGAAAAATCAGTGACTCTAGAGAGCACAGTGAGTTACACCTATTTTCAAATAGGCATTAAAATAAAATACATGTATTGTTTATATTACTGTAGTACCTATAAGCCCTAGTCATGGGCCAGCACCCCATTGTGCTAGGCCAATGTTTCTCAAACTGGGGTGGCCTCTTGAGTAGGGAAAGCCCCTGAGCCAGTTTGTTTACCTGCCGCGTCTGCAGGTCCGGCCGATCGCGGCTCCAACTGGCCGTGGTTTGCTGCTCCAGGCCAATGGGAGCTGCTGAAAGCGGCGCGGGCTGCCAGGGGCTTTCCCTACACAAGCGGCGACCCCAGTTTGAGAAACACTGTGCTAGGCACTGTACAGACACAGAACAAATAGATGCTCCCTGCCCCAAAGGGATTATAATCATAATATAAGACAAGACACAATAGATGGATACAGACAGATGGGAGAATACAAGTAACGACAATACTGGTCAGCAGACTAGTCAGTGGTCTGTTTGATAATATGTTGTATTTAGCCAAATGCCTTTTTCTAATATATAATCTAAACATCAAACATTCAAATTCAAACATCAAATACAAAACCATATGCTGAAGGAAAATGTTGAACAAAGAAAAAAGATCAGGAGTTCAGGGCACTGGCAAAGTTAGCATTGCTATTCAGTCAGGGGCAGCTCTATGAATTCCGCCGCCCCAAGCAGGGTGGCGCACCACGCTGCTCGCGCTGCCGGGCGCCGGTCCCACGCCTCCGCAGGACCTCCCGCAGACGTGCCGCTGGTCCCGCACCTACGGTGGAGCTTCCACAGTCATGCCTGTGGGAGGTCCACACGAGCCGCGGGACCAGCGCACCCGCCGCAGTCATGCCTGCGGGAGGTCCGGTTGTCCCGCGGCTCCGTTGGACCTCCCGCAGGCATGACTGCGGAAGGTCCGCTGGACCCGCCTGCCGCCCTCCAGTTAAAATGCCGCCCCACGCGCGCGCTTGGCGCGCTGGGGTCTGGAGCCGGCCCTGTATGCAGTAGACTCCCCTTTTCAATAATTTCAGTGTTTTCAGTCTTATTTGTGTCCGAAATAGATTGCGATTCGATCAGCTTTAAATTGGGAGAGGAAAATCAGGCAGGACCAGAATAAGGTGCAAAGCCAAGTGGCTGTGTTTATTTGGGGGAAAGTCACAACTTGGGCCAAGGGAGAGAGGCAATTTTTAGCTGGGATGTTGTCAGGCAATATAAACAACCTAAAAAATCATTAACAGTACAATTCTATACTGCTCACTGCACCACACTGGATAGGCAGACACACCAATCACACAAGATGGGAATCGGGTTCGTCAGGGCGATACCCGGTGCAACACAGGAAAGAGACCCACAGGCCACTGCCTCAACTGCCCTTGCTTTCACACTAAGGGTAAACCCAGAGTGTGGTGCGGCTGCAGTTGGGCAGATTCCACTCACACAGACTGCGGGGACAGGAACCCCTTGGTCAGCTAATCCCCAGGTGGAGACAGCTCCCAGACACAAACACTCCGGACAAAGACAGAGAGGTGACTCACACACTTAAAACAGTTTACAATAAACAATTTATTAAAACCTTAGAACAACTATACACCTAGGCAATTGTGCAATTATGAGCTCAATACTTTAATCCTTAACACTGTGTACACACTTGGTACTGGGTTAGGAAGGGGAAAAATAGGAGGCTAGATAAGCAAACTGCCAGAAATTAGAAAACAAATACCGCACTCCAGGCGCAGCTGACCAGCAGAGCAGACATCAGAAGCATGATGAGGTGCCAGGAACAGGTCCAAGGCGACAACGAAGACGACACGACACGGGCTAGCTATACTGGGAGGAGACCCTGGCCGAAAGGTTGATCAGGTCCTTCAGCTGACACGCGGATACTCCACACAGATTTTGGGGGGAAACCTAGTTTTATAGAAAGGGTCTCACTCACTCGTGTCAACATCTGATTGGTCCCTGGTTCCCCCTCCCTCCAGGCTCCGAGCTGTTGCCCGCCACGCCGGCAGGATTTGCACACGGCACACTGGGGTATCTGGGCAGAATTAGGTCTCTGTATACAGTACTCTGGAGTTGCTGGGCAGAACTAGCCTGACCTCCAGACGACCGGGCCCAACAAGAGCGGGAAAATGCATACTACGGAGTTGCTGGGCAGAATCAGGTCTCTGCACACTGCACTAGCCTGACCTTTAGACGGCCCAACAGAAAAAAAAACAGGAAAGTACACACAGCACTTTAGTGTTGCTGGGCAGGATTAGGTCTCTGCCCTTTCCTATGCAACAAGAACCTGGTCCAAGATGGAGGCTGCCTTGTCCTTTTAACAGGACAAGATGGCCGTGGACCGACAATTGGCCATACAGAGCCATAACTGCGTATCGGGTTGTGACAATTTGCTCTGTTGGGAAAGAGCTGGGACTCAGTTATCTTCCCTGGTAGTGATAGTTCAAAACTCTATATCAGTTGAAGAGGAGATTGAGCTGTTAAAGGCATGATCTGCAGTAAAGGCAAATAGGAAGAGACTCAAATCTATGTGGCCCCTGAGATGAGTGAGAGGAGCTGAGATACGTCTGTACAGAGTGAAGGCAAAAGAGATACTAATGACAGTTCAGAATGTTCCCAATCCCAGGAGAGAGGGGAGGTTGAGGAGGGAAGGGAGGGTGATATGAGTCCCTGATTTTGAGGGAAAAATGTATCAGAAGTTGCCTATTTGCTATTCAATAGAAGAGTCAAACTCATCCTTCCTAGGATGGAACCCATCTGAACATCAGGGACTAGAAATTTCAGCTCCTGACTAGCCACATTTTTTTTGTAAACTTTAGATGGACTCCACGTGGTAACTGGAATATCAATCTAAATACCTGGGGTGAAATCCTGATCCCAGTGAAGTCAGTGACAAAACTCCCATTGACTTCAATGGAGCAGGATTTCACCCCTAACTTATGGATGTAAATATTTGAATCCCAAAATTTTCAAACTTGTGTGCCTAAAATTAGGCACCTTAAATCCATAGTTAGGCACACAGCTATGATGCCTAGAATTAGGTCCTGATGTTTCAAATCATTGGCCTATATTTCTAATTCTGAATATTGAGCCCACAGGTCATTAAGTGAAAACATATAAGCAGTTATTTGTGGACCTAAAATGGTGCATGTCAAAACTGTGCTCCTTTCTGAGAATGTGGAGGGTAATGCTGGTCCCCTGAGTCAGACACTGTCAAATGAATTTCAAAAGGGAGAATCACCAGGGTACATTTCATTGCAACAGAAACATTTTGCCACCTTTCAAATGCCATCCCGAATTGTATCCCCAGCCTCTTTCCATTCCTCCCCAAAATACTAAAAATGAATTATTCAGCCAGACCACTGCTCTGAATTCAAGCTTAGCCTACTGGAAGCATTGCAATGATTATTCACCTTTAATAGTTTACGTGATTTTATGGCACTTCACTTTCTTTCTGAAACACTAGCATTCTTTGCCTATCATTTTTTTTCTCAGCAATCTTTTTTATTCTTTCCTGGGGGACTCTTTGAATGAAGGAAGTCTCAAGATTGTTGGTGCTGTATACAAGATAACAGATCCCAATAGGAAGTGTTTTTCATTTACAAATTATGCAATGATTCTTCACGTTTTTATTCTGTTAGCTGTAATCAAGAGCTGTATTTGAGACTGTTGGACAACCTTGGGTCTTCTATGTCTTTAGGAAACTGCACCCTTTGGTCCCCATGGTAATGGCTTGCATGCAATCTAAATTAATGGAGCAGCTTTGGAGGTGACTTGAAGTCGCTGTAAATACTTCCTAGAATAACAACGTGAAAATTTAAAAAAAAACAAAAACCACAAACCAAACCTTTGAAATGTCATTACTTGGCCTCTCTCTGTGACCCAAAATAACCATTCACTGTAGATTCACAGTTGCAGGGTTAATTATTTAAAAATTACACATTAGAATTTAAAAAAATAAAACCTACGCCTCTCTAGAAAGCTCAGACGTTTTACTAGATGATAAAGACTGCAGAATAGAATGCCAAAAGGTCAGCAAAACTAACAGGGTTATCTTCAGGGATGTGCTCTTTAAACTGTGATAATTGTTTAACTTCTCACAAAGGCAGGTGTGATGCTTGACACCTGAGTGCTTGCAAAGGCTGGCCCTCAGTCTCTCTGGCACAGAGAGTGCTAATAGATTTTGGCAGGTTTGCAGGGATACCATAGTAAAGGTAAAGAAAGGAAGAGTTACATTATGCAATAGATATCGCTGACACAATTCATAATGGAAATGACATATTTGCAAATTGCTTTCTTGCTGCCCGTCCCTGCTCTGTAAATCAACATTCCATTATCAAGATTTTTAAATTTTACACTTAAAAAAAATTGTTGACCTTCAAGTTAGTTCTATTAAAAACAATATAATTTGATTCAAATGAATGGAGCTGAAAAGGATCTCTGCAGAAAGTGTGATACTGTCTTAATTAAAAGTGCACTACTGTGCAAGAATATAAGGTCAGATGCAGTAATGTATTAGCAGAAGCTGACTGACCAAAAGTCAAAAATCCTAAAAATGTTAATTAAATGTTTTTAAAACTCACTGACTATTGCATAAAATTAGATATTCTTCTTCTCTACACAAATCTGCTTCAGCAAAAGGAACAAAACCCAACCCGTGCTGTCATGGCACATCTAAACACATGCCATTATCTAGTGTATTTAGTAGCTTGGCTTTTTTTGAAGAATCATTTACCGATAATCATAAAAAAAGAGAATCAAGTCTATTAAATTTCTATCTTGGGGTCAGCATTACAGATTGCAGATATTAAGAGAAGAGGTGGTCAATATTTTTCAAAGAAACAGTGCTCTTTTGGAAAACGCTAAACCAAAACATTTGGCAGGACCATATCAATTTTGTCAAAACTTTCAATGGAAACCAGCCAGGGATGTAGGCCTGTTTTCCTGCCAACTCACCGTTTATCCAGCCATGCAGCTAGCAGGGAAAGTGCTAGGTTCCTGGCCTGCCCAAATCCCATGGCTGCTAGCTCCCTGGGCTGCCTAACTCCCTGGGTTGCCCAACTCCCCAGGTTGCCCAACTCCCCAGGTTGCCCAACTCCCCAGGTTGCTCAGCGAGTTAGACATCTTGCTACCCATGGAACAAGCCAAAAAAAAAATCCATTTTGGTTTTCCCAGAACAGATTCTTCACAAGTTGAACTCCTATGAAAAATGTTTGACCTTTCAATCTGATTTTGGGTGAATACAAAATTTCTTTTTTCAAGGGAGGTAATTTTTGCCAACTGTAATTAAGATTCATACAGTTTAAGACCAGAAGGGACCATTAGATCATCTAGTCCAGCGCGGCCACCAGGGGCTTTTCTTGTGGCCACAGCCTCCTGGGCTGTGATTTGGGGAGGGGAGGGGGTAACAAAGTAGCAGCCCCTCCCTGTTGCTCCTGGATGCACCGCCTTGGTGTTGGGCCCCGCCCCCATCTGGAGATACCTGGGGCACAACGCTGGAGGAGCTGGCAGCCAGAGAGTTCCCCACGTTCCCAGGGGCGATGGGGCTCAGGCTTTGGACTTCAGCCCTGAGGTGGAGGGGCAAAAGGCTCTGGCCATGGGGCTTTGGGTTCCAGCCCTGGGCTCTAGCTGTGCAGTGGCAGGCCCCAGCAACCAATACTCTGTCCCTGGGCCCCGGCTGCAGGGCCTCAGGCTCTGCCTATGAGGCTTCAGGCTCCAGCCCCCCGCTGCCTCCCCAACCCTCCATCCATGGGCGCCAACTTATATGGGCTCGTGGAGCTAAAGCCCCAGGAATATTCAAAATCAGGGGCTCTGCTCCAACAATATTTGGAGCTAGGTTTCGCCCCTTTAAATCCCAGCCGCGGACAGGAATCAGAGGGCTCTGGGCTGCCCGCTGCGGCGGGGAGCCCAGAGCCTTTTAAATCCCAGCCGCGGCTGGGAATCAGAGGGCTCTGGGCTGCCCGCTGCTGCGGGGAGCCCAGAGCCTTTTAAATCCCAGCCGCAGTTGGAAATCAGAGGGCTGTGGGCTGCCTGCAACCGCGGGGAGCCCAGAGCCCTTTAAATCCCAGCCGCAGTTGGGAATCAGAGGGCCCTGGGCTGCCTGCAACCGCGGGGAGCCCAGAGCCCTTTAAATCCCAGCCGCGGCTGGGAATCAGAGGGCTCTGGGCTGCCCGCTGCGGCGGGGAGCCCAGAGCCTTTTAAATCCCAGCCCCGGCCGGGAATCAGAGGGCTCTGGGCTGCCTGCAACCGTGGGGAGCCCAGAGCCCTTTAAATCCCAGCCGCGGCTGGGAATCAGAGGTCTCTGGGCTGCCCGCTGCGGCGGGGAGCCCAGAGCCTTTTAAATCCCAGCCGCGGACGGGAATCAGAGGGCTCTGGGCTGCCTGCAACCGCAGGGAGCCCAGAGCCCTTTAAATCCCAGCCGCGGCGGGGAATCAGAGGGCTCTGGGCTGCCCGCTGCGGCGGGGAGCCCAGAGCCCTTTAAATCTCAGCCGCGGCTGGGAATCAGAGGGCTCTGGGCTGTCCGCTGCGGCGGGGAGCCCAGAGCCTTTTAAATCCCAGCCGCAGTTGGGAATCAGAGGGCTCTGGGCTGCCTGCAACCGCGGGGAGCCCAGAGCCCTTTAAATCTCTGCCGCGGCTGGGAATCAGAGGGCTCCGGGCTGCCCGCAGGGGCAGAGAGCCTAGAGCCCTTTGAATCCCAGCCACGGCGGCTGGGATTTAAAGGGCTCTGGGCTCCCCGCGGCTGCCAGCAGCTCAGAGCCCTTTGAATCCCAGCCCCTGGCCGCTGATTGCCCCCTCCCCAGACCTCTGTCCCAACTGCCCCCAGGACCCCCACCCCCTATCTAAGCACCACTGGTCCTTATCCCCCGTTACCCACTCCCGAGACAACTGCCCCTAACTGCCCCTTGGGACCCCAGCCCCTATCTAAGCCTCCCTTCTCCTTGTCCCCAACTGCCCCCTCCTGAGACCCCACCCAACTTCCCCCCCGGACCCCCACGCCCGACCTGTCCCCGGATAAACCTCCTAGACTCCCATGCCTATCCTACTGCTGCCTGTCCCCTGACTGCCCCTCCGAACCTCTGCCCCATCCAACCCACTCTGCTCCTTGTCCCTTGACTGGCCCCTGGAACCCCTACCCCTTCTCCAACCTTGTAATCTTGTGGCACTGACGCGTTGTAGCTTCATTTTATATCGGCTTACAGGGCGGGAGTGGGGGGGGCACCACCATTTTGGGCCCCACCAAAAATTATACAAACCTGCCGCCTATGCCTCCATCCAGGGCTTAGTTTATCCCCAGGCTTGCCAGGGATGAGTACATCTGCTGAAAAATGTGATATTTGTATGTTTGTTAATATCACTTTTCACAACAGACTTTCTAGCTAAAAATACATACATTACAATGATTTGGAGACGTATATGTGCATATGTATTTGTTGTTCCTAAAGCTAATTACGTATTTTAGGAAAAAATGTGACTGCGGCCACCACCAAGAGTTTGTGGCTGTACTCTGAGGCCACCAAAATTTTTTTCTGAGAACCCCTGATCTAGTCTGACCTCCAGTATGTCACAGGCCATTAAATTTCAACCCCTTACCCCTGTATTGAGCTCAGTAACTTGAGTTTGATTGGGGAAAGTATATCTTGATCTGAAGTTAAGTGGAAAATTGAAAGGTGTGCTCTGAGATGTACCAGTCATGCTAGATATTGACTATGATTATTTGCTTCTTCTCATTTCAATTTCATTGGCTTTTTTATATATGCTCAACATTCTTCTTGCAAGCAGCCACAGTGGTTGTTTTATAATAACTTTACATATAAGTTTATTACTCTCCACAAGGTGTCCCATAAATCATTTGATCACATCCACTTGTGCTGGATTGTCTTCCCTAAATAATTTCTTGCCTCTGCCTCAGTTAGAAAAAAAAATGGAGTGGTTCCAAGTGGAACGTGAATAGTGTTCTCCACCTCAGAGCGAGTGGCCAAGGTTTTCTATGGAGCTGCCTATATGGAACTCATCTATCTCCCCTCCCCTCCCTCCAGAGGTATTCTAGTAATTTCTCTAAGGGCAGGATTGTGACCTTAACTAGGCACCCTTGGAGCGATGGAATGTAAGAAACCCTCTTACTTCTGTGTGTTTGCGACCCTTATTGCCGATATCCAGCACAGTAGGAAAAGCAGCCTTCATGGGTCCGCTGCTCCCCTCTCCCCCATGCAGATGGGCAGGGAGTGGGTGGAGCTCTCAAAGCATCAACAAGCAAAACTGAGCCAACATGGCAGGAGAAGTAATGATGCATCATGTACAGGGGAGGTTTACCCCCCTGCCCCTCTCCAGAGCAAAGTGGGAGCTAGTAACCAGGCTGTGACTTAGAATTCCTGGTCTGCCTCTGGGGTAGTAACAGCCAAGAGCTTGCCCTGATTTTGTGCTTGTGGCAAAGCTAAAACTGAGCCAAAAATGTGTATTTCATAAATGTACATCTCCAAAAACATTTAAATTGCCAATAGGGATTTTTAGTTTAATATGTGGGATTTCAGATATATCTTAGAGACACTCTATTTATTTAAGATAAAAGCACTATTGGAACATAAACCTGGAACAATCCTAGGGAAATAAATATTGTCTGGATGCCATGACTGATAAAGGTGCCAGAAAAGCTGAATTGCTGTGTTACAGACAAAGCTCCAAGCACTGCAACATCTCAGGGTGGCATTTTTGCCTCATAGTCATAGAATAGACCCCATCCCTTCCCCTTTCCAGCTCTGAAAACGGAACAGCTTCCAGTCAGCAAACTTTTCAGTGAATGCTTCTTGTCAGAATCAGGAATGACAGTCAGTTAAAGCAGAGTACCTGTGTATCAGGTAGCAGGGCGATAAGTATATTTATTGTCTCCAAGATTGTCAGCCAGTCTCTTACAATATTTGGTTTTGATAGAATGTTATTTATAAAAAGAAAGCTTCTAGGAAATTAAAATGATACCTTGCTTCCTGTTAAATGCAGATCCTGAAATTAGTCAAGTTTTCCTGATTTACATTAGATTTAATCTCCTCTCTCCTTCACCTATTCAACCTGAGATTTATCAGAGGCTTCCTGAGTGACTGGCTTCACCTTGACAACTAACAAATTTTACAGAGTAGGCTCACAGTGCTTCACAGTCTATAAAAAAAATTCAACAACCCAAAAACCAACCAACCAAACAGATATCAGCAACTAAACCTCCAGATGTTCCTGACGGCTAGCAAATCAAAACTCTTACCTATCCAAGATAAAACCAGAGCTCCCTGTGATTGTCATGCAATTACACTGTGGTGGTAAAGTTGAACAAAAATGATTGTAAACATTTGAGTAGTTAATTCCAACGAAAATTTCACTTTGATCATAGGAGGTATCAAATATTTAATGTGTTAAGTAAATAAATTATAGTATGCTAACAACATAGCAAGACCAAACTTAAAATCAGGTATGTTTTCCTTCTAATCTAGTTGTAAATATAATTTACATTTGGGCAATTTTTTCATTACAGCATTTGATTACATGTGGAATTAGATACAGGATTAATTAATTAGTAAAGGATCAATTGTGTCCTAAGGGTTAGATAGTCAAAAGAACTCAAAGTCAGAGTCTCTTCTGAGTTCTGGCTTCTTCATACTGCTCTTATGGTGGAAAGAGAACAGAAAGCAGGAGATCTGTGTGTTGGGGGGCGGGGTTATCTATCTAACGTACTTATATGCTCCCCCTGCCCGCATTACCAGAATATTTGAGCACTTCACACTCTTTAATGCATTTATCCTCACAGCACCCCTATGAGGTAGGGAAATACCTTAGTATCATTTTATGGGGTGTGGAGGAGGCAGTTTGTATCAACTGGAGTCTCTGGAGTCACAGGCTACTGCCCTAACCACGGTATCATCCTTCCTCCCCATCACTTTGCTCCCTGTTCTCAGCTGACGCAGGACTTGGGAAGCCAGCCCCAGTGCTCAGTCCAGCCCTGACATAAGGAGCCAGGAGAGCACATAACAAGCGTACAGTGCACACTCTCAGGGGGCGTATGACCCTTTGAGGACTCTCGCCAGCTGGTATCAGTTAGAGCGGACAAATTTAGGGTCTGATATCTTAGTTAGAGGAGCCTGTAGGCTGCTTTAACCTTCAATGGAGCTGTGATTGCCTCAGTCTGACCTAGAGATTCAGGGAGCTGTAACTGCCCTCCCCGCCCCACACACACCTTCCAAGTTCCCCTCCCCACACACAGATTGGATCTGAGTGCTGAGATCCATACATTTTAAGGCTTGAAAGGACCATTATGGTCATCTAGTCTGACCAGCATCACGCAGGCTATAGAGTTTGACTAGTAGATACAAGGGTGCTGAGGATCATATAAGGATTTTGATAGATGGACAGATAGATACCTTACATTTCTCACCGCTGCAGAACTGAGTATTAACCATCCTGAGCCTCAGACCGGGATATATATATATTGGGAGAAACTTCATACTTGGAGAAATAAGTTAATATTTTTGCAACTGGCTGAAGATGCTAGGGAATTTGGAGTGTTAGAAGCAGTCCCAGTGGAGATGGATTAGAAACTGATGGAGGAAGCTCAAAAGGTTTGAAACTTTATTTCAAGAGTTTGAATTCTTATTCACAAAATACTCTTTGATATACTTGAAAATGACAGATAGAAAATTAAAAGGTCTTAAATGAACTCTTGGCCTCAGTTTAAAGGTACATGTTCAAAAATTTTCCGTTTGAAGATTATTCTGGTGGAACAGTGTGTCATCTGATAGAGAGAATTTAAACGTTACATTAAATGACTAGCAACTTCACATATCAAGCTTTATGCTTAAAATGGAGCATGGATTTGAAGAAGAGTAGAAATAGATGCTGTAATCTCAGCATTGATACCCTCCTTAGGGGATAGTTTCTGATGTCTAGGATTTGGCAAGGCTGGAATTGCAGACAGTGAAGGACTGAGTTGCGGAAGCAAAACAAAGTCTAACCTCCATGTCCCAGGCTTTGTCAACACTGGGAAAATCCATCATGTTAACAGAAGTGTTAACACATTTTAATTAGCATACTGTTAAACATGATTTTGCTTTTACCACGGATGAAGTCAGCGCTGCGAAGAAATATTATTAAGCCTAAAGATTAATAAAACAATCAATTTTCCCACTGTAGATGAGGCCTCTGAGAATTACAGGGAAGAAACTAAAAGGATCCAGTCAACTCCTTTGTCGTGGCAAATTTAGATCAGCTAATAGTGGAGAAATAGTGGTTGGTGATAAAGAAGTCAAATGAGTATTTATATCAGCTTAAGGAATTTGTTGGAATTAATGGTTATGAAACACAACTTAAGAATGTTAACATACCTGAATTCTATTAACTTGGCAATATAGACTCTTCCAAGACATTTCTGGTGAAAATACAATTCTATATTCTTGTGCTGACAGCTAGACAGGTTAATACTCTCAGGTCTTCAGTTTTACCTTAGAAAACATCATTACAGTTTGACTCCATTTATACAGAATTCCTTTTTAACCAGTGCTTAGTCTTGTTCTCTGATGCTTTACCAAAGTTATTATTCCAGTCCAGGTACCCAGATCCAGAGTACTGTGAAAAATGACACCACTCGACTTTCCTAAAGCTGACCAGACCCAGGCTACAGGTTATGATTTGAGTTCTCACTACTGGAGAACTGTGAAGAACCGGGCAATTTCCTTAATATTGGCAGACTGACAGGAGCATACTCAGTACCCAGGCTGGCCAGAAAAGGCACTGAGAGAGACAGCAATTGGGGTCTCCTAAACCAAAAGTATATTGAGCAGCATTATTTCCAGCTGGTCATCTTGAGATAGCTGGAATATGGCTCCTTCTATGCCATGAAAAATGCTAAAATTAGCTGCATGCCTGAAAATCTGCAAATTCCCTAAATAAACTGAACTTATATTTTCCTCTGTGATTTTCAAATATGTGTTTTTACTTAAATAAGCTGATAGATAATGGATCCATTACTTCTGATTTCTCCTAGGATCGGCTGACGTGGGGTAATAAATACATCTTCGAGGAGAGGGATGCAGGCAGCATCACTCACTATCCATTTCTGTCTCACTGGGGATTGCTTATCAGACAGGATTTTCAAAGCTATAGGCTATGCCATGTCCAAGAGCATTTTACAGCAAAAACTAAACTTCAGAGTAAATTTGCATGTAAACTGAAGTACTAAAAGAGCTGTGTAGTGTACTTAGAGTAAGATCTTTAAATGAGGATGAAACACTAGTTTATTTGCTTTCACCAAGAAACATATGCATGTTTTGTCACACAAGGAGTCTGCTGTAAGTTCATACTTACTGTGGGTTTCACTAGTTAGAGTTATTCCTAAAGAGAATGGTAACTGGAGATCTTTAGCCAAAATCAGATGTGATATAAGTGGGAATAATAATGAATAGATTTGTACCCACTTGCACTGTTTGATTTTTATGTCAACTATGGAAACTTTATTTCCAGAACTAAATCTGACATCCATATCATGAGTAACATCCAAAAAACTGGATTAGTCATACGATAGAACCTAAGGTTTTGGCAAGCTTAGTTTAGGAAAAGATAGTTGATTAACTAGTTAGAGGTGCAGCAAAGAATGTAGAGTCCCAGTAAGGTTGTAGGGGGGAGCAAAGGTACCTAGACACGACCTTTATTCTAAGCTGTTCTGGAGACCAGTTTGACTCTTGGCATAAGTGTAGAGCAGCCCAGAAAAGCCAGAGAGTTTTGCACACTAGCAATTGCCCATCTTCCAACTTCCAACATGCTCCCTCCAGCCCCAGCACTTCCCTACACGTGAGACCAGGCAGAAGCGTGATGTGGGGCTGCCTTTGTCAGCCCTACACAAACACAAGGGGGATTTCCCAGGGGGCTGTTCTGGCCCCTTCACACTGTCAGAGCACCATAAAGGGGCTACAGCAGCAGCCAGACTCTGGCAAATTATTTCTAGTGGACTTATAAGGAAATACTAAATTTTATTATTTTATTACTATTGTTACTAGCAGCTATAGACTTAAATAGCAAAACGGAGCCTTTAAGACATCTCAGAGTTTGTACCAATTTCAAGTCTTAATGCCAAGTTCCTGTATTTGATGGAGTGTCCTGAGTTAATTAAAGTGACAAATAGATTTCATCTCTATTGACGACATCATTCTCTCATTCAGCCAGACAAAACCCTACACACTTTATCACCTTACACAACTTCCTACAACCTGTCACTCACTCTGAAAGAAATGCCACCTTTTTTCAATAATAACTCAAGTTTCTTCGACATGTGTAGTCTCCTGTAATTTCAACTGATCTTGATAACAGTCAAGCCATACAGGCTCTTTCAGGAAGAAATAACCACGAAGAAATGTAATATTTTATTGAAATGATACAACGGTATCATTGAGCTATCAACCACTTTATTATCTGAGACAAAATGGTGTCAGGTGGGATTGATTAAAAGATTGTCAAGGGTTATTTTGAAGTTACAACATGCTTTACTTTCACCTCTTATATTAGAATATTTTACATTTCATTTGTTTTTCAAAATATTCTTATATTAGTGCTTTAGGATTAGGAGCTTTTTCATACACGTGGGACTAAATTACATTATTGCCCATGCCTCTAGAACATTATTATTGCTAAATTATGTTTTCTCTGGCACAAGTGACAGTGATTTACCCTGGATCAGATATATGAATACATATAAAAATATCGGTTTTCATTTTCATCCGTGAATACTTTTTGTGAAACAGAGAATAGTTTGGGGCACAGTTCATGCCAAAATGATTAATATAGCAAGGCTTAAAACAAAAATGTGTACTGGTTCTACTGCCATTCTTTGGTGAGTCTGTAAATACGAGTCCATTGTGTTGCTCTTTCTCACTACATAGGACATAATGGTTCTCAGTTCTGCCCACAGTTGTAAGGGTGCAGCACCTATTAAACTACGTGTGACAGAGGATGCCATGACTTTTGAAGGTTTTGCTAATCTGTTTATAATTTAATTACACCCTTATGTATGAGTCTTCTGAATGATTGATTTAGCAACATTTCCGACAGCAGTAGCTGAAAGAAACCAAAGACAATGCTATGCATTGTCCTCATTTAATTTCATCCTAATCTGCAAACCCTTCCATGGGATTGACCTAAATTACATGAGGCACTGCCTCACTCTGAGTGGCAGCTGCAGAACAATATATCTGTCAACCTCAAAAGTGAACTTCTTATATGCAGGAGACAGATATTTCTCGGCAACTAGCTCATGACTTCAGAGCTCACTTCTAAGAGAGAGCAGAATGACCTTATATTTCAGCACCTTCAGAATTAAACATTAAGTTTATTTTGTCAACTAGCCTTACGCTGATAACCCCATAAACCTCACATTTTATAAATATCACTTCCTGGAGACTGGAGGAAGGAGGGAAAGATACAGAGATTTTCTTGTGTTCACTTTAATTTTTAAGATGTGCAGGTATCATAGCGATAGGTATAGTATAATAATTTAGACAGAATTGTTGGATGGCGGGAGTCACAGATGCTCCTATTAAACATAGTGTTACATGTTCTTTTGCTTAGGGTGCAGGCGGTGAAAGGTCTTTGAAGAAATGCTGTATGTGAAGCAATTCTTTGGGGAAGCTATGGCAAACAGCAAGAGAGCCTGTTCTCTGCTTTAATCTTTCTAACTGAGTTACTTTGGGGGCAGAATTTCTTTCTGAGAACCAGGCACTTGGTTTGGTCCAAGATCCCTGAATGAGCGAATTGACTATGTGCTGCCAGTGACAACCTCTGTTCAAGGACTGTTGCGTACAGTGTAAACAAATGAGCTGCACTAAGAAAACACCCAGATTTCATGTCACTGATTTCTCCTGCAAGAGGAAACTGATCTGCAAGGCCCCTTAAATCTGCTAACATTCAGACAAAGGGTGTTTCAAGGTTCCTTCCCCACTCTGAACTCTAGGGTACAGATGTGGGGACCTGCTTTACCAGCTTAGATCTGGTTTTGCTGCCACCACCCAAATTATTTATGAGTCATTTGGGAAACTCTGTCCACCTGCCCCCAAGAATATGTCCCTCCCAAATACAATAACCCTTCCCTGGGTAGCCTTGAGAGACTTCTCCACCAAGATCCTGGTGAATACCGATCCAACCCTTGGATCTTAAAATAAGGAGAAAATCAATCAGATTCTTAACAAGAAGGCTTTTAATTAAAGAAAGAAAGGTAAAAAATCATCTCTGTAAAATCAAGATGGAAAATAACTTTACAGGGTAATCAGATTCAAAGAGCCCAAAGGAACCCCCTCTAGCCTTAGGTTTAAAGTTACAGCAAACAGAGATAAACATTTTAGCAAAAGGAACATTTACAAGTGGAGAAAACAAAGATAAAACTAACACGCCTTGCCTGGCTGTTACTTACAAGTTTGAAATATGAGAGACTTGTTCTGAAAGATTTGGAGAACATGGATTGATGTCCGGTCCCTCTTAGTCCCAAGAGCGAACACCACCAAAAACAAAGAGCACAAACAAAAGCCTTCCACCGCCCAAAGATTTGAAAGTATCTTGTCCCCTTATTGGTCCTTTGGGTCAGGTGTCAGCCAGGTTACATGAGCTTCTTAACTCTTTACAGGTAAAAGGATTTTGGTGTCTCTGGCCAGGAGTAATTAATGACATCGCTAAGTCCTGTTCTCACCTTGAGTAGTTTCCAATTTATCACACTTTATGTGCATTATTACCATGAGTGAGTTTAGTAATGCTGCTCTGAAACTTTTCCATGGTGCCACCTGTCTTCGTGTATGTTATTTAGCTTGAATCATCCACACAAATTCATGGCTTATTGTCCAGGTGTGAAAAACAGTGCTGGCAAATAGGCTGCTGATTATATTCCTGATTGCAAAAGTAAAAATAGGGATTGTCTCAGAGCCAGCCTTTGCCCTGGAATGAGGCCAGAGAGCATTATGAAAACACAGCACTTTGAAATGGAACAATAATATTCTCCTTGAAGATAAGGGACCTCACTGTGAACCCCTTATTCACATAGGTGTGTAACTCTTCATCAATGTGAATTATGGGTTCAAAATTATGGCCAGTTATGAGAGCATTGCACAAGATGTCTTGTTTTTCTACCCCAACTCCCCCATCACAAAACAACCCATTCTGCCAGGTAGATATTCATAAACTTCCAAGATGAAAGGATGTGCGAAAGAAGGAGAAACTTATCTACCAGACCAAGGCAACTCAGCAGCCATATGCAACAGAGCCAGAGGTGATTGCAATGTTGTCAGCATGACTGCTTGCAGAGTTTGCCAAAGAAGCAGATGTAGCTTCTCAGAGAAAATTTCTCCTAGTTTGGCATCTGGGGCCTGTAATCTCTATCCAAAGGCTAAAGTGGAATAGTATGTGAGGATGTGCTGGAGTGTTCATGTGACTGATTCTTTTAGACCCATTGGGGAAATTTCCTGTAGAAGGGTCAGTGAGCCAGCTAATGCTCAGTTAGTCAGATGGAGAATAGCTCTGGAAGAGGACTGTGGATGAAATCTGGCTGTAACTCAACACCTCTGGGATGAACAGAGTTAGCCAGGAGAAAGAATAGGATTGAGCACTGTGGAGGATTTAAGGAGGCAGTGGCTCTATTGTCATGTAATGCTGAATTGCTAGAATAAAACTTGATTTTAATCCTATTTCACAATACACTGATTGTATGGAACCTATCAACGCAACAATAAGTTATGTCTCTTCCATGATTATAGCACATCTTGTTTAAATGACTAAATGAAAAGCTAAAATTGCTGTGGCATAGGGATTTATATTACAATAGACATTTTTGCATAATGCTATGGTGATGCTTCAGCTTTTTCTAACAAACACAGCTTAGAAGATTGTTTTTAGAGAATTTTGAATAAATATTACCACTAGGGGAGGATATAGTTGAAAGGGAGAGAGCAGAAGACAGGCTAGAGAGTCTGGTGAACTCCCAAGGGAGATTGCAAAGCACTGGATAAGGAGCCAACAAATAAACTGACCCTTAGCTACTGGGTGGTGGGGAGTGTGGTGGAAGTTTAAGTAGGCAACACTACTGAAATTTAGGAATGTATGTAATACATTTATTGCAGAGAGAACAATCAGTATTCAAATGTTTTGATCATCAATGTCGTAGTAACCTTACGAATCCTAAATTTACTAGCAGCTTTGTATCTCCCTATCATCTGTTAATTTATTTTTTGTTTGAACTAACAATGCTCAAGTTCTGTACAATGAACAAATGTAAAGACAGTCTCTTCTCTAACAAATTTCCAATCTAAGACAGACACACAGAAGCTAAACTTCTTAACCCAGGCTGTAGAAGACAGGGCACACTAGGAAATCCAGATTAGGATTTCTCTACCACTCTCTTGCAAATATGATTTGGAAATGTTTATTTGCCTTTTATCAAAATGAGAAGATTTTTTCTGTATTGAACCCAAGCTATTAATACTTCATTCTACCTACCTGGGGTCACTAAATGTGGTAACTGAAACAGAGCAGATCTGCTGATCCAAATACTCATTTTTCTATGCCTTTGGCCTTGTCTACACTCCCGAGGTAAGTCGACTTAAGTTACGCTACTCCAGCTACGTGAATAATGTAACCATAGTCAACGTACTGCGGTGTCTACACTGGGCTGCGTCGACAGGAGACATTCTCCTGCCGACTTATCTTACTCTTCTTGTTCCAGTGGAGTACCAGAGTTGAACAGACAGCTCTCTGTGGTCAATTTAGTGGCTCTTCAATGGATCTGCTGCATGAACCCCCACTGCATCGATCGCAGTAGTGTCAATCCCCGGTAAGTGTAGACATGGTCTTTCCTACTGTCAATAGCAACCTTACAGTAGTAAACAGTTGGCAATAGCTGAATGTTCAAAATCACTGGCATCTCACCAACAAACAGCAAAAAAGTCTATTTAGGATGGCTTTGGAAGTATTGTAAATGAAACAGAATATATCATGCTTAAGGCTAAGATTTTGTCACGGATAAGGACAGGTCACAGGCAATAAAGAAAAATTCATGGAAACCTGGACCTGTCAGTGACTTTTACTAAAAATATCTGTGACAAAATGGGAGCTGCAGGGTTCCCCGCTGCCCATGGATTCCGTGACTTCCTTAATCATGCTTTAAAGTAAAGGACAATTGTCAGTTCTGCACTGGAGCTCTATGAGGTTGGAAGGATTTACATGATCACTTTAAATTTGAAACATTTTGTGATAACAAGAAAAGAGGCCAAGCAGCAACAATATGTGAGTTTAGCCAGCACAACAATTAGTCCAGTAATAATACAGTATATGTTTCTTCTTTAGTGCTCATCTGTGGATTACAAATGGGATCTGAGTCAGAGCTGGATAAGCCTGGGAATATTGTACTTATATTCAGTTTAGGAGCCAGCAGGAAAATCTATACAGACTTCAAGGCTCATTGAGGACCCTAGCTTTATAGACAGGAAACAATAGATACAAAACATTAAGGAGGCTTAAATGGGAAAAGAACTGATGCTGGATTTTCCCACACAGAATCAATATTAAATAGATAGTATCCCTGTTTTTTCCCCCATATTCAAATAGCCTGACATTTTACTGCTGTTGTTCCCTGTATTTACACAAATTACCAAGAAAAGTAGGTCCCTTGCATTCTTCAGAAAGGGTCTAGTGGAGAAAGGGAGAGTTTCTTGTTTTACTTCCATCTTCATCTGAATTCTTTTAGCTTCTTCCCTTGTTCTTTGTTAAATCTATGAACATAGGGGTACCAATACATTCAGTTACTATTGTTTTTTCCTTTACTTCTTCCTTTGTACTATCCTCAAGCTGTTTTAAATGTCATGGGTAATATGAATATTTTGTTTACTTATATTTACTCTTCTCCTTGTCATCTTTGCTGTTGCTTTCCTACTCTGATCCCATATCATCCAATGCCACAGAAAAACTTTGTTTCCCCCTTCCTCCTTTTTAATGCATTTATTTGTGGACTTTGGACATATAATGATTACAGGGGAAATGATTATAATTCACAATTTGTACTTTGTGGAATTTTACCTCATTCCCTACCCTTCAGATATAGCTGATCTGAAAGCTTCTTCTAAGGAACTCAAAATGGACCGGTTTGTGTTCAAAATATTTATGAACCTTAAAAACATTTTTCAGAAAGGTCCGTTTTCATGTTGCCAACCTTTGAATTTGAAGACCCTTGAATTTTGAGTAGTTTAGCATTAAATCACAAATACTTTGGCAACTATATTCTGGTATCACAACCACTAAGAAGTTCTGCATCTGAATCTGTAATCAGTGAAAAGTCCTAAAAATATACAACAAAGTGTGCAATAGTCAACAGATGCAAAATACAGTTGGAAAGCAATTGGCCCATTGCCAAACACCTTGTATCTTTAATGTAGACACTACGCCATCTTTATTTCCTGTTTTCTTCTTTGTCCATTTTTGTAAATCAACTGCAACCAAATGGGCAACTAGGTCTCTGTCAGTTGAACACTAGACTTCCTTTTTACTCTTATGCTTTTCAACCTCTTAGAAAACAGGCCTGCTCCTACATGGATGTAGTCTGGGGACTGGTTAACTTCCAAAGTTTTGATAAGTCTGTGACCTAGGAACCTCTTGGTGCCAACTGGCAGAGAGCACATGGATGTGCATAGAGTTTTACAGGATCCCCTGGGTCAGATATATGGATAATAATTCACTAAAGAGTGGCATGTGAGGTCTCTACCAAAAGCCGGTAGCCCACTGATCATCATAATCATTGTGGAATGCATGTATGAATAATATTTAAGGAGTTATGTGTCAATACTGAAAATTATGTTCTTAAAGCAGGTAACCAGGAGGTGACATGTCTCAAAGAGGTTCCTTTCAGGCAGGAGGTAAGTAACAGATGTTTATCTCCCTGTCTGGTCATTGTGCATTGTCCGCTTCACAATGGTGATCTATTTGCATACTGAACCTGATCACAAAAATGGACAAGAGAGGGAAGACACAAGTTGACATTGTGACTTCTCTCATGAACGGAAGATCACAGTCATGCCTCAAGCCTGGAAAACTCTGGAAGGACTTTGGGTGAGCCTTGCTCTATGAGGCAAGAAAATATCTAGTTAAGTAATTCTAGACTGTATGTTATGATTTTATTTTATATGTAACTGTTTGTTTCCAATATTTCTACTTGCTATCACTTACATCTCTAATTTTTGTTCAATAAACTTTTACTTGTTTTCACTATAAGCATATTTAAGTGCTGTGTGTTAAGTGGAACAGTGATAAGCTGTACTGCTTTTTTAGAAGCAACAAATATGTGAATACTATGAGTGTCCAGTGGACCAGGGGCTGGACACTCCAGGGAGATGCTTGGAGGGCTTGGGGTTGGAGTTCCTATCGCTAAGCTGTAGAGAGACAGGAGTGCCTCCACAGGCCTAGAGAGGAGTGCTTGTGTTGCCTGTGGGCAGTGGATTTGGAGCTGACCCCTGGCAGGCACAGACAAAGCTTTCTCATGCTAAGGGCAGATGTAGTCAGGTGCCTCACAACACTGGGTACCCCGGGAAGTGTCACAAAGTCCACTAGCAAGCAGTGAGCCAGGGTGGAGGGAGGGTTTGTGGCCATTGGGAGGAGGGTTGGGTTTGGAATTTTGTTTTGAGCAAGTCTGATTACCAACCTCCTTGCTAGAAACAATTTCCTCTCCCTTGCTGGCCTTTTCTGACAGCTCCTATAGTGCCAAAAGCCACTCATATTCGTTTAAATTCTGGAGCCTACCTTCACATCTCAGGCATATCTCTAGACTTTTGGCATTTGCTGTAAAAAACAAGAACAAAACACCTGTTTCTTCTTTCACTGTTTAAAAGAAAATGCTTTTATGGTTATAGACTGCTCTTCTCAACAGTCTTTTGGATTTGGAGTTTTATAGGCCAGAGCTGTACTGAATGAGTTGTCGTTTTTCTTCAGGACTGATACCTAGTAAATGATTATATATATCAGTTCCCAAGCGTTCTCTGTCTGCCTGTTCTGAGACCCTCCCTACAGGGGTTCATACACACAGATGTTTGTTGGTCTATGGATTTAAAAGTGTGATTTCTAGTTTGCAGGAAACGAGAAATGTTGATTTTAATAAAATAATCTCCTACCTCAAATTGCCATTGTCAGCTATAACAAAGACCCAGCCTCGTTGTTGCCCTAAAATTGTTGTGTAGAAGGATCTCAGGCAGTTTAATTTTAGTGAGATTCTAGCCACAGAAAGCACCACCTAATTAGCCTGCTGGCATTGTTGTGATATGATACAACACTATATAGTAACTGCTCACTTAAAGTCGTCCTGGTTAATGTTGTTTCATTGCTGATTAATTAGGGAACATACTCATTTAAAGTTGAGCATTGCTCCCTTATAATATTGTTTGGCAGCTGCCTGCTTTGTCCACTGCTTGTAGGAAGAGCAGCTGGTTGCAGCTAGCTGGTGGGGGCTTGGAACCAGGGTGGACCAGCAGCCCCTCTATCAGCTCCCCCTCCCCTAAGTTCCCGGTGCAGCAGCCACCCAACAGGCTATCAATTGCCGGCAGTTCAGCTGTCCCTCATTCCACTTTTGTGTGCTGTTCCTACCCTCTGCCTTGGAGCTGCTCCCAGGAGCCTCTTGCTTGCTCTGTGGGGAGGGGGGAAATAGGAGGGTTAATGTTAGGGTGTCCCCCTACCCCCTGCTCCTGCCCCCCACTTATCCCTTCTCCATATAGAGCAGGGTGGGGACACGGATGGAGGGAGAGAGCTTGCTGGCCGCAGCTGCTGTCTCAACTTCCTGAGAGTGGTGTCAGCCTACTTGAAGGGGCAATGCACATCTCTCTCTCTCTGTCACACACACACAGGGTGTGTGTCTCTGTCTCTGTCTGCCATGCTGTCTCCCCTCCCTCCATTCGTGCTGCCTTGTAGAGTGTGAGGCTACATTAACAACAATGTGTTAACTCTTGAGGGCTCAGCGGAGTGCTAGTTCATTATTTAGCAGCAAGGCATTCCTCACCCTCTTCCACCCTCTGACTTCACCACCTCAACCAAGCTTCACAATCATAATTTCTGTGTACAGTATTAAATTGTTTGTTTAAACCTTATACTGTGTATGTGTATATAGTATATATATAGTCTTTTGTCTGGTGAAAATTTTTTCCCTGGAACCTAACCCCCACCATTTACATTAATTCTTATGAGGAAATTGTATTCACTTAACATTGTTTCGCTTAAAGTCACATTTTTCAGGAACATAACTACAATGTTAAGTGAGAAGTTACTGTACTGAAGAATAAATTTGACTGTTTTTTTTACCTTTAGAAAGACTCTGGGATACTTGCTGCTTTGCCTCTTGAAGGCTTGAAGTCAGCAAGGTTACCACTGACTTCAGTGAGAACAGAGTTAGGCCAATGCTGCTGCTCCTGAAAATCTTTCCCTTGGGGTACAATTGAAGGGGTATCTGTAGCAAGAGTAATTGAGTGAGAGTACTGTAATGAGTCAGGGAAGGGTGACCAAATCATTCCTTAGCACCATGTAATGGCAGAAATGGCCTGGGATTAAGCAGAATCCCAAAGGGCATACAGATCAGAACAAGAAGTGCAATATGGCAATCAGAATCAGATAATATTTAGAGAAAAAATAGTGTAAGGGCACTAAAATTAAAGGGTGCCCTTACATGGGATCTCCAGGTACCTAAGAAATCCTGAACTTGAACAAGGCAATTCATGCTGTTGTTCCACAAAGTCACCTTTCCCCCTACATCCAGCACAGAAGAATCCTGAAGCCTATGATTTATGTGATGTAGAGAAGCTGCTCTCTATATTTTCAGGCAGTACAACTCACATGATCTGCAGCTGCATAACCATGTCTTGATGAACTATAGTTTAAACACACGCTTTTACTGGCACAATTAGAAAAGTAGTATTTAATGATTGGCGCATTTCAAAAGCCTTGGAAGTTCATTTTGGTCGCAAGAAGTAAATGTTCTCATGCCAATTCACACTGTCCAAGCCTCTGAACTAGGTAAAACTGCACTTTAACTGGCCTTTCTGGTAAGAAACAAGCTTTCTGGGATTTTCCACTTTTGATTGAGCCAGAAATATCACAAAGCCAGCATCTCTCATAGCCACTTCTGGTCTCTGTGAGCATGTCACTAGCACTGGCTTTGAGTGCATGTGATTAGGATCTAGGATTGAGAACTCATCAGCTGGAGACATCAGTAAGCGATTTAGCTTTATTTTTCTTGTAACCGTTTCTGACTTTGATGCCTCATTACTTGCACTCACTCAAAATCTCTCTCTTTGTAATTAATAAACCTATTTTGCTGTTTTAGCTAATCCAGTGTGTTTAAGTGGAAGTGGCCCAGTAACTCCATTTGGGGTAACAAGTTGTGTGCATATCATGCCCTTAAAGGAATAACAGACTTAATATATTCGTACCCTCCGGGAGAGGGCTCGGCAGTACAGGACATACGTTTCGGGGCGGGGTGGGGTGTGTGGAATCTGGGACTGAGAGTGTGTTGGGGGTCACCCTGAAGCATAACCAAGAGCCAAGAGGTGGCTGGCTGGTTACAGCACCCCCCGATGAGGGATAGCTCAGTGGTTTGAGCATTCGCCTGCTAAATCCAGGGTTGTGAATTCAATCCTTGAGAGGGCCATTTGGGGATGGGTCCTGCTCTGAGCAGAGGGTTGGACTAGATGATTTCTTGAGGACCCTTCCAACCCTAATAATCTATGATTCTCCCCTTCTCCATGTGGTTGGAGAGAATCACAGAGGGTCTTCTTTTCTTATGTTTTTGAAGAGGCAGCAGAGGGAGATAGAGAACTAGCAAGCGGTTGTCTCTACCCCACACAAAGATGAATGATCTTCCTCACATGCTCTTCTCATGGCTCTTCCATTGTTATTTCTCTATCGCAATGGAAAGTGCCAAACTGAACAAAGGGAAGTGTCAAGTTAGGATTGCTCCTTACCGTCCAGACAGAGAGGGGGATAGACACAGACTTTTAAAAATGTCCCATTGTATTCTGAGGCTGTGACGTCCAGTCCTAATTTTTTTTATTTGGAGTGGGAAGGCAAAAAGGTATATACATTTAATACTTCACCAGACCCTGACCAGCATCATCCTTGCCTTTCTTATTGCCTTCCAGTCTTCTGCTAGCTGAGGAATTTTTTTAATTGAGGATCTAAGAGGGCAATTATTATATGCTACCTACACTGCACAATTCTTATAAACGCTGCACCATTGTGTGTCTATTTGCCGCATATTCCACAAGGGACATTATTTAATTATCTTCAATTTTTTTTAAAGTTATTTCTGAGCAGCTTCAGGATTTTGATGAGTGGAATGACCTGATTCAGAGTCCCTCACCAGCCACATGCTGAAAGTAATAATAGTACACAATTTCCTCCATTCTAATATGTTGCACAGTAGCTACACTTTAGCACTTCTATTATGAAGCCATTTTCCTTCATAAGTAAAGGTGCTTATTGACTATTTTCATCTAAGAAGTCTCTGCAATCTTATACAAGATGGTTCTTAACATGTGGGCTAGACAGATTTCATTGCCATTTGTCAATCATGATAATCATGTTACACATGATCCTGTGAGGTACAAGACTTCATACTGCTGTCCACCCACATTGATTCACACTTTGTTTACACTACATATATGTAGTCTTTTTTCCATATCTTGACTGTGCTATAGTTACTGTGGAATTAATCATGTAATTGGCAAATGATTGACACCTCCAGTAGTAGAAATAAATCCATTTGACCCATGTTTTGAAATGCAGCAGATCACTAATTGTCACCTCTTTGATCTGCAAACACAGCCATTCTCAATAAAATGCTCTAGAGGGTCTCACTTCACTTCTCAGCAAAAAGTAAAAAGTAAAGTAAGTAAAAATTATATTTAAAAAAACTCCACACTACCATTCATTTACTAGCAGGGATCGGAGTATGAGCAAAAATAACTAATTATTATTATTACAGTTGACTCCTTCTCTGGTGCTAATAAGGAACCCATGAGGCACTGTGAGGGTAGACTATTTTCATTGAATAAGTGGAGTAAAATTTTGACCTGATTGAAGTCAATGCTAGATGTGGCCAGGATTTCCCATGTACTATTTATTTTCCCATTCAAAATTTTTCTGCATAATTAGAATGACTTCAATAAAAGTATTAAATAAATAAATAATCTGATTATTGCACATAGAAGACTTGAACCTGAAAAACCATACATTCAAACACATCACATCACAGAGTCCTAGATAAGGCCAGAAGGGACCACTGTGCTCTTCTCTGACCTCCTGTGTAACACAGGCCATAGGACTTCCCCAAATTAATTCCTGTTTGAAAACGAGTATATCTTTTTATTAGGGCTGTCGATTAATCATAGCTAACTCATGTGATTAACTCAAAAAATTTAATCGCGTTTAAAAAAAATAATTGCAATTAATCGCACTGTCAAACAATAGAATACCAATTGAAATTTATTAAATATTTTGGATGTTTTTCTACATTTTCAAGTATATTGATTTCTATTACAACACAGAATACAAATTGTACAGTGCTCACTTTATTTTATTTTTATTACAAATATTTACACTGTAAAAATGATAAACAAAGGAAATAGTATTTTTCAATTCACCTCATACAAGTACTGTAGTGCAATCTTTTTATCGTGAAAGTGTAACTTACAAATGTAGCTTTCTTCTTTTACATAACTTCACTCAAAAACAAAACAATGTAAAACTTTAGAGCCTACAAGTCCACTCAGTCCTACTTCTTGTTCAGGCAATTGCTAGAACAAACAAGTTTGTTTACATTTACAGGAGATACTGCTGCCTGCTTCTTATTTACCAAGTCACCTGAAAGTGAGAACTGGCATTGGCATAGCACTTTTGTAGACAGTGTTGAGAGGTATTTACGTGCCACATATGCTAAACCTTCATATGCCCCTTTATGCTCCAGCCACTATTCCAAAGGACATGCTTCCATAGTGATGATGCTCATTAAAAATAATGTGTTAATTAAATTTGTGACTGAACAACTTGGAGGAGAATTGTAGTCTCTTGTTCTGTTTTACCCACATTCTGCCATATATTTCATGTTATAGCAGTCTCGGATGATAACCCAGCACATGTTCGCTTTAAGAACACTTTCACTGCAGATTTGACAAAAAGCAAAGAAGATACCAATATGAGCTATCTAAAAATAGCTACAGTGCTCAACCCAACATTTAAAAATCTAAAGTTCCTTCCAAAATCTGAGAGGGATGAGGTGTGAAGCATGCTTTCAGAAGTCTTAAAAGAGCAACACTCAAATGCGAGAAGTACAGCACCCAAACAACCAAAAAAGAAAATCAATCTTCTGCTGGTGGCATCTGACTCAGATGATGAAAATGAACATGCATCGGTCCACTCTTCTTTGGATCATTATCGAGCAGAACCCATCTTCAGCATGGACGCATGTCCTATGGAATGGTGGTTGAAGATGAAGAGATATATGAATCTTTACTGCATCTGGCATGTAAATATCTTGTGACACCAGTTACAACAGTGCCATGCAATCACCTGTTCTCACTTTCAGGTGACACTGTAAACAAGAAAAAACAGGAGTACTTGTGGCACCTTAAGTATCAGAGGGGTAGCCATGTTAGTCTGGATCTGTAAAAGCAGCAAAGAGTCCTGTGGCACCTTAGAGACCAGGGGCGGCTCTAGCCATTTCGCCTCCCCAACCACGGCGGCACGCCACGGGGGGGGGGTGCTCTGCTGGTCGCCGGTCCCGCGGCTCCGGTGGAGCATCCGCAGGCACGCCTGCGGGAGGTCCACCGGAGCCGCCTGCTGCCCTCCCTGCGGCCAGCATAGCGCCCCCCGCGCTTGGCGTGCTGGGGCCTGGAGCCGCCCCTGTTAGAGACTAACAAATTTATTTGAGCATAAGCTTTCGTGGGCTACAGCCCACTTCGTCGGATGCATAGAATGGAACATATAAGAATCGTGTATATATATATATATACACACACACACATATGGAGAAGATGCCATACCAGCTCTAAGAGGCTAAGTAATTAAGATGACCTGTTATCAGCAGGGAAAAAACTTTTGTAGTGATAATCAAGATGGTCATTTACAGACAGTTAACAAGAAAAGGGCAGCATTATCTCCTGCAAATTGTAACCAAACTTGTTTGTCTGAGCAACTGGCTGAAGTAGGACTGCGTGGACTTGTAGGCTCTAAAGTTTTACTTTATTGCTTTATTTTTGAATGCAGTTATTTTTTGTACATAATTCTACATTTATAAGTTCAACTTTCATGATAAAGAGATTGCACTACAGTACTTGTATTAAGTGAATTGAAAAATACTATTTTGGGGGTTTTTTTTTTACAGAGCAAATACTTGTAATCAAAAATAATTATAAAGTGAGCACTGTATACTTTGTATTCTGTGTTGTAATTGAAATCAATATATTTGAAAATGCAGAAAATATCAAAAAATATTGAAATAAATGGTAATCTATTATTGTTTAATAGCGTGATTAATCACGATTATTTTTTTAAATCACTTGACAGCCCTACTTTCACACAAACATCCAATCTTGATTTTAAAATTGCCAGCAATGGAGACTACACCATAGTCTTTGTGGTCATGTGTCCAATGGTTAATCACTGTTAAAAATTTGAACCTTAGCTTTAGGCTGAATGTCTAGCTTCAGCTTCTGGCCAATGGATCTTCTTATATCTTTGTGTGCTAGGCTGAAGAGCTCGTTATCAAGTTTGTATTCCCCAGGTAGGTATTTATAAACTGTAATCAAGTCACTCCTTACACTTCTCGATGTTTAGCTAAATAGATTGAGCTCCCTAAGTCAATCGCTCTAAGACCTGTTTTCCAATCTATTAATCATTCTTGCAGCTCTTCTCTGAACATTTTCCAGTTTATCAACATCCTCTTTGAAATGTAGACACCAGACTGGACACAGTATTCAAGTAGTGGTCATACCAGTGCTAGATACAGAAGTAACGTATCCTCTTTATTCCTACTTCATATTCCCCTGTTTATACATCCAAAGAATGTCTTAGCCTTTTTAACTACCACACCACACTAGGAAGTCACATGCAGCTGAGTATCCACAATGACTCCCAACTCTTTTTCAGAGTCACTGTTTCCCAGGATAGAGTACCCATCCTGTAAGTATGGCCTGCAGTCTTTATTCCTAGAGCAGTGGTTCCCAAACTTGTTCCGATGCTTGTGCAGGGAAAGCCCCTGGCAGGCCGGGCCGGTTTGTGTACCTGCCACGTCTGCAGGTCCGGCCGATCGTGGCTCCCAGTGGCTGCAGTTCGCTGCTCCAGACCAATGGGATCTGCTGGAAGTGGTGCGGGCCAAGGGACATCCTGGACGCCGCTTCCAGCAGCTCCCATTGGCCTGGAGCAGAGAACTGCGGCCAATGGGAGCTGCGATCAGGCGAACCTGCGGACGCAGCAGATACACAATCCCGCCTGACCCGCCAGGGGCTTTCCCTGCACAAGCGGTGGAACAAGTTTAGGAACCACTGTCCTAGAGGTATGACTTTATATTTGCATTAAAATGCATATGTTTCTTGTATCTAGCTTACCAATTGATCCAGATTGCTCTCTGTCAGTGATCTGTCTTCACTGTTTACCACTCCCCAATCTTTGTGTCATCTTCAAAACATTATCAGTGATAACTTACCTCTCTCCAATGTGAGAGCTCACCATTCATGCCTAGCCTTTGTTTCCTATCTTTCAATCAGTTATTGATCAATGAGAGGACCTTCTCTCTGATCCCAGGATTGCCTTGTTTGCTTCAATACCTTTGGTGAGGAACCTTGTCAAAGGCTTCTGAAAGTCCAAGTCCAAGTGCACTATATCAATTTATCCACATTTGTTGACCCCCTCAAAGAATTCTAATAGATGGGTGAGGCATGATTTCCTTTTACAAAAGCCATGTTGACTCTTTTCCAACATATGTTCACATATGTGTTTGATAATACTATTCTTTACTATAATTTCAACCAATTGTCCTGGTACTGAAGTAAGGCTTACTGACCTGTAATTGCCAGGATCACTTTTTAAAAAAAATCTGTGTTACCTTAGCTACCCTCCAGAAATCTGGTACAGAGGCTGATTTAAGTGATAGTTTTCATACCACAATTGGCAGTTCTGCAATTTCATATTTGATTTCCTTCAGAACTCTTGATTGAATATTGTTTGGTCCTGGTGACTTATATTTTAATAAATCAATTAGTTTCTTGACCTCCTCATGACACCTCAGTCTGGAACAGTTCCTCAGATTTATCAATGAAAAAGAATGGCTCGGATGTGGGGATTCCTCCCCTACCCCGCCCCAACAACCTACACAGTGAAGGCCAATGCAAAAAATTCAGTTAGCGTCTCCACAATGGACGTTTCTGATGGACTTCAAAAAATTATTACTGTTCTGCTCTTAAATACTTTCTTGGCCTACCTTATTATACTTCTACATTTGACTTGTCAGAGTTTATGCTCCTTATTTTCCTCACTAGGATTTTATTTCAGTTTTAAAGGATGCCATTTTGCTTCTAGCCACTTTTTTTTACTCTGCTATTTAGCCATGGTGGCATTTTTTACTGGTTTTTTTTTTTTAATGTACAGTATCCATTGTGTTTGAGCTTCTGTTATGGTGTTTTTAAGTAGTCTCCATGCCATTTGCAGGCATCGATTATTTATTTTATTTTCTGTTTAACTAGCCTCCTCATTTTTGTGCAATTCCCCTTTTGGAAGTTAAATGCTACTGTGGTAGGTTTCTTTGACATTTTTCCCCCACAGGGATATTAAATGCAAATATATTATGGTTACTATTACCAAATGATTTAGTTGTATTCACCTCTTGGACCCGATCCTCTTCTCCACCTAGGGCTAAATCAAGAATTGTTTCTTCCCCTGTGGGCTACAGGACAAGATGCTACAAGAAACAGTTATTTATGGTGTCTAGATATTTTATCTCTGCACCCTTTCCTGAGGTGACATATACCCAGTCAATCTGAGGATAGTGAAATCCCCCATTTCTGAATTTTCTGCATCCTTAGCCTCTCTAATCTCCCTGAGCATTTCACATTCCCCATCACCATCCTGATCAGGTGGTAGACAGTATCATCCTACTGATATACTCTTAATATTCAAGCATGGAATTTCTATCCATAGATATTCTATGGTACAGTCTGATTCATTTAAGATTTTTACTTTGACTCCTTTCACATATAGTGCCACTCTGCCAGCAACATGACTTACTGTGTAATTGCTATATATTTTATATCCTGGTATTACCATGTCCTATTGATTATTCTCATTCCACCAAATTTCCACAATGCCTATTATATCAGTATCCTCAATTAATGCCAGGAACTACAGCTCACCCACCTCAGTATTTGGATTTCTAGCATTTGTATATAAGCGCTTGCACATTTTGTCAATATTCATTTACTTGCCTTCATGTGTGCTTGCATTTGACAGTTTTTAATTAGCTCTGACGTGTACTTTACCAACATCTTTCCTGTCATCTTTACTAGGATTTAGAGTTCCCCCATTAATAAATTTATCCCTAGGGGATGTCTCTGCCCGACCTGTTAGCTTTCCCCCAGCCTTTAGTTTAAAAACATCCTCTACAAGCATTTAAATGTTATATGCCAACAGTCTGTTTTGGTTTAGGTGGAGCCCATCCTTTCTGTATAGGTGCCTCATTCCCTAAAGGTTCACCAGTTCCTAATAAACTTAAACCCTCCCCCTATGCCATCATCTCTTCCATGCATTGAGACCCCACAATGTCTTTCTGGCTCTGTGCTTGGAGCTGGAAGCATTTCAGAGAATGCTACCATGGAGGTCCTGGACTTTATTTTTTTATATAGCAGTTTATATTTGCCTGCCAGGACCTCTCTTCTATCTTTTCTTATGACATTGGTACCTACACGTACCATGACTAGACCTCACTATAAACACACCTAGCACAGTTTCAGGGCAACTGCAACTATATACTCCGTCTGTGGGCTCCCGAGGGCATCTACTTAAAGATTTTTGACTGCCTGCCATCATCTGTCTTGGGCAGAAACCCAAGGTTTTAAGGCTGCACAGTTCCCTGATTTGTACAGTGATATTCCCAGCAACCCAGACTGCCCCCAAAGCAGCCCTTTCACTTTGCTTTCTCTCTGAGGGCAATGAACAATTTCAGATAGCTCTTTCTAAGCAAGCACATTTAATTTTAAGGTAAAAGCATTACAGAAAAAAACCTTAAAACAATAAAAGAAACCTACACGCAAGCTAAAAAGCTTATAAGAGGTCATCCCCCAACTCCATCCTGAGGCTCAAGTAGGTTCAGTCCTTCAAAACCCACAGCTGGGTTCCCCCCATGGTTACAAGTTCATATTCATCTTAGATCCAGAACCAGAACCTTCAACCAGGCAAATCAGCTGTTCCTTTATACAGACTGAGCCTTTGATTTTCGCCTTTTTTAATAGGTAATCAGCAGGCAATGACTCCTCTCCTGTGGGCTTGTCTGCAAAAGGCTGATTTTTTCCCTAGGAATTCTCCAGGAAATCCACTTTTCACTTATTGTCCGAAAAGTCCATACTTGTCTGCCACTTTTGCAATATAGTTTTTTGAGCTCCCAGGTGTTGTATCTGTCACATCTCCCCCCAGAGAAGTTGCATACAATCCCAGCCCACAATAATACATCAACTTAATAAAACAGGGTCTTTCAAGGATTTTACAGGAAATTGCTGTCACAACTCCCACTCAGTATGGTTCCCTATTTATAATTACATTTTGAGACCTATCATTTAACCAGTTTTTAATCCATTTAATGTGTGCTATATATCATTCTACTTTTTAATAAAAATGTTGTGTGGTACCCAGTCAAATGCCTTGCAGAAGCCATAAACCAGCCATATTTGACAATCCTTTTGAAAATGTAATTCTAAATATCTTATTGTAACACACTGCAAAAAATGCTTCCTTAGAAGAGAAGGCTTTTAAAACTGATTTACATATTAATCCAAAAGGAATGAGTCTCACTTGAAATGAGTGTGACTTTGACAGCTCTGAGTTTCTTTTTCGGAATTCCCAGCTATGTCAGAAGCAACAAACCCAGCAGCACTTATTCCCTGCATGTGAAGTCTGTCTAGATTCTGTCATATCTACTCATACATTTGATTGTTTACATAGTAGCTAGTCCCAAAAGTCTGTTTTAGAGGCTTCTGATTACCACTATAAATTTCAAATGTGAATCTTCTTTTCCCCCCTTCTCTTTTCCATTTCCTCTTCACCTGTCCTCAATCAGACTTCTTTACGTGTTGCAATAAACTACTTTGTCTTCACAAACATTTTATATTGCTAATTATTTTTACTGCCTATTCCCGTATCCCGTTTTATTCATCCAGCATACTATCCCAGCCCATGGTTGTGTGTTTGCTTTACATAAAGGAGGTATATAACTCAGGTCAGGACCAGACCAAACCAAACTGCCTAACATAAAGAGTGGAAGTATTGCAGCTGCCATAATTAGCAGAAAGTGATCAAGTGATGAAAGGTTGGGAAGATTTTTTTTTCCACCCTGGTTCAGGAAAGATCCTTTTTCAGGAAGGCAATTAAGTATCAATTCCAAGTGCTTTCCTGAATTAGGCCTTGCACCCTCAAATTCCAGAATGAGAAAGGGTGATTCTTCCAGCTCCTAACAGTTTTTATTGACACCACATCTTCCTGCTCATGAAGAAAGTCATGTGAGCCTATCTAGTGAGGGCCTATAGGGACAAAGAGAACTTGTATTTCAAATTCACGGAGAACAGCACAGAGATCAAAGGGCCTGCTTCCTTCCATACAAACCTATATCTTCACTCTCATACTGCTCAGATCCTCTACCAGGCGAGTTTGCATGGCTGCTAAATGTATGCCACCCTCTACTGTGGTTACTGCTCCAAAAATGGCATTCTCAACATCTCTGTGTGCAAGTGAACACAAATATTTTCATTGATCTGTTTCATGATAGGTATCTTGTTATTCAGAACTTTTTACATGAATTATAGGTGCTTGGAATTATTAGACTCATGATGCTGGCCAAGCTTTTAGTGTTGCAGTAAGGGTGTGTGTGTGTGTTAAAAGTTGCATTTCCTATGAGCAATGGACAATAAGCAGTATAGGCATTTAAGGAACTAATCTTCCTGATCAGCCCAATTGCTTGTGTTGTTATTGTTGATAAAACTCAAATCTGTTGCATCTATCAGGAGCCTTTTATCCATTAATATAATTTTAATAAAGTAATTGACACAGCATCTCACCAAATTGTACTCCCAAAATGAATTCAAATTGCCTTGGATATGAACACTGTCACATAGACTAAAAATTGTCTGAATGATCATAAAAGTCCAATGGGAGGGAGGTCCTATCCTGTTTACATTGGTGATATGCAAGAAGGGGTTAACAGCCTGATAAAGTAGCTCATAGATAGTATTAAAGTGAGAGACATTGTGAACACCTGTGGGGAAGGAGAAATTGTAGAAAGAGACTTAGGGTGAGTTTTTTAAAAAAAAACCTAAAAGAAAGTTAATGGCACATCTGCCTCTAAATCACATAGACTCTGAAAATCCCACCATCAGACTGGTTAGCAATGTGTGCCTATAGAAAATTTCATGTTAAAATATCAGGGGGAATATAATCTAAAACACATATATTCTACAGTGAGAGAAACAGTAATGCTGAAGGAATCCTAGTAGAACCATTGATTATAAGGCCAGAAGGGACCACTGTCCTCATCTAGTCTGACCTCCTGTATGGCACAGGCTATAGGACTTCCTTAAATTAATTCCTGTATAAACTAGAGCATCTAATTTAGAAAAACGTCCAAGATATCTGGTGATGGAGAATCCAGCACAACACATGGTAAATTGTTCCAGTGGTTATTTACATCAACATCATCATGGCAACTCCCAAAGGAATATAGCCTCCTTCAAAAACAGACTCCAAAGAGAAACTGCTGAACTTGAATTAATATGCAAACTAGATACTATTAACTGTGGGTTAAACAAAGACTGGGAATGGTTGGGTCATTACACCAATTGAATCTATTTCCCTATGTTAAGTTCTCCTCACACCTTCTATGGGCCATCTTAATTATCACTTCAAAAAGTTTTTTTCCTCCTGCTAAGGATAGCTCATCTCAGTTGATTAGACTCTGCCTGTTGGTATGCATACTTCCACCTTTTCATGTTCTCTGTATGTATAAATATCCCCTGTCTGTGTGTTCCATTCTATGCATCCGAAGAAGTGAGCTGTAGCTCATGAAAGCTCATGCTTAAATAAATTTGTTAGTCTTTAAGGTGCCACAAGTACTACTGTTAAAAATGTTTATCTTATTTCCAGTGTGAATTTGGCTAGCTTCAGCTTCCGAAAGTTGCAGTGGGAAGCAAGTTAAATGTAAATTTACGGTGCAATATAGCAACCCAGTGTTGCATTGGCCTTTTCCTATGTGTTGGATGCTGCAATATCACTGTTGTATTTTGAGGTGGGCCTGACTGAACACTGCCAAACAGCTTCACTGCCTGATGCATTTATTCAAATTCTGAACTGCACTGGATCCTGTCACATTCCCATGAATGTTTGTGCATAATAGGGAATAACAAAGATACTGACAAATTGGAGCATATTCAGAGAGGAACAAAAATGATCAGGAAATTGGAAAGATAGACTTCTGTAGAAGGTTTAAAATAGCTAGATGTGTATGGAAAAGTGATGATTTGGAATGAATGAGGCATGATTAATGTCTACAAATTGAAAGTGTGCAAACACTAAAGAGGAAGAGGAATTATTTAGGGTGCAACCAAATGTTATAACTCTGAAAATTGTGATATACTTAGAAGAGGAAAACTTAAGTTGAATATCATGGAGATTTTCAGCTTGGAAAAGAGACGACTAAGGAGGATATGATAGAGGTCTATAAAATCATGGCTGGTGTGGAGAAAGTAAATAAGGAAGTGTTATTTACTCATTCTCATAACACAAGAACTAGGGGTCACCAAATGAAATCAATAGGCAGCAGGTTTAAAACAAACAAAAGGAAGTATTTTTTTCACACAACGCACAGTCAGTCTGTGTAACTCGTTGCCAGAGGATGTTGTGAAGGCCAAGACTATAACAGGATTAAAACAAGAACTAGATGCATTCCTGGAGGATAGGTCCATCAATGGCTATTAGCCAGGATAGGCAGGGATGGTGTCCCAAGCCTCTGTTTGCCAGAAGCTGGGAATGAGTGACAGGGGATGGATCACTTGGTGATTACCTATTCTACTCATTCCCTCTGGGCACCTGGCATTGTCCACTGTCGGAAGACCGGATACTGGGCTAGATGGACCTTTGGTCTGACCCAGTATGGCTCCTCTTTTGTTCTTATGAGAATGGTGAATTCTATTAGGCTATGAAATAGGCACCACAAGGAAGTGGGAGAAGCACATCAAACCTGTCCATTGTTCTCTATACTGACTTCCTGTACACTGAGTCAAGTTCAAGGTCTCAGTCCTTATCCTCAAGGCACTCAATGGCCTGGGTCCAGCATATCTAAAAGATTGTCTAAAGCTTCAAGACACATGTTATGGTGGAAAGTTTCATTGTGCCTGTTGATCACAAGAGATAAGATAGTCTGTGCAAGTGTCAGAGCTTTTTGGGGGGCCCTGTCCAAGACTGAGGGATGATTTCCCACAAGAACTAAGCACCATCACAAATGTTGCCACCTTCTGATTCAAATGCAAGGTGGACTTCTCGGAGCTTGCCTTCTCTAATATAAACGCATATACAGGTGTACATTTAAAAAAAAAACCTACCAAAATAAAGAGGAGACAGGCTGGTAACTATGGCAGAAATGAAAGAACTGTATGTGGCAAATACCTGGTACAAAAAAGATTGCAAAAAGGTGGACGTGGATCGCGCCAAACGTAAAGAGTAAGAATGAAATCAACTATATTTTAGTCAATAAAAGGAGCATCGTTCAAGACATCTCTGTGGTGCAGCCCTTCAGTACTGGCAGTGACCATTGCCTGCTTAGAGAAAAGTTGATTTTCGACGAAGTAGTGGAAAAGAAAACTTTGCAGATGGCAAACAGGAAACAGCGTCCAAAGACATTCAATGAAGCAAAGCTAAAGAAAGCGATTTCTGGGTTTGACTGGAGCCAGACAGAAAAGTGTGATGAGGACTATAGTATCTTTGCTGACAAGCTGAGATGTTGCATAAAAGCAGCTGAAACTGAAAAGATGAAGAAGGCAAAGTGAACAATCTCAAATAAAACAAAAAGCTTATTAGGGAAAGGGGTAGGGATAGGTCGGTGGTTTGAGCATTGGCCTGCTAAACCCAGAGTTGTGAGTCCAATCCTTACAGGGCCCACTTAGGGATCTGGGGCAATATCAGTAGTTGGTCCTGCTAGTGAAGGCAGGGAGCTAGACTCAATGACCCTTCAGGGTCCCTTCCAGATCTATGAGAGAGGTATATCTCCATATATTTTATTATTTTTATTCTATTATATTATATTATAGAAGCAGAGAAATCTGAAAAAGAGCTCGGATAACAACCTCGAGTACTCCATTCTGTGCAAGCTTATACGGCAAAAACTGAAGGATGACTTTGACGACTTCCAGAAAGAAAAGCTCCTTAAAACAGCTGAATCAAGCAAGAGCCTCAGGACGTGCAAGTGGGAATTGGCGCAGTATAGATTGAGCATAACAGCATTGAAGAACAAGGACAGAGAGACAGTAATTGACAGAGCAGGGATGGAGGAGGTCTGCAAGGACTTCTATACAGAACTGTTCAAATCAAGAATCAACGTCCCTCTCCCAATGCTCCAAGAGTTAGAAGAAGGCGTCCCCCCAATAATCGTCAGTGAAGTCCGAAGCGCAGTACACCAGATGAAGAAGGGAAAAGCTCCAGGCAAAGATGGAATAACGTCAGAAATGATTTCCGCAGGAGGCGAAAGACTTTGGAAGGCCCTTGCTTTAAGATTCAGTCGATATCTCAAAGAAGGAAAAAGACCATCAAGCTGGAAGGAATTGAATACCATCTTGCTGTACAACAAGGGAGATTGAGAAAATCTTAAGAATTATCACCCTATATACCTGCTCTCTCATATCTATAAACTCTTTACAAAAGTGATAATGAACCAATTCTCACAGAGTGTGGATGAACAACAGCCGAGAGAGCAGGCAGGGTTTCGAAGAAATTTCAGCACCATCGACCATATATTTACCCTTAGCCAGCTCCTAGAAAGAGCAAGGAAATGAAAACAATGCACAGTGGGAGTTTGTACCGACTATGAAAAGGCTTTCGATAGCATCGAGTTCAACACAATATTAAAGGTGCTTGCAGAGCAGGGCATTAACACGCAGTACATCAGTTTGTTGAAGGAAGTGAATACTGGATGTACAACAGACATTACTCTCCTCGAAACTCCCCTCCACATCCCAATCGAGAAAGGCATAAAGCAAGGAGATACAATTTCACCGAAACTATTTACCTCCTGCCTTGAAATGGTTATGAATGGAGAACGATTATCTCATCTCAGATTCATGGACGACATCGTACTAATTGCTGAAAGCACCAACCAACTACAGAGCATGCTACAAAGACTCGACAAGAAAAGCTGTCAGGTCGGTCTGAAAATGAACCATTGCAAGACGAAATACAAGCGATCAGATGTCTTACGAAAAGCCCGAACAACGGTAACAGGAAAAGAAATTGAACAAGTGGAACAGTACATATATTTGGGGCTATAAGTTAATCTGTGCCAAGACATGAACAGAGAACTCTCACGAAGGATTCGGGCAGGATGGTGTTATTTAATTCCATCAAGGACATCCTCAAAAGAAAAATCGACAAGACCACACATACAAATATCTTCAATTCAATAATGCTGCCAGCCATGCTGTATGGCAGTGAAACTTGGGCACTGATGAAGCGAGAAGAACAGCGGCTGTCGGTAGCTGAAAGAGCAATGGAATGAGCTATGTTGGGAATTTCCCTTCTGGATCATATCCCAAATGAAATGATTAGAGAATGCAGCGGTGTGAAAGATATTGTTGTGGAAAGCAAATATAATAAGATACGATGGGTGGGCCACATAGCACGGTTCACAGACAATAGGTGGACCACAATCATTACTGAGTGGTACCCACGAGAACAGAAAAGACCACCTGGTCGGCCTCCAAAAAGATGGGAAGATGACATGGTTAAACATTTCAGATGAAAGTGGAGAAGAAAGGCAAGAATGTGAGAAGAATGGCAGACGTGTTGTGATTGGTGCAGTCTTAACGACAGCTGAAGACCGATCGACCCAGGTGATCCAGGTGTGACCAAAATAAAATATTCCACTGCTCACACAATTCTCCCTTTGGGGATAGGATGAGAGAGTAAATGAACCTGATGTATTAAATGTTAGTCACATGACTTAATGCACTACTGAAAGGCATTCAGATACTATGAAGATGAGGGTGATATAAGAACCTATATAGAATAGAACCAATCTTTGACTGGGACATTATAAAATAAGTATGGCCAAAACACTTGCAAATGTATGATAGAGAACAATTTTGTGCAGGTGGAAGGATAGTCTAAATGACCTAATCAGTCTTTTCCAGCTCTTTGGTTCTGATTTTGTATTCACAGGTAGCTTTTGAGTAGCTATGAGGTCTGCTTAACATTAATGATTCGTTTTTAGCATCTCTTAATACCAAGTTGCTTATAGTCTGCACTTCAGTGAATAATACACTTAACTCAATTTCACTCACTCACTGTGATGTGTCTGATAAAATATCATCATCTTCCTCGGTAGCGTGTGACATTTCAGTTTTACTAATCTCCCCCTACAAGTACAAAGTAATTTAAAGAAAAATTTTCTTCCTAAGAAGAGCTGTCTCCTAAAGAGAAAGCCACTTATAGAGCAGTTACAAAGCTGCCCATCAATAGCTCAGTGATTTGAGCATTGGTCTATTAAAGCTAGAATTGTGAGTTCAATCCTCGAGGGGGCCATTTAGGGCTCTGGGGCAAAAATCTGTCTGGGGATTAGTCCTGCTTCAAGCAGGGAGTGGGACTAGATGACGCTGGATATTCTAACTCTGATATTCTATGTTACCACAGATTCACAAAAGAAAAAAGGTACATTTTAAATGTGATCATATCTACTTACATTACACAATTCTTCAAAAGTACCCTGCATTTTCACAGTAAACTTCAGTTAACACTATTGGAGTTTTGCAAGTATAGAATCATAGACTATCAGGGCTGGAAGGGACCTCAGGAGGTCATCTAGTCCAACCCCCTGCTCAACTAAATCATCCTATGCACTGATTCAGAAGCTCTGAAACTTCCATCATATACAGAATGTTAGAAAAGTGACTTGCTTGATACAGATGAATGAACTAAATCAATTAACTTACTGTGTTAGGGAATAGGTTAGAAGTAAGCTACTGTTATAATATGAGTTTTGAGAAACATCCCAGTACTTAATATGTACTTGTAAGTATTCAAATATAAAACTTATATTACAGATGGACTGTACTGGTTATTTAGATAAAGCTACAAAAGCAAGGATCAAAACCATCAAAAATATCTCTCTCTCTCAAATGCCAGCATGCTCACTCCATTCTACTATGTAGCTACACTGGGCCAGATTCCCAGGGGTGAAATTTTACTTCATTTATTTGAGGATCTGGCCCATAAAATCCAGATTTTGACTTCCACTTTTTCAATAGATATTTTTTCAAAATAAAATTAATTCTTGCCTGTTTTCTTAGAAGTGCCAATTTTTCAAACATCTATATGAAGCATCATGCTTTTCTAGATTTCCAGCACTGGGTACGAGCATATATTAGGTTAGATCTGAGCCAGAAAACTAAAATATTGTCAAATGTATGGCCTGAATCTGCATTTTATAACTATTTTAGTTTGAAGTGAGTCAGCAGACAAAACAGTTGTACTGCTAGTAACACTTTTCAGGCCAAAGAAATAGAAGGAAAAAACTAAAACATATTTTGAATGGAGTTGGGCACATTTTTTGGCAAATAGTAAATTCACTGGACAAATGCATTTTTGTGGGGCACAAAAATTATTTGAGAATTTGGCTCAAATTCAACCAATAGTTTTGAATTGGTGGAGTGGAAAATGCAAAATAAATAAATAAACCTGAAGCAAAACTATTTTTGAACTAAACTTGTTTTTTTTTAATTTTTAGTTTTTCAGTTTCAGCCATCAAACTGAAAAATCATTAATTAACTCAACTCTAATTCTGAACCTACTATGATCCTTGTTTGCCAAAATACTGTGGGGCGTAGCTGCAATGGTTATGTAAGGATGTGATCTTCAGAGATTAAAGGTCATCTTCTATTTTGAAAGGTGGAGTTCTGGACTGCAGGAGATAGATCAGACTATGGCTGACACTGGGCTCTCATTTCTCTGTTATGTAATGTTTAAATAAAAAATAATTCAGTTGTTACATACAAACTCCCTGTGCCTTAAGAAAGACACCACACATACGTAAGCAAATGTTCAAGTGGTTTGTTGAAATGGGGCCTTAATTAGCAAATATATGGAGAGAATTAAATGGGCGTTATTGTTGCCATTAGCATAATGGGACATCTCTCACTTTTTTCTATATTGCTCATTCACTCTCATACCCATTTCATTTTAAAGCTCTTTGAGGCCACAGGTCAAGGGTAAGTGTCTAGTAAATCAAATTATAGGCCAAATTATCAAAATATGTGATTTGGATGTATACTAAAGTCCTGATTCAAAGCCCATTGAAATCTTTGGATCAGGCCCTTATAATGTACACAAGGTATGAATCGGAGGCTCCTAAAAGCATCAAAATGTGTGCATCTCTGAAATCTGTCTGTAAATACTTAAGGTGCTAATTTTGCTATAGGCTTATAAAGTCTTTTTCTCCTTGACTGCTCTCATTCTCAAAAAAAAAAAAAAAAAAAAAGTCCGACGGAATCAATAAAAATATTGGCTGCTTTCAGGATAACTTTTCATGATGACCGTTGAACAGAAACAATGAGTGCGTGAGCATAAAGCAGTTTGTTCAAAAGATATTTGAGTCTCTGCCAAACAGCTCTCTCCAGCTGTATGGTACATTTGGGATGGGTTGAGCTCAGGCTGTGGGATTCTCTGTGGACTGTCCACAAGCTGGGAAGGGACTTTCAGGGAACAATTTGTTCTGAGCTAACGTTTAACACTGAAAACTGAGCCAAAACATGGCAAGAACAATAGAAAAAGCAAAACATTTTGTTTAAAACTTGGCTTTATTCTTATTTCCCTGCTCTGATCTCTCAAAATAACAATGGTGCTACATTTGCCTGCATGTTCTTTTTTAATCTTCTGTATGGAAGCAGTACAAAGTTTCATCACCTTATTTTAAGGACAATTGAATTGCTTCAAGCCTAAGAGTAGCAGTGTCGCTTCTTACCAGGAGTTACATTTAAATTCTGTTTGCAAAATTCAAAACTTTTTTGGGTATTTTCTCAGCAGACCAATTTATTCACAATAAAAAATTGACAAAGGACCAGATTATCTGTTCTGTTGAGTGTAAATAATGACATAGCAAACAAGTGGATGGCTGCCAGGGAGTTGGGTATAATGTCTCTTTGGCTCCCTGACTGATACTTGACTTCAGCACAAGCTAGAGTAGTCTAGGGTCTGCTCTAACATGCTCCAGCTAGCAACAATCTCAAAGAACCATGCTCTGGTTGAGCATAGCTGTGTGTAACCAATCCTTGCCACTCCTCCTGCCCGTCATAATACCATCCACATGCCCCTTCTCATATCCAACATGCACATTTTTGTCCAGGATTCTGAGGAGGGTGGTATAGAAATCAGTTATGCTGGCTCTGCACTCACTGGGCCAGTCTCCTCTCTCTCTGTACAACCCGAATAGTGTAAGGGAGCACAGTAGGGAAGAAAATCTGACCCAAAGATTTGGATACTTGTACTATATAGATCTTACTTGGGCAAAGTTTCTTTAATTTGCTTATTTAATTGAAAACTGATGAGATTGGAGTGGGAAAATTGCTGGCCACAGTTTAAAGAAACAGAAAGGGAGCTCCAAAAATGGGAGCATTTCTGTGTTTCCTGTAACTCAAGCATAGTTTACACCAGCACTGTAAGGCGATGTAACTTACGCCAGTTACATTATATAACTTAAGTTGACATAGCTTACATCGACTTAAAGTGGTGCCTACACCATGATATATCAACAGGAGATGCTCTCCCGTCAACATAGCTTCCTCCTATTGTTGAGGTAGTTTAATTAAGTCAACGGGAAAGCACTCTCCCATTAACTTATCGTGTCTTCACAAGACCCACTAAATCAATGCTGCTGCATCGATCACACTGAGTTAGTGTGTAGTGTAGACAAGGCCTTAGTAATAGTTATCATAATCTTCATGCCTCTGCTTCAAATAGGGCAAAGAGAAAAGGATTCCGTGCAACCCAGTTGAACCTGTGGTCCCATATAGAGCTATGTAAACTTGGCCAAATATCTCTAGTAAGCGGAGCTAGCTTAAAAGATGAGGGTTTGTCAGTATCTAAATTATCTTTTCTTCAACACTCATTTAACAAAGTCTAGTGCTAATTATGTCAGTGATAATAGCCACTTTTCACTTCCATCATCTCAGTTCTCCCAATCCATGGTGATTAACATGCCCATTAATAACTTTATTATTACTTGTTTATTTGTGATAAGTTCATTGCAGAAAGGAAATCTCACACAAGCTGAGAATGAAATAGATGACAGTTAACATAAAATACATTAAAAATACTGTAAGAAAGCTGAACAATTAGTCAGCACCATGTTTTATAGTAACACGTGTATGCACCAATGCATTGCTTCCAGCAATACAACAGCTGTTCTTTTATGCATTTTTAACATCTTCAAGTAATTCTTCTTTCATGATAAATTACAGCACATTTGGCCTGCCTGGGTAACATTATGCATTAATGCAACTACCCAAAATTAAACAAGGTTAGCAAAATACCTCATTATCAAGCAACCTATGAGTCCCCATGAATAGTTGGGTCATAGTGCATTCCATTGATTAGGGTGCTGAAGGGGGACTTGGGAGATGTTGGTTCTAGTCCTTGCCCTAACACTAGTCTGCTGGAGGACCCAGGGCAAGTTACTTCACCGATCTGTAAAATGGGGATAACAATGCTTGCTTGCTTTGTAGAGTGTTTTGAGATATACAGATGAAGAAGCAAGTATTATTGTTACTACCAATACTGGAAGGTAAATTCGGAACTCGTGTACACCTTCACTCAAGCCTGTTGGGCCTCCATTCCTATTGTTGAGGAGGCAATGTAAGTTCAGCATCCTGCTATCCTGCTTCACTCCCAGATCATCAAGAGATGCCCTGGCGGTCCCTTTCCCATCTCCTTTATGGTGTTTTTGGAAGCTACCTAATAGGTGCTTCTCAGGGTAGCTGCTCAGTGAGGGGTCTGTGTACCCTGGGGGTATGCAGAGGTCTTCCAGGGGGTACGTAAAAAGCACTAGCAAAGTCAGTACAAACTAAAATTGCATACGAACCAAGTTCTCTTTGTACTGCTCTATATACTATACACCAGTGGTTCTCAAACTAGGACCACCGCTTGTTCAGGGAAAGCTCCTGGTGGGCTGGGCCAGTTTGCTGCATCCGCAGGTTTGGCCAATCGCAACTCCCACTGGCCTCAGTATGCCGCTCCAGGCCAATGGGGGCTGCAGGAAGGGTGGCCAGCACGTCCCTTGGCCTGTGCCACTTCCTACAGCCCCCATTGGCCTGGAGCGGTGAACCATGGCCAGTGGGAGCCTTGATTGGCCGAACCTATGGATGCGGCAGGTAAACAAACTGGCCCAGACCACCAGGGGCTTTCCCTGAACAAGCAGCAGTCCTAGTTTGAGAAACACTGCAATACACTGAAATGTAAGTGCAACATTTATATTCCAATTGATTTTTTTTATAATTATATGATAAAAATGAGACAGTAAGCAATTTTTCAGTAATAGTGTGCTATGCCACTTTTGTATTTTTATGCTTGATTTTGTAAGCAAGTAGATTTTAAGTGAGGTGAAACTTGTGGGCGGGGGTACTCAAGTCAAATCAGATTCCTGAAAGAAGTACAGTAGTCTGGAAAGGTTGAGAACCACTGTTCTAGAGCAGTGGGACCCTGTTAGCATCTCTGATGGGTCCTCCTGCACTGCCTTTTTTAAATTTAAAAAGGAACACACAGATGGAGAAAGGTATTCCTCCCTCCATTCCCAGGAATCACCTAGGGTCTGATTTTTCAGTGATGCTGAGAACCCAGAGATCCCATTTTCCTTAGTTGAAATTATGGGTGATCAGCATTTCTGAATATTAGGCTCCTGTTATCTGAGGTGTTCGGGATGAAAAACGCAACAGGGAACACAAGTCAGCAGTGTCCGATTATGTATTCTACAAACATGAAACTAGAAGCTACTTTAGTGGCAGAGGAAGCACTGATGAGATCTGCAACCAAGGAAAAGCTAGAAGAGGGCAGGGTGATCAAGAGCAGTGAAGGGGGAAAGGACTAGGGCCACAAAAGAGAGAAGAAAAGGGGAAGTGACGGTGGAGGGGAGCATGTGGAAGGATAAAGTATATAGAGGAGTGAAAGTATACTGCTGAAAAACTAAGCAGTCAGACATTTATTAGAGCTTTTTTTCTCTTTCCCTCTCTGCTCCTTTTCTTAGAATCTCTTCTGAAGCCTACCAGTCCCAAACCATTCCAATCTGATTAGCACTTTCAGGCAAAATGAATTCCCTATCCCTCTTTCCTGTTTTATTAACTTAAAAAATCTTGGATTGTGTTTTTAAGCCATTTAGATAGGTCCCAGTCAAGCAACATACCTAGGTAAATGCTTAACTTTGAGCATGTGAATTCTCCCATTGACTTTACTGGGACTACTCAGATGCTTAAAGTTAAGCACCTGCTTATTAAGTGTTTTGCTGTATCAGGGCCATAGTTACGTTTTAATTGTTATAATTAACCTATGTAAGCAGTTCCAAATTATGATGGAGTACTAATTAATTACACTGTCATGTGACTGATGACACCAGACATATGTAAGTATTTTTAAAGACATGGCCGAGTATCAGAAAATGTTTATATTAAAGGATTCACTTAACGGAAGCAATTAATGGATAATATTTATGCAGTTATTTAACAGCTTTTGAATTGCAGATGGCATCTTTCAGATGCACCATAGACCAATTATTTAGCAAAAACTACAGCAAATAATATGTGAAAAATAATTTAAATATGATACAATATGCTTAATGTGTATATAATTTGTACAATGTGTCATATAACTATTTCAGAATTTTTCCATGAGATATCAATCTGCTGATGGCATATGACAAAGTGGCATATTGGTATGTCTTTATGTATTTAAAATAGATTTATACATATTTGCGTGCCCTTTTGTCACAGCAACATTTGGGCTTATTTCCATTTTAATTTGGCTCATCATATGCATATGATGAATTATTAATGAATATACTATTTCAGATATTAAACAGTTGATTATACCCTGTCCTTGGTCTTCCTCTTGCTTCTAATGTATTTGCAGAATGTTTTCTTGTTACCCACTATGTCTCTAGCTTGTTTAATCTCATGTTGTGCCTTGGCCTTTCTAATTATGTCCCTACATACATGTGCATTTTTTTTTATATTAATCCTTCATAATTTGACCTAATGACCACTTTTGAAGGACTCTTTTTTTGAGTTTCAGATCATTGAAGGTCTCCTGGTTAAGCCAGGGCAGTCTCTTGCCATATTTTCTATCTTTCCTATGCAGTGGGATAGTTGATCTTATGCCCTTAAAAATGTCTCTTTGGAAACCTGTCAGCTCTCTCAAACTTTTTCCCCATAGGACTTGATTCCCATGGGATTTTACCTACCAACTCCCGGAGTTTGCAAAAGTCTAATGCTGGGTGCTTTTGAAAATCCCACCCAGACTTGATTTTGTTCATCTTCAAACATGAACACCTAAGTTGTCCCTAAAATGTAGGTATATTCTCCCAATTTGTATGCATCTATCTATCTGTTATATGGCCCCCGTCACTGTAGTACCTGAACATTTGGATCAGGTCTTAATATCTTTATCCTCACAACACCCCTCTAAAGTATGGCAGTATTATTATCTCCATTTTACAAATGAGAACCGAGGCACAGAAAAACTAAGGACATGTCAACATTGGAATTAAACACCTGTGGCTGGCCCAGTTCAGCTGACTCAGGCTTGGTTTACAGGGCTTTTTAACTGTGATGTACTCCCTAATGGGGTCTTAGAACCTGGGTTCCCAGCCCGAGACCAAATGTCTATACCACAATTAAACAGCCCTGTAGCCCGAGCGCTGCGAGCCCAAGTCAGCTGACATGGGCTAGCTGCAGGAGATTAATTGCATTGTAGACATACACTAAGTGATTGCCCCAACGTCATACAAGAGGTGCCTGCCAGAGCAGGGAACTGAACCTGGGTTGCCCTAACCACTGGATCATCCTTTTTCTCTTATTTTGTATGCAAAAGCCACACTTCAGCACACAAATCACAGTCGAAGCAGGTAATTACACTCCAACATCTCTGATTGCACACACAAATGGAGGATTTGCACATGCAGACTTTGTGGGCACTGTAAGATATCTGAATTTGAAAATAAGTTATTTAAATAATATAAAATGAACTAGTTCATTAGTTATTTCAAAAGACAATAAGAAATAACATATTATTTCCATTATTTCTTTGTGTTCAAATAAGGACAATAGATTGTTACATCATGGACCATTGGGTATAACTGGTTCACTTGATTCATGTTAACCTATGTTGTTCAATATGCACTGTGCATGCACTGTGGGAGTGGAAGTTATGCATGCTGTTAACATGTTTGTGGCTCGTGTTGATGCCATTTTTGTGACTGTTCAGTACAACAGATCAAATAATTTAAAAAAACTGATACACAAATGTATTTGCTACTAAAAAGGCTGAAAGTTAAAGGCTGCTTTGTTTCTGTTTGAAGGGTAATTTTAAACAAATATTTAGGGCCCAGATTCTCAATGGAAGATAGATGCTTAAACAACTTTGAGGATCTGGGCCTTAGATAACTACATTTTAGCACAAATGGTTAGCTGTTGGAACCTTTGTACCAAAAGTACGATATACACTATTCATTATTGCTATTTATCATTCACTAGTCTCGTGTTTTAAAAAAATCAGTCAGCCAATCACAATGCCATCACAGAAATAATACATGCATGTGCGCACGTGCATACACATACTTTCCTTTGGTAACTGTTTGCAGTGTTTTAAAGGTTACGTATTATGCCATTTGTAAATTGTGGAAATTCTCCTTTACTACAAGTGATAGAGGACAATTATTTGTGTAGGGAACAGAGTTCTAATCCCCACTCTGTTCATATGTATGATTCTCTGGTCACTTTTTGTAATGAGGGATACATTTCTGAAGAGTTTTTTTTGTAAAGTATGAAAAAATTACTCAAACCAGTTTTCAGTACTAGCTCATTAAAAAGTACCTTGATCCAAAATGTTGACCAATGTCACTGTATCCCTCTGAAGGGGGAAGAGGGCTCCAGCACAGCTCATTCTCAGTCCTGTAAGGTGTTGAACATTCTGGCCCTGATCCAGAAAAACTAACTTTAAATATATGATTAGTTCCATTGACATCAATATAAAGTTAAACATGTTTATGGGATTTGTTGAAGAGGAATGGATTTGAGCACATGCTTAAAGCTAAACATGTACTTAAATGATTTGCTTGTTGGAGCTTACATGCTTTGATGTACTGGGTCCCAAATGCTCAGCACCTTACAGAAAAAAAGCATTAGCACCACAGGCCTGGGAGAAGACAGTCCAGTTAGTGACACCTGTACTGCTCCTGCTACAGCGTATATGCACCACGCTTGCTTTCTGCAGGTATTGTTGCAAACAGAAATTTGTTCCTACAGCTCTTTCTAGAAAGCAAATGAAAAGAGGTCCAAATGCCATCAAAGTGAATCTGTGATTTTTATATTTGAATAGATGTTTGTGAATATTTTCTTTCCATACTCACTCAGTTTTGCTACTAGCCCTTCTGCTGCTATCGCATAAATAGCACAAGCACCACACTGTGAATAGAGATTAAGGATGCACAGAAGCTGCATTTAGCTCCAATGGAAGAAGTTTATTTCATCATGATACTTCTCATTTATGGGCTGCACATTGATAATGAACAGAGAACCCTATAATCAGAGGTTGAGATTAGATTGTTCATGGAACAAATATATCGGTTAGAAAATCACAAATCAGTATTTGTTTTGGTATTCTTGAAATCATTAAAAACATTAAATTGATGGCTGTTTGTGTATTTCTTAAGCCTGTTGAAGGCATCCAAGCAGAATACCATGAAATTGCATTTTCTCCATAATGAAATTCAGAGCCCTTTCAGATCTGATGTAAACAATATCAAAAGTAAACAACCTAATTAATTTATTACTGACATTAGGTCTTCAGAGTTATGCTTGTTCTAGAGAGGGGCAAGCGATGAGAAAGCCTTGGAGGCACAAACCTGGTATTGTCTGTGTTACATGTAAAATACGGTGTTGTTCTCACTGCACCTGAATGCTTGCCAATTGATATGCAACTTCGTTTAGTTGCCTGTGGGGCAACTAAATAAGCTCTCACTTATTGCATATACAAAGAGACTTCAAAGGCGCTTTCTGAGGTTTTGTGCAAGGTTAGTGCCAAAATCAAGTATGCCTTAGCAGGATGTGCTGCTCATCACTGGTGTTAACAATAGACACTGATGTGTTTTTAATATTTTATTTTTCATTGGCAATGGCAAAAGAGGATTGTTTTGTGTTTAAGGCACTGGACTGGGACTCAGAATATCTGGATTCAAGTTCTGGTTCTGCCATACATGTCTGCTGTGACCTTAGGCAAGTTGTGCAGCACTTCCCAGTCTTCTGCTTGTATCCCTTTCTCCCACCCTTTTGAGGTCTTGTGAATTTAAAATAAAAGTTCTTCAGGAAAGGGACTGGCTTTCACTTTGTTTGTACAGTGCCTAGCACAATGAGGGCTCAGGCTTAACGGGGGGCTCTAGGCATGCTACCATCATGAAAAAACAAAATTAACTCGCTCCTTTCTCTGCAAGTACACACAGAAGCCATATTCAAAATTCATCTTTGTACAGCCAGAGAGAACTATGTGAAATTCAGGTTTATTTCATGGAATTTAGCATTAATATTTTTTCTCATTTTGTATCATTTTGTACAGCTCAATTCTCGTAAATTATACCTTAAGAGACTGATGCAGATTTCTGGGATAGCCAGGGATTCCCTGTACCAGTTGTACAGCATACAGTGGTCACCAAGAACTGAAGCTCAGGATCTGGATCCGTGCATTTTTATGGGAGGTATAAAATTTGGATTATTCTAAACCAGGGGTCCCCAACACGGTGCTCCTGGGTGCCATGGCGTCCACAGGTCATCAAAATGCACCCGCGTCCTGGCCGGTGGTAGAGCATTCGCCAAAATGCTGCCGAATTTCCGCGGCATTTCGGTGGCAACGCCTCTCGATGACCACTTCCCGCTGACAAGCAGCGTCATCAAGAGGCGTCGCTGCTGAATTTCTGTGGCATTTCAGCGGCGACGCCTCTCAATGACGCCGCTTGCCGCCGACAAGCGACGTCATCGAGAGGTGTCACCGCCGAAATGCCGCTGAAATTCGGCGGCATTTCGGCGGATGCTCCACCGCCGCTACGGTCGCCAGACGAAAAGGTTGGGGACCACTGTTCTAAACTATTCATTCCTTATTTTTAAGTGTTGGTTTTAGAGATGATGTGCTAGGTTAATGCACTTTTGTCACTTAGCAACATCAACTGTTCTTTTAAATAAAGTCTTTTTGTTTCTGGAATGTATTTAAATTGCAGTTTAACGCAAACTATTTTGTTTAAAGATGCATAGATTTTTAAAAGTAATCTAAAATAGACAAATATTTAAATAAAGACCTAGGTTATAAAATGACATTTACAACTCAGGTACGCAATATCTTAAAATGCATCATTTTAAAATGGACTGAAAACGTTAAGAAAAGTTAGGGTATCTTGATCTTGACATTTTGATTCTTCCCATATTCTCTTTCTACTGCTTTCTGAATGTTGTAATTTCCATAAGTACCGTGTGGCTTCCAAGAGCTAATTCAGAGGTGAGATCACAATGCAAATTGGCTGAGGGTGTAATATCAGATCTGTAAGTGCCATGTTTTATATAGCTGTAAAAACAGATTCTCTCTTGTACTTGGAATAATTGTGTTTAAAGCAGAGATGGGCCCAGACTGTGAGGTCCACAGCCAAACTTCCCCAAAGCTCTGGAGGGTTGGATTTCAGAAGGCTGAGTTCAAAACATTTCTAGTTTAAATAGAAGAAGCTAGCCGAAAACACATACCTATCCATCTCTAATGTAGGTAAAAAAAAGTTTATTTTTTTAAAGGAACCGTACTCATATTTGGCTATCAGGTTTACAAATCACACCTATCTGTAAAGAGGTGGCCCACCTAGTCTGCAAAAGTCTATAATCTTCACTGAATACACCCTTTCCCTCATCATCTTTGGGGAGATTTTCAGATACACAAATGACAACTGGTTGTTAACTAGTGAAAGTCAATGGGAATTAGGTGCCTCACTGCCATATTGCCTTTTAAATTCTCTCTCTCCTTATAGTTGAATGTACAATATCCAAACATTAAGGTGGGCAGATCTCGGCTGTTGTAAATTGTCATAAATCCACAGAGGGGTATGACAATTTACATCAGCTGAGGATTTGCCTTAGGACTAATGACAATGATTCAAACTAGATATGACTGTGTCAGGCCCCATTGCATGGGCAGCTTGACTGAGTGGTCAGAGCCCAGAGTCAGTGTTGTGATCAGCAGTCATGCAAAGGATCACAGCCAAAATCGAAAGCCACATGTTAAACTGGAGTTGGAGCCAGAAGTCATGTCATGGGTCAACCCACAGTCAGTATCTAGAGTCAGGGCAGGAAAGCAGGAACAGGGTGTGGTAAAAGGAACAACAAGCAAGGCCCCAGGAGAGGAAACAGGAACTTGGTCTCAGGAGTCTAGTCACCAGCTGGCCTAACAACTAATTGCTCAGACAAAGGGTGTGGTAGGAACAGGAAGCTTTAGGCTAAGAGGTGCCCAATTAGCAGTCTGCTGTTAATTGATGATTCTTCTGAGGCAACATGTGCATCCTTGGTTTGCAAAGTATGAGCTGTTTCCTTATCTACCCTTCTAGTATGGTGCAAAAGATAAGGTGCTTGGTTAGTAACCCTTCAGATGTGGGTTCAAAATGTGTAGTGCCTGACCCCCTTCTTCTCCCCTACCCGATGGCAGTCCTCAGGTGCCTTGGGGGCAGGTTTTTCACGATAAGCCATGTGGAAGGCCTTTAGTTTTGCATGGGCATGATGGGCTGGCTCCCAAGAGCAATCTTTGACTGGGAAGGTTGTGGGCCAAATCAAATAATACAGGGTTCCTCTACATATTTGGGAGTCCATGATATTCTGAATTATGTACTCCTCAGAGTCCTGTACTTCAACCAGGTTCAGGCAATGGTGACCAGGAAATTGATCATCAAGAAAAAGTTTCAGGAGGGTTACATGAAATACCGGCTGGATCTTTCAGGACCAAGGGGGCTGCAATTCAAATGCCACCAGACTGATCTGCCAAAGAATGGTGTAAGAGCCTGCACACTAATGGTCCAATTTGTGTGTACAGCCTGTGTGTAGATATTTAGTGAACAGCCATACTTTCTGACCAATCTGCAGATGGGCATGATGTTTGTAGGCTATTTTGGCAGCTTCCAAGTGCTTCTTTATGTAAACCTGGGTTTTGTGAATAGTCTGTATGAAGTGTGAGGCAGCCATGGATGAGGGGACAGAAGGAGGCAAGCAGGGATGAAAATCATAACTGCAGTAGAGAGGACTAAAGTAAGTGGAAGCATGTTCTGCTTTTTTATAAGTGAATTTGGCTAACAGAAGAAATGTACTCCAGTTATTTTGGCAGTGGTTCAGGAAACAGCATAGACACTTTTCAGGTACCCAGTTGACCTGTTCCAACTGACCAGTCATGGAAAATTGTTTTTTCTAGATCCAATAGATCCCACTAGCAAGTGGGAAGTGGAGGGGCCTCTGGGTTCTTGGAGCAAGATTCTCCAGCTTGAGTTTTAGGATTCTGGGTCCTTGAACCAGAAGGTAGTTTTCCCTACAGAAGCTCAACAGGGAAGAAATCATGTGCTGGGATCACAAAATATAGGGGTCATGCTGGATTAGTCAGGGTGCCCCCAAAATCAAGGTAAAATGCAGGGGCTTAATAAAAGAGTCATAGGACTTCCTGTTGTTCCCCAGTCACCACTTTCAAAAGTACAGACTCCTGAGTAACCAGGCCCAACATCAGTGGGAACCTGTACACTTTCTCCACCAGGGTGGTTGTGGGTTATACCAGGAAGCCAAGGACCCATGCTATGGAAAAATCAATGAAATTACCCCCCACACCTGAATCAATCAATGCCCATTGCATGGGGAAGGCCCCTTTGTCCTGCGGGATCTGCAGTTGCAGGTGGATCTGTAGAAGTGAGGAGGAATTAGTACCTCCTGGTGGAACATAATCTTGGGATCTTTTGATGGTGGTGCCCAAACTCAGGACCCCAACTGAGTCTAGGCCTAATCTTTTCCCATTGTTGGGCTGGTGGAGATTTTGGTAGGGCATGCAGATATGGTATGTCCTGCTTCTCCACAGTAGTAAGAGTTTTTCCCATCTCCTGTGCTCTCACTCACTTGGGGACAGGTGGGGCTGCATTATATCTATCTGCCTGGCTCGACCAGGGCCAAGTTTCCTTGAGTCTGAGGGCTGAACCTTGGACAAGTGCAGTGGGCTTCCTGAATTCCAGTTGTCATTCATGAAGCCTGTTGCCTGTCCTAATATTCAGGTCCATAAAAGCCTCCAACCTGGTGGGAGGGTCTACCTGTGTCAGCTCACCGTTTAATTCATCACAGAGACCAAGACAAAACTGATGGAGGACTCTGACATCATTCCAGGTGGTGTCTGTGGCCAACTGGGTGACATACAAAGGGGCTAACTCCAGGGTTTGCCAAGTTTACGTAAAGTGATCTCTGCCATGCAAGTTTTATGCGGGTCATCAAAAATGGTGATGAACTCTTGAGGAAGGAGTCTCAGCTTGCCATCACAAGGTAATCTTGCTCTAGAAAGGGAGAGGCCCATGCTAAGTCTTTTCCAGTAAGCAAGCTAAGTACCAGTCCCACCTTGACCTGGACCTTGGTGTATTCCTGGGGCTGGAGTATAAATAGGATTAGGTAATAAACCCAAGAAACTTGCTACAGGTGCCATCATATCTCTCTGGTAGTGGAACACTGGGGCCAGTCACCCGAACTGGTGTCATATGGAGAGAAAAATGAGTACCCACAGCTGGTCTGAGTTCTGTAACTTTTTCCTGCAGAGAACAATTTTCCATTTGCAGATGCTGAACTTGTTCCCTCACCCTCTGGTTCTTGCCTGAAGGATAGTGATCTGTTCCTGCAGATTCACAGGCTCCAAGGGCAACAGTGATCTGGACACCACAGCAATGTCCAGGGGTTCAGCAACAAGTACTAGAAGAGACCAAGAGTGGTCTGAGCAAACTGTCAAGGCCCATAATATGAGTGTTCTGACCTAGTGTCTGGAGCCCAGAGCAGAGTAGGAATCAGGAGTCATGCCAAGAGTCACAGCCAGAGTCAGAAGCCATACCACGGGTTAAACTGGAGTCGGAGCCAAATGTTACACCAAGGGTCAAATTGGAGTCTGTAAGTGGAGTTAGGGTGAGGAAGGAGGTATAGCCCATTGTAAAAGGAACAAGGCGCTAAAACCAGATAGGGTTGCCAACCCTCCAGGATTGCCCTGGAGTCTCCAGGAATTAGATTAATCTATAATGAAAGAGTATGTCATTGGTGAAAACTCCAGTAGTATATCCAACCAAAATTGGCAACTACCAGGCTCCTTAGGCCATCAGAAATACTGAGCAGGCACAGCTGAGGGCCTTATTCCTGACACACAAAGGGTAAGGCTCTCACCTGATAACATTGCAAGCCTGACTTCGGAACTCCTGACAGGCTGCCATCTCTTTCCCCACCTTTCTGCATTGTATATCTGTCCTGACTTAACAACCTGCTATACCAATACTGGGCTTCATTTGAGCAGAAGCTGACAACTTTCATAGAACTGTTAAGTATTTTAGATACTGACAAATAGGAGATTGGGATGAGGCTGCTGAAATCATTATACATGAAAATGGCCAGGCAAAGAACATCCTTTTTCTAAAGTATTTCAAAGATGCATTGGTAAATGAGATATGTGGACGGCATAGGGAATCATCACCTTGTAGGTACTCTCATAGGAAAATATTTTCTGCGGAAAATGCTAACTGAGATATATCATGTTTTTGCTTTCCTGGATTAGCACAAGATTTTTAACTTATTGAAGACATTAGGTTGGAGTGCTAGGAGACTGATTATTTTTTATATTCCAGCTTTTGTATAAATTAATTCCCTTCATGATTTGGCTGATTGACGTTTTAAAATGAACATCTTTCATTTATTGCAAACATTGTATTAGAAAATGTAAAGATTGACTTGTTTGAGAGTTAAGATTGCTTCCAGAATTTCTCCAAAAAAAACTGTTTTTAACTATCTTTTCAAGTACAAGATTGAAGTCTCTGGGAATATTCTCACGCCTGAGAGAGTCTTGTAAGAAGAAGCAACTAAATATAAGGTGGGAGATTTTGCATGTTTGTATATTTCCATGTGAGCATTTTTCACTAGAATTTCTGGTTTTCCAAAAGATGAGTTTGGATAATGTGAAAACTATAAAACACCCTACTTATGTTGTACACGAGAAATGTGGCACGGTGCCCATTCTCGAGTATAGTGGGAAACATTCAAACTCAATATCCACCACCCCAGGTATTTGCAGGAACTACGGTATCTTCCTATTTTTAAAATGTTGTGAGTCACTCCAAATGACAAATGCAGAGTTCTAAATGGCTTCCAGTGGATTACTGTATAAGGTATATTATTCCTTCTGATGCATGACTCAGCAGGGATGGCACTAATAAAGTATTGGTCAAATCAGACCAGTAAGGTAGGGAGATAGACCCTACATGGCATCATCCTGTTTCATTCTGCTGAGATGATGGAACCCCCTCTGTGCAAAAACAACATGTTTGGAACTCTATGGGTAGAGGAGACTGACAGGAGAGGGGAAGGCCTCTAGTCTCCACATATCATGTTTCCCTCTAACCCAGGGCATTTTCTATCTAGAATACTTGGGACACTGTTAATAAATCCAGGCTGCAACAGGGAGTGAGGACAGGAAGGTAAGGGAACCTAAAACTAAGGCTAGGCTTGCAACAATAGGTTGCTACCTGAAAAGGCCACACCACCTTACTCCACACACAGTTGACAAAGAAAAAGGGAGGGAGGAAGGGAGGGGGGGATAGTCTGGTGAAACAGCACGGATGGCTACATGTGACCCAGCCTTTTTCCAAGTACCACCCCCAGCAAGATTAGAGTTCCATCACCCTGAGGGATGGCCACTCTGGGTAAACAGAGTCCAGTGGGTCTCTAAGGCTTCTGTTTTAGCTCAGCAATCAGAGGAGAAGCAAGTTAACACCCTGCTCTATATAATGGGACCAGAGACAGAGGACATTAGCCTTTCCAGAAGTCTCACCCAGCTGCTCAGAAGAAACAGTTCCATATAGTTAACAAAGAACTGGATATGCATTTCATGCCATGCCACAATGTGATTTTTTAGCTGGCACAATTTCCCTTAAGCAAGCAAGAGGAGGGCGAGTCAGCGAATGGCTTCATAACAGCCTTGTACAACCTAATCTATTGCTGTGGCTATGGGGAGATGAGAAAAGAACTTATCAGAGGCAGGCTGTTGTAGGGACAGCCAATTATCAGAAAGACTCCAAAATTATACTAACCTCATATTAGAGACAGCCAAGAACATACTCCTGCAAAGTCAATACATAGAAAAACAACAGGCTCTTTTCAGGAATAACTTTGAGGAGAAATCAAAGACGTGAGGAGAAAAACACTTCCAGATGCCTAGAAACAATACCTATTCAGATTAGTACAAGCAAAAAGGGAACCAGAGAGAACTATTCTACCAAGGAATAAAGAAAAGGAATACAACAAGCACAGGAAAGAACTCCATAATGTGGCAAACCATGCCATGGCAAACGGCTTTGTCCAGCAAGGGACACCACACTCAGGTAATGTATAAAAAGGGGACATTATGCAGCGGTCTGCTGGTCTGAACATATGGTAGTAGCTGTCTTTCAGGAAGAAGACCCATAAGACATGGGGCTCAGACACCTTGGAGCTATAGGAGATAACCAAAAAGAACCACCATGGATCACCACAATCACCTTGAGAAAGTATAAAATAGACTTCAGAATAGACACAGGCACTGATGTAACAGCAATTCCAGAAACACTTTATAGAAGAATGAAGGCACCAGTACTTCAAGATCCAAAAAAGGATAGTTCTCATTAAGCATGAAAGGAAAACAAAACCGGCCACTCTAAAACTCAGACAGAAGACTACATACCAAGAGATCTGCATTGTATATGGCCTAAGCACTGCTCTACTTGGCTGCCCAGCAATCACAGCCCTCGGCCTGGTCATAAGAATAGAAACCAGTCTTGGACCTGGAACCTGAGACCAGTAAGAGTTTCCCCAAATCATTCCAAAGACTGGGGAAATCAGAGGGAGAAAACCACATTAAAGTTATTCCAAATATGAAGCCATTTGCTCAATCAACTCCTAGGAAAGTCTCCCTCCTTTTGCTGCTGTAGGTGAAAGCAGAGCTCAGCTGCCAGGAGCAAATATTTCCAGAACAGACACCCTAGCTGAATGGTGTGCAGGGATGGTAGTGGGCCAAACGCCAAATGACAAGGTTTAGATCTGTGTGGACTCTACCAAGCTCAATGCAAAAATTTGTAGAGAGTAATGTGTACCCTCATGTGTTGAGCACAACCTTGGACAACTTAGTGAAGTAAAAGTCTGTTCAAAATTGAGTGCGCAGTCTGGATTTTGGCATATACTACTTGCTGCAGAATCTGCACTCCTAGTGACTTGCACTACACTCTGATCGTTATCCCGAGACTCACTGTGGACAATAACCTGCCTGTCCACACAGATCTACCAGCATACCTCCAGATCTTCTCCCTGCAAGGAGATATCCAGCGAGAGAAAGATGGCTTCCTACATTCCTGGAGCACAAAAGTAACTATCTTTCTCTACTAAAAAGGGCTTCTAGTATGATGATTAATGTAACTGAATACAGGAGAATTAGAGAAAAGGAATGTATTTGGATGAGCCAAATTTTGCAGTTTTGCTTCAGTTAAGATCCAAATTGAATTCAAAAGGAGAAAAGGATACAGCATTTGACCCACGTAGAGCACAGGAAACAGCTACATGGGTTTTTTTCTGCCATTCTAAAGTCCTATTATCATAAAAAGTACACAGGTGGATAAAGCGGCATTAGCGGGATTTGTACAGTGAACAGGTATTAATAGAAATTTTATGTAAGAAATCTTTAATTTCTCAGCATGAGCTACATGTAGTGGATGCAAAAATATTCTGGGACAGATCCCTCACTGGTATAAATTGCATAGCTTTATTGACCTCAGTGGAGTTACACTGAATTACACCAGCTGAGATCTGGCCCTTTGAGCTTAAAGAGATGTTAGCAAAAAAATTATTCATTTAACCTAAGTCTTTGAGACCTCTGGAAAACAACTGAAGCCAGACTTACTATCCACTGTCTCTTTTCAATTACATATACTGTCTTTTTTAATCAGGAAAATCAAAATTTGCAGATAATAAACTACTCAAGATAGTTAAGTCCCAGGCAGACTGCAAAGAGCTACAAAAGAATCTCTCAAAACTAGGTGACTGGGCAACAAAATGGCAGATGAAATTCAATGTTGATAAATGCAAAGTAATGCACATTGGAAAATATAATCCCAGCTACACATATAAAATAATGGGGTCTAAATTAGCTGTTACTACCCAAGAAAGAGATCTTGGTGTCATTGTGGGTAGTTCTTTGAAAACATCCATTCAGTGTGCAGCAGCAGTCAAAAAAGTGACCAGAATGTTGGGCATCATTCAGAAAAGGATAGATAATATCATAAATCCATGGTATGCCCACATCTTGAATACTGCATGAAGATGTGTTTGCCCCATCTCAAAAAGATATATTGGAACTGGAAAACATTAATAAAAAGGCAACAAAAATTATTAGGGGGTATGGAACAGCTTCCGTATGATGAGAGATTAATAAGACTGGCACTTTTCAACTTGGAAAAGAGATGACTAAGGGAGGATATGATTGACGTCTATAAAATCATGATCGGTATGGAGAAAGTAAATAAGGAAGTGTTATTTACTCCTTCTCATAACACAAGAACTAGGGGTCACCACATGAAATGAATAGACAGAAGGTTTAAAACAAACAAAAGGAAGTATTTTTTCCACACAGTGCTGTCAACCTGTGGAATGCTTTGCCAGAGGATGTTGTGAAGGCCAAGACTATAACAGGGTTCAAAAAAGAACTAGATAAATTCGTGGAGGATAGGTCCATCACTAGCTATTAGCCAAGATGAGAAGGAATGGTTTCCCTAGCCTCTGTTTGCCAGAAGCTGGGAATGGGTGACAGGGATTGTGTCACTTGATGATTACCTGTTCTGTTCATTCCCTCTGGGGCACCTGGCATTGGCCACTGTTGGAAGACAAGATAATGGGCTAGATGGTCTGACCCAGTATGGCCTTCCTTATGTTCTTATGTTTACATAGTCTTTTTAGAGGTGCACTGATGCCACTGCCTATCCAGCTGACCAATATTGTCTCATTATTTCCTTTATCCCCATCTGTTGTCTCTTGGCTTATACTTAAATTGTAAGCTCTGGATGCTCCTATGCCACATAGTAATACAAATAATTAACACTGGCCATATTTTAGGCAATCCCAGGTCTTTTGATGACCTACATACCTTCAGATGAGAATGCTGGAGTTATTTCTCCAGATTTAGAAGGGATGATAGTGACAATGTGTGGATTTCTAGGATATTATGAGCTACATTTTCAGAAGTGCTCAGCACGTCAGGCCATAATTGTTACAATGGGAACATTTTGACACTTACGGCCTGATGTGCTGACCTCTTTTGAAAATCTGGCCCTATGTTCAGTGAACATTTTTATAACCAAAGAAAGAAAGAAAGAAACGTTTGCATAAAATACACAAGATAAGGGAGAGGCATGAATCTACGCACTTCAATCAGGCAAAACTCATGTAGTCATTGATCTGAGTTTTGCCTAAATAAGGCTTGTAGGACTATGGTGTTGCTAATTCCTGTGATTTGTGAGTCTTCTACTACTTGATGTTCCACATAAAGCCGCCGCTCCTGGACTCAAGAGAATATGTGAGGATCTCAGGTTTTATTTTATTTTTTTTTAAATGTAGGTTTCCAACCCTCATGGCTGGAGAGAAAAATTGGAGAACGTGACCCAGCTGCACCTTGGCATCTCAAATACCAGAAGGCAAAGAAAAAGAACCCTAAAAGAATTATATTTTAAATTTCATGATTTTTAAAGCAATCTCCTGACCATTCAGAGCCTGGTTTTTTAATGTCTGCAGTTGGTAATACTGGGATTGGGCCTAATATAGATTATGTAGTATTGCAAATAACATTTTCTCCTACCATCTGCCTTTTCCTCAAGATCTCCTTCATTCTGTTTCTTCTCTCATTTCTTGACAACTTTCTCTCTCTTTCCCTACTCTTCCTACCCATTCCTCACTCTCTGAGCTCTTCCTTTCTCTGTCATTGCTCTCAACACACACAGAGGACTGGATTCTAAACAAGCACATTGTACGTGCAACCTCACCTGTCATCTCCTAACCATGAGCTATAGATCCACCTTAGTCTCCCACTGTGGCTGCTGTTATGAGGCTGCTGTGTCCTGCACAGGGACAATGAGAACTGGGGTAGAGCACTGGTCTATAATGCTCCCAGTCTCAGTGGGAGAGGCCCAAGAGCTATGAGAACTGCAGTAACAGCATTCTCACACTGTAGCAGTGTCTCTCTCTACCCCAGTGTGTCGAAGGACTGATTAGCTGTACGTGACCTCTTCCCCCATTTGTCCATAAATCCAAATATCCTCCTCTCTCCCTGTTCCCCAGTGTTGCAGAGGGGGCAAATAAAGAGTAGCAAAGCATCATTCCTTTCCACTCTTTCAATCAAAGGGCCTGGCTGCTTAATATTCTTCCCTACTGTAGGTTTGATATGATTAACCTTGTTTCCAACAGTGACTGCCAGCTACACATGCAGAGATCAGTTACACAGCTTTTCAATGTGCCCCTTAGGCATCCATGTAAGCTGCATTGTATTATATAAAAGGGCCAGTATCTTTTCCAAGTGCTTCCAAGGAACATTGCTTCTGAGGCAGCCCCAGCTGGAATGCACAGCAGTGTACACCCAAACACAGCAACAATTGCCCTACAACATATCTATAAACACCTGCAAGATTATATTTGACTTAACTGGTAGGAACCCAGCTATGTTACTGTTCTTTGGGCTAGATCCTGAGTTCCTTTAAATCATCCTAGAGCTGTTGACTTCAGTGGAGCTATACCAATTTACACCAACTACAGATCTGGTTCTTGGATTCCATTCACTGAAATTTCTAAGCGGAACAGTGCCCCAAAGGCAGAGCTGCATTGTTTTGCAGGCTGACTACTTCTTTAGAGTTATGATCCCGAGTGAGAAATCTTAATGTGCCAGTTTCACAGAGGGGGCCCGAATACATAATTATTTCTAGGAGATGAGCAAATGCCAAGTTCTAGCATCCCCAATGGACATCTCAAACTGCATCACTTTGTTTCCGCCCTAGCGATTTTTTTCCACCCCAGTCCTTGAAAAATAGTTGCTTTTTCATTTCAATTACCAATTTCCAGCTATTGTTTTCACAGTAGAGACTTAATCAGCAAATGTCTATCTTTTACTGGCATTTTTCAGCTACAACATGGAGGAGCAAGAGTAATGCAGTGTAGTTAACACACAATCCCCCTCAACCACTGGAACCATGTGTTCACAGTCTGGTTGGGGATGCAAATGATACAAATTTAGTGTCTCCTCTGAGACTCCCATGGATGTTTACCTGCACCATACAACCCACTCTACAAAACCTGCATCATTGGCAATTACTATTCAGAAGATGTACAGCGCAAATTACACAGCACCAGTCCCCTTGACTAGCTAAAGCTACTGAGCCCCACAACAAACCTGCCATCATGAGCATTGAAACCCAGAGTCAGATTCTAAGCTGATGTAAATCAAGCTAGCTCCACTGAAGGGAATGAATTAAGCTGATTTACGCTGACTAAGCATCTTGAGCTGAGAAGAAATAATGATGGCTGACTGCCACCCATTCTTCTTGAAGTCTTGAAGTCTTCCATAGATTCCATAGAGTTTTAAATCATCAAGTTTTGGTGTAGAACCATTTATAAGCCGATCCCCGCTATTTTATGTGTCACTTTTTTACCAAAAATATTCGGCTTATGAACGAGTATATACGGTATTTCAGTTTTGGAAGTAGATTGAGCTAAATTTCGAGTGTCAACACATGGAGTTATCCCATACCTTCACACCATGCCTTATTCTGGAATAACATTCACGTGGAAAGAATAAACTGGGAATAAAGGTGCACACAGCCAATCCCCAATCCAGTGACTGCAGAGCTAAGTTACTACTGGCACTCAGACATTATGGTGATGAGTGAGATATAAATGCTATACACACATAGATACTATAAGCCCAAGCTGGCATGAAATGGAACTTTCTTGAAATTCTAGGGGACTCATGTGGGTATGCGCTTCAGCGGTAATTCTTTGTAGATGAGCTAGTTAGTGTGAGATGGTGAAGGAGGAGAAGAAACCTTTTCATCTGTAGTATCTTGCTTCCGATGCCCACAAATTGCTGAGTTACATGATATCTGTGTTTTCATAAACAATGGCAAAGTTTTTTTCCCCTGGATATTGCATGCTGTATATTTTGAACATTGCCCTCATAAAAGAAAAAAGTTGGGGTTATGTATCTTGCAGAGTTACATCGTTTTCCACTGTGTAACTGCTAAGGGCTAGTCTACACTGACCAGCCAGGTCGACGCGGTGAGTTCGACTTCTCGGAGTTCGAACTATCGCGTCTAATCTGGACGCGATAGTTCGAACTCCGGAAGCGCCAAGGTCGACTCCGGTACTCCACCACTGCAAAAGGCGGTGGCGGAGTCGACCTTGGAGCCGCGGACTTCGATTCCGCGGCATCTGGACGGGTGAGTAGTTCGAACTAGGGTAGTCGACCTTGGCGCTTCCGGAGTTCGAACTATCGCGTCCAGATTAGACGCGATAGTTCGAACTCCGAGAAGTCGAACTCACCGCGTCGACCCGGCTGGTAAGTGTAGACTAGCCCTGAAACCAATCCCTCCATCTCCGTAATCATTATCTGTTGCTCTTCTCTGAACTCCATCCTGTTTGCCTACATCTTTCAAGAATAAGGTGCCCAGAATTGAATACACTATCCCATGTTCAGTCTCACCAAAGCCATACAGATATGTTCTTGCTTCATGAAAAACAGAAATGCCTCTGCTTTATGCAGCTCAAGGTTGAACTGGCCCTTTTGCTGTCATATTTTGCAAAATTATCATCTAATGTGTAAGATAAAAAAATGCTTGAGGAAAAAAATAAGCATAGATTTTGACACAAGTCTGAGGGTAATAATTACTAGCATTACATTAAGAGAAGGTTATTTGTTATACCTACTAAATCAGTGTTTCTCAAACTGGGGTTGCTACTTGTGTAGGGAAAGCCCCTGGTGGGCCGGGCCAGTTTGTTTACCTACCCCGTCCACAGGTCCGGCCAATTGCGGCTCCCACTGGCCGCGATTTGCTGCTCTGGGCCAATGGGAGCTACTGGAAGTGGCGGCCAGTACGTCCCAGTGACCCCAGTTTGAGAAATACTGTACTAAATTAACACATCAGCATTGGCTGATTTGACTAAGTGAGCTTTGCTAGCAATGTCAGTGAACTCTGCCTTCGCGGCTCTGTACATTATCTGCAAATCCTTGTCAACCTTATCAACACTGCTAATGGTCGCATACTCACAATTAATTAATACCTTTTAGTAATTCATTAAAAACCAGTAATTTAAATAAAACAGTGCACAAAACAAGCATGCAATTCTTAGTACATTGAGCTTGATTCCCTTTGAGAAACAGAACACTTACTGGAAGAAACAAATGTTTTCTAGGTAGTATTAAGTTGTGATGGGGTAGTCTGACCCTTCAGGGCAGTTCTGCCAATGGGTCAGTCCACCCTGCCACCTGGCACAGCTCTTTATCTAAGAGCTGAAAGGTCTGATTATTCATACAAGGTCCCGGGACACCATAATTGCTTGAATTACCCAGATCAAGGAGGTGGGCTGGGGTTCCTGCCATAAGGAAAAGGTAAATTGCAACCCAGATCTGGGGACTCCTGGTAAAGAGAGGGACAATAACTGCTTTACCCAAGTTCCAGGAGAAGGGCTGGGGGCCCTGCCATGGACTGAGAAGGTAACCCTGAGGGGACTGGGAACAGAGCGTAGAGGGAAGGCTTCAGAAGAACCCTGAAAGCCAGAAGCACCTTTTATTTATTTGGGATTCTTTGTTATGGACCATTTTGTATGAGGTTTTGTAATAAACAAGCCTCGAGGAAGGTGGTGTTGAATCCAGAGTGTCTGAAGTAGAGTTGCTGGCTCCCCGAGAAAGGAAACTGAGACAATGAATATGCATAGTGCCACATTAACTCAGCAGAGTGTGCTACAGATAAGGCTTGCCCTATGACAGATGTATTTTATTCTTATCACAGGGACTATTAAAAATGCATTCTGCATAAAAAGCTTGATGTTGTTATTAAATATGGGAGGATCCGTTGGCCCCTCTTGGGTGTTCTACAAACACAGGAAGAGACAATCCCTATCCCAAAGGGTTCACATTCTAGAGACACGGATCCTACCAGGACTTATCAATGGGACTAGAAGGTGCTCAGCATCTTGCAGGATCAAGCCTTCCTTACTTGGTACAATTTTGTACATCCATTAGAGCCAGAATAAGTTAGCAATTCCAGCTGTGATCATGTGAGTTGTTAAGTCATTTACTTATTTTATAGTACCTTTGACATGGTATTTCATCCTTACAAACATTCCATAGTTTATGGAGTTTAAAACGGAATTATTTCTCATGCAATATTATAGCTTGCAACATTATTACTTTAAACATAGAGACCACTGAAATGTTGGAAGGACCAATCCAATTTCAGACTGCAGACATGGAGGATGGGATTTTGACTCTTTTGGTATAAAAATACTATAAATTAACTTAATTTTTTAAAGAAAATTATTTTGAATCAAAAACTGAAAACATTTTGTTTTTTAAAATGTCAAAACTTTAATATTATTACTTATTATTATTTATTCAGACATTCATTGAAGCTGACCCTTTCCCACAAACAGTTTTAGTTTCAACAAATCTGCATTGTCTGAGGAAAAAGTGTTTTTGTTGGAAATATCCCTGACCAGGTCTACAAAAGGCCCATTTTTAGAAATGATCTTTGCAATGCCATATTCCAGGACTAATGGGAACTGTGTGCCTACCCTGCACTGGTGAGGCAAGGGTTAACAAACTGCTTTGGGCCCCTGAGGTCATGCCCCATCACCCTTTTTGGGCGTGCTCCCTGTGAAGCATTCAAAAGGGAGCTGCTCAGTCTGGGCTGACAGAGGAAAGGAGTGACTATGTACAGCAGCCTCCTGAGAGGAAGCCGCCAGGATTCCAAGCCATCAGGGCTGAGTCTCCTAGTTGTGCTGCCGGTAGACAGTTGCCCATGGGAACCAAAGAGGATGACTCGTGGTTACCAGAGCTGGAGATGGATAAAAGGGTAGGAAGTAACTCAGGGGACACATTGGGGATATGGAAACCTGAACCCTGTGCCAGTGTCCCTGGTAGTATGGGCCTACCACCAACTCTTGCCACTGGACAGCACTGCCCCATGGCAAAGTGGCCCTTTTTGGACTTGTGGCTGTTGGATGTTATATCTCAGGGCAACACCATTGGGTGGTGCTGTTGATCCATACACTCAATCATCATCACTCCCTGCAACTCAAACCAAGTCTACCATAGAAGTCACATGTTTAGATTCTGTAATAGAAATTACCAACTGCATCAGTAAGCAACAGCAATTACCATCAAATCAGCACCCAGATGCACATGTAGTCCAGTCCAGAAGTCTTAAAAGCAGCTATATACTTGTCCTTCTAACCCAGTGTTTCTCAAACTGGGGTCGCCGCTTGTGTAGGGAAAGCCCCTGGTGGGCCGAACCAGTTTGTTTACCTGCCCCATCCACAGCTCTGGACCAATCGTGGCTCCCACTGGCCACAGTTTGCTGCTCCGGGCCAATGGGAGCTGCTGGAAGCAGCGGCCAGTATGTCCCTCAACCCGCACCACTTCCAGCAGCTCCCATTGGCCCGGAGCAGTGAACTGTGGCCAGCGGGAACCGTGATCAGCCGGACCTGTGGACGAGGCAGGTAAACAAACCAGCCCGGCCCGCCAAGGGCTTTCCCTACACAAGCGGTGGCCCCAGTTTGAGAAACGCTGTTCTAACCAGAGGAGAAATCAGCAGCTTAGAGCTATGATTTAAGTAAAAGATGAGTAGGATTTGGGTAATAAAGCTGAATTATCCTATCCAGATAGTTATTAACCACAATCAATTGCAGACCCAGAAAAGATATTTTAAAAATCTTATCCAAAGCATCTGCTGTGGTAGGGATGTTATAAGAGTGATATTGCAATTATGCAATAGCATTGAAAAATGGAAAACATTCTATTTTCAGAACAGTTTGTTTAAAGTTTTTGTCTTTGAAAGCTGATATTTTTATAATTCAGTGTGTACGTAATAAAGGGTTGTGTGTCCTTGACAGTGACTTTCTTGTTGACAGATTAACATTCTGCAATGTGGTACAGTGGGCAAACTGCCACAGCTCTTCTCTGGATCTCGCATAGTTTCCCAATGATTTGGCCTTCGTGCCACTGTCTGGTAAGGTCCTTTTGCTGGGACTTGGCCACCTTAAGGCTTTGCCCTTTTGGATTCTGCTTCCTCTAGAAATACCTTCCGTAGATCCCTTTTCTGGGGATCCCATTAACCAGCTCCCCATAGAAAGCCTTTTCTGCATGGGCTTGCTGATGGATCCCTCCTAAGCAGGAGAGCCAGAAGTTCCCTAGAAGTGCAGGGGCCACCAGCGCCCACACCAAGGCCCCATCGCCTCTCTGTCTCTTCTGCCTGATGCCCTGAACCCTGTTCACTTCTCTCTGCCCCCTAACTCCATCACTCACACTTAAGTCAGGTAAAAAGTGGGAAGACACCCTGCCTCTAAGTCTTTTTATTAGGCTCAGGTGTTTCTTAACCAAGTAACTGCTGCCCAGCACCTTTGCCCTGCTTTCTGCCCCCATCACTCCCCTGTTACAGGTCTCTGTACAGGGAGCAGCTGCAGAGCTTCTTGCATCTGGGGGAGGTTCCCGAAGATGGGTCTGACCTGTCCTGGGCACAGCACCTGCAAGAGAAGAGGAAACCCCATCCTTCCCCAACCCAACTAGGACTAGCAGTTGGAACCTGGCACACAGTAGATCACCATTATCAGCTCCCTCAGTGTGAAGCACAGCCCCTGCTGGTGACTCCATGCCTGCCTGAGACTTCCAGTTTGGGGTGGCAATGCCGCCATGAAGCGCAGCCCATTAGCACTGCTCTGCGCCTGCCCAAAGCTTGCAGTTTGGGAGATCAATGCCAAAACTACACCACATTAAAAAATGGTGGGGCATGGTCCCTGCCCCCTAGGTTATGGCACTGGTGGCCCCTCCCACTTCTACAAAGGTTCCGATGTCTTTGACCCCAACCCTGCCCCTCCTCAGCACTAGGCCCAGTGCTCAGGAGTTAAAGTAGCAATTGGCTGGCTGGGGGAGGGGCACAGCACCCCCGGCCATTGGGTCATGGTGGTTGTCCACCTGTAAGGCCGGTCCTGCTTCCCCAAAAAATGATGACCCCCCACATATCATGCAACCTTCATGTCTGCACTGCCTGCTGATCTCTGGCTGCTCAGCTCTAAAGGTAGCACCTCCATCAGCATGGAAGTAAAGGTGGCAATATTGTGTCCCCCTCTACAATAGTCTTGCAATGCCTCTTGCATCTTTTGGTTTGGTACCCCCTTGGCTAGATCACCATGAAATTTCAGATGTAAATATCTGAAACCATGAAATTTACTATTTTTAGAAACCTATGACCATGAAATT